>NC_037345.1:4241250-5655000 GCF_002263795.3 Bos taurus
TCTCTAGAGACATGTGAACCAAGTGAGCCAATTCTTATAACCAATCAATCTCTCTAACACACATACACACACACACACATACTATTCTCACACACACACACACACACACACACACCTGAGTCTGGGGAACCCTAATATAATTTTCACATACTACTTTGCATGGTCTTCCTGTTCATGTATGGCCATGCTAAGTCATTTCAGTCGTGTCTGATTCTTTGGGACTCCACAGACTGTAGCCTGCCAGGTTCCTGTGTCCACAGAACTTGCCAGTCAAGAATACTGGAGTGGGTTGCCCTCTCCAAGGGGATCTTCCCAATCCAGGTATTGAACCTGCATCTCTTCCATATCCTGAACTTGCCACAGAACTTGCCAGTCAAGAATACTGGAGTGGGTTGCCCTCCCCAAGGGGATCTTCCCAATCCAGGTATTGAACCTGCATCTCTTCCATATCCTGCATTGGCAGGTGGGTTCTTTACCACTAATGCCACCTGGGAAACCCTTTCATTTTCATACATGTGCATAAATTTAGATCCCAGACAAAGAGGCTGATAGCCTGAGTCTGTGGAATCAGAGACATCTTGCAATTGGAAATACATGTGTATACGCCATATTTTTTTCCGAAAAGAAATTTTATTCCTTCTTAATCCAGGCATCAGATACCCTCAAAATGTTTAAAAACAAACAAACAAACAGTAGTATTGAGGATAGCCATTTTTTCTTTACTTACCTCTTAAGAAAATCTAGTGTTTCTGCAAAGAAAATACTTGATGTTTAAGTGGAATAAATGAATGTCTGAAAGACATAAAGTATTTAAATTTACCTGGCCCTATGCTGAAAATAACGATTCTATCTGGATTTGAGACACAAATGATTCTCCAAATTTGAGTGTCTAGTTAAGCCAAAATAATAGTAGCTACTACCATGTATAGTCAATTCATATACAGATCAATAAAGAATTTTCTTATGCATAGTTTATCCTCATAAACAGAGTAGGTTTGTGGCCCAGTTTATCCCTGCTGTCCTAGCATATTGTTTCATCCTGTCTGGTTTGACACTCGTCCTGGATTTTTCATATTTTAATAAGGTATTACTTTAATACCTGCACCCACATGAGCTGGCCTGATTTGGTAGAGCTGCACTGTGTCCTTTAAGCTTCTGCCAGAGCCTGCAAATGAAATGTCTGCTTCACAGGAGCAGAAAAATAGAGGGCTTACTGAAACCTGTGGTCAAATCTGCAAGGCAACTCGCTGTAACCTCCCTCTCTTTTCCAACCGCTTTTCAGACACAAGGTAATTAATACCTCCCTGTCAAGGACAGCGTGCAGGGCACCTGCTGACAAAATGAAGTGCTCAGTGACAGGGGCAGCTAGGGACAGTTATCCCATGGGGTCTTCAGCAGTGGAAGCAGGAGAGGGGAACATGCATCCTGCTGGTCCCTTGCTGTGTTGGCTTGTACTGCTGCTTGTGGGAGCACAAGGGCTAGGGAGACAAGGATGGAGGGCATTGGAGGGGGAGCACAGGGAATTACAGGTTAGGAGGCTACAATTTAGGTTACGTGAAATAAGTATGCAAAGACATAACAGTCTGATACTCTTGGTACGGAGGTTTTGTCATTTGTTGTATGTGCGTGCATGCTCAGTCAATTCAGTCGTGTCCAACTCTTTGCAACCCTATGGAGTGCAGCCTGCCAGGATCCTCTCTCCATGGGATTCTCCAGGCAAGAATACTGGAGTGGGTTGCCACGCCCTCCTTGAGGGGATCTTCCTGTCCCAGGATCAAACCCAGGTCTCCTACATCTCCTGCATTGGCAGGCTGGTTTTTTACAAGAGGCACAGACACTGGGAAGCCCACTGTATAAGTCCGTTTTATTTCATTTACATATGCGAATACCTTTTTGTTTTGTTTTGAAATAAATCTTTAACACCGAGCTCCAAAACATGTTAAGATTTTTTTTTAATCATGAGATTTGATGTTGATGTATATAGTGTTTATAACTCACCAACCACAAGAAAACCAGAAGACAGATTTACTGAAGAAACACCAGCATCTATTTCAAGGTCAGTTGCTATTTTAAGAAAATAGCTCCAAAGACACCAATCCTCATTCAACTACAAAGTACTCAACTTCTCACTGAGATCAACAGACTGTCCTCCTATATGAATTTTGCTTAATTTGATTCCAAATATTTCTGTACATATAAAATGTAAAATGGTTGCTTTTAATATGTTAGTTCCACTTGTAAAATAATAACAATATCAACAACAATTCCTCAAAAGTTAAATGACACGATTTTTATGTCAGAACCATCACATATTTTACATGCAAAATTACTTGTTAATACATTTCAATAAATGTTGTATTTTTCCATCCAGTTATTGGAATCAAATTTAAGCTCTGGGAAGTTTATTTGGTAAAGGTAAAACATTCATTGTCAGTGTTTCAGTTCAGTCGCTCACTCATGTCTGACTCATTGCGACCCCAGGAACCGCAGCATGCCAGGCCTCCCTGTCTATCACCAACTCCCGGAGTCTACCCAAACCCATGTCCATTGAGTCGGTGATGCCATCCAGCCATCTCATCATCTGTTGTCTCCTTCTTCTCCTGCCCTCAATCTTTACCAGCATCAGGGTCTTTTCAAATGAGTCAGCTCTTCGCATCAGGTGGCCAAAGTACTGGAGTTTCAGCTTCAACATCAGTCCTTCCAATGAACACTCAGGACTGATTTCCTTTAGGATGGACTGGTTGGATCTCCTTGCAGTCCAAGGATCTCTCAAGAGTCTTCTCTAACACCACAGTTCAAAAGCATCAATTCTTAAGCATTCAGCTTTCTTACACTCCAACTCTCACATCCATACATGACCACTGGAAAAACCACAGCCTGGACTACACAGACCTCTGTTGGCAAAGTAATATCTTTGCTTTTTAATATGCTGTCTAGGTTGGTCATAGCGTTCCTTCCAAGGAGTATGCATCTTAATTTCATGGCTGCAGTCACCATCTGCAGTGATTTTGGAGCCCAGAAAAATAAAGTCAGCCACTGTTTCCCCATCTATTTGCCATGAAGTGATGGCACCAGATGCCATGATTGTAGTTTTCTGAATGTTGAGCTTTAAGCCAACTTTTTCACTCTCCTCTTTCACTTTCATCAAGAGGCTCTTTAGGTCTTCTTCACTTTCTGCCATAAGGGTGGTATCATCTGTATATCTGAGTTTACTGATATTTCTCCCAGCCATCTTGGTTCCAGCTTGTGCTTCATCCAGTCTAGCGTCTCTCATGATGTACTCTGCATATAAGTTAAATAAGCAGGGTGACAATACACACCCTTGACATACTCCTTTTCCTATTTGGAACCAGTCTGTCGTTCCATATCCAATTCTAACTGTTGCTTCCTGACCTGTATACAGGTTTCTTAAGAGGCAGGTCAGGTGGTCTGCTATTCCCATCTCTTGAAGAATTTTCCACAGTTTATTGTGATCCACACAGTCAAAGGCTTTGGCTTAGTCAATAAAGCAGAAGTAGATGTTTTTCTGGAGCTCTCTTGCTTTTTTGATGATCCAGCAGATGTTGGCAATTTGATCTCTGGTTCCTCTGCCTTTTCTAAAACCAACTTGAACATCTGGAAGTTCATGGTTCATGTATTGCTGAAGCCTGGCTTGGAGAATTTTGAGCATTACTTTACTAGCATGTGAGATGAGTGCAATTGCATGGTAGTTTGAGCATTCTTTGCTCAAATACACTACGTTGTCAGTGTAGGTACTATTATAAATTCAGTCAAATTCTATTTTGAAGAGAATATTACTTGATCTTGTAAGAATAACTCGGAAAGGTGGGCCACAGTACCCTGGTAAAGGCCATGTTCTTCACTTTTTAAAAAAGACTTATTTATTTTTTGGTTGTGGTGGGTCTTTTTTGCTGCACATGGGCTTTCTCCAGCTGCAGTGAGTGGAGGCTACTCTTTGTTGTGGTGCCCATGATTTTCACTGTGGTGGCTTCTCTTATTGCTGAGCACAGGCTCTAGGGCACACGAGCTTCATTAGATCCAACAAGAGGGCTCAGAAGTTGCAGCTCAGCAGCTCTAGAGCACTGGATCAGCAGTTGTGGTGCACGGGCTTAGTTGCTCTGCAGCATGTAGGATCTTCCCTAGTCAAGGATTGAACCAGTATCCCTTGCATGACAAAGTGGATTCTTAATCATGGCACCATCAGGGAAGCCCTAAGCCTCTCTTCTTAATAAATTAAGAAATATACAGATTAGAAATATATTTAAAATTGGCATTTATCACATTTCATATCAATCATTTCACTCAGTTCAGTCGCTCAGTTGTGTCCGACTCTTTGCAACCCCATGAACCACAGCACGCCAGGCCTCCCTGTCCATCACCAATTCCCAGAGTTTACCCAAACTCATGTCCATTGAGTCCGTGACACCATCCAACCATCTCATCCTCTGTCGTCCCCTTCTCCTCCTGCCCTCAATCTTTCCCAGCATCAGGGTCTGTTCAAATGAGTCAGCTCTTCACATCAGGTGGCAAAAGTATTGGAGTTTCAGCTTCAACATCAGTCCTTCCAATGAACACACAGGACTGATCTCCTTTAGGATGGACTGGTTAGATCTCCTTTCAGTCCAAGGGACTCTCAAGAGTCTTCTCCAACACCACAATTCAAAAGCATCAATTCTTCAGTGCTCAGCTTTCTTTATAGTCCAACTCTCACATCCATACATGACTACTGGAAAAACCATAGCCTTGACTAGACGGACCTCTGTTGACAGAGTAATGTCTCTGCTTTTTAATATGCTGTCTAGGTTGGTCATAGCATTCCTTCCAAGGAGTATGCATCTTTTAATTTCATCGCTGCAATCACCATCTGCAGTGATTTTGGAGCCCAGAAAAATAAAGTCAGCCAGTGTTTCCCCATCTATTTGCCATGAAGTGATGGGACTGGATGCCATGATCTTAGTTTTCTGAATGTTGAGCTTTAAGCCAACTTTTTCACTCTCCTCTTTCACTTTCATCAAGAGGTTCTTTAGTTCTTCTTCACTTTCTGCCATAAGGTTGGTGTCATCGGCATATCTGAGGTTATTGATATTTCTTACAGCAATTTTGATTCCAGCTTGTGCTTCCTCTGGTCCTGGGTTTCTCATGATGTACTCTGCATAGAAGTTAAATAAGCAGGGTGACAATATACAGCCTTGATATACTCCTTTTCCTATTTGGAACCTAAGGTACTTAAATTTGGCAAGTATGGCATAATCAAATTGGCAACCCAGTAAGTGAAAGCTTTGGAACCTTGGAAACTGATATTATTGAACTAAAGTCTGCAAAGAGAATGATAATGGTATTTACCCTTACAAAATAAAGGGAAAACCCTGGGACTTACCTGGCGGTCCAGTGGTTAAGAATCACCTTCCAATGCAGGGGACACAGGTTTGATCCTTAGTAGAGGCACTAAGATCCCACATGCCACAGAACAACTAAGTCTGCACACTGCAACTACTGAGCCCACATGCCATAACTAAGACCCAATGCAGCCTAAATGATTAACTTTAAACAATTAAAAAATGAAGGGAAGACACAAACCTACAGATGAGAGCTAAACTGACATATAAATTTAAGTTTCTTACTTATATAAAAGTGTTTTAAAATATCCCAAATTCCTATTTGTTACTGGATAAATATTATACGCTATCAATAGCTTAGAGCTAACGTAGGGACCAAACTGGTTTCCTGCATTGGAGGCAGATTCTTTACCATCTGAGCCAGCAGGGAATCCCCAAATATTATATGCTATCAATATCTTAGGCTACAATTTGGGGAAACATTTACATTTGGTGAAACAGTCAAAATAATTATTAATATAAACTGGTTAATTTTTTCCTGTAAACCTATTTGATAAAGGAAAGTACTTTTTTTAAAAAAAGTACTTTAAAAAAAGTACTTTATGTATGGGCAAATATTTATATATCTCAATGTGAAACAGACAGGCTTGAGAATATTCTCCTTTTAGCAGAATTTGCCTTGATATTACCTGACGACTAGACATTCACAGTTTTCTCTCAGATTTAAAAATATTATGGTTTATGGAAAAGTCATCTGAATGTACAAACACTTTCACATTTATTAAACATCAAATGTGGTTTTGAAGAATGCAGGTTTTTAGAAAAAATTAAAATACCTTTTAAAACCAAGAAATCAGATGTACATTATAAGTTAAAGACAGAGCTAAGTAACAGACTACACTACATGACTATAAATCAAGAAGCTTTATCCTACTTACTTCTGTTAATGTTCAAATAATCAATTTAAAGAGTTTTTTGTTCAATGTATATAAACATATTATTTTTTGAGTTACAGAAACTGTTCTAAAGAAATAGTTTTAGAATAAAACTATACTACGGGTTCACAAATAAAATGACCCACATTTATCAGTTTATACATTAAATAAGTTTAAGTATTTACTTATTAAATTTACATACAAAATCAACATGCAGAACCTGCTGCATTTCTATACATTAATAATGAACTACCAGCAAGAGAAACTAAGGAAATAATTTAGAATTTACTATTTCAATTTTTTATTTTACTCTCAAAAGTGTCATCCAAAAAGTTTAGATGATCAATTATAAGAAGAATAACAGCCCTACAAGATTACTTTTGTGACTACATACTTGCTTACACTCACAAAATAAAGGGAAGACCCAAACTTACTGACAGATGAAACCTAAAATGGCATATAAGATTTAGTTTTTCCTTCTATAACTGTATTTTATTAATAAAGTATCCCAAGACACACAACTCAAAGTCACACATCAGGACATGGAAGGTCAGGGCCTTGAGCCAAGTCTATGGAGAAGCATTTACTGAGAATTTATGATCTAAGGAGCAGCAACATACCATGTGCAAGAAACACTGACACTGTGCTCAATATGCTTCACCCATGTAGAATACAAAAAGACAAGGAAAAAAGGCAATTAAATAACACAGAAGTCCTTAAAAGGTCCAAAATATCAAAATCTAAAGAACCCAGAACAATAATATAGAGAAGAGCATAGTGCTGGCTGGAAAAGACTTTGAGAAAGGTTACTGTCTGGAAGAATTCTGAATCACCTTTTAGTAAAGAGGAAGACAGATGTTCATTGCAGGGAGTGGGGTGGAGCCTGTGGTTTGGTGGGTTAACTGTGCACTGACCCCAAAAAGCAAAACCAGCACAACATCCGTGGGAACCTGAGGGTTCCTAATGGCCAGAAGATCAGGAGTTGTGATCACTAAGTGGAAGGCAAGATTTTAAAGCCTTATATTAGCAAGGCTGGGTAAAATGGAAGTATTACAGCTGCTTAAGAAGAAAAAATGATGTAATAAAGTTTGGCCTATAATTAAGAGCATCCACTTGGCAGGCATTTAACAAACATTCTCTGAATGTGTACAATGTACCAGGATCTGCTCTATGCAGCAAGGAGAAAACAGTAAACAAAACAAAATCCTTGTCCTCATGGAGAACTAATAGAGAAGACAAACAACACTTTATATGAATCTTAGATCACAGTATGATTAAGAAGTGCAATGAAGAGAAACAAAGCCAGGCCCAGGGACTGGAGCAATGCGGTACAGATTGAGACAAGGCGGCCTGAAAAGAAAGCTCGTGTTTACACTTGTTATTGTTGCTGTTTAGTCACTCAGTAGTGTCTGACTCTTTGCAACCCCATGGACAGAGGAGCCTGGTGGGCTAAGTCCACACCAGGTGGCTTAACAACCTGTTTGTTCAAGGGCACAACTAGAAAGCAGCACAGTTATCTCACACTCAGACTGTGCGGCTCGAGTTTATGTTCCTAATCATCATGTTAGTACTGCTCCGTGACTTCCAGAAGGTGACTCTGAGCTGAGACCTCAATTAAGCAAGGGAGTGAGCCACATGATCTCCTGAACACAGACTATGCCGGAGGGAACAGCAAGTATAAAAGCCCTGACTATGAAGATGCTTGACACATTCAAGACACAGCAAAATCACAAGAAGGAAACTGAGAATAGAGTGGTGTCAGATCATTAAGATACTGTGGCCTGCTACAAGGAGAATGGACGGTAGAGGTCTAAGCATAGAATCAGAAAGATCAGTCAGGAAGATCATCCAGGTGACAGGCGATGCCCATTTGGACTAAGGTGCTCACGGGTGTGACGATCTTTTCGATGTGTCAACTTGGCTAGGCTGTAGTCTCCAGTTATTCAATCAAAAATATTGCTATTTCTTTAGATGTGACTGAAGTCCATGATCTATTAATTTAAAGTAAAGGAGATCAGCTAGGATGATCTCCTAATTTAATCAGTTGGAAGGGCCTTGAGAGTAGACCTGAGTTGAACCCAAATTTAATCAGTTGAAGGACCTTGAGAGTAGACCTGAGGCCTCCCTAAAGAAGGAAAAAAGTCCCCTCATGGACAGATATTCTATATTATTTTTTGCGCTGTATCCAAAACCCACGTGTTACAGTTGCAGCATATCTTAATTCATACTCTATCCATATTGATAAAACTTAAGAGTTGAAAAGTAGATGCACATAGTTCTTCCAAATGTTCGTTATTAGTCTAGATATACCTAAAGTTTTTAAGTGTTAGAAAATTATCTTCCTTCGATATTTGCATCCACATTGACAAGATTCGTCATATTTTATTAGAAGAATTGATGTGGTTTTGAATAAAAGGGTATCAATTTCAAAGCAGTATCTGTTTAAATCAACTCTTCTGTCAGTTCTGTTATTTACATCACATTCAATTAAGTATTACATAACTGGAAACAATTAAATTTATCAGTATCAACCATTCTTCACATTTTTCTTAAACGTTTTGCAGCCAAATTATACAATGCTGTTGATTACTTTGAAAATCTGCAGGTTGACTCATACTAGAAAAGTGTGTAAAGTCATTATTTTTTGTTTATATTATGAAATGTTTCAATTTTAACTAATTTTTCTCATCCAAGCCAGAGAAGGCAATGGCACCCCACTCCAGTACTCTTGCCTGGAAAATCCCATGGATGGAGGAGCCTGGTAGGCTGCAGACCATGGGGTCGCTAAGAGTCAGACACGACTGAGCGACTTCACTTTCACTTTTCACTTTCCTGCATTGGAGAAGGAAATGGCAACCCACTCCAGTGTTCTTGCCTGGAGAATCTCAGGGATGGGGGAGCCTGGTAGCTGCCGTCTATGGGGTCACACAAAGTTAGATACGACTGAAGTGACTTAGCAGCAGCATGGACAGCAGCTTCAATTCTTGCCAGGGCTCCCCTGCAGATCTCCAACTTGCCTATTTAGTCTCTAGAATCACATAAACCAATTTCTTGCAATAAATCTCCCCAATACCTCTCTCCTATCATGTGGTAAAGCAGTAGATATTAGTCACATTCAGAATATATGCCGGTGGTGTCATTAAACATTGGATACACGTATGACAGAAAAAGATAGAGAGAGATGAGAGAAAGAGATGTACTCTCTTCATCAACAATTTTCCACTTTAATTCTTCTCCCATCGGGGCTGCCAGAAAACAACAAAATAATCACTTTTTTTTTTAACCTTCTTTGGCATTGTCTCCACATACTCTCATGTCTTTGGGCAAAATATTAGTATCAGCAACAAAAGCATAGCCAGCTATCCTATTGCATATTTGGATGAGCTGTTCCAAATAACTAAATTTATGAACTCATATGAAGGGGTCCATTTACAGAAATAGCATTCAGAGCCCTGCCATCTGGATAGAGACCCTTTGCAGAGAGACTCAACAGATACCACAGAAAACGAACAAAAATATCCCAAATGGTAGAATTTCCCAATAAGAATTAGTCTATCTATGCAATGGAAACTTATCAAGCCGTTAGAAAATAATATGCTAGAAAAAATTAAATAAGATAAACCAACTGCAATATTTTTAAGGCTGATTCAGAATATTTGAGACAGTAGTTCAGAGCTCAAAGTGAAGTCACTCAGTCATGTCCGACTCTTTGCGACCCCATGGACTGTAGCCTACTAGGCTCCTCCATCCATGGGATTCTCCAGGCAAGAGTACTGGAGTGGGTTGCCATTTCCTTTTCCAGGGGATCTTCCCAACCCAGGGATTGAACCCAGGTTTCCTGCATTATAGGCAGATGCTTTAATGTCTGAGCCACCGGGGAAGTACTTTCAGAGCTCAAATTTTTATGTAAATAGACCCTGGTTCAATCACATGTAACGAGTACATCCTTGGTCCATGTATGTAAACCCCCCGAGCCTCCCTTCTCACCTGTCCAGGTCAATATAGTCAATGAAAGGGTGGAAAGTGCTGAACAGTGAACAATCAGTGTCAACTAAATCTAGCTATCCTTTGTGAATGTACATCTTTGTGCACTTTACATCTATACACACACAGATATTAAAGTACGACATAAAATATAGCTATATATAATGTATATATGCACACAGAGAGTGAGGTATACATGTACTAATTAAACACATAAAATTATTTTCTTGAGATTCCCTTGGACAGCAAGGAGATCAAACCAGTCAATTCTAAAGAATATCAACCCTGGGAGGTGGGTCATAGAGGATCCTGCTGTGATGTATGTTGGAGAGTGTTTTGCCTATATTCTCCTCTAGGAGTTTTACAGTCTCTGGTCTTATGTTTAGATCTTTAATCCATTTTGAGTTTATTTTTGTGTATGGTGTTAGAAAGTGTTCTAGTTTCATTCTTTTACAAGTGGTTGGCCAGTTTTCCCAGTACTACTTGTTAAAGAGATTGTCCTTAATCCATTGTATATTCTTGCCTCCTTTGTCAAAGATAAGGTGTCCATATGTGCATGGATTTATCTCTGGGCTTTCTGTTTTGTTCCATTGATCTATATTTCTGTCTTTGTGCCAGTACCATACTGTCTTGATGACTGTGGCTTTGTAATAGAGCCTGAAGTCAGGCAGGTTGATTCCTCCAGTTCCATTCTTCTTTCTCAAGATTGCTTTGGCTATTCGAGGTTTTTTGTATTTCCATACAAATTGTGAAATTATTTGTTCTAGCTCTGTGAAGAATACCGTTGGTAGCTTGATACTCATTTTCACTATATTGATTCTTCCAATCCATGAACATGGTATATTTCTCCATCTATTAGTGTCCTCTTTGATTTCTTTCACCAGTGTTTTATAGTTTTCTATATATAGGTCTTTAGTTTCTTTCGGTAGATATATTCCTAAGTATTTTATTCTTTTCATTGCAATGGTGAATAGAATTGTTTCCTTAATTTCTCTTTCTGTTTTCTCATTATTAGTGTATAGGAATGCAAGGGATTTCTGTGTGTTGATTTTATATCCTGCAACTTTACTATAGTCATTGATTAGTTCTAGTAATTTTCTGGTGGAGTCTTTAGGGTTTTCTATGTAAAGGATCATGTCATCTGCAAACAGTGAGAGTTTTACTTCTTCTCTTCCAATTTGGATTCTTTTTATTTCTTTTTTTGCTCTGATTGCTGTGGCCAAAACTTCCAAAACTATGCTGATGTATAGAACAGTCTTTTGGACTCTGTGGGAGAGGGAGAGGGTGGGATGATTTGGGAGAATGGCATTGAAACATGTATAATATCATGTATGAAATGAGTCGCCAGTCCAGGTTCGATGCACAATACTGGATGCTTGGGGCTGCTGCACTGGGATGACCCAGAGGGATGGTATGGGGAGGAAGGAAGGAGGAGGGTTCAGGATGGGGAACACATGTATACCTGTGATGGATTCATTTTGATATATGGCAAAACCAATACAATATTGTAAAGTTAAAAAATAAAATAACTTAAAAAAAAAAAAGAATATCAATCCTGAATACTCATTGGAATGACTGATGCTGAAGCTGAAGTTCCAAAACGTTGGCCACTTGATGTGAAGAGCCGATTCACTGGAAAAGACCCTGATGCTGGGAAAGATTGAGGGCAAGAAGAGAAAGGGGTGACACAGGATAAGATGGTTGGATGGAGTCACTGACTCAATGGACACGAATTTGAGCAAACTTCGGGAGATAGTGAAGGACAGGGAAGGCTGGCAAGCTGTAGTTCATGGAGTCGCAGAGAGTTGGGCATGACTCGGTGACTGAACAACAGCAATAATTTTCATTTTATACTGAATACCATATGTGAATCTCTTGTGAATTCATTTCACTCAGTCAAGTAAATATTTATTGAAGTACCTTCAATGATCCAGGCACAAAATACTAAGTAAAGGAGAAAAGAAGGTAAACATAATTGCTTTTTACTATTTTGGGTATTTTCCAAGTTTTCTGTCATGAGTTTAAATTACTTTTGAAATATAAAATTTTTTTTAAATTTTTTTAAATTTTAATTTTTAAAATAACTTATTTATTTATTTTTGGCTATGCTGGTTCTTTGTTGCTGTGTGCAGGCTCTCTCTAGTTTTTCGAGTAGGCACTACTCTCTAGTTGCGGTGCACGGACTTCTCACTGCAGTGGCTTCTCTTGTTGCAGAGCCCAGGCTCTAGGGCACACAGGCTTCAGCAGTTGTAGCACGTGGGCTCAGCAGTTGTAGCTCCTGGGCTCTAGAACACAGGCTCAATAATTGTGGCCCACAGGCTTAGCTGCCCCTAGGCATGTGGGATCTGCCCAGACCAGGGATCAAACCTGTGTCTCCTGCATTGACAGGCGGATTCTTTACCTATGAACCACCAGGGAAACGCTAATTTATTTTTTTATTGGAGGATATTTTTAAGGACAATGCAACTTAGAAAAGAACATAAAAGTTGTTCTTTCTAAAGGCATATGTAGAGAAAAGAAACATCAAAAAAATAACTACAAGGCACTGGTCCCATCCGGGATGAGAGCAGGTTGCCCTGAGCCTGTTTCCATTACACTTGGAATGGCTATTTCTCCTCCGAGAGCTTAAGCCCCAAACTTCCTTCCACAGGCCCTGGGCAAGTCCTCCTGTTACTTCAGCGTGCTCACATGATTGCAGCCCCTTTCGTAACAGCCTTCAGAGTCACATGGATAGATTTCCTCTGGCCATAACGCTTCCTGGAAATGTTTTCCAGCAGGATCTTTGCCTTAACAGGAGCTGCTTCATCCTTGTGGAAGACTCTGTGTGTGTGTGTGTGTGTGTGTGTGTGTGTGTGTGTGTGTGTGTGTAACTCAATTACCCATTCCACCCCTTTCTCTTTCTGGCTGAAAGAGGAATTGTAAGCTACATGGTCTGTCTGGCTCTCCTATCATAGGCACCCTCCGTGTCCTCAATTTCTGTCTTTGTGAAAGCAGCACAATAAATGGCCACCCTGCTCATATAAAATACATTAACAGTTATTAAGGGCATTTAGAAATGCAAACATACCATTCTGATATGAAAGTGTTTAAACTGTATGAAGTGACTGTGAGCACATCTCCTTCCAAGGCATTTTCCTTTGGGGCCATTGCTTGCATATTTTACAAAAAGAAGGATAATACCTGGACCAATTTCAAATAGTTATTACGAAGAGCATCTAGAATGTTATTTTAAGCTACTGGAAAATTATCCTCTTGAAAAAAAGTGTCAGCTTAGCGGTTATCGATAGTAATTTGAAATACACAGGATGTCAGGGTGAACTATGTACTTCCGTCCTTACAGATAAAATATACTACATGAGTTCAAAGCATTTACTCAAATGCCTCTCCTGAGAGGCTAACAGGGCGGCTGCTGCTCGAACATTCACTGCGCTAGATGCAGAGAACCTGAGGAGATTGTGGCTCTGCTGGAAGATGAAGGACTCCCAGCTTCCCCACCATGGCCAGCTCCCCGCGTTCTCATCCATCTCTCCAAGGGCTGTGGGGGCGCTGCTTACTCGCTGCAGTTTTATAAACAGCAGGCAGTGAGCCACTGTTGCCACATATGCTCATGCCTACCAAAAGATAAATACTTTAACTCTTAAGCTTCAGAGAATAGAGAACCTGGATAAACGCCAAGAAAGAAGGAAATTAGGTCACTGGGCACCCAGAGAAATGAATTCACAGGAAAACAAGCTCCAGTTTATCCTCTAAGCTCCAGATGCTGACTCTCTACGGTGATATCACACATGTCCCTTGGTTGGGACACTGCTGAGACCAGCACAGAGAGTATTCATCAATATGCATTATTTATTGCCAAAGGTAAGTTGTCGATTCCATTTATGCCTTATTTCTGTTGCTTTCCCTTGGTGAATGCAGCTCATGCCAGAATTAATCACTCCATTCCCCGTGGTTTCGCGGCGAGTCTTTTGCACCTCACTCTGTGTGTGCTGTCACCAGTGTGCATCAGCTACACGTGATCTGTTCTCCTCCCTGACAGCACCCCCACACCAGTGGGCAGCATGAGACACACCGTGCGGGCAGACCCAGAGCACTGCACTGTGCTCACTTCAAAAGCACACTGTTATTGGGATAACCTTGAAACCACTTTTTTTTTTCTTTTTCATTTAAAAAAATATTCAAAAAAGATCAGCAAGGATTTAGAAGAACTGAACACTATCATCAGCCAACTGGATCAAATTTACATTTTTAGAACACCCATAATAACAGCAGAAGAAGCCTTCTTTTCAAGCATTCATAGAACATTCACCAAGACAGAACACATCCTGGGTCATAAAGTACACCATGACAAACACAAAGGAAATGAAATCATAAAAAGAATGTGCTCTGACCACAAAGTAATTAATCTAAGAATTAACAGAAACATATAAAGAATACACAAATATTGTAAATTAAACAAAACACATATGAATAATCCATATGTGAAAGGATGAATCTCCAGAGAGATGAGAAAATATTTCAAGCTGAAGGAAAATATAAATATAGCCCAGCTACATCTGTGGGATGCAGCTAAAGCAGTCCTTGTAAGAAAATGTTTAACGTTAAATGCTTATATTAGAAAAAAGGTTCCAGATCAATAATCCAAGAAATTAGAGGGAAAAGGAACAAAATAAAGCCAAAGCTTTAAAAAAAAAAAAAGTCACAGTTCTATAGCTATTACTATCTTAGTTAGGATCTACAAAAATTCCTTTAAAGAATATTTCCAACACCAGGATTCTTGTGAAGCATAAGGAGGTGTTTATAAAGTTTTCAGAGAAAGCTTTCCAGTTGAAACATTCAATGTGCAGAACACATACAGAACCCCCTGTGTGTGAGGCATTTTCTCAGGCACAGGAAGGATGAAACGGAAATGAAAAAGTCACGTTTCCTGCTCTCACAGGTTTTCACTATAATGTGAGACCAGAAATTAAAACCTGAAGCAGAAGTTTAAAGAAAGAAAGTGAAGTCACTCAGTCGTGTCTGACTCTTTGTGACCCCATGGACTGTAGCCTATCAGGCTCCTCCATCCATGGGATTCTCCAAGCAGGAATACTGAAGTGGGTTGCCACTTCCTTCTCCAGGAGATCTTCCCAACCCAGGGATTGAACCCGGGTCTCCCACACTATAGGCAGACACTTAACCGTCTGAGCCACCAGGGAAGTCCAAAACAGGATGGAAACAATTAAACCAATGTGCAGGGTGGAGTACTGAGATCAGTAAAGTCTATGATGACTAGTTTTCTTGAAACTCACTGTTTGTACTATATTTCAAGAATTTTATTTTTAAGAAATCTATTTGTATGTAAAACTTAAAAGTCACCAAGCTAAATTCACCTCTAATACTATTTCTACACAAGAGAACTGACAGAGATGAGGTGAGTATCATTCAGTTCAGTTCAGTCGCTCAGTCGTGTTCGACTCTTTGCAACCCCGTGAATCGCAGCACGCCAGGCCTCCCTGTCCATCACCAACTCCCGGAGTTCACTCAAACTCATGTCCATCGAGTATCATTAGTCCCATTTAAATGAGTGGAATGGAGACCTAGAAACAGTATCCTATTACTAAACTTTACCAAGTAAAGCTATTACCAAGCTTTAGTAACAGTTTCAAAGATACAGACACTGAGATTCCAACAAAGCAAGGAGCAGCCAGTCATCAAGGGAGGATAGCCTCTGGCCCTCCCAAGCCCCCACTTCTCCTTTAGAACATTCCTTCTCTGGCCTAGGGAAGATGAAGTCTCTGAGAGAAGCAGGACATCACCTCCTATGGGGGGACATTCAGTGATGGAGCAATTCCACCTGATCCTCCAGCTTATCTGACCATGTGTAGGAAGCCAGGCCTCATGAACCATAGACTGTGGGATTATTTACTATATGCAACCCTTAGCCAGGGACATCCTGTTAAAAACAGTCAACAGATATAGATAGGGTAATGATTGATTATGTCACTGATAATCTATTTTATTTCACTCTTGCAGTAACCATTCAAGGTGTGCCTTGTTAGACCCATTTTAAAGACAAGAAAACTCTAGAGTCAGTAACTTAAGTGACATGCCACATGGTTTAGCCCAGGACCAGGCGAGGGATCCCAAGGCTGGCAGACCTGTGTCTGTATCACACAGCAGTTCTGCTGTGACTGTGTGGTTTCTGTCATCTGGCACTGACTCCACAGGCTCTGCAGTAGGAACTGAGGAGGGCTTCCTACAGGGTTGGCCCTTAACTGACCACTGTGAGGCCTCAGAACAGAAGGGGAACAAAGAAGTGTTGGAGGAATGGCTAATTATTCTTTTGGAACAATGTGGTGTTTCTGCAAATGTGTCCTTGTGGGCCTAAAAGAGTTAATGCACACACACAAAGACACATGCACACAAACAAAGACACATGCACACAAGTCTGAACAGTGGTGAAATCTGCACCAAAGTCTTCTGCCCTTGAAATCCACTGTGTAACTTTTAAGGGGATTATTCATTGGGAGGACTGATGCTGAAGCTGAAACTCCAATACTCTGACCACCTGATGCGTAGAGCCGACTCTCTGGAAAAGACCCTGATGCTGGGGAAAACTAAAGGTAAAAGGAGAAGGGGGCAGCAGAGGATGAGATGGCATCACCAACTCAAAGGACATGAGTTTGAGCTAACTCTGGGAGATGGTGAAGGACAGGGAAGCCTGGCACACTGCAGTCCATGGGGCTGCAAAGAGTCAGGCATGACTTAGCAACTGAATAAGAGGATTATCACTATTATTTGTTAAGATACATGACTAGGGCACCAAACTTTTAATTCTACTTGGCAGGTCTTGACATGAATTTTGGAATCACACAATACAAGTAATAGAGAAAAACTCAAATGGTCTTCCAGGAAAAAAAAAAAAAAGCCAGGTTAGGGCTAATTGTGCGGGATCAGTCTTTTAACAGTCTTAGAGCTATTTATTCTGTGGAGAACTCTGTGGGACTTTTTTTTTTCCCTTTTGATGTGGACCATTTCATTTTGTGAGCCTTTTTCCAACTCAGTGTATTTTATAATGATATCCATCATGTCTGTTTGTCAGTTTATGGCAGCTTAAAAAATCGCCTCAAGGCCAGTAATGAGAAGAAATCTTTCCCACTTCTTCTAGATTGTTTTATGTGCTTCACAGTTTTCTGCACCAAATAATAAAAAATAACATTGCTTTCCAAACTGTCCTTTATCTCGCCTCTCTTTTTCTTCCTTTAATCCTTTACGGTCTATTTCCTTTCGCTTTACTATGTTTATTCTACTGTGGTCTTGTTCATAATTAACAAGATGTAAGAGATAAGAATATATCCTCAAAAGAGAATGTTTTCCAAAGGCCTCGTTTCAGCTAAGCTTTAATCCAACATAAAGCAAAGTATTCAGAGTTTTCAATATATATTCTCTCCCTCCCTCCACTCCACTCCCTTCCTCTTTCCCTCTCTCTATGTATCAATAAATAGATAGGTCTATATATGTGTGTGTGTGTGTGTATATATAAATAATCTTCGACAAGATAGTCCACAGTTTAAGAACTGTTCTTTGAAATGGAGAAATCAATAGAGCAGCTAGGGATAAGGGCGGACACTTAGAAGAGTTCTGAAGAAACTGCTAGCTAACTTTAATATGGAAAGAAACTTACAATTGCCTCAGTTCAATTATATTAGCACCTGGAAGTGCCAATGAGTCTCAGAAAGGTCAACTGTTTCTGGTTTTGTTAGAAATATATTGGTGATGGTCACCAGAACTTGAAAATTTTCTAGGATGGCATGTCTTATACTCTTTTTTTTTCCCCCACCTCAAATTACTGCCTATCTAAAATATCAAGTTGTTGCTTGTGTTGCTAATTCCATGTTTGGGTTAGTAACTCAGTCATGTCCGACTCTTTGCGACCCTATGGACTGTAGCCCACCAGGCTCTCCTGTCCATGGGATTTCCCAAGCATGAATACTAGAGTGGGTTTCCATTCCGTTCTCCAGGGATCTTCCTGACCCAGGGATCAAACCCAGGTCTTCTGCCACTACTGCTTTGCAGGCAGATTCTTTACCATTTGAGCCACCAGGGGGTAATTCTATCCTTGGATTACCATTTAGCAGTGCCTGGCATTTCCAAAACATTATTTTCTGCCATTCTACCATGAAAAAGCTTAAACCTACTGGAGTCAGGAAGCAGGTAATAAGTTATTTCAAGATAAACATTTTCTGAAGTATAGTCCTAGATCTTCCCTTTCATGAGAATTAGCTAAATTTGCATGCTTTGTTATCTGTTGCTTCTTGATTACTCACAACTTTACAAGGATGTCTGCATAATCAGCCTTTCATAAGTAAGAATGGTGAATAAGCAAAATTTACCTTCATCTGACCTCAATTCATGTTTGCTTGAAGGAGTGAATGAACAGTAGATAGATGAACAGATTTGAAAAACAGGGAGATGGACAGTTGGACATATAGATAAAACAGGTTTGACTATTCTGGGAAGCTGTATATATACACATACACATATATAAATATGTATAATATTTCTTAGTCCAGTCTGATGGGACAAATGATTATAAACTGGGTGGCTTAAACAAAAAGCACTTATTTCTTACAGTTCTGGAGGATAGAGGTCCAAGATCAAGATGGCGGCAGACCCAGTGTCTGCTAAGAGCTTGAGTTCTGGTTTGCAGATGGCCATCTTCTCATTATGTCCTCACGTGGTGGGAAGAGAACTGGCCAGCTCTCTGGCCTCTTACAAAGCATTAATGCCACTCATAAGGGCTCCACCTTCTTCACCTAATCGCCTGCCAAAGGTCCTATCTCCAAATACCATCACACTGGAATTAAAGTTTCAACACAGGAATTTAAGGGACACAGTTACGTATTATTATAATACAAATCTGAGTTGACCAGAAAGTTCATTTGGGTTTTTCCATGTTATAGAAAAACCCAAATGGAACTTTTGTTGTATTACAATATAATACAACATAATGCCATGTGATACAATGTGCTTTAACTCTCCACTCTCAAACATTTTGTGAAAACTGAGGCTGCTTAGTGATTCTTGTATCTGCTCATCATAAGTCAGTACTTCTTGGCCTTCTCTCTTTTTCCTCCACTTTCTTTCACTGATATTAGCCACACATACACAAAAATTACTATTCATGTATTTTGTCCTGTTCAGTAAAAAGGAAATGTGCCTATCCAAAGGAAAACTCTGTGCATGTATATGTTTGTGTTTTTTAATGAGAAGCTGTGGCGGATGGGTGCCAGGTTCCCTCGAGAACATCAGTCACTGCTATGTGGAAACAGTGATTACAAGCCAGGAGTGGGCCACACACTGCCCATGGCAGTGGGACATGACAACCCCCTCTGTTACATGTGTCTTCTTAGAGCAAAAAACGGAGCTTCTAGGCAGCTTAGGACTTTAAAAGACCACACATCCAACAGTGATTTACCATGCTTGAGGCTGCCGTCTCCTCCTGGATTCAGGCCTTTCTGGTGGTAGCGATGCAGTCATTACATGGGGGTAACTGGCCCCTCTGCCCCTCCATGCCCTGCAAGCACATGAAACCTGACTCACTCTTCACAAAATCACCCTGGCTAAGGAGTTCCTAGTGGATCCCAAAGGACTCACAGGTGTTAATAGAGAAAAGTCTGCATAGTGGGCAAAGGTGAAGCAATTATTGTTCTGAACTTTCAGTGTTATGCCCTGAGGGATGCTTCAAAAGTGGGTTTCATGGGCTCTCCTCACACTTTCTAAAACAAACAATACTTCATTTATGTATTGATTCATAGGGTCAGAATAACAGCAATATGCTCTTAAAGGTATTTGTATTTTAGGTTGCCTCTAGATAAAAGCAATTATACACCTTTGGGATAAGAATAATACACTATTAAAGCCATCACTGAGAATCAATTATACACCAGACATTATTTACTATGGACTGAATGTTTGTGTTCCCCCAAATTCACATGCTGGAACTCTAACCCCAAATGTTATGGTACCTGAAGGTGAAGCCTTTGGAACGTAAATGGGGTTAGATGACGTCATGAGGGTGGCAGGCTCTCATGATGGGATTCATGCCCTTATAAAAGGCCATCTCTCTCTTTCTGTCTCGGTTTAACCCAACCAATATATAATAATCTGTTACCACAGCCTGAAATCACTAAGACACCGTTCTAAAGCAGTTTAATTCTCACAATGAAAGAAGCAAGGAAACTGAGGCACAAGTAACATAATTTACACATGCAAAGTCAAAGGGCTGTTAGGTACCAGAGCCAAGGTTCAGAGAACACGCATGATTTTAAAGCAAGTAAGTGTTGGGAAGGAGCACTAAAAGGGACTCTAGGTTGGATGTCACAGGCACTGAGACGGAGCTGTGCATGCAGTTTTATGGAGAATGCTCTTGGAACAACAGGCTTCCCTGGTGGTTCAGTGGTAAAGAATCTTTCTGCCAATGCAGGAGACATGGGTTTGATCCCTGGGTCAGGAAGACCCCTTGAAGAAGAAAATGGAACCCAATCCAGTGTTCTTGCCTGGGAAATCTCATGGACAGAGGAGCATGGTAGGCTACAATCCATGGGTCACAAAAATCCATGGGTCATATACGGCTTAGCAACTACACAACAAATCTGGAACAACAGGTGTAACTGAGTGTAAGAAGCAGAAGTAGGAAGAGGGAGAGACTGAACAGGACAGTCCCATCAGAGGTCCCAGCCTATGTGATGAACAGCACTAGTGCTAAGAAGACCTTCTGAAGACGGCCCAAACTGAGGGAAAGTAGCCAGGGTGACAGCCCCCCGCCCTCTGCTGACCCCTCACTGGATGTAGGCTGTCTCCAGGAATGGGGTATACTCTCTGGAGTGGGGCAGTATCTTTTAGGTGAGGGCAGAGCTTGGAGGGGAACACAGCTGGAGCCATCAGCTGCCAAAAATCCCAGAGTGTGGAAAGAAAGAGCCTTCTGTTGGTGAAGGAGTAACCCTGGTGGAACAGTACAGTGTCACCTGCAGGTGGGGCCATAAAATGGGAAATTTTACCAAATCAAAAGAGATGAAGGGTAAGTGTTCCTTGAGAAATGCTGAAAGATCTTATATCTAATGGAAGAGATGGGTTTAAAAAGGCAAGAAGAGTTATGAGGCTTACAAGGAGAGGAACATCTTGTGCAAATAACCTGTGAACTGGTAAGGAGAACTGGAACTGAGGAACTGAAAGAGCCTGTGCGATTTTAGTAAAAAGCAGAGTGGGTACCTGGTGTGGAAGGGGACCAGGCAATGCAGAGCTTTCAGGCTCAACAGGAAAGAAAGAGGATAGAAGCATAAACTAAAGTAAATTTGAGCATTGTGTGTATGAGCGCCCACCTGATTTACTTTGAAAAGGGAAGCGGAGGATTTATTATTTAACGCGACTGGATTAGACTGCACTGGGAAACCGACCCAAATAAAATAAAAAGTATAAATGAGAACACTAAAAACATGGAGAAGCACCAGAAGAGAACTGAAAAGAACTGAACCTGTAAAGATTGAAGGAAAGAATGATCAACTGTGAACTGTTTTTTCTATTCGTGTTCAGAGCTTCTTGGCATCACATTTAACAAGCCAGAGGCCTGGAATCTAAGCTCACACCAATAGAGAGACAAAATCTTAGATCATCTTCTCTAACCGTTGCCAACTCCTACTATAAAAAACTAAATCAGCATTTCTTAGAGTAGCTAGTTTTGAAAGACATAGGATGAATTGTTCTCTAGGGCCTGTTTAAGAATTTGGAAAAAATATAAGGCAATTTAAAAAGCAATAAGCCATTTTACTCAGCAGTCTGGCCATCTAAAAATGCATTCAGCTCCAGCTCTCAATTTTGTCTCCTGCATCTTTGATCTTCATCTCTAAGAAATAACATTGTGATGCTTCTCTCCAAATGAATATGTTACTGGAAGTGTCCATAGTGGGAAAGAATAAATTGGAAAATGCATATAAGCTTCTTTGTAGACTTCCTGGTGGCTGGTTAGTTTAACTTGCACACTTGAAAAACCATTTACCTGTATCCAAAACCTTAGTGCAAGAAAATATGCAGTAAGTTTCTGCTCTTAGTAAGGCGTAAAATTACAAAATGTACTAATACTTATAATCCAAGAATAACTGTTAGCATTAAAAATTTAATTTGATATTTAATTTGGTGTTAATTTCATTTTATGACTACAAACACTGTTTCTCAGTCATAATACTCTCCATTTCCAATTAAACATTGATTTATAATTTTTAATTGTTTGCCATACAGTTGTAAATTCTGCAAACTTAAAAATAATATTTTCAGATTTCTATAGATATATTGAAAAATTTTAAGACACTTGGATATAATTTTTTCATCTAGAGTAAGCCTAAATAAAATATCTAAGATGCATACATTAAATATCATGTTGTAAATATTCTGGTTCACAGAAAAATTTACAGATTATAATGTTAACAAAGACAAGGAGGATAATTTTAATAAACTGAATACAGAGAAAGATTTGAATCCTTTCCCAAATTCTATTAAAATGAGAGCAAAGATACTGTTAGACATTGAAACATAAGAACAAAGGAAAAAGGACAATTATGTTTTGGAAGCTGAGAAACAGAAGAACAAGTGTTTGTTAACTTGGCTCAGTTGAGAAAGCTGAATCTTAAGTCATCATTAGGGAAAATGGAGACATATAGAATTTACATCCAGAATCCTCAAATTACCAGGACACAGCATGAAAGGATGAGGATGAAAGCAGGAAAACAGTCTAAAATCCTGCTGAAGAAAAAAGATGGGTGCCAGACCTGTAGCACACATTCACAGTAAGACCCACACTTCATGTTCTCTGTACACACTGGAAGGAGAAATCTTAAATTCAAAACTATCATCCTCCTGTGACAGTCAAAAGGAGACAATACAGCCAGGAAACAAGGACAGTATGTAAAATAAAACATTCACATAGGGAAGCCATCCCAAAGAACACTGGAGCAAATTAAAAATATGACAGTAGAACCGTAAGATCCAGCAATCCCACTCCTAGGCATATATCTGGAGAAAATCGTAATTTGAAAAGATACATGCACCCCAATGTTCACTGCAGCACTATTCACAATAGCCAAGACACGGAAGCAACCTAAGTGTCCATGGACAGAGGAATGGATAAAGAAGATGTGGTACATACATACAATGGACTATTACTCGGGCATAAAAGAATGAAACAATGCCACTTGCAGCAACATGGATGTATCATACTAAGTGAAGTAATTCAGAGAAAGAAAATATCATATGATAGCACTTACACGTGGAATCTAATTTTTAAAACAACACAAATGAACTTATTTACAAAACAGAAACAGACTCACAGATCTTAAAACCAAATGTACAGTTACCAAAGGGGAAATGCGGTGGAGCTTGGTATGAACACACACACACACTACTGTATAGCTATATAAGATAGATAACCAGCAAGGACCTACTGTTTAGCACAGGGAACTCTACTCAGTATTCTGTGATAACCTATATGGGGAAAGAATTTTAAAAAGAATGAATATATGTATATGTATAATTGAATCACTGTCTATACACCTGAAATGAACACAATATTGTAAATCAATTATACTCCAATAAAATTAATCTTAAAATATATGATACAGACTTTCCTGGTGGTCCAGCAGTGAAGACCTCACTTTCTAAAGCACAGTTTGATTCCTGGTTGGGAAGCTAAGATCCCACATGATTCATGGCCAAAAAACCAAAACATAAAACAGAAGTGGTATTTAGCAAATTCAATAAAGACTTTAAAAAACGGCCCACATTAAAAATATATTTTTTAAAAAATAAAAAATATGTAATAGTAGAAATGAAAAACTCAACAGAAAATTTGGAAATTTGGTTGAGGCAACCTTTCAGCAATTAGAATTACTCAGTAGGGAAATAACAGGAAGAGTAATTAGAAAGAGAAGGTGTTCAGGAGGTCTAACATGCACAGGAGTGCCAGAAAGAGGAAAAAATTGAGGGAAACACCAGAGGTAAAGTACTTGTTTACATGCAAAAAACAAGAACACTTCCTACATCTGGAGGACAGGTGTTGCCAGATTAAAAGTGTATAATCTGAGAGTCGAGACTCAGGTCAAGGCATATTACTGCAAACCTTTGCAACACTGAGGGGAGAAAAATGGAAGAATCAACAGGTTTGCAGAAAGGGAAAACAAACAAAACCAAAGATGCACTGCCCACAAAGAAAAATCACTGGTTGGTCATATACAAAGTTTTAAGAATTTAAGTATGATTCTAACTTTTCGATGACAAGACTGCAGGTTAAAAGCAATAAAACAATGTCTTCAAAATTATCAAGGAAAATAAATTCCAGCATATTTTTATGACCAGCTTATGATCAATCAGTTAACTTTAAAAGTAGAATAAAGATACTTTTAGTCTACATGATCTCAAGAATTTTCCTTTCCACACACCTCTTTTGGAAATCTGTTAAGCTACTCTAGAATCCGAGGATAATCAACTTGCCCTGGTTTGCCCACAATTTTCCTAGTTTTTCCAGTGAAAGTCCTGCATCTCTGAAAACCCGTCAATCCCAGATAAATCTGGACAGTTGGTCAACCTACTCTAAATTCACAATGAAAGACATTAAAAGCAATTCTCAAAAAGATCAAACTTATCCTTTAGTAACCTAACTGCCCAATCTCCAAAGTCCACGGTTTTTAAAAGAAAAAAAAAAGCAATAAAATGTAAAATCTCACAATGTCCTTCGATAGCCAATGAGAAATACTAGACATAAAAATAGCAGGAAAATCTAGTCCATACTGGGTATGAAGGTGAAGTATGAAGGTGAAGAGGGGGGAATGAGTCAACAGAAAAAGATCAGAAATGACCAAAATGACAGAATCACTTGATCAGGACATCAGAACACCCTTTATAAGTACATTCAATAGGACTGAGAATTTAAAGAAAACGAAACAAAAAATCATGAAGAGAGAAATGTAAGATACAAATAAGAACCAAGCAGGAATTTCAGAGATGAAAAATATAAGATCTGAAATGACTATTTCACTCAATGGACTTTACAGCAGATTAGATACTTCAGAAAGAAAAGATCAATGAACTGGTCATAGCAACAGAAGCTACTGAGACCCTTAAAAAACTCTTGCATATGTTCTCCTCTAGGAGTTTTATAGTTTCTGGTCTTACGTTTAGATCTTTAATACATTTTGAGTTTATTTTTCTGTATGGTGTTAGAAAGTGGTCTAGTCTCATTCTTTTACAAGTGGTTGACCAGATTTCCCAGCACCACTTGTTAAAGAGATTGTCTTTAATCCATTGTATATTCTTGCCTCCTTTGTCAAAGATAAGGTGTCCATGTGTGCGTGGATTTATCTCTGGGCTTTCTATTTTATTCCATTGATCTATATTTCTGTCTTTGTGCCAGTACCATACTGTCTTGATAACTGTGGCTTTGTAGTAGAGCCTGAAGTCAGGCAGGTTGATTCCTCCAGTTCCATTCTTCTTTCTCAAGATCGCTTTGGCTATTCGAGGTTTTTTGTATTTCCATACAAATTGTGAAATTATTTGTTCTAGCTCTGTGAAGAATACTATTGGTAGCTTGATAGGGATTGCATTGAATCTATAAATTGCTTTGGGTAGTATACTCATTTTCACTATATTGATTCTTGCAATCCATGAACATGGTATATTTCTCCATCTATTAGTGTCCTCTTTGATTTCTTTCACCAGTGTTTTATAGTTTTCTATATATAGGTCTTTAGTTTCTTTAGGTAGATACATTCCTAAATATTTTATTCTTTCCGTTGCAATGGTGAATGGAATTGTTTCCTTAATTTCTCTCTCTGTTTTCTCATTATTAGTGTATAGGAATGCAAGGGATTTCTGTGTGTTGATTTTATATCCTGCAACTTTACTATAGTCATTGATTAGTTCTAGTAATTTTCTGGTGGAATCTTTAGGGTTTTCTATGTAGAGGATCATGTCATCTGCAAAGAGTGAGAGTTTTACTTCTTCTTTTCCAATTTGGATTCCTTTTCTTTCTTTTTCTGCTCTGATTGCTGTGGCCAAAACTTCCAAAACTATGTTGAATAGTAATGGTGAAAGTGGGCACCCTTGTCTTGTTCCTGACTTTAGAGGAAATGCTTTCAATTTTTCACCATTGAGGATAATGTTTGCTGTGGGTTTGTCATATATAGCTTTTATTATGTTGAGGTATGTTCCTTCTATTCCTGCTTTCTGGAGAGTTTTTATCATAAATGGGTGTTGAATTTTGTCAAAGGCTTTCTCTGTATCTATTGAGATAATCATATGGTTTTTATTTTTCAATTTGTTAATGTGGTGTATTACATTGATTGATTTACGGATATTGAAGAATCCTTGCATCCCTGGGATAAAGCCCACTTGATCATGGTGTATGATCTTTTTAATGTGTTGTTGGATTCTGATTGCTAGAATTTTGTTAAGGATTTTTGCATCTATGTTCATCAGTGATATTGGCCTGTAGTTTTCTCAAAATGGATTAAAGATCTAAACGTAAGACCAGAAACTATAAAACTCCTAGAGGAGAACATAGGCAAAACACTCTCTGACATACATCACAGCAGGATCCTCTATGACCCACCTCCCAGAATATTGGAAATAAAAGCAAAAATAAACAAATGGGACCTAATTAACCTTAAAAGCTTCTGCACATCAAAGGAAACTATTAGCAAGGTGAAAAGACAGCCTTCAGAATGGGAGAAAATAATAGCAAATGAAGCAACTGACAAACAACTAATCTCAAAAATATACAAGCAACTCCTACAGCTCAACTCCAGAAAAATAAATGACCCAATCAAAAAAAATGGGCCAAAGAACTAAATAGACATTTCTCCAAAGAAGACATACAGATGGCTAACAAACACATGAAAAGATGCTCAACATCACTCATTATCAGAGAAACGCAAATCAAAACCACTATGAGGTACCATTTCACACCAGTCAGAATGGCTGCGATCCAAAAGTCTACAAATAATAAATGCTGGAGAGGGTGTGGAGAAAAGGGAACCCTCTTACACTGTTGGTGGGAATGCAAACTAGTACAGCCACTATGGAGAACAGTGTGGAGATTCCTTAAAAAACTGGAAATAGAACTGCCTTATGATCCAGCAATCCCACTGCTGGGCATACACACTGAGGAAACCAGAAGGGAAAGAGACACGTGTACCCCAATGTTCATCGCAGCACTGTTTATAATAGCCAGGACATGGAAGCAACCTAGATGTCCATCAGCAGATGAATGGATAAGAAAGCAGTGGTACATATACACAATGGAGTATTACTCAGCCATTAAAAAGAATTCATTTGAATCAGTTCTAATGAGGTGGATGAAACTGGAGCCTATTATACAGAGTGAAGTAAGCCAGAAGGGAAAACATAAATACAGTATACTAACGCATATATATGGAATTTAGAAAGATGGTAACAATAACCTGGTGTACGAGACAGCAAAAGAGACACTGATGTATAGAACAGTCTTATGGACTCTGTGGGAGAGGGAGAGGGTGGGAAGATTTGGGAGAGTGACATTGAAACATGTAGAATATCATGTAAGAAACGAGTTGCCAGTCCAGGTTCGATGCGCGATACTGGATGCTTGGGGCTGGTGCACTCGGACGACCCAGAGGGATGGTGTGGGGAGGGAGAAGGGAGGAGGGTTCAGGATGGGGAACACATGTATGCCTGTGGCGGATTCATTTTGATATTTGGCAAAACTAATACAATTATGTAAAGTTTAAAAATAAAATAAAATTAAAAAAAAAAAAAAAAAAACTCTTGCAACTTCCTCTGGTGCTTTTGGGAAACCCAAGCCATCGTATATGGGGGCTTCCCAGGTGGTGCTAGCAGTAAAGAACCCGCCTGCCAATGCAGGAGACATAAAAGATGTGGGTTCGATCACTGGGTGGGGAAATGGCAACCCACTCCAGTATTTTTGCCTGGAGAATCCCATGGACAGAGGAGCCTGGTGGGCTATGGTCCATGGGGTCACAAAGAGTCAGATACAACTAAGTAAATGAGCATGCATGCAAGCCATCTTATAAGAAGTCAAGATCCCAAAAGTCTACAAATAATAAATGCTGGAGAGGGTGTGGAGAAAAGGGAACCCTCTTACACTGTTGGTGGGAATGCAAACTAGTACAGCCACTATGGAGAACAGTGTGGAGATTCCTTAAAAAACTGGAAATAGAACTGCCTTATGATCCAGCAATCCCACTGCTGGGCATACACACTGAGGAAACCAGAAGGGAAAGAGACACGTGTACCCCAATGTTCATCGCAGCACTGTTTATAATAGCCAGGACATGGAAGCAACCTAGATGTCCATCAGCAGATGAATGGATAAGAAAGCAGTGGTACATATACACAATGGAGTATTACTCAGCCATTAAAAAGAATACATTTGAATCAGTTCTAATGAGGTGGATGAAACTGGAGCCTATTATACAGAGTGAAGTAAGCCAGAAGGGAAAACATAAATACAGTATACTAACGCATATATATGGAATTTAGAAAGATGGTAACAATAACCTGGTGTACAAGACAGCAAAAGAGACACTGATGTATAGAACAGTCTTATGGACTCTGTGGGAGAGGGAGAGGGTGGGAAGATTTGGGAGAATGACATTGAAACATGTAAAATAACATGTAAGAAACGAGTTGCCAGTCCAGGTTCAATACACGATACTGGATGCTTGGGGCTAGTGCACTGGGACGACCCAGAGGGATGGTATGGGGAGGGAGGAGGGAGGAGGGTTCAGGATGGGGAACACATGTATACCTATGGCGGATTCATTTTGATATTTAGCAAAACTAATACAATTATGTAAAGTTTAAAAATAAAATAAAATTAAAAAGAAAAAAAAGAAAGTTGATGACAAAGACAAAAAAAAAGAAGTCAAGATGTTCTGCTGGAGAGATAACATGGAAAACACATGCAGAGATGCTACAGAGAGGAAGGGCAGACAAACCATATAAAGTCTGTCAATAGGCCTTGTTGTCCTAGGATATCGATCAGTGCTCTAGAGGAATCCAGCCTCAGCTACCACGTGGCCACAACTGCATGGGAAATCCAAACCAGAACTACCGAACAACTGCCCAGCTGAATCCAATTAAGCCACACAAGTGTAGGAGATAGAATGCTTACTTTTGTAAATCATTTAGAAATATAGAAGAGATGTGTAAGTCTGGAGGAATTTTCCAACTTTTTGGAGGCATCTGGATGGTAAACCATAGGCAGCCAAAGCTTTTATCTGTCATTGAAACATGTGACCATGACATGCAGCTTTATTTTTCAGCTCACCCTCAATGCAAACAGTTGTCTTAGTATTGAAGCTAAGCCCATCCTCTCAATTCCAACCTTCCCTCTGAATTACATTTTCCAGCTCTTTTCTAACCCACAGAACCTCTTTCACTGTTTCCACTGGCACCATTTTAAACCACTACCTCCAGAAACAGAGCATGTGTTTGACAGGTTGGGGCTGGGGAAGGGAGGGATTCCACTCACATTGCTCAGATATTGGAAAAGGGGAGGAGAAGGAAGACACCCTCTCGTGGTCTAAGAAGAAAACAATATATTATTTCAGAGTTGTGAAGTAAAAAAGAGAAGTTACCAAGGCTGGTACATAATGGAGTAGAGATTATCACCTAGAAAATAAGACTGCAGCCAGGTGACTTGGAGTGTGGAATGCTAAGTCCTCGTTTATAGAATGGAAATCTGCAATAACATCTCTATATTTCAGTTCTGAGTTAAATTGACTTCTGGAGGCCCAGCCACCATTTTTAGAATATGTTTCCATAGGAAAATGTGTTTCTCATGAAAGCAATGTATTAATGATCCAGTGCTTTGAAAACTCACATCTGTAATATCACAAAGTCCAGTCATTCATCACCCAAATTGCAGAAATTCCCTACTACAGATAAGCAGTATTTCATAAATCAGGGTTAAATCCGACCAGTGGAGACGGCTCATGGCTCTTCAGAATCTCTCTCCCTGCCTAGTGCCTTCTTCTGGCCACCACTGTTCTGATGTGTTACGCTGCTTTTCTTGCTCATGGCTGATCTCACTGTATAGGTCAAAAGCACAGTGATGGCCAAGGACTATCACTAACACTCCTCCCAGCACTTTTAAGCCAAGTCTGGCACCTCACAAGCTGTCCCTACACTTACCAGTTTAATTTCTTACGAGTTTGGATTCATTACATCCGTTCGTATTATTGGCTGGTACAAAACCGGAGTTCGTTGTGGTTTTCCCTCTAAGTATTCAGGCACATATACCCCATGCCTAAGACAGCTCACTTCTGAGTGGACCAACATGCACTGCAGTCTCAGAAAGAAACTTGGGCTGCCCCAAATGCCAGGACTTGACCCTGCCAAAATGCAGGACGCCTGGGGTCACACTGTAACCACACTGCACAGACTAGCTCAGAGCCTCTTCATGACCCAGAAAAAAACAGTAAAGCCAAGTGTACCATAGGAGACAGTAATAGTAACTTTAAAGACTCTGGCAATTAACTGGTGCAATCTAGGAGATGTCTGAAGAGACAGGCAGAGAAGAACTACTACCATCATCATTTAAAAAATATCTTTTAATTTTTTTATGTTAGTTAGTGATAGTCACTCAGTTGGGTCCAACTCTCTGTGACTCTATGGACTATAGCCTGCAGGCTCCTCTGTCCACGGGATTCTCCAGGCAAGAATACTGGAGTGGACTGCCATTTCCTTCTCCAGGGGATCATCCTGACCCAGGGATTGAACCCAGGTCTCTTACATGGCAGGCAGATTCTTTACCATCTGATCCACCAGGAAATGTTATTTTTAATTTATCTGGCCTTGCCTTTTGGCACACAGGCTCTTTAAGTTACAGCATTTGGGACCCAGTTCCCTGACCAGGGATCGAACCTAGGTCCCCCACATTGAAAGCACTAAGTCTTAACCACTGGACCACAAAGGAAGTCCCACTAGCAGCTTCTAGGGCAGACTACGGGGGTATCTTGGGTTTCAAACTGGACAGGTTTCGGGGAGAGTACCAACTATGCAAAGAGGGTCTGAGAAGTCAGTTGCTGCAAATGTGGCAGGAAGAGTCTTAGAGAATGTGGACGTGTGGGGAAGCCCACTGGAGGCTTCAGGCATCATCAGAGAGACTTGATCGGGGCAGAACTCCCTGTTGCAGAAGTTCTGCAGGGACTCTGAGGGAACAGGCAGCCCTGTAAATTCTTACTTCATCAGTCCTCATATCTTTAATTGTCAGGGCTCAGCAAGTGGCCCTCATCTGTATTTTGCTCACTGCTTCACCTTCTTCTCAACCCCGTTTATGCTTTATTTTACCCACTAAAGATTCAGCACTAGTTTTTACTTCACACTGATCACAGTCACCAGCTATGACTGAAGATAACGTTGCAGATGAAGGAAAGGAGAATGATCCAGCAGGACGTTATAGGGCGAAGATGTCAAGAACAGCACAAGACAGGGAGCCTGGCAATCATACTTTTCGAGAAATTCATCAGATGGCAACTGCAGGGATCTATGTATTTAGTCTTGTGGTTATTTTAAAAGCACATGCCACATACTTAAAAGTCAAAATTATGCTGTGTAGCACAAATCTTTCACTACATCAAAAGTTAAATTCAAGACTAGGACAGTTACATGTGAATAATAAGAGTAAGAGCAGCAAAATCTTTTTAAGTGGTCCTCTGGACTCAGAGCGGCAACGGGGGATCCAAAGGCAGGTGGGGGCAAAGGCAGGTTATAGCACAGGGTGCTCTGTGAATTGAGTTTATAAAATTCATAAAGATATATTATGTAGTTATGATTATGAAGAATCAACACGATTATTTATGTCTGCATTGGGAGCATCTGTGGGGATTTAGGGACATCCCATGCACATCTAGAAGACTTGCTAAGAATCTAACTTAAAGCCCAGTCTTAAGTATTGAGAAAAAAATATTATTTGAACTGTGATAAGACACTATCATGTTTGCAGTACGTATTTTTTTCCCTCAGAGATAACTTTGTATGAGGGAAGCTGACTCCAGGTAGCACTGCAAAAAATGATGATGGTCCTTCCCCAAAGTTTTTTCATTAACTACTCTTCGCTCTTCCTTCACCACGTCCCTTGTTCCCTCATCCTGTTCATGTGTGAATTTCCTGAGCTAGGGAGGTCCAATTGATTAGAAATGTCTCCAGGTCACTGGGCAACAAAGGGCTCAGAGCACTGCTGGAAGGGGAGCTAAGATAATTACAAATCACATGATCAATACTACCACTGAGGCGCCTAATTTCACTGGAACACAGAAAGGAAGTGATAAACTCCTGTTGATGGAGTAGGGAGGGTTCCAGGCACTTCTTCTGAGCCATGAATGTCTGGGGCTTCCCTGGTGGCTCAGTGGTAAACAATCTGCTTGCCAATGCAGGAGACACAGGTTCGATGCCTTATCCAGGAAGATCTCACATGCCAAGGAGCAAGCAAGCCCATGCCCCACAATTACTAAGCCTGTGCTCCAGAGCCCGGGAGCCACCACTACTGAAGTCCATGCACCAAGAGCTCATGCTCCCCAATGAGAAGCCTGCACACTGCCACCAGAGAGCACCCTCCACTCGCCACAACTAGAGAAAAGCCTACACAGCAACGAAGGCCCCAGCATGGCCAAAAGTAAACAAATAAATAAAATTTTTAAATTAAATAAAAAGGAATCTCCCAAACATGTCTTTTAAAAAGAGAGGAAAGAATGGTTAAAAGAAACACAAACTATCTATCACGGTAAGAGAAAATCAGAGGAAAACATTAAAATTAACTTCAGTATTTGAAGGCCTGCCTGGTTAAGAAGGATAAATGCTTGTTTTGGGGTCCTCCAGAGAGAAAACCCAGGATGTACCTAGGGAAGAATGCAGGAAGGCAAACCTGAGCTCCACAAGTCAATTCATTTCTACCAATTTAGGACTGAAGACAATTTTGTAAAAGAAGACTATCTTTTCCTTCAAAAGTCTACATGGAGCAAGAGACCAATAGCAAATCATATTCTCCACATAAACAGTCACCTCACCTAGACAATTCCTGGAAAACAGAAAGTGTTAATTAAACACATTTTTGTAAACATGTTAATTACAAATGTCAAAAGACAAATATTCCATTAAAACACAGAAGCTCATTCCATGGTGGTTGTTTTCTCAGTAGGTAATGATAAGAAAACCAGGCATAAGTTATTTGGATAAGCACTGATCAATTATGAAATCCCACAACAAAACAGCAAGACGAAAACCAAATTCAGATGAATTAACAAATGTCATCAACCACTTTAATGACAAATTCAGTATAAATACTGAAAGAGCCCGAGGAAAGAATCTGACACTTCAATGTCCCCACTGGCACACACATTCTTCAGAACTCCAGGAAGACCTATTTCTCCATAACCAGGTTAAGTATCATCGACAGGTGTTATTTCATAAGTATGGGACTGAGATTTACAAAAAACACAGTGGATCTTATTTCTTCTGTCACAGTGGAGCTGTGATATATTCCAAGGGCAGCCACTCACTCTAATCATTTGAAACAAAGGGACAGTCTCATTCATCCAACTAATCAATATGAATTCCCTGATCCAGAAAGGAAGTATAAATCAGTGGCTGCTCTGTGGTCAGTTTTCTCACCCACCTGTCCTCCTGACCCAAGGGAGAACGAGGATCATGTGTCAGTGGCAAAATGACTTGGGCTTTTATATCGACAGACACAGCCACTGGGCTGCAAATCCTCCGTGGCAGTTGGGATCAGATCAATGTTGCTGAAGGTGAAGTAGCGGAGGTTTGTGGGGCCTGGGCGTGTATCACTTTTCACCTAATCATGGTTTGCATATTGCAAAAGATGCTATTGTTTGTTAGGGAACAACAAAAGAAAATCCTGCCAAGTGTGCCCCAGCCCATCAAGCAAGAAGTTCAAGCACTTAAAGGGAGTATCTGGCTTGTATCCTGTTCTATTTAAAGTTGCCCAATCACTGTATTTTTTAAAATATTTATTTATTTGGTTGTGTGAGGTATTCATTGCAGCACTCGGGCTCTCCAGTTGTCGCTCATGGGCTCAATAGTTGCCCTGCGGCATGTGGGATCTTAGTTCCTCCACCAGGGATCAAACCTACATCCCCTGCACTGGAAGGTTGACTGTTAACCTCTGGGGGGCACAAGAGAAGTCCCTCAATCACTCCATTTTTGATGAACACCAAATAGGTATCAGAAAGTACTAAGTTTCTGCTCTCTGCCCCGTTAGAACCGCTTCCCACCCCTCATCAGCAGCTGACTTCTGGCTTTGTAAGGGTGTCGTGCCTGCTGAGGAGTATGCACGGCTGGACACAGCCTCCCCTGCTTCCTGCCTGTGCGCGTGCTCACACATCACACTCCCTTATCAGTCCACCTCCTCCAAGGTCAGAGCACTGACCCATGGAGGATATCTGAAGATATAAAAATTTCCGCTCTAGCTACCCAGGCACAGATTTCTTTCCCTTTTGCTGGATCCAGAGATATGCTGCCCAGATCCCTGCAAGGGAGGGCTTGCTGCCCCGGGCAGAGTGCCATCACCTTTAGCGACTGACCAGTGGCAGAGCTGACATATCCAAGGTCATGCTCCTTTCTGGGGTGGCCTATATCCAACAGCTGACAGACGCAGAAGTGTAAAGGCCTGGCACTCTATGCACAACTCCAGACCATTCTGAAGTTGACCTTCTGGCCACTCTAGCCCTAAAGCTCCCTGAGGTTCAGTATTGCTGGGTCTGGAGGGCTGCTAAAATTCTCTACCTCCTTATTTTTCCCCTCCCTTCAATAAGTATTGGTCCCAAGGTCGCTCCTTATTAAGCACCCTGTTTAATAAACTCAGTGTGCTTCCTAAAGAGTCCAACCTAAGTCAATCCCTCATTTTCTCCTTCCTTACCTGCCACTGGATATATTTTTCTTAAAGGAAAAATCTTTATAGAAATATGTAATGGGAAAGTGACAGAACATGACTCGTCTAGGGACTAACCCCACACAGCACTTTTTCAGTACAGACTGGAACACTTGGGCAAGGGATCAGTTCACTGGGGAAGAATTAAATGATCCTTACTCTTAAATGTATTCTCTAGGGTCTCATGGGAGAGCCAGTATTATTACATGTGGAAGCAGCTCTAATTACAAGAAATAACTGCAGGTGAATACAAGGTAGCTCCCCCACCTGACAATGAATTTTACAGAGACAAAGCCACTCTATGCAAAACACCAATGTTTTAATCTCCACAATGTTGCAGGGAAGAGCCAAGTTCAAGAAAGTCAACCCAAGGAAAAGCACATTTGACAAAGACCTGCTAATAGGAGCTAGCTATTCAATTTGCAGTGGAGTTTTACTCATTAAAACAGTAAAGATACTATAGATTTAAAACCAACAGATACACTTATCTGCTAATAGTCAGCAAAGGTCTCTAAGATCAAAATGAATAAATTGTACTGGAAGAGCATAGGGAAAGCATCTTTCCTAAATCCTACATAACCTGAGGGCAGATTTCAGATTTGAGCCTTACTGGTAAAGTCCACCTTCTACAACTCCTTGTGACTGATGGGCACTCACTGTCAGCAATTTCTCATTCCACTAGAGTCACCTGTGCTGCTGCTAAGGCGCTTCAGTCGTGTCCAACTCTGTGCGACCCCATAGACGGCAGCCCACCAGGCACCGCCGTCCCTGGGATTCTCCAGGCAAGAACACTGGAGTGGGTTGCCATTTCCTTCTCCAATGCAGGAAAGTGAAAAGTGAAAGTGAAGTCACTCAGTCGTTTCCAACTCTTAGCAACCCCATGGTCTGCAGCCTACAAGGCTCCTCCATCCATGGGATTTTCCAGGCAAGAGTACTGGAGTGGGGTGCCATTGCCTTCTCCGAGAGTCACCTGTAGAGCTTTAAAAATACTGATGCCAAGTTCCACTATCAAAGGTTGACTTAATTGGTCTGGGTAGCAGCCAAGTAATCAGAATTTTTTATAATATTTTTTTGGGGGGGGCTGCACTGGGCTCTTAGTTGCAGCACTTGGGATCTTGTTCCCTGACAAGGATCTAACTTGCTCCCTGAGTTGGGAGCACAATGTCTTGACCCCTGGACCACCAGGGAAGTCCCGGAATCAGGATTTTTAAAAGCAGGGTCTGGGTCATTTTACTGTAGAACCAAGGTTTGAGGACCCTCATTCATGGGCATTTAAGATGTAGCTGCTCATCTTTTCCCTTAAATCTCACCAGCTCAGTTAACCTGTGCTGATACATCTCTTTCTCTAAGTCACTCCTTTCCAAGTATTTCCACAAGGCTACAAGGGCTGCCTCCCAGCTGCTGCAAAGCAGGAGCTGCCATTTTGCCCTCTGTGGCTCCGGCAATGTCGCCCTTGAGCCAGTGTTCTACACTCCCAGGGAGGGCTCCTACTGTGAGTCCTCCTGCCCAGGAAAGGCACACTCTGCCAGCTGTCACTGTCCTCAGCACCCCCATCACCGTGCAAAACCTCCTGTGAACTGCCAGCATCATCTCCAGGCCCTGGCATACAATATCCCACAGAGATTTTGTTTCTGAAAACAGCCTTTGTGTCCATAAAACAAGCTGCTATTCAAATAGGAAAAATCCCATGCCATTCCCAAATCCCCCTTCATTAGTCTCCAAACTTAAGTTTAAATCACAGCCTATATTTCACTGTAAATTTCCTATTTTGATTAATCCCCAGTTCATTCTTGTCTTCTCAATTCCTCATTTCTCTTCATTCTTCCCATCTATTTTATGGGCACATATACCCCTTATTTTCCATTCTCAAGAGCAATTCTGCTTCTGTGAGTTTATCCTATAAAAAATGCATATAGGATTTTTTGCATAATGTTGTATATTCAAGGATACTCACATGCAATGTTATTAGCACTAGCAAATAATTAGCAAACACTTTAATGCCAAAGAATATTCAGACTACCACACAACTTCACTCATTTCATATGCTAGCAAAGTAATACTCAAAATTCTCCAAGCCAGGCTTCAACAGTACATGAACCGAGAACTTCCAGGTGTTCAAGCTGAATTTAGAAAAGGCAGAGGAATCAGAGATCAAATGGCCAACATCCACTGGATCACAGAAAAAGCAAGAGAATTCCAGAAAAATATCTACTTCTACTGTGTTGACTATGCTTAATAAAGCCTTTAACTATGTGGATCACAACAAACTGCAGAAAATTCTTAAAGACATGGAGAATACCATACCACCTTACCTGCCTCCTGAGAAACCTATATGCATGTCAAGAAGAAACAGTTAGAACCGGACATGAACAACAGACTGGTTCCAAATAGGGAAAGGAGTATGTCAAGAGTGTATATTGTCATGCTGCTTATTTAACTTATATGCAGAGTTCATCACGGGAAATGCCAGGTTGGATGAAGCACAAGCTGGAATCAAGATTGCCAAGAGAAATATCAATAACCACAGATATGCAGATAATACCATTCTTACACCAAAAAGATAGAATTAAAGAGCCTCTTGATGAAAGTGAAACAGAGTGAAAAAAACTGGCTTAAAACTCAACATTCAAAAAATGAAGATCATAGCATCCAACCCCACCACTTCATGGCAAATAGATGAGGAAACAACTAAAACAGTGACAGACTTTATTTTCTTGGGCTCCAAAATCACTGCAGATGGCAACTACAGCCATGAAATTAAAACACACTTGTTTCTTGGAAGAAAAGCTATGACAAACCTAGATGGTGTATTAAAATGCAGAGACATTACTTTGCCAACAAACCACCTAGTCAAAGCTATGGCTTTTCCAGTACTCATGTTAGGATGTGAGAGTTGGACAATAAAGAAGGCTGAATGCTGAAGAACTGATGCTTCTGAACTGTGGTGTTGGAGAAGACTCTTGTGAGTCCCTTGGACTGCAAGAGATCAAACCAGTCAATCCTAAAGGAAATCAATCCTGAATATTCATTAGAAGGACTGATGCTGAAGCTGAAGCTCCAATACTTTGGCCATCTGATGAGAAGAGCTGACTCGTTAGAAAAGACCCTGATGTTGGGAAAGATTGAAGGCGGGAGGAGAAGGGGATGACAGAGGATGAGATGGTTGGATGGCATGACTGACTCAATGAACATGAATTTGAGCAAGCTCCAGTAGATGATGATGGACAAGGAAGCCTGGCGTGCTATAGTCCATGGTGTCATGAAGAGTCAGACATGACTGAGCGACAAACAGCAACAACAAAGTGTCTCTCAGTAAGGCATTGATTAACAAATCCATGGCATCCTCATCCTCAGTTCAGCTCAATTCAGTTGCTCAGTCATGTCTGACTTTTTGCAACCCCATGGACTGCAGCATGCCTGCCTCCCTGTCCATCACCAACTCCTGGAACTTGCTCAAACTCATCCATTGAGTCAGTGATGCCTTCCAATCATCTCATCCTCTGTCATCCCCTTCTCCTCCTGCCTACAGTCTTTCCCAGCATCAGGGTCCTAGAATTATGTAATAATACTTTTTTATTATTATAATTATTATTCTAGCATCCCATCCTAGAAGTAACTAATAACACTAGAAATATGGAGGTGTATCTATTTGTGCTTACATGGAAAATTTCTGATTTAAAGAAAAAAAAAGCAAATATTTTGAAGAGATAAATCACTAGAAGTGAAATAGAATTTGTAATAATAAAAAAAACTTCCTAGAAACAAAAGTCCAGGACCAGATGGATCACAAGCGAATTCTATCAAATGTATCAAATGGGGTTTCCCAGTTGGAACGATGATAAACAATCTGCCTGCCAATGCAGGAGATGCAGGAGATGTGGGTTCAATTCCTGGGTTGGAAAGATCACTTGGAGGAGGAAATGGCAACCCACTCCAGTATCTTGTCTGGGAAATCAAATGGAAAAAGCAGCCTGGAAGGCTACATACAGTCAGTGGGGTCACAAAAAGTCAGGCACGACTGAGCACGCATGCACACACCAAATGTACATAGAACTCATACCAATCCTCTGATCCTTCTCAAACTCTTCCAAAAGACTGAACAGGAAGGAAGGAGTATTCCCAAAAACATTCTATGAAGTCACCATTATCCTGATACTGAAACCAGACAAAGATATCACCAAAAACAAAAAGAAAGAAAATTACAGGTTAGTATCTATGATGACTACAGCTGCAAATATTCTCAAGATATTATCAAGCTACAGACTGGGAGAAAATATCTGCAAATGATGCAAACAGCTCATGCAACAACAAAAAATAAACCCAATTAAAGAATGGGCACAAGACCTAAAGAGACATTTCTCCAAAGAAGACATACAGATGTCCAACAAACACATGAGACAATGCTTAACATCGCTGAATACCAGACAAATGCAAATCAAAACTACAATGAAGTGGGACTTCCCTGGTGGTCCAGTGGTTGACTTCACCTTCCAACACAGGGGGTGCAGGTCTGACCCCTGGTTAAGGACTAAGATCCCGCAAGCCTCCTGGCCAAAAGACCAGAACATAAAAGAGAAGCAATACTGTAACAAATTCAATACTTTAAAAAAAAAAAAGAAGAAGAATCTCAAACATATAACGTTCACAATGGAGAGCATCAGGAATATAGGCAAAAGAGTGAAGTGGGCAAAAATGATCCAGGACAGTTTTGTCTAGTGTACCCTCCCAGGCTATCGGGGGTGAAAATAACCCACACATACAGGTTGTATTACAAATCTTTTCCAAGTTTAGCATCTGGGATATTTCAAGATGCCACAAGCCAATCATCTCCCCTCTATGAAGATCACTCACTGTACAAAAACCTGTCATAGGTCTTAACTGCTCTAGAATTTAGTCCTGCTCTAGAATTTAGTCCTGATTTCCAAAGCTTGACATTCAAACCTTTCATAATTTAGTCCTGTTCCGAATTTCACATCTCCTATTTACCCCTAAGTTATCCCCGCCCCACCCACACCCATCTACACAAGGGATTGTCCAGACAAAATGCCTTTCCATATCCCACTGACTTCCAGAATATGTGCCCTTTCCTCTTCTTTCCATCAGTAAAAACCGTACTTACTATCCTACAAGACTCAAATACTGCCATCTAAGTTAAGCACAGCACATCCCACCTCATTGGAATTCACTGCTTCCTATTCAGCCTCTCAAGGCCTTTTGCGCAGGATTCTATGATTACACGTAACATAACACACAGCACAATCAGGCCTGGAGTTGTAACTGTACCCATGTGGACTTTATGGCACCCAGGTGTATCTTATTGATCACTGCTCTATATGTATGGAGCAAGTGATCAATAAATCTTCATAGACTGGAATTAGGCTGGATAATTGCAAAATTATGTCACTGAAAGTCAGTCTTGTTAGAAAGCCTATGATATGCCAAATGTGGCCTTTACTAAAGGTTGTATAAGAGAAATACTAAGCGGCTACTGTACCCTCGTGTTAGAAGCTATTTCTTTGGGGGAAAAAAGTTAAAATCATGACCATCATACAAATGTAAAATGAACACTTGCAAAAGAATTTCCTTAATTCATTAATTAATGAGGGAACCAGTAAGAAGTTAAAATTTGTTAGAATTATGTTCCCAGGTGGCACAGTGGTAAAGAATCCACCTGCCAATGCAGTAGCCATAGGAGATGCAGGTTCGATCACTAGGTCAGGAAGATCCCCTGGAGAAGGAAATGGCAACCCACTCTAGTGTTCTTGCCTGGGAAATCCCATGGCCAGAGGAGCCTGGCGGGCTACAGTCCCTGGGTTCACAAAGTGTTGAACATAACTGAGTATGCATGCATGCATATAGGGGCAGTCAGGAATACTGAAATGAGTTTACAAATAGTTATAAAACTAGTGAACAGCTCCAAGACAAGTAAGGCACCAGAAAAAAATTATTTATATTTTATGGACAATAATCACTTGCATTACTATCAGTTTTCCACAACTTAAAGAGCTGTAAATTAGCTCAAAGCCAATGAAAGAAACATATAACTTGGGAAAGTATACTACAAAGGACACCCATTAATCACTTTTGCTCATTTCAAAATCTTTCACACTTCCTAACAGCTTCCCTCCCATGATCATAATAATTTCAGAGATTATTCTTGATCACAAAAAAGGCAGATCTTGTTAGGACTGACCTAACAACTCACTTGGAGAAGGCAATGGCACCCCACTCCAGTGCTCTTGCCTGGAAAATCCCATGGATGGAGGAGCCTGGCGGGCTGCAGTCCATGGGGTCGCAAAGAGTCGGACACAACTGAGCGATGTCACTTTCACTTTTCACTTTCATGCATTGGAGAAGGAAATGGCAACCCACTCCAGTGTTTTGCCTGGAGAATCCCAGGGACAGGGGAGCCTGGTGGGCTGCCATCTATGGGGTCGCACAGAGTCGGACACGACTGAAGTGACCTAGCAGCAGCAGCAGCAGCAGCAACTCACTACATTTTAATTTGCTCTCTACTTGTCCATCACCTCCATTAAAATGTCAACGTCCTGAGGAAAAAAAAAAAAAGCTGTCTTTGTTTTCAGTATTATTGTTTTAATAAATTAATATTTTCTTTGGTTTTCTGATAAGATTTGATCTCAAGTAAAGCCATCATAATATGTTTGTTCCCTTGAATAGAATATTTGTGAGCTGCAGAAGCCAATGAAATTTCTTTTCCAAATATGCCTTTATCAAGGAAAAGGAGCTCTTCGGCATTAAGGAATAATGACCTAGTTTGCTGTACTGTTTAATACCAATTTGTTCAAGCACTAAAGAGCACAGAACAGCTCCGATATGCTTAGAAGTTAGAAACATTATACTTACAACTAAATCCAGCTTTACCATCTGATCAAGAAGCATTTAAGCCACATCACTATCCCTGTTTTTGAAATCTATTAGTTTCATACACCTGTTTATAAAGAAGATAATATAAAGACGCAGTTAAGAGCAGCACACTGTGCCCCTATAAAAGGTTCAACATAGACAGATGGACTTGAACAAAACCACTGTTACATGAAATTATGATAGAAAACACTGGAAAACTTTTAAACACCCAACCAGAGGATATAATTTTGGAAAAGGCAATTGATTAATAACATGCATTGTAGTGCAGTTATTTTAAAAAGATATCAAAAACTGTGCTTTCAAAAGGAAAAATATATGATCCATTAAAATGAAATACAACATAAAAGATTTATACCTACTTAAAAATATACAATCACTGGAACAAAGCTTGAATGGTAATAATGCATATTGAGAAGAACTGTAAGACACATTTTCTATTTTTGACATTTCCTTTGTATTGTTACATCAATGAGTTAGTCACTTTTTTTAAAAGAAAGGAAGGGGGGGAAAATGGTATTCTGTAAAGTCACTTCGGTAGCCTGTGATTTGGGTTCTTGTAAAAGCGTAAAGGAAAGGGTTTCATTATGCTTTGTTTTGCTAACAGACATGTGCTGTCCTTCTCCTGGTATGGTTTTCATTGGAGCTATTTTCAAAGTGCTTGAATCAGGATTAGCTACTGAGTAAGAGGCTTCTTGTTCTTTTAGTCACTAACTGACACAATTTGGCTTGAAATGCAGGATTCATCACTTTGTTGGGTCCTTTTAAGGGCTGGGCCACCCTGACCTTGAAAATTCCCAAAGAGGAAGAATTGGACTTTTAATAATACCATCATTCAAACAAGGGGTCTTAGATTTAACATCCACCCTCCAACCCTACACCTTCCACAGAGCACAAGACCTGAATAGACTGATGTGACCCCGATTATGCCTATTTCAGGGGAGTGACCCTATTAGATCGAAGCCTTGCCCACTTGAGTCATTCATGGAAGTCAGCAGAGCCAGGAAACAAGCTCTGGGGCAGCACTGTGTTCTCACCAAACATAGCTTCATGGAAGATATCCCACTGGTCATATGACATTTTGTGGCAAAAAGAATAACCTCACACACATTTATCAGATGCAAAAGTAACTACAGTTTTTTGCCTTGTTGCAATCTGTTGTTTGATATCAGAATATATTCTTAAATGTGGCTATGTTATACATAAATTTAATGCACATTTCTCACTTAATTTTTTTACTAATGACTTATTACTTGCTGTTTATTTTATATTCATTTTAGACTACAGAAATGATGTTAGAAAAAAGCAAATTCAAGTGATCTTCTTATTTGAGTTCAAAATGGGCCATAAAGCAGCAGAGACAACTCACAATATCAACAACACATTTGGCCCTGGAACTGCTAACGGATGTCCAGCGCAATGGTGATTCAAGAAATGTTGCAAAGGAGATGAGAGCCTTGAAGATGAGGAGCACAGTGGCCGATCATTGGAAGTTGGCAACGATCAATGGAGAGCACCATCAAAGCTGATCCTCTTACAACTACACGATAAGTTGCCAAAAAACTCAGCATCAACCATTTTATGGTCATTCAGTATTTGAAGCAAATTGGAAAGGCAAAAAAGCTCAATACATGGATACCTCGTGAACTGACTGAAAATCAAAAAAATCATTTTGAAGTGTCACCTTCTCTTACTCTATGCAGCAACAATGAACCATTTCTTGATTGGATCATGATGTGTGATGGAAAGTGGATTTTATACAACAACCAGCAATGACCAGCTTAGCAGCTAGCACCGAAAACTGCAACGCCTGTAGCTGGCATTGGTCAACATAAAGGGCTCAATTCTTCTCCATGACAATACCTGACCACATGTTACACAACAACGCTTTAAAAGTTGAACAAACTGGGCTATGAAGTTTTGCTTCATCCACCATATTCACCTGAGTGAGTGAAAGTCATTCAGTCGTGTTCAACTCTTTACAACTCCATGGACTATACATCCCATGGAATTCTCCAGGCCAGGATACTGGCATGGGTAGCCTATCCCTTCTCCAGGGGATCTTCCCAACCCAGGGACTGAACCCAGGTCTCCCGCATTGCAGGTGGATTCTTTACCACCTGAGCCACATGACCTCTTGCCAACCGACTACCACTTCTTCAAACATCTTGGACAACTTTTTGCAGGGAAAATGTTTCCACAACCAGCAAGAGGAAGAAAATGATTTCCAAGAGTTCCTCAAGTCCTAAAACACGAATTTTTATGCTACAAGAATACACCAAGTTATTTCTCATTGGCAAAAATGTATTGATTGCAATGGTTCCTATTTTGACTAATAAAGATGTGTTTGAGCCTAGTTATAATGATTTAAAATTCACTGTCTGATACCATAATTTTGTTTGGACCAACCTACTGCATTCTGTGACATGTATAAACACCTATTGTAGACATCCACAATAAACTCAGTGAGAAACAAGCACATGTGATGCAATAAGAATTCTCCAGGCAAGAATACTGGAGTGGGTTGCCATTTCCTTCTCCAGGGAATCTTTCCTACCCAGAGATCAAACCCAGATCTCCCACACTGCAGGCAGATTCTTTACTGTCTGAGCCGCCAGGGAGGCCCAAAGAATAACTCATATTTATATATTTCCTTGAGAAACACTGGGCTGGATGAAGCACAAGCTGGAATCAAGACTGTATGAAGAAATATCAATAACCTCAGATATGCAGATGACACCACTCTTATGGAAGAAAGCGAAGAAGAACTAAAGAGTCTCTTGATGAAAGTGAAAGAGGAGAGAGAAAAAGTTGGCTTAAAACTCAACATTCAGAAAACTAAAATCATGGCATCTGGTCCCATCACTTCATGCCAAATAGATGGGGAAACAATGGAAACAGTGACAGACTTTATTTTGGGAGGGGCTCCAAAAATCACTGCAGATGGTGATTGCAGCCATGAAATTAAAAGACTTGCTCCTTAGGAAAAAAGTTATGATCAACCAAGACACATATTAAAAAGCAGAGACATTACTTTGCCAACAAAGGTCCATCTAGTCAAAGCTATGGTTTTTCCAGTACTCTTGTATGGATGTGAGAGTTGGACTATAAAGAAAGCTGAACCCCAAAGAATTAATGCTTTTGAACTGTGGTGTTGGAGAAGACTCTTGAGAGTCCCTTGGACTGCGAGGAGATCCAACAAGTCCATCCTAAAGGAGATCAGTCCTGGGTGTTCATTGGAAGGACTGATGTTGAAGCTGAAACTCCAATATTTTTGCCACCTGATGTGAAGAACTGACTCATTTGAAAAGACCCTGATGCTGGGAAAGATTGAAGGCGGGAGAAGAAGGGGACGACAGAAGATGAGATGGTTGGATGGCATCACCAACTCGATGGACATGAGTTTGAGTAAACTCTGGGAGTTGATGATGGGCAGGGAGGCCTGGTGTGCTGCGATTCATGGGGTCGCTAAGAGTCAGACACAACTGAGTGACTGAACTTAACTGATACATTTCCTTGGTGGTTTCTCAGTGCTCACTGTTGTTTCCTCGTCTCCCCTCATTGCCTTTCTGTCTGAAAGCAGGAGCCTGCATGCTGGAGTGCTTTGGAATCTGTCCTTTTACCTCTATCCATGTAATAAATATTATGTGAGTATTGTGCACATAAAATATCAGATTAATTGGGTCTGGAGGCTCATGCTTGGGGCCAGGAAGAAGTACTGTGGCCCCCACCTCACGAGTAAATGGAGGTTCTCAACCAAAATTTGGTTTAGATGCCAAGACTGATGACACCACAAACTCACCAACGAGGCATGGACAGATTTATTACTCACAAAATGAAGTTCTGTGTGGAGAGCTGCATGGGTTCAAAGCATGGCTAAGCATGCCTCAAAAGAGGAGAATAAAGCATGGCTTGGGTCTGTGTTGATTATGAGGTAGGGGAATGGCACAGGTGAGCCAGCGCTGGCAGTTTGAACTTCATGCTGCTGCATGGAAGGAAGACCCTGCACTTTCTGAACACAATTTCCGAATGTGGGACAAAGGAGAGGTAAGATTGATGGGGACTGAAGGAGTCTTTGGGGCCTAGGAAAGAAAACAACAGTTTCAAAGGCCCTTGCTGAATCATCTAACTTCAGAGAAAACAAAACAGAACTTTAGGTCCCGCCCTGATGCTCCAGGCCAGTGCATCTATCTGGGACTTATCTCCCCCTGCCAAGAAACCTTCCACCCCCTACACCTGCCCAGAAGACTTATCACCCCCTGCCCAACTACACATGCCATCTCAACTAAAGAATACCCAAAACATCCTGCCTGATTAACGTTTCCCTTATTGCTTCCACAAACCTCCCTATAAATATGGAGCCTCCCTGATCCCTCTCCGCGCTCAGCCTGGTCGTTAGGCCGACTGTCGCCCCTCCTTGCCTGAATAAAGGTAACCTACTGCTGTTGAGGTCGTCTTCCTCTTTCTGCCCTGGCCTAAACTATACCTTACAGGGATGAAGAGCTATCAATAGTCAAACATCAAAAATGGAGCCAGACTCTTCATTATAGAGGAATAAAGAAATAACAGTAAGTAAAAAATAATGCCATTTGCAGTAACACAGATGGACCTAGACTGTTACACTGAGTGAAGTAAGTCAGACAGAAAGACAAATAGCACGTAGTATCACTTATGTGTGGCATCCCTGGTGGCTCAGACAGTAAAGAATCTGCCTGCAATGCAGGGGACCTGGGTTCAATCCCTGGGTTGGGAAGATCCCTGGAAAAGGGAAAGGCTACCCACTCCAGTATTCTGGCCTGGAGAATTCCATGGACTGTATAATCCTTGGGGTCGCAAAGGGTCAGACACAACTGAGCGACTTTCACTTTCATCGCTTATATGTGGAATCTTTAAAAAAGAAAGGGGGGGGCAGGTACAAATGAACTTATTTACAAAACAGAAATGCAGTCACAGATGTAAAAAAACCAAACAAACAAACTTAGGGTTACGGGGGGCGGGGGGAGGTGGGGAGTAATGGACGTAGGGATAAATTGAGAGATCAAGACTACATATATACACTACTATAAAGAGATAACTAATGAGGACCTACTGTATAGCACAGGGAACTCTACTCAATACGCTATAATGATTTATACAGGAAAATAATCTAAAATAGAGTGCATATATGCATATGTATAAGGCAATCACTTTACCGTACACCTGAAACTAACACAACATGACAAATCTATACTCCAATGTTTTTAATAAAATTAAATTAAAAAAACAAATTCAAAATAAGTACATATTCTCTTACTGTTCCTATTAAAAACTCCTGCACCCCGCCACCAAACTGTTCCCTTTAAAGATGCTTTCCCCCTACAAGTTGTAAATTAGAATTTACAATCTAGTATAGAAAGCAATAAGTAAAGCAACAATTAGAATTACAGAGAGCAAGAATAAATCTATGCATAGTTAACTGGTGGGAGCAGATGAGAGAAAGGAACTTATGATGGGAACCAGGAAGGCTCGCCTGGCACCACATTGTAAAGAAGCGGAGGAAAGCAGGAAGCCAGGAGGGCCTTTGGGGCCAAGGAAAGAACATAGGAGAAAGAGAGCATGACCCACCGAGATTTTTAAGAGCTCAGATGGGGCTACAGTGTAAAGGAGTGCTGAGAAATGAGGCTTGAAGTTTCTATCCAGAGCAGGTCAGGAACACCCTTGAGAACAATATCCTAGAAAGAACGGTGGGGCATTAGAGGCTTTTGAATAAAAAAGCAGTAAGAAGATTATATCTGCATTTTAAAAAAAGAATCACCTTGCAGCGGACTGAAGGATGGGTGAGACGGAGAGCCGATTAGAATCTAGAATACCTATGAGAGAAGAGGGCACACTGACACAAGAATGAGATGAGAAAATAACCTAGAGCAGTCAGCAGCGGGCTGGGCGCGGAGGTGCGAGGCAGCCGCCCAGGAGCAGGATGTGCAGTGGGAGGGTGGGGGATGGAGACTGATTCCAGGGCAGAGTCCATTGCAAGCATTTCCCCCAGCCTTCCCACCGGGATGAGAAGGCAAAAAACCTTTTTTTTTTCCTTTTTTTGACACAATGGCACATGGGATGTTCGTTCCCCGAAAAGGGATCAAACCCAAGTCCCCTGCATTGGAAGGTGGATTCTTTACCACTGGACCACCAGGGAAGTACCAGAAAAACATGTTTTACGAAAGTTGAGTGTGAGCTGTCTTTTTGACTTTCAGGCAACATTCAAAAAGCAAGAGGGATAGTAAGATTGGAGATGGTGACCCCAAACCACTCTCAGAGAAGGCACAGCGAGGCTCTTCCCCTTTTAAAAGTACAAAAGGTCTATCTCTGGACACTTCACAAAAGAAAAACATCACTCCTCAGGACAATGATACACTCAAGAGCCTTTTCATAAGGCCAAAATAAAAAAAAACCCATGAGAGCCAAATATCTCCAGTCATATTTGGTTAAACGTTTATTGTAGGAACCAGCTCACACACATCTTTCCCAAAAAAACTTGTTCACAAACTTTTATTGATGTCATCCCTGGTAGAGGACAGAAAATCATGTCAGGAAAAGTCAGAAAATAAAAGTTTGAGGCATGCACAATTACTAGCTGTTGCTTAATTGAGAAGCAGCGCAAGTACCCAGACCTAAGTGAACACAGTATTAATGGGTAAACAAGGAAAAGTAGGTCATCCCCCCAGTCCAGAGCCCCAAGTCTCCTCTTGAGAGGCAATGCATACTGCCAGCCTCTTGTGCATTTTCCCATAAATCTGAACTGCTTTGCTGTGAACACAGCAACTGGCCTTACAACTAATCTTTCAAAAGGATTTACCTATCAAGAAGTCTATTTTCCAGCTGCAAGACCCACAGAGCCAGAACCACCCCATAAGTAAATTAAGCAGCTACGGAATACATCAAAGTAACCAATGGCTCTTTGACCAGGTGGAGTCAGTTTTTACAAGTTGAGTGGTTTATTACCTGCTTTTATCGCCTACAAAGTTCCAGCTTTCTCCATCAGGCCAAGTAACCACCTGTCTTCCCCCAGAGCTCTGAGAAATGTCTTACCTTAGAACCAACCAGCAACAGCACTACATAAATGGGAAAATCTAAGACTTCGAGAAAGATGTTTAAATAGAGTCTGTCTTCTCCTAAGCTGAGATAAGAGTCCCTGCTGGGAAAGAAAATCTCTTTGAGAGGCGCTCTTGCTTAGTTTCCTCTATTTCCAAAACAAGAATCAAGGAAATAAACCAGGATCACAAAATACTACAATCCTAAAATTTCCTATGGAATTGTTATTCTATGATCCTTTTATATGCGAGATGATTGGATAAAGCAACAACAACAAAAAAAAGCTCAAATAACCTTTTCTGATTTATAAAAGATACTGTCGTTTGTTGTATTATTGAAAATATGAAAAACCCAGAAAATAGAAATAATATATGTCACAGTCCCAAGATGACCACTTTTAATATCTGCCCAGCTATGTCCCATCTATCTGCATGGCAGTTGTGCTTAAAATCTTGTGGAGTTTTTCCCCCAATACACCAAATTTCTCTCAGACTCAAATGAACAGAGGTAGCTCCTCACAGCAGGCTGTGTGTCTGTCCTCACGCGGGGTGCCAGCTGTCCTGGCAGGTGTGGGCATGATGTGGATGCTCTGCAGCAGGTGTTCAATACACCGTGTACCTCCCATCTCCTCCGGCAGCACTGCGAGCAACAGCAACTATTCTAAAAACCCACTCTGTGGAAGCTAGAGATTAAGCAAAAGTGATTCACACCTGTGAGAATGACTGTTTGGTTTTTACGAGTCTCTAAATTGTGGTTAAGACAGATCTGCTTGGGAACACTGCTAGTTCTGCTTAAGCACTGGGGGACTAAGGAAGATTATCATGCCTGTGCATTTAATACCAGGCTGGCGTGAGCTTCGCCAGCATCGTTTGTGTCTGGTTTTCTCCCTGTAGGAAAAAACATGCAGCACACAGAAGCTGATATGGTTGATATGGTTGTAAATCTCCCAGTCACAACTGTGTATTCTATATATTTATATATTCTACACATTCATATTCTATAGCTTAAAATACAGTTTCTGCAGACTTGTGGTTGGCAAAAGTGGGGAGAGGTGAGGGAGGGGTGTACTGAGACTTTGGGATTAGCAGAATGCAAGCTATCGCATATAGGACGGATAAACAGCAAGGCCCTACTATATAGTAAAGGGGCTTATAATTAATATCCTGTAATAAACCACAATGAAAAAAAATGTATATCCACACACATATATATAACTGAATCACTCTGCTGTACACCAGAAACATTGTAAGTCAACTATACCTCAATAAAAAATAAATTTTAAAAATATGCATATAGTTTCTGATGAGAGAAGGGTATCTATCACTACCTTGAAGGAGGCCAAATACTATTCCAAAATGCTCTGGTGCAACTGACGATTCATGGAGTATGAATCAACACAGGAAATGGAAGCTACATGTCAGCCTACAACACAGCATCAAATATTCTAATTGTATTACATCCCTGGGTTTAAATAAAGTCAGTAGGTTTAAATTGTTCTGCATCAGCAGACACTGCTGCTCTGTTACCTTTTTTCAAAGTTATGCTGCTATTACTGAATATCAGGCAAAAACAAACATAGACGCCAATAAGAATGTCAAATATAAAAGGGAATTTTGCTAAGGACAGTGTTGTGTACCAAAATGAGCAACGACATATTTTTCATCAAAAAATAAGCACTGCAAATAGCCTCAAAATGGAAAGCATCTTTGGTCATCATATACTCTCATTTTAAATATCCTAAGATAAATGTCAAGAAAGTTAATTTCACCATATTTCACAATTTAGGCTACTGTTGAGAAATCTTTAATGACAATTAACTTTTTCTTTGAATGTAAAACTAGCTCATCATTTTGGGTGTGTTTGGTTTTATTTTTGTCTTGGCCTAAGTCTAAGGATCTGGTATGATCATCTTTTGGTTTTGGAGGAAAACAAGAAGCCTATAGAGTGACTCTAGACAGCCCACCCAGTAAATGGAAAAGCCATCTAAGGACTTACTGAAAAAAAAAAAAAAACTAACTTAGGCTAACGCCTGGACACTCCACCTGCTCACTGAACCAGGTAAACAGAATAGGGTGCTAGATCTTCCTGGCCAGACCCAGTTTTCCAAACATAAACCCCTTAAGCAATGGCACTTGAACCTCAGGCCTTCACATGTCTTAATCTTTGAGAAGACATACTCTGCATTCCACCAGAGACCATCATGGCCTAATATGGAAGGTAAACAACTGAGACCTAAGGGATTCACTTTCTGTCAACTAACTGCATCTGAAAGTTGATTCATATTTGAATTTACAACGATCACAATCCCTCAGGTTTTTCCAATTTCGTTCCTTTCAATCCACAACCCCTTAACCCTGTGCATCTTCACTTGTTCCTTCTGATTAAGTACATTTTTAGAAAAAAAAAATCACATGGACATTAAAGAAAATAAACATGGCTTAAAAGGAAATTCAAAGAATGGAAAAATATACTTGTTACAAAGTAAGTTATCACTTGCTGTCCAAGATTTCCATTCCCTGAGGCCCTCTCTATAACAACCAGTTACCACTGGCATCTCCTTCCAGAAACAGCCCCAGATAAACATGCACACAGGTGGTGGTTGTTCAGCTGCTAAGTCATATCTGACTCTTTGGAACCCCATGGACTGCAGCACGCCAGGCTCCTGTCCTCCACTATCTGCTAGAGTTCACCAGGCTCCCCTGTCCTCCACTGTCTTCCGGAGTTTGCTCACATTCATGTCCACTGAGTCGGTGATGCTATCTAACCGTCTCATCCTCTGCCACCCCCTTCTCCTTTGCCATGTCTTTCCCAGCATCAAGGTCTCCAGTGAGTCAGCTTTTGGCATCAGGTGGCCAGAGTATTGGAGCTTCAGCTTCAGCATCAGTCCTTCCAATGAATATTCAAGGTTGATTTCTTTTAGGATTGACTGGTTTGATCTCCTTGCAGTCCAAGGGACTCTCAAGAGTCTTCTGCAGCACCACAAGTGAAAGCATCAATTCAGCCTTCGTTATGTCCAACTCTTACATCCATACATGACTACTGAAAAAACCATAGCTTTAACTATATGGACCTCTGTCAGCAAACTGATGTCTCTGTTGTGTGTATGTAAATGTGGAGCCCTTGGCGTTTTTTTTCTTACAAAATGAGAACCTATCTACTTTCAGTGACTTTCTTTGTGTACTCAGTAAGTGAATATAAAGATTTATGTGAAGGATATTATTATTTGTCTCTATTATCATATTCTTGAATGCACCCTGGGGAATTATTCAAACTTTCCAAGGTCACACCTAAAAATATCATAGAAGTATCACCTATGTCTTCATCCAGATGTTGAAGAACAAACTGAAGGAGAGAACAAGCTTTAGCGCTCCACTGCCAACTCTCCCCACCCCGGCAGATATTAATTAGCTCTCAAGGGGCTGTGAACTCACTTAACCATATTGTTACACTGCCCACAATTTTTCACCCTAGCACCTTGCGATATAAGTCAGAAGCACCAAGAAACTCGAACATCTGCAGAGTCATTTCCTCAGTTACCCTGAATTGTAATTTTTATTGATCTTTCCCCTATTCCTCCAGGCTTAAAGAGAGAAAAAGAAAAGACATTTATAACTTACGGTTTCTTACATACAAAATGCTCCAGCCGTAAGTCTTTACTCAGTGGGAACACTGAGAATAACAAAATATAGGTAGCGATAAAGGCTTTTAAAAACTGCAAGGCAGGGTATCATGGACCACAGATTCTCATCTCTCACCAGTGGACTTTCAAACTAAAGTTCAAAGACACACCATGGCAACGTGTGCCTATGTGTCACACAGGCCATGTCTGTGTGTGTGAATAGCACAGTGACCGAGTTGGTCTCTGCAGGGGCTTCCATCTGTCTACCCACCGACACTCCGACTTCTCCTACGTGTCTGGAGCTCTAGCTTTCCTGCATGAGAATCACTGACACGAAATTTAATGAACACAGTCAGTGGCCCAGATTACTTCTCACTGCTACATAAACTTCCAAGAGTACCTACCATACGTTTTCCCTTCTCTAGGCTTCTACTCTTGGCTCCTCCTGCAGATGTATTTCATTTCCTATTACTACTGCATATTGTTTGCATATGTGTTCATGCTTTTGAGTAAATGAATAACCCAATTTAAAAAATCCATTGAAAGTGAAAGTTGCTCAGTTGAGTCCAACTCTTTGTTACTCCATGGACTGTAGTCCATGGAATTCTCTAAGCCAGAATACTAGAATGGGAAGCCTTTCCCTTCTCCAGGGGAATCTTCCCAACCCAGGGAACGAATCCAGGTCTTCCACATTGCAGGTGGATTCTTTACCAGCTGAGCCATAAGGAAAACCCCCAAAACTGCATTAACCATCACTTAACCAATGCTTTATGCTGAATTGTGTATAACATGGCCATTGAGTGAGTATGTGCATGCTAAGTTGCTTCAGTTGTGTCCGTCTCTTTGCATCCCTATGGACTGCAGCCCACCAGGCTCCTCTATCCATGGGATTCTCCAGGCAAGAATTCTGGAGTGGGGTGCCATACCCTCCCCTCCAGGGGATCTTCCTGACCCAGGGATCTAACCCATGTCTCTTACATTTCCTGTACTGGCAGGCAGATTCTTTACCACCTACTTAGTCTAGGGACAATTTCACATGATTCTGTTTGATAAAAAATGTACGCAGGCCATTTTTTGGAAGATAAGAATACAAAAATGAGCTACATAAGCTCAAAGCTGAAATCAGAATTTATCACAGATTTGATATGTATTCAACCATTGGTGAAATGATAGGATTTTATTTATAAAATGTAGAAAATAAGAAAACAGATTCAGTTCAGTTGCTCAGTCGTGTCCACTTCTTTGTGACCCCATAGACTGCAGCATGCCAGGCTTCCCTGTCCATCGCCATCTCCTAGAGTTTACTCAAACTCATGTCCATTGAGTCAATGATGCCATTCAACCATCTCATCCTCTGTCATCCCCTTCTCATCCTGCCTTCAATCTTTCCTACCATCAGCGTGTTTTCAAATGAGTCAGTTCTTCACATCAGGTGGCCAAAGCACTGGAGTTTCAGCTTCAGCATGAGTCCTTACAATGAGTATCCAGGACTGATCTCCTTTAGGATGGACTGGTTGGATCTCCTTGCAGTCCAAGGGACTCTCAAGAGTCTTCTCCAACACCACAATTCAAAAGCATCAATTCTTCAGCACTCAGCTTTCTTTATATAAGTTAATTATAATTTAATTGTGGATATATCTGCAGTTGTAGGTACATTCCCATTTTTGTGAAATGTCTGTATTTCAAACTTTTGTGATGATGCCATTTCTGAACCCAGCACTGATCCCTTAATTTGCCACTACACATCCTCCATCCCTGCAACAATGCACATCTTCTGGACACACCTGCTGGTTTGCTGCCTGCAGGAAGTGAATACCACCAATGTTGTCACATGTGTGCATAAAACTTGATTCATCATATTTTAGATAAGGAAAAACAAACAAATATTACAATTATATCTGTAATGTGTAGTTATTCTAATAACTATGGGTATTTAGGGCATAAAATGAATCCCCAGATGCAATCTAACATATATTTTGTGTGTGTTCACTTTTGCTAACTAGATAATTAACATTGCTCTGATCAACTTTGCATGTCCTCCAAAATGTAAGATCTAGAAAACTTCAAATATATGGAAACTTATGTTTTATAAAACTTCAAGATTTTCATCCATTATATGAGTCACTATGCTTCATATAGTATCAGATATTATATGAATAATGCTATGATAATCATATTTTCCATTGAGAAATTACCTACCATGTCCCATTTAGTCCTTAAAAGAACCCTGTAATGTCAATATCATTACTAAGGCAGGAAACTGACACCCAGGGAAGCTACACCCAAGTACTTGTATGGCATATGGGATCCAAACCTACTGCAGACAAATTCTTTTTCTGTGGCAAGGAGTGAAGTAAAGGTCACAGGCCTTTACTACTGTTATAGCAACATCAGAAGAAGTGGGGAGAACACTGTTTTTGTTTGTGTTGTTATAGTCTTGGTGAAGGAATACAATTGGCCTAACGAGGCACGTGCTCACTCCAGGTCCAATCAGTCATTTCAGCCACATGCATATGGTATGACTGCTGGTCAGACTGAGATCATATACCCACCCTGTGGTCAATGACTAAAACTGAATGAAGTCCCTCCAGCATTCTACGCAATGAATGGTGGGGTGAAGCTCCCCATAGAAAGGTGAGCGATCTTACCACTGGAAGGCTGAGAGAGATACATGACTGACTCTCTCTCTCACACACACACACCTTCAAATTCCATTAGCATGCTTCCTGTTAAGAAGTGGATCTAAGTTCCCCAGATACGGATCTGGTTCTGCGCCTGCCTGACCAATGGAATATGCTAAGAGTGATGCTGTCCAGTTTCTGGTCCAAAAAAGCAGCTACTGGCTGCCACTCTATCACTTGGAATGCCCACTCCTGGGAAGCAACCACAGTGTTACTTTCACCCTTTTTTTGTACAGAACACATGCACTTTGCTCAGCACCTTCTTCACAGCCCTCTAAGTACCAGCATAATGCCACGCATGCTGTGTTCCTCTGTCCATGAGATTCTCCAGGCAAGAATACTGGAGTGGGTAGCCAATCCCTTCTCCAGGAATGGCTGAGTATTCCCCACTCAGAGATTGAACCTTAGTCTCCTGCATTACAGGCAGATTCTTCACTGTCTGAACCATGAGGGAGCCCCTATATATTGAGAAGGAATGGCACCAAGAACATAAGCAAACTGCAGAAATAGGTCTTCAACTGAGCTGAACATGGTCTCTATTAGGACCCTCAGCACAGCCTCTTTGCATTAAATAGAACCCAACTCTTCCTTTTTCTGGGGAACTAGAAGGTGGGTGGGGGGAATGCTTTCTGAACTTTAAATATAAGCATGCTAAAACATTTGGAAAATTAAGCTAAAAACCATCAACAGTAGTTAATTCTGGAGGGTAAGTCCTGGGGTTTGAGGAAACAACTGATTTCTACATGTTGTATCATTTTTGTTTCTTACCAAGAATATAGATTAATTTTATAATACATTAAATTAGCTCTAGTAAGGAAATTCACCAAAATGTTAACAGCAAGAGTCTTAACTATAGGACTATGAGAGTTTTATATTGGCATTTAATATCTAAGTAATATACTGATGTGTGAGTAAGTGAAGGCGCTCAGTCATGTCCAACTCTTTGCGACCCCGTGGACTGTAGCCCCCCAGGCTCCTCCGTCCATGGGATTCTCCAGGCAAGAATACTGGAGTGGGTTTGCTATTTCCTACTCCAGGGAATATACTGATAGTGAAAATATATTCCTCTACAGTTCTCAAAGAATTTAATTTTGAATTCTAAGATTCAAATCTTACATAAGAGGAAAAAAATTGTGTACATTATCTGGATGCCATGAAAAAAAAAAAAACAACTGTAATATACCAAGCTCAGATTTACATACTCAGAGGAAGTTTACATGTCTGCTCACCTGCTCCCACATGCACCAGGAACCACCACGGAGAAGCTCTGCTCGAGGACATAGAACTAGAAAGAAAAACACAAATCACTCCCTGATTAAACCCTGTTACTACTGAAGCTTTTGTCTTGCCAAAGGAGCATTTCTCGGACAGAAGTCTGGAACATGTCCTTCTTCATTTTCCTGGTTAAGTGGAAGAGCCATTCGTGTCTGCTTGAGGCTCAAGCACTGCTAAGCGATACTAAAGCTTTGATACTTCCATAGGCATGAAAGCCTATGTAAAAGGTAGAAAATTAGTTAATAAGGGATTTTGGATTCTCTTCAGTAATAACTGAAAATTTTCTCTGAGCACAGAATTTCAGGAAGTTCACACTCTGCTTCCTGATTTTCTATCAGTAGATCGAGTCATTTTTCAGTGCAAATTACAGTTATCAGAGATCAAGCATATTCTTCATTCATTTGGGTATTCAACCTACAGCTAAAGGGCAGTTACCACCTGACAGGCATTCTACTAAAGAACTATGAAGTGCGATGATATACAACGAATGGCTCTTACTCTTAACTAAATGTCCAAAAGGATGTTCTCCTGTCAACCATGGCTATGTTTGTTGCCGACTCAGCTATAACCTCTGCTCTCTATAAGTCAAACACACAGAAAAACAGAGTATGTAGGTGTTTGCAGGGGCTAAGGAGTGGGAAAAATAAAGAGATGTTGGTTGAAGGATACAAACTTCCAGATATAAGATCAATTCTAGAGATGTACAGCATGTTGATTATCTTTAATAATAATGGTGTACTTGAAATTTACTAAGACAGTAGACCTTATGTGTTCTACCACACACAAAATAGTAAACTATGTAAGGTGATGGATATGTTCCTCAACTTCAGTGCATGGTGATTTCACATATACAAATTTTCACACGGTATACCTTCAGTTCAGTTCAGTCGCTCAGTCGTGTCCGACTCTTTGTGACCCCATGAATCGCAGTATGCCAGGCCTCCCTGTCCATCATCAACTCCCAGAGTTCACCAAAACTCATGTGCATCGAGTCGGTGATGCCATCCAGCCATCTCATCCTCTGTCGTCCCCTTCTCCTCCTGCCCCAATCCCTCTTAGCATCAGGGTTTTTCCCAATCAGTCAACTCTTCACATGAGGTGGCCAAAGTTTTGGAGTTTCAGCCTCAGCATCAGTCCTTCCAATGAACACCCAGGACTGGTCTCCTTTAGGATGGACTGGTTGGATCTCCTTGCAGTCCAAGGGACTCTCAAGAGTCTTCTCCAACACCACAGTTCAAAGACATCAATTCTTCAGTGTTCACCTTTCTTTATAGTCCAACTCTCACATCCATACATGACCACAGGAAAAACCATACCCTTGACTAGACGAACTTTTGTTGGCAAAGTAATATCTCTGCTTTTTAATATGCTGTCTAGGTTGGTCATGACTTTCCTTCCAAGAAGTAAGCATCTTTTAATTTCATGGCTGCAATCACCATCTGCAGTGATTTTGGAGCCCCAAAAAATAGTCTGTCACTGTTTACACTGTTTCCCCATCTATTTCCCATGAAGTGATGGGACCAGATGCCATGATCTTCGTTTTCTGAATGTTGAGTTTTAAGCCAACTTTTTCACTCTCCTCTTTCACTTTCATCAAGAGGCTTTTGAGTTCCTCTTCACTTTCTGCCATAAGGGTGGTGTCATCTGCATATCTGAGGTTATTGATATTTCTCCCAGCAATCTTGATTCCAGCTTGTGTTTCTTCCAGTCCAGCGTTTCTCATGATGTACTCTGCATATAAGTTAAATAAACAGGGTGACAATATACAGCCTTGACATACTCCTTTTCCTATATGGAACCAGTCTGTTGTTCCATGTCCAGTTCTAACTGTTGCTTCCTGACCTGCATACAAATTTCTCAAGAGGGAGATCAAGTGGTCTGGTATTCCCATCTCTTTCAGAATTTTCCACAGTTTCTTGTGATCCACACAGTCAAAGGCTTTGGCATAGTCAATAAAGCAGAAATAGATGTTTTTCTGGAACTCTCTTGCTTTTTTGATGATCCAGTGGATGTTGGCAATTTGATCTCTGGTTCCTCTGCCTTTTCTAAAATCAGCTTGAACATCAGGAAGTTCACAGTTCACATATTGCTGAAGCCTGGCTTGGAGAATTTTGAGCATTACTTTACTAGCGTGTGAGATGAGTAAATTGTGTGGTAGTTTGAGCATTCTCTGGCATTGTCTTTCTTCGGGATTGGAATGAAAACTGACCTTTTCCAGTCCTGTGGCCACTGCAGAGTTTTCCAAATTTGCTGGCCTATTGAGTGCAGCACTTTCACAGCATCATCTATCAGGATTTGGAAGAGCTCAACTGGAATTCCATCACCTCCACTAGCTTTGTTCGTAGTGATGCTTTCTAAGGCCCACTTGACTTCACATTCCAGGATATCTGGCTCTAGGTCAGTGATCACACCATCGTGATTATCTGGGTCGTGAAGATCTTTTTTGTACAGTTCTTCTGTGTATTCTTGCCATCTCTTCTTAATATCTTCTGCTTCTGTTAGGTCCATACCATTTCTGTCCTTTATCGAGCCCATCTTTGCATGAAATGTTCCTTTGGTATCTCTGATTTTCTTGAACTGATCCCTAGTCTTTCCCATTCTGTTCTATTTCTTTGCACTGATCGCTGAAGAAGGCTTTCTTATCTCTTCTTGCTATTCTTTGGAACTCTGCATTCAGATGCTTATATCTTTCCTTTTCTCCTTTGCTTTTCTCTTCTCTTCTTTTCACAGCTATTTGTAAGGCCTCCCCAGACAGCCATTTTGCTTTTTTGCCTTTCTTTTCCATGGGGATGGTCTTGATCCCTGTCTCCTGTACAATGTCACGAACCTCATTCCATAGTTCATCAGGCACTCTATCTATCAGATCTAGGCCCTTAAATCTATTTCTCACTTCCACTGTATAATCATAAGGGATTTGATTTAGGTCATACCTGAATGGTCTAGTGGTTTTCCCTACTTTCTTCAATTTAAGTCTGAATTTGGCAATAAGGAGTTCATGGACTGAGCCACAGTCAGCTCCCGGTCTTGTTTTTGCTGACTGTATAGAACTTCTCCATCTTTGGCTGCAAAGAATATAATCAATCTGATTTTGGTGTTGACCATCTGGTGATGTCCATGTGTAGAGCCTTCTCTTGTGTTGTTGGAAGAGGGTGTTTGCTATGACCAGTGCGTTCTCTTGGCAAAACTGTATTAGCCTTTGCCCTGCTTCATTCTGTATTCCAAGGCCAAATTTGCCTGTTACTCATACACAATTTGTATTTTCAATCATATCTCAATGAAGCTGGAAGGAAAGACACTATAGACATCACAGAAACTTCATCAAAGAATATTTACAGAGGGACTTCCCTGTGGTCCAGTGGCTAAGACTCTGCACAGGGGGCCCAGGTTCGATCCATGGTCGGGAAACCAGATCCTACATACTGCAACTAAGAGTTTGGTGCCTAACTAAAGATCCCACATACCACAACAAAGATCGAAGATCCTGCATACCACAACCAGACCCAGAGCAGCCAATAAATGAATAAATAAATTTTAAAAAAGCAGATATACAGATGGCAAATAAGCATGTGATAAAGAGTCTCCATATCACAAGTCATCTGGGAAATGGAAATTAAACAGACCTATTCCAACAGCCAAAACCCAGAACACTCAAAACACCAAATGCTGGTGAGGGTATGGAACAGAAATTCTCAGTCACTGCAAGTGGGGTGCAAAATGGTAGAGCCACTTTGGAAGACAGTTTGACACTTTCTTATAAAACTAAACATACTTCTATCATATGATCCAGCAATCACACTCCTTGCTATTTACACCCCCACCAAAAAACGTTGAAAACATTTGTGCACACAGAAATCTGCATGCCAATGTTTACGGCAGCTCTATTCACAACTGTCAGAACTTGGAAAGAACCAAGATGTCCTTCAGTAGGTGAAAGAGTAAATAAACTTTTGCATGTCCAGACAATTGAATATTATTCAGCACTAAAAAGAAATAGGCTACCAAGCCCTGAAAAGACATGAAGGAAACTTACGTGCATATAACTGAGTGAAATAAGGCAATCTGAAAAAGTTACTTACTGTGTGATTCCAACCATGTGACTCTGTCGGGGATTTCAGTGGAGGGGGACCATAAAGAAAGCTGAGCACCAAAGAACTGACTTTTTGAACCGTAGTGTTGGAGAAAACTCTTGAGTCCCTTGGACTGCAAGAAGATCAAACCAGTCAATCCTAAGGGAAATCAGTCCTGAATATTCATTAGAAGGACTGACGCTGAAGCTCCTTTGGCCACCTGATGCGAAGTGACTCATTGGAAAAGACCCTGATGCTAGGAAAGACTGAAGGCAGGAGAAGGGGACGACAGAGGATGAGATGATTGGATGGTATCACCAACTCAATGGACATGAGTTTGAGCAAACTCTGAGAGTTGGTGATGGACAGGGAAGCCTGGCAGGCTGCAGTCCACAGGGTCCCAAAGAGTCAGACATGACTGAGCGACTGAACTGAACTCAGGGGAAGGGCAGTGAGAATGGGAAGCACAAAGGATCATTAAGGCAGTGAACCTATTCTGTATGATATGGCAATAGTAGGTACATGTTATTAGGCATTTGTCCAAACTCAGAAAATGTACATCGCCAAGAATGAACCCTAAGGTAAACTGCAGAATCTGAGCAAGAATGATGTAGATTGATCGATGTAGATTAATCCACTGCAAAAAACTGACCACTCCATGGAGGATGCTGATGGGGGAGAGGGTGGTGGTTGTATGTGTGTTGGAACAGGGTTGATACACGAACTCAGTATTTTCTGCTCAACTTTTAGTGAACCTAATACTGCTCTTTAAAAACCTAGTAATTTTTTTTTTTGTTTAAAGTAGAGGCAAAATGTTGACAGTCATCATCTCTGAGCAGTGAAAATGTGGCTGGTTTTTTCTTTTTATACTTTTCTGCATTTTCAAAATTAACCACTAGAATTTACTAAATGTAGTAATTCTCTATTTCAAAAAATTGTGTATGTACTGATTGATATCTGAGGACTTTTACCCCTTCTCTTAATTCCTACTGGGCTACTCTAATCTTCCATAAACTCATGACTTAACTACTCACTGCAAGAGCACCCAAACAAGATTCCGCACAGTCAATCTATGCTCCAGTTCATCCTACATATGTGCCACATACTGTTCTTCCTTACACACCATTTCATGATGCTACTGCATTATTTTCTTCAAAACATCTGCTGTATCCACTGTCTTCTTCTTAAACCCCTCTCATCTATTCAGGGCTGCCGCACTCTCCCTCCTCACATACACATCCCTGCACGCATCTTCAAATGCTCCAATCCACAGTGATTGTTTATATTGTCATTTTAGATTTTAAAAAAAGAGCAAAGACCAAGATTTTAGGAAATGACTGTAAACTTACATGCACCGTATTTTGGTTTCAATGTCTGTGTGTTCACAATGCTATCTTCTCAACCAGATTTTAAACCCTGTCATCTCAGGGACCATGTGTTGTTACACTTGCCTTCTATTATCAGCTCTACTTTGATGGGTGAAATGAAATGATAAATGGAACTTGCTTTAAAATACTCTAGCAAAACCACATATGGAGACAAATCTAAAAAGGATGGACACAATATTGATCTTTGCTGAATGTAGATGTTGATTACATGCGGATTTTTAAAAATACAATTTCCCTAGTTTGTGTGATTTAAAATTTTTCATAATACTAAGTTCTGAAAAAGGAACTATGAAGCATTTAAAAGAAATATTATATTTCTGAAACTTTAAATTATTAAAAAGATTTGGTTTCAATATCACTCTAAGTCATGTCCTAAATTCCTTTCCAAACTTCAATCAAACCCATTCCTTTTGTACATATATGCTTTTACTTTAATAGAAACCATTTAGCTTATATAGAAGTTCCTACTGAAGTAATTCATAAAATATTTTTCATTTATATAAAGTATGCAAAGGTTAAATAATCTAAAAATTAATTTGGAAAATAAACTGCCTGGCAGTGGCATTATTTTTTCACTGTTCAAAGAAAAAATGAACCCCCTCTCTTTATTTCACATCATTTACATATACTGACCTTAATCTGGGTCACGTAATGGTAATATTATTGCAGTTAGCATGATTAATTCACTTATTTGTTTATTTAGTTTGTAAATCATTTTAATTAAACAGAAATGTCAAGGGACTTGAGCCCTGGCATTTAAAGCTTAAAAAAAAAAAACGAAATGAGGTGGAAAGATCATTTTAATCATGGCAAAAATATGGGACTTTTGGAAAGCATTTTTTCACACTGAAATCACAATTAAAAAAACTCTGACCCCTTCCCCCAACAAGCCCTCATTAATTGTGATAAATGCAAGTTTATAAAAGTGCCAGAGTCCCTACTGAGAAACTAGAAAAAATTGGGCTCACAGAGTCTCAGTAGAGACCCCCTTCACCAGACATTTCTTCATCTACTGACAGCAGAAGCATAAGCAGAAAAGAACATGCAGTCACTCACACGTGCCTTTAAACAGGTGAGATGCCTTCCACCCAACTGATCCTCATAATCTGTCAGGCTTTTCAAACACCTGATAGTGTGATCTCCAGCCCCAAAACTCTGTACAAGGGCTTATCTCCCCAGACCTCATTTCTTCACTTCCTAAACTTAGATAATGACAGTATGGACCTCATCCAGTTGGGCTTATTAAGTAAGATAATGTATGTGGAATGCTCACAGTGCCTGGCATTAAAAAAAAAAATTCAAAATTGAATATAAAAAAATAGAACTTCAGTAATTATAAAATTAAGTTTTTCTTCTATTTATTGTCATCACTTGAGGTTCTGGGTCTAGCTCAAGAAAGACAATATGATTCTGTAGGTGGAATTCTTGACCCCCAAACCCCTGAACCACACGTCCTCTTTCCTGGGCCTCCCCACTTCAACCCGCCAAGAGGAGGGTGTGGTAAGAGACAATCTCAGGAACCAGCTGTGGTGCCCAATTTAAGAAAAAAAAAATGTAAAGTGACAAATTCAGAATTATATGCAAATGTGTGTACTTATTTAGAATGACAAGAGAAATTATAAAAATTATCTATAAAAATCTGGAAAATACCACCAAATGCCACAAAATCCAAACACATGACATTTTCATTAATTAGGTGCCTAACACACATCCAGAAAATATCTTTCTGCTTTTTTCGTGTAACCATACTCTTTGATTGCTTTCTTATATAGCAACAATTTTGTCATTCCATGTTCTCTAGAAAGAATAGAATGTTAATTTAGTCCTTCCTCTAGTATGTTTGATCTAATTTTTTCTTATTTTGATGGTTGCTGTTCATAAAACATGCAACTTCACCTACAGATGTACCTTCTGTTTTCAGCAGCACTACTAGAGGAGAGTTGCCTCACAAACGTAGAAATTCTAATAAATTCAATTTCACACTGTTAACCAAAAGAATGTGGAGAGCTTTTATAATTTTATATGCTGCATATATTCTTGCGAAAAATGAGAGATTAGAGAAACATGCCTGAGGTTCTGCAGCTGGCAGACTGCTGAGCTGGGACTCCATTCCTGGCAGCCAGCACTGGTTTCTGTTCACGTGTCTACGCCACCACCTTCACCAATGCAACACTATGCCTTCCAACCTAATCCCCAAGCCTCTGACGCCTCCATCATCCATGAAGAGGAGGACGAGAGGGAGGAAGGCAAACTAGCACCTGCAGACCTTTTGCTGCATTTGGCACCTTCCTCATCTCCTTTATTCCTAAAAGGAAGTTCTGAAAGGTCAGTGTCACTTTCCCCAATTTACAAAGGAGGAAAGTGACAACTGAGAAGTTCAAGGTTACAGTGCTGAAACAGAGGCAATTGTGTGGCTCCAGATTTCATGTTCTTTACACTGCACATGGGCGTGCCTTGTGGCTCAGCTGGTAAAGAATCCAGCTGCAGTGCAGGAGACCCAGGTTCGACCCCTGGGTTGGGAAGATCCCCTGGGGAAGAAAACGGCTACCCACTCCAGTACTCTGGCCTGGAGAATTCCATGGACTGTACAGTCCATGGGGTTGCAAAGAGTGACTTTTACTCACACTGCACATATCCGATTCCTTAAAAATGGTAAGAGTGTAAGAGTGAAAAGGCAGAGTGTCTGGGATAAATGTTTAAACTTGAACATCTTTTTTATTTTTTTAAACCAACTCCTAACCAACTAACCAACTCGTTAGTTCCTGGCCTTTCCAAGATTGTAGATGGACCAAGGAAAGAACTTGGCACTGCTGCACCACACATGCCTGGAAGATGGTGAACCTCATGGGGAACCTCATGGAGAACCTCATGGAGACCTGCAGGGGCTCCTGGACAAACCCATGCCTGCCGGTGAGGAAGGGAAAGAAAGCACTGGAAATACATAGCTGCATATTTTGGTATTTACAGCATATGCACATTTTTCCTTAACCCCTGCAATGCTGAGTGCCATACCCAAAAAGCACTCTGAATCCCTCAAAATCATGGGGCTACTTACTAGCCCATGATTTCATGCACTTGTCCACAGTACATGTATCCTCTGCTTTTTGAAAGTTTGTCCTATGCCACTTCACTTTTAGGAAAGACCTACATTAGCACCTGTTTCCGCCAATGAAAAGAAATTAGAAGAGGATTTCCACTTTTGCGAAAAAAGGTGAAAAGCCTTCAACATTGGTTTTGCAAGTGAGTTGAGCCCATATATCAGGGCTTCCCTGATAGCTCAGTTGGTAAGAATGCACCTGTAATGCAGGAGACCCCGGTTCAATTCCTGGGTCAGGAAGATCTGCTGGAGAAGGGATAGGCTACCCATTCTAGCACTTCTGGGATTCCTTGGTGGCTCAGCTGGTTAAGAATCCAGCCACAATGCAGAAGACCTGGGTTTGATCCCTGAGTTGGGAAGATCCTCTGGAGAAGGGAAAGCCTACCCAGGGAAAAGCTACCCACTCCAGGATTCTGGCCTGGACTGAATAGTCCATGGGGTCACAGAGTCAGACTCCACTGAGCGACTTTCACTTTCACTTTTGAGTCCATATAGCAGCGTGCAGCCCCAGCGGTGAGAGTGGCGCCACCAAGCGTCATTCCTGGGAACTACACACAACATCTCAGCTTGGCGCCTCCACAGTTTTGAACTGCGTCAGTATCTGTGATTTATCTAAGATTTATTTTGTGCGCCCGTTAGCAAGACGCGTCCTAAGGTGGTTGCTTCTTCACCTTACACCAACCAGGCTTATGAAAGATTTCCTAGAACACTCTACTTTCGCATAGCCAGGGAACCTGCACTAATAAAATCAAGCATTTCCTTGTGATTATTTTCTTGTTTTTGTGGGGGATTTTGGTATTTGGTGCAATTTTTAGACTTGGATGAAAACAGCCTTCTTGTTTGATATTTTTATTTTTTATTGTGATAAAATCTATATAAAATTTTCCATTTTAATAATTTTGAAGTATACACTTCAGTGGCATAAAGTACTTTCACTCTGTTGCACAAACTTCATCAGTATCCATCTCCAGAACGTGTACATCTTTCCAAACTGAAGCTCTAATCAGTAAACAATAACTCCTCATCCCCCTTCCCTCAGTATCTCTGTGAGCTTGACTACTGTATGTAGAATCACACATTTGTCCTTTTGGATCTTAGTTCACAGAGCATGCTTTCAAGGTTCATCTCTATTACAGCATGCGTCAAAACAGAGTAACATTCCAGTCTATGTGTGTGCCACGTTTTGTTTATCCATTCATCTTGCAATGGACATTGGGCTTTTTTTAATGTTGCTGTGAATGCTGGTGTACAGATATCTGTTCTGTAATTTTAAATATGAGGAAGTCAGCACTGTAATCACCGTGAGTTTGAAAACTGACACAGGTGACCCCAAGGATACATCCCTAGTAGCTGGGCCTGAGGGACGAGCGGGGAGGGGTTACCTCTGAGGTCCTGCCACAGTCACTGCTTGCTAGAGGTAGCATCTCAGGTAAGAGACTTTGACCAGCATTGCTCAGGTTATCCTACCACTCTGGTCCTGATCCAGGCTGAGGGAGGAGAGCTGTAGTGTTTCTTACAAGATTACATCTTACGTCACGTGCATTGATCCCTGGGTCCCAGTGGGTTACCTCCTAATGCAGGGAGAGTCAGACTCAGCTTCCCTGGAGTCCTCAACTCACTGATGAAAGAAGGAAAGGGAGGGAGGGACAGAAGAATGTATATCTGTTCCATGAGCCCATGAGTGTAAGTGGGAAGTTATTTCAGGACAACATCATTAAGTCAGATCTGAGGTCATGCAGATTTGGGATCAATAGGATATTTTAAAAACAGCTAGACCTACACATGTAAGTGTTCTTTATAATTAAGGTAAGTATACACTTTTTTGGGTGTTATTGATAAATTACTTTAAGGATTTCAGGACAGTTAATCAACAATAATCAAAAATGTACAAATATGATAATTATATGCAGATATGTTTATTAGCTTTAAAGATAGGCTTTATGCATGAATGAACTACTGACTCCATATTTATTTCATATTTAAGGTTCATTATTTATCATTTCTTAGGCATCTACTGATGATTAATTTGGTATAACTGACCATCTACTTAGGAAGCTGTAAGAAATATTTATGTCTTTTCCATTTTTATTGAATATTCTAAAACTATTTGGTTCTCACTGCCATAGGAAACTGAACAAAGCATATTTTTTTCATTGAATCTAAAGGGGCATAAGCCATAAGTGAAAGTCGCTCAGTGGTGTCTGACTCCTTGCGACTGCATGGACTATACAGTCCATGGAATTCTCCAGGCCAGAATACTGGAATGATAGCCTTTCCCTTCTCTAGGGTATCTTCCAAAACCAGGCATCAAACACAGGCCTCCTGCATTGCAGGTGGATTCTTTACCAGCTGAGCCACAAAGGAAGCCTAAGAATACTGGAGTAGCTAGCCTATCCCTTCTCCAGGGGATCATCCTGACCCAGGAATTGAATCAGGGTGTCCTGCACTGCAGACAGATTCTTTACCAACTGAGCTATCAGGGAAGCCCATAAGCCATAAAGATGAGAAAATACTTTGCAGTGAAGCTTATCTTACCCTACCGACTTCTTTTGCTTTCTCAACAACAGTTTTGCTATTTCATCTGAACAATAATTTTTCATTTTTTTAAGTGTTTTTTTTCCTGCAAATCTAGCTGATACTGGGATTATCATATACTTAAAACAAGTACCTCAAATAAAGATCACAGCAGATGCCTGCTCTGCTTGTCACACTCTCCAGGGTGAAGCTCTGCTGTGATCAGTTACAAACTAAAAGTACAAAAAAGGCCCTTTCACTGGTCGGGTCCTTTTGCTATATAATGAACTGAGAGAGAGAGAGGAGACAGAGGGAGAAAAAGAGGCTAGATTAGCACTGTTCCCATCTTCCTCACTAGAGCTCACTTATGACTAGTCAGCAATGCCAAGGAGCTTGCTTCTTAATCCCTGAGAAAATCAGCAGGGTTTAATTGAGCAGACTCCCTGTCCAGGGTGCTAATTTTATGAGGCTCAGGATAATAAATGTGGACTCCCCTGTGGAACTCTAAACTGCTCAGAGGAGAAAAGTGAAGAGGGAGCTGGATAATGGGAGTATCTGCATCCTTTGGTGTCTTAAGGGCCAGCTCCAGTCTGTCCTGGTGTCAGGATGCAAGGTGGCCAGGGTCTGAGGTCACTTCATCCACCAGTACTGCCAGTACCACCAGGAAAAGAGGTGAAAACAGGCGCCACAGACACTCCAGGACAAAATCAATGTGTTGTAGCATCTCCTTTTTCTTTCAGGATTTCTTTGGAAACAGATCCCTGGATCAAGGAATAACTTCAACTTTCAAGCCTTATTCTTTAAGAAAGAGAAAGACAAATATCATATATTAACACATACATACAGAATCTAGAAAGATGGTACCAACAATCCTATGCACAGGGCTGCAAACGAGACACAGATGTAAAGAACAGACTTTTGGACTCAGTGGGAGAAGGAGAGAGTGGGATGACTTAAGAGAATAGCAGTGAAACATATACATTGCTACATGTAAAACAGATACCCAATGGGAGTCTGATGTATGATGGCACCCAAAGCTGGTGCTCTGTGATGACCTGGAGGGATGGGGTGGGGAGAGAAGTCAGGGGGAGGAGCTTGGGGGGTGGGGTGGGGACATATGTATGCCTATGGTTGATTCATGTTGATGTATGGCAAAAACCATCACAATATTGTAGAGTAATTATCCTCCAATTAAAATTTAAAAAAACTTTATGAGACTTAAAAGAAATATATTCTGTGAGACTATTGCTGGCATAGACAGTGATCCTTCTGACAGATCTGGGCGAAGTCAATTGAAAACCCTCTGGAAAGGATTCACCATTTGAGATGTCATGAAGGACATCCAAGGTTCATGGAAAGAAGTCAAAATATCCAAAATATCAACATTTTTAGCCACAATGCTATTGCACACTTAACAGATTACAGAGTAAAGAGTCTGCCTGCAGTATGGAAGACCCAGGTTCGATCCCTGGGTTGGGAATATCTCCTGGAGAAGGAAATGGCAACCCACTCCAGTATCCTTACCTGGAAAATTCCATGGACGGAGGACTGAGCGACTTCACTTGATAGTGTAAATGTAACTTTCACATGCAATGGGAAACTAAAAAGTTCATGGGATTCACTTGATCATGTTATCTGCTTAACTGTGGTGGTCTGGGACCAAACCCACAATACCTCCAAGGTATGCCTGTGTAAGATTACTCTGCATTTCACCCTATTTCAATGATTGACGATAAAGGTTTTCACACTCAAGTGGTTCTGAAATCAAGATTATCTCATGATTGATTGATGTTGGCCACAGCAGCTATGGCCTGCCTACTCATTACCTAAGCATATGTGAACTTTACCTCTATTCCCTTTTTCATGTATGCACAAGACCAATATATGATTTAAAAATCTATGTCTGTATAAGTAAATAGAAAGGAGCTCTTTCAGTAAGCATAAGATTTAAAAGAAGGCATTGTGTCAAGAGCCTCTTGATAAAGGTGAAAGAAGAGAGTGAAAAGCCTGGCTTAAAATCCAACATCCAAAAACTAAGATCTTGGCATCTGGTCACAACACTTCATTGCAAATAGAGGAGGGGAAATGTGGAAACAGTGGAAACAGATTTTATTTTCTTGGGCTCCAAAATCACTGCAGATGGTGACTGTAGCCATGAAATTAAAAGACGCTTGCTCCTTGGCAGGGAAACTATGACAAACCTAGACAGCACATTAAAAAGCAGAGCCATCACTATGCCAACAAAGGTACATCTAGTTAAAGCTACGGTTTTTCCAGTAGTCATGTACGGATGTGAGAGCTGGACCATAAAGAAGGCTGAGTGCCAAAGAAGTGATGCTTTTGATTGTGGTGCTGGAGAAGACTCTTAAGATTCCCCTGGACTGCAAGGAGATCAAACCAGCCAATCCTAAAGGAAATCTATCCTGAATATTCATTGGAAGGACTGATGCTAAAGCTGAAGCTCCATACTTTGGTCACTTAATGTGAAGAGGCGACTTAGTAGAAAAGATCCGGAAAAGACTGAGGGCAGGAGGAGAACGGAGCAACAGAGAATGAGATTTTTGGATGGCATCACCGAATCAATGGACATGAGTTTGAGCAAACTCCGGGAGATAGTGAAGGACAGAGAAGCCCGGTGTGCTGCAGTCCATGGGGTCGCAAAGAGTCAGAGACACAAACAAGCAACTGAACAACAACAAACTGTGTCATGGTTTAACAGACAGCAATTTTTTTCTTTCTGGAATACCCAGTAATAGTACATCTTTAAAATATGACAAAATTATAGTAAGAGTAAAGCTTAAATTTACTTTTTCATTATTACATTTCAAGAAGTCTAGAAGTTCTAAATCTTTTCTTCCCAAACCCAGAAGGTCCTTTTGTGCATTTCCAGGATGCACACAACCCTGTAACAGCCACTTAGGAAATGACCTGACAGGTGACTTCCCCTTGCTTGACAGTAACAATACAAATAGTTATACGTAATAAAGAAGGCAAGGAATTTGATGTTAGAGACAGTTTCTTGCTGAATGCAAGCTTTTATCAGAAATACCCTCCCTGACACCACAGCTGAACGACTCGGTGTAAGCCTCTCAGAAACATCACTTGAGACCTTGATTAGCCCATTGGCTGAGTGAAAAAAGGCTGCTTCTTTCTAAAGCTTTCAAAAACAATAAACACATTCTTCTTCAGCTCCTTGACTTACACAAAAATCTCATTATCTCAGGTTGAAATGAAGGGAATATTAATGGAAAAGAAAATCATTTCTTCCTGAGTTACTCTTCAAACAAATTGTACTTTTATTCTACTAAAATTGACAAAACCCTTCATTCCTTCATGCTTCTCAATGTGTGACCTCCCAGCACCACCCCAGCCCTGCTGAAGGGGACTCTGCCTCTGCTCTCGACTGCACCTCTACTTGGGAACTCCACATGCCACACTTGGTCGGGTCTCAGAGGCACTGCTCTGCCTCTCATCTGTTCCAAGACTGAATAAGGAGCTCATTTATCTTCCTGAAAGAGATCATCACATGTATTTATCCCTGGGACTGGCACTATGCAGTCTTCTTCCTAGGGAACTGCATTTGTTCTTGGTAAGACTAGTCCTGATAAAGCCAGTGAAGGCTCTCAGCAGCTACATGCTGACCCCCAAACTCCCATCTGCTGCTCTCTCCTCTGAGAAGAAATTCTCCAGCCCCAGTCTGAAAAAGTATGACAAGGCAGAGGGAGGACAGCTATGGTTTCAGAGACCGGTGAAATGCCTTTGCTTCCTTTTAAGTAACAAATTCAATGGTATCTCTATTCTGTTCTGTGGATCAGGACTTTTCTTGATCTGGAAGAAGAATGCATAGAGCTACAGTCTCACAGAAAAACACTGCAGCATGAACAGTGTTTTCTTCTCTTCCTGCTTTCTCCCGCCGTGTATCACTCTGCCCAGGGTTCATCAGCAATATGAGAAGGATTTATCCAGACAAGAGGTATCCTTGTGTCTTCCAAAAGTCTGGCATATTTGGACAGAACCCTCAATTCCACAACCAAGAAAGTATAGGCAAAATAATCAGATCTTTTGAGATGGGGTTTCTTCCAATATAAAAAAAAAAAAAAAACTCACAATGTTTAGTAACAGCAACACCAATATTGCTAACAATAAAACAGTCAAGAAGTATGACCTCGACAAAAGACAGTTCCTCTCTAAATGCAGACCTATCAGAACTACCCACCATGTGGCTATGAATGCCCCTGTGTGTTCCTCTCTGAAATACCATTTATGAGACCGTGGCTAACTTTCTTGATATAAAATTTCCATACCATAAAATTCACCCATTTCCAGTAGTCTGGTGAGTTTTTGTAAATTTGTATAGTTATAGAATACTTTTACCACTCTTAAGAAGTTCCCTTGTGTCCATTTTTGGTCAATGCCTGCATATATAACCAGCCTCAAGCAAAAACGGTTCTGCTTCATATCTCCATAGTTTTGCCTTTTCTGGAAATTTCAAGTAAATGGAGTTAGATAATACGCAGTCCTAAATGTCTGGCTATTTTCACTTAGGATTATGTTTTTGAAATCCATCCTTGTTTTGCATTCTGTCAGCAGTTTGTTTCCTTTGATTGCCTATATAAATATACCACATCTGGCTTATCCACTCAACAACAAAGGGCATATCTGGATAGTTTTTAGCTTTTAAGAATAATGTGTAAGTCTTTGTGTGGATAATGGCTTCTTTCTCTCGAGTAGATTACTAGGAGTGGAATAACTGGACTGGATCATAAGTCTTTGTTTAAGATTTTAAAGGCTGTCAAATGCTTCCAAGTAGCTACAAAATTTGGGAAGACATCAGCCATTGTTTACTCAAATATGTGTTCTACTCATTTCTTTCTCTCCCTTCTCTTTTCTTTTTGGAATTCCGATTATGCACACATCGGTTCTTTCTTGGCACCTCACAGGTCTCTGAGGGGTTGTTCATTTTTCTTTATTCCTTTTTTCTTTTCTTTATTCCGACTGGATAAATTCGATTGATCTAGTTTCAAGCTTTCTTATTCTTTTTTCTGCCATCTAACGTCACTGTTAAACACCTTTACTGAATTTTTCATTTTACTGTATTTGATAATTCCAGAATTTCCATTTTTTTAATAATAATTCGTCTTTTTATTTAAACCATTTATTAGATGCTCTTATGTGCTTGTAAGTATCCTTCTAGGCTTTTCTTTAATTACTAAAGCATGCTTTCCATCGGTTCTTGGAATTTAACAGCTCCTTTAAAGTCGCTGTCTTCCAAGTCCAACATCTGGGATGCCTCAGAGACTGTTTCTAGTGACTCATTTTTTCCCCTATGTTATGGGTCACATGTTCCTATTGATTTGTGTGTCTCATATAATGTCGTTGTGTGCAAGGCATCATGTTTGACCAGAGACATGTAAAATGCCAGGGACCTTGCTGTGTCTCCTAAGCTCATGCCACCCGATGCATGTGCACAACTGTAAGGACTTCCAGGGATATATGGGAGCTTACTGTTGTCCACTGTGGCCCTGTCATTCCCCAACTGCCCTGATACATTTCTGGCCAGTCTGCCTCTCCACTGCTTCCTCCACTCATGGTTACAACTTCAGAAGAGCTGTTATATCGTTCTTCCTTCTTCATCTGCTACTGTTTCCAACAATTGCCAGGGACATTCATTATTTCTGTGCCACACTCCAACTTCAGTCAGCCCTCTCTGACAGCAGAGCTTCTGGTTTTCACACCTTATCCTGCCCTGGCAGAACTACTATGCCAATGGAGCTGAGAGCTGGGGAGATGGGGTAGGATGAGAGCACCCCCAAGGCTAAAATGTCACAAGCTCAGGTTGTTCTTATCCAAAGTTCACTTATTTATCCTTAATAAATGCTTGTCAAATTGTTGTATGCCCTTTAATTTCCAAAGTCCCAAAATAGTTTTTCTTTTTTTTTTTTTTAATTCTGTCCACTTTCACCACTGATTTTGGGCGTAAGAACTGTCAAGCTCCTTACTCTGTCATTTTTCAGTCTGACCTTCTCTGCTCATTTATCTTCAATCTTTTTTTCTTCTCTCTCCTTTTTGGGGTGGATAATTTCTATTGATCTTTCTTAAAGTTCACAATTTCCTCTAACATCTAAAATATGCCAGTAATCCTGTCTAATAATATTTAATTTCAGTATTATCATTTTTAAGTACAGAAATACCATTTAGTTCTTTTTTATAATTTCAAATTTTCACTTGAGATTCCTCACTGGTGCATGACTGACATTGTATTTTCCTTTAATTTTCTAAATATAATTTTCTTAAATCTCTGCACATACTCATGAATATTGCCTTAAGTCTCTGACTGCTAAATCCAATAGCTTGGGCATATACAGTCAGTTTTTATTGCTTTTTCCCTCTATGTATGACTCATACATTCTTTATTTTTCATATTTTCTAGTTGAAAACTAGACATTTTAGATAATACACTGTAGAAACTGTGGATTCCTTTTGAGATAATACATTGTAGGATCTGTGGATTCTTTTTATTATCTATAAATACTAACAATAATAATTCTATTACTACTACTATTAATGGATAGTAGTAGTTATTATTATATTATTATTGTTATTGTTATTATTATTAATATCAGGAAGATCCCCTGGAGTAGGGAATGGCAACCCACTCTAGTATTCTTGCCTGGAGAATTCCATGGACAGAGAAACCTGGTGGGCTATAGTCCATGGGGGTCGCAAAGAGTCGGGCATGACTGAATAGTACCATTATTATTTACTTGCCTGAACTTAAACTTCAAAAAAAAAATCTCTCTTGAGTAGTGTGTTCTTTTTATTCTTATTTTTCTTTTTTATCCCAGTTTCTTGGGGGTTTCTCCTGTATATGGACAATTTAGTGGTCAGCTAAGGATAGGAGTAAGATTTGTGCTCAAGCATCTCAAGTTGCTAATACTTCCACCCTCTACCAATCAATTTGTGTCTGAGATGACTGTGGGAAAAATATCCAAAGTCACAGAGAGTTCTTCAATATCCCTGGTGTTCTCTTTGCCCTGGACTTTCTCAGGTCACTCCTGCATGTCCCAGTGTTCCTCTCCCCAGACAGCCAGACGTGTGCAGGGGGTATTTTGTCTATTTTTAAATAAAATATGATTCATAAACATAAATAATAACATTGGAAGTTGGTGGATCTTGAATTCACTATGAACTTGTGGGAGTTCTGTGTTCTGGTTGCAGAGCTATACTAAAAGTTGCTGGTGTGTCTTAAGAAGGGCCTTTGAGACTTCCCTGAGGGTCTAATGGTTAAGACTTCACCTTCCAATATAGGGGGTAAAGGTTCCATCCCTAGCAGGCCAGCTAAGATCCCACATGCCTCATGGCCAAAAAACCAGACATAAACAACAGAAGCAATATTGTAACAAATTCAATAAATAGTTTAAGAAAAGAGGCCTCCTTTAAAAAAAAAAAGTGGGCCTTTTATTTCAGAGTAACCATTATAAGAACAAATAAGTGAAGCACTTCTCAAATTTATCCTAAATTCCTGATGAACTCAAGGTTACATGCTGCTTATAGCAAACTAGTGTCTTCAAAACACTGGACTTCCATACCTCTACCCCAGAATGATAAAAGCATTTTTAAAGGAGGAGGCAGACAAAAGCAGTACTTAGGAAATTAAATTACAGGAAAGAATGAAACTAGAACACTTTCTAACACCATACACAAAAATAAACTCAAAATGGATTAAAGATCTAAACATAAGACCAGAAACTATAAAACTCCTAGAGGAGAACATAGGCAAAACACTCTCTGACATACATCACAGCAGGATCCTCTATGACCCACCTCCCAGAATATTGGAAATAAAAGCAAAAATAAACAAATGGGACCTAATTAACCTTAAAAGCTTCTGCACATCAAAGGAAACTATTAGCAAGGTGAAAAGACAGCCTTCAGAATGGGAGAAAATAATAGCAAATGAAGCAACTGACAAACAACTAATCTCAAAAATATACAAGCAACTCCTACAGCTCAATTCCAGAAAAATAAATGACCCAATCAAAAAATGGGCCAAAGAACTAAATAGACATTTCTCCAAAGAAGACATACAGAGGGCTAACAAACACATGAAAAGATGCTCAACATCACTCATTATCAGAGAAATGCAAATCAAAACCACTATGAGGTACCATTTCACACCAGTCAGAATGGCTGCCATCCAAAAGTCTACAAATAATAAATGCTGGAGAGGGTGTGGAGAAAAGGGAACCCTCTTACACTGTTGGTGGGAATGCAAACTAGTACAGCCACTATGGAGAACAGTGTGGAGATTCCTTAAAAAACTGGAAATAGAACTGCCTTATGATCCAGCAATCCCACTGCTGGGCATACACACTGAGAAAACCAGAAGGGAAAGAGACATGTGTACCCCAATGTTCATCGCAGCACTGTTTATAATAGCCAGGACATGGAAGCCACCTAGATGCCCATCAGCAGATGAATGGATAAGAAAGCTGTGGTACATATATACAATGGAGTATTACTCAGCCATTAAAAAAAAAACATTTGAATCAGTTCTAATGAGGTGGATGAAACTGGAGCCTATTATACAGAGTGAAGTAAGCCAGAAGGAAAAACACCAATACAGTATAATAACGCATATATATGGAATTTAGAAAGATGGTAACAATAACCCTGTGTACGAGACAGCAAAAGAGACACTGATGTATAGAACAGTACTATGGACTCTATGGGAGAGGGAGAGGGTGGAAAGATTTGGGAGAATGGCATTGAAACATGTAAAATATCATGTATGAAACGAGATGCCAGTCCAGGTTCGATGCACGATACTGGATGCTTGGGGCTAGTGCACTGGGACGACCCAGAGGGATGGTATGGGGAGGGAGGAGGGAGGAGGGTTCAGGATGGGGAACACATGTATACCTGTGGCGGATTCATTTTGATATTTGGCAAAACTAATACAATTATGTAAAGTTTTAAAATAAAATTTTAACAAAAAGGAAATCATTATGTTTATGAGGGTGCAATCTTTATGTAAAGGTGAACAAGAGCTATTTTTATTTTGAAAATATGGTACATACACAATGTTTCACATTTTAAGTAAGGGGTTTTACGTAGAAGCCAAAATTCCAGGTTTCTAGATTCCACAAACACAACAGCACAAAGAGAACGAATCTTTATTACAAATTTAAATCTCCTCAAGATACTGAGAAAATTAAGTAGTCCTCTTTTATTTTTTAACGGAACTTGGAGATATTTTGATGAGTTATTTTTCTCTAGCACAGTGTGCCTTAACAGCTGGGTGTGTATACTCGTTAATTTAGAAGTGGGACTACTGGAAGCCCGATGAGACAAGACTGCCCACAGTTGAGGTTCTCTGCTTAACACTCACATGCCCCAGATCTGATCTGGTCCATCTAATTAAGAAAATAAAAAATTATTTTCTTTGCCCACAGAATATCATCACTGTCAGCAGAGGATCATCTTTCCTTCAAAGCAGTTATTAGTGCTCCCAGTTCTGGATTGGATAGAGAAAAGGATTATTCACTCCTCAGCTGTGCTTTCTTTATGTGTGCTGGAGAACTGCAGAGCAGAGCAGGCCTCTGCTGCCACAGTTCATTAAGTGCTCTCTCTCTCAGAGCTCCAGGATGGAGAGAACAAAAGAGGGAAAGCACCAAACAGAAATATTAAATATTTTGCACTGGCCTGCATTTCATTCCCTCATAGATTTTACCTCAGAACCAGGACAAACACTGGAAAAAAGGGGAAAAAAACCTTCCAGCCATATTACTGTCTCACTCTTTGCTTTAGTTGGTATGGAAATACAAAGTCATCCTTTTCTTGGCTGGACGCCTTCAAAGGCAGCACTTGGAATTTAGCTTCCATTTCAATTATCTGCTCAAACCTCTTATTGGGAGAAGAGAGTAAGAGGTGGTGTTTCTTTCAATAATAACTACCTTGTATCCCACCAGTCTCCCAGGCCAGCCATCTAATGGCTTCAGTGGACATTCAAAGATTTTTTTTCCTACACTGACAGCTACATTTCTTGCAACCTGCTAATTGAAAACCACAGGGTAGCTTGACCAGATCGCTCTTTGAACTGTCTGTACCACCTCGAGTTTTATCAATCTTGAGGGTGGAAGTTCTCACTTGGTGGTGGGTTTAACTAACCCTCCACTTTATGAAAAGAAGTCCAGAACCAAGAATACCTACTGATAATCATATTTCAGTTCAGTCAATTTCTGGTCTTTCACTTAAGCCTGATTTTCCCTTGAACCCAGAGAAGGCTAAGGTTGACTATCTTATCTTATTGCTTCATAAAAACCTATGCTGGGATTCTAAGTGAAGGAGGGTGAGAAAGGGCAAAATGGGCCATCAGTGGCCTGAAGCTGCCCAAGTCTTGAGACCTTTCCAACAACAGTTTTCTTGAAGGAACTGGGTTCAGACAGGCATGAACTGAAATCGCAGCTTAGTCAATTACCAGATGTATTTCTTGGTTAATTTCTTTAAACCTTGAAGAACCTTAATTTTTTTAAACCTTGGTTTCTAATTCTATAAAATTAGGACATGGATGGTGCCATTTTTCTTTGTCATCCCAGCACTCATCATCAAATCTGAAAATGTTTGTCTGTAATATTTTTAAAAAGAAGGCTGAGGCAGGGAGAAATCAGGCACTCTGCTCCTGCTTAATAAACTAGAATGTGTGTTGATAAGCTTTCCTCTAGTCTCTTCCAGACATTTCCGACCACACAGATTCTCTGCAAACTGTGCTAAAGATCCTTAACTAAACTAGGTAGGGGGTATTTGGAGAAGTCAGCTGGGAGGAGTGACATCAACAAGTTAGAATAGGAAGCCCCAGACCCTCCATCCCCTACAGAGACACGGATTTCACAACAGAAAGCCAACAAAACACCTCTGTGAGACATCTGGAAACAGGAAATCAATTAAAAGGTTCCTGTGCCCCAAGAGAGCATGAAGACAACCACGTGAAAATCCAGGTGGGAATTCCTGACACATACCACTACCTCTCCTCAGGGTCCCTGAATGAGTAAATACAGAGACAAACATAGAAGCCTGCTGTATTGCAAAGGTTAGTAAACCCCCTAAAATGTGTAAAGAAATTTTTAAGCATAAAAAGTAATTATAAGTCTATTAAGATATGCAATATGAAAAGAAGTAATCTGTGTCGTCTATGACATAATACACAAAATTAACTCAAAATCTAAAATTAAAGATCTAAAACATAAGACCTAAAACTACTAAACTTCTCAAAGAAAAACATAGGCAAAAGGCTTCCGGACAGTGGATCTGGTATGACTTCTTGGATATGATACCAAAAGCACAAGCAATGAGATAAAAAATAGACAAATAGGACTATACCAAAATTAAATTTTTCTTCATGTCAAAAGAAACAATGAATGGAGTGAAAAAAAAATGAACAGAGTGAAAAGGAAACCTATGGAATAGGAGAAAACAACTACAAATCATATACCTGAAAAAGGATTAACATCTTCGATATTTAAGAAGCTCATACAACTCAACAATGACAAAAAACTAAAAACCTGATTCAAAAAATTAGTAAAGAACTTGAATAGATATTTCTTGAAAGAACATATATAAATGACCAATTAGCACATGAAAAGATGCTCAACATCCCTAATTATTAGGGAAATAAAATTCTAAACCACAATGAGATAGCACCTCACATCCATCTGGAGTGCCAGTATCAAAAGAAAATAAATGTTGTTGAGGATGTGAAGTTAGAATCCTTGTGCACTGTTGTTGCAGATGCAAATGGGGTAGACATTATGGAAATAGGGAGGTGCCTCAGAAAATTAAAAAGTAGATGATCCAGCAATCTCACTTCTGGGTATATACACCACGAGACACAGCAGAAGACAGGCTTCCCAGGTGGCACTAGTGGTAAAGAATCCACCTGCCAAGGCAGGAGATGTTAAATGTGGGTTCAATCCCTGGGTTGGGAAGATCCCCTGGAGGAGGGCATGGAAACCCACTAGAGTATTCATTCCTGGAAAAATCCATGGGCAGAGGAGCCTAGCAGGCCATAGTCCATAGGGTCAGAGAGAGTCAGACATGACTAAAGTGACTTAGCATACACACACTCCTAAAGAGACATTTGCACATCCATGTTCATTGCAGCATTATTAACAACAGCCAGGAAGTGGAAGCAACCCAGATTCCCACCAACAAATGAGTGGATAAAAACATGTAGCATATACATATGACTGAATTTTATGCAGCCTTGAAAAGGAAGGAAATCCTATCAGGCTACAACATGCATAAAAGTTGAGAACATTTACGCTAATTGAAAAAAGTCAAATAATCATGTATCTATTTTAGATACTCACATGAAGTACATAACTAGTCAAAATTATAAAAATAGAAAATAGAAAAGTGTAGCTACCAAGGGCTGAGGGGAGGGTAAGAGGGAAGCAGTGTTTAATGGATATAGAGTTTCCATGTTGCAAAATGATAAAGATTCTGGAGATCTGTCACATAATTATGTGAATATACACTGGCACCCCACTCCAGTACTCTTGCCTGGAAAATCCCATGGACAGAGGAGCCTGGTGGGTTGCAGTCCATGGGCTCACTAAGAGTTGGACACGACTGAGCCACTTCACTTTCACTTTTCACTTTCATGCATTGGAGAAGGAAATGGCAACACACTCCAGTGTTCTTGCCTGGAGAATCCCAGGGACAGGGGAGCCTGGTGGGCTGCCATCTATGGGGTCACACAGAGTCGGACACGACTGAAGTGACTTAGCAGCAGCATACTCAAAATTACTGAACTGTACACTTCAAAATGCCAAAGAAGTTAGCTTGGTCATGTTTTCATTTGAACTGGTTTGTTAGGTTGCTTTCCCTTGAGTAATAGTTTTTAGGGAAATTTTTTTTGGTTCAATTAAAAAAATAAGTATTTAGATTTAATTTTCAGTTCAGCAAAATAAGCCATTTCAATTCAGACTCTATTCCTAACTAGGACCACTCTGCCTTGGACAGAAGATAGCTGGTCCAACTTAAGTCAGCCTGTAGCTATCCTGTGGGTTCATTCTGCACTTCAAGTACAATGGGGCTTAAAAACACTATTGATCACACCCCTGATTTCCTAAAAATGTCAGGGACATTTTACACTTTTCCTCTGAGGTATTAAATATCAGGCCTGCCATTAGCCAGACTGTGATAACAGACACAATAAAGCCAACTGCAAAGTTAACATTAAGGAATATTTCCACAAAGGTCACACTGTGGCTGCAGAATACCATAATGACCCTCTTCTTTGAGGGCTACTGGTGGCTCACAAAAGATGTCCCCAGCCCAGCTCTGCAACGTCCACCTCTCCGTGATCACAAACAATTCAGAAATGGTTCCTGCTGCCTCTAACCCTTCCTAAGAATCACTGAACTCAAGTACAAGCCTCATTTTAAAAAGATCCTCCCTGCTCTTTCTCATCAGGAGAAATGGGTTGGCTGAAAAGTTCATTTGGGTTTTCCTGAACGAACTTTTTGGTCAACCATATTTTACAGTTCACAGGGGTCCCAACCTTTTTTGGCATCCGGGACTAGTTTCACAGAAGTTAATTTTTCCACAGACTGAGGGGGTAGAGGGATGGTGTGGGATGATGCAAGCACATTACACTTGCTGTGTACTTTATTATTATGACATCGGCTCCACCTCAGATCATCAGACATTAGAACCCAGAGACTGGTGACCTCTGCACTAGCATAAACCCCCTCCCACTGCAGTGAGTTAATAAATCTGTGCTTTGTTGGGACAGAAAGTTTGCCTTGGTCGTCTTTGGCTGTTGGGATTTTTCCTCTCCCCTTCAGGAAAAAAAATGTTTCCAACATATCCAAAACCAGCAGGCTTGGATAGAGGGGGTTTCCTCTTCCCTCCAAATACAAATAAATCTGAGATCTATAAAGAGCCATCCCCAGCTCCTGACCTGGCTCACCATCACCCAGCCCACCAAAATCAGCAGAATGGTTGGAAACTGGGCAAGATGCTCCCTGCCTAAGAGTAGGCAGTGTAATCTCTGTGCTCAGACTCCAGCCAGGATTTTCCAAACTTCCCCTGGAAAAAGTTCTGTGGCCTTCAGGTCCTTTAAAGCTATCACCTCCTCCTCTGAGCCCATGTATCACTGACTGGAGGTACCTCAAGGTGTAACATCTGATACTTATCCTCCATTACAGATCAACAAAGGTCTAATCATTCAAGATCTTGCTAAAATGTCACCTCTTCACAGACACCTTATTTGATCCCTCTAAACTAAGTCGCCTCTTTATAATCTCTTACACAACACCCTCCTCTCCTCTTTTCTTCTTCTTAGCACTTATCATGGAAAGTACAGTTAGCACCTCACATTTTCCTTCACTACTTTATCAAATTCTTTTAATTTTCACAGCTTATAGAGCTTTATATGGTTTTTAACTCTACAAATCATGTCACCAACATGTTTCTTTTCTCCAATATTTATTGTAAATATTTCTTGTTCATATTGCTGCTGTTCATTTTGAGCTGCTGCTCAAAAAAAAAAAAAAAAAAAAAGATCAAAATAGAGTACTAATACACTCTGATTCCAGGTGGCTTTTTCCAGGAGGGAGGGAAGAGGTTAAAATATAGTTATAAAATCAAAGCATTTTATTTATCTGCAAGGAACTTTAATGGACATAAAAACAGTTTCTCCTTATCTTGCAGAGAAAAAAGGAAAGGCTAGAGTGTGGAGGCAGCCTGAAAATTTTTCAATTTACTAGTGACTAAATGGCAAATAGATGGGGAAACAGTGGCTGACTTTATTTTTGGGGGGCTCCAAAATCACTGCAGATGGTGATTGCAGCCATGAAATTAAAAGACGCTTACTCCCTGGAAGGAAAGTTATGACCAACCTAGATAGCATATTGAACAGCAGAGACATTACTTTGCCAACAAAGGTCCGTCTAGTCAAGGCTATGGTTTTTCCAGTGGTCATGTATGGATGTGAGAGTTGGACTATAAAGAAAGCTGAGCACCGAAGAATTGATGCTTTTGAACTGTGGTGTTGGAGAAGACTCTTGAGAGTCCCTTGGACTACAAAGAGATCCAACCAGTCCATCCTAAAGGAGATCAGTCCTGGGTGTTCATTGGAAGGACTGATGTTGAAGCTGAAACTCCAATACTTTGGCCACCTCATTCGAACAGTTGACTCATTTGAAAAGACCCTGATGCTGGGAAAGATGGAGGGCAGGAGGAGAAGGGGACGACAAAGGATGAGGTGGTTGGATGGCATCACCGACTCAATGGACATGGGTTTGGGTGGACTCCAGGAGTTGGTGATAGATAGGGAGGCCTGGCGTGCTGCGGTTCATGGAGTTGCAAAGAGTCAGACACGACTGAGCAACTGAACTGAACTGAACATCTAGTGATACTTGAGGAAAAAAGGGATGCATGTGACACCATGTTTTCAGTACAAGTTTAGTATTTTGCCTTCTTAAAATTAGTACTTTTAAAAATAAAAAATATACAATGTATACCACATTTGCATGTATAAGTTGAAGAACCATGAATAGTCCATTTACCTTAAAAAATGGGCAATGCTATTGAAACTCTGTGGTGTTCCCTGATCACAGCCTTCTCTTATCTTGTGGGAAACGGGCCAAGGAACACTTAAGAATTTTGTTTTCATCATTCCTGTTTTTATTTGTGATTTTACCACTCATGTACTCTGAAACTGACATTAATGACTTCACACTGCATGTACCATCATTAACAACTTGCTTTCTTTTCCCCGTTTTTGAGAGTCAGCATTTTCATGCTAATTCATTTTAGTACATTAATTCTCACTGCTGTAAAATATTCAAGCGTGTGATAATGGCATACTTTATCCATTCTCTTGCTCTGTGGATAAATTAAACTTAAATATTTGGGCTGGAGAGCTGAGATGACCTGTGTCAAACATAACCTTAACCATTTGCTCCAGGAGAGCCTAGTACATAAAGATAAGTCAGCAACCCAAGAAATTTTACTTCACTATTACCTTCAGGAAATTCTTGCGATTCAGTTGATCCAGGAAGATAGTTTGCACATTCGGAAAAATCACGTTTTTTATAAGTGAAGGAAAGTTACAGGGCTCAAAATAGCCTGGAGCTAAAACTCCCCTCCAGGTCCTCCCCACCATTCTATGCAAAACAAAGTACTCTCTCACCAGAAGGAAAAAAATGGACATTAAGGTAGATTACGCCCAGCTCCCAGCTGGTCCAGCCTCTGGCCGATCTCCAAAATTCCTTGCGCCAGCCATTTAAGACATAACTATTCTGAACAACCTTAGAGAAGAACAGACCCCCTTAACTTTCCACATACATGCCTATATGCTGCTGCTGCTGCTAAGTCGCTTCAGTCGTGTCCGACTCTGTGCGACCCCATAGCCGGCAGCCCACCAGGCTCCCCCGTCCCTGGGATTCTTCAGGCAAGAACACTGGAGTGGGTTTCCATTTCCTTCTCCAATGCATGAAAGTGAAAAGTGAAAGTGAAATCACTGTTGTGTCCGACTCTTCGGGACCCCATGGACTGCAGCCCACCAGGCTCCTCCACCCATGGGATTTTCCAGGCAAGAGTACTGGAGTGGGGTGCCATTGCCTTCTCCGTAGGTTAGTGCAGCAGCTCGCTAATCTGACTGCTGCCCCTTCTCGCCTCATTAAAGGTGATCTGTTCCTGTAAAGTGCCGGTCTCTTTTTCTGAACCTCGCCTTCTCTAACTCCCTTACCTTACAATAAGGACAAGAATTTGTTCATCTGGATACACATTGAGCTTATCAGAACAATATTAAAAAAAAAAAATACTCTATTAACCCCAAAGAAGGCAGAAAAGAGGGAGAAGAATTGAAGATGGTAACAGATGTAAATTCCACCGTGTCAATAATAACATTAAATACAAATTGTGTAAACATTACAAAACATTACAAGTAAAAAAAAAAGCCTCAAACAGTTGACAGTTTGAGACTGTCAAACTGAATTTTAAAATAAAAGAACTGTCATCCACAAAATACCAACTCATAGACACACAGGAAAAGAATGGAATAAGATTACAGCATGAAAACGCCATTCCAAAGCTGCTCACCTGACCTAATTCCCTGGTTCCTTTCCCGTGTTGGAAAAGCCCGAAAGGAATCAGGAGGCGACTGGGAGGGCGAACAGACACAGAGCAAACTGCACGGCGGGAGCGGCCACACTTACCACAGGAAGTTTGACACAGCGGCCTCAGGCCAGCGGACCCAGAACGTTCCACGGAGCCAGGGCGCCGTCGAGGGCCGGACGCTGCGCCCTGTCCCTGCCGCCCACACCCCGTCGTCCCCGCAGAGGGCTTCCTGCACGAGCCGGAGGGACACGCTACACCTGAAAAAGGCGGCCTTCGAGAGGCTGCAGGGCGCCGTGAGGCTAAGGCCTGGGCAGCCGTACAGCTGGGCTGCTTCAAGCTCACGGCGTGCCCTCAGCGGCGCGGCAACGCTCAGGACCGAGCCGGCGCAAGGGCGCTGGAACGGCGGGAGGGCTGCGAGCCTCACGTGTGCGACCTCGTGTGCCGCGTGACCTGGGCCAGGGCCGCGCCGGGCGCCCGCGCTGGGGGCGTGGCCACTTCACCCGCGTGACCGGCTGATTTGGAAGCACGTGGCAGACCCCATGACCACGACAGCCCTGTGGACCGCGAGGTCTTGGGGTCTCTGCAGGTGGCTGGGGCTCGGCAGTGAAGCTGCTGGCTGGGGTCGGGGGGAGATCAAATAAACCGACTTGGATGCAGGGAAAAGACAGAGCTCCTGGGACCAGATTGCCTGAGTATGAAGCCTGGCTCCTGGCTAACTAGGTGGAGTAAATTACCTTACCATAGCCGCTTTGGGCTTCACTTTCTCTCATCTTTAAAATGGGGATATTAAGTCTCCTTCTCAAAGGACCGAAGTGAGAATTACGTTAATGCAAAATGCTTAATACTGATACCAGTTTTTAATGGTAAATGGCAACCTTTAAAATAGTGTTGTCTATCTTTAGCAAATAGCATTTGTTTAAATACCTTTCTCTAATCCTACTCTTTGTAGTTATTCACAATAGCTATGTATTTTATTGAATAGCTTCTCAACATCTATTGATATCCTTTAGTTTGTTGGTATAATCAAATATGTTGATAAAACTTCTTGTTTCTGAAGTCCTTGCAGTACTGAAATTGATCCCATTTGTTTATATCATAATTTTATAAATGGATAGCTGGGTTCAGACTTCCAACAGTTTACTCGAAATATGTGCTTCTATATTTGTAATTGGAATTCATCTTATTTTCTCTGGTGTGCTATCTTTACAATGCTTTATACAATGAATTAGGAGTCTTTCATTTTTTTCCTCTGGATTGGAATTATTTAAATAGCATAGGAATTACATGATCTATGAATTTAGATTAAACTCAGTGGTAAAGCCATCTGAGCCTCCATTGAATTCAGCTATGCTTATTAGTCTGTTCGAATTTTCTTTATCATTTTGGGTCAAATGGGATATTGTATGTTTTGACAGTAAGTTGTCCATTTCTCTAAGTTTCCAGATTTATTATCATGAGTTTGTACAAGATGCTTTAATATAAATTTTTAAGCTTTTCTCTAATGTATCTTATTAATAACATTGTACATTTATTCTTCTCTTTCTGTCTCTTTTTAAATTAGGCTTACCAGGAATTTATTATTATTCTTTTTAAAGAACAAAAATGTGTATTTTGTATCATGTAACATAGAACATGTCATGTATCACCAAAAAATTAAGGAACAGTGTCTTAAACAAGACAACAGTTCATTTCTCTCTCAGGTAAGAGAGGTGCAGAGGTGTGCAGCCTGGAACTGTGTCTGAGCACCGTGACATCATCAGGGACCCAGACATAGTCTTCAAGCTGTGATTGCACTGCCTAGCTTCCAACCTTGTGATCTTTTCACTCACAACTGTGGTGCTTCAATGATCGGATTCAAGGGAAAGATAAAAGAATTGCTTCACCAATAATTCAACCCCCTTTATTAGCCATCCCAGAAGTTCTGACCATACTTTTGTTTATTTATCATCTACCAGAAGTTAATCATAGAGCCACAGTCTGAGGCAAGGAAGTTCTAGGAATGCAGCCTAAGTAGATTTCCACCTGAAAAAAAAAAAAAAAAAGAGTGAAATCAAAGTTCTGTTCTTGGATAAGAGGACAGGAATGGATACAGGCTGGGGCTGGAGGCAACTGCTACAATTTCATGCATCCTGTCCAACATTTCTGCTTTCATTTCTACTTTGAATTTTCATAGATTCCATTTCAGTTAATGTTTCTTCCTAATTTCTGTTGGTTTATGTTGATACTCATTTTTTAAGCTCTGAGGTCAGTTTTTTTTTTTTTTAACTTTCAAATAAATTACAATAAAACAATTGAGAATATAAGTTTGAAATCCTGTATTTTGTTGTTGCTTCATTTGCTACATCTTAACCTTCTGCCAGTGGGGTAAATGTTTATGGAGCTGTCCCAAGACAGCTAGAACTAAGACCATTAGAGTTTATGAGCTTTGAATGTATATTCTGAGATGGGTGCCTATTTGACATATTAAATCTTTCTCAAGACACAGTCTCTCATATCATAATTCACTGAGCAAACTGCCTTTAGCCAGACATTGAGTGGTCTCTAATTCTTCAAGATTACAAGTATTGCTGTATCTGCCATGCTTATGGCAGCTTACCTAGTAGTGCAGCTGGTAAAAAGAATCCACCAGAATCAAATGCAGACCCTGGTTCTATTCCTGGGTCAGGAAGATGTGTCTTTATTCAGCTGTGTAATTACATCTGTGACTTCCCTGGTGGCTCAGACAGTAAGGCATCTGCCTACAATGTGGGAGACCGGGGTTCAGTCTCTGGGTCAGGAAGAGTTCCTAGAGAAGGAAATGGCAAACCCACTCCAGTATTCTTGCCTGGAAAATTCCATGGATGGAGAAGCTTGGTAGGCTATTGTCCATGGGGTCACAATGAGTCGGACACGACTGAGCGACTTCACTCAATTACATCTGTAGGATTAACTTCTATAAGTGGACTGGCTGTGACAAAGGATGTAAAAAGGTGAAATCTGTTACCCAGCGCAATACAACTTATGAGTTTGATTGTCTTTTACCCTCCAAAAAGTTTTTCAGAAAATATAAAATGCTTTTTCCCATACACTTTAGGTGAGAGTTTAGATGGCAATCCCGTGTATCAGTCAAAAGTTAAACAGGCACAGCCTCTGGCACAAGTAGAGAAGCCCTCTTCTGGGAGTCTGTCTTACTGAATTGATTTTATATGTACACAAATACACTCCTTACATGATTTGAAAATAAAACCTAAAGATGTTAAAACTGGCGGTGGGGGGGAGAGGAATCACCTTGAAGACATGTACATGTGCTATGATTCCATTTTGTAAAATAAAACTATGTGCAAATATAAATACACATTAGTATTTAAGTACAAAGTAAAAGAATGAAAACAATACATCCCCAGCAATGGAGAGTGATTACGTCTCAGGAGGCAAGTCAGGTTGGGCCAGGAAAGGGAGATTGTGGTTAAGAGAAAGGTCCACATTTAAGTCCATGTACTTTTGTATTCTGTGTATCTTTTACACAATGGATATATTTTCGTTTGACTATTAGAGGAAATAAGATACTTATTAATTAAAATTAAATTGAAATGTTGGTACATAGGTTAAAGTTACCTGTACTATCATTTCGTTAGTTATACTGCTTATTTGCCACCTGATGCTTGTTTGCCACTTTGGTCACCCGATGCGAAGAGCTGACTGATTTGAAAAGACCCTGATGCTGGGAAAGATTGAAGGTAGGAGGAGAAGGGGACAACAGAGCATGAGACTGACTCAGTGGACATGAGTTTGAGCAAACTCCTGGAGATAGTGAAGGACAGAGAAGCCTGGCGTGCTGCAGTCCGTGGGGTCGCAAAGAGTCAGACACAACTGAGCGACTGAACTGAACTGCTTTTTTTTATATGATTGCTTTATTTGTCTTTTAGTGTCTTTTTGGAGGAGAGGAGCTAGGTTCATCATTGAGGAGCTAGGTTCTTTCTTTCTTGCTGCCTTGCTAGAACATAGACTAGCTGCCACCATCCCAGGGGTCAGCTGAGAAAATCCAGTGAGAGAAGGTATTTTGTCACAATGTCCCCTCCGAAAAACAAATCTTAGTAATCCACCTAGCAGTCTTCTTCCACACACACACACACACAAACACACACACACCCTTCTGGGTCATAATTTTTCCTAAGTCTCTTCCTAAACCCATGCCTAGCAGGAGGAATTAATGTAGTTACACCTCACCATAACAAGGTGGGTACCTGAGAAAAAACCTGAGATTTTTAAAAAGCAAAATGAGGGTAATGGCTACGACATGAGCAGCCAACAAGTTCTGGGAATGTGCTGAAAGGCATCCCTTTTCTCCCAGGGTAAGTACTTTCCTCTTTTGATTTTTTTACTTAATTATTCTAAAGTTTGGACTGCAAAGTAAATCTTACCAGTACGCTTTCTCCAGAAAGATCGGTTGCTATGCTCCAGCCCATATGAGACATGCTGCTGCTGCTAAGTCGCTTCAGTCGTGTCCAACTCTGCGACCCCAGAGACGGCAGCCCACCAGGCTCCCCCGTCCCTGGGATTCATAGCTTGGGGCAATTTATAGAGAATAGACATGTGCCTAATTAGGGTCTGAGAAGATTCCTTCCACTCTGCATGTAGCCACTGGTTAAGAAAATTTAGAGGGAATTTAATGGATTATCACATTTAATCTTAGAGATTACATAATTTGCTAAATATGTAAACATAAATATATGGTTTTAGGAATGTATCTACAGCTTGGAACCACAGCCCTCTGCTCCCCAAAAAGGAACCATGTCCTTTTGGTCTGTCTGGTTTGCCTGTGTGTGTGTGTACATGCACACACATGCACACTCATTTGTGTCTGACTCTTTGTGACCCTGTGGACTGTAGCCCGCCAGGCTCCTCTGTCCATGGGATTCTCCAGGCAAGGATCCCAGAGTGGGTTGGCATTCCCTTCTGCAGGGGATCTTCCTGACCCAGGGATTGAACCCGCGTCTCTTACATCTCCTGCATTGGCAGGCGGGCTCTTCATCACTAGTGCCGCCTGGGAAGCCCTTGCCAATGACACATACATTAAACTTGTTAACAATGTCCCAGATTTCTTTTTGCTCATTTTTGTTTTTTTTTCTTTTGGTTTTTGTTTTTTGGTGGTTGTCTTTCTTTCTTCTTCATGCCTCACATACATTGACCTTTGCTTTGGTATTTCTTCACATTTACTAGTTCTGTCTTTTGTTGTGTTAATTCTGCAGCTAAACCCATCAATGAGCTCCTTATTTCAAATACTATATTTTGTTATTTCTAGGACATTCATTTGATTCTTTTTATAGGTCACAATTATTTATTGAAGTATTTAATTTTATATTCATTGTATCTTTTTGTCTCTTATTTCTTATATTATCCAGTTTTCTGAAACCCTTGCCTACTACTAACTGTGTATCATCTCCAGGTCTGTTTGTATTGACTATTATATCTATTACTAGACACTTTTCTAGCTTCTTGTCCCGTATGGTAACTTCTTTATTGCATGCTGGACATTGTGACTGAGACTTTATATTACATTATCAGCCTCTAAAGAGTATTGACTTTTGTCATGGTGGCAGTTAAAATACCAACAGATCACTTTTAGATTTTGTTAGGTTTGCTAACAGACTTGTCCTAATTCTCATGTTTTTACCAATATGGCACTGAGTTTATGGAATCTCAGCTGAATGTCCAGGTATTTTAAAAATATTTTTTCCAGAGGACTGATAATATTCTTTATTTCTGGCTTCTATGAACAGTTAAATTTTCTGCTTATTATTTAAATGAATTTGAAACAAGATTGGTGGTGGAGGAACAACACTCTTTAATTTGACCACTGTGAGTTATAGCAGTTATGTTTTCTCTATAGTTCTGTGCACTATACCCAAATCTGAATTTTCTTTTCCAACTACACAGTAATAAAAAAGAAGATAATCTTTTAAAGAAAATCTTCCTAAGAAAATCCTTAGAAAATTTCAGGATTGAAGGGAAATAAAAGTTTATTACAAACAAAAAATATACTTACATGTTGTGTTAATTCCCTGCATGTCTGTGTTCACACTAAGATGAGAGGAAATGAGTTGAACATAAACAAGGATGAATGTCCATTTCTGCAGTTGAATTAAAAATAACAATCATACAAGAATAAAAAAAAAAAAAAACATTTGAGTTTAATAAGCATCTAGCATAAGAAAAAAACTCAGTATTTTTCCTAAATCCTGAAGTAGAGGTTTTCAGAATAAAACTAAATGTAATAATATATTGGTTGGGAGGGTGTAGGTACTTGAAGATACAGGTGTATCTGAAGATCCTCTAAGACCCAATCATTTATCATCTCCATGGCTGCCAACATGCCACTGACCTTCCCTGCAGGGCAGGTCTTGGAATATCTCCAATATTTCCCCCAAGCCTGACTCCAGTGAAGGAACATGAGTACATAAAGCCCAGCCCTTAGTAAGTGGCAACAGGCGAATAAGACATGTTGTCAATTGGAAGCACAGGACCTAGACCTCTGGGTTTCGCAGCATTGCCTTGAGAAAAATTTAATACCTTGATTTCCTCTTTTTTTGTTTATTTTGGCATTTCTAAAAAGTGCACATCTATGTGAATTCCCTGGTGGCCAACTGGTTAGGACTTAGTGCTTTTACTGCGAAGGGCGTGAGTTCCATCCCTGGTCGGGGAACTAAGATCCCACAAGCTGGGCAGTGCAGCCAAAAAAAAAAAAAAAAAAACGACCATGACAAAAAAAAAAACACATGCATATCTAAAGCTTGCTATCAATTTTCTTTCCCTGAAGAACCAGAGTTACTCAAGTAAACGCAAGTAAATGATGTTTAAACATGTAGAACAAGAAAGAGGAATGTACTGGTGGTCTGTCTAGAATGAAAGTTCATTTTACCTTGTAGGTCTTACAAGTTTGGGTGATTATTATTCTTGAAGTTCAAGTTTGTCAGCAGTTAGTTAACTTGGAAAAGGACACAAAGGCAAATGATACCAATTTTTAGCAAATTAGCAACTGTCTATTTTGGTTGGTAAGCACATATTTCATATCTTAATCATGTTGGACATCACTTGATAAGTGGGGTATCCGAGACTTGCTCCTAATATATGCTAAATCCATCAGAAGCTTTTATCAATACCAAATGCTATTTTGTGTGTGAAATAAGAATCTGATTTGGCCCTTGTCATACAAAGTTCTAATCTATGGCAGGCAACCCACTTAGAATTTTAAATGGATGTTGACCATAATATATACACAGTTGAGCAAAGATGTTAAGCATTTAATTTAATGAACAGAATAAAGGAAATATTTGCTTTCTGGTTGTGTCAGTCTCTCTTAACATTAACTGAGTGCCAGCCACATTCCAGAGAGCAGACAGTATGATGAAAACAAGGACCAGGAAATACTGTGTAGGATATATAGCACATGAACTGTTGCTTAATTAATGTTTGTTGAATCCGAAGTTTGCTGGCTTTTTCCTATGCGTTAGCTCCAAAAGTTCCCTATGAAGTAACTTTTATGCTATTTCATTGATGAAGAGATTGAGGCCTGAAGCAGATAATGGATTTCGTGAACCCTGGGCAGGTCCCACAGTGGGTGATCGACCAGTGTTCTCCCTGCCTGTGCTGGGCTCACTCGTTCTCCTGGCTCAGCAGGATGCCCTTTTGTGCCCTGGGAGCTGAGTGAGAAAGGAGCTGGAACTGAAATCAGTAAGCATAGTAGATGGGCCTACCAACCAACCACCAGAGAGATTTGTGAAACAGGCTGCATTCCAGGAGTAGTGAGCACAAGAGAACAACAACGGTAACCATGGCAGCCAGGTACAGAGGACACACGAGGGGAACAGGAGGAGGCAAAAGGGGCTCACTGAGGAAGGGTGGGGAGATGGAGAGTGGGATCTATAATAAGAGATAAGTATTTGGTCTGCAGCCTTGGAATTTCCTGTGATATGAGGGATAAAGCTGCCTTCAGTTTCAAATTTAAAAAAAGGTGGGGAAGGCATAAAGGTATCTTTCACTGTGTCAATGACGTGACTTTGTAAAGCCTGTAGGGAACAAAGGGATGGGGGCTACTTGCCAGGTGAACCAACCACGTGATGAGAGGGGTCAGAACTTTCAGTATCCCCCAACACCAACAGCCTGAGGGAAGGGAACAGGTTGAGGCTGAACCAGTGACCCAATGGCCAATGATTTAATCAACTGTGCCTACGGTAAGGCAGTTCCCATAAAAACCCAAAAGGACAGGTTTTGGTGGGCTTCTAGATTGGTAAACACATGGAAATTCAAGGAGAAGGAAGGGGACCTGGAAGCTCCACACCCCTTCCCCATGCCTTGCCCTGTGCATCTCTTCCATGTGGCTGCTCCAAAATTTTATATATCCTTTTACAATAAACTGCTATCTAGTAAGTAAAACATTTCTCTTGAAATCTATGAGCCACTCTAACAAATTGACTGAACCCAAGGAGGGGCCTTGACTAGACGGACCTTTGTTGGCAAAGTAATGTCTCTGCTTTTCAATATGCTGTCTAAGCTAAGCTAAGCTAAGCTAAGTCGCTTCAGTCGTGTCCAACTCTGTGCGACCCCAGAGATGGCAGCCCACCAGGCTCCCCCGTCCCTGGGATTCTCCAGGCAAGAACACTGGAGTGGGTTGCCATTTCCTTCTCCAATGCATGAAAGTGAAAAGTGAAAGTGAAGTCGCTCAGTCATGTCCGACTTAGCGACCCTGTGGACAGCAGCCTACCAAGGCTCCTCCATCCATGGGATATTCCAGGCAAGAGTACTAGAGTGGGGTGCCATCGCCTTCTCCCCAATATGCTATCTAGGTTGGTCATAACTTTCCTTCCAAGGAGTAAGCATCTTTTAATTTTATGGCTGCAGTCACCATCTGCAGTGATTTTGGGGCCCAAAAAATAAAGTCTGACACTCTTTCCACTGTTTCCCCATCTATTTCCCATGAAGTGATGGGACCAGATGCCATAATCTTAGTTTTCTGAATGTTGAGCTTTAAGCCAACTTTTTCACTCTCCTCTTTCACTTTCATCAAGAGGCTTTTTAGTTCCTCTTCACTTTCTGCCGTAAGAGTGGTGTCATCTGCATATCTGAGGTTATTGATATTTCTCCTGGCAATCTTGATTCCAGCTTGTGCTTCTTCCAGCCCATCGTTTCTCATGATGTACTCTGCATATAAGTTAAATAAGCAGTCTGTCTAGTCAAGGCTATGGTTTTTCCTGTGGTCATGTATGGATGTGAGAGTTGGACTGTGCAGAAAGCTGAGCACCAAAGAATTGATGCTTTTGAACTGTGGTGTTGGAGAAGACTCTTGAGAGTCCCTTGGACTGCAAGAAGATCCAACCAGTCCATTCTAAAGGAGATCAGCCCTGGGTGTTCTTTGGAAGGAATGATGCTAAAGCTGAAACTCCAGTACTTTGGCCACCTCATGCGAAGAGTTGACTCATTGGAAAAGACTCTGATGCTAGGAGGGATTGGGGGCAGGAGGAGAAGGGGACGACAGAGGATGAGATTGCTGGATGGCATCACTGACTCGATGGACGTGAGTTTGAGTGAACTCCGGAAGTTGGTGATGGACAGGGAGGCCTGGCGTGCTGCGATTCATGGGGTCAGACACAACTGAGCGACTGTACTGAACTGAACTGAACTGAAGGAGGGGCTCGTGGGAACGTCTGATTGCTGGCCAGTAGGTCAGAAGCACAGCTAACCACCTGAGCTTGCAGCCTGCATCCCAAGCCAGAGGGGAGGGGGGCAAAGGGAGGGAAAGGAGTCAGCCTTTGTCAGGCTGCGCCCCCCCGGTCTGCAAAGTCTGTATTTAGCCAGCTTCAAGATCAAAGAAAGAGCCCGGAGTCAGAGAAATAGACGTCAGTGGTTCAATGGGCAGGGGATCAGACACGTCTGAAGCAAGGTCCTGGAGCCACACCCCATCGTGTGCTGTAGACGGCGGGCACAACATGGCAGTGGTCTGCACTCCTGGAGGAGATGGAGGCTCCTGGTTAGAGAGGGAATTGGGCGGGGGCTCATCAGTTACCAGGGGAACCAGCAAAGGGGCACGAGGCCCCTCCCGGCCCCTGTGATGAGCTAACTGGTGATGTTCTGGTCTAAAGGTTAGAACGGTCACGAGCTGGGGCGGGGGCAAGTGTGTATGAAGCTCCGCTGTGAGAGTACCGCGTGGGTAAGGCAGGCTTTGGGGCCCTGGGGATGCACAGAGAACAAGACAACAGCCTTCTCGGGAGGCCTCATCACTCAGCATTGCAGGACTAAACACTTAACTAGTACAATCTGATGTTACCTCCAGGAGGCTGAATTGAGTTGAATTGTACAACACGCAGCTGGTGTCCCAAGAATTGCTGGTTGGTGTAGGGTACATCCGCACATAGACATTGAAACTGCCAGCCAGAACCTGTTCAGAGAGAAAGTGAAACCATCCAAGGCTTCTGGGAAAATTACCTCCTTGATGCAGAAAGAGGGCATCTTGAGAACTTGCCCTGGGCTGTGTGAGAGAGTATTTTAAAGCCAGATTTCTGAATGGAAAATACAGCTCTTTAAGAGATGTGCGGTCATTTAGAGGTCATGGCTGCTCACCGGTGAGCCAAACCCCAAATCTGGCCCAAATCATCCTTCCTTTGCCTTAAAAATAATGAAATGTGGTGCTTGAGTTAGGGTCTGTATTCCTTAGGGTGCCCATTATTCCCTATTCACCGCTGTATTGTCCATCTAGCCCTTTAACCACCCACAGATGGGCCTGCTCCATCAATATGGAGGTCCCAAACCTCAGTTTCAAAAGGAACAAAATTAGACCAGTGTGCAATAATTTTTTATTGGCTTGTTGGTGGATTTCTTTGGGCTCATCCTTGTTTTTCAGACACTCCTTTCAACCTGGCTTATAATTATGCAACTACAGTACCTGCTAGAATCAATCAGCAGCCTTCCAAACCCAAACACGTTCATCCTTATCCAAATGTAATTTATCTGAAATGCCATGTTGGTGAGAGTATTATGCATTACTGCATGGGCTTCTATTTTCTTCTTAAATAATGAAACACCCTAATGGAAAATATTCCCTCTAAATAAATTTTAATGAGCACTTATTTGCCCAAATTGTCCTTTCTCCAAATGGCAGAAATTTAATGTGAACTTGAATTATCAGGGGCATTTTGTGATAATGGGCTTTGGGAATACATCACGCAAAGATGACTTATTTTCCTGTATCATCCTAAAGTGCAAGTGCTGGGGTAACAACTTCTCAAATGCGAACTCAGTTCCAATGTCTTCACTTATGTCTCTACAGGGAAATGTCACATCAAACACCATGTCAAGGTGTAAGATATTACTGGAGATTGAAGACAACAAAAAGCCTAATTGTTATAGACGTCATATACCCCCAGACTTTGCCATGACAAATGGCATATGTCTGCTACATGTTTTTTGCATTGAATTGTTTTCCTTCTAAGATTTTTTTTTTTTTGATGTGGACCATTATTAAAGTCTTTATTGAATCTGTTACAATATTGTTTCTGTGTTATGTTTTAGCTAATATAAGGATCTTAGCTCCTGGACCAGAGGCCTTAGCTCCCCAACCAGGGATCAAAAGCTCAACCCCTGCATTGGAAGCCTTAACCAGTGGACAACCAGGGAAGTCTCCCTGAACTGTTTTTCTGAGGAGTGAAAAGTGAAAGTGTTAGTCACTCAGTTGTGTTCGACTCTTTGTGACCCCATGGACTACAGCCCTCTAGGCTCCTCTGTCTATGGAATTCTCCAGGCAAGAATACTGGAGTGGGTAGCCATTCCCTTCACCAGGGGATCTTCCCAATCCAGGGATTGAACCCGTGTCTCCTGCATTGTACGCAGATTCTTTACCATCTGAGCAACCAGAGAAGAAAGCAAATAGGAAATACCACTCTGTACCATGGGCAGGTTAGGAACTGGGGCCTTGTGCTCAGCAAGAATTAGAGTCAGGCCAGATGCAGAATTTGGAGAAGTGCTTTCCAGAGAAGAGCTCTGGCCTCAGCAAGAATTACAAGTCTATGGAGTAGGGAGCCAGACTCAAGGGTGCCCCCTTAGACTCCAGGATACACACCGTTAATTACTCTTCTAGACTTTCTCTCCATCTGAAATACTGCCAAAGGGAGCTGTTTCCATTTCTGAATCATTTTTTATAATTGAAATGACACTGAGAGGGATCGTTTAGTCCAAGTATAAAAATTTTGTATCACATACCTACTAGAAGCTTCAGAATATTAAAAAAAAAAAAAAAAAACACTAAAAGAGAGAGCTCCCATTTTCTTTTTTGTTACTGAAGTATAATTGACATACAACACCATATCAGCTTCAGGTGTACAAAAGAATGATTCAATATTTTTATACAGAGTAGAATGATCGCCTCGATAAATCTAGTTAACATGGAGAGTCTCTGTTTTCAAGAAACTCTGTTCTGGGATGCTCAACGGCAAAGTCAAAAACACCTGAGCGTATCAGCAGATTCCTTTTTTTCAAACCAGAAGAGTGTTCGCTCAATGAGCACCTCTGGGGCACAAGGGAGCCCCAGGATCCAGCTCTTCCCGTTTCCAGGAGGCTCTGGGTGTCCGGGGGCAGTGAGGACTCCAGATGCTGAGGGCCACATCCCCCACCACCCTCCACCAGTTCTGTGGATGCCCTGAACACTCTGCTTCCTTCTCAGTAAAATGGGGGAGAAGACGCCCATCCTGTAAGGCAGTGGCGAGGCACTCACAGACGGTAAACATTTAAGGAATATTCTCTGAACCTCCTGTCCCGTGAGCAACCATCTCCTGTCTCCTCTCCCCACTGCATCGAAGTGGCTCGACTGGAGCCACTTTTTCTTCTTCCTTTCTCACGTCTCTCCTTCTTCCTCTTCTCCCTTGATCTTTCCCGTTTCTTCCTTTTTTGTTACTTCATCTATGATGCCATTGGCCTGCTATGGCTAAGCTCTAATGGGACTGAGGTGTCAGTCACATAATGAGCTGCTGTTATACTTCACTCATCATTAGCAACTGATTTACTGGGAAAGCTCTACTCCAGGTAAAATCATTACCTGCCAGCATGATGCGACTTGTAGACTAGACAGGTTTTGCCTGCCCAGAATACTTCCAGTGTTTTTTAAATAACAGCGCTCTGATTTTTCTTTGCAAAACTGATCAAAGCTTTTGGTTGTGTCAATCACAGTGCCACTGGACGTTCACTCAGGACAACTCAACTCCATTTCCCAGAACTTGAGTCTCGAGAAATGACTCATCGTGGGAAGGAAGGTGGCTCTAAGCCATTGCTATATATATTCACATTTGTCTCCAAAGGAGGAGGACCAATCACACCTGCTACTGAATTCTTAGAGCTGCCTTGATACTGTGCCTGATTGATTTTCAATTTTCCCTTCAATCTGATGAGCTAACCAGTCATCTTGAAGCAACTTCCTTTTGCACATAAGCTATGGGCAGTCATTTTCCATTCATTACGGCCACAGCTCTTTGTTACTATTCTGATTCATCATAGCATAAATAAAAAATATTTAGGGATCTGGCTGCAAATATTAGTATCGACAGTAATAGGATACAGATTTAAAGTGGTTGAAATAGAGCCATCAGCTTTGCCTTTGTCAGAAACTACAATGGGGGATTCCCTGGTGGTCCATTGGTTAGGATTCCATGCTTTCACTGCCAAGGGTCCAGGTTCGATCCCTGGTCAGGGAACTAAGATCCTGCAAGCCTCGCAGGTGACAAACACACACACACACACACACAACTATAAGTGACCTGGTCCTGAACTAGCTCAGTTGAACACAGAGCTGAAACTTACCACTGCCCTGCAGACCTTACCTCCAGGTCAGAGGGCTGAGCTCTGGGAAAAAGGAGTTAGGAGGACACAAGTGGCCTGAATTTCCCTAGCCTTTCACTTTTTAAACACTACTACAGAGAGTTCTCACTCAAGCTGTCCTGTAGGAAATTGAGTTTGATTTATTTATTTATTTGGCTGTACCAGGTCTTAGCTGCAGCATGGGGGATCTTCAGTCTTCATTACAGCACGCAGGATCTTTTTCAGTTGTGGCATGTGGGATCTAGCTCCCTGATTAGGGATCGAACATGGGCCCCCTACATTGGGAGCACAAAGTCTTAGCTATTGGACCACCAGGGAAGTCCCGGAAGTCGACTTTTGATGTTGCGTCTAAAGCTACACATTTCTAAATTATTTTCAAAGTACACCTTTAATTTTGTCCTCAAAGATGCATCTATTCTCTTGCGACATATGTATATGCAACTTCAATTATTTTTGTTATTCAGGCAGAATACTGGTGCTTTCATTTGTTAATTGAGGTAAAGGAGGGCTTCATTTCCTCCCCAAGGATGGCCAACTTTCCTCTTATTCGAGGGTTTTAAAGACTTGGTCTTGGTTTCTCAAAATCCTGTTACTCAGTATACACTTCTCTAACATTTTTATTTTATGATGGGAAGAGGAGAGGAGGATACATAAAACTTAATGCAAGTTTTGCAGCTGTAAGCTGTGAATTTGCTATTACTAAAATGCTTTGCATCTGCAAAGTAAGTTAACAAGAAATTTGTTGTTTCTTCATGAACACTATGCCTGTAAGTTCTGCATTTGTTAGAAAGGTTAGTGCCAGCCAGGGACAAAAGAGTCAGGGTAAATATAGCTCCCTGGAATACGTGTAGCCAAGAGACTGAAATAATTTTCACTTACACAAAATTGTTTATTGACTGCATACAAATTTTCAGGCAGTGAAGAGGGGATTTTTTTTCTTTTTTTTTCTTAACAACAACTCTAAAAGTTATGTGTCAGTTTCCTAATTTTAGAACTGAGAAGGCTGAAAACCAAAATAATAAAGTAACCTGACTTGGGTCACCCAGCTAAGAAGTGGCAAATCAAGGTGTCAGACCCCAGGAGGGGCAGCCCAGAGGTGGGGCCAGAAGACCCCGAGCTCACCTCCTCCCATGGGCACACCAAGACCAGTGATTTACTGGACGACTAGTGATGAGAAGACTAGCAGAAAAGATCTTCTGCCACTGAAGATATAAAAAAGGAGCCCCAACAAGATGTGTGGGAGGAGAGTGATATGATGTTATCAAGACCTCCACCCCCAGGGAGACAACCCACAAACAGGAAGAATGTTAATATCCAAAATATACAAAGAACTCACACAACTCACACAACGACAAAAAAACACTTCCAACTGAAAAGTGGGAAGGCCCCAAAATAGACACTTCCCCAAAGAAGACATACAGATTGACCAACAGGCACGCGAAAAGATGCTCAAGATCACTAAGCATCGGGGAACTGTCAATCAAAACCGTAAAGAGATATCACCCCACACCTGTGAAATGGCTATCATCAAAAAAGACAGCAAATAGCGAGTGCTAATGAGACTGTGGAAAAGGAGGAAGCCTCATACACCATTAGTGGGAAGGTAAATCAGTGCAGTCACTATGAAAAACAGGATGGAAAGTCCTCAAAATATCAATAATAGTACAATCATGGGATCCAGCAATTCCACTCCTGGCCATTTATCTGAAGAAAATCAAAACACTAATTCAAAAAGATATACACACCCCTTTTCTCACTGCGACAATATTTACAACAGCCAAGATATGGAGGCAACCCAAAGGCCCACTGATAAATGAATGAATAAAAATATTTTATATGTATATATACACACACACAAAGGAAATAATGCCATTTGTGATAACATGGATGAACCTAAAGGTTATTATGCTTAGTGAAATAAGTCAAACACAGAAGACAAATACTATGTAATTTCACTTACATGTGGAATCTGAAAAACAAAACACATGAACACAACATAACAAAAGCAGAGTCATAATACAGAGAATGGGTGGCTGCCAGAGGAGAGGGTGGGGGGTGGGGGGGCGGAGAGAAACAGGTGATGGAGATCAAGAGGCATAACCTGCCAGTTACCAAATAAATGTCAGTGTGTAATGTACAGTGTGGGGACACAGTTAACGATCACATGATAGCTTTGCATGGTGACAGATGCTAACTAGGCTTATCACGGTGAACATTTTGAAATTTATAGTCACGTGGAATCACCATATTGTTCACCAGGATACTGTTGGAGGTTAATATTCATATAGGAGAGATCAGATTTGTGGTTACTAGAGGCAGGGGTCGGGGAAGGGAGAAGTAAATGAAGGCATTGCAAAGGTGCAAACTTATAACCGTAAGATAAATAAATGCCAGGGGGACTTCCCCGGTGGTCCAGTGGTGAAGAGCCCACCGTGCAATGTAAGGGACAGGGTTTGATGCCGGGTCCGGGAGCTGTGGTCCCACATGCCACGGGGAAAACTAGATCCATGCACCTCAACTAGAGAAGCCCGTGCCCCGAAGCAAAAGAGCCCACGTGCTGCAACTCAAAGCTGACACAGCCAAACAAATAATTACCAGGGATGTAACGTACACCACGATAAACATAATTAACACTACCGTACCTTACATATGAAAGCTAAGAGAGGAAATCTGAAGAGTTCTCCTCACAAGGAAAAACTTTTTTTCTTTGCCCGATTTTATATCTCAACATTTTAAAAAATGAAGATTATGGCATCCGGTTCCATCACTTCATGGCAAATAGATGGGGAAACAATGGAAACAGTGACAGAGTTTATTTTCTTGGGCTCCAAAATCACTGCAGATGGTGATCGCAGACATGAAGTTAAAAAGCAGAGACATTACTTTGCCGACAAAGGTCCCTCTAGTCCAAGCTATGGTTTTTCCAGTAGTCATGTATGGATGTGAGAGTTGGACCATAAAGAAGGCTGAACGCTGAAGAATTCATGCTTTTGAACTGTGGTGTTGGAGAAGACTCTTGAGAGTCTCTAGACTGCAAGGAGATCCAACCAGTCCATCCTAAAGGAAATCAATCCTGAACATTCATAAGAAGGACTGATGCTGAAGTTGAAATTGGGGAATACTTTGGCCAACTGATGCGAAGAACTGACTCATTTGAAAAGACCCTGATGCTGGGAAAGATTGAAGGCAGGAGAAGGGGACAACAGAGGATGAGATGGTTGGATGGCATCACCAACTCGATGGACGTGAGTTTGAGCAAGCTCCAGGAGATGGTGAAAGACAGGGAAGCCTGGCGTGCTGCAATCCATGGGGTCACAAAGACTCAGCAACATGACTGAGCAACTGAACAACAATTTTACATCTATATGAGGTGATGGAGGAGAAGGCAATGGCACCCCACTCCAATACTCTTGCCTGGAGAATCCCATGGACGGAGGAGCCTGGTAGGCTGCAGTCCATAAGGTCGCTAAGAGTCGGACACGACTGAACGACTTCACCTTCACTTTTCACTTTCATGCATTGGAGAAGGAAATGGCAACCCACTCCAGTGTTCTTGCCTGGAGAATCCCAGGGATGGGGGAGCCTGGTGGGCTGCCATCTATGGGGTCGCACAGAGTCAGACACGACTGAAGCGACTTAGCAGCAGCAGAGGTGATGGATGGTCACTGAACTTACTGTGGTAATCATTTCATGATAGAAGTAAATCAAATAATTACATTATATACCTTAAATGCATACAGTGCTGTATGTCAATTACATTGCCATAAAACTGGAAGAAAAAAAAAATTCAAGGTTTTAAGCTCCTAATTTCAAACCTGAGTCATTCCCTCAAATCTTCCTGTTTCATTGCTGTTGTTGTTTCTATTTAAGAAAATTCATTTTAGTTAAAAACAAAAACACAAAAAGAGAATTCATCACTGAACTAATGTAACTTGCATTTTATGTTAGCCCTCAAACAACTAAGAGTTAGAGAAGCAGACCCCTCATCAAGACCCTGGACCAGCAAGTGGTATTTTAGGCACCACTCTTTAAACTTAACTCTGGTACCCACCCATCAGACTGAAGCTGTCTGATGTTAGGAGTTCATCGTCTTCCATCTGCAACAGACTCCACAGACGTTGTATTTTCTCCCAGATCCTGCTGCTTGAAATTCCTGAATCCAGTGTCTCGATTCCCTTGGGTCATGCTGACTTGTCTGTCCTTCCCCACAGGTGAGATCTGAACATCCTTTACCAGTAGGTTTCTCCCTGAGGTAAGCTGAAGTTGAAAGAACCTTACCAGTTCTACAGGTTATCACCCCCTGCCCCAAACCTGCAATTCCAAGTTCCTAAACATCTCAAATCTAGACCCCATCCTTCTAAATAAACATTTTAGCAACTGCATAATTTTATCATTCTCTGACTCTCCATCCAGGTTAAACCACTTCTTGAAGTAGCTGTCCTCACTCGTGACTTTCAGCCAAACATCTAAAATAACTTAAAATACGAGATAAGGTGATACCATTACTTCCTTTTTAAAAAAGTCATGGATGGGCTTATCCTGTTGTGTCAATAATGTGTGGCTGTTTCCTAATAAAGTCCTGGGTGGGTTTATCAGAAACCCAAGGCTGTGGGTTTCTGGTTCCACCTGCTGCTTCAGCATCTCTCTTTGAGGCTGGTTTATATTATTGTGTTTGTCCCACAGAGATGTTAATCACTGCCCACCAAGTGTACTCCCAGATATTTGGGAAACATCTTTTATACAGTTTTTTGATGATGGCGGGGGGAAGAGGTGGCAGAATTCATTTCCTTCTCATGACTTCCACATGGTCCCCTCCATCCTCAGGCTAGTGTCAAATCTGCTATCTACTTCTTGTCTTGAGTGAGAGACACTAAGTATCCTTACAGTGAGAGATAACGGAGAAGGAGGAAGAGGGAAAGAGACTGAACGAAAGACAGGCCACAGAAAAGTTTGCATACAACCTTGGAAGGGGATAAAGGGAGACAAAAATATAAGGATTGAATCAAAGAGCAGGATAAATGATCTTTACCAATGATATTCTCTTGCTTCTGAACATTTATTTATTCTATTTTCTTTGTGGACAAAAAAGAAGTATTTCCTGAAACTATTATGCTCTGCTGTCTGCAAATATGAAACTCTGCCCCACTTACCCTCCCATATGTATTCCAAAGTCTATCGTTGTGCCTAGAACCTTGTCCGACTCTTTGCAACCCCATGGACTGTAACATGCCAGACTTTCCTGTCCTTCACCAACTTCTGGAGCTTGCTCAAACTCATGTCCATCGAGTCGGTGATACCATATCTCATCCTCTGTTGTCCCCTTCTCCTGCCTTCAGTCTTTCCTAGCATCAGGGTCTTTTCCAGGAAGTCAGTTCTTCGCATCAGGTGGCCAATGTATTGGAGTTTCAGCTTCAACATCGGTTGGGAGCAATAAATGTTCAGGACTGATTTCCTTTAGGATGTACTAGTTTGATCTCCTTGCAGTCCAAGGGATTCTCAAGAGTCTTCTCCAACACCACAGTTCAAAAGCATCAGTTCTTCAGTGCTCAGCCTTCTTTATGGTCCAAATCTCACACCCATACATGACTACTGGAAAAACCATGGCCTTGACTAGACGGACCTTTGTTGACAAAGTAATGTCTCTGCTTTTTAATATGCTGTCTAGGTTGGTCATAGCTTTTCTTCCAAGGAGCAAGCATCTTTTAATATCAGGACTGCAGTCGCAATCTGCAGTGATTTTGGAGCCCAAGAAAATAAACTCTGTCACTGTTTCCATTGTTTCCCCATCTATTTGTCATGAAGTGATGGGACCAGATGCCATGATCTTCATTTTTTGAATGTTGAGTTTTAAGCCAGCTTTTCACTCTCTTCTTTCACCTTCATCAAGAGGCTCTTTAATTCCTGTTTGCTTTCTGCCATAAGGGTGATGTTATCTGCATATCTGAGATTATTGATATTTCTCCCGGCAATCTTGACACCAGTTTGTGCTTCATCCAGCCTGGCATTTTGTATGACATACTCTGCATATAAGTTAAATAAGCAGGGAGACAATATACAGCCTTGACGTACTCCTTTCCCAATTTGGAACCAGTCCATTGTTCCATGTCCGGTTCTAATTCTTGCTTCTTGACCTGCATACATGTTCCAAGTCTATGCATCTGATAAAACTGATAATTTAAATCTGTTTCCAAAGGAAGCACTAATCAGGACTCCCCTGGTGGTCCAGTGGTTAAAACACCGCATTTACAGAGGACTCGAGATCAGTCCCTGGTGGGGGAACTAAGTTCCCACGTTTCACGTGGCACCCCTCACCAGAACAAAGGAAGCACTGATCACTACTCTGAAATATCAAGCATTGACCATCTAGAGCCCGGTAGCTAGACATGCCATTTGAAATCATTCAGCAAAGATCTCCAAAAGTCCAATGAATCCAGCCCCAAACACATTTCAGTGTAACTGGAAAACAAATACTTGTCTCACTACTGAAAAGGAAGTATGTGGAAACCCTATGGTTCCATGGAAGGGAAACAGATCACCCTACAATGGAGGCCAGCAGTGGGGAGCATATGTTCTGGAACATTTCTAATCCAAATAACTTCTACCCTTTTGCTGCATGAATAGTATGTGAATGACTATCTGGATCGGATCCTGTCCTCTCCAGTTGCTAGCTTTGTGACCTCGGGGAGGATGTTTCACTTCTCTGTCAATCAGTTTCATCAACTATAAAAATGGGCATAATTATATTTGCTTCGTAGGACCATTGTAAGGAGTGAGCAAGGTCATGTGTGTGAATGAGCTCACTTGGTCTTTGCATGATAGGTGCTTAATGAGCATTACTTGTTTTTCTTTTTTTCTCATAATTTGAGACTAACACTTCTGTTTGAAAGGAGCTCTGATTTTAACTACAAATATCACTGCATCCAACTTGTGGGGCGGGGTGAGAGCTCAGATGAGAACTCCAATCAGACTTCTCATCACATATTCATCAGCTTTGCAAAGCTGGCAGCAGTCAGATGTGGAATTTTAATTTCCCGAGACTCAGAAGTGGGGAGTTGTTTTTACCTCAAGGGATTGCGTGCGTGGAAAATAAACTTTGTAAAACATCTGGCGTCGCACACGGGCACGTGGCTATGTGGGTGTGTCCTCTTTGAGAGATTGTTGCCAGCCAGAGTCATGAGGATATTCACCTAAGTTATACTCTAGAACCATTCTTGTTTGAAGTCTCATATTTAGATCTACAGCCCACCTGGAATGGATTTTTGTTTATGGCATGAGAAAGGGAATGTATAATAACTATTGATTATCAGATAAAGCTGGCGAGGATAATCAAGACAGGCTTATTCTTCAGCAGACTCTTCTTGATCCATCGGGCACTCTCATGACCTTGATTCTCCAAAACTACTGGGGTTCCACTGCACCTTATCCCCCTTCCTTCTGGCTGCCTGTGTCAACTCTTTTTCCTGTTCTTCAAGCCAGTTTCCTATATAAACAGACACATCTAGTTAGGGAAAGAGACTGTCTTCTGGGGAAGAGACTATCCTTCCGAAGGGAAAGAGAAGGGAAAGAGAGACCATCCTTCAGAAGGATGGTCGCGGCGAGTCTCTGAAACGCTGGAGTGCAGGTAAAGAATCGCAGTGGGATGAGCCGGCACCCCTCTTTTCTAATCTGTTTATATAAGCCTGGCGGGGAAGGTGGCTGGGAGGTGGACTGAGGCAGCAGAGACTGCTTGGGGACTTCTGTGAGGACCTGGCAATTGGACAAGTTCCACAGACCGACCTCCCATCTCATTGGGATGGGCACGCAGGGGGAAAAAGGCAATACAAAGAGAAAACTGCGGTCCAAACGGGCATGTGGCCCGCTTGACGATTTCACCTGAGGCTTCACGTGCTCACGTGCTTAAAGAAACGAGGAGCTCCGGCGCCCCCTGCAGGACGGATCCCCCGGTAACCAGGAGGGGCGTCGGTGATTCAGATTGCAACCTTCGGGGCGCTCCGTTTACATGGAGCTCTCCAACATCCCCGAAAATAAAAAAATAATAATAATAACATTCTCACAGCTGAGCAGCTGGCGATAATGTTCATTAAAAACAACTAAAGCAGCCTGTGAGTTGTCAGAGAGCCGCATGGCACCTGGAAAAATAGCATCCTCATATTTAAGGGGGAAAAAGAATAAAAATTAAAAGGAAATAGAAAAAAGAAAAGGGAACTGTTCTATCTCAAAAGACACAGATTTTCCCAATTCTGAGAATGTGAATTACAGCCAACTTACAAAGTCCCTTGAAATTAAGAGGTTATATTGGAAGAATTGCCACAGCCTTATCTAAAAGGGAGCAAGAAAAGCCCCATTATGATGAAAACAAAAACATCTCTAAAGCATGCCACGGCCTGAGACAAAGAAAAAAAGTTAAAGTGTTTGCATATCATGTCCCCAAATAGGTGCACCATACATTGCTGTGAGGAACTTGGTTTGGGGACCAACGAGTCAAATTTTCTGGCCTGGCGGAACACAAAACACAGGAATTGTAGAGTTGTGGGCGGCCAGGGGATTTACGATGAGGCAGGAAAAGTTCAGGGCTAAGAAATAAGAACAATGAATGTGTACAGAGAGAAGTGTAAGTAGGGGTGGGAGATGGACAGAGAATTTGAAACTTTCCAGGTTTAAATGTCATCATTCTTGGAGTCCAGGACCCTCCCATCCCGTGTGCCATACTAGCCAGTGTGGGCTTGGTCGTGTCTGACTCTCTGCCACTCCATGCACTGTAGCCTGTCTGGCTCCTCTGTCCATGGGATTCTTCCAGCAAGAATACTGAAGCGTGTTGCCATTTCCTCCCCCAGGGATGTCACATGAGGTACACTTGAACTTTGATAGCCGCTTTTTAAATAAGCTGCCCCAAGGGGGATTCTCTCCTTTCGATCCAGAATCCTAACAATTGCAGCAAGTGTGAGGAGGCGGGCTGGTGAGTAGGGAGGCTGTCTTCTATACGCAGCGTGGTGACACGGCACACCACCTCACTGACAAAACTCTCTCTGTTCCAGGGATGCTGACATCCACACACAGTTCTTGAATCTCAGGTTACACACCAGAGAGATACATCCTACTGGATGTGTTCTGTCTGCGATTAGATGTGCGATTTAACTATTCTACCACACCAAAGAAGGCTCTGGAACCTGGAGCTTCCAGGAAAGTCCCGCTTTAAAATATTCTGCTGACATCAGCCTTGACATTGCCCCAATTCTCCTGTAAGAATTTATGCTCATCCTTGCTCAGGATACCCCAGCTAAAACTGTCTCCCAGATTCACTCTTTCCAGCGGTCCAGTGATGAACAGAAGATCATTAAGATCTGTATCAAACATGCATCGTGGGGCCAAAGAGATAATCACTTTTCATCTGAATTCCTGAAGTCCTAATCATGTTAACAACAAGCACCAATGCTGTGAATTCTGTGTAGCAGAAATACATTTTTAAAAGTCACTTACATTTTTCAAATTATATGACCTTAAGAAAACTGCTTAAACTCTCTGGGCTTCCGTGTACTTTTCAGTATGAAATCTAACATGTACTTCTTCATATGATCATAGTGTACAAATTTACAATAGAAAGTGCTTAGTATAACACCTGGCCCACGATAAGCACTGAATAAATATAAGCTGTTATTATTATTATTCGAAGTACCTGGCTGCCTCTATTGACTCGATTTCAGAGGCAGGTGAACTCTGCCCCATCCAAAAATATTTCAGATGCCACTCTGGCCGTCAGAGATTCATCACTTTGGATTGTCAAATAATCTCTACTGTAGCACAGGAAAATTCTCACTAGGAAATATGAAATACCACCTAATGGTCATTCAAGCCTTTTAAAAAATAGTTTTCCAAGTGGATTATTTCCTCCTAATATGTTTTAATGAAAAGAAGAATGAGAGTAACCCTCAGCCTCTTAAAAGAGGCACAGATTTTGAGGCATGGGGGTGGGCTGAGACCACAGTGCTCTCTATGCTCACCAGACAGATTAGCTGTTCTTGTAGATACTGAGAGCTTCACAATTTTAGAAACAGGTGCCTCTTTACCAGGTTCATGGATTTTTTCTGCCATCTAATGGTCATTTTTGAGGACAACAGCATTTATGCCCTCATAGAAGGTATTCCACCCTGGATAGCACATAAGAACTTGATTTGACAACTTTAGGTATCTCATATAAGTGGAATCATAATTTCACAGGTGTACATATATGTCCAAACACATCAAATATTTTTCATTAAATATGTGCACGTCTTGCATGTCAATTATACTTTAATAAAGCCAGTTTTAAAAAAAGAAGCCAGTGGAAATTTGCTGTATGACTCAGGGAGCTCAAACCAGGGCTCTGTGACAACATAAAGGGGTGAGATGGGGTGGGAGGTGGGAGGGAGTTTCAAGAGGAAGGGACATATGTATACCCATGGCTGATTCATGTTGATGTATGGCAGAAACCAACACAAGACTGTAAAGCAATTATCCTTCAATTAAAAATAAATAAATTTTGAAAAAAGAAGAAGAACTCGCTGGCTCCCAGGCATCTTCTCCAGCTTCCAGCTTACTAAAACGAAATCAAGGAGAAATTATAACATTTAGATAGTCAACTATCACTGACTCGATGGATGTGAGTTTGAGTGAACTCCAGGAGTTGGTGATGGACAGGGAGGCCTGGCGTGCTGGAATTCATGGGGTTGCAAAGAGTCAGACATGACTAAGCGACTGAACTGACTGAACTGAGGACAAGAGCATGATCAAGTGGGTGAGTGCAATGTTTCTGCATCAGCTTCCATTCAGGGGAGCTCTTCTTTCTTAATTGCCTTCCCTTGTAGCTCAGTTAGTAAAGAACCTGCCTGCAATGCAGAAGGTCCCAGTTCAATTCCTGGGTTGGGAAAATCCCTTGGAGAAGGGATAAGGTACTCACTCAAGGATTCTTGGACTTGCCTTGTGGCTCAGCTGGTAAAGAATCCACCTGCAATGCGGGAGACCTGGATTCGATCCCTGGGTTGGAAAGACCCCCTGGAGAAGGGAAAGGCCACCCACTCCAGTATTCTGGCCTGGAGAACTCCATACACAACTGAATCACTTTCACTTTCACTCAACCTCACTTCTAAGGCTGGAATTAATCTGTATTGCCATAGGCCACTCTAAGTGACCCTTCTCCTGGCCACAGTGGTTGATTCAGGGTGGATGCATAATCCACCGAGTCAATAATCGATGAAATTTCTGCAGATATCTAAGAAATAGACTCTCTCCAATCCCTACTGGACATAAGCAAATATATGTAGCCAAAAAATTCGCTGGTACCATCTTGGAACCAGAGGGGAGAGACTAACAAATTGGGGAAACCACCAGAGAAGAAGAGCGAGAAATGGAGATAGAAACTGAATCCTGGTTAGATCACTGAAGCCCTGGATAAAGTCTCTCCTGAAGCTAGTCCTTCCTCTTCCCTGTCAGCCAATAAAGTTCCCTGTTTACTGAAAGCAGTTGGAGTGGGATGTTCTGCCTTTTGAAATAATAATAGTAATAGTTATCCTTCAAATAGGTCCCACACAAACTGTTCCTAGATGCCGGATCCAGCCGGCAAAGTCGATCAGGTCCCGAGAACGTGCACGGCGGGGCTGAGAAAGAAAACTACAGCAAAGGAATACTACAACAAAGATGGGGTCGAGAGGTTCAGACACATCTCCACAAAGGGAAGCGGTCTGACACCGACTTTATTCAGCATCTTATATTTATACAGGAGAGCGTGAGAAAGACAAGACAGTTAACATTTTTTCTTGATTGACCTATACATCTTACAAACAATTACAAGAAATCTTGAGAGCGTGGGAATGGCACCCTGTTATTATTTCTTACACCAGATAACATTTCCCTGTGCGTGAGAAGTTTGCCCAGAACTCCAGGTGTCTGCAGTAAATAATCACCTAATCTCTGGGGTGGCGGGACAGAGAGCTATGTTTGCAAGCAAACCCTCAAGGACTGAGGCAGCTCCCAGAGCTGTGTCCTTCAGACAAAGGACCCCGTTCTCACGGGCAGCTCCCCGCACCTAGATTTTTCATTAGTTCTTGCAGACTCCTTTGGTGAAAGCCCACGAGTGCTCACTGGGTTCTGGGGGTGCCGACTTGGTCATTAATAACTGGACCTGAGTAGAGGGAGAAGGCAGAGGCAAGGGTGACCCCAAGGGGATGGACTTGAGTTACTTCAGGACTGACTACTGCTTCCATCAAATTTGGAGGAAGGAGAAGAGGCTCAATGAGATATAATTCAAATATGAGAATTTTCCTTATGCTCGGTCACTTCAGTCGTATCCAACTGCAACCTCGTGGACTGTAGCCCGCCAGGCTCCTCTGTCCATGGAATTTTCCAGGCCAGAAAACTGGAGTGGGTAGCCATTTCCTACTCCCAGGGGATCTTCCCAACCCAAGGATCGAGCCTGTGTCTCCTTCATCTCCTACACTGGTAGGTCCTTTAAGGCATGGACTGTGTGTTCTTCATCTTCAGTCCGTCCCCTAGAAGACTCCCCAGGACAGTGTGCAATTAATGAAAAACAAATAAGTGTCAAAAACAATTAGAGAATAATTAAGTCTTGGGCTCTTCTGCGGGTCTGGTGACTGTGTCAAAAGTTCTGAGAAGTTCTGTGATGCCTGCTGGTGGGGAGGAGTCTGTCGGGGGAAGAGGTGGCGCTGAAGCTGTACCTTGAAGATACCAGTGGAGAAGGGACAGGAGGGCGCTCCGGACTGGGAGAAGGACTTGGGCAAAGAAGCTCCTGCCTCCCCATCCGACTGAGGGGTTACACTGTGCAGGACTGTATCACTGCTCCAAATAGCTGGACAGAGGGTCAGAGGGGAGCAACCGGGCAGGGACAAACCCCCCCTCGACCTGACAACCGGTGACTCACCACGGTGGCTAGAGAAGTCAAGGGAGCCAGGAAGGAATTGCATTTGGGCAAACAGGTCACAGAAAATTAAACAGACAACAAAAAAGGTTCTTAATTGCAATGTTCTACCTCCCTCACCCAAGTCTGGAGACCATTTGGTGCGCTGCTATTGAAATCTAAGGAATAGGAAATGAGGCAGCTGGTGCTAATGTTTTGGGCTTCTTTTTTCTGATTATGCACAAGATGCAGAGAAGGGAGAGGGGACCCTGAGCCACTGTGATCAGCAAATCCAGAAGCCAACTGCATTGTCGGGCTGCCTTTACCTCTGAAGGAATTTTCCAGAGGAAGAGTTACAGAGAATTTTCTATTTTAAAAGTCTCACTCCCATAATTGTTTCCAATTTAAGAAAAAAAAAAAAAAAAAACCTCTTCAAAAGGATAGCATTACTTCGAAGCAAGTTGTTTCCTACGCATTTTAAAAAGAAAATATGGCACAACCCAAAGCAGCTTTCTGTCAGCTACTGGGGATTTGCATGAGAATGATCAAAGGAGCCCTCTTCCCTCTCTCTGAGATATATAAACTTATCAGGCTCCTCTTAAAAGGCTCTCTGAGTGTATGCAGTCACTCTTCTATCATAACTGTTTACACTTACAGGCAATATAACTCTCATGGCTGGTTTTATGAATTCCTTAGCTGTCTGCAAAAGGAAGTACTTTGAAACATTGGAAAATCCATTCAAATCTTATTTTCTGGCAGCAGGTGACTTGAAAATGATTTTGTGCTCCTTCTTGTTTTCTGATTCTTTGAAGAGTGATGATGCCGACCGGCTTTACGACTTCCACAGGGAGACAAAGACAGAATGGGATGGAGAGACTTGTGAACACCACGGCCCTCACTCATCATCCTTATGCAATTCACACCTGCCAAGTTTCTGGTGCCCAGATTAGGTTTATCCCAAAGGAATAATGAGATAATTGTGGCATGCCTGCTGGAAATCTGCTCCTGTTGCTTTTTTCCATTTTAATATGAACACGACAAGGTTGAGCAAAGGTGGCGAGGGACAGGGGAAGAGGCACGGAATTGGGCACCATTAAATCTGAGACGCAAATCCCAATTTGGCATGACGAATCACCTTCTAAAGCTTCTGTTTACTTTATCCCTAAAATACGATAGTTACGTCCACTCCAAAAAGTACTGAGGATTAAGTGAGATAATATACATCAAATATCTCCTATACATGATACACAGTATTGGCTCAAGGAACTGGTTTGATGCTTGTGGGGCAGGGGGTGGAAACCACTGCCAGTAACAGTATTATTATCGAGCTTTAAATAGTCATCCAGTGAAGGAAAACATTTAAATAGGAGAGTCCATCTCAAATTATCCATGATGATGGCAAATGATTACTGTAGGAGTAATTAATATCATTAATAAGTAATAGGAAATTGATGTTTTTCCATGTGGGATATGTTTATTGTTTTATTAAGGCCAATATATGCTAATTTTCAAATATTTAAATGATATAATTCTATAAAAGTGGGAAATGGAAGTTCCTTACCATTTTACACCTTCCTGCTTTAAGATACGGTGATTATCCTTTCAAATTTGTTTTCGGATATGTATAAAAATAGTGTTAGAACAAAATAATGGATCTTCACTCAAGAGTAGGACTGGATCTGGATGGGATGATGAACTATTCTATCTCTAGGGCCTTATCTTTGGGATGGAGCCCATTGGAAACTTCAGATTTTTGATTTGCCTACAGCAAATCAGGCTTTTGGATTACTTTAACAGAGTGGTTGTGAGTTGTCTAAAAATATCAATATTTCCTATTCAACTTCCTTAGAAAGGTAATGGTTTTTATTGAAAGATAGTTTCAAAAAGTTAGAAATATGACTCATGTAAACATACAGTAAGGACATGTCAAGTATTTAATTCAATATATATTTAACAAGTTAAAAAATCACTCAGATGGTACACCTGATTCAAAGTAGAATTCAAGAAACAGAAATTGAAATAGTCACTCAATGGAAAGCTGAAATGGATTTGTTAATGGTTGCAAAAGTGGTTAATGCTCTTCAGGGCCATAAACTTAAACCTTTGGAGGTTAGATTTCTGAACAGAAATATAAAACTTAAGGTATAAATTCATAGTATCAATGCTCCCATCAAATAATAAGGAAAAAAGTTAAACACAGATGCATTTGCTTAGATCATTAAACAATCCTTGGATGAGACCTTTCAACAACACCTAGTTTGACTTTGAAAGGACATGCTGTTATCTTTTGCTTTATTTCAAAATTTTGGATGTTAACTATTCTTGTTATTTAAAATCATTCTTGTTTTTTCTTTAAAGTCATATGTCCCTATTATCTTTTGACTCAAAATCTTTTCACCTATGTCTCTAATTTCATGTCTTTCATTTATATATATATATATATATATATATATATATATTCGTAATATATTTCATTATATAACTTTTTTTTAAAGAAACAAGATCTTAAATTACCTTTACTTGCTCTTTTTAATCTTATAGATATATAAATGACTACAGTGAGACTGGTTCCTTGTCACCAGACTGGTCAATTCCATCTCCCATTCTAGAAGTGATTCCATCAAAACATAGTGATTAACTAGTGAGATTCCTGTCCTATTGTTACTTTTTGCATATTTCTCTAAATTCCAGCTTAGAATACATTCCTCTCAGGCTCTATCCCACCCTCAAGACCACATAAGATTCTCATGTGTCCTAATGCACTTCTCACACTACTGGAATACACTTCCCGGCTACCTGCCACCACCTATACACCTTCCTATTAACTTGCAATCCTAAATGGCAAAGACTGTCTTTGTCCCATTTCCTCAGGCCCTGGCTAATATTAGGCACTCAATAAGTAACAATAGAATCAAGGAATGAGGTATTGACACTATTTGTATGGTCAATGAAGCAAATGTGAAAATAAAAATGAAAAATTAATTTAAAACTTCCTTCCTCATCTCCCCCAACCATAGTTTTAGTCATTCTACCAAACTTTGTCACTGAACTTAAACATCATAAAACTCCATCTTTTAATGTTTTAATTAGTCATTTTGCCTTTACTCAGATTATTTACTCTTTAGGTGAGATAGCAAGATGGTCAAATTCTGAGTTTCTCAACTCAAAATTGAGCTTAGTTGTTCAAAACCAGCTTTCCTGAGTGTTAACACATATTCAATTTTTGCTCCATAGTCAACAGTTATAAAAAGGATTTTTCCCTTGTAAGAGCTAAAACCATGTACCACAGCATTTTAATTTTTAGTAAAGAACTGCATCAAAATTAGTTTCTTATCATAAATATTAGATGCCACAGTGACAAGTTGCGGAGAAGGCAATGGCACCCCACTCCAGTACTCTTGCCTGGAAAATCCCATGGACAGAGGAGCCTGGTGGGCTGCAGTCCACGGGGTCGCTAAGAGTCGGACACGACTGAGCGACTTCACTTTCACTTTTCCCTTTCATGCATTGGAGAAGGAAATGGCAACCCACTCCAGTGTTCTTGCCTGGAGAATCCCAGGGACGGGGGAGCCTGGTGGGCTGCTGTCTATGGGGTCGCACAGAGTCAGACACGACTGAAGCGACGTAGCACCAGCAGCAGTGACAAGTTGGGGTGTGTTGTCCAGCCAGTGTGTCCCTGTGTAACCCTGCCCATCTTCACTCCAAAACAAAGCATGGATATAAGAAGTGGCAGATCACAGTTAGAGGATACTTGCTGTACTGATGAGCTTTTCAAACTTAAACCACTGGGCAATCTCATATTGCCGTAATGAGAACTGAAAGATACTAGAGAGCTGAAATAGCAGAAAGTGAGCCTAACCACATTACTAATACCACTAGCAGGCAACACAGTGAGCACTCAGTAAATACCTATTAATGCTGTTGCTCTCTCTTCTCCTGTGAAAGGCCCAGTTCCCAATTCCCATCTGCCCGTTCTTACATACACACTGACCAAGCAAGAAGGAGCATTGTTTTCTAGGTCAGTTCAGGAGATCAGAAGTGAAGTCTCTAATGGAGGAACTGTCCAGTGCTGCAGTCACAAATAATTAATAACCAGCACTTGTGGATTTCTAATATTTGCCAGTTTCCATGTTATAAATACTTTCATCATCCCATCACCAATTTCAAGCTACCAACATGATTTCACTTAATCATATTCTATGATATTACATGAATTATATATATTAGATATTTCAGCTCCCCTCTTTAGCTTCCTGTAAGTAAAAATAAAAATGAGTATTTAGAATACATAAGCAATGCTATCAACTAACATGACCTACTGGACAGATTATTCTGCCAAACAACAGCAGAATACTATTTTTTTTCCATTGCAAATCAAACATTTTTCAATACTGATGATATGCTGTGACATAAAACAAATCTTAATTATTTAAAAAGGCTCAAATAAGACAGACTATGCTTTCTGACTGCAGAGGCTTGCATTTACAACAGAAGTTATTAAAAAATCTTCAGATATTTAGGAATTAAACAGGATACTTTCAAACAACCCATGGGTCAAAAGAGAAATCACAGAGGGAATTGAGATATCTTTTGAATTGAATAAAAATTGAACCAAAACATTTCAAATTTTTTAGGACAGAGCTAGAAGGGTGTTTGGAGTATAACTTACATCTTTAAATGCTTATATTAGAAAAAAAAAAAAAGAAAAGTCATATCAACAACACAGCTTTCACCTTAAGATGGTGGAAAAAGAAGGATATATTTTACTAAATCTCAAGAGAAGAAAGGAAATACATATGAAAAAAGTAAATAGAAAAATAGAGACTATCAATTAAACCAAAGGGTTGTTTTTGTAAAAAGGCAATCAAATTGATAACCTAGTAAGTACACTAATCAAGGAAAATGAGAAAATGTGTTGATTACCATTATTTGGAATAATAAAGGAATACCACTACAGATCTTACCTTAATAAAAGTAGAACAAGGAAATATTGTAAAGAACCTGATGCTAATTAATTGAAAGCTTAGGTGAACTAGACAAATTCCTTGAAAGATAAAAATATCCAACATACACACAACAAAATAGTAAACTTCAATAGCACTCTATTTTAACTTTGTATACTGAATTTTTCTTACAATCCAAATAAGCTTTGTTTCACTGGCTAATTCTAACAAACACTAAAGGAAAAATAATACATTTCATTCACCAAGTGCAGTTAACACTACAACTTCCACTGCAGGAGGGTCACGGGTTGACCTCTGGTTGGGGAACTAAGATCCTGCATGCCATGTGGCATGACCAAAAACAAAATAAAAATAAAGAGGTTATCCTGGTTCATCTGAGTAGACCCTAAGTAATCACAAGGATCTTTGAAATGTGGAAGAAGCAGGCAGAAGAGTCAGTAACATGTATTGTGATGTGAGAAAGACTTGACTAGCCATTGATGGCTTTGAAGATGAGAAGACATCATGAGCCAAAGAATGGGGGTGACCTCGCTCAGATGGAAAAAAAAGAGAGAAAAGAAAAAATCTTCTTTAGAAGAGTACTAATGCATTTCAAACATATACAATCATGTTTTAAGGTCTCCATAACCTGGTACTGATGAAGGAATGGACACATAGATAAACTGAATAGAATAGAAAATTATGTCTCAAATGCCTATGGAAATTTAGTATGTGATAAAGGTGACATCTCAATTAAGTACAGAGGATCTTATCTTTGTAATAAATGTACTAGGTTAATTGGATATATTTCCAATAAGGACCAAGGTAAAATTGTGTTCATGTACCATACTATGAGAAATTCCAAATGGGTTAGAGATACAAATATAAAAAGTTAAATTATGTAAAAGATAGAAGAAATCATGGATAAAAATCCTCTAATCTCTCTTAACAGGGGAAACCATTGCTAACAATGTCTCAAATTCCAAAAGCAGTTAATCAAAATGTCGTTAAACTGATTATATTAAATAAATTTTTTAAACTCAAGAGGAGTAAATCATTATATGAGGAAAATTTGCAATCATTCTGTGAAGAGTTAACATGCTTAATACACAGTTTCCAAAAACAGAGGAAAAGTCTATAGAAAAAAAAATAGACAAGATATGGAAAAGTCACAGGAAAAAATTCAAATGGCTCCTAATCTCAATTCTATTTTTAGAAATCACTTCTAAAGACACATGGTCAAACATAAAATATATTAGCATGCCTGTTCATTGAAGTACTATCTGTAAGAGAAAATAACAGGAAACTGTTGAAATGATCAATCATTAGGAACTGGTTGGATAGTTCAGAGCACGTCAACGTGGAGTATTATACAACTGTATAAAGAATGAGGAATATATATCACTATGGTGTCATCTTAGAATATGCCATAAAATAAAAATGACAAGATGACAAAACATACATACATATAATATATGTTATATATATATATATATACACAATGCTACAATTTTACCTAAGAGAGGGTATAAATGTGCTTATGTCTATGTTTATAAATGTTTCAGTTAGAAAAGCAATGGTAGGATAAAGCATAATACAATGATTTAAAGCCTAAGGGAGTAGGGCAGAGAATAGAGGTGTATGTAAAAACAGAAGTTAGGTGACTGAATACATCTTGTTTGGTAGATCTGGTATTGGGGCTGATTTTGTCTTTCCAAAATCGTAATACAAATTTAAATTGTAAAAAAGTCCTAAAAATAAAACATACAAGCTTTTTCATTTTCTAGGGCTGCCATAACAAAACAACACATACCGAGCAGCCTGAGCTGGGCAGCAGTTTATCTCCTCATGTTTCTGAGCCTACGGGTCGGAGATCAAAGCATCAGCAGGACTGTTTTCTTCTCAGAGTACCTCCTTGGTTTATGGGTGACCCTCTTCTCCTTGTATCTTCACATGTCTCTCTATGTGAGTTTGTGTCATCTCTTCTTCTTACAAGGACACCATATAGGATTAGGATCCAACCAAATGACCTCATTTCACCTTAATTCTCACTTTAAGGACCCTATCTCTAAACGCAGTCATGTTCTAAGGACTGGGAGTTAGAACTTCAGCATGTGAATCTTAGGGGACACAGCTCAGCCCATAATACTGCCCAGGAATATATGTGGAGTTGGTGGCTTTTTGAACAGCCATACAGAGAAGGATTCCAAATGACAAGGGCACTCAATAATCAGACCGTACCTACCAGTCTGGTTGATATGGCTGAAGGATGAAAAGGAAATGCAGATGAGAGAGAAAAGGTTCCCAGGGACTAGTACACCCAGTAATCACATTGTACCTCCCTGATGGATACACCCCAGGGTGAAAGGTGCAGGCGACTATTTATGCTTGTGGTGCTGGCCATTCTGCAGAAGCTGTGACACACCCCGGCTCAGCCCAACCGAGGTAAGGCGTCCCAGACGCGGGGCATGGATCTTGTGCCTTCGATCCCCAAGATCACAGGAGCTGGACCAATCTGCTCACGACCCTGGAGGTGAAGGGAGGTAGACAGTCTTCCAAAGCCAGCCTGGTTTCTGTCTAATGGTGGATGGGGGAGCTGGGCCAAAGAAAAAGCTCATGGTTTCACTCACGCCCTCTGTTCCCCAGGACCACCATGGGTCCTGCCTTCCTGCTGGCCTTTCCTTTGCTGCTGGCTCTGTCAACACCCTGTGATGCCTGTGAGTGTAAAATTCAGCATCCTCAGACATTTTACTGTATGTCAGACATCGGTGAGTCAAGGGAGACATCAGAGAAGCATCCGTCAAGGAGGGTGGTGGGTCTCACAATGGGGTATAGAAACGCAGAGGTGGGGGAGCTCTGGCGATGGGAAAAAGGTCTCCAGGAGATTTAGGATGGGGACTCTTAAGTCAATGACCCATTTCTTTCTCCTCCCAGTTATAATAGGTAATATACTGGAACATGGAAGGGACACCGCATTAAAACGAAGCTACAGAATCAACATCACTCAGGTGAGACCCAACATCACTCAGGTGAGACCCAACACCTCCTCAAAATCAATAAGCTCTCCAATCTGTGCTTGCTGAGGGAGGTGGTTGTTTTCTGGATACCAGCAACTTCTATGAGAAACTGAGGTCCTGCTCTTTCCGTCCCTCCCATCACAGATACTCAAGATTCCCAAGAAGATCCCCCCCATCACTTCTGTCTACACACCCAAGGACTGGGGTAGCTGTGGTTACGAGGTGAGGACTTCTCAACAATCACAGTTACTTATTGCAGGTGAGTACCCTGTCCACACTCTGCCCCTCCGCCTTGTGACCCACTCTACTTCTGCAACTCTAGCATCGCCAAGGACCAAGCCCCCCTTGTCCACGAATTGACAGATTTTTCTAGGGAAGAATGCTAGACCATCATTCATGGCTGACTCTGTACCCTGACAGCCTCAGGGTTTCCAGACCCTCTGGGGCCAACTACCTGGGGGCCAGAGCGTGACCCTCCCTGGGGACACCCACACATGCTGTGCTGACTCTCAGGGTGTGCTCTCTGATCACTTCAGGCTATCTGAGGAAGGGGGCGCTGTACTTCACAAGATGCCACATGGTATATTTCTGGTACCGTCTCACTGACGAGCAGAGGTTAGGTTTCCAGGAGCTGTACAAAAACGGATGCAAATGTCAGGTGAGTGGCCTCCCCAGTCTTTTTGCTCTACTGCCCAGGCACTGGTGCATGACTTGCCCCGCGTCCTTGTGCCCAGAGTTCCCTCCCACCTACCTCCTTCTGTGGATGACCCCTACTCTCTCACCTTCCTCCTCTTCCCTGGCCTTCTCTCCCAGGTTCCATCCTGTCCCCCACCCCCTCAACACCTTTAGACTCTACCTGTATTCAGATCCCCGTTGCCCTCGTGTTTTCAAGAATGGGGTTGTGAACAGGAGAAGGCAGGGCATTGCGACAAGCCCCGGATCTCCCTCTCTCTCTAGATTCAGCCGTGCCTTCTCTGCTGGCGCCATTGCCCCCAGCCTGATAGGCGAGAGTGTGTGTGGAGGCAGAAAGACTGCAATTACAGGATATGGAACGGAGACCAGTCCCTGTACTCCATGTGCGCCCCCAGGCCTGATGGTCACTGTGGATGGACCAGAATCGACATCCTAAATTACCACCGCGAGACCACTCCTCCCCCACCCCGACAAACAACCCCTGAAATGTTGTATATTATGTGATAAGGTTTTAATATTCTGGTTTTTGACCTGGCTATTCTTAATAGAACTGAGTCAGTTTTGTATATAATACATTAACTGATAGGTGCGCTTCAGTTTCATTTAGTTTCTGCAAGTAGTGTATGCATCAATAAAAGTATAAAAATAAACCCTAAGTTGACAAAACCAACCCTGGTAACAAATTTCTTTTATCTTCTCAAGATTCTTCAATCATCTTTTATTTCTTATTTGTCCAGCAACAGCATGTCTGACCCTATTCCTTCTCGTTCCAGAGTTTCCAACATTTCCTCATCTTACCAAAAGCAAGAGCCCAATGCCCATACAAAGGGATAAATCCAGAAATACTCGAATCAGACTCCCCCTGACATGCCCTAATCCTTTCCCACATGACAAGCATGAGCAAGAATTACTGGGCGAGGGAGGAAGAATATTCCTTAATCCCACTGAATCAAGACTCCTCTGCAAATATAAACATCATTCTTTGTCATATTAAAGTCCTGAAAATAAAATATGAAACTCAAACTTCTATAAGGCCACAAAGAGGAATATTTTTCAGAACTTCAACACCCAAAAGGTACACAATATGAAGGAAATATTAGTTAATTTGACAACTTTAAAAATAAAATATCCTTCCAAAAGTAAAATAAAGCACCACAAACACTGTAAAAATATAAAAATAGGTAGTAAAATAATAAAAATATAAGATACAGACATAGATTGGAATTATAGAGGACTTAACAGCATTATGGTAAAAATGAGGTCTGAACAATTAACTGAAGTTTGAACTCAAATTTTTCAACTTGAAAATTTTCCATGGTCCTCCTGAAAACAGTGTCTCCTTTCTTTATTCATTTTATTCAATTAACTGTCTTAATTTTGGAATAATTTTGGGTTTAAAAAAAACGGTGCCAAAATGATGACAGAAAATTCATACATATCCTTTACCGAGTTTGCCCTAAAGATAACATCTTCTGTAGTAATGGTACATTGGTCAAAACTAAGTAATTAATCTGAGCACAATTCTATGGACTAAAACCTCAACCCAGATATCCCATCCCCAGTGTCCTTGGCCCAGGCCAGAGATTCTATAGTCCTCATGCTGGCCTGTTCTCAGGATATTCAAAGGTTCACTCATGTGCTTGAGCTTACTGCTGTTGACACCACTGTACTCATCCTTGGGCCCATATCCGCATTCACTTTCACCTCGATTCCTATACGAACAGCAATCAGAGGGTGAGGTGAGTCCCTGGGAAAACACAGGAACTGGATGTGTATGTATTTGGGGGCATATATTTTAAAATTAATTTTTAAAATGTGTATGACATAATGTACTTTATGCCATTTTTTCCCTATGATTTCAAGTGTGGAAATATTCTCAGTAGGTCATGTATGATATACCTACAAGAGTTGCTTTCAGTTCAGTTCAATTGCTCAGTCATGTCGGACTCTTTGCGACCCCATGAATTGCAAAACGCCAGGCCTCCCTGTCCATCACCAACTCCCAGAGTTCACTCAGACTCACATCCATCAAGTCGGTGATGCCATCCAGCCATCTCATCCTCTGTCATCCCCTTCTCCTCCTGCCCCCAATCCCTCCCAGCATCAGAGTCTTTTCCAATGAGTCAACTATTTGCATGAGGTGGCCAAAGTACTGGACTTTCAGCTTTAGCATCATTTCTTCCAAAGAAATCCCAGGGCTGATCTCCTTCAGAATGGACTGGTTGGATCTTCTTGCAGTCTAAGGGACTCTCAAGAGTCTTCTCCAACACCATAGTTCAAAAGCATCAATTCTTCGGCGCTCAGCTTTCTTCACAGTCCAACTCTCACATCCATACGTGACCACTGGAAAAACCATAGCCTTGACTAGATGGACCTTTGTTGGCAAAGTAATGTCTCTGCTTTTGAATATGCTATCTAGGTTGGTCATAACTTTCCTTCCAAGGAGTAAGTGTCTTTTAATTTCATGGCTGCAGTGACCATCTGCAGTGGTTTTGGAGCCAAAAAAATAAAGCCTGACACTGTTTCCACTGTTTCCCCATCTATTTCCCATGAAGTGATGGGACCGGATGCCATGATCTTCGTTTTCTGAATGTTGAGTTTTAAGCCAACTTTTTCACTCTCCTCTTTCACTTTCATCAAGAGGCTTTTGAGTTCCTCTTCACTTTCTGCCATAAGGGTGGTGTCATCTGCATATCTGAGGTTATTGATATTTCTCCCAGCAATCTAGATTCCAGCTTGTGCTTCTTCCAGTCCAGCGTTTCTCATGATGTACTCTGCATATAAGTTAAATAAGCAGGGTGACAATATACAGCCTTGACATACTCCTTTTCCTATTTGGAACCAGTCTGTTGCTCCATGTCCAGTTCTAACTGTTGCTGCCTGACCTGCATACAGATGTCTCAAGAGGCAGGTCAGGTGGTCTGGTATTCCCATCTCTTTCAGAATTTTCCACAGTTTCTTGTGATCCACACAGTCAAAGGCTTTGGCATAGTCAATAAAGCAGAAATAGATGTTTTTCTGGAACTCCCTTGCTTTTTCAATGATCCAGTGGATGTTGGCAATTTGATCGCTGGTTCCTCTGCCTTTTCTAAAACCAGCTTGAACATCTGGAAGTTCACGGTTCACGTATTGCTGAAGCCTGGTTTGGAGAATTTTGAGCATTACTTTACTAATGTGTGAGATGAGTGCAATTGTGTGGTGGTTTGAGCAATCTTTGGCATTGCCTTTCTTTGGGATTGGAATGAAAACTGACCTTTTCCAGTCCTGTGGCCACTGCTGAGTTTTCCAAATTTGCTGGCATATTGAGTGCAGCACTTTCACAGCATCATCTTTCAGGATTTGAAATAGCTCAACTGGAATTCCATCACCTCCACTAGCTTTGTTCGTAGTGATGCTTTCTAAGGCCCACTTGACTTCACATTCCAGGATGTCTGGTCTAGATGAGTGATCACACCATCGTGATTATCTTGATCATGAAGATCTTTTTTATACAATTCTTCTGTGTATTCTTGCCACTTCTTAATATCTTCTACTTCTGTTAGGTCCATACCATTTCTGTCCTTTATCGAGCCCATCTTTGCATGAAATGTTCCCTTGGTATCTCTAATTCTCTTGAAGAGATCTCTAGTCTTTCCCTTTCTGTTGTTTTCCTCTATTTCTTTGCATTGATTGCTGAGGAAGGCTTTCTTATCTCTTCTTGCTATTCTTTGGAACTCTGCATTCAGATGCCTATATCTTTCCTTTTCTCCTTTGCTTTTCGCTTATCTTCTTTTCACAGCTATTTGTAAGGCCTCCTCAGACAGCCATTTTGCTTTTTGCATTTCTTTTTCTTGGGGATGGTCTTGATCCCTGTCTCCTGTACAAAGTCATGAACCTCAGTCCATAGTTCATCAGGCACTCTATCTATTAGATCTAGGCCCTTAAATCTATTTCTCACTTCCACTGTATAATCATAAGGGATTTGATTTAGGTCATACGTGAATGGTCTAGTGGTTTTCCCTACTTTCTTCAATTTCAATCTGAATTTGGCAATAAGGAGTTCATTATCTGAGCCACAGTCAGCTCCTGGTCTTGTTTTTGTTGACTGTATAGAGATTCTCCATCTTTGGCTGCAAAGAATATAATCAATCTGATTTCGGTGTTGACTATCTGGTGATGTCTGTGTGTAGAGTCTTCTCTTGTGTTGTTGGAGAGGCTATTTGCTATGACCAGTGCATTTTATTGGCAAAACTCTATTAGTCTTTGCCCTGCTTCATTCCATATTCCAAGGCCAAATTTGCCTGTTACTCCAGGTGTTTCTTGACTTTCTACTTTTACATTCCAGTCCCCTATAATGAAAAGGACATCTTTTTGGGGTGTTAGCTCTAAAAGGTCTTGTAGGTCTTCATAGAACCGTTCAACTTCAGCTTCTTTAGCGTTATTGATTGGAGCATAGACTTGGATTACTGTGATATTGAATGGTTTGCCTTGGAAACGAACAGAGATCATTCTTTGGTTTTTGAGATTGCATCCAAGTACTGCATTTCAAACTCTTTAGTTGACCATGATGGCTACTCCATTTCTTCTGAGGGATTCCTGCCCGCAGTAGTAGATATAATGGTCATCTGAGTTAAATTCACCCATTCCGGTCCATTTTAGTTCGCTGATTCCTAGAATGTTGACGTTCACTCTTGCCATCTCTTGTTTGACCACTTCCAGTTTGCCTTGATTCATGGACCTGACATTCCAGGTTCCTATGCAATATTGCTCTTTACAGCATCGGGCCTTGCTTCTATCACCAGTCACATCCACAACTGGGTATTGTTTTTGCTTTGGCTCCATCCCTTCATTTCTTCTGGAGTTATTTCTCCACTGATCTCCAGTAGCATATTGGGCACCTACTGACCTGGGGAGTTCCTCTTTCAGTATCCTATCATTTTGCCTTTTCATACTGTTCATGGGGTTCTCAAGGCAAGAATACTGAAGTGGTTTGCCATTCCCTTCTCCAGTGGATCACATTCTGTCAGACCTCTCCACCATGACCCGCCCATCTTGGGTGGCCCCACGGGCATGGCTTAGTTTCGCTGAGTTAGACAAGGTGGTGGTCCTAAATCAAATCCCTTATGATTATACAGTGGAAGTGAGAAATAGATTTAAGGGCCTAGATCTGATAGATAGAGTGCCTGATGAACTATGGACTGAGGTTCATGACTTTATACAGGAGACAGGAATCAAGAGCATCCCCATGGAAAAGAAATGCAAAAAAGCAAAATGGCTGTCTGGGGAGGCCTTACAAATAGCTGTGAAAAGAAGATAAGCGAAAAGCAAAGGAGAAAAGGAAAGATATAAGCATCTGAATGCAGAGTTCCAAAGAATAGCAAGAAGAGATAAGAAAGCCTTCCTCAGCAATCAATGCAAAGAATAGAGGAAAACAACAGAAAGGGAAAGACTAGAGATCTCTTCAAGAAAATTAGAGATACCAAGGGAACATTTCATGCAAAGATGGGATCGATAAAGGACAGAAATGGTATGGACCTAACAGAAGTAGAAGATATTAAGAAGAGGTGGCAAGAATACATAGGAGAACTGTACAAAAAAGATCTTCACGACCAAGATAATCACGATGGTGTGATCACTCATCTAGACCAGACATCCTGGAATGTGAAGTCAAGTGGGCCTTAGAAAGCATCACTACGAACAAAGCTAGTGGAGGTGATGGAATTCCAGTTGAGCTATTTCAAATCCTGAAAGATGATGCTGTGAAAGTGCTGCACTCAATATGCCAGCAAATTTGGAAAACTCAGCAGTGGCCACAGGACTGGAAAAGGTCAGTTTTCATTCCAATCCCAAAGAAAGGCAATGCCAAAGATTGCTCAAACCACCACACAATTGCACTCATCTCACACATTAGTAAAGTAATGCTCAAAATTCTCCAAACCAGGCTTCAGCAATACGTGAACCGCGAACTTCCAGATGTTCAAGCTGGTTTTAGAAAAGGCAGAGGAACCAGCGATCAAATTGCCAACATCCACTGGATCATTGAAAAAGCAAGGGAGTTCCAGAAAAACATCTATTTCTGCTTTATTGACTATGCCAAAGCCTTTGACTGTGTGGATCACAAGAAACTGGAAAATTCTGAAAGAGATGGGAATACCAGACCACCTGACCTGCCTCTTGAGACATCTGTATGCAGGTCAGGCAGCAACAGTTAGAACTGGACATGGAGCAACAGACTGGTTCCAAATAGGAAAAGGAGTATGTCAAGGCTGTATATTGTCACCCTGCTTATTTAACTTATATGCAGAGTACATCATGAGAAACGCTGGACTGGAAGAAGCACAAGCTGGAATCTAGATTGCTGGGAGAAATATCAATAACCTCAGATATGCAGATGACACCACCCTTATGGCAGAAAGTGAAGAGGAACTCAAAAGCCTCTTGATGAAAGTGAAAGAGGAGAGTGAAAAAGTTGGCTTAAAACTCAACATTCAGAAAACAAAGATCATGGCATCCGGTCCCATCACTTCATGGGAAATAGATGGGGAAACAGTGGAAACAGTGTCAGGCTTTATTTTTTTGGCTCCAAAACCACTGCAGATGGTCACTGCAGCCATGAAATTAAAAGACACTTACTCCTTGGAAGGAAAGTTATGACCAACCTAGATAGCATATTCAAAAGCAGAGACATTACTTTGCCAACAAAGGTCCATCTAGTCAAGGCTATGGTTTTTCCAGTGGTCACGTATGGATGTGAGAGTTGGACTGTGAAGAAAGCTGAGCGCCGAAGAATTGATGCTTTTGAACTATGGTGTTGGAGAAGACTCTTGAGAGTCCCTTAGACTGCAAGAAGATCCAACCAGTCCATTCTGAAGGAGATCAGCCCTGGGATTTCTTTGGAAGAAATGATGCTAAAGCTGAAAGTCCAGTACTTTGGCCACCTCATGCAAATAGTTGACTCATTGGAAAAGACTCTGATGCTGGGAGGGATTGGGGGCAGGAGGAGAAGGGGATGACAGAGGATGAGATTGCTGGATGGCATCACTGACTCGATGGACGTGAGTCTGAGTGAACTCTGGGAGTTGGTGATGGACAGGGAGGCCTGGTGTTTTGCAATTCATGGGGTCGCAAAGAGTGGACACGACTGAGCAACTGAACTGAACTGTGGTTCTAGTGTGATTAGACTGACTAGGTTTTTTTGAGTATGGTTTCAGTGTGTCTGCCCTCTGATGCCCTGTTGCAACACCTACAGTCTTACTTAGGTTTCTCTTACCTTGGAGGTAAGGTATCTCTTCACGGCTGCTCCAGCATAGCGCAGCCGCTGCTCCTTACCTTGGTCGAGGGGTATCTCCTCAGCACCGCCCCTTCTGACCTTGAACGTGGAATAGGTCCTCTAGGCCCTCCTGCGCCCACGCAACCATCGCTCCTTGGAGGTGGGATTGCCCCTCCAGGCCGCAGCCCCTGGCCTCGGGCGTGGGGTAGGTCCTCTCGCTGCGCTAAATGCGCCGGTCTAATGGTGTATAAAAAAAATAAATAATGTTCTGTCCTGGTCAGAGTGTACATTAATTACCTGAATATAAATTAATTGCCCCAATTTACCAATGGTTTCAGTTTGCTCCAGAATATTTATTACTGTGGGCCTAACATCACTGAACTAAAGATTTCTTGAGATGGTAACAAGGTTGAGATGTACTCTCACCTCATGTGACAATGCTATGAACAATGGCTTTCAGGAGCATCTGGAGAAGCTTTAATCATTTCACAATTACTCTAGGCCTTCTCTTTATTCCCAAAAGTGGTGGCTATGTTCTTCTCTTTCTCTTTTCCCTTTAGTGTTTATCATTTCCTAACTTTAGTTTGACCACTAGTAGCTCTTAAATAACGCCTTTCAAGTCCACACTTTCTCCCTCAACAGATTTTGCTCTTTTTCACCTTTGCTGTAAACCTCACACCAGGGTCCAGTTGCAGACTTACACAATAATTCTGTATGATGAGTTACCATTTCCAGGTCCCTGTCGGGGACAGTGAAGACTCTGAGATTAGGCAGGGGAAAAATTACTTTTAACAAAAATACCAAAGGCAAAGGAAATGAGTCTGGACAAGAGGTCAGTCTGTGAGATTCAAGTTTACAGTTGTGATGAGGTTCTTAAGAATTGCTGCTTATTACCTGAGGGCTTCTTCTTTCCTATAGATACCTTGCCAGTTTTAAAATGATTTTCCCATATACCTCATGGTCAGTACTAAAGGCTGTATTTTGGGGGTGAGAGGGGATGGCAGGGGCAAAGATGTTCAGCCTTGCTCTCATTAGTCAAACACCTTGGTTGTTTCCTTTTGCACTTTAAAGTGAAGATAAAGATGCATGTATGGTCCTTGAAGTCTTTTACATTTATCAATTTAAAAAAATTCCATGAAACAAGAAAAATCTGAAATCAACAACCTAATATACCACCTAAAAGAATTAGAAAAACAAAATCCAAAGTCAGCAAAAAGAGGGAATAATGAAGATCAGACAGGAAATAAAATAGAGATCAGAAAAATAACATGAAAGATAAATAAACCAAGACCTGTTTTCTTTTTTTTGAAAGGATAAAGAAAATCCACAAACCTCTAGCCAGGCTCACTGAGAAGAAAAGGGGAAGGCCCCAAATAAACAAAAGAAATGAAAGAGAAGCAATAACAAGTGATACCCCAGAAATACAAACTTCAAAAACAAACTTATGGTTACCAAAAGGAAAAGGTAGCAGGGAGGGATAAATCAGGAGTTTGGAATTAACATATACACACTACTATATACAAAATATACAATCAACAAGAACCTACAGTATAGCACAGGGAACTCTGCTCAATATTCTGTAATAATCTATAGGGAAAAGAATCTGGACATGAATAGATATGTGTGTGTGTATCAATCACCTGAAACTGATACTGCATTGCAAATCATCTAAACTCCAATATAAAATTTAAAAATTTAATCATAATAAAATACTATGAATGGTTATATGCCAACAAATGGAAAACTTAGAAGAAATGGACAAACCTCTAGAAACACAGTCTGCCAAAACTAAGTCAAGAAGAAACAGATCATTTGAACAGATCCCCCCTACGTTCTCCTGTTGGTAACCATAAGTTTGTTTTTGAAGTTTGTATTTCTGGGGTATCACTTATTATTGCTTCTCTTTCATTTCTTTTGTTTATTTGGGTCTTCTCTCTTTTGTCTGATTGCTAGAAAGGAAATAGAACCTGTACTAGATAAACAAAAAAACTGCCTGCAAACAAAAGTCTAGGACCAGATGGCTTCACTGGGGAATTCTACCAAATACACAAAGAATATACCTGTCCTTCTCAAATTATTCCAAAAGATGGAAGAGGAGGCAACACTCCCAAAGTCATTCTATGAAGCCACCAGCACCCTATACTAAAACCAGACGAAGACACTACAAAAAAAAAAGATTACAGGTCAATATCTTTGATGAAATTAGATGCAAAAATCTTCAACAAAATATTAGCAAACTGAACCCAACAAGACACAAGAAGGATCACACGCCATGATCAAGTTGGATTCATCCCAGGGTCACAAGCCTGCTTCAACATATGCAAATCAATCAATGTGATACACCACATTAACAACAACAAAAACAAAAGCCACACGATCATCTCAATGGATGCAGGAAAAAAAAATGATCATTTCAATAGGCGCATAAAAAAGTATTTGGTAAAACTCAACATCCATTCATGATAAAAACTCTCACTGAAGTGAGTATACAGAGAACATATATCAGCATAATAAAAGCCACTTGTGACAAACCCACAGCCAACGTAATACACAATGGTGAAAAGCTGAGAGCCTTTAGGCTAAATTCTGGAAAAAGAGACTGATGCCCCATTTCATCACTTCTATTGAACATAGTATTGGAAGTCCTAGCTACAGCAACCAGACAAGAAAAAGAAATAAGAGGTATCCAAATTGAAAGGGAAGAGGGAAAACTGCCACTATATGCAGATGACATGATACTATACATGGAAAACCTTAAAGACTCCACACAAAAACTATTAGAATAAATGAATTCAACAAGATAGCAGGATACAAGACTAATATACAGAAATCTATTAAATTTCTTTATACTAACAGTGAAGTATGAGAAAGAAACAGTTTAAAAAAAAGAGAGAGAGTCCCGTTTAAAGTCACATCAAAAAATAAAATACCTAGGAATAAACCTGACCAAGGATGTAAATGACATATGTGCTAAAAATCATAAAACAGTGATAAAGGAAACTGAACATGATTCAAAGAAATGGAAAGGAGTCTTAATGCTCTTGGACTGAAAGAATTAATATGGTTAAAATGGCCATACTACTCAAAGTAATCTACAGATTTAATGCTACTGCTGCTGTTGCTAAGTCGCTTCAGTCATGTCTGACTATGCAACCCCATAGACAGCAGCCCACCAGGCTCCCTTCATCCCTGGGATTCTCCAGGCAAGAACACTGGAGTGGGTTGCCACTTCCTTCTCCAATGCATGAAAGTGAAAAGTGAAAGTGAAGTCACTCAGTCATGTCTGACTCTTAGCGACCCCATGGACTGCAGCCCACCAGGCTCCTCCATCCATGGGATTTTCCAGGCAAGAGTACTGAAGTGGGTTGCCATGCCCTCCTCCATGTGATCTTCCCAACTAGGGACCAGATCCACAACCTCTGCAACTCCTGCATTGACAGGCAGCTTCTTTACCAATAGCACCACCTGGGAAGTCCTCAGACATAAATTGTGGCGATATTTTCCTAGATTCAACTCCTAAGGCAAAAGAAATAAAAGGAACCTATTCCAACTTACAATCTTCTGCACAGCAAAGGAAACAATCAACAAAAGGGAAAGACAACCCTTTAAAGGTGAAAATATTTACAAATGATGCAACCAACAAGGGCTTAATTTCTAAAATTTACAAAAAACTCATATAACTCAATATCAGAAAAACAAACAGCCAGTCAAAAAAAATGGACAGAAGACCTAAATAGATATTTCTCCAAAGAAGAAGCACAGATGGGCAACAGGTGTAGGAAAAGATGCTCAACATTGCTAATTATTAGAGAAATGCAAATCAAAACCAAAATGAGATATCACCTCATAACAAACAGAAGGTTTATCATCAAAAAGTCTAAAAATAATAAATGCTGCAGAGGGTATGAAGAAAAAAGAACCCTCCTACACTGTTGGTGGGAATGTAAATGGGTGCATTCTCTATGGAGAACAGCATGGAGGTCCCTTAAAATCTAAAAATAGAGCTACCTTATGATCCAGAAATCCTACTCTTTAACATATATCTGGAAAAGGTTAAAGCTCTAATTCAAAAAGATGCATCCACCCCAATGTTTATAGCACCACTATTTATAATAGCCATGGAAACTATTAGAACTATTTATAAAAGACGTGGAAATGATCGAAGTGCCCATCAACAGAAAACTGGCTTAAGAGATGTGGCATGTACATACATAGACAATGGAATATTACTCAGCCATAAAAAGAGTGAAATATTGTCATTTGCAGCAATATGGATAGACCTAGAGATCATCATACTAACTGAAGTAGTTTAGTCAGTTCAGTCACTCAGTCGTGTCTGATTCTTTGCGACCCCGTAAACTTCAGCACGCCAGGCCTCCCTGTCCATCAGCAACTCCCAAAGTTTACCCAAACTCATGTGCATCAAGTTGGTGATGCCAACCAACCATCTCATCCTCTCTCGTCCCCTTCTCCTCCTGTGCACAATCCCTCCCAGCATCAGAGTCTTTTCCAATGAGTCATTTCTTCACATTAGGTGGTCAAAGGATTAGAATTTCAGCCTCATTATCAGTCCTTCCAGTGAACACTCAGGATTGATTCCTTTAGGATGGATTGATTGGAACTCCTTGCAGTTCAAGGGAATCTCAAGAGTTTTCTCCAACACCACAATTCAAAAGCATCAATTCTTCAGCTCTCAGCTTTCTTTATAGTCCAACTCTCACATCCATATATGACTACTGGAAAAACCATAGGCTTGACTAGATGGACCTTTGTTGGCAAAGCAAATTCTCTGCTTTTTAATAGGCTGTTTAGGTTGGTCATAACTTTCCTTCCAAGGAGTAAGCATCTTTTAATTTCATGGCTGCAGTCACCATCTGCAGTGATTTTAGAGCCCCCAAAAATAAAGTCAGCCACTGTTTCTCCATCTATTTGCCATGAAATAATGCGGCCGGATGCCATAATCTTAGTTTTCTGAATGTTGAGCTTTAAGCCAACTTTTTCACTCTCCTCTTTCACTTTCATCAAGAGGCTCTTTAGTTCTTCTTCACTTTCTGCCATAAGGGTGATGTCATCTGCCTATCTGAGGTTACTGATATTTCTCCTGGCAGTCTTTATTCCAGCTTGTGCTTCATCCAGCCCAGCATTTCTCATGATGTACACTGCATATAAGTTAAATAAGCAGGCTGACCATATACAACCTTGACGTACTTTTTTTCTATTTGGAACCAGTCTGTTGTTCCATGTCCAGTTCTAACTGTTGCTTCCTGACCTGCATACAGGTTTCTCAAGAGGCAGGTCAGGTGCTCTGGTATTCCCATCTCCTTCCAAATTTGCCACAGTTTATTGTGATCCACACAGTCAAAGGCTTTGGCATAGTCAATAAAGCAGAAATAGATATTCTATTGGAACTCTCTCACTTTTTCAATAATTCAGTGGATGTTGGAAATTTGATTTCTGATTCTTCTGCCTTTTCTAAAACCAGCTTGAACATCTGGAATTTCATCATTCATGTATTGCTGAAGCCTGGCTTGGAGAATTTTGAGCATTACTTTGCTAGCATGTGAGATGAATGCAATTGTGCGGTAGTTTGAGCATTCTTTGGCATTGCCTTTCTTTGGGATTGGAATAAAAACTGACCTTTTCCAGTCCTGTGGCCACTGCTGAGTTTTCCAAATTTGTTGGCGTATTGAGTGCAGCACTTTCACAGCATCATCTTTTAGGATTTGAAATAGCTCAACTGGAATTCCATTACCTCCACTAGCTTTGGGTAGTGATTGCTTCTTAAGGCCCACTTAACTTCACATTCCAGGATGTCTGGCTCTAGGTAAGTGATCACACCATCGTGATTATCTGGGTCTTTTTGTACAGTTCTTCCGTGTATTCTTGCCACCTCTTCTTAATATCTTCTGCTTCTGTTAGGTCCATACCATTTCTGTCCTTTATTGAGCCCATCTTTGCATGAAATGTTCCCTTGGTATCTCTAATTTTCTTGAAGACATCTCTAGTCTTTCCCATTCTATTGCTTTCCTCTATTTCTTTGCATTCATCACTGAGGAAGGCTTTCTTATCTCTCCTTGCTATTCCTTAGAACTCTGCATTCAAATGGGTATATCTTTCCTTTTCTCCTTTGCTTTTAGCTTATCTTCTTTTCATAGCTATTTGTAAAGCCTCCTCAGACAGCCATTTTGCTTTTTTGCATTTCTTTTCCATGGGGATGGTCTTGATCCCTGTCTCCTGTACAATGTCACGAACCTCCATCCATAGTTCATCAGGCACTCTGTCTATCAGATCTAGTCCCTTAAATCTATTTGTTCTTTCCACTGTATAATCTTAGAGATTTGATTTAGGTCATACCTGAATGGCCTAGTGGTTTTCCCTACTTTCTTCAGTTTAAGTCTGAATTTGGTAATAAGGAGTTCATGATCTGAGCCACAGTCAGCTCCTGGTCTTGTTTTTGCTGACTGTATAGAGCGTCTCCATCTTTGGCTGCAAAGAATATAATCAATCTGATTTTGATGTTGGCCATCTGGTGATGTCCATGTATAGAGTCTTCTCTTGTGTTGTTGGAAGAGGGTGTTTGCTATGACCAGTGCATTCTCTTGGCAAAACTCTATTAGCCTTACCCTGCTTCATTCTGTACTCCAAGGCCAAATTTGCCTGTTACTCCAAGTGTTTCTTCACTTTCTACTTTTGCATTCCAGTCCCCTATGATGAGAAGGACATCTTTTGGGGGTGTTAGTTCTAAAAGGTCTTATAGGTTTTCATAGAACCATTCAACTTCAGCTTCTTCAGCATTACTGGTTGGGGCATAGACTTGGATTACTGTGATATTGAATGGTGTGCCTTGGAAACGAAACAGAGATCATTCTGTCATGTTTGAGACTACATCCAAGTACTGCATTTCAGACTCTTTTGTTGACTATGATGGCTACTCCATTTCTTTTAAGGGATTCTTGTCCACAGTAGTAGATACAATGGTCATCTGAGTTAAATTCCCCCATTCCAGTCCATTTTAATTCACTGATTCCTAAAATGTCGACGTTCACTCTTGCCATCTCAATTGACCACTTCCAATTTGCCTTGATTTATGGACCTAACGTTCCAGGTTCCTATGCAATATTGCTCTTTACAGCATCAGATTTTACTTCCATCACCAGTCACATCCACAACTGGGTGTTGTTTTTGCTTTGGCTCCATCTCTTCATTCTTTCTGGAATTATTTCTCCATTGATCTCCAGTAGCATATTGGACACTTACCAACCTGGGGCGTTCATCTTTCTGTGTCCTATCTTTTTGCCTTTTCATACTGTTCATGGGGTTCTCAAGGCAAGAATACTGAAGTGGTTTGCCATTCCCTTTTCCAGTGGACCACATTTTGTCAGAATTCTCCACTATGACCCATCTGTCTTGGGTGGCCCTACATGGCATGGCTTAGTTTCACTGTGTTAGACAAGGCTGTGGTCCGTGTGCTTAGATTGGTAGTTTTCTGTGACTGTGGTTTCAGTCTGTCTTCCCTCTGATGCCCTCTCTTAGTGCCTACCGTCTTATGTGCTTTCTTTTAGCGTGGACGTGGGGTATCTCTTCATGGCTGCTCCAGCAAAGCGCAGCCGCTGCTCCTTACCTTGAACGTGGGGTATCTCCTCTCCACTACTCACCGCTCCAGCGCCATGCAGCCACCACTTGCCGCTCCCCGCTCCCATGTAAGTCAAAGACAAATATCATGATATCAGTTATATGTGGAATCTAAAAATAATCTAAATAAATCTGTATACAAACAGAAACAGACTCACAGACATAGAAAACGAATGTATAGGACCAAAGGAGAAAAGGAATTGAGGGAGAGATAAATTAGGAGTATGAGACTAACAGATACACACAATTATGTATAAAATACATAAGCATCAAGGATTTGCTTTATAATTCCAGGGTCTATATTCAATATCTTGTACTAACCTACACTGGAAAATAATTTGAAAATACATATATATGTAACTGAATCACTTTACTGTACACCGGAAACTAACACAATATTGTAAATCAACTCTACTTCAATTAAAAACAAACTCCATGGAGAAACGTGTGTGTGTGTGTGTGTGTGCATTTCCTAAGGCCACAGTTCTATCAAATTTGACAACTCCAAGTATTCCTATTACAAGAATCCAGATCAAGAAAGAAAATACACACTTCACTGTTACTAGATTTGAGGAGTTTGGCATGGCATCTATGAGGGTCTTATTCAAGTTATTTCAGAACTGACTGTTCACAGAGTTCAGACTGGTGCTGGGTTTCATACACTGTACTCCCTGAACACAGGGCAGGAGAAACCCGGCCTGTACGACTGTGTGAGTATGAGTAAGCAGTGACCACCATCCTTATGGAAATCTCTCTGGAGGGTGCAGAAAGCAGAGCAAAGTTTACCACATCTTTTAAAAACTATTTAGTTTTATTTATTTGGCTGCACCAGGTCTTAGCTGCAGCATGTGGGATCTAGTTCCCTGACCAGGGACTGAACCCGGGCCCCCTGCCTTGGGAGTGTGGAGTCTTAGCCACTGGACCACCAGGGAAGTCTCTACCACATCTTAATTCTGGGTCCTGTTCCAGGAAGACGACAGAAACAAGGTGGAGCAGAAGATGAAGGACTGGCAGAGTCCTGGGAGCAGAGGGAAGGAATAAACAAGGCAGCGTGTGGAGCGACAGTAGCAAGTGAAAGCAGGTGGCAGTGACAGAGAAAGGGGAAGATCAGGAGCTCATGGAATAAAAAGGAAGGACAAAAACAGATGAAAACAAGGGACTGAGGAAAGGCCAAGAGTACAGAGAGGAGAGGAGAAAAGGAAGGAGGAGGGGGAGGCAGCAAGGCACACAGAAAGTGAGTGCCAGGTCCTGGGTTGAAGGAACAGCAGGTGGGTCATTCATGGTAGAATGACCCGTCCTGCAGACATCGAGAAGGCATTTGAGTTACTCTTTTCTGCATTTCATGCTATATCTATTTGATTCTGATCTATTGTTACTCAAAACTACTCATGAAGACAGAAGCCAAACTTGGAAGGTGAGCATGGTGTGCCCACCCTGGGGTTTAAGTGAATCTAGCCCTGAGGGCCCCTGGAAGCCCTGGGCGGGAAAGCAAACCACCATGGATAAGCAGTCCCAGGAGGGAGCACAGTGTTCCAAGTTACTACAGAGACACCACGGCTGTATTTCTGGTCTGTTGGCCAAAGTCGAGGGTTCCATGCCAGGGCAGTCAGAGAAGGCAAAGGGCTCAGAGTGCGTGAGCTCCTCCTAAAGGAGGTATTTTTGCTGGAAAGCCCACTCAGGAATGTAACCACGGTATTTTTCCTTATCATTTGCGGAGACAAATTTGGATTTCCCCCTCAGGAGATCTGACCATTTTCAGAGGAAAGAGGAAGGATGGTATGGCACTCGGGAATATGTGTGTGGTGGGGGAATGGGTTTTCATATTGAACGAGGACCTGTCAGACTCCAGACACCCTGCATGTTCTCTCAGACAGAGGAGGGTAGAGAACCTTCCATTTTCTAAGGGAGATACGCATGGGGCAAAGTTGGTAGGACTTCCCTGGCCATGTGTTCTCTTCTCACAGGGTCGAATTCTAGAATAAAGCAGTAATAGCTGAGTGGAAAGAGATGCATGCAGCCCTCATGTCTAGGAACTCAAGATCCCACTTGTGTACCTCCAGCCATGTCTCAAAATAACAAAATGTGCAATCCCAATGCGCCCACACCCAGGATCTGTCCCTCAACCACCTGACCTGGGTGAATTCTCACCCCTGAGAACCCAATGTTGAAACACCAGAGCAAAGCACCCTGTATTCTTAACAGACCCCTCCCCGCAACTTCTAAGTAACAATCCAGTGGTGTAACAGTGCACAAGAGCAGGCCTGCCCCAGCACGGTGACGAGACGCAGGAGGGTGCAGAGACCCCCAGGAAAGGTGGGAGGCGGGAGCGTGGGGGACGTGGAAGGGTTTAGGAAAAGACCTTCCTGTAGTTTTCCTGTCTTTAATGATGCAATAGTGACAGGATGCAGATAAATAATTCTAGTGACTTATATTGCTTTAGACTTTTCAACTATGAGATGCAGATAATCACAGAACTTTTACAGGATTACCGACAAGGTTACATACTTAATGCATGGAACTCAGTTGAGGTTACACCTGAAACCGAGCAAACGCTCAATAAATTTGGATTTGTACTGTCTACTCCATGGTTAATAGTTTTTGTTACTAACATTGGTCTAAGAAATAAGGATCGATCTCTTTTACGCCTCACAATACTCATAGAAATATGTATTTATCCCCCAAATTTACAAGTATCTTTTCATTCCTAGTTATAGTATTAATTTCAATTATACTGCTAGTATAAAAGTAAAAAATAATATCAGTGCATCACAGTGGTGGTGGTTCAGTTGCTAAGTCATGTCCAATTCTTGTGACCCCATGCTGGTAGCCCACCAGGCTCCTCTGTCCATGGGATTTTCCAGCCAAGAATATTGGAGTGGGTTGCCATTTCATAACTATCCCAATTTTGTACATATTAAAAGTCAACAACAGGATTCACCAGGGTACACAGTATTAATCATGGTTATACTGTTAATTAATGCAAATTAACAATGTACTGAAATCATCCCATGGGCTTCCCAGGTGGCTCTAGCGGTAAAGAACCCACCTGCCAATGCAGGAAAGGTAGAAACTTGGGTTCAATCCCTGGGTCAGAAAGATCCCCTGGAAGAGGAAATGGCAACCCACTCCAGTATTCTTGCCTGGAGAATCCCACGGACAGAGGAGCCTGGTGGGCTATGGTCCATAGGGTTGCAGAAAGTTGGACGTGCCTGAAGCAACTTAGCGCGCGTGCACACACACACACACACACATAAATCATCCCCATTTCCTAAAGGGAAACCAATATTCCCAAAGAGAATGCCAGCATTCTTATGACCACTTTCTTGGCCTTGGCTATGAGGGGCCCAGGATAAGAACTCCGTAGGATGTCACAAATTGCAGAGATTAATCCCCACAGTCATTATTCCCCATTTTCCTTCAGAGTTGGCCATACATTTTCTTGGACATAGGACTTGTCCCTACACCCTTATCCCATGCTGGCCTCTCTGCAGACTGAGGACACGCCCTGGTCTTTCCCCTTCCTCTGAGAATGCCCAAGTCCAGGCAAGAACAGAGGCCAAACATACCCCCAACAAACAACATGCAATCTTTTTTAGGCTGTAACCACACACCCTGCCTTTGGCCTCAGGAGAAAGTCACAATTGGGTTAAGGACCAGCTGCTTGTCTCCAGGCTCTCTTCCAGGGCCTCTCAGCGCCACCAATGAACTCATCTGACCTCGCCTGCATAAACAAGGGGTTAGAAAAGATACATTGTATTTTGTCGTCAGATAATAGAGATATCAGTGCAGTGACAATTCATGTCTATTTCACTATATACTCAGATACACAGATGCAGCAATAATTAGAGTTATGCTTATATACAAAGTTAGCTATATATATAATCTACTTATTAAATAGAAATTTATTGAATACTTATTTATTCATTTGTTTGTTTCTTGGCTCTGTTGCCTGAGCAGACCTAGAAGCACTGACAACCTGAAAACAATGAGCACATTTAGTGCCCAGATTGTGGTTTCCAAACACCATAATCCATTAAAAAGAAACCAGAGTCCTTAGAAAAAGGGTTGAATACAGGTCTGGGGCAGGTAAAACAGATGAACTCATCTATGTTAAAAGGACACACAAATCAACATGTAAGGACTCCCAATATCCAAGGCTGGAAAATTTTTCCTAGAAAACTAGAGAACAACTGGAACAATTAAAATATGGGACAAATTTTCTAGAAAAATAAATATATAATATTGAATTATACCACAAAGAACAAAATAAACATCCATCAGCCCATACCAATATTAATAAAATATTGATAAACTAAATAAATGGGAAGAGGGAAAAAATATTCCATCTGGAAGAATTCCAAATAACATGTTCAGACACCTGCCTTCTAAGAAGTGGAAATTCGTTTACTTCTCCTTAAGTATGAGGTGGACTTGCTATATCCCAAAGAATAGAATATAGAAAGAAGAAAACAGCGATTTTATAACAGAGAAACAGAGAAGAAACCATCTTAACCAAGCAATCAAGACTAATATCAGCAGTGATAGTTTTTACTGATATCACACATGTCCTGACATAATGCAATGAGAAAATAACTCTACCTCTGAGTATACTTTAGAAATATACTTTTTCTCTTTTCAAAGTGAAATGTACTTAAATATGTAATGAATGCATTATATTTAAATTACAATTCTTTGTAAACCTGTTATAACACCGTAGTTGTTGTTCTTGTTTAATCTCTAAGTTGTGTCTGACTCTTTTGCGACCCCATGGACCATAGCCCACCAGGTTCCTCAGCTCATGGGTTTTCCAGGCCAGGATTCTGGAGCGGGTGGCCATTTCCTTCTCCAGGACATCTTCCTGACCTAGGGCTCGAATTCACATCTCCTGCATTGGCAGGCAGATTCTTTACCACTGAGCCACCAGGGAAGCCCCTGTTATACTAAATTTATATGACTATATCTATAATCTCTAACTTTAAACTAATGCAATAAATAAATAAATAAATGCTGTCAGTTACAGATTTGCCCTCATTTTGTTGCTGAAGTTTCTCATCTAGTATCCACTAAGTTAATGCAAAAAAATTAATCTCAAAAATTGACTACCGGAGTGTAACCTTCTGGTGTTTCAGGATGTTTGATGAGAATGTGACCAAATGAGGTTCTTCCCTATGAGACTGCAATTCACACTGTTAATGACAGGAGATGAAGAGGTCTGAACCTTCATGATGCATATACATGTTGAAAAATATTCTCAGTAATTTTCAGACTTTCTTATAAGCATGTTCCAAATTTCCTTCACATGCTCTGAGCTCAGTTTTCATTTTTGCAAGCTAAGGCAGGAGTCCCTAACCTTAGGGCCACAACTGGTACCTCCTGTCAGATCAGCAGCAGCATGAGCTTAGAAATAAGGTGCACAGTGGGCTTCCCTGGTGGCTCAGCAATGAAGAAGCTGCCTGCCAATGCAGGAGATGCAAATTTCCGCTCCCTGGGTTGGGAAGATCCCCTGGAGAAGGAAATGACAACCCATTCCAGTATTCTTGAAATCCCAAGGACAGAAGAGCCTGGCGGGCTATCATCCATAAGGTCGCAAAGAGTCAGACCTGACTTAGCAACAAAACGACAATAACAAAGTGCACAATAAGTGTGATGCTCTCGAATCATCCTGAACCACCCGCCCCGCCTGGTCTGTGGAAAAACTGTCTTCCGTGGACCTGGTCCCTGGTGCCGAAAAGGTGGGGGACCTCTGGGCGAAGGAGGTTTTAGGAATCTGTGTAGCACTTGGTGCATATCACCGCTGCTTGTCAGGGAGGCGAGCGAGGCACGCAGAGGATCGGGATCAGATCTACTAACCTAAGCCATCTGGGGCTACAGCTCAGTCCTGCTCCTGCCAGCACAACACTTCTGTGTGGACGTAACTATCCCTTGTTTCCACCTATGGTTCTGTATTTATGCTTCAGGAATGCCTAACGTTAGAGTGAAAAAATAAAACACAACAACAACAAAAAAGAGTGAAAGAAGTTTAGTGGGCTTTCCCCTCAAGCTAGGCAATTGCCTTTCTAAAGATTATTTCATGATCTTGGCCCTAAATGATTCACTTAAGAGAAAACAGACAGCAAGACAGCATCACTAAACCTGTGAATTCATTCATGATGCTGCACCAAATGTCACTAATCCCAGCGCCAGATGTGCGGCTACTTTGAAGGGTGATGAAGGGTGACCTTCTGGGGCTCTGTGGCTGGTGAGTTAGATGCTCTTCTTTGAAGATCTTTACAGATAAAATAAACAACTATTAATGAAATGATTAAATAGGGCCCGTGAAGATCCTCAGAGCCTGGGGTCTGGGTTTGGGCAAACAAACCAGTCCATTAGATTGTAAGTGACAGAAAACTAACTCGATGTAACTTAAGCAAAAGAGGAAGAATTTATGGGATCTCCCAATTGGGAAATCTGACACTGTCTCTGGCTTGAGACCTGGCTTGATGCAGAGACTGAGCAGCTCCAGGGCTCTGGTCCACCTCTTCACCTCACACTCTTCTTGAGTCTTCTGGTATCTTTCCTTAGATGGGCTCCCTCCCCTCTGTCAGCTCAGCCACCCCACTGACAGAAGGCAGTCTTTGCTCTCTGTTGGCATAGAAAGTTCCAAGGAGACTGCCCCCCAGGGTCACATGCCTTTCACTGATCAATCACTAAGGTCTGGGCTGAGATGCTCTGATTGGACTGGCTTGGCCCAAGCCTTGGCTCCTCTGTCCAGGGGAGGGTGGGACCAGGTGATTCAGGGACCAGAGGGGCCACATGGGTGAGGGAGGAGAAGTTCCCGAAAAGAGAAGGGGAGCACCACCTTCAGAAGACAGGGGATGGAAATCACAGCCTGGACAGCTCTCTGAAGTGACAGTGTTGTCTGAGCAGAGAAACCCGTGACCACAGGACGGCCATCCGCCAGAGCCTAACAGAAGACCCCAGGGGGGCCTCCTGCGCCATCCGTGGCCATGGTAACATTCTGAGCAAGGTCTCCCCAGGCACAGCTATGCAGAGACGCCTCTCTGTCTGTTGGAGCCTTGTGGATCTGACCCCTCAACCTGGAGCTCCTCTCTCTCGCTCGGTGGGGACAGGCTTCCAGAAGTGATGCGTGTACGTGACCCAGCCCTACAGTTGATTGGTAAGAGACAAGTCTCAGAACTGAACTTGTCAGGCATCAGATGAGGAACCTCGACCTGGGGCCACCAAGGCAGCTGTTCCTATGTGGCTGAACACAAAACATAGGAATTTGAGAGCTTGCTGTAGCTCGGGTTTTCATTCAGAAACAAGAAAAGCTGGGAGCTCAGAAGTAAGTAACAGAGATACAGAGAGAGGTGTGGAGAGAGGTATAGAGACGTTTGGGGAGAGATGCAGGCAGAGGGAATAGAAGGAGATTTCGGGATCTTTCCGGTTTCTGATTCCATTCCTCTTGAAGTTCAGCTGTTCTCCATCTGATGTGCCATGAGGTACGCTCTGATGTCTCCCCTCTCTTTTTAATGAGCTCACCAGGGTTCTCTTACTTTTAACCAGCGTCCTAACCACCACAGCAAGTGTGAGGAGACGGGCCAGTGAGCAGGTAGGCTGTTTTCTAGGCACAGGACTATGACACAACACATCTCTGCAACACCCAGTCGGTCCCAGGGGTGCTGAGGCTGAGCAGTTTCACAAAACCCTTGAGCACCAAGCCAGACCACCACAGAAACATGTCAGATTGGAAGAACTGAGTGATGTTCTCCCTGCACAGGTGGGAAAAGATGAACTCAAGATGGTCCTTGGCCGCTGGGATGTGGGACTTATCCACTCCATCAAGCTGAAAGAGGGCTGGGTAACCTGCAGGCAGCAGGACAGTCCAGGTGGTTTTGCAAATCATCTTCAGTATTTCTTCAGATCTGTCTGGGGGCTATCTGTAAAACTAATGCAAGTCCCTCATTTCTGTTTCATCTAACTTGGAAGCCAGCACAGCAGAGCAGAGCAGAAAAGTGACGGGCATCCCTCAAAACCACTGCAAGGCCTATTAACAACCCTCAGATGCTTGAGGCAAAAATACTACCTTCAAAACATTCAGTAGATTGCTCAACGCCAGACAGCATTTCTAGGAGCCATCCTAAAGACAGGCTGACACCACCTAAAACAGCTCCTGCCCTGGTCTTAAATCCTGGATCCTTGGTGCTCCCATCCAAGTGGAATCTTCAATACCACCTGGCCAGAAACCTCAGATTCTAGTTCTGCGTCCATTCCCTGGCTCTTGATAGCACGTGACATCTAGGCACCTGCCATTGTATTGAGATATTGTCTCTATTTTCCTAGCAGGCTCAACCTGCCCCTAACTGGGACACATTATGACCTTTTCACTGGTATTGACTGGTGGCTCAGAGGTTAAAGTGTCTGCCTGCAATGCGGGAGACCTGGGTTCGATCCCTGGGTCAGGAAGATCCCCTGGAGAAGGAAATGGCAATCCACTCCAGTATTCTTGCCAGGAGAATCCCATGGATGGAGGAGCCTAGTGGGCTTCAGTCCATGGGGTCACAAAGAGTTGGACATGACTGAGCGACTTCACTTTCACTTTCACTTGGAAGACTCTGGGTTAGGATAAATATTTGGTAGAATGTGACAAAAAGCATAGCACCAGGGGAAAATGGCTGATTCCAGGACTGAAGCAGGGAACATGAAAAATGATCCCAGGGCATCGTCTTGTGCCACAAACCAAGGATGTAGTTTCTTCCAGCTTTATTGAGGTATAATTGATAAAAATGAAATATATTTAAGGTGTCTGACATGATGGTTTGATCACTGTGAAATGATAACCAAGTCAAACTAAATTAATACATCTATCATCTCACATAGCTGCATTTTCTTTAAACAATGATTCTGGTGCTGTGAGAACACTTAATATGTACTCTCAAGCAAGTTTCGAGTATACAATACAGTCACCATGCTGCACACTCTATCCTTAGAACTTATAACTAAAGTTTGTTCTCTTTAATCCAACTCTTCCCCATTTTCTCCACCCCTAGTGACCATGGCTGAAAAGAATGTACAATTTTTAAATGAACACATTAAAGTTACAGATATACTAAGAGGATATAGGAGTTGATCTCAAAGAACACTCAGTGGCTCAGTTCAGTTCAGTTACTCAGTCGTGTCCAACTCTTTGTAACCCCATGGACTGCAGCATGCCAAGCCTCCTTGTCCATCATGAGCTCCTGGAATTTATTCAAACTCATGTCCATTGAGTCCGTGATGCCATCCAACCATCTCATCCTCTGTCGTCCCCTTCTCCTCCCACCTTCAATCTTTCCCAGCATCAGGGTCTTTTCAAATGAGTCAGATCTTTGCATCAGGTGGCCAAAATATTGGAGTTTCAGCTTCAACATCAGTCCTTCCAATGAATGCTCAGGACTGATTTCCTTTAGGATGGACTGGTTGGATCTCCTTGCAGTCCAACAGACTCTCAAGAGTCTTCTCCAACACCACAGTTCAAAAGCATCAATTCTTCTGGACTCAGCTTTCTTTATAGTCCAACTCTCACATCCATACATGACCACTGGAAAAACCATAGCCTTGAGTAGACAGACCATTGTTGGCAAAGTAATGTCTTTGCTTTTAATATGCTGTCTAGGTTGGTCATAACTTTCCTTCCAAGGAGTAAGCATCTTTTAATTTCATGGCTTCAGTCACCATCTGCAGTGATTTTGGAGCCCAAAAAAATAAAGTCTGTCACTGTTTCCACTGTTTCCCCATCTATTTGCCATGAAGTGATGGGACCAGCTGCCATGATCTTAGTTTTCTGAATGTTGAGCTTTAGGCCAACTTTTTCACTCTACTCTTTCACGTTCATCAAAAGGCTCTTTAGCTCTTCTTCACTTTCTGCCATAAGGGTAATGTCATATGCATATCTGAGGTTATAGAATAATTTGCCCAAAATATATTGTGATAGTACAGGATTATGCCCCCAAAGAACAAAACAAGTATCAATAACTATATGGATATAAATTAAAGATTAAATATAAAGAAATAGATGAGGAAAAGAGGCAAATCTTCCATACAAAAAAATTCCATGTAACACATATAGATACCGCAAGAGGATTTCGCTTCCTTCTTCAAGTGCAGGCTGGACTTAGTGACTCACTCATTTTCAAAGAATAAAGTATGGAAAGGTAAAAGTAGTGACCTTACAATGCAGAAACCTGGTGACACCTTTGTAACCACATGATCAAGGTGAATATCACCAGTGATGATTCAAGTTGATGTCATGTATCACCTGATACGATACAGTGAGAAGGGGGAGACACCTCCCTGGTATTCTCTCAAAAACCCATTACCCAAATCTAAACAAGAGAAAACACCAGACAGACAACAATGAGGGACATGCTACAAAATGCCTGACTAGTGCTCTTCAACACTCTCAAGGCTATGGAAAACTAGGAAAGGCTGAAAACTGCAACATACCCTGGAAGACTACCGGCGCACAAGGAGACAATGTCATCCGTTATCCAGGATTTGAGCAGGGAAGTGAAAAAAGATGTGCGTGGCAAGACTGAGTAAACATGAATAAAGTTTACAGTTTAGCTCATAAGTACCAGTATTAATTTCAAGTTTTGACAAATGTACCATGGTTAAGTGCCATGTACTTCCCTTGTATCTATGTACTTTCCTTGGGGAAACTGGATGAAAGGTATATAGAAACTCCATACTAAATTTCCAAAATTAAAGTTCATTTAAAAAATTAAAGTGTAAAAACCAAAATTGTAAAAAAGGCCCTTTTTAGGGATAACCAAAATAAAGCAAAGGAGTCCAGGGCAGGTAGAACTGGTGACGTGTATCAAGTAACCTAAGAAGAATGACTGCAGTTAATTCGTGCACCACCATCAGCCTTTATTTCTCTCACAGATATGCCCAAAAGACGAAAATAAAATACAGTTGACTATTTATCTCCTAAGGATCTCGAGAGCCCTGCAGCAACTGTGGAATGTCTCAGACATGAACACCAAAGGGGAAGCACTCTAGAATGGTGGCCTCGGCTAGGCATATCTCATCCATAGTGTGCAGGAGTACTGCTGCTGTGCTTAACCTGTTCTGAATTTGTTGAACTTCTTAAATGCACATATTTTCCTCAAACCTGAGGAGCTTTCAGCCATCAAATTTCTACTTCCTTCCTCCTTTCCTCCCTCCTTCCCTTCCTCTTCTCTCTGGGATTAGCATTATGTGTTTAATGTAATTATGTTCAATGGTTTCCCCAGTGTCTCTTAGGATTCACTGATTTTTCTGCATTTTTTTATGTCTATCAATTGGACAATCTGTATTGATCTAGCAATAGATCTACAGACTCTTCCTTTTACAAGCTCACATTTGCTGTGGAACTTCTCTAGTGAATTATCCATACCAGTTACTGCATTGTACTTATTTACTCCAGATATTCCTATTCATTTATGTGTATTTATTCATATTTATCAATTTCCTGAGTCATATAATTGTGTTTTAATTCTTCAGTTTTTGAAGCATATTTATAATATCTGTTTTGATGTCCTTTTCTTCTAAGTTCAACATGCTAGCCCCCTCACAGAACACTTTTATTGACCGATTTTGTTCCTGTGTATGAGAGTCTGACGTGACTGAGAGCATGCGCGTGTGCACACACACCACGCACACACACAGGCATACTTTCCTGTTTCTTTGCATGCATTCTTGAAAACATGGCATTTTAGATAGTCTGCTGTGCTGACTTTAGATCCTGTTGCTGCCGATTGGGTGGTTGTACTGGATGGATTTTTGTCTGTTTAGTGACTTCACTGGACTAATTCTGTAAGGTCTGTATGTAGGATTGCTGTCATCTTGTTGTCCAGAGCTTGAAATTCCATTCCTACATCCTCACTGCTTCCCTACAATAACAAAATGGCATTTCTCCCATCTCAACTAGAGAGTATGGGGAGCTTTATGGAAATGATGGTGCAGGAGAAAGGGATTCAGTAAATCTGCATTTGATGTCCTTAGGAAATGGCCAAGAAATGAAAATGTATGAAAATGAAAATGTATGAAAATGGCCAGAATCAACACAGAATAAGGTTTGAGAAGTGAATTACAAAACAGAAACCAAACAGGTTTCCAATTGTTCTCTGCGAGCACACAAGTGAGGCAGACAAGAATCACACTGCAAAGCCTTTGAAAGCTAACTTCATAGCTGAGCCACAGTGCCTAAAAGTAGGCCAGAATGTGTGCTCCAAACTAAAACAGGTTGGTCACTTACTACAATGGAAGATTTTCAAAGGAACCATGTCCAAACAGAAAAAACAAACTCATAGAAAGACAGACCGGATTTATGGTTACCAGAGATAGGCGTTGCAGGAAGGGGAAATTGGAAGAAGGCTGTCAAAAGCACAAACTTCCAGTTATAAGACAAACACCTGAGATATGATCTACAATATGAGCAAATATGATTACCACTATTAAATACAGTGTTTATATATGTTATATATTAAGGTTGTTGCAAGAGTAAACCTTAAGAATTCTCAAGGGAAATTTCTTTTTCTATTTCTTTAATTTTGAAATTATGTCTGTATGAAATAATGGATGTTCACTAAAATTATTGTGGTAATCACTTCATGATGCATGTAAGTCAAATCATTATGCTATACCTCTTAAACTTATACTGTGCATGTGTCCTAAGTCACTTCAGTCATATCTGACTCTATGCGACCCTATGGACTATATCCCATGAGGTTCCTCTGTCCCTGGGATTCTCCAGGCAAGAACACTGGAGTGGATTGCCATTTCCTCCTCCAGGGGATGTTCCTGACCCAGGGATTGAACCCTCGTCTCAGGCATCTCCTGCACTGGCAGGCAGGTTCTTTACCACTAGCACCACCTGGAAAGCCTTTATACTGTGCTGTACAGCAATTATATCTCAATAAAATTGGAAGGAAAAAAGAAAGCAAATTCAGCACAGTGAAATAAACAAACCCATGTCATGTGATATTCAACATGTCCATGACACAGTCTAAAATAGCATAGCGCAGGAGTGGACATATGTATATCTGTGGCTGATTTATGCTCATGTATGGAAGAAACCACCACAATGTTGGAAAGCAATTATACTACCATTTAAAATAAATATATTAAAAGTAAGTAAATCAATAAACTAGCATAGTCACAATCTCTCTTGATGACCCATAGTGTGACTTTTTGCTGCACCCAGCTAGAACTCTTTCCCAGAAGTTCCTGCTGCATATATTCAGTCTTAATTCCTTATGATTCAGAAAGGTTTGTGGGAACAGAAGTCATAGCCTGGAGCCACCTTGGTGTGTGCAGATACCCACAGAAAAGAACACAATGTGGTTTCCAGGTAGTCTGTTCCAGAGGCTCAGGGCACCTTGGGGCAGGTTTAGAAGGGACGTGGCTGATCAGTCCTGGGAGGCTCATTAAGAATAATGTGCATGGAGGGGGGCCTTTGGTCCTGGGAAGATGGGTGGGGAACAATTTTGAGGAATTCCAAGGGTTAGCAGTAGGAGTCTGGACAAGAGTCAACTTACCCTTTATGAGGAACTAGGGCAAGTGCCTTCTGAGAAGTTCAATTTCTCCTGCAATGTTCACTTTTGATGTAAACAGTTAGCCTCCTTAAAAGTCACACAAATGAACTCAAATAGTCTTTCACTTGTCTTGATCATCTGTAATTAAAATAAAAAAACAGGACTGAGGCATGGGCTTGAAGAGTATGGAATGTTTTCGATGGCTCGAGGTGCTGTAATGAAACAGCACAGACTGGGTGGCTTAAACAGCAGGCGTTTATTTCTCACAGAGATGCAGCCTGGGAAGTCCAAAATCAAGGTGATGACAGATCTGGTTTCTGGTGAGGACTCACTTCCTGGCTTGCAGACCACTGCCTTTCTTTCTGTATTTTCACATGGTGGAGAGAGAGCAAGCTCTCTGGTATCCTCTTATGAGGCCACTAATTCCATCAGGAAGACCCATCCTTATAGCCGTCTAAATCTAATTACCTCCCAAAGGCCTCCATCTCCAAATACCATCATGCTGGGGGTTAAGGCTTTGACAGACAGATTTGGGTGTATGTTATAATTCAATCGATAGCAGGTGGGCAGAATAATGCTCCCCACAAAGATGTCCGTGTCCTAACCCCCAGAATCTGTGAATATGTTACCTTACATAGCAAAAGGGGCTGGCTTTGTTGGTGTGATTAAATTTAATGAGACTGAGTTGGGGCAGGGGTGGTTCTTCTGGATTATCTTGGTAGGCCCAATTTAATTGTGTAGATCTTGAAGGGTATAGAACCTTTCCTGGTTCTTGGTCAGAAAATCAATGTGGCTACAAAGGGAGATGAAACAGTGCCAGCTGTGGAGCTGAAGGCAGGGGATCATGATGCAAGGATTATAGGAAGATCACGGAAGCTAGAAAAAAACCAAGAAAATAGGTTCTCCTCTAAAACCTCCAGAAAAGAACACCAAATGATATCTTGATTTGTAGCCTGATGAGTGAAATCCATGTTGAATTTCTAACCTACAGAACTGTAATAAGACAACTCTGTATTGTTTTAAGCTACGAAAGTTGTGGTAAATTGTTAAAGAAGGAACAGGTGATTAATACAGGGAATTTGCGGGAGCCCAGAGTCTTACTATTTCAAGAGAATGTGTTCTGCTCCAGGAATTCACCCAAACCCATTCACTCAGAGCTGCTTTTTAAAGCCCTTGTATTTTGGTGGGGGCATGGAGGTGGGATAAGTTCATTCGTTTAAATGTTGATTCATGAACCATCCAGTTTCATGGAAGGGACTCCACTACTGATGCAGCCACACACTGGGTCTTGGCAAGGCCCTGGCTGATCTTGTGGAAGGGCACACAGAGATCTAAGGTCAGTTGTGAAACTCTCAGGTCCTCCACTGGGCCAATTATCTGCAACCTTAATGGCTTCATCTTCATCCTAAGAATGCCCAAGAGCTGTCAGGCCCTCATCGGAAGGTCAAGCACAAGTCAAGACTTGATGCTCATGACTCCCACCCCAAACTACAGGGTTGGCCAAACCTGAGCCATTAGCAAGGCCAGTCCATGCCTCATCATCGGATGGGGGAGAGAAGCAGGTTTCCTCTTATCTAAGCCTCTGAGGCCCTGACTAGCTCATCTGGTCTGCACTATGGCTTGCTGGCTTCCTAAAAGGTCTCAGGTCCCCCTAAGCCTAAAGGCCCCATGTCCAGGAGTCACAGGAGAGCACAAGTCAAGCAAGGAGACGGGCAGGTGGAATCAAGGACTTAGTTAGAGGGCAATTAGGGGTCAGAAAGCAGTTACCACATCTTCATAAATTCTGGATACACACTGGTCATAACCAGACCATTAGCTTCTTCCCAGGCCTAGGAAGGCTCAGGAACAAACAAGCATTTGGCTGGAGAGCACAAGCAGGTCAGGCACTGGTGGCCCTGTTCTCCTCCAGGGCTCTCCTCCTGGGGCGTGACCCCAGGTCATTACCATTCCCCAAGCCCTTCTCTGTACACAGCATGTTGATCACTCTCTTCAGAATTAAATCCATTTGATCAGGCACACCCCTGGGCCTCTCAAAGTCCCCAGGGCGTTTTGGAGGAGATAGGGCTTGGCAGTCTAGCTCCTCTAGTCTGCCAGTATTACTCCTGAACTCCCAAAGTGAGCGCTTCCTGTTTTGAGCAGTGTGGTCCCCACAGAGGCGCTCTGAGAACAGGAAACCAGGAAGAGGGAAATTGGGCCGTTCAGAGGAAAGCCAGATTCTAGACAAGAGGAGGAAACAGGCAACACAGGGCATTCTCCCCATGTGTCATGCCCTTCTCTACAGACTTGTCCGTTACTCCATGAGCCATAGCCCTGCCCCTGACTTGGATGGGGAGCCAAGCTTACAGGCCCATCAGAGAAAAAGAGTCAAGCTGCCAAGGGCATCCATGAGGCACAACCCTACTATTCACACCCTCACATTCCAAGACCATCTCTGGAACGTGGCTAAGACCCTGTGGGATTTAACAGTCAAACATAACACTCAACACTCCAAACAGGCCAGATGTTCCCCCTGTCTCTCTCTCGTAGATGATTCCTGGGCTCCACAGTCTTTAAGAGAGGTTCACAAGACGTAAGAAGGCTTCTCACCCCAGTGTGTTCTGCATCTGGTGAGGTTTTATATGGGTAGAGACACAAACTGTACTGAGACTGAGGAAAAAACAGGGCCAGGAGTGTGACTTGTGGGTGAGGAAGAATTCAAACAGTAAAGTAAGCGGAATGAAGAGACGGAGGGGAGATGACAATCGGGGTACTTATTTACTCTATCATACTGATTTGTGAACATTGTAAGCATACAACTCCATGAACTGTAACAAAAGAAATGCCCAAATGCAGATAGGAAATTCATGTGCTTATTGAGCTTTGAGGGCTTCAAGGAGGAGTGATGGGATTAGCAAGAATCTGTCTGGGATGACTGGTGAGCCTGGGAGTCCTAAGGTGTTTGGGAGTGTTGATGGGCTTGGGGAGTTATATGAGTGTGAGAGTGTATATGTGTGTGTGTTTTAGTTGCTCAGCCGTGTAAGACTTGGAGACCCCATGGACTATAGTCTGCTAGGCTCCTCTGCCCATGGGATTCTCTAGGCAAGAATACTGGAGTGGGTTGCCATTCCCTTCCCCAGGGGATCTTCCTGACCCAGGCATCGAATCCAGATCTGCTGCACTGAAGGCAGATTCTTTATCATCTGAGCCACCATGGAAGCCCTTATGAGCCTAGAGATGAGGACAACTCACTAGTCAAGTGATGTGGAGTGATAGGCAGGAGGCTCTTGCTTTATAGTTTCATTGACTACAAGTTTCATCTCTACCAGGTAGAGAGGGCAGCAGGAGCTGGTCATGGATAAGTGACTGAACTTAATGTTTTCAGACAAATGGGGCTTCTTCACGGGACAGGAATTCAGGGAAGCAGCAACCCGTGTCTGTTTTGGAAATCTATCTCTGAAGTTCAAAAGACAACAAAGTCTCTGTTTGCTCTCCATTACAGGAGGTTCCCCAAACAGAGAAACGAAGTGAATCAAATATTTGAGAAGAAGAAACGGAGTCTTGGTTCTTGGTAAAGTCACAGAACAGAGAGATGGAGACAGGATGAGAATGAGGCAGAAGGGAAAGGGAAGAAAAAACAGACAACAGATCACACAGAGAAGAGCAGTGGGATCAGAAAGCAGAGTGGGAACAGGAACAGGCATTGAGGAGGAGGAAGGAGCACAGGGTCAGGGAGCGAAGGCAGGAAGGAGAGAACGCAGAGAACAAGGACCATGGAGAAGCAGCAGGGAACACGGAGGGAAAGCAAGCCACAGTCCTGGAGCCACAGGCTCAGCTTTGGGGCTGCTCGTGATGCAGTTTTATCCTCCCTGCAGTCTACTAGGAAGCCTGGTTTTGCTCAAAAAGCAGCACCATCCAGGAATCCATGTGGCAAGAAAACTGGAGTGGGCAGCCATTTCCAGGAGGGTAGCCTCTAGGGGATCTTCCCCAACCCAGGGATTGAACCCGGGTCTCCTGCAAGCAGATTCTTTACCATCTGAGCCACCACTGGAGCCCAGGTACAAAGATTCAGATAATTTGCTATACCTGTAGCTTTGGGGAAGCACACGGCACACTATTAGAGCCAGAACAGGTCCAGATGCTTCTGTAAAAGGATACACTGTAATTCATAAAGGCCAATTCTAGAAGCTCAGAGGACGCTCAGGCAGGTAAAGAATCCCCTAGAACTCCTAGTTTTTCAGCTCAGGGTCCTGGGGACAACACAGAGGGCATTAGACCCTACATGGGCGGTTCCGTGTGACCAGACCCATGTACGGGCCCCAACTAGAGAGTTGTGCAGGACAAGGAGGTCGGCATGGGTCCCGAAGCCCACGTGAGGAAATATTTGCTTGGGGCTCTGGCCTCATGGCTGTTGTCACAATCAATGACGCAGCTAATTAGAAGATAGCAAATGTCCTCCCAAAGCTTTTGATCATCTAGGAGAAGAAAAGGCATGAAATGGGACAGAGTGGCTTCTGTGGGAAGAGAGGAGTCTTGCTATTTCAACAGAACCAGGAGACTGGGGTGAATGGGGGGATAGAGGGTTGTGGGGCTGCAAGTAGGAGGAAACACTGAAGGATATATCTTTCTAATGCAGAACTCATGAAGTGTGTTTTATCAGTGACGTTGCTGGCATCGCCACCAACACTGTATCATTATATTACGCAGATGATACACAGATCCTAGAGGCTTTTAACAAGTTTTCACAAGGCACAGCATCCAAGAGAATGGAGCCAGATCCTAGAATGAAATCAATGATGTTTACCTTCTGACTGAAGAGTCTGGCTGGACGTTTATCTCCGGGCTTTAGGTCAGGTGACCGACTTTGCATCACGCACCCAGCCCTTACCTAAGGTTTCCGGCTTTATTTCAGGTGCCCCCAGCTTTACTTCACATTCCCATCTTTGGTTCACACGCTCAGGCTGAACAGCCACGTGCCAGGCTTTATGGAACACACCTGGAACTGTGACGGTCCCAAGGCTTTTTACCTCAGTTTCCTGGCACTTACCTCACGTAGACCTGCTGTAAGTCATCTTGCTGCAGTTATGGCACTGACCTTTCCCACGGTTCGCGTCACTCTTCAACGCTTTACAGCACAGTTGGGGCTTCATTTACATTCCCTGTCTTTACATTACTTGGCCCAGCTTTACCTTGGTCTATACCAATTTCCAGCTTTACATATGCAGACCTGGCTTTACCTCACCTGACCCTGCTTTACGGACCTTCCCCTAACTGGCCTGAACTCAGGTTTTCGGACTTTTCGGCCAGCGATCTGGCTTTCTCTCTCCCATCCTGGCTAAAATATTCTGACCCTGCTTTTCGCCAGGAGCCTGGCTTTATCTCATGTGCCCTACTTTATATCAGGACTTGTTATAGGGAAGAAAGGAAGAATGAATCTGACTTTAAATTACATTTTTATTTTTTTTTTTTTTTGACATTCCACAACATTGTTATGAAGTTTATTTCTTTTTCCTTTAATTTCTTTTTTTTAAATTTTATTTTATTTTTAAACTTTACATAATTGTATTAGTTTTGCCAAATATTAAAATGAATCCATCACAGGTATACATGTGCTCCCCATCCTGAACCCTCCTCCCTTCTCCCTCCCCATAGCATCCCTCTGGGTCGTCCCAGTGCACTAGCCCCAAGCATCCAGTATCGTGCATCGAACCTGGACTGGCAACTCGTTTCATACATGATATTTTACATGTTTCAATGCCATTCTCCCAAATCTTCCCACCCTCTCCCTCTCTCACAGAGTCCATAAGACTGTTCCATACATCAGTGTCTCTTTTGCTGTCTCGAACACAGGGTTATTGTTATCATCTTTCTAAATTCCATATATATGCGTTAGTATACTGTATTGGTGTTTTTCCTTCTGGCTTACTTCACTCTGTATAATAGGCTCCAGTTTCATCCACCTCATTAGAACTGATTCAAATGAATTCTTTTTAATGGCTGAGTAATACTCCATTGTGTATATGTACCACGGCTTTCTTATCCATTCATCTGCTGATGGACATCTAGGTTGCTTCCATGTCCTGGGTATTAAAAACAGTGCTGCGATGAACATTGGGGTACACGTGTCTCTTTCCCTTCTGGTTTCCTCAGTGTGTATGCCCAGCAGTGGGATTGCTGGATCATAAGGCAGTTCTATTTCCAGTTTTTTAAGGAATCTCCACACTGTTCTCCATAGTGGCTGTACTAGTTTGCATTCCCACCAACAGTGTAAGAGGGTTCCCTTTTCTCCACACCCTCTCCAGCATTTATTATTTGTAGACTTTTGGATCGCAGCCATTCTGACTGGTGTGAAATGGTACCTCATAGTGGCCTTGATTTGCATTTCTCTGATAATGAGTAATGTTGAACATCTTTTCATGTGTTTGTTAGCCCTCTGTATGTCTTCTTTGGAGAAATGTCTATTTAGTTCTTTGGCCCATTTTTTGATTGGGTCATTTATTTTTCTGGAGTTGAGCTGGAGGAGTTGCTTGTATATTTTTGAGATTAGTTGTTTGTCAGTTGCTTCATTTGCTATTATTTTCTCCCATTCTGAAGGCTGTCTTTTCACCTTGCTGATAGTTTCCTTTGATGTGCAGAAGCTTTTAAGTTTAATTAGGTCCCATTTGTTTATTTTTGCTTTTATTTCCGATATTCTGGGAGGTGGGTCATAGAGGATCCTGCTGTGATGTATGTCAGAGAGTGTTTTGCCTATGTTCTCCTCTAGGAGTTTTATAGTTTCTGGTCTTATGTTTAGATCATTAATCCATTTTGAGTTTGTTTTTGTGTATGGTGTTAGAAAGTGGTCTAGTTTCATTCTTTTACAAGTGGTTGACCAGTTTTCCCAGCACCACTTGTTAAAGAGATGGTCTTTAATCCATTGTATATACTTGCCTCCTTTGTCAAAGATAAGGTGTCCATATGTGCGTGGATTTATCTCTGGGCTTTCTATTTTGTTCCATTGATCTTTATTTCTGTCTTTGTGCCAGTACCATACTGTCTTGATGACTGTGGCTTTGTAGTAGAGCCTGAAGTCAGGTAGGTTGATTCCTCCAGTTCCATTCTTCTTTCTCAAGATCGCTTTGGCTATTCGAGGTTTTTTGTATTTCCATACAAATTGTGAAATTATTTGTTCTAGCTCTGTGAAGAATACCGTTGGTAGCTTGATAGGGATTGCATTGAATCTATAAATTGCTTTGGGTAGTATACTCATTTTCACTATATTGATTCTTCCAATCCATGAACATGGTATATTTCTCCATCTATTAGTGTCCTCTTTGATTTCTTTCACTAGTGTTTTATAGTTTTCTATATATAGGTCTTTAGTTTCTTTAGGTAGATATATTCCTAAGTATTTTATTCTTTCCGTTGCAATGGTGAATGGAATTGTTTCCTTAATTTCTCTTTCTGTTTTCTCATTATTAGTGTATAGGAATGCAAGGGATTTCTGTGTGTTGATTTTATATCCTGCAATTTTACTATAGTCATTGATTAGTTCTAGTAATTTTCTGGTGGAGTCTTTAGGGTTTTCTATGTAGAGGATCATGTCATCTGCAAATAGTGAGAGTTTTACTTCTTCTTTTCCAATTTGGATTCCTTTTATTTCTTTTTCTGCTCTGATTGCTGTGGCCAAAACTTCCAAAACTATGTTGAATAGTAATGGTGAAAGTGGGCACCCTTGTCTTGTTCCTGACTTTAGAGGAAATGCTTTCAATTTTTCACCATTGAGGATAATGTTTGCTGTGGGTTTGTCATATATAGCTTTTATTATGTTGAGGTATGTTCCTTCTATTCCTGCTTTCTGGAGAGTTTTTATCATAAATGGGTGTTGAATTTTGTCAAAGGCTTTCTCTGCATCTATTGAGATAATCATATGGTTTTTATTTTTTAATTTGTTAATATGGTGTATTACATTGATTGATTTGCGGATATTGAAGAATCCTTGCATCCCTGGGATAAAGCCCACTTGGTCATGGTGTATGATCTTTTTAATGTGTTGTTGGATTCTGATTGCTAGAATTTTGTTAAGGATTTTTGCATCTATGTTCATCAGTGATATTGGCCTGTAGTTGTTTTTTTTTTTTTTTTTTTTTTTGTGGGATCTTTGTCAGGTTTTGGTATTAGGGTGATGGTGGCCTCATAGAATGAGTTTGGAAGTTGACATTCCTCTGCAATTTTCTGGAAGAGTTTGAGCAGGATAGGTGTTAGCTCTTCTCTAAATTTTTGGTAGAATTCAGCTGTGAAGCCATCTGGACCTGGGCTTTTGTTTGCTGGAAGATTTTTGATTACAGTTTCAATTTCCGTGCTTGTGATGGGTCTGTTAAGATTTTCTATTTCTTCCTGGTCGAGTTTTGGAAAGTTGTACTTTTCTAAGAATTTGTCCATTTCTTCCACGTTGTCCATTTTATTGGCATATAATTGTTGACAGTAGTCTCTTATGATCCTTTGTATTTCTGTGTTGTCTGTTGTGATCTCTCCATTTTCATTTCTAATTTTATTGATTTGATTTTTCTCCCTTTGTTTCTTGATGAGTCTGGCTAATGGTTTGTCAATTTTATTTATCCTTTCAAAGAACCAGCTTTTGGTTTTGTTGATTTTTGCTATGGTCTCTTTTGTTTCTTTTGCATTTATTTCTGCTCTAATTTTTAAGATTTCTTTCCTTCTACTAACCCTGGGGTTCTTCATTTCTTCCTTTTCTAGTTGCTTTAGGTGTAGAGTTAGGTTATTTATTTGACTTTTTTCTTGTTTCTTGAGGTGTGCCTGTATTGCTATGAACTTTCCCCTTAGGGCTGCTTTTACCATGTCCCACAGGTTTTGGGTTGTTGTGTTTTCATTTTCATTCGTTTCTATGCAAATTTTGATTTCTTTTTTGATTTCTTCTGTGATTTGTTGGTTATTCAGCAGCGTGTTGTTCAGCCTCCATATGTTGGAATTTTTAATCGTTTTTCTCCTGTAATTGAGATCTAATCTTACTGCATTGTGGTCAGAAAAGATGCTTGGAATGATTTCTATTTTTTTGAATTTACCAAGGCTAGCTTTATGGCCCAGGATGTGATCTATCCTGCAGAAGGTTCCATGTGTGCTTGAGAAAAAGGTGAAATTCATTGTTTTGGGATGAAATGTCCTATAGATATCAATTAGGTCTAACTGGTCTATTGTATCATTTAAAGTTTGTGTTTCCTTGTTAATTTTCTGTTTAGTTGATCTATCCATAGGTGTGAGTGGGGTATTAAAGTATCCCACTATTATTGTGTTATTGTTAATTTCTCCTTTCATACTTGTTAGCATTTGTCTTACATACTGCGGTGCTCCCGTGTTGGGTGCATATATATTTATAATTGTTATACCTTCTTCTTGGATTGATCCTTTGATCATTATGTAGTGACCTTCTTTGTCTCTTTTCACAGCCTTTGTTTTAAAGTCTATTTTATCTGATATGAGTATTGCTACTCCTGCTTTCTTTTGGTCTCTATTTGCATGGAAAATCTTTTTCCAGCCCTTCACTTTCAGTCTGTATGTGTCCCCTGTTTTGAGGTGGGTCTCTTGTAGACAACATATGTAGGGGTCTTGTTTTTGTATCCATTCAGCCAGTCTTTGTCTTTTGGTTGGGGCATTCAACCCATTTACGTTTAAGGTAATTACTGATAAGTATGATCCCGTTGCCATTTACTTTATTGTTTTGGGTTCGAACTTATACACCGTTTTTGTGTTTCCTGTCTAGAGAATATCCTTTAGTATTTGTTGGAGAGCTGGTTTGGTGGTGCTGAATTCTCTCAGCTTTTGCTTGTCTGAAAAGCTTTTGATTTCTCCTTCATACTTGATTGAAATCCTTGCTGGGTACAATAATCTGGGCTGTAGGTTATTTTCTTTCATCACTTTAAGTATGTCTTGCTATTCCCTCCTGGCTTGAAGAGTTTCTATTGAAAGATCAGCTGTTATCCTTATGGGAATTCCCTTGTGTGTTATTTGTTGTTTTTCCCTTGCTGCTTTTAATATTTGTTCTTTGTGTTTGATCTTTGTTAATTTGATTAATATGTGTCTTGGGGTGTTTCGCCTTGGGTTTATCCTGTTTGGGACTCTCTGGGTTTCTTGGACTTGGGTGATTATTTCCTTCCCCATTTTAGGGAAGTTTTCAACTATTATCTCCTCAAGTATTTTCTCATGGTCTTTCTTTTTGTCTTCTTCCTCTGGGACCCCTATGATTCGAATGTTGTAGCGTTTAACATTGTCCTGGAGGTCTCTGAGATTGTCCTCATTTCTTTTAATTCGTTTTTCTTTTATCCTCTCTGATTCATTTATTTCTACCATTCTATCTTCTAATTCACTAATCCTATCTTCTGCCTCTGTTATTCTACTATTTGTTGCCTCCAGAGTGTTTTTAATTTCATTTATTGCATTATTCATTATATATTGACTCTTTTTTATTTCTTCTAGGTCCCTGTTAAACCTTTCTTGCATCTTCTCAATCCTTGTCTCCAGGCTGTTTATCTGTGATTCCATTTTAATTTCAAGATTTTGGATCAATTTCACTATCATTATTCAGAATTCTTTATCAGGTAGATTCCCTATCTCTTCCTCTTTTGTTTGGTTTGGTGGGCATTTATCCTGTTCCTTTATCTGCTGGGTATTCCTCTGTCTCTTCATCTTGTTTAAATTGCTGATTTTGGGGTGTCCTTTCTATATTCTGGCAGTTTGTGGAGTTCTCTTTATTGTGGCTTTTCCTCGCTGTGTGTGGGTTTGCACAGGTGGCTTGTCAAGGTTTCCTGGTTAGGGAAGCTTGTGTTGGTGTTCTGGTGGGTGGAGCTGTATTTCTTCTCTCTGGAGTGCAATGAAATGTCCAGTAATGAGTTATGAGATGTCTATGGTTTTGGGGTGACTTTGGGCAGTTTGTATCTTGAAGCTCAGGGCTGTGTTCCTTTGTTGCTGGAGAATTTGCTTGGTATGTCTTGCCCTGGAACTTGTTGGCCCTTGGTGGTGCTTGGTTTCAGTGTTGGTATGGAGGCGTTTGATGAGCTCCTGTCAATTAATGTTCCTTGGAGTCAGGAGTTCCCTGGAGTCAGGGTTTGGACTTAAGCCTCCTGCTTCCAGTTATCGGTCTTATTTTTACAGTAGTTTCAAAACTTCTCCTTCTATACAGCACCATTGATAAAACATCTACGTTAAAGATGAAAAGTTTCTCTACTATGAGGGTCACTCAGAGAGGTTCACAGCATTACATGGAGAAGAGAAGAGGGAGGAGGGAGTTAGAGGTGACCCTAATGAGATGAGGTGGAATCAATAGTGGAGAGAGTGGGCTAGCCAGTAGTCACTTCCTTATGTGCACTCCACCACTGGACCACTCAGAGATGTTCACAGAGTTATACAGAGAAGAGAAGAAGGAGGAAGGAGACAGAGGTGGCCAGAGGGATAAAAGGGGAGAATGAAAAGGAGGGAGACAGATCCAGCCAGTAATCAGTTCCCTAAGTGTTCTCCACCATCTGGAACACACATAAACTCACAGAGTTGGGTAGAGTAGAGAGGGGTTAGGGAGGAGACACAGGCGACCTGGTGGAGAAAAAGGAGAGTCCAAAGGGAGAGAGAGCAGTCACGCCAGTAATCTCGCTCCCTAGTGAAAAATGGGTCCTGAAGATTGGGTTCTTAAAGGTACAAAATTGGTAACAAATACATAAAAGCAAAAATTAAAAATCTAGAGTAGAGTTTGGAATTTCAAAAATACAATGTTAAAAAAAAGGAAGAAGAAACATAAAGAGAGAAAACAAACAAACAAAAACAATGTCGCAAAAATTATAAAGAAAATATAGGTACAAATTTGATATCAAATACAAAAAAGCATAAATTAAAAATCTAGAGTAGAGTTTGGAATTTCAGATATACAATGTTATATAAAAGAATAAGAGAATGAAACAGAAAAAAAAGTCACAGAAATTATAAAAAAAAAACTGTAGGTACAAAATTGATAACATATACCAAAAAGCTAAAATTAAAAAACTAGAGTAGAGTTTGGAATTTCAAAAATACAATGTTAAAGAAAAGAAGAAGGAAAAAAAAAAAAAGGTCAAAAAATTATAAAATACATATATATATGAAGTTTGCTGAAGAAGAAAAAAATAGGGTCTTATTTTTTTTTTTTTGCAAAGTAATAAGTTATAAAAGTGAAAATTAAAGGAACAATAGAGGACTTAAAAAATTTTTTTTAATTAAAAAAAAAGAAAGAAAGAATGATCGTAAAAATAGTAAAAATATATCTAGGACTTTCTGTGGTTTTGTTGTATTGTGGATTCAGTTCATTTTTGGCTAGTTCCTTGGTCCAACTTATATTTCTCAAGATCTATAGGCCCCTTCCTATGTAGTCCGTAGTAACCACGGGGTTTTAATCTATTGCCCGTAGCTTCCAAGGCGTTTCCCTCTGTTATAACTTCTTCTGTTTGCTGGTCTCTTCAGTGTCGGGCTTCCACCCTGACACAAAGGGGACAGTGGGGGAAACTTTTTTTTTTTAGGTTCACTTGTTCAGTCGCGCTGTGGGGAAGGAGGGAGGGATGCTGCAAACAAATAACACTGGCGTGAGCTCGCAGTGCCTCAGCCACACTGGGTCTGCCCCCACTCACGGCGCGTGTAGCCTCCCTGCCCACACTGCTTGGGCTCTAGGTTGTTCCGCCGAGAACAATCCGAGGCCGGCCCTGGGCTGCATGTACCTCCCAGGTCCAAGCCGCTCAGGTTCAGGCACTCCGGTAGTCCTCAGAGGCGCAGACTCAGTTGGGCCTGCATTTTGTGCTCTTCCCAGGTCCGAGCAGCTCAGGTGATGAGGTGTTTGGCGAGCGCCAATGCTGCGACTTATCGCCTCCCCGCCACTCGGTTATCTGGGCGTAAAACCGGCGCACCTTCTCAGGCAGATGTTGACCATCCAGACCCCCAAGAAGTTTTAGTTAGCAAATAAGCCTGCTTACAGTTTTATAGATAATGTCTCTCTGGGGCTGCGATTGTCCCCTTCTGGCTCTGGCTGCCTATCACCGGAGGGGGAAGGTCTGCAGCCGGCTATCTCTGTTCAGTCCTTTGTTCCGTGCGCGGGCCTGGCGGTGTCTTAGGTTGGGGCTGGCTTTTCGCGTGGTAGATATCCCACAGTCTGGTTTGCTAGCCCAAATTATTTCGCTCAGATAGCGCTCAGGGTATTCAGGCCAGATTCTTACTCTCAGCGATGCAGCCCACGCAGCGCCTCCCTGCCCAGCCCCGGCTTGCTAATGGCGTGTGCAGGCGTCTGCGCTGCTTCTCCGCTGGGGGAGTTACTGTAGGGCTCGCAATCTGCGAGTTTTACTTGTTTATTTTTTCTCCCTGTTATGTTGCCCTCTGTGCTTCCAAAGTTCGGCGCAGATTCGGCAGTGAGAAGGTTTCCTGGTGTTTGGAAACTTCTCTCTTTTTAAGACTCCCTTCCCGGGACGGAACTCCGTCCCTCCCTCTTTTGTCTCTTTTTTTGTCTTTTATATTTTTTCCTACCTCCTTTCGAAGAGTTGGGTTGCTTTTCTGGGTGCCTGATGTCCTCTGCCGGCATTCAGAAGTTGTTTTGTGGAATTTACTCGACGTTTAAATGCTCTTTTGATGAATTTGTGGGGGAGAAAGTGTTCTCCCCGTCCTACTCCTCCGCCATCTTGGCTCCTCCCCCTTTTATTTTCTTTTTTAAAAAATATTTATTTACTTTTGGCTGCACTCATTTTTTGTTGCTGCACATAGGCTTTCTCTAGTTGCAGCGAGCAGGGGCTACTCTTCCTTGCGGAGCACAGGCATCTCATTGCTGTGGCTTCTCTTGTTGCAGAGCATGGACTCTGTAGGCACACGGGTTTCAGTAGCTGTGATGCAGGGATTAGTTGCCCTGAGGCATGTATCATCTTCCCCTGGCCAGGGATCGAACTGTCTCCTGCATTGGTAGATGGGGTCTTAACCACTGGCCCCCTGGGGAAACCTTGTTTCTTTTAACCTTTGCTTTCTACTGTTTTTACAAGGTAGTCACTAAAGGAATGTTGCCTATTGCCAAAAATATGCATAATGGCCTATCTCCAACCCTGTCCCCCCATGCCTGAATGTTAAACTAAAATACCTTTGTAAAGCTCCCAGGAAATATCCTGAACCAGCCCACCTGTGAATAGCTACAGGAAAGAAAAAATTAACACATCCCCTCCCACAGTCTGGCCAAAACCAGATCTTTGCAACAACTCATGGTCTTTTTATCCTCACCTCCCCTTTCTTTCGGAGAAGGCAATGGCACCCCACTCCAGTACTCTTGCCTGGAAAATTTCATGAACAGAGGAGCCTGGTAGGCTGCAGTCCATGGGGTTGCTAAGAGTCAGACACGACTGGGCGACTTCCCTTTCACTTTTCACTTTCATGCATTGGAGAAGGAAATGGCAACCCACTCCAGTGTTCTTGCCTGGAGAATCCCAGGGACAGGGGAGACTGGTGGGCTTCCGTCTATGGGGTTGCACAGAGTCGGACACGACTGAAGTGACTTAGCAGTAGCAGCAGCCCCTTTCTTTGTTCTTTAAAAGAAATTAGCTTACAGGCCCTGGTAAGATGCTTTTCTAGGACACTGGTTCATCATCTTCTCGGAATCCCGGCATTATGAACAAAGTCCTTATTCCATGCCCCAACACCTGGCTCCTGATTTATTGGCCTATCGTGTGGCAAAGAGAATGAGCTTGGAGCTGGGCAGTTTCCCTTGTGCTGCTATTCCATGGGAAGTGTTACTGCAAATGGCGAACCAGCTGGGTTTCTATGGATGCACAATCCATTCTCTTAAGATGTGCTTATCTGGAGAGACCATAAACTTGCTTACTGAGCGGACCCTGCATGGCTGAACTTTTTATTTCTGTCTTTGCCACTCAACCTCCCAACTGGGTGGACATTCATACTTTCTTGAATAGAAAGCTTGTGTGTATTAGTCTCTCAAGCTTATCTGACTCTTTGCAATCCTACAACCCTATGTATTGTAACCCGCCAGATTACTCTGTCCTTGGAATTCTCCTGGCAAAAATACTGGACTGGGTTATAATTCCCTTCTCCAGGGGTAGGATGCTTACCGGGAACAAATATTTAAATAGTTCAGTCACTCAGTGGTGTCCAACTCTTTGAAACCTCATGCACTGCAGCACACCAGGCTTCCCTGTACATCACCAACTCCCGAAGCTTGCTGAAACTCAAGTCCATCATCTCATCCTCTGTCATCCCCCTCTCCCACCTTCAATCTTTCCCAGCATCAGGGTCTTTTCCAATGAGTCAGTTCTTCACAGCAGGTGGCCAAAGTATTGGAGTTTCAGCTTCAGCACCAGTCCTTCCAATGAACAGTCAGGACTGATCTCCTTTAGGATGGACTGGTTGGATCTCCTTGCAGTCAAGGGACTCTCAAGAGTCTTCTCCAACACCACAGTTCAAAAGCATCAATTCCTCAGCAATAAATGGAGGATAAATGGAGGGTGGATAAATGGAGGATGGCTTTTGACAAGGCTACAGAGGAAGGCTTCCCTGGTGGCTCAGACAGTGAAGCATCTGCCTGCAATGTAGGAGACCTGGGTTCAATCCCTGGGTCGGGACGATACCCTGAAGAAGGAAGTGGCAACCCAATCCAGTACTCTTTTTTTTTTTAATTGGAGGCTAATTACTTTACAATATTGTGGTGGTTTTTGTCATATATTGACATGAATCAGCCATGGGTGTACCTGTGTTCTCCATCCTGAACCCCCTCCCACATTCCTCTCCATCCCATCCCTCAGGGTCATCCCAGTGCACCAGCCCTGAGCACCCTGTCTCATGCATTGAACCTGGACTGACGACCTGTTTCACATATGGTAATATACATGATTCAATGCTATTCTGTCAAAGCATCTCACCCTCGCCTTCTCCCACAGAGTCCAAAAGACTGTTCTTTACATCTGTGTCTCTTTTGCTGTCTCGTATATAGGGTCATCATTACCATCTTTCTAAATTCCATATATATGCATTAATATACTGTATTGGTGTTTTTCTTTCTGACTTACTTCACTCTGTATAATAGGCTCCAGTTACATCCACCTCATTAGAACTGATTCAAACACCTGGAAAATTCCATGGACTGAGGAGCCTGGCAGGCTACAGTCCTGGGGTTGCAAAGAGTCAGACACATCTGAGTGACTTCACTTCCACTTTTCACAGAGGAAGCACACCAGCTCCATCTAGTGTGCTTCTGAAGATGGATCTTCAGAAGCAAATCTGGCAGTTTCTATTGCTGACCCTAGGGGCTTTCCAGGTGGCTCAGTCCACCTGCCATTGTTGGAGACTCGGGTTGGACCTCTGGGTTGGAAGTCCCCATGAAGGAGGAAATGGAAACCAACTCCAGGCCTTGCCTGCAAAATTCTATGAATAAAGGAGCCTGGTGGGCTACAGTACATGGGGTCCCAAAGAATCAGACATGACTGAGTACAACACAACAGAATTGCTGAGCCTAACTGAGATCCTAATAATGGAGGCATATCACACCTAGAGCATTATAGAAAGTGTATCTTAGCAGGTCCTAGGCAAAAGAGCTTAAACAAAATTCAGGAGATACAACAAAAACTTAATGAGGCTCCATCAGAGTTATGGCTCAATTGGTAAAGAATCCACCTGCAATGCAGGAGACACAGGAGATGCAGATCCGATCCCAGGGTTGGGAAGATCCTCTGGAGGAGGGAAGGCAACCCACTCCAGTATTCTTGCCTGGGACATCTCATGACCAGAGGATTCTGGCAGGCTACAGTCCCTAGGGTAGCAAAAAGTCAGACACGACCAAGCATACACGCAAACACAGGCACACATGCACACACAGTCAAAGAATTTATCAAGCTCACAGGTGCTATAGGAACACAGACCCTGAGGCCCCTGAGACTGTCAGGACAGTAAATATGACCTTCATTGAACAAACTATCCCAGATATAAGAAGAAAATTACAAAATTCAGATGGTGCGTTTGGAATGAACACTTCTCAATTGGTAGATGTTGCTTTTAACATGTTCAACAACAGGGAACAATGACAGAAGAAAGAAGACGCAAAGTGGAACACCACTTTCCTGGCAGCAGTGTTGGATTCTGGAAAGTGCGTAACCCGAAGAGAGAAAAGTCACCACTGGGGAAGGAGTGATGCACTTACTGTAAGGAGGAAAGAAACTGGAAAAAAGATTGCCCTGGGCTAAAACATAGTATTGCCAACATCCGCTGGATCATCGAAAAAGCAAAAGAGTTCCAGAAAAACATCTATTTCTGCTTTATTGACTATGCCAAAGCCTTTGACTGTGTGGATCACAATAAACTGTGGAAAATTCTGAAAGAGATGGCAATACCAGACCACCTGACCTGCCTCTTGAAAAACCTATATGCAGGTCAGGAAGCAACAGTTAAAACTGGACATGGAACAACAGACTGGTTCCAAATAGGAAAAGGAGTACATCCAGGCTGTATATTGTCACCGTGCTTATTTAACTTATATGCAGAGTACATCATGAGAAACGCTGGGCTGGAAGAAGCACAAGCTGGAATCAAGATTGCTGGGAGAAACATCAATAACCTCAGATATGCAGATGACACTACCCTTATGGCAGAAAGTGAAGAGGAACTAAAGACCCTCTTGATGAAAGTGAAAGAGGAGAGTGAAAAAGTTGGCCTAAAGCTCAACATTCAGAAAACTAAGATCATGGTATCTGGTCCCATCACTTCATGGGAAATAGATGGGGAAACAGTGGAAACAGTGTCAGACTTCATTTTTTTTTGGCTCCAAAATCACTGCAGATGGTGACTCAGCCATGAAATTAAAAGACGCTTACTCCTTGGAAGGAAAGTTATGACCAACTTAGATAGCATATTCAAAAGCAGAGACATTACTTTGCCAACAAAGGTCTGTCTAGTCAAGGCTATGGTTTTTCCTGTGGTCATGTATGGATGTGAGAGTTGGACTGTAAAGAAAGCTGAGCGCCAAAGAATTGATGCCTTTGAACTGTGGTGTTGGAGAAGACTCTTGAGACTCTCTTGGACTGCAAGGAGATCCAACCAGTCCATTCTAAAGGAGATCAGTCCTGAGTGTTCATTGGAAGGACTGATGCTAAAGCTGAAACTCCAATACTTTGGCCACCTCATGCGAAGAGTTGACTCACTGGAAAAGACCCTGATGCTGGGAGGGATTGGGGGCAGGAGGAGAAGGGGACGACAGAGGATGTGATGGCTGGATGGCATCACCGACTTGATGGACATGAGTTTGAGTGAACTCCGGGAGTTGGTGATGGACAGGGAGGCCTGGTGTGCTGCGATTCATGGGATCCCAAAGAGTCAGACACGACTGAGCGACTGAACTGAACTGAACTGAAAACATAGGAACAAAAACAATTACAAGGAAGCCAGGAGCCTCTTGTATGGTCGAAAGAGAGGAACACTCAAGGTAAACCCAGAGATCTAGGGGGCTCCCTTTAACTAGAGTCATGCATGCATGAATGCATGCAATTCCAATTTCCCCACAGGAGCCCCAGGCTACTTCGATGATGAGGAACAAGTTGATTGACTTTCTAATAGATACGGCACAACAGTCTGTGGTAAGCACCAAACTGACACAGAAAACATCTCAATTCACCCCAGTTACAGGAGTCCCTGAAGAAGCACAAAATCATTCCTTCTTACAATCTCCAGAATGTCAACTAGGGGACCCCCCTGAACACAGTTTCTTAGGATATGCCAGAGTGTCCAATCCCTCTTTGGGGACAGAATCTCCTTTGTAAGTTAAAAGCTCAAGTAACATTTTTGCCAGAACAGCTTGACATCAGGGGCCCACCCACCAGAGCATGCTTTGAGCCTACAGATGGCGCTCATGGAAGCCCCAGAAAAGTAGATGGAGCTCTTTCTCCCCTGAGCTATTTGCTTTTACATGGCAGGGCCCAGAAACAGAGGTAACTCAACAGTGTGCTTGGACGGACCTCCATCAAGGATTTAAGAATTCCCCTACTGGAAGCAGCTCTTTGCAGGAAACTGCCCTCAGGAGGAAGCCACTGTCCTTGTCACCTTAGCAAAGCTATATTGTAACTCACTTTCACAGGTACCCCCATGTTCTCAACTCCAACCCAAGCATACTTTTCAAATCTTGTAATCTCACAATCCTTGCCTAATTTGTTGGTTCTTTCCATAAATCAAAGCAGTAGACATGAAGAATAAGTAGTTAACAGGTGACCAGATCTCTTCTCTAGCTTCCCCTTCAGTAGTCTGAACACATTGTGTGAACAAGAGTAACATGGAGGGAAGATCATGAGGAGTCCACAAGCCTGCACACGGTGGAGAACGGCCACGACTCTCACTCCCTATCTCAGAGATGAACTGAGATTACTTCTGTTTCCCTTTCAAAACTTTCAGGGCTGAAGGGAATCTTTGGAAGTGGCCTCCCAGGGATGCTGAGTCCACCTTCTCCCCAGATTTCTGCCATTCTGATTAAAAGCATCTTTTCTCTCCACTGACATTTGTGGGCATTGATTTTGTAAGGAGTGAACAGCAGGACCCGATTCACTGGGTAACACTACTTTGGGGAAACCTTGGCTAGGAACCTTAGAAACTTAAGATTAGACAAAGGACTCTTACTCCAGTATGTGGACAATTTGCTCAGAGTGAGCTCTACATATGAGAAAAGTCTACAAAACACAATCAGAACTCTGAACTATTTGGCCAATTCTGGATATAAGGTCTCCCAGAAAGAGGCCCAGACATGTCAGCAACAAGTCATCTATCCAGGCTTTTTCCTTTCCTAAGGACAGTGGGATCTTTTGCCCAAGAGACAACAGGCAGTTCAGACTTAAGAACACCCAAGACCCACGGGCACCTGAGGGTCTTCCTGGGAATGGCAAGGTTCTGTCACATTTGGATCTCAAACTATGGGCTCAGAGGAAAACTCTTCTAGGAGGCTTTAAAGGGACATGATCTTGAGTCCCTTACTTAGACTAAAGAGTACCAGACAGCCTTTGAAACAATAAAAACAAAGTTAGCCTCAGCCTAACCTTTCAAATTGTATGTCCAGGAGAGACAAGGCCTGAGTAGGGGGTGGGGGGGGGGTGTTAATTCAAGCTCTGGGGAATGACCCCCTGCCTACTTCTCAAAACAACTAGTATAGACTGTTAAGGGGTGGCTCCCTTTCCTTCCAGATGTAACAGCTATATGTGACAGGCTTCAGGGAGCTGAGAAGTTTACCCTGGAGCAATCCACCACTGTGTCTGTCCCTCCTCACATCTTTTCTTTTCTGGAACAAAGAGGGAGCTATTAGCTGACTTCTGAGAGAATTCAGTATTCTCTTAGACAACCCCAACTTAAGACTTCAGGTCACTTCAGCCTGAAATCCAGCCACATTGTTCTTGACTGATGCTTCACATACACAACTCAATACACAACTGCCTACACGTGGCAGATGGAACTTAAGGGACTTAAGGGACTCCACTAAGCCTCATGTGGGACTGATGACCGATGGAAGCAGCTTTATGGACCAGAAATCATTGCTCTGACAAGATCCCTACTAAGCACTGAAGACAAGGGAGTACATATACACACAGACTCTCACTATACATTTTCCCTGATGCACACTCACGGGCACTCTGGAAAGAATAGGGGCTCCTCAGTCAAACCGTCAAGACAGAAAGCATGCTTCTGAAATCCTGTCACTATTAGAAGCGGTCCATAAGCCCTCCCAAGTGGCCATAAGGCCACCAAAAGGGTGAAACTCATACAACAGAGGGTGACTGGTTAGCTGCCCAAGCTGCAAAAAAGCCAGCAAAGAAGGTGATGATCAAGCCTTGCTGGGGTCAAGGAGGAATCAGGAGCCTACCAAGGGCACGCCCACAAGCGCCCCGGTTAGGCCTGGTCTCCTAACCTGCATAGCCTCGCCCACAGAGCCCCATCCTCAGAAATGAGGTCAGCTCCGCCTTTCGCGGGTTTGGGCAGGGACTAGTCAGCCTACACATTGCCTTCGCAAACTCACCCCTCTGCGCCATGAGGTTCCCTTTTGCCAGAGGCCACCAAGCCCTTAGGCTTCCTGAATCCCCAGACACCCACAAAAACTTCCTGCCTCTGAGAGGCCCGCCTCTCGCCTTAGTAACCGAATCCCTTAAGTTGGCCAGACTGCGCACAGTACTCCGACTGCGGGCGGCCCCTGTCGGTCAAGCATTTTCTTTCTGTCCAGTGTCCACTCCACCTTCCTGCTCCTGCCTTTCCTGGAGGATAACTGAGGATGAAGTTTCTTCCATTCTGGCGAGTCCCATCTCATCTATCAAGACTTAGGCTGCGAGCTTCCTCCAGGGCAGAGAGGAATAGGCCCCAACCTTCCATTGGGTCCGGATAATGTCAGTCAAGGGATGGGCGGGTCCAACAGCGACCTGACGCAAGGTTTCTGTGGAGACACTACTCAGACGGAATGGGGCGGGACGACCCGAGGGGACCGGCTTCGCTATATTGGGCCAGAGGCGAGGCAGTCCGCCCTCCGTACTCCGGATTGGCTGAGCGCGAGCCGCGCCCCCCTCACGCCGGCGGCTTTCGCACGAGAAGTGGGCCCATTTCGCCCCAGTTGTAGCCACACGTGCCCTCGCTGAGGGAGTGAGTGCAGATCGGGACGGCCAGATCCGTCGTAGACCCGGGAGCAGCGCGGGCCATTTCAACGGTGAGGGAACACAAGTGGGCGGTGGGAAGGAGGGGTCTGGCGCCCGTAGGGCGACTAAAGCTCCGCAACCGGAAGTACCTTCAGAGCGGCGTCGCACCCGGAAGTGTGGCAGGACGGCAGCCACACCCGGAAGTGTGGTGCTTCCGGGGCTACGGGAACTAATGGTACCTAGCCAATTGAGATGCAGAGTTAAAACAGGTGTTTGTATATCTTTATTTGCTGAGGCTTGGCAGAGCCTTCCTTTGCGGGAAGTGTTGGAGGTTGCAAGTATGTGGTCGTGTTTTTGAATGTTTCATCTGTTGAAACGCCAGGAGAGAACGAGCCCCAGGAGTGTGTGCAAGGAGGCCAGGCTGAGTTAAAGCTTTTAAGAAGTTTCTTTTGCTGCGGGTCACCCTCCATCCCCGCTCCCCACAGGGATGTGCAGATGGAGGCCGGAGGAGACACTGCTGCCCCAGTCCCTGGGGATGCGGAGGACTTGGAGGAGATGCGGTTCCCCAGTGAGGAGGCTGAAGATGGTGGAGGGGTTCACAAGGACTTACCCGATCCTGGAGATGCAGGCTTGGAGAAAGCAGGTATACATTCCCTTCACGAGGGTCTTGGAATTCCTAGGGGATGTTATTCTTGGGGAAGGTTCTTGGGGACCCAGAGAGGAGTCTTTGGGACTCAGGAAAGTAGTTTAAACCATACTTTGGGTCAGTGGGAAGTCATTGTGGACTCAAGTTGTAGTTTAAATCATTGAGGAGTGAAAAGGAAATCAGCGAGTATCAATGGATGTTCACTGGGGAGTGGTGTGAATATAGGCCCTTGAAGAATCAGAAAGGGATCAGTTGGGGTTAGAGAGGGACCCTGGGGGTTTAGGCTGTTTAGATCAATGATGACCAAAAGAAAGTTAATATGGTCAGTGAAAGTGAAAGTCACTCAGTCCTGTCGGACTCTTTGCGACCCCATGGACTATACAGTCCATGGAATTCTCCAGGCCAGAATACTGGAGTGGGTATCCTTTCCCTTCTCCAGGGGATCTTCCCAACCCAGGGATCGAACCCAGATCTCCCGCGTTGCAGGCAGATTCTTTACCAGCTGAGCCACAAGGGAAGCCCTAATATGGTCAGAGGGGGACTATTTAGAAGTTAGTGTCTTTGGGGGCTTTAAATCACTGAAGTGGGAAAGGGGATCTGTGGAGGCCATTGGACACTCAATATTTACATCTTTGAGGAGTTGATGGCAGTTGTTGGAGGGAATCTTTAAGGAGCCAGATCTTAGTGGATTTAATGGTGATCATTATTGGAGAGACAGTGGACATCAGTGAGACAATTAGAGAGTCAGAGGACCAGTAGGAAGATCTTTGAAGTCCCCAGTGTATATGTAGTGGTATAAAGTGGAGGATTAGCAGAAATCATTGGGGAATGAGTGCTCATTGACCACTTTGGAATTAGTGGATGTTGATGGGGTCGTTGGAAAGGATCATTGAACATTACTGAAAATCAGTAACAGGGGTTGTCTTTGAGCACTTGGGAAGTATTGGGAGGAGGTAATTGGGGACTGTCAATGAGAGAGTGAGGAAATATGAGGTCATTGGGATTTTATGGGGAAAGTATTGATACATAGTTGCCAGTGGATAATACTGGTTGTCAATGGGGATCAGTAGACATTGACTAAAATAAATGGGAGGGTAGTCAGTAGAGGGCAATGAAATTGTGGATTTCACTGTTGAATGTTAATAATGGTCATGGGGAAGGGCCATAGAGGTCATTAAAGTCCTGTGTGTTAGTGTATATTATGGTGGTTATTGTAGGGAGGGGGTGGATATCAGTGAGGATAAAGGAGAGTCATACCACTGAGAATAAAGGTCAGGGGAGTCAGTAGGGGTCATTGGAAGCCTTGGATGTTAATGGAGGTCAATGGTGGTCATTATTGGGAATGCAGTGGACATGGAGTAGATTAAATTGTGTGTTGGGGCAGTCGCTGAAGATCATTGAAGATCTAGGTATTAGTTATGTTAATGTGGGGGTCACTGAAATGTTACCGAGCAGCAGTGGGAATGAATAGGAAGTTGGGGGAATCCTAAAGATCTGGATGTTAGTGGATCATCATGGCAGTCTTTGGGAGAATTAGTGGTCTTCCCCAAGAATATAAATGGGTGACCAGGAGAGTCAATAGTGTCGTTAGGATCAGTGGACATCAGTGAGGATAAAAAGGGGTTAGGGTAAGGAGGGGTGCATAACTGCTGACACAGATGTTAGTAGATATAATGGTGGCCATTAAGTAATGAGCAGATATCAGAGTAAATGAGTGGTCAGATTAAATGGGAGTTCACTGAAGATGAAGATATCGATGATCATTCACAGGTGTTTGGGTGTTTTGCAAACTTGGGAATGGCAGTTATTGAAAAAGGGAAATAATTATTCAGCAGGGAAATAGAGGATTCGGTAATAAAAGTTAGATGGGCTTATTGGAGTTTTTGTGGGGGAGGACATTGAAACCTAAGTGTTAGTAGACGTCATTGAGGGGCAAAGGAGACACCTGGAGGTGTGTGTCAGTGGCAGGGATCACTGCAGGGCTGGTAGGGATTTGATGGTTCTGTGGACACATGGGGTTAGTGGGGGTCCACAGGCAGATGACTTACTGGGGGGCTCCCTTTCAGGATCTAAGACCAAGGACCAGTCACCTAGCCTGCTGCTCCAGTCAGAGGCTCCATCATGCACCTATGGGCTCTGGAGCCCCTCGGCCTCTGAGGGCAGTCCTCTGGGCGGCCCTGAGATTGGCTCCGGGGGCCCGGGCGGGGACCCGAGCGACGAGGATTGGCGCAGCAAGCGGAAGCACGTGTTTGTGCTGAGTGAGGCTGGCAAGCCCATCTACTCGAGGTACGGCAGTGTGGAAGCCTTGTCAACCACCATGGGTGTGATGACAGCCCTGGTGTCCTTCGTGCAGAGCGCAGGAGATGCCATTCGCGCCATCTATGCTGGTGAGCAAAGGGGCAGGAAGCAGAGTAGGCGACAGTGACTGGGATCTGGCAGGAGGTCTGGCTGGCTGGCTGGCTGCCTAGGGCACTATGGAGCTAGTTAGGAGTGAGTCAGTGTGTGTGGAAGCTGGCCAGGCATCTGTCCAGGGGGTCTATCTGTCCGTTTACCCTGCTGAGTTCTGATTGATCAACTCACTGGGATGTAACTGGCTGGTTACTTCCTTGTTGCCTGAGAGCCTGAGCGTGGGGGCTGTGTGAGTTGGGTGTTTTTCTAGCTCTGTTAGTTTTCCTTTCTCTCTCTTCCCCACTGCATGTTGTATGCCTGATTCTTGACCATCCCATCATATCTCTGCAAATGCCCCAACTCCCCCAGTTTGCCCTTACCCTAGTCTTGGTGTCCCCGGAGTGACAGTGGGCTTGGACCAATTGTGTGTGCCTTGTCGGGGGTGGGGGGCGGAATGTGGAAGAGCCCCATGTGACCCCCTCCTGTCACCACTGACCCATCTCCCTCCGACCGTCCCTTCCCTCCCCTCCCCCAGAGGACCACAAGCTGGTGTTCCTACAGCAGGGCCCACTGCTGCTGGTGGCCGTGTCAAGGACTCCACAGTCAGCCGCCCAGCTACGTGGGGAGCTGCTGGCTGTGCACGCACAGATCGTGAGCACTCTGACGCGCGCCAGCGTGGCCCGCATCTTTGCGCGCAAGCAGAACTATGATCTCCGCCGCTTGCTGGCCGGCTCGGAGCGCACCCTGGACCGACTTCTGGACAGCGTGGAGCGGGACCCCGGGGCCCTGCTGCTGGGCGCCGTGCGCTGCGTGCCTCTGGCTCGCCCGCTGCGGGATGCGCTGGGCGCGCTGCTCCGACGCTGCACGGCACCCGGCCTGGCCCTCTCGGTGCTGGCGGTGGGCGGTCGCTTGGTGACAGCCGCCCAGGAGCGGACAGTGCTGGCTGAGTGCCGGCTGGACCCCGCCGACCTGCAGTTGCTGCTGGACTGGGTGGGGGCACCGGCCTTCGCGGCGGGCGAGGCCTGGGCACCCGTGTGTCTGCCCCGCTTCAATCCTGATGGTTTCTTCTACGCCTACGTGGCCCGCCTGGACGCCATGCCCGTCTGCCTGCTGCTGCTGGGCACCGACCCCGAGGCCTTCCATGACATGGCCACCTGCCGACGCCTGGTCGAAGAGGGCATGCACTCGCTCAGAGCCATGCGTGCCCTCAGGGAGGCTGCCAGCTTCTCGAATGCTGCATCGGCCAGTGCCTCGGCCTACAGTGTGCAGGCTGTGGGTGCTCCTGGCCTCCGGCACTTCCTCTATAAGCCACTGGACATCCCTGACCACCACCGCCAGCTGCCCCAGTTTACCAGGTGGGCTCTGCCCCATGCGCATTTGGCTGGGTGGGGAGGCTTATCTAACTGGGAGGTTCAGCCGCTCAACAGACAAGACTCTGGCTGGAGAGAGAGCCGGCCGTGCTCTCAAGACATGCAGTAGAATGGGTCTCTGCCTGATGCAGGAGTCAGCCTCCAGCCTCAAGAAGTCCCCTGTCCTGATGGAGAGGAGCTCCCCAGGACTCCAGGAATCCCCATGTTTCAAGGGGAGGTTAGGCCCTAAGAAGCCTCCAGTCTAATGGGGGAGGAGGCTCAGCTCCCTTACTTTAATTGAACTCCCTAGACAGAGGGGAGATGGGCCAACCAAGAGAGCTCTAGACTGACCCTGTCCCTCACCCCCCTCCGTCACTGCAGCCCCGAGCTGGAGGCCCCCTACAGCAGAGAGGAGGAGCGACAGCGCCTGTCCGACCTGTACCACCGCCTGCATGCCCGGCTGCACAGCCCCTCCCGGCCGCTGCGCCTCATCTACCACGTGGCTGAGAAGGAGACCCTTCTGGCCTGGGTGAGTTGCACAGGGCTCTGAAGGAGTCGATTCCCACACTGCAAGCCTTCTTTCCCTCCGCTATATCCCCTCCAGCCGCAGCAGCCTCCTTCAAGCGGTTTTGTATCCATCACTGTCGCTATCGCTCCACGTGTCTTTGTTTTTAAATATTTATTTGGCTGTGCTGGGTCTTGTTGTGGCATGCAGAATCTTTCTTTAGTTGGGGCCTGTGGGATCTAGTTCCCTGACCCGGGACCCAGTCTGGGTCTCCAGCATGGGGGGCACAGGGTCTTAGCGGCTGGACCACCAGGGAAGTTTCCCATGTGTCTTTGAAACCCATCAGTCTCAGTGTCTGAAACCTCGTAGACTCATCCTTCTGTTGACCATTCCCTCATTAATGTCTTCCCCTCTCAAGAGGTCCCATTAACTAGGATCACTTTGCCTGTCAGTTTCACATCAGCCCCGCCCTCTGGCCGGGGCACCAGTTGAACTTTGATTCTGTCTGTCCCCAGCACTTGAGCACTGCAGGCTTGGTTCCATGCTGTGCCTTCCACTTGGGGTATCCTTCCCTGTGGTCTCTTCAGGACTGCTGTCCGCACTGTGTTAAAGGTCAGCTGTTCAGGGGGTTTGGTCAACGTGACTCCACTGGAGATGGCGCTTCCCTTAGATTCTGACATTTAGTGCACATTTTTTAACTCATCTATTCCATGTCTGTTATGTATCAGGTATTATTCTAGGCTGAGAATTGTATTAAATATTTTTTTTTTGTTTTCATTTTCAAGCAACTTTAAACTCACAAAGAAGTTGCAAAAAATTATATGAAGTAGGTCTTTGACTTTGTTTCTCCAGATGTTAACAGTTTGGAACTCATCAACATCAGGGAATTAACATCAGTGGAATCATATCTTATCCACAGGCTTCGTTCAGACTTCACCAGTGGTCCCATTCATGTCCTTTCACTGGCCCAGGATCCAGTCCAGGAGCACATGTTCAGATTGATTGTGTCATCCTAGTCTGGTTTATTCTGGAACATTCCCTTGGTCTTTTTTGTCTTTCACAACCTGGGAATTTTTAGGAAGTACCAGCCAGTTAGTCTGTAAGAATGCCCCTCAACTTGGTTTTTTCTAATAACATTTTGTCAGGTCACACCTCTTGAGCAAGCCTCTTGCAGAAGTGTCAGATGTCCTTCTCTGTGTTGTATCAGGAGGACCATGACATCACTGTGTCCCATTGTTGACATGACTCCTGTTCACTTCATTAAGGTGGTATCTGCCAGGTTTCTCCACTTTATAGTCAATCTTTTTGCCATTTGTAATTAGTATCTTGTGGTGATTAGGTCAGTGTGCTCTTTTTTACCATATTTTCATCCACTAATTTTAGTATCCATTAATGATTTTTGCCTGTGACAGCTGTTTCTCTGGCATTTACCATACGGTGATTTTTCTCATTTCATCCTAACGTCTATGTTTATTGGTTGAGATTCTGCTGTATGAAAGAGCTTTCCCTGCTCCTGTTTATTTGTTGAATTTTAAATTTCATATCATGGATTTTTCTTGAATTCAATGAGCTAAAATCTTTTCCTGTCTTTTATTTTTGTGCTCAAACTGTCTCTTATTTAGTCAGCAGAAGCCATGGATTTAGCCAGACTGGCCCGTATATCTTTTTATTTTTTTCTTCAAATAAGTTTTTTGACTGCTCTGTGTAGGCATGTGGGATCTTAGTTCCCTGACCAGGGATCAAACCTGTGTCTCCTGTGGTGGAGTATGAACCACAGGACCACCAGGAAGTCCTCCCCCTATGTCTTTTTGACACATCTGTATCACTGCTTAAGTACTTCTTACTTTCTGGCAGAAGATAGTCCAAGCTTATTTTGTAATTTCTCTGTGCCTGTCCTGAAATCTACCATCTGTCCAGTGAGTCCTTGAACCTTTTAGTAGAGGATGGTATTTCAACACCAGGATCTGGTAGTCCCAGGATTTTAGATCGGGCGGTCAGGAAATGACATCTAAGTGGAAGGGGAGGTCACAGGGCATGTGGGTGTCTCAAGGAACAGTACACCTGGCAGAGGGAAAGGACTGTGCGAGTGCCACGAGGTGAGGCTGAGCCTGGCTGTGTCTGAGGAACAGCAGGCAGAGGCTCGTGGCTGGCACAGAGGAGTGAGGGGGAGAATAAAGGCGGTGTGGAAAGGTGCTGGTGACCGATCGGGTTAAGCCTCTCAGGTTGGTATGAAGATCAAGTTGAATTAATCCTCACATCACACCCAGGCTACAGATGGTAAAAACTTAAGTGTGTGGAACTTAGAACAGGACTTTGTATACGACAATTACTCATTAAATGTTAAGCACTCTTGTCGTTATCTCCAGTCCACAGATGAGTGAACTGAGGTCCAGAGAGTGTATACGCACACACACGTAGCACCCAGTTGAAATCACTAGTTGTAGCTGATCCCCGGGCCCACTCATGACACAGAAGCATCAGCTTACCTGCTTTAGCCCAGTGACCAGGTTGGAGCTGCTGCCAGGTGCATTTTCCAAACAGGAGACAGGTATGGGGCTAGGGTAGGATGGACAGCACTGAGCTTGGCCAGCTCGGGACCAACTGACCATGTCTCCTCTCAAACCCGCAGGTGACCTCCAAATTTGAGCTGTATACCTGCCTCAGCCCCCTGGTGACCAAGGCGGGTGCCATCCTCGCAGTGACCAAACTCCTGCGTTGGGTGAAGAAAGAGGAGGATCGGCTCTTCATTCGTTACCCACCCAAGTACTCCACACCCCCAGCAGCCCCAGCGGCCTCTACGGACCAAGCTTCCCACAATGGCTTGTTTACTGGCCCTTGAGAGGCAGAGCTTCCAGACTGGGCAATGTTGAGAACCACCACCTTGGGCTTTTACCTCTGTCTTCACCCTGGAAATGGGGCAGGGTTGGGGGGTTGGTGGTGGTAGTATGTCTGTGTGTGCTCAGTCGCTCAGTCAAGTCCGATTCTTTTGCAACCCCACAGACTGTAGCCCGAAAGGCTCCTCTGTCCATGGAGTTTCCCAGGCAAGGATACCAGGGTGGATTGCCGTGTCCTGTGGCTGGTCCCTATCTCCCTGGGCAGTGCAGCAGGATTTGGGGGCCTGCCCACCAAAGACACATGGGTGGCAGTGTGATTGCACACAGGTGAGCAGGCTGCCTGACCAGCCCTCTCATGCCCCTCTGCCTCTGGGAAAATCCTTGAGACTCCCTCTTCCCCTCCCTCTGCCTTCACCTCCTCCACTGGGATGGTGTTCCAGCCTCTGTCAGGGACCGTCTCCTCCATTCCTGGACACCACACGCTCAGTCCTGCGTCAGGGGCCTGCCTCCTCCCTGGGATCTCAGCCCAGAGTGTCTAGGGCTGGCCAAGGTCTCCCTTGGTGGCCCACGGCAGTTCTGGAATTGGAAATGTAGGACTAAGTCTGTGCCCTGAAACAGCCTGAGGATATTTTTAAAGAAAAGAGAACTGCACATAAAAGGCCTAAAACCAATATCCACAAGGATGTTTCCTTCGCCCTTCATGTGCTTCATCTTTACCCAGTAAAAAATGACCCCATCCGTGCTGGCTGCTGCTAATATTAATAAGAAGGTGACCTCCAGCATCTACCTGCCTGTGTAACCCGGGGCAAAGTACCCGACTTCACACAGTGACTGAGATCCAGAATTTTTACACAGATCCACTTAGCTTTCACGGCCCATTCTATTCATTCGTGAGCTGGAGATAACTAACCGCTCATGGGCTGTTAAATGAGGATTTGTGAAAGAGGACTGCACCACTTGCTCACCACCGCACAGCACCTGCACAGTCGTCCCAGACTCACAAACCGCACAACCCAAGCAAAGACGAGAGAGAGAGAGCGAGGCCTGCCTGTAATTTCTGTGTGTGTGCAACACTCAACACCCCAACAACCAAGACCCTAGTCCTGCCTCGGGTTTTGCTAAGCTGGAGCTTGGAGCCTCGTGCTGCACGTGTGCGTGCTAACTGTCGCTCAGAGATCTCTGGGTGGTCCACTTTGGCGAGCTGATCACCCGTTGCTCTTCACCCTGGTCAACTGCTGCGCAGAGACGCACTGGACGCGTGCACGCTGTACCGCCTTTCTGCCGTCGCGTGGTTTTGTTTTGTTTTTGTTTAAACCAATCACCAAAGCGCACGCGTATCAGCTGCGTGCTGGAAGATGGCGGGGAAGCTGGAGCCTCGGGAAGTGGAGTCGCCGAAAGTCGTCATGGAGGATGGTGAAGGTAGTGAGGGCAAGGGGCCTCTGGCATCCAGGGTTGAAGGGAGGGAACCTTCGTCCCCTTGCCCTAGTGCAGTGCATAGTCACTCCGTCGTGTCCGAGTCTACAACCCCATGGACTGTAGCCCTCCAGACTCCTTCGTTCAGGGGATTTCCTGGCAAGAATACTGGAGTGGGTTGTCTTCTCTAAGGCATCTTCCCAATCCAGGGAAGAAACTGGGATCTGCATTGCAGGCGAATGCTTTGCCGTCTGAGCCACCAGGGAAGCCCTTTGTCTGCTACAATAATGAAATACTGGTACCAGTTCTAAAAATAAAAAAAAATTAAAAACTGCTGTTCAACAAAGATGAGATAAAAACATGTATAATTCTCAGCATCTAGATTAACTTGTCAATTTTATTGATTATACGTGAGTTAAATAGATCGAATACGTCAGTATTCATCTTTTCAAACAATAAAGGGGTGGATCTCACAAAACCCACTCAAGTGCTGCCACATCTAATAAAACTTAACAGTAATTCCAATATTGTCATTTCACACCCAACACATGCCTCACTTTGCATGGACTCTTAAATCTTAATCGTGGATGGCCACTCTCAAGAGAGCTGCTTTTCTCCCGGGCATTTTGTTAATACTGATGCCCCCTACCCCAGTGAGAGGAAAGACAAAATTGTTCTAGAGGGAGTTGGAAATTGGGGTCTAGGCAAAAGAAGAAAATTGTCTAAGACAATGACCCCCCGCTATGCCTCTAGCACTTTGTTTTTAACTATAAAAATTTTCAAAGTGTACCTAAGCACAGAAAATAAAATGAATGCCCGTATACTGGTCACTGTGTATATACAGTTGTCAACTCTTTGCCCTCCTTTCATCTATCTCTGACCTTCCTACACACTCTTTCGACCACCTTATTGGTAATAAACACATTGGATTACATCTTTCCAAACACATCTATGCAGGTGACAACAGTGATTATGGTTATGTACTTGTATATTATCTGCCCTATGTTGTGAGCTTGAGAACAGACCATTCATTACCATTTCCCCAGCACCTAAAGCAGTGCCTACTTGGCAAAAGTAGGTGCTCAGTAATTTTCTTTTTTTATTGTATGAATAATGAAATAACACAGAGTTCTCTTCGATTATGGCCTCATGTTGAGTGCAAGCTTTCAACAAGAAGATGCCAATAAATTGCCCTTATTAAGCTCTTAATATAGCTGCTACTGTGGGGAGAAAAACTCTAGTATTATTACATTTTTTAAAAAAAGGGAGTTATGATTAACTTCACCAGCAATGGAGAAAATTGAAAAGCATATCAAGTTGCCCTTTCTAAACCATCCAAATTGGCTTTAGAACAGGAAGAATATCTGCTATTGATTACTCTGGCAGAACAGGACTTCTTTTGCCTTGATAGTAGAAGTGGCCAGCAAAGGCTTTGCTGGAGGCAGTTTGTCAGAATATGCATAGCATCTAAAACGCTATTTCTTATCTTTCGTTGCCATGCTTGAAAATCAGACTACACAGATGTGTGGACCAGGCAGGGTCATTGGAAAGTTGTTGATGGGAGCAAAACACAGAAACAGTCATGGAAATGGCTAACTTTAAGAACATTCACGCATTATGGAATGCCTATGTGGTGAACATTGTTTTTTGTTTTTTTTTAAGAAGCAGGAGGAAATAATTAAATTCCAATTTAATTCAATACAGTTAGGAATTCCTTGACAGTCCAGTGAATTAGGACTCAGCACTTTAACTGTTGTGGCCACGGTTCAATCCTTAGTTGGGGAACTAAGATACTGCAAGCCTTGCAGCACGGCCGAAAAAAAAGGGTGAACACTGTGATTCGTTAACACAGAGTAAGCTTCATAGGGATCATGTTCTTACGAGGGAAAGCAAGTTGGAATTAAGAAAAAGAAGCAGTTCAGTTATACAGTTATAGCTCTATGTGTGTTACATAGAAAAATGTCTGCAGGCTAAAGGCCTAACTGGTGACTCTGAACAAGGGTCTTGAATTTTGGAGGTTGTGCAGAAGTGAAAGCGTTTTTTTAAATTTTAAAGGAAAATGCCAGTAGTAATGAATAACTTTAAAATATAAGAGAAAAAACTGTTGAATGGCATCTGGGGATTGTACATTAATATTGGTCTAGTTATTAACATCTCTATTTTGATGGTTATACTAGTAGAGTTCCCTTAGAAATATGTACTGGGATATTAAGAAATAGTGGGTTATGATGCCTGCAATTTGTGTGCAGAAATGCTCCCAAATGTGGAATCTGATGCAGGGGCAAATAGCACTGTGGCCTATTTCTACAGTTTTCATGTACGTCTGAAATTATTTCAAAATAAAATGTTTCAAAGGGGCTCATACTCCATAGGCTGTTTTGTTTTGTCACGTTGATTTTTTAAAATTTTTGTCAAGATGTTACTTGAACTATTTAAAAGATTTACTGATCACTCATGATCTTACTTGGAGAAGGCAATGGCACTGCACTCCAGTACTCTTGCCTGGAAAATCCCATGGATGGAGGAGCACGGTAGGCTGCAGTTCATGGAGTCGCTAAGAGTTGGACATGACTCAGCGACTTCATTTTCATGCATTGGAGAAGGAAATGGCAACCCACTCCAGTATTCTTGCGTAGAGAATCCCAGGGACGGGGGAGCCTGGTGGGCTGCCGTCTATGGGGTCGCACAGAGTCAGACACGACTGAAGCGACTTAGCAGCAGCAGCAGCATGATCTTACTGCGTGACTAGGACTCGAAATGCAGTAGAGAGGAAAAACTGAGCTTTCACAGAAATGGTTGAACAAGCCAGCTCTAAGAGACATATGGGGACAATCAGGGGAAACCGCATGTGTTGTGGGTATTTGGTGATATAAATGATCCAATGATTAGTGATGATTGTTAATCTTGGTGAGACTCTAGAACTGCAGTCATCTAAGAAAATGTCTTCTAGTAGTTGAGACTGGTTTTTTTTTTTGAGATTCTTAATGAATTTCATCTAGGGATGAAGTGTCATGAAGTCTGGGACCTACTTGAAAATATTGCAGCACACACACACACACAATAGCTGAAGCAAATATCAGTGGATATTAATGATTGTTAGATCTGGTAAACCAGAGTTCATCACGGTATCCTGTCTAATTTCATGTGCATTTGGAAATCCTCATAATATTAAAAACAAAACAAGTAATCACAAACACCTCTCTTTATTATTAAAGTAGATTTATTTTTTTTTATTCCAAATACTAAGGGTATTTGAAGAACTTAAAAGTATCCAGAGGAGACATACCAACCAATGATACCAGAGAAAGACTAAGATTTAGAGCTAAGAAGAGAAGGGAGTTGCATTTTACTTTACCTATTTCTGTAGTGCTTGAGTGTTTTTAGGATGTTACTTGGGTAAGTGAAAATTAAAGCAGTACATGTGATACATCTTACCAAGTTCTAAGTGTCTTCCCCAAACTTGGAGTGACTTGGTTAAGGGACTGTTGGTGAGAGGAGACTTTTACTTTTTACTTCTTGTTCTTCGACAGTTGTTTATTAAGTAATTTAAAAATTCAAATGCAAAATTAAATGAATACATACTAATTTAAGGAAAAAAGATGTAAAGAAAGTGAACATAATACCAAATATTTTAGCAAAATTTAATAAGCTCGAGTTAAGAGTCCCTGATTTACAGCATGAGTTTTAATGGCTGCAAAGAATTTTAGCCTATGAAGGTGCCGTAATCAACTAAGGTATCTTTAAGTTGCTTCCATATTTTAAGATTATGGACAATGAAACAGTCTTGCCGACCATCCTTAATTATTTCCTAAAATAGATGCCTTGAGGTGGAATTTCTGATCCAGAGGAGTTAAGTAAGTTTTTGGTATTTACTACCAGAAAGTTTGAAATGAAATACTGTTTTTGCCTATATGATTGGCAAAAGTGACAAAGGTTGAAAAAATATTTGAATGATAAGAGTGTGAGGAAGGAGTCTTCCATGGGCCTCTAGGGGGAGGGCAACTTCCAAATACCAAATTTAGTAACATACATGCCCCTTGATCCAGCCAGTAGTCTTCTAGGAATTCATTCAGTAACATTCCCATGCATGCATAAAGAAGAATGTACCAGGATCTTATATTAGATTGAATTGTGTCCCCTTAAAATTCTTGTCCACTCGAACCTCAATATGTGACCTTATTTGGAAACAGAGTTTTCGAGACTGTTTCATGCAGAATAAGGTGTACCCTAATCTAATAACTGGTGTCATATAAGAAGAGGGAAATTTGGACATACAAAGATAGAATTTAAGGTGAAAGACCCAAAAGAAAGGACCCACATAGAGGTATTGTTATGGCTTCTCAAGAAAACTAATGCAGATAGTCACTGTGGCATTATTTGTAACAGCAAAAGCAGCAACCTAAATGTCCATCAATAGAGGACAACTTTAAAAGATCATTAGTATATATATTAGCAAATGGAAGAATGCAGGGACTTCACTGGCAGTCTACTGGCTAAGTCTGCACGTTCCCAATGCAGGGGGCCCAGGTTCAGTCGATCCCTAGTCAGGGAACTAGACCCCAGTGCCACAGCTAAGAGTTGACAAGCTGCAACTAAAGATCCTGCGTGCCACAACTTAAAAAGCAGATGGCGCATGCCGTAACGAGAGACCGCAAATGCTGCAAGGAAGATTGAAGACCCTGCGTGCCACAAGACCCAATGCAGTCAGACAAATAAATATTTTTTAAATAAGGAAAAATATAAACTGTGAAATGCCATTTAGGACATGACACCATCTTTATCAGAAAATGCTTGTATGTGATTTGAATGATCACTGAGTACACACAGACAGCCTGTCACACAGGTGGCCTTGCAGAGGGTAAGTGAGGAACTTAGGTCTTGAGGGAGGGACTTTGCATTGTATACCAAGGTGGGTAAGCATTTCTTTGTTTACTCTTTGGCTGTCATATGTGTTTTGTGAGCTTCTTTTCATCTTCTCTGCCTAATTTTTCTTAGAGAGCAAGCAATGGGTCACTAGGAGTTGCCCTTTTCTCACTGATTTTACAAGAGTTTAAGATGTTGGTATTTTTTTCTGTTTTTGTTGTTGCTATAAGTAACACAGGCTCACTTTAAAAAGTACCTAGAAATATATGTGGCAAAATTAACATTTGAATCAAGACCTAAATAAAGTCTGTCCATTAGAGTTGATTGCTCTACGTCTCATCTCTTAATCTAGAGTTTCCTCTTCCCCTCTTTTCCTTCTTTGCAGTTTATTTGTTGAAGAAACCAGGTTGTCCTATGTGTGGAATTTCCCAGCATCTGGATGATGCTGACTTCATCCCCATTGTGTCCTGTTTTCCTTTTCCTCATATTTCCTCTGAATTGGTATTTAGAAATGGAAACCTGATAGTATCCCATCCCTTTTTCTTTTTTTCTTGGTTGGGGTTGGGGGACGAGGAGCAGAGCCCTTCACAGGTGGTGTTTGTTCTTCCATCAGGAGGCTCACAATATCCAGGTGTCTTTTGTGGATGTTAGCAGCCATTGCTAAACCATGCCCTAAACCCGTCACTTCTTTCAGAATTTGCAAATAGTGGCCTACAATTATTGGAAAGAAATTCCTATGAAATCATTCTGGCCTGTCGCATTGCCTGCAACTTCATACTGATTGAGAACAGCAGCAATAAAAGTGCCTCATCTTCTCTCACCCCTGAATTTTGCTAAGGGTGGTGTCCTGCGACCTCCTGGGAAGAACTGACCAGTACAGGTTCTGATTCACCCACCATACTCCCTCGGCCTCAGGGACAAAAGACGGGGTCCTGTAGGGACCCTGCTCCGGCTGGGGGGCTGCCCCTCGGCCGATCCTTGGCTCAGCCCGGGGTGTTCTCAGAACCTGCTGAGACTTTCTTCCTCCCTTCCCAGACAAGTGTGGACCTTTCCTCAGTCCCCTCTCACTCTCACTGCATGCTGTAATTCTGGTTTTCATTCCACAGGTCAGACCGAGTCATCAGAGAAGACCGAAGACTTGCTGGAAATGGTGAAAAAGTTGCAGAAAGGTCATGTGTCTCCTTGTGTCTGAGGCTTAGCTCGAAGAGGTTTTAAGACAGGAAGATGTGGTTCAATTCCCGACCCCTCAACTCACAACCTTGGGGAATTATCCCATTGCACTTTCTTCCTCTTATACCGTTTAGTTCTTTCAACCAAAAGCACAGCTTCGAAATTCAAGACATATAAGCTCCTCCCCAACACACAAATGCATGTGTATACACACACACACACACACACACACACCAGCCATCCATTTTCTTGACCCATAGGCCAGCAGCAACTATTTTTAAATTTTCTGGTATTTTTCTGGAGATTTAAAAAAATTCCATTTTGGGTGTATATTCTTTGTCCGTTTTTATATACAAATGGCAGATGGCAACACAAGAAGCTTTGCACCTGGCTTTGCTTGTTGATGGGAAACTGGGATCCAGCCTGCATCCAGTATCTACGTCCGGGCTGGGGCAAAGTACTGGCTGGGTTTGAGGTTGGATCTCCCTCTCCCCTAGTCCATCAGCAGCTTAAAATACTACAGTCCACTGGTCTGTTCCAAATAAAACCTTCCCTTCCCTGACTCTGTGGCTACAGCATTGGAGCTGCTGCCTAGGCTAAAATTAGGTAGAGGAATTGGGGGATTGAAAATGAAGAGTGACCCTGACCATCCCCGGAAAAACAAAGACCTCAGGGAGTCACGTCCTAATTAGCACCTCGGAGAGCACTCAGTCTCCAAGAAGTCACAGGAGCTGGGGTTGGTGGCCTCCGGGAAATCCAGAAACTGAACTTCAGGATGTCTTGGGGTGGTAGTGACACCCAGCAAAGGTTGGGCAGAATTTCCCCTCAATTTTGCGCTTTCAACCTTGAAGCCAGAGAGGACGAGAAGGGCTTCTGCATTCGGAGCACTGAAATTTGGACTGTGCGAAGTTAGCGATGACTCCCTAAAGAGGCAGTGATCTCCCTGTCATTGGAGAATTTGATAGCTGTCAAAATGCAAGTGGCATCTTCCTCATATTTCAACACCAGAGTCCAGATATGCAGAAGCCACAACCCACCCTGCCAGGCTTTCCATGCAGTGGGGGTTTTCAGGAGGTGTCCACTGTCTCCCACGTCATTCAGAATGACATGCACAAGCCTCTGCCATGGCCCAGAAGGCCCTGAGCCATCTGCCACCCCCAAGTCTCCACCTTGCCTCCTGTTGCTGTCTGCTAGCTCACTAGACTCACGCCAGCCCTCCCAGGCCCCTTAGCCGTATGTTTTAGGCATATGTCTCAGTCACTGCAGGGGCTTTGCATTCATGGTCCTTCTGGCTGGCATGTTCCCCTCTCCACGCTCCCTAAGCCCCACACCCCAGAATCACAGGCTTCCTTCCTCCACATCATTTGGGGCCTCTCCATATCTCAAGAGGCATCTTCTTTGATTCTTCAGCCCCCTGTTCCACTTTATTTCCTTTCGCAGCATCCCTGCCACCAGCATTGACATCACGAATCTTTGCTCAGTGTCCATCTTTCCCACCCAGAACGTCCTGCAAGGGTTTCTCTTGCACGCTCCATAAATGCTGATCGACAGCAGCAGAGACACAGTGCCAACACCCACCCCACTCCTTCTGCCCAGGACAGCCAGGCACCTGCCGTCTCTGGCTCAGTCTTCTATTTCCTTCTGCAGAGGGAAGCCTGGAGCCACAGATTGAAGATCTGATTAACCGGATTCATGAGCTTCAGCAAGGTAAACTCCGGGATCTAAGATCCACTGGCCAAGAGGGGCGTGGGCTGGGGAAGGCCCCGCTGCATCACCTGTAAGATCCAGGCCCCTCTGGACTGTCTGAAGGTGGGTGTGTAGCGTCCCGGGCTGCAGGAGAACACAGCAAGGCTGGAGGCCGCCTCACACTGTGTCTTCGTCCTTTCTCTGGCCCAGCGAAGGAGAAATCCAGCGAGGAACTGGGAGAAGCCCAAGCTCTTTGGGAGGCCCTGCGTAGGGACCTGGACTCCTGTAAGTGCGAACAGCAGAAGGGTGCAGAGAGCTCGTGGCCAGTGCTGACCTCAGGGTCTTTGCACAGGCTGTTCCCTCCACCTTTGATGCTTTCGTCCTACATAACCCACATCACCTCACACTGTTTTGAGTCACCTTTCAGCTGAAATTTCACCCCAACAGGTCTACCTTGGTGGCCCCCTCTAAACACCGAATACTACCTCATCTCGCACACCACTCCCTTGCCCAGTTTGATTTATTTCTTCACAGCCTTTATTCCTGCTTGTCATGGTGTACTTTTGCATTTCTCATCCTCTCCACATTCTACTGTGCACGTGCTACACAAGGGAGCCCTGCAGTCCTTCACCCCTTCTTACAGGGCGTGTGGGCTCCCAGGGGGAAAAAGCTGGATCAAGATGGTCCCTAGCGGGAGATGGGTGCAGGGCCAGCAAGAAGACACCGCCCTCCCCTGAGGTTGTTGTACCTTCTGTGTGACCTGGGGCCTTCCCTTTGCATGAAGTTGCAGTCTGGGCATAGGGTGAGGCCCCTGGAGACTCAAAGTGCCCCTGTGTTTTCCAGTGAATGGAGAGAAAGTGCACCTAGAGGAGGTTTTGAGCAGAAAGCAAGGTATTTACCAGCCCCTTCGTCCTCATTATTCTACCTGGTCCCCCTACAAAAGCCTGAAGTTCCCAGGCAGCCAGAGGAATCCCCCTGAGATCAGAGGCAAGGTGCTTCCCTCCCTGCTCAGACCCGCCCCTCAGCTGCCGTCTAACTTGGAGTAAACACTGAAGTCCCATCAGTGCCCTGGCCAGTGTGCTGTGAGGCCCCTTCTGCCCCATCTGACTCCTCAGAGCCCCCTGGTCCCTCTCCCCCCAGAGGCACTGCGGACCCTCCAGCTGTACTGCCAGAGGAAGGCGGAGGAGGTACAGAGGTAAGAGGTCCCCCCTGGTTCTTCCCCGCCTCGTTTCCAGGCCGGAAGGAGGAGGGGGCAAGAGCTAGGGGAAAGAAATCTTGGACACACACTCATTTTCCCTTTGTATAAAATCGAGTGGCTAGATGAGAGCCTCTCCTGCTCACCTTTGATAAGAGGTAGTGTTCAGATGAACTCATTTAATCATTCATTGCTAGTTTCTTTATCAAGTGGATACTAAATTCCATCCACTGGTATTATTTTAGGTCTTCCCCTATCCAGCTCTTCTGCCATCCAAAACATTTGTTTATCTGTCTGCTCATGTATGCCCCCAGCCACCCATTTACACACCCATCCATCTACCGACCCATCCATCCACTCTCCCATACATCCAACCAACTATCCAACTCTCCAGCCAGCCAGACAGCCATTAATCTCTCCAGCCTTCCATCTAATCGTCTTTCATCCATCCAGCCATTCTTTCTTTTCTCCACGTTTCCAGTCATCCATGTAGCCATTCATTTCTTTACTCAGCCATCCATCCAGCCAGCTATCTGTCAGTCTTCCCTGTATTTCTCCATCCATCCATTATCCTTCCACTCATCATTTCTCTAACCAGACATCATCTCTCCAGCCTATCACCTATTTTCCATCTATCTCTCCATCCTTTGAACCTTTGCTTAACACATTCTTGTGACCAGAGGTCTCACACTCTGGGGCATCAAGATTTTAATAATGTGGGAAAACCTGACGACAGATAGTGAAAGTGTATATATGCTTAATCACACCACATCTACCACTGTCCGAGAAGCAGATAGTGTTCAGTTATCAACCAGTCCTCACAATGACAGTCCCACCATTTTACATGTGAGGAAATAGATCCACAGAGGTTGAATAACTTGTATAAGATTATAATGGAATAGCAGATCCAGGCTTCAACTCTGGACTTTAGAATGTATGAAACTAAACCAATGTACCCTTCACAGGGATTTCTTGGAAAGGCATGGTTTGATGGGAGACAGAATGGACAGGGTGAGAGTGTCAAGAAAGACTTACAAGGTCACATTTGATTTAAAAAAAGGAGAATGATAAAGATTCTGAACAGACTCCCAGCCCCACTCCGGCTAGAAGGCTTGGTGGCTCGTTCAGACACTATAACTGAGGGTTTTCTTTCCTTTCCCAGGAACTACATGTTGGCGGAGCACACAGAGCAAATTTCTATCCAAAAGTCTCAGATCACAGAGACTCAAGGACAGAGGAAGCTGGGGTAACCTTGGGGTGACCCTGGGTCTAGGGCTTGGAGTGGGCTGGTGTGGGGGATGGGAGTCGGGCTTGCCTGAGGGAGAGCTCGTTGGAAGGCAAGCTTGTTGCAAGGCGAGCTGTTGGATGCAAGGCTTGGAGGACAAAACCCATGAAGGGGCTCCTAGCAGAGGGAGCCCTAGGTACAGATCTGAAGCCCCAGACTGGGTCTGGCTCGGTGTCAGTCCTACCCTGTGCTTGCTTATTCCTGGATGTCGGCCCCTAGGTTGCCCATGGAAGAACAGCTGGAGGATTTGATAGGCCCGCACAAGGACCTCTGGGAATTCCAAGTGAGCCATTATCATCGCCTCTGTTGAAGGCCCTCCTCCCCTGGCTCCAGCATGTCTGCTGATGGGCCCAGGGTCCTCCTCCTGCTCAGGCCCAACGCCAAGGGGTAGTCCTTGACTCCTTTCTTCCTGACACCCACTCAGCTCAGTCCACCCAGCCGCCTCTCACCAACCCCCACTGCCGCACTCAGCCTCTGGTGCCCAGACTGTTGCCCTGGTCTTTGCTAACCTCGCTCCCCTCCTGCTCGCCTAGAGTACTCATCCTGCAGTAGCAAGTGGGAACTCTGACCTAGACATGGCCAGACCATCTCTTCATTCAGCCAGTGTCTCTGGATGTGTCCAGCGGCACTCCAGAGGGGCCAAGTCTTTGCTGTCCCCAAGCTGGTTAGCGGCACGGGGTGGGCATGCCCAGAGTCTAAACAGGAAAATAAGTCGATAAATCCTGTAACGCCAGTGGGGAAGTCCTCTGTGAGCAGGTGTCATCTGAACACAGACACGGATTAATAAGCAAGGAAGCCATGCAGTTGTCAGAGTGCCAGTGTCCCTGAGAGGGAACCTGCCTGGTATACTTGAGGAAGAGCAAACCGTGGGGCTGGAGGATGAAAGAGTGGGAAGAGGTGAGGTTTAAGAGGTACACGGGGACCTGGCGAGTGACTGAGGGGGAAAGCGTCTCTCCCCGAGCCCCCCAGGCCCCAGCAGAAGCTGCACACCGAATGAATGGGTAGCTGAATGAAGGCATGAACCCACTAATTCAGATAAGGACTTTCCGAGAGGCGCGGAGGAGGAGGGGACCAGGAGGAGAGCTGCAGGGACAGGGCTCCTCTCTCCCTTCGCAGATGCTGAAGCGGCGACTGGCCTGGGAGATCCGTGCCCTGCAGAGCAGCCAGGAGCAGCTGCTCACCGAAGGTGGGACCTGGGCCCGGGGCGGGGGCGGGGCCGGGGCGGCCGGCGGGAGCCTAGGCGCCGCCCACGACGCCCCGCCCGCCCCCAGAGAGGCAGGCGCTGGCCCGGCTGGAGGACGTGGAGCGGCAGCTGCTTGCGCCGCCCGAGGCCCGCGCCGCTCGGGCGGCGATCTGCAGGTGAGAGGGCCGGGGAGGTGGGGAAGGGCCGAGGCCTGCCCCCAGCGCTGGCTCCCTGGAGGGCGGGCCCGCGGGGGTCCTCAGCGCCCCTTCCCTGCAGGCTGAAGGCGGAGCCGGAGAAACTCCGGGGGGAGGCCCCCGCCCAGACCCAGAGCACTCCAGAGGACCGGGACGGCTCTGGAGAGGTAGAGGGCCGGCAGGCGCACCGAGACAGAGCGGGCAGCGAGGGCCCGGGGTCCCTGCGGGAGGCGCGCGTGCGGGCGCAGGGCGTCCTCGGGGGGTGGAGAACGGGCCTGCCCCAGCAGGCCAGACGCCCGCCCCCCAACCCCAGCAGGCCGGCCCCCCCGCTCCCCTTCCCAGCAGGCCTGACTCCCGCCCCCCGCACCCCAGCAGGCCGGCCCCCAGCTCCCCAGTGAGGGCGACCTGGCGCCACCGATGGAACTGGTCTTGACGGCACCCCCAGGCCAGTAGGACCCACCCGGCCCCACCTTCCTTCAAGCTCGCCCGGAAATAAAGGCCACGTTTGCGGACCGTGCTTCTCGTCTGCGGGCTGAGTCTGTGCTCTGGGGTCTTTGAGGGTCGGGGTCGGGGTCGGGGTAGTGCCCCACTCCTCTCTTCGCCCGAAGGGGTGGGGCGGCCAGGCAGCCTGGGCGGGGCCTCGGCCGGGCTCCGCCCACCAGCCCCTTGGTGGGCTCGGGACGTCTCAGTGTCCGTTTGAGTGTCTAGGCGACTCCATTTCCTTGGCCTCATCTCGGATTCCTGAATTTTATCAGTAAGGGCTAAGATGTGTGCTCAGTTATGTCCGACTCTGCAACCCAGGAGCTGTAGCCCGCCAGGCTCCTGTCCATGAAATTCTCCCAATAATACTGAAGTGGGTTGCCGTTGCCTTCTCCAGGGGATCTCAACTAGGGATCCAGGGAGTCTTTTGCGTCTCTCGCTTTGGCAGTCGCATTCTTTACCACCACGCCACGTGGGGAAGCCTCAAGGGCTAAAGGAGACGTGGCAAGAACCCACTGCAGGTCCTGTCAGTCTGCTGGGGTTCAGAGCAAAATCTCAGCCTGCAGAGCCCCTGCATTCCCCGCCAGCTGCCTCCCAGGCCTCACCTCTCATATCCTCATGTGCGCTTCTAGCCGCAAAGATGATTTTCCACCCTTCTCCCAGCACTTTGTCATCTCAGGGCCTCTGCCCTGCTGTGTCCTCATCTGGGTTGCCGTTTCCCCAGGCTTCCCAGACCGCAGAGCCCGTTAAGGATATCAGCTGCTCAGGAGAGTGGCCTCGGGGACCCAGTTGCTACTTACCAAGCACGTGTGGGTTTAATAAGCATTTGCTGAACATCGGCTTGTGCCCCAGGCACTGCTGTAGGCCCTGGAGTTTAAAAGGCAGGTGGGGGAAGATCTCAGTGAGGAAGTGGGCCAGATGAGGGAGGGTACCTTGGACAGCAGGGTCGGGTGGGCACAGGCTGAGTGTGTAGGGGGAGTGGAGGAGGGTAGCTGAGTTTGCTCTGTTTGGGGAGTATCTGGAGGAGGCCAGCGTGGTGACACAGAGGGAGGTGAAGAGGGATGGGAGATAATGTCAGAGAATCCCTGGGGGGCCAGTGCAGATGGCTCTCGTCTCTCCAGTCTGTTCTGAGCACAATACCTGGTGCACAGCAAGTGTCAGTGAATGTTGGCGATCACTTATGATGATGACGAGTCATTATATCCCAGTCCACCTACGTCACACGAATGGGGACAGCCCGGATAGTCCACTGACATCCCTTTCCTCCTAAGATTTGAATCCTGGCTCCCCTGGTCACTGAGTGACCTCAGGCAAAGTGTTTAATGTCTACAAAACTCAGTCACCATAGTTGCAAAATGGTGACACCAAGTGCACAGAACTTATTATAAACTTGGTCAACTCCTCCTTCCAAAATCTCCCGAACCCTTAGCTAAGTGAAATTGCCCCTCATGTGAATGCAGTGCAATACACAAGGAGAAGGTTGGCACGTGGGACTTCCTCTCTCAGACTGAACTCTGAAAGTGGAGACTCACTCGACCCAACTGGAGGAAACTCACATCTCAAAAGGCACAGAGAAAAATGCAAGTACCACCACAAATGGCTTTTGTTTAGTAAGTTCAGAGGTTTTACAAATATCTGCAAGGTTTTTGAGATGAATAGGTAATGTTTGCTGCTGCTAAGTCGCTTCAGTCGTGTCCGACTCTGTGACCATAGGCGGCAGCCCACCAGGCTCCTCTGTCCCTGAGATTCTCCAGGCAAGAATACTGGAGTGTGTTGCCATTTCCTTCTCCAATGCATGCATGCATGCTCAGTCGCTTCAGTCGTGTCCGACTCTGCGACCCCATGGACAGCAGCCTACCAGGCTCCTCTGTCCACGGGATTCTCTAGGCAAGGATACTGGAGTGGGTTGCCATTTCCCTCTCCCAGGGAATGTTTGGGACTTGGTAAAAAAGAATAGGTGGGCTTTGAATTATTTCTGGAGGCACATGTCTGATGTTGTGAAGATTTGTAAGAAAAGTACAGTTGTTAATTCCTCAAAGGATTGGGCCCACCTGAATGATATGGAAGTTGCCCTACTCACCCAACTACGTTATCCTCAGTTTGCTTCTGTATATCAGGGAGAAGATTTTCAACTAAGATGGAAGTCAGAAGATTCCCTTGTCCTAGGTTTAGACCTATGTGTCTAGGGAATGTTTTAGTAATCCTTCCACGAAGGCTTCAGAAGGTTTTTCCCTGCTCTGGGTACATGGTTTCATTTTAGCTTAAAGGAGAAAGCCTTGGGGAAAAAAACTCATGTCAGGCTCTGAATATCAGCTTCCAAGTTGGTCAGCTTCTGACCATTCTTTAAAAAGAATTCTCTCAAATACCTTGTCAGGTTTCAGCCGAGACAAAGCAAATATTCTTGGCAGTATTGCACAGTTGCTTGGGTGTGTAGGGCTGGAAATTTTTCCACCTTCTTCCCTTCTAGGTTCTTTGGCTGGCCTAATAATTAAATTGATGTGAGAGAGTAATAGGAGAAACAAATTTATGGAGCCCCATAAAGATATGAAGGCTTAAAAGACAGCCAGGTAACAACATCCTATGTAACACCAGAGCTAAGGAGAGGGGTAGGGGTCTGATGATACAAAGGGGAAGAAGGTAATTCACAGGAAAGCAGAGGAGATGTTGCAGAAACAAAGATTGCCTGGTTAGCACATACGTTTTTTAGGTAAAACTGAAACCACACATCTCAGATGGAACTCAGTTCAGTTCAGTTCAGTTCAGTCGCTCAGTCCTGTCCGACTCTTTGCGACCCCATGAATCACAGCATGCCAGGCCTCCCTGCAGACCCAGCCAAAACTCAGATTAGGTCTTGAACCCACAGGCTAGGACTCAAACCCACTGTCTTTCAATTGAAATCCCACACCAGTCTTAAGACAAGCTTGAGTTCTTCATGTCTCATCGCAGAAAGAATTCAGTGAGAGGCAAAGTGATAGATAAGAAATGAATTTATTTAGAGAGATACACATTCCACAGACAGAATGTAGTCTATCTCAAAGGTCGAGAGTGGCCCGGAAATACGGGTGGTTAGTTTCTGTGGCCTGGGTAATTTCATAGGCTAATAAGTGGGAGGATTATTCCAACAATTTGGGGGAAGGGATGGGGATTTCCAGGAATTGGGCCTCCACTCTGGCTTTTTATGATCGGCCTCTGAATGGTCATGGGACCTGTGGCTGTATCATTCAGCATATGCTAATATGTACAATGAACACATGCTGCTGCTGCTGCTAAGTCGCTTCAGTCATGTCCGACTCTGTTCGATCCCATAGACGGCAGCCCACCAGGCTCTGCAGTCCCTAGGATTCTCCAGGCAAGAACACTGGAGTGGGCTGCCATTTCCTTCTCCAATGCATGAAAGTGAAAAGTGAAAGTGAAGTTGCTGAGTCGTGTCTGACTCTTAGCGACCCCATGGACTGCAGCCCACCAGGCTCCTCTGCCCATGGGATTTTCCAGGCAAGAGTACTGGAGTGGGTTGCCTTTGCCTTCTCCAAATGAACACATAATGAGGTGCAAAGTCCACTGAAAGTCACATTTCCCACCGTCTTGTACCTCACTGGTTCTGAGCAGTTTATGTTGTATCCTCACCAGCTTTGTCATTCTTTTGAAAGTTGTGCCCAGCCCCTTCCCTCCTGTTTCAAAATGCTATCTTTGATATTACTTTTCTTTCTGGTACAGGTCTTCTTTCCAATGTAAATTAGGCAGTGGAAGGGAAGGTAAAGAGCTTTTCCTGAATCTACTGAGTTCTTTGTTGCCTTTAGCTAAAAAAAATAATCCTGATATGTAACTGGCATATTTTGGGGTGGCAAAATCCACTCCCCTTCAGCTCCAAAAGATATTCCTAAGGAGAGTGCAAAAGATACTACCCTCCCAAGACCCAAACCGTTCCCAAAACACAGCTGAGAGATAGATGTAGACATTTGCCTTGAAAGCTGGCAACAATCAGTAGAACTTTAGTTGCCACTGGCGTTTCTTTCTGCATTTCTACCCTGCATTTCTTTCTGGTCACATCTTGGGGCCCCCAACTTGACTGTTCCAAAGCTAAGGTCTCAGGACACAAAATCAGACAAACAAGAAAAGCAAAAGCTATTCTTGGAGAGAAAGGTTCAACAACCAATGAGTACTAACAAAATGAAGGATAAAAATCATGATCATTTCAATAGACACAGAAAAAGCATTTGATAAATTTCAACATCCATTTATGATAAAAATTCTCAACAGAGTGGGTATAGATTGAATGTACCTCAATATAGTAAAGTCCATATATGACAAGACAAGAGCTAAAATTATACTCAGTGGTAAAAAGCTGAAAGCTTTTCCTTTAAGATCAGGAACAAGACAAGGATGCCCACTCTAGGCAATTTTATTCAACACAGTATTGAAAATCTTGGCTAGAGCAATTAGTCAACAATAAAAAATAAAAAGCAATGAAATTGGAAAGAAAGAGGTAAAACTATTATTGTGGACAACATGATTTTGTATATGGAAAACCCTAAAGACTCTACCAGAAAACCGTTAGAACTAATACACATATTTAGTAAAGGTGCAGGGTTAAGCAAAATCAATATACAAAACCTGTTATGTTCTTAAATACTATCAACAAACTATTAGAGAAATCAAGAAAATAATCTTGTTTATAATTGCATCAGAAAGAAGAAAATGCATAGGAATAGATTTAACCAAGGCAGGTGGCAAAAGATCCATACACTGAGAACTGTGAGACATTGATGAAAGAAATTGAAGAAGACACAATGGATTGGAAAAAATAATATTGTAAAAATGTCCATGTTACCCAAAATTATCTACAGATTCAATGCAATCCTCATTGAAATCTCAGTGGCATTTTCACAGAAATATTTAGAACACATAATACTAAAATCTGTATGGAACCGCAAAATATCCTAAATATTGAGATATTGAGCCAAAGCAGTATTGAGAAAGAGGAATGATGCTGAATGCATTATACTTTCTGATTTCAAACTGTACTACAAAGCTATAGTAATCATGGCACTGGCATAAAAACAGACACATAAATCAGTGAAATGAACAAAGAGCTCAGAGATAGACCCAAGCATATATAGTCAATTTATGCCAAGAATATACAGTGGGGAAGGGACAGTCTCTTTAATAAATTGTGTTAGGAAAACTGGACCACTATTTCATACCATACACAAAAGCTAACTCAAAATGGATTAAGGATTTGAATGCAATACCAGAAACTGTGAAACTCCTAGAAGACAACATAGGCAGTAAGGTGTTTGACATTGCTCTTTGTGATGTTTTTTTGGATCTGACTCCAAAGGCAGTGACAACCACAACAACAACAAACATAAATGAATGCAACTTCATTAAGCCAAAGAACTTCTGCACTGTGAAGGAAACCACCAACAAAGTAAAAAGGCAACCTACTGAATGGCAGAAGACATTGTAGATCACATATCCAGTAAGGGGTTAATATCCAAAATAAAGAGCTCATAGAACTCAATAACAATCCAACTAAAAAACGGACAGAACATCTGAACAGACATTTTTTTCAAAGCCATTCACATGGCCAACAGGCACATGAAATGATGCTCAACATTCCGAATCACTAGGAACATATAAATGAAAACCACAATGAGCTATGATCTCACAACTGTCAGAATGGCTGTCATAAAAGGAAAAGAAGTATTGGTGAGAATGTGCATCTGTGCAGCCACTGTGGAAACAGTGGAGCGTCCTAAAAAAAAGTTAAAAATAGAACTACCTTATGATCCAGCAACTCCACCTCCAGGTATTTATCTGAAGAAAATGAAACCCTGACTAGAAAGAATCTATGCACCTGTATGTTCACTGCAGTGTTATTCACAATATCCAAGATGTGGAAACAACCCAAGTGTCCAGATCATTGGGCAAGAGATCCTGTAGGTTGGGGACCCCTACCCTAGAGAACGAGTGAGCCAAGGACTCAGTGTAAAGGGTAGAAGAAAAATTCCTCTTCCTTCTCTCCAGAACCTGCAGAAGGGAACTTGGGAAAATTAGCAGAAGCCACCAAAGGGTGGAAATTGTTACCAGGGTCAGCTTTCCCAGGTCTCTATCTGTGGTGCCTAGTCAAGTGAGGGAGGTAAAATTTTACATTGCCCTTTTCTTTGCAAACTCAGAGTCATTAATTTGGTTCTGGGATTCAACTGTGAGTGGATAGAAATAAAGTGCACAATAAATGTAATCCGATTGCATCATCCCCAAACCATCCCCCTCCTCCCTCATCAGTGGAAAAACTGTCTTCCATGAAACCAGTGCCTGATGCCAAAAAGGTTGGGGACCGCTGCTTCAGGGCATCTTGTAAAGGGATAAGCTTCAGATCAGATCAGATCAGTCGCTCAGTCGTGTCCGACTCTTTTCGACCCCATGAATTGCAGCACGCCAGGCCTCCCTAAGTTAAAAAGTTCCCCATGGATTATGTTTGATAGGTTTAACCTGCTATTTCAGCTGTAAAACACAATTGTATTCACCTGAGACCTCAGCCCCACCCTAAGTCAGATCCACTCTGATGCCAGACACTCTCCTTCCTGCATCAGAGCCGGCAGCCTCTAGCAGGTTTCCTGACCCAGAGCAGAAAAAGAAATGCTCAGATGGCCTGGAAGCTCAGGAAGCAAAAGCTGGGGATCCAGGACCAAGTGGACTCACCCAGCACCTCCAGGGACAGCGAGAGAACAGCAGATACCGGCCCGGGTTGCTCTGGGCGCCTGGTGGCTTTCGGGAGAGGGGACATTTGGGGCATTGTAAAACCTTTAGAGTTTGAGCAAAAATTGATTTCAATCAGGCAGTATCCAGTCAAGTAGGTGGAAAGAAACTCTGAGAAGCTGTACAAAATGAAAGACTTTTATAGACAGAAAGGAGCAGGAACTGGGGAGTTTTATTAGTCAAAAAAAGCTAGTTGGTTATTGCACAATTATTTCCTTTAGGGCAGCAGTCCCCAGCTTTTTTGGCTCTGGGGACTGGTTTTGTGGAAGGCGGTTTTTCCATGGATGGTGGGGAGGGGCGTTGGTGGTTCAGGCGGTAAGGCCAGCGATGGGGAGCCGCTCACCTCCCACTGGGTGGCCCAGCTCCTAACAGACCATGGACTGGTACTGGCCCCAGGCCTGGGGGCTGGGGACCCCTGGTTTAGAGGCTAGCAGGGGCCAGTCAGGCAGATACCCTGACTGGTGCTGCTCAGGGGGTTTCTGGTGGACTTACTGAAGATGCTGTCTCTGGGAAAGCTGAAACGGTCTCAGTTTGGTGACGCGGGACTTAGGATAAGCGACTCTCTTCTGGGCCTGATGTCTTGTTTTTAACAAAGGCTCAGGGCACTGTTTATATCTTTGTTGAAAACATGGGGTGGAGGTGACACCCCGGGCTTTGAAATGGCAGATCCAAGTTTGGTTTCCATGTCCTCTTTGTGCGTGTGGGTTCCCAGTGCTTCAGCCGACTTTGCAAGAAATACAGCTGGTTGGTTTTGCTTTATGTCCGCACCTGAAGTCAGTTCTTGTTAACCGTCAATACCGAAAATACTGCTTTCAGTTAAAAAGAAGCTCAAATCAACTGTTGTAACTCTTTCTGTTGAAAGAAGCTGCAAAGATTCTTCTGCTCCTGTGCACATAAGGCTGGGTTCCACTGGGAGTGAGAATCTGTTTCATTTGCCTTCTCATTTTCCTTAGAAAATTTAGGAGTAGCTTCTGAATAGATAGGGTGGGCAGCAGATGTATGTCATAAAAATGAATTTTAATTCTCATGTTCTGGCCAGGGCAGCAGTGCCTGGGAGCCAACTCTAGGTGTGAGCTAACTCCCTGTTGCAGAACCCTAGATGGCTGGCTTTGTTTTTTATACACTTGCTTAATGTGTTAGTGAAATAAATAGAAGGAAAGAAAAAAAGAGGAAAGGGGAGAGGGAGAAGAAGGAATAGGGAGAGGGAAGGAAGGATGGAAGACCTTGATTTCTCGTTTCCTAAGGAGGGATTATTCAGTAAATAGTGAACTTGCTAGACAGACCATGAGGGGGTTGTGTATTTCTCACCGTCTCAGACCCCATCCTGTGTCTAGGTGTAATGAGGTCTTCAGGGGGATGTGGAAGAAGTTACGAAACCAAAGCAGGGTCAGAGAGAGACCTCCATCCTGGATTCTGAGCTAGGAAAGGAGCTGTGTGTTATCAGACAGTCAGATACGCGAATTTGAGGAAGAGCAGAGGTCAGTAAGGATAACTTCAGAACTAATACCACTTGTAACTTTTTACAGAGTACTTCTTAACAGTATAGATTTTATATATATCCATGATCTCATTAAACTCTCAAAATAATAGTGTAAATAAAAGGGGTACATGTGGCAACCACAATGAGGTTCCCCCCTTGCAGTAGGGAGAATTCTAGCGCGAGTCAATTATCCAAGGCTGCCTGGAATCCAGCCTTCTGATTGGGGGGCGGGGCCTGTAACCATAGAGACGCACGTGGGGCGGGGCCTTCTTGGGTGGGGAGGTTCGGACGGTGGCCCAGATAGTCCCAGGGAGGTTGAGTATCCTTGTGCTTCTCAGCTGAGCGCCACTGGGTGCTTCCTGGTGAAAGAGGTTCAGATCCTGAGAGGGGTTCTGTACTGTTAGGGTTCACGAGGGGCTCATAGCTATAGTTAAAATATGGCCCATTGTGGCGACCCGACAAACAAGAGATGAAGTCACAGCGGCCACCTGGCCCTGGTGGGCATCCTGTTTCTTCTTTGAGGCGATATCCTGTTTTTCTCTGCTGGTGCCAGTTTCTCAAGACTATGTGACCACCCGACCGTGAGACCCCTTCGACTATGTGACCACAAGACCTCAGCTGCGGGCTAAAGATAAACTGAGGCCCCCTCCCTCCAGGGCTCAATTCCCCATTAATAGGGTATAAGAAGGGTTGGCTGTAAAAGGAGAGCGCTGGTTTCTCTCTAAAGCCAGTCAGTTTCTCTCTCTCTCTCTGTAATAAATCTTTCTCTGCCTGACTGCCTGGCTTGCTCTCTTTTTCTCCGCGCTCGCCTTCCGTTTCTGGGGCTGAAACCCGGGAGGGAAGACCCACCGCGGCTAGGGGGGCTCCTCTCCTGAGCCCACCTTGGGGAATTCCCTCCCTTGGACCTCACGAGAAAGTGGGCGGAGCCCCCGGGATGGGACTCTCCACTTGCCTTGCTGGATTGACGTCCACACACCGGCTCTCATTTCATGGGCTGCAGGGGTGAGTGAATTCCTGCTCTCTCGGATCCTCTTTCTCGTCTGGTTTTTGAAGCCCTAGCGCTAGGCGGAGGGCACCCTCGGCCCTTGGGCCCTGGTCTCACTTTGGAATAGGGGGCGCCCATTTCACAGTGGACCCTGTCGCTGACGAGAAGGCCGTGAGAACGGGACGCCTTTTTTCTCGGGCCTTTCTGGTTTTTTCACTCACCCTTGTTTGCCTTCCCTCCCTATTCAACTAGAACTGGAAATTCTCAGTCTAACCTGCAAAATCTACCCCTTTAGGCTGCCTTCTCCAAAACCAAAATACCTTGGCTTTTCAAGAAGTAAGCCCAAAGGGACTCACTCATTACTCCAACACGTTCTGGCCACAATATCGACTGGATGTGAGGTCCCAGTGGCCAGAAAACGGAGCCCCCGATTGCCGCCACAATGGCGAGTGGTCAGAGGTCCCTTCTGCCCAGGCTTTCTTTGCTCTCGGCTCTCTGGCCCTCTCTCTGTACTCAGTGTTCTACTTCTCAGATTCGTTCAGCCCATTCTGGACCACATCCCCCTACTACTATATCTTCTGATCCCTGTTTGGATTTTTCCTCGTCTTTTGACCCTTCTGACCACAGTGCACCTCCAATCGCCTCTCATCCTATCATAGCAGAGCCGGTCCCACAACCTCCACCTTACATTCCACCCCCACCTTCCTCCCCGCACCCCCTACTACCGAGTCTCAAGTCCCCATCTGACCTCCCTAAACCCCCTCCTCATACCAGGCTGAGAATAGCCTTAAAGAAACAGGACCCCAATCCCTCCCCACTCCCCTCCTTCCCTTAGGAGAGATGGCTGGTACAGAAGGCATTGTTCGGGTACATGTCCCATTCTCCCTCTCTGATTTATCTCAAATCGAAAAATGTCTTGGCCCTTTTTCCTCTGACCCTGACACTTATTTAAAAGAATTTAAATACCTCACCGAGTCTTATGACTTGACCTGGCATGATATTTACATTATACTCTCCTCTGCCCTCCTCCCAGAAGGAGGAGGAGGAGTCTGGCAAGCCGCTCAGGCTCAAGTCGATGAAATATATCAAACTGATGATACTAAGCCTGTAGGCTCAGCTGCCGTTCCCAGGGACGACCCTAATTGGGAATACCAGGCAGGGAGTCCAGGGAGAACAGCCCGTAATCACGTTTATATTCATCTAAAAGACTCAACAAAGTTTCCCAATCAACCTTAATAACCTTATTGCAGGCCTCCAAAAAGCAGGACTTAACTTTCACTTTTCACTTTCATGCATAGAGAAGGAAATGGCAACCCACTCCAGTGTTCTTGCCTGGAGAATCCCAGGGATGGGGGAGCCTGGTGGGCTGCCATCTACGGGGTCACACAGAGTCAGACACGACTGAAGCGACTTAGCAGCAGCAGCAGCAAAAAGCAGGACATAAAGGTATTAACTTTGATAAACTCAGAGAAATAACTCAAAGACCAGATGAAAATCCAGCACAATTTCTAGCTAGATTAACAGAAGCCCTACAAAAATATACAAAACTAGATCCAACTTCAGCAGAGGGTTCTATTGTCCTTAATACCCATTTTATTTCCCAGTCCCCAGACATTCAAAAAAAAGCTAAAAAAGGCAGAGGAAGGCCCTCAAACCTCTCAATGAGATCTTTTAAATTTGGTTTTTAAAGTTTTCAGTAACTGGGAAGAACAGGCAAAACTAGAAAAGGATCGAAGAGAGAACCACTGCCCTGCATGGCTCCAAACCTCAATCCTCTGGGAGAGAAAAGAAATCATCTAAGCCCTGTTATAAGTGCAGTAAAGAACGGCACTGGGCCCCTTCAGGTCCATGTCCTTACTGTGGCATAAAGGGACACTGGAAGGTAGACTGCTCTAATCCCCCTCTAGAGATCCGGACATCTCCTCCTGGTCCTGAGCAGAAGTCCTCAGACCCAGCTCTGCCGAGACCCCTGAGACTTGCCACCAAAGGCTGAAGGTGCCCAGGGCCCCAGGCCCCAACTCTCCTCATCTCTACAGAGCCCAGGGTAACTCACAGTGGCAGGTAAGCTGATCTCTTTTTTTTATCTACACGGCCACCTATTCTGCCATGCCTGCTTATTCTGGAAAAACTAGTCTCAGATCTCTGTTGTGGGGGTTGATGGTTTGGTGTCTATACCACAGATTACTGAGCCTCTGCACACTTCGGAATACCCCGTTCTCTCATTCTTTCCTCACACTCCCAGAATGCCCCACTCCAATCCTTGGAAGGGATCTACTCTCCAAATTCAAGGCTTTCCTCTCTATTCCAAATCTTTTTCCTGACCTGGCCTGGCTACTGCTTCTCGAACCTACTATGTCCTAGCCCCCCTCATTATCCTCCTCCTCTGTAAGCTGTATAGTCTGGGAAACTGATCACCCCTCCATATTCTGTTTATATTCATCTAAAAGACTCAACAAAGTTTCCCAATCAACTTTAATACCCTGTTTCCCAGATACATCAACAGGGGTTTAAACTCATCATCTCTAAGCTGCTGTGCTTAGGATCTCTTGTGCCCTACTCACTTTCCTTATAACACGCCTATCCTACCTGTTGAAAAGCCAAATGGCTCCTACGGCCTGGGTCGAGACCTGAGACATTAATGCTGCCGTCGTCCCCGCTGACCCAGTAGTCCCCACTCACTGGTAGTCCCAAATCCCTGTACTCTTCTTGCCCTTATTTCTCCTCCTACTGCCTATTTCACTGTCCTGGACCTCAAGGATGCATTTTTTGCCCTCCTTTGACACCCAGACTCTCAAGATCTTTTTGCTTTTACCTGAACAGATCCAGACCCTCATCTCTCCCAACAATTAACACGTTCTGTCCTTCCCCAAGGGTTTCGTGATGGTCCTCATTTCTTTGGCCAAGCCCTGGCCTCAGACTTAACCTCCCTCAATCTTGCCCCAAGCTCTATCCTCCAATATGTAGATGATCTCCTCCGTTGTAGCCCCTCACTCTTACACTCTCAGCGACATACAACTCCTCAACTTCCTAGTTGATCAGGGCTATTGCGTATCTTCTATTAAGGTTCAACTTTCCCTTTTTGAGGTCACCTCCAACACCTACGTGTTGGAGTTCTCCTGACACCAACAAAGAGACATATAACTACTGATAGAAAGTCCCTTATATCTGCCCTACCACTTCCTGTATCAAAAAGAGAGATCTGTCCATCTGGGGCTTGCCTGGGTATCTACACCTCTGGATCCCCAATTTTGCCCTCCTAGCACAACCCTATACCAGGCTACCCGGGGGATCTTTTGGACTTCTTGAGCCTAAGTCAAACATCCGATCAGCCTTTAATGCTCTAAAGCAAGCTATCTTCTCGGCCCCAGCTTTAACACTGCCTGATCTCTCTCGCCCTTTTATACTCTATACTACTGAGAGACATAAAGTTGCCCTAGGAGTCTTAGGACAGGTGCAGGACCTTTCCCTTGGCCCCATTGCTTATCTGTCAAAACAACTGGATACCACCACACACAAGGATGGCCAGCCTGCCTGCGTGCTCTGCCTGCAGCTGCGCTTCTTGCTCAAGAAAGCAAAAAACTTACTTTTGGGATACCCACGGTCATTTACTCTCTTACTCTTAGTAAGTGGGTCATTTTCCCACTTACTCTCACACAAGACCATGGCTCTTCTATCCCCTTCTTGTATCCAACTACTCCACATCACCCTCCTAGAATCACCCGAGTTCTCTTCTGAACGCTGCCCTACTCTTAACCCTGCCACCCTTATCCCTAATTCTTCTGAGCCTCCAACTCACACTTGTAATGAGATGTTAGAAAGACTTGATACCTCATTTCTCCCATATCTCCTCAGTCCCTTTAAATAACCCTGATCTTACTTGGTATATTGATGGTAGCTCCTATACAATCCCAAAAGGAAAAAGAGTAGCTGGATATGCAATTGTTTCTGACACTGAGGTTATTGAATCTCAACCTCTCCCTGCAGGAACCTCCTCCCAAAAGGCAGAACTTATTCACTAACCAGGGCACTTACACTTGCAGCTAACAAATGAATAAATATATACACTGACTCTAAATATACCTTTCACACCATACACTCACATGCAGCCATCCAGAAAGAACAAGGGCTCCTTTCTACAAAAGGACCCCCCATAACTAAAAGCCCAACTTATACTTCAACTCCTAAAGGTAGCCAATATGCCAACCAAAGCTGGCATCATACATTGTTGAGGTCACCAAGTGGCATCAGACCTCATCTCACGGCGTAACAATGCTGCTGACAGGGAGGCAAAGCAAGCCTCACTCCGAACACCTGCTCATCAGCTCATAGTAATCCCTAATATAAATCCTCTCTATCACCCCGAGGAAAAGACATAGTTATTACAGAGGGAGCCCAACTTTAAGGAGACTGGTTGCAAAAGCAAGGCCGCTGCCATAGAAATTCTTACAGACATTCACTGAGCTTTATGTATAGGCACTAAACCTCTCTACCACCTTTTAAGACCTCTTATCACTTATCCTAACCTCCTTTCACTCCTACAGCAAACCATTCACTACTGTGCGTTCCTCTGTCTCACCCCAGGGAGCTCCAAGCCCATTCCCGCGTTCCGCACACATTAGGCACAAGGTCACATACAGGGAAAAGACTAGCAAATCGACTTCACTCACATGCCTCCTACACATAAAACTCATACTAAAGTTATCACTAAAGTGGATACCTTCTTGGGGTGGGTTGAAGCTTTTCCTACAAGGTCAGAAACTGCCTCAGAGGTAACACAAGTTCTTATTCGAGAAATCATCCCTCGCTTTGGTCTCCTGCTTTCTCTCCAGTCTGACAATGGACCGGCTTTTGTCTCACAAATCACTCAACAAGTAGCCCAATCTCTTGGCATAACCTGGAGGCTACATAGTCCTCATAGACCTCAATCCTCAGGGCAAGTAGAAAAGGCAAATTCAATTCTCACAACGCAACTGACTGAACTTTTTCTTGAACTACAGAAGCCATGGGCTGAATGCCTTCCTGTGGCTTTGGCTCGCATTAGGGCCACTCCACGGGCTCTGTCTTTCTAGTCCTTTTGAGCTCATGTGTGGACGCCCTTTTCTCTTAGGTCAATTTCCTACTACAAGTCCCTTAATGGGAGGTTGTCTCCCCTCCCTTATCCTTATTAGACACCTCATGAGACAACATGCAAATTGCTGTCTCCCAAAGCCTCCTCAAACAAATCCTACTGACTTGACACTCATTCCTGGGGATCGAATTTTACTTCAGACCTTACACCATAAAGATTTACAGCCTCGGTGGACCGGCCCTTTTGAGGTCATTTTAACCATACCGGCAGCCCCTAAACTGGCAGGTCATCCTTGGTTTCATATCTCCAGGTTAAAGTGGGCCCAGGAGACTCTCCATCTCCACCAAAAATTACTCCCCATTCGGACATCCCTTGCTACTCCAGCACGATCCCGGGCCCCGACAGGCTCTGACTGGATCAAATCCCTGAAGAAGTGGAACAGCCAAAAATAACCAATATTGATAAGTAAAAGGGACGATTAGATGTATTGGTTACTGGTTGGAAAGGGACTCCCTTTACTCACCTTGTTTGGAATAGGACTTTATTCTGTATCCGCCTTGAGTGGACTCCTGTTAAGAAATTCCTCTTTTGTTTCATTTATTTCTTTATGGTTTCCATCCTTTGGGGTCTTCTTTTACTGTAAATTTAAATGAACTCATTGCCCACTTTTCTACATGTAATATCACAAAACCTCACTTTTTCACAAAATCTCATAATCACTGATCTTTTCACATCTCTTGATTTTATTACTGACCTATGGTTACAGGGAGACTTAATAGACTTTACACCTGTCCAAATTTACTTTCACACCTGGGTCCTTATCCTCCTCATTTACTCCCCTTAAATACGAGCCACCACATTGTGGTACTGATCTCATTTTCCTTTCTTCTATACATCCATCACACCCTACCTAATTCTCACTCTACCCAGATTTAACTTACCTTTTTAAAACTTAACCTACCGTTTACTCAATACCTCAAATCCAACCCTGTCTAGTGATTGTTGGATCTGTTTGTCCATCTCCTCGCCACATGGATTGGCCCTACCTGTCTCCACAGATCAGTGGAACCACATAAACACTTCCCTCTATCACACCTACAGGGGAGAACCCCTCTTTTTGTCCTATATGTGCTATTTATATTCACTAGATCAGATCAACAATCCTGATAAAATGTTGTCCTCCCTTCTTGCTGACCTCACTTCCATCCATATCAACCAGCTATGGGAGGACCTCCTACCTCTGATGTCTGCTTACAACAAAAGGTTCCCTTCTGTTTTTCTAGACACGACTCTCTAAATAACTCACAGCCACATCTAGGCTCTATGCCGTGGCACCTCTGTAATCACACCTCACATCTTTCCTTTGGGTTGCGCTATTTAATGTGTCTTGGGAGCTAGAGGACCTTCTATTGCTTTCTCAGGAAGGTTTCCTTCAGCCTCTGAAGACACCAGCCCGGTTTGGGGGTCAGCTAACAAATACCAAGAGAGACTCTTGTTTGCTATTGATTCCCGTTGCTGCCTCCTTACTCCTGGAATATTTTTCTTATGTGGAACCACCACATACACCACAATTAGTCTTCCCACTAACTGGACTGGGACATGCACCCTGGTATATCTAGCCCCAGATACCTCTGTTGCTCCTAACAACCATACTCTCCCTATCCCACTAATCTACAACCCACCCAAATGAGCAATTCAATTCATTCCCTTATTGATAAGCTCAGCAGGGATTGGAATAGGGACTGCAGGACTCATGACCTTTTTAAACTACTCTCTGTGGTGTTGGAGAAGACTCTTGAGAGTCCCTTGGACTGCAAGGAGATCCAACCAGTCCATCCTAAAGGAGATCAGTCCTGAATATTCACTGGAAGGACTGATGTCAAAGCTGAAACTCTAATACTTTGGCCACCTGATGTGAAGAGCTGACTCATTTGAAAAGACCCTGATGCTGGGAAAGATTGAGGGCAGGAGGAGAAGGGGACGATAGAGGATGAGATGGTTGAATGGCATCACCGACTCAATGAACATGAGTTTGAGTAAACTGTGGGAGTTGGTGATGGACGGGGAGGCCTGGTGTGCTGCGGTTCATGGGGTCTCAAAGAGTCGGACACAACTGAGTGACTGAACTGAACTGAGTCTCTCTAAGGTTCTTACTGAAAGCCTGGAAGTAGCTGCCAGCCTTATCACTCTCCAGGGCCAACTAGATTCCCTGGCAGCTGTGGTCCTTCAAAACAGAAGAGGGTTAGACCTTCTCACAATAGAAAAAGGAGGCCTCTGTCTTTTTCTAGACGAAGACTGCTATTTCTACACCAATAAATTGGGTGTTGTAAAGGAGGCAGCAAAGAATCTGACAAATAGGGCCTCAAGAAAGTGTCAACATTTCAGTAATTCATGGGAAAACTGGTTAAGCAATTGGGATTGGATGCCATGGGTCCTACCTTTACTGGGCTCCCTTCTCATATTAACCCTCATTCTAACTTTCGGCCCCTGTCTAATGCATGTTTTCAAAGCTTCTCCACGATTGCCTACGAGCCTTCACCAACCAGACTGTTCATGAGTGCCGGAGCCAGCCAGCAAAATCGATCAGGTCCTGAGAATGTGCACGACGCGGCTGAGAAAGAATACTACAGCAGAAGAATACTACAGCAAAGATGGGGTTGAGAGGATCAGACATGTCTCCACAAAGGGAAGCAGTCTGACCACGACTTTATTCAGCATCTTATATTTATACAGGAGAGCGTGAGAAAGACAAGACAGTTAACATTTTTTCTTGGTTGACCTATACATCTTACAAAAAGTCACAAGAAATCTTGAGAGCATGGGAATGGCACCCTGTTATTATTTCTTACACCAAATAACATTTCCCTGTGCATGAGAAGTTTGCCCAGAACTCCAGGTGTCTGCAGTAAATAATCGCCTAATCTCTGGGGTGGCGGGACAGAGAGCTATGTTTGCAAGCAAACCCTCAAGGACTGAGGCAGCTCCCAGAGCTGTGTCCTTTAGATAAAGGACCCCGTTCTCACAGGCAGCTCCCTGCACATGAGCTACTTCTAACTTGCTCCAATTATCAAAAGCTTTGACTCCACTCAGACTTCCTTTAACCCATGTTCCAGCCTTTTCTTATCTTACCCCATGATGTCACCCCAGACTAGTGTGAAGCAGATACAGATGACTGACCTTTGGCCCTTAGCCTATATCAAAAAGGCTGGAATGTTAGGGTTCACGAGGGGCTCATAGCTATAGTTAAAATATGGCCCATTGTGGCGACCCGACAAACAAGGGATGAAGTCACAGCGGCCACCTGGCCCTGGTGGGCATCCTGTTTCTTCTTTAAGGCGATATCCTGTTTTTCTCTGCTGGTGCCAGTTTCTCAAGACTATGTGACCACCCGACCGTGAGACCCCTTCGACTATGTGACCACAAGACCCCAGCTGCGGGCTAAAGATAAACTGAGGCCCCCCCCTCCAGGGCTCAATTCCCCATTAATAGGGTATAAGAAGGGTTGGCTGTAAAAGGAGAGCGCTGGTTTCTCTCTAAAGCCAGTCAGTTTCTCTCTCTTCCTGTAATAAATCTTTCTCTGCCTGACTGCCTGGCTTGCTCTCTTTTTCTCCACATTCGCCTTACAAGCACAGTGGGTCGTCTTCATCCCTGGCTTAGAAGCTCAAGGGGCCACGATGACAAGGAAGGAGGCTGTTTCCATCCCCTGGGGGTGACAGCCAGTGAGGAGGCCTCTCAGTTTCATTTGCATTGTTAAATGCTCTCCATCAGGTTCAGAAACATTTCTTGCAGAAGTCATACTGGTAAATACTTAAGGCTTTGCAGTCACACGTAGTCTGCCTCTGGCACGTTTTCTTTCTTGCTTTCATATTTTTGTTCTCCCTCCCTCATTTCCTTCCTTCCATACTTTAAAATGTTAAAAAAAAAAAATCACTCTAAAAGATTGAACCAAAACAGATTCTGGGTGGTTTTCTAGCTCTTGGTCTTAAATAATCAGTAGAACAATAAGTTTAGGCCTGAATTGGTGTTTGCCTTCATATCAGGCTTCCCTGATAGCTCAAAGAATCTGCTTACAATGCAAGAGCCCTGGGTTCAATCCTGGGTTGGGAAGATCCCCCGGAGAAGGGAAAGGATAACCACTCCAGTATTCTGGCCTGGAGAATTCCATGGGCTGTACAGTCCATTGGGTTGCAAAGAGTCAGACATGACTGAGCGAGTTTCACTTCACTTCACTTTTAACATTGAGGATGTGGCCGTGTCCTCACTGGTGGGAGAACAAGGCGGAGCCTGAGCTCTGTGACATGGGTGGGTCAGGCGTGGTGTCTCCGGAGTCTCCCACAGGCACAGGGGAAGTCATTTCTTCCTTGCTTACCCTTCTGTTTAGAGTTCTGTTACAACAGTCGTCTCTGTGTTCTAACGAATGTTAGAATTCCCTGAGTAAGGTAACTGATGCTTGGGTAAAACGACTTCCCTGACATCACAGGGCTGAACATCGCTGACTCAGCATTGAAACCGCATCTTGAATGCCAAGTCCACTGGGGTTTCCATGACGTCCTGTTGCAGCTGAAGTCAGTCACTAGTCTGTTCAGGCCCCTGGCTGGGGATTGAGCAGACCTACGGCTTCTCTGGACGGACTGACTGCAGCCTTGTCTCTGGAAGTGCTTCACCAGTGAGAGGTGTGGTTTGGAGAAGGCTCCCGTGAGGGGTGAGAGCAGGGCCCCCCCTGGGCCGTCAGGGGGATGGAGGTGGCCGGGGCACCTCCCGCATCTGAGACAGTTGAGCACAAAAACGGGACTCGTTCCTGCGCTGTGAGCTACAGGGATTGCAGACCTAGAGAGGGGAGGGGGTCTAGGATCCGATACTCGCATGTCCCACATGAATCAGCTTTAACGTGCTCTTATCAGCATGCTTCAGGACCGCTTCTGATCATGGTAGTCTGGCAAGACCCCAGGTGCCCCGGGACCCAATTCATTCACAGCTCAAACGAACACATAGACGTGCTTTGTGAGAAATCATTAAGTCCTTTTAAAACAAATACATCATAAAATATTAATGTCAGTATTTTTTATGGAGTTAAACAGTTGAAAACATTGTGATGTCTCATTTAGCATGGTTTTCTCTTGAATAAATGTTCTTTCCCTATTGTAGGACTATGTTTATTCATCAAAGGTAATAGTAACCTTTCCCCTCAAAATAACTTTTCTCAGCCATTCAAAATGTCTTATGTCCTCTTTATATTTTGTCTTGGACATCTTAAATTAATCCTTAATCTCAGGGCTTCCCAGGTGGTTTAATAGTAAAGAATCCACCTGCCAACGCAGGATACATAGGAGATGTGGGTTCAATTCCTGGGTGAGGAAGCTCCCCTGGAGGAGGAAATGGCAACCCACTCCAGTATTCTTGCCTGGGAATTTCCATGAACAGTGGAGCCTGGTGGGCTACAGTCCATGGGGTCACAAAGAGTCCGACACAACTGAGCACCCATACTAACCTCGGGGTAGATGAATTTAATTTTCACTGTTTCTTCTCTAAGCTCACATCAGCTACAGGCAATTGGTTTGAGGATTCCCTTTATTAAATATTGTGATTGTATTCTGCTTACTCTGTTGGGAGGGCAGGTGGCTGTATATCGCAGTCACATACACTCAGGGGCACTGCAGATTTCTATTTCCCTTTTTGGAAGAATTTATTGTCTTCAGGATGTTTTATCTTGTTGTCAGAGTTTTCCCAGGTTAAACGTGTGTGAGTCATGTTTCTCTTGCCTTCACTGCGTCTTGGGCTCTTGGCTCCTTATTTATGAGAGCGTCCCAGCCTTTGCCGCCCCCTCCACACCATGGCCCCTGCCCATCATCTAACAGCGCAGGTGCTCTTGTCCTCCTCCTGCCCCCTAGGGTGAGTGCTGGCATCTGGAAGGACCCCCATGTCACCGCTGGATGGAGACATGGAAGTTCCAGCAGGCGGTCTCACCCCCCCACCCACCCCTGCCACAATGGAGCCCCTGAGGCTGATTCCTCCCGTCACTTCTGGGCACAAATGCAGTGCTGTGGTCCAGAGTGTGCCCTGTGGCTTCACCTGGGAACGTCTGAAATGCTCAGGGGACACCAGCTGGCACTGAGGAGTCAGATCCTACTGGGCCGGACTTTGACCAGTGAGACAGGAGATGAGCGGGAGCTGGGGGTCTGTGGCCCCTCTTGTCCTCTGATGCTGGACACAGTCCAGAGGCGGCCGCTGGCTGGGCCACCAGCTGTGTCTTTTTGTGAAGCAGTGGCCCTGAGTGATGCAAGACTTGCTCTCTGCTTCCAGACATTGCCTGCCTCTCTCCTCCCTCCCCTCACTTTTTCACCCAGGGAATTACATCTCCTCTTGAAACCTTAGCTTTATCTTACTTTTTTTTAAAAATTCTTGAGCCTTTGTTTGTGTATTATAAGGCATCTGAGCAAAGACAACAGAGGGTCATTGGCAAATAATCTTGCAGTTTTCCTTGTGAACATGGCACAAATGAAAAATAAGTCCATCCTCATGTGATTTCAGTTTGATTTATAATGTGTTGACATTAAGTAGGAATCCACATAAGCTAAAGCTAAAGCTAAGTCGCTTCAGTAGTGTCTGACTCTGTGCGACCCCATAGACGGCAGCCCACCAGGCTCCCCCGTCCCTGGGATTCTCCAGGCAAGAACACTGGAGTGGGTTGCCATTTCCTTCTCCAATGCATGAAAATGAAAAGTGAAAGTGAAGTCACTCAGTCGTGTCTGACTTCGAGACCCCGTGGACTGCAGCCCACCAGGCTCCTCCATCCATGGGATTTTCCAGGAATCTACATGGAAGAGCAGAAATAACAAGTCAGTGGTTCTTACCAAGGCCTCAGAGACCCTGCCACATACGGCCCCTTGCTACCTCCTGGACTCACTTTTCAACCCCTCTCCCTCTGTCCACTCAGCTCCAGTTTCCTCCTCAAGGCTGACAATACTTGTGCCTCAGTGCCTTTGCACTTGCTCTTCCCACTTCTTGATGACTAATGACCTCTGTGTCAGCTTTAACCCTTAAGTATTTCATATGTTTGATTTTATTATAAAGAATACTGTTTTTATGTTTAATTTTGATGTCATAGGTATGTGGGTTTATTTCTGGGCTCTCTGTTCTGTTCTTTTAACCATTGTGTTTGTTTTTGTACCAGAACTGTACTGTTTTGGTTACTTTGTAGTATAGTCTAAAGTCAGGGCACCTGATTCTCCCAGTTCAGTAGTTGCTTTATCAAGATTATTTTGGCTATTCAGGCTCTTTTGTGTTTCTTTACACATTTTAAAATTATTCAATCTCTATCTGTGAAAAAATGCCCTTAGTATTTTGATAGGGATTGCTTTGAATCTGTAAATTGCCTTAGGTAGCATTGTTAGTTCCTAGAGACAAAGAAATATAACTTATTTCAGTATATTGATCTTGTATCAACTTTGCCAAACAGAGTTCTCAGAGATTTGTGTGTGTGTGTGTATTTTGTAGAATTCTCTGTGTAGAAGTGAATTTGAGATAATGTGTATTGTGCTATTTTTGGTGCAATGTTCTATAATTGTCAGGGTGATTAATAACATTGCTTGTCTTTTACATTTTTCTGATTTTCTGTGTACTTTTTCTTTACTGAGAAAGGATTGTTTAAATATTTGACTAACTTGAGTTTGTTTCCTTTGTGGTTCTATTATCTTTGTGCATTTTCAAGGTCTTTTATCAAGTGAGATTTAGGGTTACTTACTCTCCGTGAGTTTTTCATTATGACTGCTTTTTGATTACAAAATGACCCTCTTTGTTCCCAGTGTATTCTTTTCTCTAAGACTTACATTGTCTGATATCTTCTTCTGTACTTTCAATTTCAAATTATCTCTGGCTTTATATTTACTGTGAGCTCCTTGTAGGCACCCTACAGGTGAATGTTGATTCTTTGTCCAGTTCCCTAGTCTGTCTTAAATAGCATGTTCAGACTGTCTCCATTTAGTGTTATTATTTTTATGGTTGGGTTTAAATTCACCATATTGCTCTTTTTAAAAATCAGTATCATTTGCTTATGTTTCCCTTTTTTTGTAATTTCTTTGGGAAATGGCATATTTCTTTATTCCTGGTTATCTTTATTAGTCACATGGTTTGTTTTGTTATTTTAAGGGTTGTTTAGGTAAATAATCCTAAACAAATCCTAAAAGATGATGCTGTGAAAGTGCTGCACTCAATATGCTAGCAGATTTGGAAAACTCAGCAGTGGCCACAGGACTGGAAAAGGTCAGTTTTCATTCCAATCCCAAAAAAAGGCAATGCCAAAGAATGCTCAAACTACTGCACAATTGCACTCATCTCACACACTAGTAAAGTAATGCTCAAAATTCTCCAAGCCAGGCTTCAGCAATATGTGAACCGTGAACTTCCTGATATTCAAGCTGGTTTTAGAAAAGGCAGAGGAACCAGAGATCAAATTGCCAACATCTGCTGGATCATAGAAAAAGCAAGAGAGTTCCAGAAAAGCATCCATTGCCAAAGCCTTTGACTGTGTGGATCACAATAAACTGTGGAGAGTTCTGAAAGAGATGGGAATACTAGACCACCTGACCTGCCTCTTAAGAAACCTGTATGCAGGTCAGGAAGCAACAGCTAGAACTGGACATGGAACAACAGACTGGTTCCAAATAGGAAAAGGAGTACATCAAGGCTGTATATTGTCACCCTGCTTATTTAACTTATATGCAGAGTACATCATGAGAAATGCTGGGCTGGATGAAGCACAAGCTGGAATCAAGAGTGCCAGGAGAAATATCAGTAACCTCAGATATACAGATGACACCACCCTTATGGCAGAAAGTGAAGAGGAACTAAAGAGCCTCTTGGTGAAAGTGAAAGAGAAGAGTGAAAAAGTTGGCTTAAAGCCCAACATTCAGAAAACTAAGATCATGGCATCCGGTCCATCACTTCATAGGCTCCAAAATCACTGCATATGGTGACTGCAGCCATGAAATTAAAAGATGCTTGCTCCTTGGAAAGTCATGACCAACCTAGACAGCATGATAAAAAGCAGAGACATTACTTTGCCAACAAAGGTCCATCTAGTCAAGGCTGTGTTTTTCCAGTAATCGTGTATGGATGTGAGAGTTGGACTGTGAAGAAAGCTGAGTGCCGAAGAATTGATGCTTTTGAACTGTGGTGTTGGAGAAGACTCTCAAGAGTCCCTTGGACTGCAAGGAGATCCAACCATTAATTGTTCATTGGAAGGACTGATGTTGAAGCTGAAACTCCAATACTATGTCTACCTGATGTGAAAAACTGACTCACTGGGAAAGACCCTGATGCTGGGAAAGATTGAAGGCAAGAGGAGAAGGGACGACAGGATGAGATGGTTGGATGGCATCACTGACTCAATTGATATGAGTTTGAGTAAACTCTGAGAGTTGCTGATGGACTGGGAGGCCTGGTGTGCTGCAGTCCATGGGGTCATAAAGAGTCAGACATGACTGAGAGATTGAACTGAACTAGGGTAAATAATAAAGCTTTTCAAGTTATCTCTATCCAAGTGATGTTATACTTCTTTGCATAACAGATGGTTATACTGGAGTTCTACCATTTTAGAGATAAAGCTGAAATTCCAGAGAAGTGATGTGATTTGACTGTGGCTAGAAACCTCAGTTAGGGGCTAAAATAGGAATTCTAGTTTACTGACTTCAGACTCGGTGCAACACTAGGGTGAGTGTTCGTGCATTTTCTTTGGAGAATACCAAGTCACCACAGTTACAAATTATACTCATAAGTACCAATGTGGAAAATTTGGGAATTATTCTTTATTAGGAAAATACATATTTTAAACATCCAATAGAAAAGCCCTAACATTTCCCTTCAGACCACTTGGATAGGTGTCACACAGAACCACTAGGTAAATACTTAGAGATAAAACAAGCCAGCTTTTAGTTGAGACCCTGGAGCAGAATTTGGTTCCCTTTGGCTCTTCACATTAGTCACTCTGGGAGAGTGATTCACATCCCATAAATCACGTTCTGACTGTGACTGGGAGGGTTGTCTGAAATTGTATTTACTCATCTTATTCTCTGTGCCAGGACTGAGGAACATCTGAGACTGTCATCATGATAGGTACCTCTCTCTAGGCCTGGTTATGTAAAAACTGAATTTCTCACATTTATAACATTAGAATTACACAGTTCATCTGTTAATATATTTGATTTGGGAAGATCAGATTTTACGTTCCATTGAGCCTCAAAGGAGCAAAGAAAGAGTCTATTAATAATACAAATGAGGCTTCCCTTGTGGTTCAGATGGTTAAGGATCCACCTACAATGAGGGAAACCTGGGTTCGATCCCTGGGTTGGGAAGATCCCCTGGAGGGGGGCATGGCAACCCACTCCAGTATTCTTGCCAGGAGAATCCTCATGAACAGAGGAGCCAGGCAGGCTATGGTCACAAAGAGTTGGTCATGGCTAAGCAACTAAACAGCACAACAATAATATGAATATGTCAATGTTACTTTTAAACACAAATGTGACATAAACAAGAACCAATATTTACTAAAATTCAAAATAAATTTTTGGATTCCCACAATTATGTCAGCTATGTTTTCCTTAGTATAATTGGATTTATGGGCAGCTTTATTCCAAGTGTTATATACTTAGACAAGATTCAAATGAATTCCTCTTTTGGTATTTATACACCATTATTTTTTGTTACTATTCATGAGCTCTAAATAGCAGATACTTACTTTTTGAAACTAGAAGACAGGTCATAAATATAATCCGTTGTTATAACTAGTTTGACTTCTGCTTTTTCTCTGGTTGAAGAAATAAAGAGTAGAATTCTTAGGATGAAACAAAGTTTATCAGACTAGGAATTTATGTAGGGGTGTGTGTGTGTGTACATGCATTTATTCATTTTCCAGAACTTGTTTTTTTAAAGAATATCAGTGATGCCAAATGCCTGGATCTCACACATATAAGAATTTATCTATATATTTCTTATATACATATGTCTATATATTTCTTAAAATAAAACTTTTAGACTAAATTTACATAACCAGAAGAATTCTTAGGCTTAGTAAGGCATTTGACAGTCTCCATTCAGCTTCTGCAGAGGTTCACACTGTACTGGGGGGAAGAAAGAGGAATAACCAGGGTCCAGTGGTTTCCCAAGCCCACAACAACAGCTGTGCATGCACAGGCAGATGATCATCACGAACACAGGCCTCTGAGGACAACGTAAAGAAGGGTTTCTGTACTGGGGGTGTGAGAGCAGAGAGTGGAGAGGTGAACAGTGACAATGCGAGGACTGAAAACCAGAAGGCACTTAGCCTGTTCCAGTCACTCTTGTACAGCTGTGCCACTTCCAGACCAAATGCAGCTCTTTTCAGGCTTTCCCATATGATTTAATAAAAACAAGTTTCTCAGCATTCTGCAGTGCAGTCATCTATTGGAAGAGATGTTTAGCTGGCAGTTTCACTCTCTCATTTCTTTAAAAGAGACATGTTCTTAGTGCTCCTTTCATCTCAGTTACAGGAAGTCACTTTATTTCCTACTCTCTACCACCCTCGACTTAGCGATGGCAGGTTATTGCCCTGCACGTCCACTGCACGTGACCATGATGAGTCCCATCCTGGACACGGCTTGACTTCATTTCCTAAAATGTGCTTGAGACAGGCTGATCACTGGGGTGAATAATAACACAAAAATTCTGTAAAGCTGAATTAAATGGTTTACTCAGGAGAATCAAGACTGTAGGATGAAGTTTTGTAAAGGATTAGTATAAAAGGATTGGGTTTGATTAATGAGATGTTCATTTATTTATTTGGAAATATTTCTGAATGCCCTCCTAGTCCCAGGCACTGTATTATGCTTGGTAAATTGAAAAACAAAAATGACACTGCCCTTGGAATTCAAAATTTAATCTGGGAGGGAATCAGTAAACAAATGGACAAATAAAAATTAAAATTCTATATCATAATACAATTATATTTGGTATGTGCTATGACAGAGAATAATTTAGTTTGGCTCCTATTTGGAAGTCCCTCAAGACTTAGTATTTAAACCAAGACTCAGTGATGGATATCCCTGGTGGTTCAGTGGTAAAGAATCCACCTGCCCATGCAGGAGGACCAGCTTTGCCCTCTGGGTTGGAAAGATATCCTGGAGAAGGAATTGGCAGCCCACTCCAGTATTCTCACCTGGAAAATCCCATGGATAGAGGAGCCTGGCAGGCTACAGCCGATGGGGTCTCATAGATACGCCCAGTCCACCCTGTGAAAATTTGGTGACGTCATTTTGGAGAAATAAAGTAACATGAGCAGAAGTCTGAAGATGGATAAGATGGAGCATATTTGAGAAAGGGCAAAGGGAGCCAATGTGCTGGGGAGAAGGCAGAACTGAAGTCAGGGAAAATGTACTGAGTTGACCAAACAGTTCACCTGCCTATTGGCTTTTCCATAATGTCTATGGAAAACCCAAATGAACTTTTTGGCCAGTCCAGTAGTTCGGGTTACTTAAGACCTTGTAAATCATATTAAGGTGTTCAGAGTTTAGATAAAAATAGTTCAATATTTTAGTTCCATTTCTTCTGTTAATTAGTATAAATTCTTGAAGAAACATAAATTACTTAAAAATATATGAACTACTTTATACCTACTTTAACCCTGAAAACAAATAATCTGAGATCATCCAATAGAAAAGTATGGGTATTGGGATAGGCTGATGTGCTAAAAGAAATGATAATGACTTTAAAATGACATAGACTAAGGTTAGCTGGTAGAAGCAGATTTAGAACCCAATTCATGTCCAATCTTTAACACGATTCTGTCAAGCATCAATGGACTGAAAAATGAATCCTGGATGTACAGATGTATCATGATAAAATGTGACAAAATGTACCGTATGACAAAGAGGATTCAGGAATGGATAATGTAATGGAGATGGAACAGTTTCTAGTTTGGATGTCTATACTTCCTAAAGAAGATAGAAATGAGTGGAAACTTAAAATATCATAAATGCTGTAACCTACTTATGTGTCAATAATGTTAAAATTAAGAGCTGGACCAAAACTCTCTGCCATTATGTGGAGCATCTTCCTTACAACCGTAGTTGGGAAAAGCAGGAAGGGCAGGTCGGTCTTGTGCACAGAGCTGTCATCTAAAGCATTTTTTCTGTAATATTTTGTCTGCCCTACTAACTCAAAATGTATTTTTTCTCTTTTTGAGCTGCCTTTTCATGTCTTCCAGTCCCTCGGGCCCTTCCGGCTTTTGAGTTCTTTCAGTAGGGTGCTGTATAATAAATCCTTCACACAGTAATTCACCATTTAAAAAATAATTGCTAGAATACCTGCCATGCAAGACATATAGTAAGATACTGCCTTTTCTCTACAAATGATGAAACTGGATCAGTAGAAAGAAGTATTTACATTAGTAACCAAATGCAGGAAGAGAGCTGTAGTTGGTGCTAGAGAAATTAAAAACATCTGAGGAGGGAATTCAGAAGAGAAAGTGACAACATTTAGCTGGGAGGGAGGATGAATACAACTACGAGGGCGGCAGAAGCTGAAATGATACTTTGAAGAGTGGGCGTTACCGCGCAGGTCCGGAAACGGGTCCTGGTGGAGGAGAGGCGCGCATGCGCACTTCCTGAAACCCGTGTGATGCCGCCAACTGATGTTTTGGTCAAAGGCCTGTGTTTCCCAGCTTGATCACTTACTTTGGTTCATCCTATTGGCTTGGCCAAAAGGTTCATTTGAGTTATCCCATAACATCTTATGGAAACTTACTGGCCAATCCAAAACTTAGTACCAAATGACCATTGGTTATTATCGGAAATAAACCCACCTAGTAAGATAAAAGTATATATTCAGATAAGGCTCATTCGTGTTCGTTTTACTGTGGGAGCCAGGTTCCCTGTGATACCCTTGTGTAGTTCACTCCACGTTGCACCAAGGTTGGTCTCCAGGACAAACATGATGCAGAAGAGAGGATGGAAAGCAGCTTCTGAGATGAGGTTATGAGATACTGCTGCTTCTGGTCTGGTTGTTTTCTTGCTCCTTCTTGGGTCGCTCACTCAAGGTAAAGTCAGCTGCTATGTGATGAGTAGCCCTGTGGAGGGGCCTCCTAGTGAGGATCTGAGGCCTCCAGCCAGCAAGAGATGCTGAAACCCCAGGGAAGCTGAGCAGGGAGGGCCTGGTCGCCATCTTGATGGTGACCCCAAGGGAGTTAATACATCTGGTGGCTCAGATGGTAAAGAATCCACCTGCAGTGCAGGAGACCTGGGTTCAATCCCTGGGTTGGGAAGATTCCCCTGGAGAAGGGAATGGGAACCCACACCAGTATTCTTGCCTGGAGAATTCCATGGACAGGAGCCTGGCTGGCTACAGTCCACGAGGTCCCAAAGAGTTGGAAACGACTGAGCGACTCACACTTTTACTTTGTTTCTTTCCATGGGAGACCCTGAGCCAGAGCCAGCTAAAGTGCTTCTGGATTCTCAACTTCAGGAAATGTTAGTGAATGGTGTTAAGCTATTAGTGAATGGTTTTAATGGCTTCCCTCCTGGCTCAGTCCTTAAAGAATGTGCCTGCAATGCAGAAGACCTGGGTTCCATCCCTGGGTCAGGAAGATCCTCTCAAGAGGTAATCAGGCTTCCCTGGTGACTCAAGTGGTAAAGAATCTTCCTGCAATACAGGAGACCTGGGTTTGATCCTTGGATTGGGAAGATGCCCTGGAGAAGGAAATGGCTACATATTCCAGCATTCTTGCTGGAGAATTCCATGGACAGAGGAGCCTGGCGGGCTACAGTCCTTGGGGTTGCAAGAGTCGGACGCTACTGAGCCAGTTCCACTTTACACTTTAAACTGCTGAGTTTGAAGGTAATTTGGCTAAGCATGACTAGGCAGCTAATACAATTCCCACCACATAGAATAATACCTGATATATATGAAAGATTTTCAATAAAGGAGACTTAATATATTTAATATATAAATAAATGGAGTGTTACTTATTATACTAGGGACTTTAAAACTTAAACAAATATATAAGCCTTTATTTAGAACTCAAATTAGGGTTTTTTATGTTTCAGCTAATTTTTAAAATTAATTTTTATTGGTATATGGCTGCATTACAATGTGTATTAGTTTCTACTGTTCAGCAAATTGAATCAGCTATGTGTATTCATATATCTGCTCTTTTTTGGATTTATTTCCCATTTCGGTCACTACAGAGACCTGAGTAGTGTTCTCTGTGCTATAAAGTATGGTCTCCTTTGTTGTCAATTTTATACATATTTTCAATAGTGTATACATGGCAATCCTGATCTCCCAATTCTTGTCCCCTGTCTGCCTTGATATCCATGTTTATTTTCCATGTCTGTGTCTGTCTTTGCAGATAAGTTCATTTATACCATGTTTTTAGAGTCCACATTTATATGATCTTTGTTTTTTCTGACTCACATCGCTCTGTATGACAGTCTCTAGGTCCATCCACAGCTCTGCAGATGACCCAATTTCTTTTTATGGCTGAATAATAATCCGTTATATGCATGTACCACATCCTCTGTTGAGAAATGGTTGCTTCCATGTCTATGTCCTGGCTAGTGTTAAGTAATGCTGCAGTGAACATTGGGGTGCATGTGTCTTTTTGATTATGGTTTTCTCTGGGTCTATGTCCATTAGTGGGGTTGCTAGGTTATATGGTAGTTCTATTTTTAGTTTTTTAAGGTACCTCTATACTGTTCTTCAAAGTGATTGTGTCAATTTACATTCCTACCAACAGTGTAGAAGGGTTCCCTTTTCTCCAAACCCTGTCTGGCATTCTCTACAAACCCTACTTGTTTGTAGATTTTTTGATGACAGCCATTCTGGCTGGTGTGAGGTGATGCCTTATTATAGTTTTGATCTGAATTTGTCTAATAGTAATGTTGAGCATCTTTTCACGTGTTTGGCCATTGTATGTCTTCTTTGAGAAATGTCTATTAATCTTCCACCCATTTTTTGATTGAATTGTTTTGTTTTGTTTTTTTATTGAACTGCATGAGCTGTTTGTTTATTTGGAGTTTTGTCTGTTGCTTCATTTGCAAATATTTTCTCCATTTCCAAGGGTTGTCTTTTCATCTCGTTTATGGTTTCTTTTGCTGTGCAGAAGCTTTGAAGTTTAATTAGGTCCCATTTTTTAATTTTTGTTTTTATTTTCATTACCTGGGTCAGGAAGATCCCCTGAAGTAGGAAATATTGGCAACCCACTTCAGTATTCTTGCCTGGAAAATTCCATGGACAGAGGAACCTGGCAGGCTACAGTCCATGGGGTTGCAAAGAGTAAGACAAGGCTGAACATGCATGCACAGGCAAAAAGTTCTTGCTGTGATTTATGTCAGAGTGTCTTTTCCTATATTTTTCTCTTAAGTTTTATAGTGTCTGATCTTACATTTAGGTTTTTAATCCATTTTGAGTTTATTTTTGTGTATGGTGTTAGAGCGGAGAAGGCAATGGCACCCCACTCCAGTACTCTTGCCTGGAAAATCCCATGGATGAAGGAGCCTGGAAGGCTGCAGTCCATGGGGTCGCTGAGAGTCGGACATGACTGAGCGACTTCCCTTTCACTTTTCACTTTCATGCATTGGAGGAGGAAATGGCAACCACTCCAGTGTTCTTGTCTGGAGAATCCCAGGGACGGGGGAGCCTGGTGGGCTGCTGTCTCTGGGGTTGCACAGAGTCGGACACGACTGAAATAACTTAGTAGTAGTAGTATGGTGTTAGAGAGTATGTTTTAATTTTATTCTTTTACTTGTATTTGTCCAGTTTTCACAGCACCAATTATTGAAGAGACTGTCTTTTCTCCATTGTTTGTTCTTGCCTCCTTTGTCATAGATGAGGTGACCATAGGTGCTTTGGTTTATCTCTAGGTTTTCTATCCTGTTTCATTGATCTGTATTTCTGTTTTTATGCCAATACTATACTGTCTTGTTTACTGTAGTTTTGTAGTTTAGCCCGAAGTCAAGGAGCCTGATTCCTCCATCCAGCTCCATTTTTCTTTCTGAAGATGGCTTTGACTATTCTGGGTCTTTTGTGTTTCCATACAAATGGTAGAATGTTTTGTTCTAATTCTGTGAAAAGTGCCATTGGTAATTTGATAGGGATTGCATTGACTCTGTAGATTGCCATGGGTAATGCAGTCATTTTCACAATATTGATTCTTCCCATCCAATAATATGATATATCTCTCTGCTTGATTTCTTTCATCAATAGCTTATAGTTTTCTGAGTACAAGTTTTTTCCCTCCTTAGGTACCTTTACTCGTAGGTATTTTATTCTTTTTGTTGCTATGGTAAATGGGATATTTGTGTATCAATTTTGTATCCTGCAGCTTTACTAAATCCATTGATTAGCTACAGTAATTTTCTGGTGGCATCTTTAGGATTTTATATATATCAAAGGAGGTTTAAATAATTTTAAAATATGAATTTGGCATTATCAGTACACTAGTTACTTACTCAGAAGTAAGTCCCTGACATTTAAATATCAATGTTGGCTGCAGGTTAAGATTTAATTTTGGCAGTTGGTCCATTTTATATAAAGGCTATGATTTTTGTTTGTTTTATTCTCCAGAAACAAAATTAGGGGAAAAGTTTTACAGGAATGTAGATTTTTTAAAGCAAAATTCCTACATAAACATGTAAAAATAATCAGGAAACTTAATTTTTAAAAAGCTCTCTCTAAAGTTTTATTCATATGCAAAAGCTGCTTGTTATGAGGATATATAGGATTACAGTGGATAAGTATTGATGAACCCTTTAATTTTTTAAAAGGTATTATTTTCTTAGACCAGTTCAAGGCTCACAGTGAAGCTGAGGAGAAAATATAGAAATGTTCCCTGTAACTCCCACCCTCCCCCTGCATAGCATCCCCCATAGTTAACATCTCCCACTAGGATGGTCCACTTGATGGTTCATATGATGGTTCATCATATTCATGATGAAATCTATTGACATCATCATTGTTTAAAGCATATAGTTTACGTTAGGGTTCATTCTTGGTATTGTACGTTCTATGGATTTGGTCAAATGTATGAAGACATGTGTCCATCATTATGGTAACGTGTAGAGTGTTTTCACTGCCTGAGAATCTTCTGTGCTCTGCCTGTTCATTCCTCTCTGGTGCTCAACCCCTGCCCATCATTGATTTTTATACTGTCTCCATAAGTTGTGCCTTTTCCAGAATGCCATCTAGTGGGAATCACATAGTAACTAAGTCTTTTCATACCAGCTTCTTTCACTTAGAAATATGCATTTAAGATTCCCCCATGTCAGATAGATATAAAGAATATCACGTTCATTGAACACATCAAATAAAGATGAATATATGTGGGATCTAAAAATAATACAAATGAATCTATATACGAAACAGAAACAGACTCACAGACATGGGAAACAAATTTAAGGTTACCAAAGGGTAGAGGGAGATGAGGAGGGACAAATAAGGACTGTGGGAGTAACAGATACAAACTACTATACATAAAATAAACAATAAGGATCTACTATATAGCACAGCGGTGCTACAGGACTCAGCAGTGGCTACAGGACTGGAAAAGGTCAGTTTTCATTCCAGTCCCAAAGAAAGGCAATGCCAAAGAATGCTCAAACTACTGCACAATTGCACTCATCTCACACACTAGCAAAGTAATGCTCAAAATTCTGCAAGCCAGGCTTCAGCAATACATGAACCATGAACTTCCAGATGTTCAAGCTGGTTTTAGAAAAGACAGAGGAACCAGAGATCAAATTGCCAACATCTGCTGGGATCATGGAAAAAGCAAGAGAGTTCCAGAAAAACGTCTATTTCTGCTTTATTGACTATGCCAAAGCCTTTGACTGTGTGGATCACAATAAACTGTGGAAAATTCTTCAAGAGATGGGAATACTAGACCACCTGACCTGCCTCTTGAGAAACCTATATGCAGGTCAGGAAGCAACAGTTAGAACTGGACATGGAACAACAGACTGGTTCCAAATAGGAAATAGAGTACATCAAGGCTGCATATCGTCACCCTGTTTATTTAACTTATATGCAGAGTACATCATGAGAAACCCTGAGCTGGAAGAACCACAAGCTGGAATCAAGATTGCCAGGAGAAATATCAATAACCTCAGATATGCAGATGACACCACCCTTATGGCAGAAAGTGAAGAGGAACTAAAGACCCTCTTGATGAAAGTGAAAGAGGAGAGTGAAAAAACTGGCTTAAAGCTCAACATTCAGAAAACGAAGATCATGGTATCTGGTCCCATCACTTCATGGGAAATAGATGGGGAAACAGTGGAAACCGTGTCAGACTATTTTTTTGGGGGCTCCAAAATCACTGCAGATGGTGACTGCAGCCATGAAATTAAAAGACTCTTACTCCTTGGGAGAAAAGTTGTGACCAACCTAGATGGTATATTCAAAAGCAGAGACATTACTTTGCCAACAAAGGTCCGTCTAGTCAAGGCTATGGTTTTTCCTGTGGTCATGTATGGATGTGATTTGGACTGTGAAGAAGGCTGAGTGCCGAAGAATTGATGCTTTTGAACTGTGGTGTTGGAGAAGACTCTTGAGAGTCCCTTGGACTACAAGGAGATCCAACCAGTCCATCCTAAAGGAGACCAGTCCTGGGTGTTCTTCGGAAGGACTGATGCTGAAGCTGAAACTCCAATACTTTGGCTACCTCATGTGAAGAGTTGACTCACTAGAAAAGACCCTGATGCTGGGAGGGATTGGGGGCAGGAGGAGAAGGGGACGACAGAGGATGAGATGGCTGGATGGCATCACCAACTCAATGGACATGACTTTGGGTAAACTCTGGGAGTTGGTGATGGACAGGGAGGCCTGGCGTGGTGCGATTCATGGGGTCGCAAAGAGTCGGACACTCACTCAGTGAGTGAGTGAACTGAACTGAACTTGCATAGCTTTATAGCTCATTTCTTTTTAGTGCTGAATAGTAGTTCATTGCTTATTTATCCACTATTAAAGGATGTCTTAGTTACTTCCAAGTTGATGCGATTATGGATGAAGTTGTTGTAAACATCCATGTGAAAAGTTTTGAGTGAACATATGTTTTTACTTCCTTCAGGAAAATATCAAGAAGTGTGATTGCTGGATCACGTTTCAAGAGTATGTTTAGTTTTTTGTTTAATGTTTCTTTTATATTGGAATATAGTTGGTTTACAATACTGTATTAATTTTAGGTGTACAGCAAGGTAATTTAGTTATGCATATGCATATATCCATTCTTTCAGTTTCTTTTTCCCACATAGGTTATTATTGAATACTGAGTAGAATTCTCTGTGCTATACAGTAGGTCCTTGTTGGTTATTTACTTTATATATAGTAATATATATATGTAAATCCCAAGCTCCTAATTTGTTCCTCCTTTCCCCTTTGGTAACCTAGTTTGGTTTCTAAGTCTGTGAGTCTATTTCTGTTTTTATAAATAAGTTCATTTGTATCAGGTTTTTTTAGATTCCATATATAAGTGGTATCATATATGTCTTTCTCTGTATGACTTACTTCACTCAGTATGCCAGTCTCGAGGTTTGTCCATGTTGCTGCAAATGGCATTCTTTCACTCTTATATGGCTGAGTAATATTCTATTGTATATATCTACCACATCTTCTTTATCCATCCCTCTGTAGGTGGATATTTAGGTTGCTTCCACGTCTTGGCTACTGTAAATAGTGCTGCAATGAACACTGGAGTGCCTATATCTTTTTGAAGTATGGTTTTCTCCAGATAAATGCCCAGGAGTGGGATTAATGGATCATTTGGTAGTTCTTTGCTTCTTGAAGGAGGCTCCATACTGTCCACAGTGGTTGTACCAATTTATATTCCCACCAACAGTATAGGAGGGTTCCCTTTTCTCCGCATCCTCTCCCTCATTTATTGTTAGTAAATTTTTTTTTTTTGTTATCTTTTCCTTTTTTTTTTTTCTTTTTTGTTAGTAGACTTTTTGATGATGACATTCTGACTGGTGTGAAGTGGTATCTCACTGTAGTTTTGATTTGCATTTCTCTAATATTTAGTGATGTTGAGCATCTTTTCACGTGCTTCTTGGCCATCTGTATGTCTTCTCTGGAGAAACGCCTAGGTCTTCCCAGTTTTTTACTGTCTTTTTAGTGTTTTTTTTTTTTTTTTAATTGAGCTGCTTGAGCTCTTTGTATAGTTTGGAGATTAATTCTTTGTCCACTGCTTTGTTTGCAAATATTTTCTTCCATTCTGAGGGTTGTCTTTTCATCTTGTTTATGGTTTCCTTTGCTATGCAAAAGCTTTTAAGTTTAATTAGGTCCCATTTATTTTTGTATTTATTTTCATTACTCTAGGAGGTGTGTTAAAAATGATCTTGCTGTCAAAGAATGTTTTTTTGATTTATGTCAAAGAATGTTTTTCCTGTGTTTTCCTCTTAAGAATTTTATAGTGTCTTTCATCTTACATTTAGGGCTTTAATCCATTTTGAGTTTATTTTCATGTATGGTGTTAGAGAGTGTGTTGTAATTTCATAGGTGCATTGGTTTCTGTCTGGGTTTTTCACCCTGTTCCATTGATCTATATTTCTGCTTTTGTGCCAATATTATACTGTCTTGTTTATGTAGCTTTGTAGTATAGCCTGAAGTTGGTGAGCCTGATTCCCCATTTCCTTTTTTCTTTCCCAAGATTGCTTTGGCTATTTGAGATCTTTTGTATTTCTATATGAATTGTAAAATTTTTTGTTCTAATCCTGTGAAAAATGCCATTGGTAAATTGATACGGATTGCATTGAATCTGTGGGAGAAGGCAGTGGCACCCCACTCCAGTACTCTTGCCTGGAAAATCCCATGGACGGAGAAGCCTGGTGGGCTGCAGTCCATGGGGTCACTAAGAGTCGGACACGACTGAGCGACTTCACTTTCACTTTTCACTTTCATGCATTGGAGGAGGAAATGGCAACCCACTCCAGTGTTCTTGCCTGGAGAATCCCAGGGACGGGAGAGCCTGGTGGGCTGCCATCTATGGGGTCACACAGAGTCAGACACGACTGAAGCGACTTAGCAGCAGCAGCAGCATTGAATCTGTAGATTGCTTTGGGTTGTATAAGTCATTTTTAGGATACTGATTCCTCCCATCCAAGAACATGGTATATCTTCATCTGTTTGTATCATCTTTGATTTCTTTTGTTAATATTTTATAGTTTTCTGAGTTTAGTTTTTTGCCTCCTTAGATAGGTTTATTTGTAGTATTTTTTTTTTTTTTGCAATGGTAAATGGTCTTTTTTCCTTAATTTCTCTTTGTGATCTTTTGTTTTTCGTGTATAGGAATGTAAGAGATTCTGTGTATTGACTTTGTATCCTGCAAATTTACCAAATTCTGATTACTTTCTGATGAAACTAATAAGATTCTAATAGTTTCCTGGTGACATCTTTAGGATTTTCTGTGTATAGTATCATGTCATCTGCAAATAGTGACAGTTTCACTTCTTTTCCAATTAGTATTCCTTTTATTTCTTTTTCTTCCCTGATTGCCATGGCTAGGACTTCCAAAAACTTTGTTGATTAATAGTGATGAGAGTGAATATCCTTATCTTGCTCCTTATATTAGAGAAAATGCTTTCAGTTTTTTTGCCATTGAGAGTGATGTTTGCTCTGGGTTTTTCATATATGGGCTTTATTATATTCAAGTAGGTTCCTCTATGCCCACTTTCTGGAGAGTTCTTTTTTGAAATTGTAAATGGATGTTGAATTTTGTCAAGAGCTTTTTTTGCATTATTGAGATGCTATGGTTTTTATTCTTTAATTAGCTAAAATGATACGTGACATTGACTTTGTAGATATTGAAGAATCCTGGTATCCCTGGGATAAATCCCTCTTGATTATGGTATAATCCTTTTAATGTGTTGTTGGATTCTAGTTGCTAGTATTTTGCTGAGAATTTTTGTGTCTATGTTTATCAGTGATATTAGCCTGTAATTTTTTTTTTATATCTTTGTCTGGTTTTGGTATCAGGATGATGGTGGCCTCATAGAATGAGTGTGGGGTGTTTCTCCCTATGCAATTTTTTTGGAAGAGTTTGAGAAGGATGGGTGTTAGCTCTTCTTTAAATGTTTGATAGAATTCTCATGTGAAGCCATCTGTTCTTGGATCTTTGTTTGTTGGAAGACTTTTAATTACAGCTTCAATTTGATTAATTGTTATTGGCTTGTTTATATTTTCTAATTCTTCCTGATTCAGTCTTGAAAAGTATCTTTCTGAGAATTTGGCTGTTTCTTTCAGGCTGTCTATTGTCATATATTTGTTTGGAGTAGTCTCTTGTGATCCTTTGTATTTCTGCATTGTCAGCTGTAAATTCTCCTTTTTCATTTCTAATTTTACTTATTTCAGTCATCTCCCTTTTTTTCTTGATTATTCTGTCTAAAGGTTTATCAATTTTATCTTCTCAAAGAACCCACTTTTATTGATCTTTGCTATTTGCTTCATTTCAGTTCCAATGATTTCTGCTCTGATTTTTATGATTTCTTCCCTTCAACTAACTTTGTTTGTTCCTTTATTTAGTAGCTTTAGGTGTGAGGTTAGATTTTAAAAAATCTGTTTTAAATTATTTACCTGGCTGCACTGGGTCTTAGTTTGGCACACGGAGTCTTTGGTCTTCAGTTGTTGGCATGCAGGGTCTTTAGTTGCGGTGTGCAGGGTCTTTGTGTGTGTGTGTGTGTTTACAGTTTTTTCCTTTTCAATTTTCTAATCTCATAGCATTGTGGTTGGCAAAGATGCTTGATACGATTTGAATTGTCTTGAATTTTCCAAGGCTCCATTTGTGACCCAAGATGTGATCTATCCTGGAGAATGTTCTGTGTGCACTTGAAGAAAGTATATTGTGCTGCTTCCAGGTGGCATGTCCTCTAAACACCAATTAAACCTAACTGGCCTATTGTGTCATTTAAAGCTTGTGTTCTCTTCTTTATTTTCTTTCCAGATGGTTTGTCCATTGGTAGAAGTGGGGCGTTAAATTCCCTATTATTGCGTTACTGTTGATTTCCCCTTTCATGGGTAGTGATTACCTTATGCATCAGATGCATAAATATTTATAATTGTTACATCTTCTTCTTGGACTGATCCCTTGATCATTATATAGTGTCCATCCTTATCTCTTAATAACAGTTTTTTAAGTCTATTTCATCGGATATGAGTATTTGCTGTGCCTGTTTATGTTGGCATCTATTTATTTCCTTATTTGGTTGTGCCAAGCCTCAGTTGTGGCATGCAGGGTCTTTAGTTGCAACATGTGGGATCTAGTTCCCTTACCAGAGGTTGAACCCAAGCCCCATATATTGGAGTGTGGAGTCTTAGCCACCAGACCAGCAGGAAAGTCCTGGAAAATATTTTTGAAAACAGATAAACAAAAAGAAAATGAAATAGAAATTGTTTTTTAAGAGGAAGAGTAAAGACAGAAATACGATGACAGGAGAATTTTGAGGTGAAAATAATCAATGAACAAAACATGTTTAGGTCCCTGACTTATGCTCTGACGAGATTACAAAGCATGTGTTGATTAAAGAAGCACATTGCTTCCCCACATACCCCGTAATGACAGAATTGTGGACTGTGGGCAACAGTGCGAACGGCTGGACTCATAGAAAGAACAGCCTTTAACAGTGACAAGGTCACATGTTGAGCTTTGATAGGTTAGTATAATGTGTTAGCCACTCTGTCGTGTCTCTTTGCAACCCCATGGACTGTAGCCCACCAGGATCCTCTGTTCATGGGATTTTCCAGGCCAGGATACTGGAGTGGGTTGCCATTTCTTCTCCAGGGGATCTTCCCAACCCAGGGATTGAACCTGGATCTCCTGCATTGCAGGCAGATTCTTCACCATCTGAGCCACCAGAGAAGCCCAGGCTAGTATAATAATATCATATGTTTTTGACTAGGAGGAGAGTGAGAAAAAAATTCTTCTAGACAGGAAAACTGGATGACCAAGAGTGGGAAAATGAGAACATATATTGGGGCATATTTCAGAAATGTGAAACATTAAAATAAATGCAGCGGTGAAGGCAGAACAGAGGAGGCACTCCCTGTGCCCGCCTGTCTCTCCTCTTGAAAGTCAACAACATGACTCTAGTCTCCTGAAACCTCTGTCACACCAAGCAGGTTCATTTGCTTTAATTGTAGAGACAACTAAATAGCTGAGGTTAAGTACAGACTTCCTAACTGAGTGAGACCAAATCTGTAAAGTTCTTCTCATCCTTCCAGGACATTGTATTTTAGTGAGCTATATGGTTCATCTGGCTGCTAAATATCCAGGGAGGGTTTATATTTGCACTTATCAAAGTGCTCAGCACAGACCACTTAGCACAGCAAAATCTTAGTAAGTCATGTTAAGAGTCCTGGGGCTGAGGTTGTGGGAGGGGATTTAGGTGGAAATGGCTGAATTGGTGGCTTGTTCTTAGAGGGAGCAGGATGGGCATTTGGAGCACGATTGGGAAGCACAGCACAGGAGTCCTGGTTGTGTGTCTTTTATCGCTTTGTCTCGAGCAGCCGCTGGAAGTGCTCTTGAGCAGTGCTGTGGTCATGAGTGGAACCACTCTTTGAAAAATTCAGCTGAATAGCTCAATAGGAGATTGAAGGAGGAAAAATGTATTGGAATCTAATCTAATAGTTCAGGAGGAATCAGAGGCCTAACCCAGGCAGCAGGAATAGCAAGAAAGAGATGTCAATGAAACATTAAGGTGTTTTTTCAGGGGCTCTGAAGAGCTCCTGGGCCATAGTCCTTTATGCCTCAGTGCAGAAAGAGCTCAGTGAGAGGCAAAGTGGTAGATAAGAAGTGACTCATTAGAATAGGACACTTGAGAGGCTTACGAGCAAGCCGGTAAGAAATGCCACACCCTGAGATCTTACTGGGGCTACACTTTTATAATCAAAGGAAAAGTAGAGAGTCGGGGGAGAACATCTTTGTCTTTCTTGAGTAGATGTCAAGCTTCCATCATGAGCTCCTCCTACAGGTTAAGCAGGGGAGTTTTCTTGTCCTGACATAGTCCAGCGAGGTCCACAGATTATTGTTTTTTTTTAATGTGTGCAGTGAGTGTGTCCTAGGGATAAGGAATTTACTGAGCTCACTGGGCAGGATGTGGGTCTCATGCCACCATTGTCTGGGGACATGTCTTGCGCCTCTGTGGCATGGTTTTGTTGCTAAGCAAGCTTGCTTGGTTTTGTGATTAAGCCAACCTGCTCTCTTGACTAATCATTAACGTAGAGGGGTTTCCCACATTTTTTCTACTTACAGTTTCCTAGTGGGATTAGCTATTTAATCATCTGCTTTGTCCCTTTTGTCTGTCTCTGTCATTGATACTGAGATCTAAAGAACAAGGGGCAGAAGTTCAATTCTAATTCCTTAATGCTCTGAAGTGTGAAAACCCAGTCCTTCCGTTCCTGTGATGGATTAATTTATCTGGCTGTGTCCGGTCTTAGTTGTGGCACGGGGGATCCTTCGTTGTGCACAGACTCTCTAGTTGTGGCACAGGCTCACTAGTTGTACTGAGTTGCTCCTAGGCATGTGGGATCTTAGTTCCCTGGCCAGGGGTCATACCCACGTCCCCTGCATTGCAAAGCAGATTCTTAACCACTGGACCACAAGGAGATCTCGGTTGTTGTGTTCTTTGCTTGGTGACTTCCCAAAGTAATGTCCTATTACTCTCTCTGGATGGAAGCCATGTTGAGTTGGCTGTTGGTGTCCTGCCATTGGCCTGGTGGAGCTTTCCCATCACCTGATCCCTGCCCATCTTAGGGAGAGGGTGGCACACACAGAGGGACATGCTGAAGTTCTGCTCGGACCACCTGGGCTCAGATCCTTGCCTTCCCACCTGTACCTGTGAGTTCATTGCTGACCCTCCCTGCTCCCCACTGATTCGGATGTTAGCAGGACTGTTGAGTGCAGTGTGGCCTCTGTGGGGATTAAGGGATTTCCATGATGCACAGTATCTGACCCACAGGAAGTATTAATGCTCACTCACTAGTGTGCAAATTTCTCAAGGCACATGATTCCTAAATGGATCATCGCATTTTGTAAACAAACCAAGGGGTGTGTGTCCCGCTTGATAGGGTCTGCCCATGTATATCACATTCTTAAATATTAGGCTCACAGTTATTTTTACAAAGGCACCTATTTAAACTTATTTTCTTAAGAACAAAATTGGTATGCATTGCTCCTTTTCAATGAACAAAATAGAAGATTCATTTTTGAACAGTCTTTTGAATAAAAGGAAAATCGCCACACAAAGGAACTATAAATTTAAGTGATAGAATACACTCTGGAATTTACAATAGACGGCAGGCATGTTCTTGCTCTTTCTGAATGTGTGAAATTTGTATTTAATTGCTTTGTTCTCAATTTTAAAGAGCAAAGAGTTCATAAGTAATGTGCTCAAGTGGCAGTTTGCAAAGGCTCTAAATCCTCCCAACATAGTTCGCATTGCCAAAGATGTAATTCTTCTGAATGTTGATTATTCCCATGAATTTTAAAATGTTTTAAAATACCTTACAGACACTAAACAGATGAAAATGATCTCTGAAATTCCCTTTTTCAGTGAGAAGTCTCCTATCTTTGGCTTCCTATGACACGTGCATCCTTTATCTAGACACATTTCTTTAAAATGTAGGGTTTTATAAAGAAATGTAAAATGTGAAATTACTACATCTTAACTGTAAGTAATCAGTACATTTTCAAAATTTGGGGGTTACACACTATATGTGTGTGTGTATGTTATTATGTATGCATGTGTATACACACTTAAGAGAGTATTTTCTTCCTATCTGGCAGCTATTTCTTCATTGGAAATATCGAGCATTATGTGACAACATGATCTACTTAGCATCTGAAATACTTCTGGATTACAAATTTCACCGACCATTAAAAAATGCTTACATGTGTGTTTAGTACTCTGTTGTCATTCAGGTAAAGATCCAATAAACATACATCACTTTGGGCCCCTTCCTATAACTGAGATCTAGCCTCTGTACCAAACTGAATCTTGGAGACGGTTTTTGGTGAAGTAGAAAAGAAGAGCATTGCTTCTTTGCCTGACACAAGGGGCCATATTGGGGTCAGTCAGTCAGTTCAGTCGCTCAGTCGTGTCTGATCCCATTAGACTGCAGCTTGCCAGGCTGCCTGTCCATCACCAGTTCCTGGAGCTTGCTCAAACTCATGTCCATCGAGTTGGTGATGCCATACAACCAGCTCATCCTCTATCGTCCCCTTCTCCTCCTGCCCTCAATCTTTCCCAGCGTCAGGGTCTTTTCAAATGAGTCAGCTCTTCGCATCAGGTGGCCAAAGTATTGGAGTTTCAGCTTCAACATCAGTCCTTCCAATGATATTCAGGACTAATTTCCTTTAGGAAACAGGACTGATTTCCTTTGACTGGTTGGATCTCCTTGCAGTCCAAGGGATTCTCAAGAGTCTTCTCCAACACCATAGTTCAAAAGCATCAATTCTTCAGCTCTCAGCTTTCTTTATAGTCCAACTCTCACATCCATACATGACTACTGGAAAAACCATAGCTTTGACTAGATAGACCTTTGTTGGTAAAGTAATGTCTCTGCTTTTTAACATACTGTCTAGGTTGGTCATAGCTTTTCTTCCAAGGAGCAAGCATCTTTTAATTTCATGGCTGCAGTCACCATCTGCAGTGATTTTGGAGCCCAAGAAAATAAAATCTGTCACTATTTCCATTGTTTCCCCATCTATTTGCCATGAAGTGATGGCACCAGATGCCATGATCTTAGTTTTATAAATGTTGAGCTTTAAGCCAACTTTTTCACTCTTCTCTTTCACTTTCGTCAAGAGGCTCTTTAGTTCTTCTTCACTTTCTGCCATAAGGGTGGTGTCATCTGCATATCTGAAGTTATTGATATTTTTCCCAGCAATCTTGATTCCAGCTTATGCTTCATTCAGCCTGGCATTTCTCATGATGTACTCTGCATATAAATTAAATAAGCAGGGTGACAATATACACCCTTGAAGTACTCCTTTCCCAATTTGGAACCAGTCTGTTGTTCCATGTCTGGTTCTAACTGTTTCTTCTTGACCTGCATACAGATTTCTCAGGAAACAGGTCAGATGGTCTGGTATTCCCGTCTCTTTAAGAATTTTCCACAGTTTGTTGTGGTCCACACAGTCAAAGGCTTTGGCATAGTCAACAAAGCAGAAGTAGATGTTTTTGTGGAACTCTCTTGCTTTTTTGATCATCCAGCAGATGTTGGCAATTTGATCTCTGGTTCCTCTGCCTTTCCTAAAACCAGCTTGAGCATCTGGAAGTTCACCAATCACATACTGTTGAAGCCTGGCTTGGAGGATTTTGAGCATTGCTTTGTTAGGATGTGAGATGAGTGCAATTGTGCAGTAGCTTGAACACTCTTTGGCATTGGACTTTCTTTGGAATTGGAATGAAAACTGACCTTTTCCAGTCCTGTGGCCACTGCTGAGTTTTCCAAATTTGCTGGCATATTGAGTGAAGCACTTTCACAGCATCATCTTTTAGGATTTGAAATAGCTTAACTGGAATTCCATCACCTCCACTAGCTTTGTCTGTAGTGATGCTTCTTAAGGCCCACTTGATTTCACATTCCAGGATGTCTGGCTCTAGGTGAGTGATCACACGATCGTGGTTACCTGGGTCATGATCTTTTTTCTATAGTTCTTCTGTGTATTCTTGCCACCTCTTCTTAATATCTTTTGCTTCTGTTAGGTCCATACCATTTCTGTCCTTTATCGAGCCCATCTTCACATGAAATGTTCCCTTGGTATCTCCAATTTTCTTGAAGAGATCTCTAGTCTTTCCCCTTCTTTTGTTTTCCTCTGTTTCTTTGCATTGATCACTGAGGAAGGCTTTCTTATCTCTCCTTGCTATTCTTTGGAACTTTGCTTTCAAATGGGTATATCTTTCCTTTTCTCTTTTGCCTTTTTCTTCTCCTTTTTTCACAGGTATTTGTAAGGCCTCCTCAGACAGCCATCTTGCCTTTTTGCATTTCTTTTTCTTGGGGACGGTCTTGATCACTGCCTCCTGTACAATGTCACAAACCTCCGTCCATAGTTCTTCAGGCACTCTGAGTATCAGATCTAAACCCTTGAATCTATTTGTCACTTCCACTGTAAGGGATTTGATTTAGGTCATACCTGAATGGTCTAGTGTTTTTCCCTACTTTCTTATTGGGGTAACGTCCTCACAACGGTGTGTCCTGCCCTAGAGAGGCTAGTGAGGAGTTTGATAATAATGTCTGAAGGAGGAGCGTGTGATCAGCTCATGGACATTCTTCTGAGTGGTTGGTGGTGAGGCACTGGGAGTCAGCATCATCAAACTTCTGGTTCCAACTGGTCTGCTGGGGGCAGCATATGGTTAACTTCTCCCACCTGGTGCGGGTTTTAATATCTGCAAAACAGCTCAAAGATACTGTGATGTCCCTTGAGGGGTAGCCAGTACCCCGCCCAAGGCTGCACTCTTGTTTCTTGACTCTCCTCCTTTGTTTCTGTATTTCCTCTCTTCCTTGATTAGCAACTGTTTGAATCTGACCTTTGGAACTCAGGGAAGGTCAAGGAGGCTGAATCCTTTATCTGCAAATTAGAACCAGGGGACATAGAAAGGATTTGTACCAGGGAGGGCCCCACAGGGCCTGGCTCCATTTCAGTTCCCTTTATTTAACTTTTAGTAAACCTTGGTAGAATGAAAGCATCATATTTAATGCTGATAATTCTAAAGACATGCATGTTTTAATTAAATCAACAAACTTAAACTAGCTTTTATTTACTGAATATCATCCTGGATCATGTGAACTTCTGAAACATTTGGGTTAGTTTTATATTTCTGAGCATATACTTGACTTACACAAATACTTTTTTGTCTTTCAGGCAATTAAATTGAGCTACTTACAAATTAATTTTAGTAATACCATCCAGAGGTACAAAAAAAAATCACACATTTTATAACATACATATAGAAACCAACAGATGAAAACAGATATTTTATAGATTTTGTCTTAAAATTTTAGCCATGAGACAGGTACAGTAATGCAAAATCCACTTGTTTATTTTTTTAAAAGTTGATTCTAAATGGGTTCTGGCAAAGAGAATGAGTTAAGGTTATCTGCTCAGGTGGCTAAATCTTTTTACTAGTATGTGTGGGACAGAAACTTTATTTTTCACTTTCTTAATTTCCAAATAGCCTCCTCCCACTTTTTCCTCTTTCTACTTAGAATTACCTTCCTGAAGTTTGCATTTCAGAGATGGCCTAGATCAGAGTGCTTGGAGACAATTGGTAGAACATTTCCAACTCTAAGGGGCATGGAGTAGTAATACAATTCTTCAAAGAAGGACTTTTCCTCCCTAAGGCCAGAATTTTTACAATATCTACAAGACTTTAGGGAGGACAGAGGAGCCTGGGGTGCTGCTGTCCATGGGTTCACAAAGAGTTGGGCATGATTTAGGGACTGAACAAGCCTTTGAGATGAATAGGGGAGATTGGCAGATTGTAGCGCTAGTGTTAAAGAACCCTCCTGCCAAGGCAGGAGACATAAGAGACGCTGGTTTGATCCCTGAGTCAGGAAGATCCCCCAGAGAAGGGCATGGCAACCCACTCCAGTATTCTTGGTTGGAGAATCCCATGGACAGAGGAGTCTGAAGGGCTACAGTCCATGGGGTCACTAAGAGTTGTTCATGGCTGAAGCAACTTAGCACACACGCACAGACAACTGGATAGATGGGCATTGAATTGCTTTCAGGGCTGCATTTCTTTTACTTTAAAGACTCAGTCTTTAAGACAAGGACAGTTGTTTTTAATTCCTCAAAGAACATGGAGGACTTCAAAAGCTCCCTCTCCTTCCCATTCTAACTACTTCAAGTTGCTTCTTTATATCAAGCAGAAGATCTTCAACTAAAATGGAAATCAAAAGATTGCCATGTTCTAGATTTAAAGTTTTGTCTTTGAAATGCTTTCCCTCCCCCTTCATACAGTTAGCTTAGGAGAGAAAACTTAAAAAAACTTCCTATCAGGCTCTCCTGCCGATTTCCCCAGGATCATGTCTGCAGGCTCCAGAGTGAGTAGAGTTTAAAGTAGAAGATAGCTCTGATATCTTCTAGAATTTGGCAAGGTTTTCCGTTAATTTTAATTTTAGTTTCCCCTCTGCCAGCAGTTTACCAGAGGATCCCTTGGTGTTCCATCATCTCTGAGCAGCGCTTTGGAGCTCTCCCATAAGGGTAGATAGGGGCTTGTCTGTAAGGCCACTAGCTTGGTGGATCTTTTTTAATGGTCTTGTAGTTTCTTCAAAGTGTAAAAGCAATTCAGGGAGAGGATTCATAGACTCTGAATATTCAGGTAAAGGAGACTAGAGGAGTATAATAGGAGTCCTGTAAATCTGAGTCTTTTAAATACCTCTTCTGTCTTCAGTTTTTTATTAGCATTTGCAATGAATCTTTCAATGAAGCTACTTTGGAATATTGAAGGCTTTTGCCTGCCAATTAAAATAGGTATCTCATGCTATTTGTTTGATTTGGGAGCCCTTACCTTTCAAGAGCACTTTTAAAATTGTCAACTTAAAAATATTCACAACCTAAAAGAAAGTTACGACCAACCTAGACAGCATATTGAAAAGCAGAGATATTACTTTGTCAACAAAGGTCCGTCTAGTCAGGGCTATGGTTTTTCCAGTGGTCATGTATGGATGTGAGAGTTGGACTATAAAGAAAGCTGAGAGCTGAAGAATTGATGCTTTTGAACTCTGGTGTTGGAGAAGACTCTTGAGAGTCCCTTGGACAGCAAGGAGATCCAACCAGTCCATCCTAAAGGAAATCAGTCCTGAATATTCACTGGAAGGACTGATGTTGAAGCTGAAACTCCAATACTTTGGCCACCTGATGTGAAGAGCTGACTCACTTGAAAAGACCCTGACACTGGGAAAGATTGAAGGCAGGAGGAGAAGGGGACTATAGAGGATGAGATAGTTGGATGGCATCACAGATTCAATGGACATGAATTTAGGTCGACTCCAGAAGTTGGTGATGGACAGGGAGGCCTGGCGAGCTGCAGTCCTTGGAATCACAAAGAGTCAGATGTGACTGAGTGACTGAACTGAACTGAACTGAAAGGTTGAGAGTTATGTTTTATATGGTGGGGATTTTTAGAACTTTTTAGGATTTTTAGGACTTTTTAGGATTTTTAGCCTGAAAGTAGCAGGAGTAACCCTGAGAGAATTGCTCTGAGGAGGTGTAGTGGAGGGGAGACAGGTTATATAGAAGTTTACAACAAAGGGCAGGTAGTCTGAACATCAAAAGATTATTGCTAATTAATGGAAACCAGATATCTCAAGTTATGGAATTTAGCACTTTTCTCTATATGGAAAGATGCAAGAGTCTGGGCTCACTGAAGTCATCCCTTTGATAGGCACCTCACCAGCATCCTGTGTTTTCACATCCTGAGTTCCCTCAGGGCTCATCATAGGGAGTGGCTGCAATTTGGTGGCTGCTAGACAGCAGGAACTCTTTCCTCCCTGAGTTCCCTCAGGACTCACTGTAGGAGTGGCTGCAGTCTGGTGGCTGCTAGAGGACAGGAACTCTTTCCTCCCTGAGTTCCCCCAGGGCTCACCAGCTCACCATCTGTGGTGGCTGCAGTCTCTGATGACTCTGACGTCCTTTATTTACTGATAACTCACTGTAGTTCTAGGTTGTTTCAGTAAGATTTTGTCATTGTTATAGATATCTAAGCTTCTAGGGCCACAGTTCTTAGACATAAAAGAAGCAATTGTGCCAGATGAGGCCCTGCTCAATTCTTTGAAACTTGAGGATTCTGTTTCTGTAGGTAAGTTTTAAGTCTCTCCTAAGACAAACTGTTACCCAAGAGGGATGTGCCACTGAGCTGGGGATTGTTTTGGTGTTTTACACTGTAGCTCATGGCATGGATGTTTTCATGAGGCAGTAACCAAGTGTCAACCCAACCTATCCCATGACTGACTGACTCTAGCATGGGAGTAAGAGTCTGGTGGCAGGTGCTACAACAGCTTTTACCTGTTCAATCCACGCCCACCAATGTTGTGGCTTTGGCTTCTGAGACTTCTACTAACAATCAATGTGTTATTTATGCACCTCTTGTGCCCATGAACAGAAATCAAGAGTAACCAAGGAAATGGAACTGTGGACCCCAGAAGTAGCTGAGGAGATGGCACTGTGGACTGGTCAAGAGAAGCCCTTACGTGCTCACCACCAATAGTTCCCAAAGTGGGACTATGGACTGAACCAGCAGAACCCAACAAATGGGAGCTGTGGACCAGCCAAAGGTGGGGGACTCAGGTTCTGGGCGGAACAGTCTGCTAGCTCAAGCTGCCCCACTGAGCCCTGGACTAGGATGGTGACCTAACTCAGCACTAAAGACTGGTGCTGGATTGGAGCTGCCTGTCAGTCTAGACTGACTGGTTAACCCTGGACTGGAAAGCCAGGCCAGCCAGGAGCTCAATACACAGACAGCTGAGCTCAGCTCTAAGAGGAATTTACCCTCAGCCCTTAGAGACAGCAAAAATACAGGAAGCTCAGAAGGCCCACTGATACCAGTGCCTGCATTTCTTGTTGTCCTCAAAGCTATCACAAGTGTCCAGATCCCATCACTGCCACTGAACTGTTAAAAAAAAAAAAAAAATCAGCCGATTACATTTGAAGATTAGCTTTATTCAATGATTCTTGAGTCAGGTAGCATCTGATCTAGCAGACAGAAAGGAACTTCAAGGAGCTATAAAAAATGAAAGACTTTCATGGGCAGAAGGGAGTGGGAACAAGAAAGTTCCACAAGATAAAAATGCTGGTTATCGGAGGGTCACTTTCCTTTGGTTACCTAACTAGTGCCTATCTATCAGGGTGGCCCCTAACAGACTGCTTTAGGAGTCCAATTCTGGGAGAGCCAAAACTGTAGTTAAGTCTCAGTTTGGTGCTGTGGGGCTTAGCACAAACAGCTGTGTTTGAGCTCGTCTTGTTGTCACAATCTTGTGAGTAAAGATCACAATCCAGTTGACTTAATTCTTCCAAGTTCAGTGGTTCAGCTTGTACTTGTTGAGTCTCTGCCACATCCCTGGCCCATTGTGAGTCATTGGGAAAACAACAGAACATGTATTAGTCACAAGTTCTGCTCTCAAGGAACTTACAGACTCACTGGAGGGAGCAAAGACTTATACAGTCAACAGTAGCAAACCCCTGTGGGGCAGAAAGGATTATTTTTCCTCTTCCCTTCTAGGTTCTTGGCTGAGACACCCCTTGAAAAAAAGATCAACAGGAGAGAAAGAAGAAGTTTAATAACACGTATGCCTCCTGTATACATGGGAGATAAACTGAGTAACTCCTGTAAATGGCCCATCACCACCATAGCATCTCCAACTAAAGACAAAGAAAGGAGACAAAGATTTTGTCTCTTATGAAAGGATAAGATCTACTCAGTTTTCAGAGCATCTCCTATTGATGATGAAGCTGGGTCTCTGGGTGCTGAATCAAATCTTAGAGTTTTGGGTGAAAGTAGAAAATAATAGCTTTATTGCTTTGCCAAGCAAAGGGCAACACAGCGGGCTTGTGCCCTCAAAAACTGTGTGTCCCAACCTGCCAGGGGCGATTTGGTGAGGAGTTTTATAGTAATGGTTCAAGGGTGGGGTTGCTGATAAACACCAGGGTGTGTGCAGGGCCTGTACTCCTTTAATCTGGCCTCAAGTGGTTTCCGATGAGCTTCTGTGGTTCTTGAGGTTATCAAACTGTGACTTTCTCTGGAATGAGGAGCAGACAGAAAGCAGATAAACAGTAACTTGTCCTCAAATGGCAGGCTTGGCAGCATCATTTGTCCCACATTCAGATCGGTTCAGTCACTCAGTCATGTCCAACTCTTTGCGGCCCCATGAATCGCAGCACGCCAGGCCTCCCTGTCCATCACCAACTCCCGGAGTTCACTCAGACTCACGTCCGTCGAGTCAGTGATGCCATCCAGCCATCTCATCCTCTGTTGTCCCCTTCTCCTCCTACCCCCAATCCCTCCCACCATCAGAGTCTTTTCCAATGGGTCAACTCTTCACATGAGGTGGCCAAAGTACTGGAGTTTCAGCTTTAGCATCAGTCCTTCCAAAGAAATCCCAGGGCTGATCTCCTTCAGAATGGACTGGTTGGATCTCCTTGCAGTCCAAGGGACTCAAGAGTCTTCTCCAACACCACAGTTCAAAAGCATCAATTCTTCAGTGCTCAGCCTTCTTCACAGTCCAACTCTCACATCCATACATGACCACAGGAAAAACCATAGCCCTGACTAGACAAACCTTTGTTGGCAAAGTAATGTCTCTGCTTTTGAATATGCTATCTAGGTTGGTCATAACTTTCCTTCCAAGGAGCAAGCGTCTTTTAATTTCATGGCTGCAGTCACCATCTGCAGTGATTTTGGAGCCCCCCAAAATAAAGCCTGACACTGTTTCCACTGTTTCCCCATCTATTTGCCATGAAGTGATGGGACCAGATGCAATGATCTTCGTTTTCTGAATGTTGAGCTTTAAGCCAACTTTTTCATTCTCCACTTTCACTTTCATCAAGAGGCTTTTTAGTTCCTCTTCACTTTGTGCCATAAGGGTGGTGTCATCTGCATATCTGAAGTTATTGATATTTCTCCTGGCAATCTTGATTCCAGCTTGTGTTTCTCCCAGTCCAGCGTTTCTCATGATGTACTCTGCATAGAAGTTAAATAAGCAGGGTGACAATATACAGCCTTGACGTACTCCTTTTCCTATTTGGAACCAGTCTGTTGTTCCATGTCCAGTTCTAACTGTTGCTTCCTGACCTGCATATAGGTTTCTCAAGAGGCAGGTCACATGTAGGTCGACCTAAATTCATTTGGTGGTTGGAGTGACCCTCTGTGTTAGCTAACAGGATTTATCCAAAGGGAAATCAAGTGACCATAGGTTGTTTTGGAACAAGGCACCTGCTGAAGTCAGGCTTTAACCTTCTCACAGAAAACGGGAGCTAGAGGTGCTCTCTTCCTTAATGGTGACATTTCAAAGAGATGGTTCCTAGATTCTTGAGAAAGACATTCCTGGGTCATAAAGGTGGTAAGAGTCTAATTTAGTTTTCAGTCAGATATATATGCATTGCAAAGAAACAGAGTTAGAATGGACAAGTTTTCTAAAGTAGATGCTGAAGGAAGAGGCAAGTGAAGTCTCTTTTATTCTCAACAGGAAGAACTGAGCCTCTTATTTATTTTTTTATAATGATTTTCATGTTTATTGTCTAGAAGGATTAAGAAATAAAAGCAAATATTAAAAATAGGCTTCTGGAGGCTGGTGCAGCCCAGAGAAAGTGGCTTGTTCCAAGACCGCAGGAAGGCCATGTTCTCTTCGAGAAGCCCTTGTGTGTTATTGTCTGAAGCGTTTACCGTGAAAATTTACAGTCCAAACTGAACTGCGACGATGACTGGAATTCTGCAAAGACGTTTGCTCTGAAATGGTTGGAGCTATGCATCTACTCATATGCTGACGGTATCAACTTAAATTTTTTAAAATTGTCGTCCTTCCTGAGTCATATGTCTTCTCCAAGGCAGGAAAGGCCTAGGGGGAATAATAACTGAATCTGTCTCCGCCTTCGAGCTTCATACATTATTGACAGTGCCTCCTGATAGGGAACATCTGGATGAAAGTGGACAATTAGGCATCGAGCTAGATTTGCAGTTACTTCCCTGTAGGTCTGACTTTCCTTTAACGGAGCCCTCCATTGGCAGACACGTGATTGGCTGTTGGCTTGAGCGACACACCCAGCTTCAGGCTCCCAGGTGTGGAGCTGCCGGGTCTCCTTCTATCTGCGCTGTGGGCCACCACGGGCTTAGCTATCTGGGTGACGAGCAAATACCCATCTCCTCTATTAGAGCCTCTGGTTTTTAATGCATATTTTCCCTTACAACCTTTCATCAATCACTTCATTTTTGTCCACTTTTTCCTCCCATGTAGGAAAAAGGGAGGGATACATATCAGCCTCTATAAACCACTTGCCCACCAAGTTTGAGAACTAGTGTATTACCACAGAAAGAACTTCTGAATCCTTGTTGTTCATGTATGTTTTGTGGTAGAATTAATCATGATAATAATGATAGTGATATTAATAATGATGGCAGCCTTTGAAGGCAGAACATTTCAAGTCCCAACCTGGAATCCTCAAAACTAAAAATGTGACCCAGGAAAAAGTATTTTCCTAATTTCTGATGGCCTCACCTATAAATTGAGATAGTGGTTTGAATAAAGTTCTTGCAAGGATGAAGTAGTGTCAGTTAACCTCCCTTCCTTATGAAGCGGATCACTATTTCATGCAGGTAGATACGTAGTCTGTGTATTAATGGGAATGATAAGCATTTCTGCATTGCAGCTGTGAATGCTAAACACATTGGTTAGAATGTAATACATTTATTTTTTATGTTTTGGATAGCTCTTTTATTTTTGATTTTTAATTGAAGTATAGTTGATATACAATATTGTGTAAGTTTCAGGTGTACAGCACCTGAATATATATATATATATATATATATATATATTTTCAGTTATATTTATATATATTTCAAGTTGTCTTCCCTTATAGGTCAGAGTATAATACTCTTTATTCATGGCTGAGGTCGTGCTTCATCGACACGTGGGACTTATATTACCTGTGATCTGTATGGCCCAGGTGCCCCATTTAATAGCATTGAGTCACAGGGTGGGGATGTTATTCCTTGCTTAGAAGTGTTCAGAAGAGTTAAATACATTAAAAAAAAAAACAAAAAACACCTCTTACTTTGGTTTAAAATGCCTAAAATACATCTCTAAAATGTCTAATGCTCCCTTCTTCTTCAATCAAGCCTTTGAAAGCAACTATACATTTTTCTAGAACTTAGTATTTGTTTAGTTTCCCCTCTATTTATTTTTGTACTTTGTTTCTAAAAACCAATAGTGCTAGGTTTTCATTCATGATAGTATTAAAAAAGAGGTTCTTTTAAAGAACATTTGGGCTTCAAATTATATTTTGAAGTATATTTAAGATGTATATATCAAGGTATATTTAAGTTAAAAAAATGAATTAAAAATATTTAGAATAATTTGAGTGGGTTCTACACTCATTTTTATGAGTTATGACCAATGAAGCCATGCCTGAAAGTCGATATTTTCCATACTTCAGGGATGAGAAACGGAAACCACAGCCTTTAACTTACAATCACAGAAGAAGATGAGTAGATGGGAACTCTGAAAACAGAAGCCAGAATCAACCCCATTGTGGCATAATTGTGAATAATTTATATTCTGGCTGAAAGACCAGGATCAGAATATAGAAAATTTAGTAGAAGTTCCTATGAAAGAGATCTAGATTGCATAATAATGTTTATTAACCCTTTCAAGCCACACTTTTGCTTCTTGAAATACATTGATACAACTCTGGTGTACAGAAAAAGGAGATCGTGCTTATGCAGGTTTAGCCCTGCTCAGGGCAGTTTCTAAAATTCTGATAAACTCAGCCGGAGATGTTATTAACAAATAACAAAATTAAGCACATCCAAATAAGGAGAAGTATGATAAAGATTTGAAATCTATATCATGAGGGTTGAGACTGGAGATCTTAAGAAAATTTACTCTGAAGAACATGGAAATGGAAATCCTCTTTATACTTCTCAACACGTGATACATGAAAAAGGAGCCAGCTAGGCAAATGAGGACTTGATAACAAATCATGTCCAACGGTGATAAAGAACCCACTTGTCAATGCAGGAGCTATAAGAGATGCGGCTTTGATCCCTGGGTTGGGAAGATCCCCTGGAGGGCATGACAAACCACTCCTGGAGTATCCTGGTATTCTTGCCTGGAGAATCCCCATGGACAGAGGAGCCTGGCAGCCTACAATCCATAGGGGTGCACAGAGTCGGACACAACTGAAGTGACTTAGCACCACCACACCAATGTCCAGCAGAAGAATCAACATACACCTTGGGTGTGAGAGCTCCATCGCAGAGGTAATGAAACAGGTTAGGCAGCAGCTGATGAGTTTGCAGTCACAGATGTGTGCAGTTGGGGGATGTTAAGGTAAAATGCCTGTTTGGGATATGTTGTGTTGAGGGTGGGGGCTAGAAAGGGAGTTTTTAAGTGAAAAAGAACAGCTATGTTACAAGTTACCAACCAGTATTTTGGATCATCTGTTTTAGTGTATGAAGAAGGTTTCAAATTTACTTTTACACATGTAGAACCCCTTAATTCCCACCCCCAACAGCAACAACAAAATATTCATGTAATATCAAAGCTTCAGAATCATGCCTCTTATACTGGGTCTTCAAAGATCAGTAGAAAAGCTAGGAGCCCCAGCCAGTTTGCAAAGTGAAAGGGCAGAGGTTTGGGAAGGGGTAGGTCAACAAAGATCCATCTAGTCAAGGCTATGGTTTTTCCAGTGGTCATGTATGGATATGAGAGTTGGACTATAAAGAAAGCTGAGTGCCAAAGAATTGATGCTTTTGAACTGTGGTGTCGGAGAAGACTCTTGAGAGTCCCTTGGACTGCAAGGAGAGCCAACCTGTCCATCGTAAAAGAGATCAGTCCTGAATATTCACTGGAAGGACTAATGCTGAAGCTGAAATGGCAATACTTTGGCCACCTGACGTGAAGAACTGACTCATTTGAAAAGACCCTGATGCAGGGAAAGATTGAGGGCAGGAGGAGAAGGGGACGACAGAGGATGAGACGGTTGGATGGCATCACCAACTCAATGGACATGAGTTTGGGTGAACTCTGGGAGTTGGTGATGGACAGGGAGGCCTGGCGAGCTGCGATTCATGGGGTCGCAAAGAGTCGGACACGACTGAGTGACGGAACTGAACTGAGATGGGCCCGGAGTATATTTGGAGGTAGTCCTGGGCCCTCTCAACAGCCAGCTTGCTTTTCCTTTGTGTTTTCACGCCTTCCAAAAGCCGACTTAGAGGCTTGAGATGAAACAGGCCCAGCCCTTGTCCTGATGGCCTCCAGCCTGACTTGAAACATTTGAGAGTTGCAAATTGTGATTTTAACCAGCAGATGGCAGCATCTGCCTAGAGATGCACCATCCCGCGGGGCCCGCCTCACTACACCATGCAAGGCGTTTACGGAACACTAGAGGGCGCTGCGCCCCCACCTCTGGTCAGAGACTGGGCTGGTTCAGAGCATCTCCTGTAGGGAACAGTCTATACCCAAGTCTCTACCTTCCTGTCCTTTCCCCCACTTACACCTGTTCACAAAGAGGGCTCTGTGGCTGTCTGCTCAGGAGTGATTATTACACACACACACACACACACACACACACACTCACAATTTCCAACAGGACCAGAAAAGAAACGAAAGAAAGAATGTGAAGTCACTCAGTCGTGTCCGACTCTGCTACTCCATGGACTGTAGCCTAGCACGCTCCTCCGTCCATGGGATTTTCCGGGCAAGAGTACTGTGGTGGGGTGCCATTGCCTTCTCCAGGGGATCTTCCTGACCCAGGGATCAAACCTGGGTCTCCCGCATTGTAAGCTTTACCGTCTGAGCCACCAGGGAAGTCCCAATAGGACCAGTGAGCCACCAAATCTGATCGTTCAGAGGAAGCTGGCTTATCTTCTTTTACATTCTGGCAATCACAGGAAGTTCTACATTAAATACCTGTTTCAGTGATAGGATTTATTAGAGTCCAAGGTCAATCAGGGCACCAGATGGGCAGAACTTGCACCCCAGTAGGAAATAACAGCAAATAAGGAGCTCGACTCACAGGTGCTTCCGTGTTGTGAAGGTATATACATCTAAAGCGTCATTTAATACCTACAGTTTAATTCTGTGAGAGAGGTAACTCTATCCCCACTTTAAACCCTGGGCAGCTGGTTCTCAGTTACCTCTTAGTCCTCAGTTGTTTCTTAGTCACTTCTGCATTGTCATAAGCTCCCTAGTGGTGGAAAAGGGATTAAACCCCACATTTATCTGCCGGCAAACACTCCGTTCTTTCTGCAGCCTCTTTCTACAGTTTCCCCCTGCAACACAGGGACGGCAAGAAATATTCAGTTCCCTGAAAGGAATTTAGTATCACTTCATTTGTTTTCCCTTTTCCAAATAGAATGCAGGTGAATTAAACAAAGCCTTCTGCCAAGTGCTAAATAGAAACTTTTCTACCAGAGGCGTGTTCTCGTTCAATGGAATGTAATATAGGATTCTGCTTCGTTTGAATTCACAGGAACGTTGCATAATATGCAATTTTATGTGATCACAGTAGCATCTGAAAAACCCAGTTACCAAACAAATGTTAAAACGGGGCTAAATGAAAATTGCTCTACTTGTGTCAAATGTTAATCAGTGAAATCAACTGTTTGCTCTCAAGTCAAGGTGAGATGTGAATGAAACCTCCTCCAACCGTCTTTTTCACACAGGCTGCTGAACGTGGCAGAGCTGCCATGATCTCCACAGTGCATCCACCCAGTAAGTCAGTAGGGGCCTAACCTGGCATTAACAACAGAATAAGGGTCTGAGGGACTTCCCTGGTGGTCCAGTGATTACGACACCGCACCTCCACTGCAGGGGGCACAGGTTGGATCCTTGGTGGGGGAATTAACATCCTGCATGCCTTTGAGTGGCATAAGGTTCTAAATAATAGATGTGGTAATTCTCTTCTATTCTGCCTTGGTCAGACCACTCCTGGTGGTGCTAAGTTCTTGTTGCAATATTTTGGCAAGAGGGAAAATGTCAAGGGAGGAGAGATAGAGTGGTCAGGTGCTACCCTGGCCGAGACCTTTGCAGGGCTCTCAGCTGTTTCTTAGTCTGTGGGCTGGAGAAAAGATGGTTAAAGAGAGCAGAGAACTCATATTCAAATATGCACACATGCAGGAGAAGGCAATGGCACCCCACTCCAGTACTCTTGCCTGGAAAATCCCATGGATGGAGGACCCTGGTGGGCCGCAGTCCATGGGGTCGCCCAGAGTCGGACACGACTGAAGCGACTTAGCAGCAGCAGCAGCAGGGGATGTTGAGGGCTCGAGCTCTCAGTGATCACAGGTAAGCCTGTAAACAGAAGACAGGCATAGAGGCAGAGCGTGTCCCATTTAAAGAAAAACCTTATCACACAGACCGCTGTCCTGAGTGGAACGTGTGGCCGGGTGAGGGCCTCGGTAAACACTGGTGAGCTGACGAGACACACAAGCAGAAAATCCCACGCTTGGCACGCGCTAAACCGAAGCTGGTGGTGCAGTAGTGGCTGAGACAGGCTCTGCACTTGCCTCGTTGAGCCTTTAGCTGGGTGGGCAAACAGGCACTGCCACCTTAGGGTGTGAAAGGTACTCAGCAGGATGCCAAGGAGCCCAGCAGAGAAGCACCTGGCCCCATCTCAAGGGAGCTGGAAAGAATCCCCACAGAAGTGTTGTCTAATTTGAGACCTGAATAGTGAATAGGAGTTAGTTGGATAAAGAGAGTGGGAGAGAGAGAAACTTCCTATGGAAATAACCCACCTTCCCCAAAACAAAGTTGCCTATGACTTCCTGTAGGTATGTGAACCTTTCCGAAACACCTAGAAAAAATATTTTATCTGTTATCTACTGCTGCCTAATAAACTACTATAAAATGTTGTGTCTTGAAACCATGACTACTTTTTTTTTTCTTAACCTTTTAATTTTGTTTTGGGTTTTTGTTGGTTAGCAAACAATGTTGTGATAGTTTCAGGTGAACAACAAAGGGACTCGGCCATATGTACACGTGTGTTCATTCTCCCCCAAAGCCCCCTCCCATCCAGGCTGCCACATAACTGAGCAGAGTCCCCTGGGCTGCACAGTAGGACCTTGTTGGTTCCCCGTTTTAAATATAGCACTGTGTACATGCCCATCCCAAACTCCGTAACTATCCCTTCCCCCATTCTTCCCACCAGCAACCATAAGCTGGTTCTCAAAGTCTCTTTCTGTTTTGTAAGTTCATTGGTATCATTTCTTTTCAGATTCCACATATAAGGCATGTCATACGATGTCTCTCCTTCTCTGTCTGACTTCCTTCCTTCAGTATGGCACTCTCGAGGTCCATCGTGTTGCTGCAAATGACATTATTTCACTCTTTCTAATGTCTAAGTAATGTTCCATTGTATGTAGGCACCATATCTTCTTCATCCACTTCTCTGTCGAGGGACACTTAGATTTCTTCCATGTCCTGGCTATTGTAAACAGTGCTGCAACGAATAAAAAAATGCATCTGTTGGGATTGTGTTTTTCTCTGGCTATATGTCCAGGAGTGGGCTTACAGGGTCACATGGTAGCTCTATTTCTAGTTTTTAAAGGAACCTCCATCCCGTTCTCCGTAGTGGCTGTACCAATCTGCATTCCCACCAACAGTGCAGGAGGGTTCCCTTCTCTCTACACCCTTTCCAGCACTTGTTGTTCATGGATTTTTTGGTGATAGCCTTACGTGAGGTGATATCTCACTGTCATTTTGATTTGCACTTCCCTAATAATTAGCAGTGTCTAACATCTTTTCATGTGCCTGCTGGTCACTGGTATGTCTTCTGCCCAGTTTTCAAGTGGGAAGCCTTGAGTGTTTACGCGCTCGTGTTTCTGCAGCCTAGGCTGGGTTCAGCTGGGTGGTTCTTCTCTCGTCTTCCCTGGGGTGCCTCGTGGGGCTTCTGTCGCTTGGTTCAGGTGGGGTGGGGGGGCCAGATGGCAGTTGATGTTAGCATTCTCTGGGCATACTTTGGATCTCCTCAACATCGATTTACAACCTCCAGTAGGAAAGACTGATTTTTTTTTTTTTTTTTTGCTATGGTGAGCTCAGGCCAGTATTTCCAGAGACCAAGAGAGGACATTTCAAGGCATCTTGAGAACTGGGTGGCAGAATTCACATAGCGTCACTTCCACCACATCCTATTGTACAAAGCAAATTTGAGGCTAAAGCATGAGGAACTAGAATCCTACTTTTGATGCGAAGCATTGCAAGATACTGTGGCCATGCTTTCCCACTCACCGCTAACATGCTGGGCAGACCCAAAGTAGAGTGAGTTAAAAGTGAGTCCAGAAAGGTGAAGTTTGAGCTCAGTCTTTAAGGATAAGATTTTATTAAGCAGAGCAGAGGTGAGCAGTGCATGGCAGGGAGAGGCTGGAGCACATGCCTGGACTGTCTGGAGGAATTCACAGGATGGGGTGCCAGAGTCAGGGGGGCCACTGTGGGGAAGGCCCCTCAGGAGGGGAGCATCCTCAGGTCTCAGCAATGCCCCACAATGCACTGGGACGCCTGTGGAGTGATCCATCAATATCCATCCTATTTGGAGAAGCATCAGACCGTGAAGGACCTTGCATGATTCAGGTAGGAGCTCAGCAAGGTAACATTTTCACCAGGAGACTTAGACCATAATTCTTGTTTGGGCTTCGCTAGTGACTCAGTTTGTAAAGAATCTGCCTGCCATGCAGGAGACCCCAGTTCAATTTTCTGGGTCGGGAACATCTCCTGGAGAAGGGATAGGATACCCACTCCAGTATTCATGGGCTTCCCTGGTGGTTCAGAAGGTAAAGGATCTGCCTGCCATGTGGGAGACCTGGGTTCGATCCCTGGGTTGGGAAGATCCCCTGGAGGAGGGCATGGCAACCCACTCCAGTATTCTTGCCTGGAGAATCCCCAAGGACAGAGGAACCTGGCAGGCTACAGTCTACGGGGTCGGATGCAAAGTGTTGGACACAGCTGAGCGACTAAGTGTGAACCAGCCTCAGAATCATTTCATTCCTATCCATTTGGTCAGAACTGTAATTACTGGTACTAGCTGTGTCTCCTAGTTCAACTGTGTCTTTGACTTCTGTTTCCTTGTCTTGGTCATGTTATCTCGCCTGAAGTAGAGGACAGATGCTGTTTTCTTAGCTGGCTGTAAAAGCTCCATTTGGCTTTCTCGTGGACACTGACTCTGAGGGCCGTTGCGAGAGCACAGGGACTTTAGCACGTGAAGAGAGAAGCCATCTACAGCAACACATACCTACTTGCAGTTGTTTCTCCACAGGATCTGCCCCACCCCTCACCATTTTTCTTTAATCGGTGGGGAGAAAGCATTGCTGAACCGGCAGTGAGACAGGGAGAATGGAACAGCAATCAACTTTTTTAGCAAAGCCGAGAGAGGTGACTCAGATCACCGAAGGTCATATGATAGCCAGATGATCTAAACCACTGGGGGTGGATTGCAAACAATTCCCTCATATTTTTGGTTGCGCTGTGAGCAGGAACGAAAGCATGGTTTAAAATTAAAGCGCAAGCTCTTTGTTTTGAGTGAATCCTTCCGTCATTTGGAGGTGCGCTGGCAGTCAGCTAGCCTTTATGCTCAGAAAGCCTTGTGAAAATCAAGCAGAGACAAGTTCTAGAAGCAATGGCAGGCACAACAAATGTCTTCCGGTTCCTACACATCTGCCTTTGTTCTTTCCAACCCGAAAGGTGCATCTTTTGAAACAGAAACCAAGACTCCAGCCTAAACCAGGACTCCAGACTTTCTTAACAGTTATCAGTTGGAATTTAAGTTGTTCGGTCAACCTGCAGGCTGGCAAAAAACTTTTCCTTTGTTTTGCTTTGGGGAGAAACAGAGGCTCTTAGAGGTGGCAGGAATAAAAACTTGATGATTCAAGGCATTTTGTGTTGGATTAGCTAGACTCTATAAAGTGACGTGCCCTGAGCCTCGGGTTGCCTATGTTTTGCTAAGATAGGAAGGATTCCCTCAGGGACAGACAGGCCTGGGGTTAATTATGCTGCAGGGTGAATTCATCCTAAATCTTTTTTTTTTTTTTTTTTCCTTTCTTTTTTAACCAACAAAGACAAATTGCCTCATATGTTTTAAAAGGCCCTAAAAAAATTAGGTGAGTGAATCTAACATCCAGCCAACACATGAACCCCGAGTCAGCACGTGGCAGCCTGCCAGCGAGACTCCTCGGTGTTGGTTTGTGTAGACGGGGGTGAGAAGGGGGCAGTCATCGCTGGGCGTACTGCTCACATGAACTTCCACGTCCCCGTATCTGCGCTGCAGTCATGCAGGGGGGCTTGCACGTTACCCTCGTGTGTAAGCCAGGAAACTGTGGGCAACAGAATCACGGATGCAAAAGGGCTTGGGTCTTGGCAGCAATAGAGACTCAGACGTAAATAACAGACCGGTGGACACATGGGGGGAGGAGAGGGCGGGAAACTGAGAGAAGCTTGGAAACATACGCATTCAGTTCAGTTCAGTTCAGTCGCGTCTGACTCTTTGCGACCCCATGAATCGCAGCATGCCAGGCCTCCCTGTCCATCGCCATCTCCCATACGCATTACCATACGTGAAACAGACGGCCAGCGGGGATTACTGTATGATGCAGAGCGCTCAGCCTGGTGCTCTGTGACTACCTAGAGGGCTGGGAGAGGGTTGGGGGGAGGCTCAGGAGGGAGGGGACATGTGCATCCTTATGACTGATTCATGCTGATGTGTGGCAGAAACCAATACAACATTGTAAAGCAATTATCCTCCAGTTAGAAATAAATAAATAAAAAGAGCTTGGGTCTTGCCAGCCATACAGCTCCGAGCCCCAGTTCTGTTTCCACCAGTCATTTGCTGCAAGCTTGACATTGAACAGAGTTTAAAATCTCTCTGATCCTCAGTCTCCTCATCTTTATAATATAATGGAGACAATAATACTGACCTCCCAGGCTTGTGCCAGCAAAACATCATTCACCTTACACACTCAGACACAACACGTGCAACTCAAAGGTGTTTCCTCTGCCAAATGGTTGATAAGCAGTGGATCCTGGGATCAAATTCTTTGTGTTCAAACTCTAGATCTGCTGTCTACCAAAGGTCATAAATTGAAGAACTGGTTTAACCTTTCTGTGCTATGTTTTTCTATGTGGAAAATGTGGGCGACTCTAACAGCTGTCCCAGTGGTTTGCTGTTGACACCTAAAGCCCTTAATGGTAGGGAGAGCCTGGAATCAGCACTTAGCTGATGCAGATGATAGTAGCGATCATGATTCGGATGATCTGTCCAGGGTCACACAGCGTGTAAGGTCCAGAGCCTGGGTCCAATCGCAGGAATTCTAGCTTTAGCTGTAAGGTTTTGCTAATGAGAGACAGGAGCACAGAATTAAGGGCAAAGAAGGGAAACAATTTGAAATCCCACAGGATGAGGTTTCTGTGGTGGTAGAAAAGACTTGAGCAACTTTCAAGAGACAATGGAAGTGTGGGAGGGCTGGGCTAATGCCTTCCTTATGGGCAGAACGGGACCTCTTGGGCTTTGATTAGGGAGGCTCAGAAATGAGGTCATCCTGCAAGACCTATGCCACCTCTGTAGTCTGTGCACAAACTGTGTTATTGGTCATGGGCTGAGTTGTGGAGCTCTTGGATCTGGGATGTGATCTTCAGCTCAAGGTTGGGAGAGGGGTCTCTGCTACGGTCAGAGGGAAACGGTCTTTGCTTTATTTTTCCTCCCTTTGTCCCTATGACTTCCTTTTGCGGAAGAGTATCTGGGGGTGGTCATTTATAGCTGTGGTGAGAAAGCGTCTTACCCTGTATCACTCAGTCACTCACTCACTGTCTGTGCTACTTCATGTGTTACTCGCTCAGTCGTGTCCGCCTCTTTGCGACCTTGTGGACTGTAGCCTGCCAGGCTCCTCTGTCCATGGAATTCTCCCGGTAAAGATGCTGTCGTGGGTTGCCATTTCCTTCTCCAGGGGATCTTCCCAACCCAGGGACTGAACTCCAGTCGCTTGCATTGGAAGCAGATTCTTTGCTGTTTGAGCCACCAGGGAGCCCTCTGCCTGAAGTCAAATGGCCAATAGAGTAGGTTTCAATGTCGTTACCTGTAAAATTTGTATTAACAGTACTTTAAGATCATGTTCAAGACCATCCACATAAGATAATGTAGATAAAACATTTAGCTCTTATTGATTAGTCATTGACTTTCTACTAATTTTTTAAAATATATATATATTTTTTGGTGTGGATCATTTTAAAAGTCTTCATTGAATTGGCTACAAAATTGCTTCTGTTTTGTGTTTTGGTTTTTTGGCCACAAGGCACGTGGGAGCTTAGCTCCTCAACCAGGGGCCTGCACCTCCGGCTTTGGAAGGTAAAGTCTTAGCCACTAGACCACCAGGGAAGTTCCAGCTTACTACTCAGTGAAAACCCTGTTAAAATGCATTACGGATACAGCAGCAGGAACAGATTTGGTCTCTCTGGTTATCGTCTGAAGGTTCAGGTTTGAGTCCTGACTATTGTTGTTGCTGTTCAGTCGCTAAGTTGTGTCTGACTCTTTGTGGCCAAGGACTGCGGCACACCAGGCCTCCCTGTCCTTCACTGTCTCCCAGAGTTTACTCAAATTCATGTCCACTGAGTCGGTGATGCCATCCCACCATCTCATCCTCTGTTGTCCCGTTCACCTCCCGCCCTCAATCTTTCTCAGCATCAGGGTCCTTTCCAATGAGCTGGCTCTTGGCATCAGGTGGCCAAAGTATTAGAGTTTCAGCTTCAGCATGAGTCCTTCCAATGAATATTCAGGACTGATTTCCTTCAGGATTGACTGGTTGGATCTCCTTGCAGTCCAAGAGACTCTCAAGAGTCTTCTCTGGCACCACAGTTTGAAAGCATCAGTGCTCAGCCTTCTTTATGGTCCAACTCTCACATCCGTACATGACTACTGGAAAAACCATAGCTTTGACTAGGTGGACCTTTGTCAGCAAAGTGATGTCTCTGCTTTTTAATACACTGTCGAGGTTTGTCATAGCTTTTCTTCCAAGGAGCAAGCGCCTTTTAATTTCATGGCTGTAGTTACTGTCCTCATTGATTTTGAAGCCCAAGAAATAAAGTCTGTCACTATTTCCATCTTTCCCCATCTATTTGCTATGAAGTGATGGGACAAGATGCCATGATCTTAGTTTTTTGAATGTTGAGTTTTAAGCCATCTTTTTCACTCTCTTCTTTTACCTTCATCAAGAGGCTCTTTGGTTCCTCTTTGCTTTCTGCCATTAGAGCTGTATCATCAGCCTCTCTGAGGTTATTGATACTTCTCTCGGCAATCTTGATTCCAGCTTGTGATTCTGACTAGTGTGACCTGTTCCAAGTCACTTTTCTTTTCTGTTTTTTTTTTTCCTCTCATCTGTAAAATTATGATATTGGAAAAGGTCAACATTGAAAGGTTATTTTCTAAGAAACATTAGTCTCATGAGATTGTCCTTAGAATGAAAAGGGGTTTGGTGGACATATAAGATTGAGGAGGTTTATTTTAAAACTTTTTGTTTTGTATTGGGATGTAGCTGATTAACACTGTTTTGATAGTTTCAGGTGAATGGTGCAGGGACTCAGCCATTCATATACATGTATCTCTTCTCCAGCATTTGGGGGAGTCTGTACCCCAAATGAAACCATCAGTACACACTGCCAGAGTAAAGCCCCTGCAGTGAAGGAGTCCTGTAATAAAGAATCCTGTTGGACTGGGAGCAAACTAAGGTTCCCCTGAGCCACGTGATCACAGGACCCCTCTATATAAAAGCAGATCACTTTCCTGTGGATTATTTTGGGACCTACTGAACTGGGTAGTCTCCTAAGAGCCTTATCAACTTTGACCATCTTTTCCCTCTACCAGCATCACCTACATCTGGTGTTTGTTTCTTGAATTTCAGCATCAGGGACAAGGGGGATGCTCTCCTTGTTGCTAGAGGTCTCATCTGTCAATCCCAGACCATGTGGCGTGGATGACTAACAGGTCTATATTCACACAGAGCTGCACAGGTAAAGCACACACCCATCAGTACGTGTACAAAGATGATGAAAATACGAGAGACCTAAAAATGTGTTTCACAGCGTTCTATTGCTGCCAGCACTGTTTGGTTTTTATTTTAAAAAATTCTTTGCACTGTTCCTGGGGCAGCCTTTTCTTTTGAATTGTGTCTAGTTTTCTCATCCACATGGAAGGAAAAGCTTGGACCTGGGAGTCTTTCACTGCTTTCTGAATAGCTGAGACCAGACCAGTGATGGTCTGGAAACTGGAAGGCTCAGATTCCAATTCTACCATCCCATGAACTGGACCTTGCTTTGGAGCAAGTCACCTGTCCAGTCAAAGCTGGCAGCTCTCTGTTTACAAGACGGAGGGAGCTGAGCTTGACTGGTCCATGTGTTCTTGCATGAGATGGGGTTTCTTCTAGAGAAATGTCATCTGAAGGCAACTTTTGGGTCCAGTTTGTCCCATCTGATCCTGTGTGGGTTGCAATAACCTCCCTGCACCAATAAGGAATAGCAGGGAATAGGAGTGGCTCAAGTCCCTCTGGCCCTGTTATTTATTTTTTATTTTAGAGCTTTTATTGAAGAATAGTTGATCCACAATGTTGTGTTAGTTTCAGGTGTACAGCAAGGTGAATCAGTTAAAAGATACCTGCTGTGTGCTCTGTCACTTCAGTCATGTCTGACTCTTTGTGATCCTGTGGACTGTAGCCCGTCAGGCTCCTCTGTCCATGGGATTTTTCTGGCAAGAATACTGGAGTGGGTTGTCACGCCCTTCTCCAGGGGATATTCCCAACCCAGGGATGGAACCCACGTCTCCTGTGTCTCCTGCACTGCAGGCAGATTCTTTACTGCTGAGCCACCAGGGATGCCCATACAGATATATATATCCACTTTTTAAAAGATTTTTTCCCCAATGTAGGTCATTCCTCCAGCTCTTTGAAAAGGGGCTTCACTTCACCCACTTGTGTCGATGCCAGCATGATGTCATCTTCATTCTTGGGGAAAATGTCCTTTCTATTAGGACAGCCTGTGTCCACTAGATCAATGGCCCAGATGGTAGTAGGGCTTTGGGTGGTTCTTCTGCTTTTTTATATTGTAACAAAAGAAATCCTAATGCAAACCCTAATTTAAGTTATGGGAAGGATTTTGTTTAATCCACAAAAGCAATGAGAACCAGACCGGGGCCTGCAAGGAGGGCCAGACACAAAGGCTTAGGTTAAGGCAGGGGGATCAGCTTCAGTTCTGAGGTTAAAGATTGCGCTCTCTTTTGTGGCTTGGGCAGGCTCTTGACATCACTTAGGCATAGCGGACGCGTGGGGGAACTGAATCCTATGAATGTGCATGCTGGCTTCTGTTTCCCCTAAACTGTGATTTCAAACAGTGGGCTCAAATTCCCTGCACTACAGCACAGAGCTCCTCTCCCCAGAAAAGGCCTGAAGTGTTGATTCTGAGGTTGATTGGTCGACACACTGGAAAAGACCCCAATGCTGGGAAAGACAGAAGGCAGGAGGAGAAGGGGCAACAGACAGTGAGATGGCTGGATGGCATCACCGACTCCATGGACATGAATCTGAGCAAACCTCGGGAGATGGTGGCAGATGGGGGAGCCTGGCGTGCTGCAGTCCATGGGGTTGCAAGGAGTCAGACACGACTGAGCCACTGGATGACAGCAACAACTGTGTCCCTCTCCCCGCTCCACTGGCAATCAGCTAACTAAGCCCTGGTTGGGGCTTGTCTGGATCACCGCAGTAACTTCCGGTGGTGGTGGGGTCTTCATGCATTTGCCGGTGGAGGAGCATCAAAGATCTGGGCTGCCTCTGGGTGGTTGGTGACTTCACCACCCAGGGACCGTGGACCAGACACTTAACCCCTCCTGGCCCTGCTCACCGTCCTTTCCTGGGCAGCGGGTACAGAACCCCTGCCGAGAGCCCCCATGGGTGGGACAGCTCTGCTGGGGCCTCCTCCTCCCCTCACCTGCTCTATAATATCTGCAGAGCCTTGTGACTCTGTCTCACTCCGCCTTGCTCTCTGGCATCTTGGAGACGTGGCAAGAGCCTCCCTCTCTTCTGACAACATCCTTCCTCTCTTGCTTCCTGAAATGTACTCTTTCTTCCAGGCTCAAATCAGGTATTTTCACCCTAGTAGTTTTTCTTGATGTTCCAGGCTAGATTTCCCTCCTCTGTGTCCCCCTTGGACACCCCGGATTTACATCTCTCATAGCACTTAGGAAACCCCAAGTTTCCACCCCCAAGATGCCCATAGACCTGTGATTTTTCTACAGTCATTTCCAGGGTTCATTCTCCTTAGGATGGTTAATGTTAGTCTATGACATGGCAACCCACTCCAGGATTCTTGCCTGGAAAATTCCATGGACAGGGGAGCCTGGCTGGCTACAATCCATGGGGTCGCAAAGAGCTGGGCACGACTGAACTCTCACACATGCATATTGTAGTTGGTGAATGGACATGGTGAAGAATGCATCTTGTTTTTTAAATTTGATTATATTTAACACCAAAAACATTTTGTATTGGGGTAGAGCTGATGAACAATGTTGTGAGAGCTGCAGGGGAACAGTGAAGGGACTCAGCTGTAAAATAAGAATACGTCTTGTTTTTATACACCAGTGGTAGAGAAGTTCTTTCTAGTGAGAGAAGGAAAAAGTCTTGGTCTCTCATGAGCCAGGATAATTTACATATTCTACTCCATTTCACCTCTTCATTCTGATGATGTCTATGGTAACGATGTGATCTTTTGGTTTGATTACTATTGGAGTATAGTTGCTTTACAATCTTGTGTTAGGTTCTGCTGTACAGCAAGTGAGCCAGCGACATGTGCACACACATCCCTTCCCCAGCAGCCCTCCGACGAGCACCGAGCTCGGCCCCCCGTGCTGCACTGCAGGCTCCGCCAGCGATCCATTTCACACATGCTGCTGCCGACAGGTCAAACCTGACCTCCCAACTGTGTAATCTGAAAGAGGGAAAAATGGAGTCGCAGAGAGCTTAACTGATGCTGTCAGTTGGATCCTTTGGGAAGGAGACACTGAGAGGGAATTAGCAGTGCAAGTGCTTTTGTGTGTGTGTTTGTTTATGTGTATGGTCTGGGGGGTGGGGCAGAGGCTTTGACAAAGCACGGCCCGATTCACCAGGGAGCCACACAGCAACGATTGCCCGTGAGGGATGTCCCACGTTGAGCAGAAACGGTCCTCCCCCCGCCTCCCTGCTGTGCTCAGAGGCTGATGTGAGGAATGAGGGTCATCCCACTGAACGTTCTCTCCCATCTGTGCTCCCACCATGTTGAACCCAGATGTCCGAACAAAGCCACAATTTGAAACTGGGTCATTCTGACTTTAAAGTCCATTTTTTTTTTTTTACTACACTATACTTCTGAAATTTAAGGGGCCTCTTAAATATTCTGAAACAAAGTTTCAAAAATCTATTGGTTGACCAACATCCGCAAAATACCAGCAACAAACACGACACGCGAGTTTAAGCACCCATGTAAAAGAGCAGGGTGACCTGCTTGCTCACAATCTTGCTCCCACTGCTTTGTTTCTTCTGTCTTGAAACTGTGTCTTGGCAGGACCTACAGGGATCATATAATACACTGAATGGTTAAAAGTTATTAAAACTCCAGATGACTGAACTTACTGATTAAGCAACTGTATGGACATCCAAAGCACTTAGCAGGCCTCTCTTGGTGGCCAAGTGTTGTAACCCTGGGCGGGGAAGCAGGGGACTGAACAAGAGCTGGGATGCTTCAAGTCCTGATTATCCATGACCTCATCTTCATCACAGGCATCCCGGGACTGCGGCCTTCCCGCCGCCTCTTTGCAGGCCCACAGGGGCCATCAGAGTGAGAGGCACGCGAACTGTTACAGCGTGAGCTCTCGGGAGCACTCAGAAAACCACACATCGATTCAAAGCCTCATCTTTCAATCCAGTGCTTCAAAACAACTGCAGTGAGATGTGGACTTAGAGTGAAATGGGTTCTGCTTTCCCTCAGAGGGTTCTATGGCTCAGTCTGGGGAAGTCAGGTCTAGAAAGGGTAGGCGTGGCCAAGTCTCCATCACTCTGCTTCTCAGACCCCAACCTAGAGTTACTGAGTCCCTCTGGGGTCGGAGGCCATTATTTTTATTACTCATCTGTTTCAGCTCATCTCAAGCTTCGCAGGTGGCCTTAGTGGTAAAGAACCTGCCTGCCAATGCAGGAGACATAAGAGATGTGGGTTCTATCCCTGGGTCAGGAAGATCCCCTGGAAGAGAGCATGGCACCCACTCCAGAATTCTTGCCTGGAGAATCCCCAGGGACAGTGGAGCCTGGCAGGCTACAGTCGCAAAGAGTGAGACATGGCTGAAGCGATGTAGCATGCACACATGCAAGAGAAGGAGCAGGCTGATGGCAGGTCCTAGAGTCTTGAACACCATCCAAGTCTACATTGATCTTAAGAGTTCTAGTCCCCAGGTCACCAGCTGTTCAGTGGGAGAGACAAGCCTAAATCCCAGCCCAGTAGTCCACTAGAACTGGACTCTTCAAGTAGGCGGTCAGAGCTCTTCAAAACATGTTGGCAGCTGACCCAACTGGTGGTGAGCTTCCCATCACTGGAGGTAATAAAACAGATACAAGAGGTTATCAACAAAGTAGGCTATAGATAAGAGTTGTGAAGAGGGAAGGAGGTGGGAATCTGTAAGTTTGCTTGCAACTCCTCTGGAAATCGAACTCTCATAAAGGTAGACACAGACAATCCAGTAGGAAAAAATCATCGCAATAATTCAAGACTAATATCATATGTGCTATCACATTTCTTCAGTTCATGCTCGGGTGCCTAAGCATTCATTTTTTTTCTTTTCTTTTTATCATCTTTGGCTACACTGCACAGCGTGTGAGATCTTAGTTCCTTAACCAGGGATGGAACCCACGTGCCCTGCATTAGAAATGCAGTCTTTTTTTAAAAAACTTTATTGGGGTGTAGTTGATTTACAGTGTTGTAATAGTTTTCCTGGTGGCCCAGTTGGTGAAGAATCCGCCTGCAATGTGGGAGACCTGGGTTCAATCCCTGGGTTGGGAAGATCCCCTGGAGCAGGGCATGGCAACCCACTCCAGTATTCTTGCCCGGAGAACCCCATGGACAGAGGAGTCTGGCGGGCTGCAGTCCATGGGGTCGTAAAGAGTCGGACACGACTGAGCAAGCAAACAGAATGGTTTCAGGTGTACAGAAAAGTGATTCCGTTATGCACACACATATATCCACTCTTCTTAAGATTCTTTTCCCATTACAGAGTATGGAGTAGAGTTCTCTCTGCTATACAGTAGACACTTATTTATTTACTTATGGCTGTGCTGGGTCTTCATTGCTACACAAACTTTCCTCCAGTTGCGGTGCACGGGCTTCTCATTGCGGTGGCTCTCATGCTGTGGAACACAGGCTTAGTTGCCCGAGACATGTGAGATCTTCCCAGAGCAGGGGTCGAACTGGTGTCCCTTGCCTTGCAAGGGTGACTCTTAACCACTGGGCCACCAGGGAAGTCCCTAGGCATTTACTTTCTAACTCACAAATCCAGTTGCATCACTTCATTGCTAAAATCAACAACAGTCCCCTCTTAAATTTCCCTGTGCTCCACCCCGACTATAAAATCTTTCCAATCAGATCATCCCTTCACGTTTGGACTCCATCCCTCACCATTTTCCGTCTTATCTTAGAGGATGACATAAACTTGGATGCCACCTAAATGAACTATCTATTACAGTGAAGCAAATTACACCCAAATAAAGCGACTCTCAGCAATAAACACGTATTATCTCATAGGAATTCAGAAGTGGTCAGCAGTGCGGTTCTGGTTTGAGATCTCTCATGAGGTTGTGGGAAAGAGGTCAGGCCGTCTCAGTAATCTGAAGGCTGGGCTGGGGAATCAGCCTCCCAGATGGCTCACTCACATGGTTTGGGTTATTAACAGGAAGCCTCAGGCTCTTCATATCTTCATGGGGTCTTCTCTACAGGCTGCTTGAGCATCCTTACAACATGGGTACAGACTTCCCTCAGAGTGGGATCTCCAGGAGGGACCAAGACAGACGAGACCATAGTTCACATGGTCTTGGAAATAGGGCTTCCCTGGTGGCTCAGCAGCAAAGAACCTGCCTGCTGCTTCAGGAGATGGAGGTTTGAACCCGGGGTTGGGAAGATCCCCTGGAGAAGGAAATGGCAACCCACTCCAGTATTCTTGCCTGGAGAACCCCATGGACAGAGGAATCTGGCAATTTACAGTCCATGGGGTTGCAAAAGAGTTGGATGTGACTTAGCCATTAAACAACAATAACAACAAGCCTTGGAAACACGCATCATTTTGGCAATAACTTATAGGCTACACAGGTTGCGTTTTCTCGATGGAGCGGGAACTATAGAAAAGCAGGGCACTGGGGGCTTTCCTGGAGGCGGCCACCTCGCCCACAGCACTGATTCGCTGGTCTTCTCAGCTTACTTCCTTTGCCTCTTCTCCACCTATTTCTCTTCCAGCCATCCTTCTGGAAAGATCTCAGCTCTCATCACCTTCGTGGACTCTCTTCTGAATCCATTAAACCCCCAATTTTTCTTTTCTGTTTTCCCTTAACTGCTGTGTTACCTCTTATAAAAAGATGCAATTTACTGTAAAGTATTGTTTTCTCTCTCCACCAAGAGATATATAAAAGACAGAACCAAAAGGTATGTAAAAGAAAGGACCATTTCCTATCTAGTGTTTCTAATATTGAGTTACATTTTGGCAAGTAATGGATATTTATGGAATATATCAATGAATTAGTAGTGTTTCCTTCATCTTATCATCTCTAACTTACTTTTGGGGGACAAAATTAATACTAATGAAGGAAAGTACAAAATAGCACCTAATACACAGTAAAAGGCACCAAGTATAATTTTTTAAAATGTAAACCCTAAACCTAAGTGAAAGTGAAAGTCGCTCCGTCGTGTCCGACTCTGCGACCCCATGGACTATACAGTCCATGGAATTCTCAGGCCAGAATACTGGAGTGAGTAGCCCTTCCCTTCTCCAGGGGATCTTCCCAACCCAGGGATTGAACCCAGCTCTCCCACATTGCAGGCAGATTCTTTACCAGCTGAGCCCCAAGGGAAGCCCAAACCTAAGTGTAGTTTTAATAGGAAACAACTTTCTATAGGGAGAAGTTGAGGTAAAATGAAAACTAACTGTTACAGGAGGAAAAAGCCCTTTAAGTTATAGTGTCCAAGTTTGTCCTTTTGCGTATGGGAAAAGTTGAGGCCAGATTTTTCATGTCAGGAACTAGAGAAGAGGGTTAACTAACCTCGATAAAAAGAGAATTAGATCACTTGAGTAGATTTTTATTCCTTCATTCTTTTCATATCCAATAATCTCTAATTTCATCCCCAAAAGTTATACTTAAAGAAGAGAAACATAGAGTGAATTAAACTGAGTGAGTCAAAAGGGACAGGTAAAACAGATATGAACTCCAAAGCATTAAGAGAAGACTCAAGGGTTTGGTACTCACCTTAGGTAGAGAAAAGCTCTTAAAAAAAAGAGAGGAAAAAAAGCTTGGAGTTGTCCTCATTTGCCTCTCCTTTGAGCCCCAGTGTTCTCTGTTTTCAATGCAAAATCCTAACTTCCAGAGTGGGGTGGTTTTTCTCTGGAGAAAGAAAAATAAATGCAATGGCAGAGGCTTGCTAACTAAGTACTGAAGATCCATATTCAACAGTAAAACTGACTTTTTGAAGTAGGGCATCAAGGGAATTGGAAAGAGGACAGAGAGAGAACACTAACTTTTCAAATTCAATCCTAAATTTAAGCTGTATTTCCCCCCCTCATTTATGTCCCTGTCTCATTCCTCTGCGATTTTCACTATCCAAGAGTGGTTTCAATAGTTCTCATTGTCAAAAGAGTTTTGCCAATATCGATGTGAGTTTTCAGATGTTCCTGAATGAGAAGGGAAGTAGGTGTTTGTGGAGCTAGCGAACTCCAGTACTCTTGCCTGGCAAATTCCATGGATGGAGGAGCCTGGTGGGTTGCAGTCCATGGGGTCGCTAGGAGTCGGACACGACTGAGTGACTTCACTTTCACTTTTCACTTTCCTGCACTGGAGAAGGAAATGGCAACCCACTTCAGTGTTCTTGCCTGGAGAATCCCAGGGACGGGGGAGCCTGGTGGGCTGCCGTCTATGGGGTTGCACAGAGTTGGACATGACTGAAGCGACTTGGCAGCAGCAGCAGCAGCAGCAGCAGCAGCAGCAGCAGCAAACTCTAGTGCCCTGTGATATCAAATGTACAAATGGTGTGCAGGCAGGGTGTTTGCTGCTGGCTTCCTAGCAACAGTGACATACCTCTGAAGAGGCTTTGACATTGTTTTCCAGCAAGCTCCCTGAGGACCTCTTTCTCCCATCCTCACTGTGTCCCGTGTCACCACAGCGACTAATACTCAGCTCAGATGTTTCCAATCTTTGCTTGCTGAACCCACCCGGGGCAGATAAATAAATTTCTTCACCAGTTGCACTTTCAGGCCATTTGCACAATAGGCTGAAGTCATTCTTAGATTTTCAGTGAGAATGGAAACCATCGTAAAATTAGGGAAGATTCAAGGGCTTGGAAGAGCCCTTAAATGACCCATCTACAGTGTTGTCGGAATTGCATCAATGGTTCCAAGTCCCACCAAATATAAAAATAACCTGGGGAACTTGCAGCTCTATCCCAAATCAGTGGAATCAGAATCTCTGGAGGTGAGGCATGGGCATCACCTTTTTTACATTCTCTCCACCTTACTGCAATGTACATCCAGGGTTGGGAATCATAAGAGCTAATGATATCCTGGGTTCCAGAGGGTATGAAAATAAGTTCATGGAGAGAATTAATGCAGAGTAAAACCTAAACCCTAGATTCTCTGGCTTCCAATGTGGTCTTCCTTTCAATGCACTATTGTAATATACTTAGTAATTAATGCATTTATTAATGTCTGTTTAATTCAGGGCATTGAGACAGTAAATATTAAGAACTCTTTCTTAAAGCAGTGAAACTCAGGGCTTCAGAATCCTCAGTCACTAGAATATTGGATTCCATTATTTATAGTTGAGAATTGGGCTGAATTTATTATTTTTTCAGAAGCAGCAGAGCACTTAGGAAGCATGTTGGACTGCAAGTCGGGTAAACCAGTTTCTAGTGTCGGTCTTGCTATTCTCCGGTTTTCCGGTGACAGTTGCTCCATGTGTAGATGTGCTTTTGATGTTTTTGTGTGGGGAGGTGGACTCTGTGTCCAACAACTTTGCCACCTTGATCTCTTTTCACAGGTCAGATTTGTTGTGTCTCTCTACTGTCAATAAACTATCTGAAAAAGAAATTAAAAAAAAAAAATTCTATTCACAATACTGTCAAAAGCAATGAAATACTTCAGTCAGTTCAGTTCAATCACTCAGTCATGTCTGACTCTTTACAACCCCATGGACTACAGCACGCCAGGCCTCCCTGTCCATCACCAACTCCCGGAGCTTATCCACACTCATGTGCATTGAGTTGGTGATGCCATCCAACCATCTCATCCTCTGTCGTCCCCTTCGCCTCCTGCCTTCAATCTTTCTGAGCATCAGGGTCTTTTCTAATGAGTTAGTTCTTTACATCAGGTGGCCAAAGTATCGGAGTTTCAGCTTCAATATCAGTCCTTCCAATGAACACCCAGGACTGATTTCCTTTAGGATGGACTGGTTGGATCTCCTTGCAGTCCAAGGGACTCTCAAGAGTCTTCTCCAATACCGCAGTTCAAAAGAATTAATTCTTCTGTGTTCAGCTTTCTTTATAGTCCAACTCTCACATCCATACATGACTACTGGAAAAACCATAGCTTTGACTAGATAGACCTTTTTTGGCAAAGCAATGTCTCTGCTTTTTAATATGCTGTCTAGGTTGGTCATAACTTTTCTTCCAAGGAGCAAGGGTCTTTTGATTTCATTGCTGCAGTCACCATCTGCAGTGATTTTGGAGCCCCCTAAAATGAAGTCTGTCACTGTTTCCACTGTTTCCCCATCTATTTGCTATGAAGTGATGGGACCAGATGCCATGATCTTAGTTTTCTGAATGCTGAGTTTTAAGCCAACTTTTTCACTCTCCTCTTTCAGCTTCATCAAGAGGCTCTTTAGTTCACTTTCTGCCATAAGGGTGGTGTCATCTGCATATCTGAGATTATTGATATTTCTCCTGGCAATCTTGATTCCAGCTTGTGCTTCATCCAGTCCAGCATTTCTCATGATGTACTCTGCATATAAGTTAAATAAGCAGGGTGACAATATACAGCCTTGACATATTTCTTTCACAATTTGGAACCAGTCTGTTGTTTCGTGTCCAGTTCTAACTGTTGCTTTTTGACCTGCATACAGTGATCAAGACCATCCACAAGGAAAAGAAATGCAAAAAGGCAAAATGGTTGTCTGAGGAGGTCTTACAAATAGCTGTGAAAAGAAGAGAAGCGACAGGCAAAGGAGAAAAGGAAAGATATACCCATTTGAAGGCAGAGTTCCAAAGACTAGCAAGAAGAGATAAGAAAGCCTTCCTCAGCGATCAGTGCAAAGAAAGAGGAAAACAATAGAATGGGAAACACTAGAGATCTCTTCAAGAAAATTAGAGATACCAAGGGAACTTTTCATGCAAAGATGGGCTCAGTAAAGGACAGAAATGGTATGGACCTAACAGAAGCAGAAGATATTAAGAAGAGGTAGCGAGAATACATGGAAGAACTATACAAAAAAAGATCTTCATGGCCCAGATAATCACGATGGTGTGATCACCATCCTAGAGCCAGACATCCTGGAATGTGAAGTCAAGTGGGCCTTAGAAAGCATCACTATGAACAAAGCTAGTGGAGGTGAATAAAATACTTAGGAATAAATTAAACCAAGGATGTAAAAGACCTGTGTGTTGAAAACTGTAAGACATTGATCAAAGAAATTGCAGATACAAATAGAAAGATATCCCATGTTCATGGATTAGAAGAATTAATATTGTTAAACATGTTTATTCTACACAGAGTAATCTATGGATTCATTGCAATCCCTATCCAAACTCCAATGGCATGTTTTCCCCTACAGAAATAGAAAAAAAATTTAATATTCATATGGAACCAAAACCCCCCAAAGAGTCAAACCAATCGAGGAAAAAAGCACAAAGCTGGAGTCATCAGTTTCTGACTTAAGTGTATCACAAACTACAGTCATCTCAATTGGTTCAAGTTTGTTGCTTCTTCCTTTTGCCTTCTCAGATTTGCTTCTTAGCCCCTCTAGTAAATTGCTTTTCATTTTGGTTAATGGACTATTAAAATTCCAGAATTTGATTCTTTTTTGGTAATTTCTATATCTTTATTGACAGTCTCTATTTGGAAATTGTTCTCTTAACCATCAGTCTTATGGTTTTCTTTAGTTCTTTCGGCATAATCTTCTTTGATTTTTAAAAACACTTGAAATAGCTAATTTACAGCTTTTGCTTACTAAAGTGAATATCTGCATTTCTTCACAGAAAGGAAAGGAAAGGAAGAGAAAAGAAACTTACGCCTTGGCTATTGGCTTCTTCGTGCTTATCTCTCCATGACACTGTGCCTGTGTGTGTTTACTCTCAAGATTGTCAGGCAACTGATTTTCCTATTTCATCCAAAATTTGTCTGATTGAGAGTTAGTCTTGAGGAGACAGATCATCATCTTATAAGTGGAAACCATAGGGCAATTTTAAAACAAATATTATTGGCTTGTTTGTTTTTTTTAAACAACATTCCTCTCTTTTCTTCCCAGGTGGCACCAGTGGTAAAGAACCCACCTGCCAGTGCTCGAGACATGAGAGGCAGGTTCGATCCCTGGGTTGGGAAGACCCCCTGGTGGAGGGCATGGCAACCCACTCCAGTGTCCTTGACTGCAGAATCCCATGGACAGAGGAGCCTGGCGGGTTACAGTCCATAGGGTTGCAAGGAGTCAGACACGACTGAAGCGATTTAGCACACACGCACCTCTCTTTCCTAAGTGGAAAGATTTTTATTACCTGAGACAGACTTGTATTCTAAACCCAAGTAATATCATGTTTTGCTCTGTGACCTTAAGAGAATTATTTACCTTTATCAAACCTCAATTTCCTCATCCTTAAAAGGGAGGAAGTGATAATAAGGGATTTGCTGTGAGAATTAAAGGAGAGAATGCAGATACAGAGCCTGGGACAATATCTGGCACATGGTTGGGGCTTGGTAATTATCAACCCACTTTTCTCTGTGCAGCAGTAAAGGCTTTGGAAGGGAACTGAGCTGGTTGGTGATGATTATCTGGCTACTGCATTTGAAGGCTGTAAAACCAACATCTGAGTTGATAAGATTAACTTGATCACTGCTAAATCTCCCTGCCACTTGGTACCAGGGAAACTGAGACGCCTAACTCCTGAACACCATCTTCCAAAAAGCAGGTTTTCACAGGATAACTCTGAGAGACGCTTTGTGCTGGGAAACAATACCCGGAGTGTGCCTTCCAGACAGAGAGTACAGTAAAGGAACACATTAATCTGCCCCCAAATCCTATTTCATGTCTTCCGGACCTTGCACAGGGGAGATGGGTGGAAACAATTGATCCATTGAGGATCGCAGGCTCACCTCCAACTCAGCTCTCTACCTGGGTGAGTGGATTTGGATGGGGAACAAGTGCTTTGGCCTCAGCCAAAGGTGGTTTCCTGCTCCTTGGCTAAGGCTGGCAGTTCAGTGACGAGATCTCGTTAGCAAGGCTGCCACTGGAAAAGACGTTAGCAGTGCCCACCCGGTCAGGATTTAATTAATAATCACACAGGAACTGACTTCCTCCCACTCTGGGAGAAGGAGGAGTTGGGCAGCCGGCCATCCGCAGGCTGCCAGCTCTCAGCATTTGAGGGCCTCAGCTGTGCACTTGTGCCAGGAGGCGGGCAGCTGAGGGTCAAACGACCCTGGGCCTCACGAAATCTCAGTTACGAATAAACGTGGTTCTCAGGTTGTTTCCTGGAGAGCTTCAAAAACCATAAACCTGCCTTTTACCCTTCAAATCTCCTTTGCTCTGGCAAGAAGCATCTGTTGCCTTCTTTATACTGATTCTGTCTTCTTTTTCTTTTTTTAAGTTTTACTGAAATATAGTTGATTTATAATGTGTTAATTTCTGCAGTACAGCAAAGGGATTCAGATATATACATATATATTCTTTTTCTAAATGTTCCTTTCCATAATGGTTTATCACAGAATACTGAGTATAGTTCCCTGTGCTATACAGTTGCTGTTCAGCCGCTAAGTCACGTCCGATTCTTTGTGACCCCACGGACTGTGTAGTCAGCGTGGCTCCTCTGTCCATGGGGTCTTCCTGGCAAGGATACTGTGTGGGTTACCATGTCTTCTTTTTCTTGATTGTCATTTGTTTAGGTACCAATTTGTTGAGTATTAGGGTCCAGGCACTCCCATTTGTATTGTGGGAGTATTAAGGGCACAATGCTTAACTGAGCATTCAAACAATTCTAGTTGCTATAGTTACTCCTGATTAGGTCAGTCACCAATAAATGAATGACATGTGGGTTGAGAGTCTGTGCGGGGTTGAATTGGGGAGGAAATTTCCAGTGGTTTTCTGTACTTGCAGGCAAGGTGGGTGCAGACTGTGAGAGCATGACCTTAAAAGCAAGAATGCAGGTGCTGGCTTTGGGAACAAAATCCCACCACAGACTGGTGTGGGAAGAAGCGACTCAGGATTTCAAGCACGTGGCTAGAACAGCATGTCGTCTCTGCTGCAGCTCTATGCCTCTTTTGCTGAGCACTCATCCTGGTTGTAATTTTTTGGGTTGGTCTGTGGGATGTCTTGGTTAATAGCTGTCCTTATCCATGAATATAAACCCAAAGAGAGCAGAACACTGTTTCTCTTCAACCTTGCAGGATCCAGCGCATGTGGTGCCAACTTTCACTGAATACATGCTTCAATGCCTATTCCTAGATATGGAAATGGAAGCACAAAAGAAATCAAGTGATGTTGCCTGTAAGCAGATGGGTACTCAGAGGGAATTTAAGATTTGAATCTGAGGTGTGTGTGAATGCAAATTCTTTGTTCTTAATCAACATAAGGGTGTCCTTGTGAATATAATGCCTCTGTACAAAATGTCTGTGAGCCTTGGCTCTTAAGAAAACCTAGAAGAGTTAATAATAATTATCTTACATTGTTGTTTTAAGATTCAGATAACTACAGAAATTGAGATTAATATATGGAAAATACCGAGCACGCCCCTTGCACGTAGCAACTGTGTGTTAATGTTCATTACCATCATCATCATCGCCGATTCATCATTGCCTCTCCCTGCTGTTCCCACTTGATCATCTTATTACATTGTTGTTTTTGGTTTTCCAAGTAGGTCCTAGGAAAATTTTATGAAAATAAGCAAAACATTTACTTTTCATCAATCACTCTTAATACATTATGGACCAGAGACGTATTACAGCTATAGGCATTAACTTCTGCAAAAATCCTCCAGTCAGTAATATGTTAAAACATTTTAAAAGATCTGTTTCATGGAAAGCACATGATATGAAAGAATACTGTGTCCAAAATACCTTCCCTGGGGTATACCTCTTTTTCTCTTTTAATGTGTGGGACAGAAGGGAGTAACATCAAATTCATTTTTTTTCTTCCTTCCACTCTCTCCAACTCCAGCCTTATCATAATTTCGGGGGGAATGGCTGGAAGTGTCAGATGTAGCCACGCCTGCCAGACTCTTAGAGAGTTGATTGAATGAGTGAGGCAAAATGCCATGCGCAGCCTCCATCTCCCTGTTTCTACAACTAGATTTCATAACTTAAAAAAAATATATGTATTTATTTGGTGGTGCCAGGTCTTAGCTGCTGCATGTGGGATCTAGTTCCCTGACCAGGGGTTGAAAACCGGGCCCTGCATTGGGAGCATGGAGTCTCAGCCAGGGGACCACCAGGGAGCCCCAGATTTCAGAACTTCAGCAATGCTTCCCATCCTACTCTTGCCCAGCAGAAACAGACTAGCTCCTGATAGGCCCTTATCCTTGAGTGACATCCCACCAAAATGAAGGGCTGACTTCCAGTCTGCTTAATTTCCTCACACAATCCAAGCAGGGACAGGGGGGTTTAACTATGGTTACTTCAGTTCTTTGTTTATCAACAGGTCAAACACTCTTTCAGCATATACGTCCATTTTAAACATATTGATTCATGATATTTCTTGGGTGCAAACATGCTTACTATCTGTGTTCTAAATATTGATACTGTGAATGTTTCTCCTTTTGGATAGAGCGTAGGGAATCCATTTAGAAAATGTTTAAAATAAACATTAACATTGAGCTTATCCTTTTCATCTCAGTCATCAAGGTAAACAATCACAAAAAAATTAGAAACAATCTGATTTAGTTCTCTTTTTCTGGCTCCACAGAGTTCTCAGTCATAGATTATTTCAATCCTATAGTAAAAGTCCTATTGAATTTTCTGAATCCCTAAAAAAAAACCAAAAACCCTAGACTACAAGGGTGAAGAGGCAAGAGACTATGTCTGTCATGTTCCCCCATATATCATCCACTCAAGAAATGGTAGGTAAAGACAATACCACACTAAACAAGACAGAAAAACCCCCTACCCTCATGGACCTTCCATTCTAATTGTGAGTTCAGTACCAAGGACAGTGGCTGAAGATTCCCGTTCTCTGGTTGAGTGAAATAGCAGACGCGTGAATGAAGTTGCCCCTTGTGTACACAACATTTGTTTGGGGCACTCTTGAACCAGGGAAATGGGGGCATGAACAGTACAGGAATAGTTAGTGCTACATAGCAAAGTTCCTAGGTGATCACAGGTGTGATCAAAGACAGTCCTCAATTCAAGCATATCATTATTCAAAGAGATTTTTATATCTCAACAAAGAGGTATAATCTACATGCCATAACACCCACCCATTTAAAGTGTTCTATATAAGGTATTTTAGTGTATTTATAATACAAGGTTTTGTCACATTCAACACCTTTCCTAATTTATGACTCAAAGCAAAGTCCCTGAAGATAGCAGCCTTTGGAAAGGAAAGCGGTCAGATATTTTAAAGAACTGGCTCTTTCATGAGGTCGCCTTTGCCCTGTGTGCAGAAAGCATGACAACATTTTTATGCTGCTTATGGTCCCAGAGTATTTCTTTTGAGGAAGGGGAACTTAATATCATATGAACTTGGCAGTGTTTCTTATTAGGCTTCTATTTGAAACACTACTCATTAGAATTACTTCTTCCCAGGTGGCGCTAGTGGTAAAGAACCCACCTGCCAATGCAGGCAACATTAGAAACGCGGGTTCCATCCCTGGGTTGGGAAGATCCCCTGAGGAGGGCATGGCAACCCACTCCAGTATTCTTGCCTGGAGAATCCCCTGGACAGAGGAGCCTGGCGGGCTACAGTCCACGGGGTCGCAAAGAGTCAGACACGACTGAGTGACTGAGCACAGCACAGCACTCATTAAAATTCTCTGATGTCTCCAGAGTACTTGTTGATAAAAGCATTTGCTTACCAAGTGAAAAATCAAATATAATACAGTTAAGAGAATACTTGCCAGAAAATGACCATATCTGACTGTACACTTGGACTTACCATTAACTCTCTGGGTAATTTTAGGAAAGGCCCAGGACTATTTGGGTCTCAGTTTCTACATTTGTAAGGGAGAGAGAATGAAACGATAACTACCTTCTCTTCCAGGTCATAACTTTTATACATTTATTTGAAAGCAGAGTACTCTGCTTAATTAAAATTGGGCGATTTTATTATTTTAGGACCCCCCCCTTCACATTCACATGATCCTGATTCGCATTATGTGATATTGGCAACAATACAGGGAAAACAAGCATTTTCAAAGGTTGAGTGGGGTGAATGTAAAAGTGAAGACGTTTTTAAAACAATCTTAGGACTCTATGACTTTGGACTATCGCCAGATTGCTTCATGAATGAACATCTCATATTTTTTAAGAATCAGTCCCTTTGGGTAAAGAACAGGATCTGTTTCCATTCTCAGCCCTTGAACTGCAGTAAATGCTCAATAAATGCTTGTTGAAGAATGAATATATTTTAGATAGCAAAAATGCAGGAAATAATGTTAGTTTAGGCAGAGCGAACTATATAAGAGGGTCCATATGATTGTATGTTAGAAACTTAGTGAGACCACAAATGCTAACTCCCACGACAGTGTGAAAAGTTTGCCTCCTCACCAGACTTCTCTGCTTGTAATAAAAACTCTGCACCATGTGGGCATCATAACAAAGGGATTTACTGAATACAATTATTCTTTTACTGCTTTAAAAAAATGCCGATATATAAATAGACATTCATTTTAAATATCTGGAACCAATCTTAAAAACCCTTAATTTAATAAAATTAGATATTGAACCAGAGAAATCAGAGGCCCAGAACAGCACAAACCATGGAATTAACCTGTTTATTCTCTAGCATAGCCCCAAAGCATCTTCTGGTGGGTCTTCCCTATATTACAAAAGATGTTTCTTTTGTCTTCTGTTGGACAAAGCTTAAGCTTCTCTTATTTTCACTCAGTCGAGTCAGCCAGTGGATTTCTGGCAAACTGTCAGGAAGTGACAGTTGGCCTAATTCATAAAAATGATTGATTTACCTTCTGGCACCTAATGACCGGGCAGGAAACCGGAGGAAAGGCTTCCTTCTGCCTTGACTCTGGCTCTCAGGAGTACCACTGTCTCCACTGTGGGTTTCTTCACTCACACACAAGAAGCCCGGGGAGTGATTCCCAGAAGACACTTTCCATTGGGGATTCAATGGCTTCTGTCTTTTAGGCACCCTCCCACCCATTTTTAAGAAAATAGATGGCAGTACCCTAGCTCTTGCATAAGGGTGCTTGGCTGAGAGAAATGGCCGATTTCCCTCAATCCTGAGGTTCTATTGCCCTCTGAACCCCTCTGTAGACTACTGACATGCTCGGGAGCGGGAAGAGAGAGGAGGTGAGCATGGACCTTGTCCCTTCCTATAAATCCTTTTCTTTCTTTCTTTCTTCCTTTTTCTCTCTGTGCTGGGTCTTAGTCGAGGCATATGAACTTTTACTTGTGGCATGCTAACTCTGAGTTGTGGGCTTTCCTGGTGGCTCCGATGGTAAAGATTCTGCCTGCAATGCAGAAGACCTGGGTTCGATCCCTGGGAAGATCCCCTGCAGAAGGGAACAGCTACCCACTCCAGTATTCTGGCCTGGAGAATTGCATGGACAGAAGAGCCTGGTGGGCTACAATCCACGAGGTCACAGAGTAGGACACGACTGAGTGACGCACACACACACACACACAACACATGTCAGATCTAGTTCCCCGACCAGGGATCGAACCCATGGCCCCTGGATTGGGAGTGCCGAGTCTTAGCTACTGCACCATCAGGGAAGTCCCCCAAGATATCTTTGCTTGACCCAGCACTTACCAACACAAGAGTTTCCCAGTTGAAACATACACTCTGAGAATACACCAGAGCCCTTCATTCTCAGCTGACTGTGGGCCACACACTGCAGAGTTGCATTGGAGGGCGTGGTGCCCAGGGGCCTCCTTTGCCTGCACAGGGCAGACGGACCCAGGGCACCTCTTTATTTGCCCTAGACTTAAACTAGCTCTTTCTTGAAGAAACATGAATGCCTTTAAAAACATAAATGCCCAGGTCTTACCCCAAGCTTACTTAAGTTTCTGGAATGAGGCCTGGGAAGTTTCTGTGTAAAACACATCCTTAGGTGATGGTAACATAGCTAGTTATTTAGAAATCCTTGTCCTGAGACTTATTTCTAGACACAACTTGACTTTCAAAGGAAGTGGGGTAGGGGAGAATGGACCATCTTTCCAAGAAATAGGAGACACTAGGCCCCGTGGTATATGAAATGGAAGTCTGCAAGAATGGGAGACTTCCTAGACCTTCTGCCAAGGGCTGGCGGTGGGGGCTGCTCCATCCTTCCTCTGCTCCAGCCACATGAAAGGAGAGGAGGGGTCAGAGACAGAAACGTGTCTGGGCCTTGTCTCCACCGGAGCAGCTCCTGGCCCTGGTTTATCTTCAAAGGCCATCTCCCCCAGGGCTCTGATCAGTAACAGAGAAAGGCCACTCTTTGTGCTGGATACCACACTTAGCAAGTCTGCTGGCCGAGAGGATGGAGGAGTCAGAGCACCGGGTGTTTATTTAGACCATTCTGAGCCAGGGTTTGGGCGCTGCGGTGCTAACACTTGGTAATGCCAGCTGATGTCCTAACCTGTTTGGGGCATAGGGAGCCGAAATTGGGAGGCCAAGGTGATAGAAGAAAAGAGAGCTAAAAAGAATCTGGGCTTCTGGGGAGAAATGACCTACAGGATTTCCTTTTCCTAGACCTTGATGCCTCTTTCTCATCCCAGTTAGCATGCTGGGAACAATTCTTGAACATCATTCATTTGTTCCACCAGTCAACAATTGTATAAATTACTAATTATGAACTCAACCGTCCCTTATGAAACAGAGATTAGGAAAACAAATAGTTTGCAAGTATCTCATCATAATGTTCAAAGAGGATGCTGGTTTTGTGCATGGGTAAGGCCTTTACTATGACCAGTGCGTTCTCTTGGCAAAACTCTATTAGTCTTTGCCCTGCTTCATTCCGTATTCTGAGGCCAAATTTGCCTGTTACTCCAGGTGTTTCTTGGCTTCCTATTTTTGCATTCCAGTCCCCTATAATGAAAAGGACATCTTTTTTGGGTGTTAGTTCTAAAAGGTCTTGTAGGTCTTCATAGAACCGTTCAACTTAATTCACCCATTCCAGTCCATTTTAGTTCGCTGATTCCTAGAATGTCAACATTCCCTCTTGCCATCTCCTGTTTGACCACTTCCAATTTGCCTTGATTCATGGACCTGACATTCCAGGTTCCTATGCAATATTGCTCTTTACAGCATCGGACCTTGCTTCTATCACCAGTCACATCCACAACTGGGTATTGTTTTTGCTTTAGCTCCATCCCTTCATTCTTTCTGGAGTTATTTCTCCACTGATCTCCAGTAGCATATTGGGCACCTACTGACCTTGGGAGTTCCTCTTTCAGTATCCTATCATTTTGCCTATTCATACTGTTCATGGGGTTCTCAAGGCAATAATACTGAAGTGGTTTGCCATTCCCTTCTCCAGTGGACCACATTCTGTCAGACCTCTCCACAACTGCAGATGGTGACTGCAGACATGAAATTAAAAGACGCTTACTCCTTGAAAGAAAAGTTATGACGAACCTAGATAGTACATTCAAAAGCACAGACATCACCTTGCCAACAAAGGTCTAGTCAAGGCTATGGTTTTTCCAGTGGTCACGTATGGATGTGAGCGTTGGACTGTGAAGAAAGCTGAGCGCCAAAGAATTGATGCTTTTGAACTGTGGTGTTGGAGAAGGAGAGTCCCTTGAGAGTCCCTTGGACTGCAAGGAGATCTAACCAGTCCATTCTGAAGGATATGAGCCCTGGGATTTCTTTGGAGGGAATGATGCTAAAGCTGAAACTCCAGTACTTTGGCCACCTCATTGGAAAAGACTCTGATGCTGGGAGGGATTGGGGGCAGGAGGAGAAGGGGATGACAGAGGATGAGATGGCTGGATGGCATCACTGACTCGATGGACGTGAGTCTGAGTGAACTCTGGGAGTTGGTGAGGGACAGGGAGGCCTGGCATGCTGCGATTCATGGGGTCGCAAAGAGTTGGATGCGACTGAACTGAACTGAACTGAACTGAACTGAAGGCCTTTACTGTTGCTTTGCAGAAACTAACAAATAACTGGATACATTTAGAAAAATGCATTCTGGATATTGCTCCTGATGGTCTCTCTGTGCACAAAAACTTGTTGAACAATTCTAAATGTCTAACTATCACCGTCAGTTCAGTTCAGTTCAGTCGCTTAGTCATGTCCGACTCTTTGCAACCCCATGAATCGCAGCACGCCAGGCCTCCCTGTTCATCACCAACCCCCGAAGTTCACTCAAACTCATGTCCATTGAGTCGGTGATGCCATCCAACCATCTCATCCTCTGTAGTCCCCTTCTCCTCCTGCCCCCAATCCCTCCCAGCATCAGAGTCTTTTCCAATGAGTCAATTCTGCATGAGGTGGCTAAAGTATTGGAGTTTCAGCTTTAGCATCAGTCCTTCCAATGAACAACAAGGACTGATCTCCTTTAGAATGGACTGGTTGGATTTCTTTGCAGTCCAAGGGACTCTAAAGAGTCTTCTCCAACACCACAGTTCAAAAGCATCAATTCTTTGGCGCTCAGCTTTCTTCACAGTCCAACTCTCACATCCATACATGATCACTGGAAAAACCATAGCCTTGACTATCACCATAGGTACAATCAAATGGGTATAATTTGCCTTTTCTATGTACAAATATGAATTGGTATTCAAGGCCAAAATCATCAGAATTTTATCTTAAGCCTACTGATACTAAACTGAATATTCCAGAGGGACTAGGTGCAGTTCACTTACTGAGAAATGTTTCTTAGGTATGAATTCTGTGCAGCAGTTATAGTGACTGTATTTTATTTTTAATTAAAATTAAATGTGAATACTATTCAATGGGCTTTTATTTGCCTTCTATTTATGGGAAATAATATGGATTTTCCATTTACAAGAATTATAAAAAGTTACTTTTTAAACCGTATTTTCTTTAGTTCACATCATTTTAAGTTAAATAGATACAGTTAAATAAAAAAATTTAGTAGAGGTATTTTGGGTTTCCAGGGAAATTCAGGATTATAGTAAATGGATGACAGTAGTTCATGAATCAATTTATTCTTGGTCCCTTCTGGAGGGGTAAGGTACAGCCACCCAGGTTGTACTGGTGACGTCACTTCAGATGTTCCGAGCCTCAGCATCAGTGGTGACCACGCAGGAATTGAGGACTTAAGATCGTCGGGAAAGGTAAGGTGAAACAGATGAAACATGGAATCTGCATACAGATTTTTATAGGTTCTAAAATAAACCCATGTGGGACATAAGTAAGTGGCCTCTCCTACATCGCATTACCATTCATGGGTTCTGTGCTGTTAATTCTATAAACTGTCTCCTGCATGATACACGCTGCTGTAAGATCAGCCTTCCCATGGCTGACATACAGAATCCACGCTGAGACCACTGTTCCTCTCTCTCTCCATTCTAACGGACTTCACGTTGCAGGCTCCCATACTCAGGTCCTGTTGCCCAGGAGATACTACCATCCCACAGAGAAACGGTTATTAGAGAACAGCAGTCATCTCTGTGTGTCCTTTATTGAGAATGCAGGCTAAGACGGAGCGTGTTGCCTCCATCCTCAACTCCCCACCTCGGGTCATCCCCGCTCTGCCCAGAATTCTTCTGCTCAGAATTGCTGGATCATTTTTTGTCACACCCTCTTCACGTGTGTCTCAGGGGCCATAATAGAATTCTAAGGCTCAAATGGCCTTCTCTGTCTTTTTAAAAAGGACACCATCCTGTGGTTGTTCCTGACTCCTTCTACTCCTGATGTGGGCATTAAATGAGATAACATGATTGCTTTTATTAATAATATGACCAAAAGGTAGAAGGTAGGAAGGTATACCTTTTTTGCCATCTATTCTACTTTTCATTATTAACAATAATTTTTATGTTTGTAAAATAGTGACCATTCACTTTAAAATCCTCTTAAATATATTTTTAAAATATGCATGCATTATACATATATATATAAAATCTCAGATATGCAGAAAAAAATAGTTTATTCAGGTCATTTGGACTTACTTTGCTGAGAGAGTTTTTTATTTCCCTCTGGTCTGAAGATGTGAAATTTAGAAAACTTGAATAACTTGCTTTTTAATTTATTACTTAGGTTTTTTTTCCCTTTCCTTGCTCCTTTCCCTCCCCCTTTCTTTCTGCAAAGATTTTCAAGTAGGGGGAAAAAAAAAAGATAGAAAACCCACTACATTTATGGTTTATCTAACTTGGATGATTTCCATAAATAAATGATTACATGACTCGTAAGAGTAGAAAAAAAAATAATTTAGTATTTGCATGAGATGGTAAACGTCATGTGTTTCATCCCAGTGTTTAATGGTTTCTAATTTCCTCAAGCACAAACAAACAAGAAAAATGATTAATGTCTTCCCTCCAACCTTTTCTCAGCTTTTCAAGAAATTACTGAGATTCTTAATCAACATTTATACACTTAGATCACCTTGGTAATGACCAGCTTCTTGCTAACTTATTCAAGAACTTAACAAGTTTCAAAGGCAAAGAAACAGAACACTTTATTATAAAACTTATAAAATAATTAAATATTACACATATATTTTGACTTTTCTCTATAACCCATGTTTATTTATTCAACACTTTTCCTCAGAATTAATTCACTTCCTCAAAGAAGCAAGTGAGAACACATAAGAATAGGCTATTAATAAATTAATTTTCCATAACATAATAAAAATGATAATTATATAAAGAAACAAGTTGAAATTTTTTTCAGAGGGTAAGAGGGTAGTGATATGGAGGCCTATATTTATTTTTATGATAAAATGGCCACTATTCTAGGCCAAGTCCAGGAGACAGAATATTCTAATCATTATTTCTCTGAGATTTGAGAATGTATGATTTTAATTAGAATGGAATAAAGGACGCTCTAAATTTAACAAACCACTGTCTGGTTGGTTATGCTGAGCGGGCAAATCCCTGTTTGAATTGGGACTTTTAAAAGCAGTAAAATTGGGTTACATTCATCAAAGACATTGAGGAACAGAGTAGAATTATATAAATATGCCCTTTATAACCACATCTCAAAAAACTACAGAAGGACACTGTCTTGTAAGTTACTTTGGTTTTGGCAAAATGATGTGGTGTTTTTCCCATGGAGAACAGTTGTAAGCTCATTAGTGCCTACCAACAGCTGGCTTCTGAAGACTGAAAATATCATCTGAAAGATTACAAAACACTCGTTTGTTGAAGTGTCCTGGCATATTACAATTTATTAATATTCACATAGTGAGAAGATGGATGGATTTCTCAATTGCCACCGTGACTTTCCCCTTGTTAACCAAATCCTAGGGCAAATTTAAATATGTCAGTTGCTAAGGAAAAACCCACAAGTGGCCTCTAATCTTCCAAGCATCTCTGATAATACGTGGGGAGCACCATGAGTGGCGTTTTCCTGTCCTTCCAAACGGGACTGTTTTGCTCTTTGTCTCCTCTTAGGTTTCTACCAGAAACACACGTGCTGATTCCCCAAGAGCAGACCTGAGGCTCCCGAGGACTTGTTCGGCTAGCACCAAAAATGACGAGGTTGACAGAGTGTGTAGGGCAACAAGGTTTTGTGGTTATTTTTTTTTTCTTTTCTTTTTTTTTTTTCCAGAGTGTGAAGTCCAATTAAGTGGAAATCTTAACTTGTCCACGTTGCCCTGTTTTCAGAATATTCCTCAGAATACTTTTCAAGTTGTGAATTTTAGTCTTGGAGACTCTCTATATAAGCAGAATATACTTTAAACGAAATAAGAAACAACACCACACACACACACACACACACACACACACCCCAGAGAAACAGGACATGAAGCTTGCTAGTCCAGCAGCAAGCACCATCGTGAGCACCACTCGGCGTTTGTACAACTCCAGGTCCAGGGCGTCCACAGTTCCGGTCAAACTCTGAGCTCTGAGCAACAGTTAGGCAGCGTGTTCCCCACATCGGATTACTCCAAGTCTCAGTCCGTGACTTGAAGTCCGAAAGGACATTTCCAAAACCCACCTTCTGAGGTTCCCTGGGGTGGGGTCTGTCCCCACAGTTCACAAGCATCTCCCTTGGTCAAAATTCAAACCTGTTCTCTCTCATGGCAAGCCATCACCTCCTTCCTGTAACAGTGCAAAGCAAAGCCGGTCTGTTTTTGTTCTATGCTTCTGTGAGTCCGATTTGTCATTGCTTCCCATTTTCAAGTGCTTCTGAGTACCATGTGTGTTAGGGAAATGAACAAGCAGGCTATTCTCGAGAGCAACCCCTCCAACATGGCGGTCGGCTCACACGGGGTCTGCAGTGTTCAGCTTTCGATGGGAAGGGGGCAGGTCTCTGCGGAGGTTGCGAGGTAAGACCCTGGCCCTGCCAGGAGGGGAGGGCGTCGAGATCAGCTCTTTCTGCTGCATGACCTGCAGCACTGCTTGCCATAGAATTTGTGGTTGCAGACGCCGTGCTGAGGAACAAGACGACACCAGCCGAAAAAGTCTACACAGGATGGATCCTCTACGGTGAGAAGAGACGTTCGGCACATTAGGACAGGTTCTCAGCCTTTTCCTTAAGGTGAGGGCCTACGGACAGAGACTTGGGGTCAACTTGCCTATGGCCCCCCGGGGTTCTTACATGAGACATGAGGACTTTGTGGGGGGAAAAGCAGGATGAAGGCACCCAGAGGCACTCTGAAAGTGAAAGTGTTATTCGCTCAGCAGGATCTGACTCTTTGCGAGCCCGTGGACTGTAGCCTGCCGGTCTCCTAAGGCTCTGTAACCACTAACAAAATATAAACACGTTAGGGTTACTGGCTTGCAAGTGGATGTTTAAAAAAAAAAGTCATCTCCAGCCTGAGCTTAATGTCTGATCCCCCTAAATAAGCTGGAGACTACTGTTGTGCCTCCAAGGCATGTCCCCTAAAAACAACATCCCCGAGGATGTTGTTAAAACACTGGTTCTGTTTCAGAAGGCCTGGGTTGAGGACCCAGATGTTTTTTTTTTATTTCTAACAAACACCCTAGGGTTTCTGCCCCTACTCCAGGCTCACTACTTTGGGGAGCAACGAACCTCATATACTGAGGGTTCGAAACCTAGATTGAAGGCCCAACTGTGACATTCTGTGCAGGTTTAAATCAAATCTCATGGCCAATTTGTGAAGACGTGAACTGAAGCCAGCACAGTCTTTTTCAACTTCCTTCCTTGTGTAGGATCACAGGTGTGATTATCTACTGGAAGCAGAACAGGGGCATCAGAGGCTTTGACCCCAAAGGCCCTCAGGAGTCACAGAACACACGTGGAGGTGTACATCCATTTTTCCTTCTGTAAGCATAAATGTGTGTTTTAGGAGTTAGGGCTCAGTCCTTTGACTGGATTTGCAAGGAATTTTTTTTTAACTTTAGAACTATTTAGGGTCTACCCCTATACGTGAGTAAATGCTGTCATTCAGAGCTGGAATTTCCTCCTCTATGCAAGTCTTAAAGTCACCCTCAAGTCCCCGCAAACTGCACACCACCCACGGGTATCCAGTCACACCCCTCCTGAATCCACCCTCACCATTCGCCTCTGAGCCCTGGGACATGGCTCAAAAGGCTCTTTTTTTTCTGTTGCTTTGCCTATTGCCCTCAATTTGTATCTGGTCTTCCTATGAACTGCTGACAGCTCCTTCCTTAAGCCTTGGTTCTTCTGCCTAAAGCTCCCTTTCACGCAGACACTTCACTCCTCCCACCCCCAAAAGGATTAGCCTCGTAATCCTTTTGAAACGGGTGCACATCCCTGGCACATCCCTGCCCCTAACCCTCCCCCTGGATCCCGTTCACCTGGAGTCAGAGGTACAGTCTCTACAGTGACTCACAGGATCTGGTCCCCAGGACGGCAGAGCCACCTCATCCTTTCGTTTCCCTGAAGCCTCTGCTCAGAGGTGCCCGCTTGGTTCTGCCTTCTCTGACCTCCCTATGAGAACAGCACGCCCCGTGGCCCCCAGGAAGGACCACCTCTCCCAGCTTTGTTTCCCTACGTCCGATTTACTGGCATTTATCACATCACGTGTGTTTACCTATGGCCGCCTCCTCTCCAGAGCGCGGCAGCCTTGAGCAGACATCTGACTTTCTCTCACTGCTCTGCTCCCAACACCTGCCACAGCGCGGCTGCTCAAGAAGCACTTGTTGAAAAAAATAAATTCCCTCCACCTGACGGCCAAAACAACCAGTTCAAGCCATACTGACTCTCCGCTTGGGTAGCAGGATGAGATGGAGTTGTTCTTTTCTTTCCTACTAGTAAGTCCTGGTTATATTCTGAAGGTGGAGTCTAGAGGATTAGCTGACAGGTGGGTAAAGAGTGTGAGAGAAAAAGGAGAATCAAGAATGACTACGGGATTTTGACCTGGGCATCTAGAAGAACGGGGTCATGTTTACTGAGATGGGGGCGGGGTGGAGGCAGGCCCCAGGAGACTAGTTTAGGATATATCAACAGAGATACAAGCGTGACATGAGAGGAAGACTTTGCCTGTGTCTATATGTATATAATCTTCAAGTTCAGTTATTTTTTAATACAGTGTCTTATACCCCAGTGCATCAGCATATACCCTAATCAATCAGAATGTACATGTGGATCAGCTTCTATTTAGACTGGAGAGATGACCCTGTTGATGCAGTGGAAATACTGGAGGACAAAAAGCACTATCACCACTTGCCCCTCCTGAGATAAGCATGGAATTGCAACATCTAGCTTCTGCTGGAAGCTAGATACAAGTCAGGAGTCAGACGTGAGGTGTCTCACGATGCTGTCAAAGGATTGCATTGGGTTATAGTTGTAATAATGATTACTAATAGCTGATTACTGAGTGTAATAGAGGATGAGGTGGTTGGATGGCATCACCGACTCAATGGACATGAGTCTGAGTAAACTCCGGGAGTTGGTGATGGACAGAGAGGCTGGTGTGCTGCAGTCCGTGGGGTCGCAAAGAGTCGGACACAACTGAGCGATTGAACTGAACTGAATAGCTGATTATTTGCACCTCTGTTATGAGTCTGGTATTTTGTTTACACTACTAAGGACAACCCCAGAGCGAGCTTTACATCCTACATGCAAACAATTGGCAAGTATCATTGGCTGGATCTCAAACACATCCAGCGACTCCCACCGCCATTACCCTTGTGGGACCTCGTCCCCTCACTGGACGTGGGACCTGCCTCCTGCAGAGAGGAGACAAGTCCTCGTTCTGTTCTAGGCCCCCTCCTCAGTGTAACTTCCAGGGATCCTCCTGTGCGATGGGGATGGGAGAACTGGGAGGAATCCCCACCTGAGGAAAACTAGAGGCCCCGTATTTGGCCAGGAAGAAACGCCTGGGCTGTGTCCTGCGTGTCTGTCTTCTCATTTTACTCCTCTTGATACAAGGAGACCTGCCTCAGGCAGGAGGCCTGAGACAAGGCCCTCTCTTGGAAAGCCTTCCCGAGTCTCCCTCGCATCATCCCTGGCACCAGCTAGAGCTCACCACCATTGGGGACTGCCCTGGATGTATGTGCCTTGCACAACTCTCAGGAGGGCTCCTCTAATGTCGACTGTGATGTGAATGGCACCCCCGAGAGTTTGGGCAGGAGCTGCATAACTGAATATAGCAGGTGTTGGACAAATACTCCAGACAGGAGGAAAACCGACTTGTGCGAGGCGGGGTCCTTTACCTCTCTTGGCAGGAGCTGGACAGAAGTTGGTGTTACAGGCCCGCAGCACTGGAGGCTTCTGCCGCAGCAGACAGCTCGAGGAAGGCCGGCCCTGCTGGACGCAGTGGACGGAGCGTGTCTGCACCCCTCCGCCACAGCTAACGGTGCACTGCAGGAGAGGGAGGAAGCGGTCAGGAACGGGCCCTTCCCCATGCCACTCACAGCAGGGAAAGAAACCTCCGTGCCTCGTGACATTGCCAAGGCGCCTGTCGATGAAACAGGGACTGTCCAGAGCTGGGCACATGAATCCACTCTCCTAACACGTTTTGGGAGCCGTTTGATCTGATTAGAAGGCTCTGAAGCAAATGCCATCTGCTTCCCCCGAGACTCTGTGTCTCCCAGTCAAGTAACTCAGGCAGAAGAGAGGTTCCAGGCATACAGAAGCTGCCACAGGAATGCAGAAGCGAATACAGACACTTCCAGCCAGTTCATCACAGTATTTAAAGAATTCCAGGCAACCTCTGCAGATACAATAGTGGAGGGGATGGTTCAGAACTTGGACAGCCAAAGAAATATAACGCTCTGAGACAGCTTAGGAATTATGGCCTCCCCGCCCAGCCAAATTCTGAGACAGCGTGGTGGGTATTGTGTTTTGAATTCAATTATCTCACTGTCCAACTGAAGGTAAAAAAAAAAGACTAAAAAGGACTGACCAGTAATTTTTTTTCCAGGCACACACACAAATATATTTCCTAACAAAAGAACAAATAAGAAAATATTATCAGAGAAAAGACAGCCCTTTAAATTAATGTTTACATGTATTTTGCTTTAAAAGAAGTTCGCTACCAGTTCATTATCCTTATTATTTTTTCCTATTTTATTGTGGACAGGTGAGGATGTCCACTTGGGACAAGCATCACTATGCTGAATGGCTTTTGAGAGGGAAAAATATGTTGTGGTAAAAAGAGTATGAGTTTTGGAATTATCCCTAAATTCAAAGATAGCTGTATCCCCGTTACCAAATCATCTCAGTCAAGATGGCTAACTATTTTTGTGAAGAACAAGACAGTAACTATTTTAATTTGTTAATTGAGGTATAGTTGATGTACAATATTATGTTAGTTTCCGGTATACAACAGAGTGATTCAAAATTTGTATAGATAATATTCCATCTATGGTTATTATAAAATATTGGTTAATCCTGTGCCTTTGTAGATTATATATACACACATACACAGATACACACATATACATATCATATATAATAGTGTGTACCCCTTAATGCCACTCCCCCTCCAGTAATCACTGGTTTGTTCGCTACATTTTTTCTATTCCACATAAGTGATAAACGGTATTTGATTTTCTCTGACTAATTTCACTAGGCATAAAACCCTCCTGGTCGATTGATGTTGTTGCAGATGACAAAATTTCATTCTTTCTTCTGGTTGAGTTCTTCATCCACTCATCTGCTGATGGGCACTTAGTCTGCTTCCATATCTTGGTCATCGTAAACAATGCTACTATGAACGCTGGGGTGCGTGTGTCTTTTTTAATTAGTGCTTCCGTTTTCTCTGGATACATACGACATAGGAGTTGAACCGCTGGGTCATAAGGCAGTTCTAGTTTTGTGAGGAACGTCCATACAGTTTTCCCCAGAGTACCAGTTCACACTCTCACCAGCAGTACACAGAGGCTGGCTTTCCCCCACATCCTCACCAACATGTGTCATGTTCTTTGCGACGATAACCACACTGAGCAGTGTCCGGCGATGTTTCCCTGTGGGTGTGATTTCTCTGATGATTAGCAAGGCTGAGCATCTTTTTGTGTGCTTTTTGGCCATCTGCATCTCATTGGGAAAAATGTTTATTCAATTCTTCTGCCCACCTCCCTTTTGACTGGGTTGTTTTGTTTTTTGACACCGAGTTGTTTATATGTTTTGGATATTATCCCCTTATTTTTCACAAACATTTGCAAATATGTTCTCCCAGTCAGTAGGTTGTCATTTCATTTTGTCCATAGATTTCTTTGCTGTGAACAAGCCTTTAAGTTTAGTTAGACACCCTTTATTTAGTTTTGCTCTAGTTTCTCTTGCCAGAGGAGGCAGATCCAAAGAAAATATTGCTCCACTTTATATCCACGGATGTTCTGTTTTCTTCTAGGAGTTTTATAGTTTCTGGTCTGACAGCTCAGTCTTTAATCCGTTTCGAGTTTACGCCGTATATGGTGTAAGAAAATGCACTCATTTCTTTCCTTTACGGGCTGTGGTCGTTTCCCCAGTGCCACTAACTGCCGATACTATTTTCTCCACTGTCTACAACGGCCTCCTCTGTTGTGGATTAATCACCCCTAAGTGCATGGGTTTAACTGCGGTAGGGTCAGGGTTGGGGAGATGCCGCCTCCTGAAGCACTCAGCCAGGTCCTGGAGTGAGTGCCAGCCCGGGGTAGGCAAGGCCGGGTCCTGGGGTCCGGCGGCAGAGCCCAAAGAAGGTGGCCGGCCCTGGAGGTGGTGGCCAGGGAGCGGTTTTCTGACACAGCCGCTGCGGGGTCCAGCATGTCTCGGAGCTTGTGCAGGGCTGGATCCCTGGGCGGCAGGAAGCCAAGGTGCCTCCAAGCTGGTGCGGGCCACGGTTGTCCTGAGGCTGGGGTCCGTCTGCTGGTGGGCAGGCTGTGTCCCACCGCGGAAGGCTGGGGTCCCTCTGCTGGCGGGAGAGGCTGGGTCTGCAGCTACAGCCGCTCACTGGGAGGCTGGGCTTGGCCTGGGGACTCCAGGCTAACAAGCTGGAGCGGGGATTACAGAATGGTGCTTGTGGCAGGACAGGCCCCCAGAGGGTCTGATGCCACTGTCTCTGCCCCAGGGTGTGTTCCAGCTGACATCTTCTCCGGAAGACTGCAGGATCGGCGGTAGGTCTGCACCTTTCTCAGCGTTGCTTTGCCCGAGACCTCAAAGCACATCCTGTAAGAGCGGTGTGTCTGTTTCCCACAGCACTCTGGGACGCCTGAACGTGAGCTCCACTGGCCTGCAAGCCCAAACCTTCTGAAGGCTCATCTGCCTCGTGCAGACCCCTGCTCTGCAACTGTGATTTTTCTCTGAAATGTGCCCTGCGGCTTTGTCTCTCCCACCCATCTCATCGTGGTTCCTTCTTATATCTTTAGTTGTAGAAACTCTTTTCTGGTGAATGTGTTAGTCACTACTCAGTCATGTCTGACTCTTTGCAACCCCACAGACTGTAGCCCGCCAGGCTCCTCTGTCCATGGGATTCTCCAGGCAAGAGTACTGGAGTAGGTTGCCATGCCCTCCCCCAGGGGACTTGTGTCTCCTGCATGGCAGGCAGATTCTTTACCATCTGAGCCACCAGGGTAGGTTCTGGTCTTGGCCTCAATTGCTGTTCTGTAAATAGCCATTATTTCGGCGTGCCCGCAAACCCCTACTCTGCCATGTGGGCAACTCTCGTCTCACAGCGCTAAGTATTTTATGCTTTATGGGCCATACGACCTTTGTTGTAGTCACTCACCTCTGCACCAAAGCAGCCATGGACCACACACACAAATGAGGACGGCTGTTGTCTAATGAAAGTTTATCCACAAAAACGGGCCGCAGTAGGCGGGGGGTGGGGGGGGTAGATTTGCCACTGGTAATCATTTGCTTATATCTGATCTAAATAATTCTGCACGAATCAATTTCCAAGTCTGTTAAATGAGTAAAATAATGGTAGAAAATTTTTAAAGAAATCCAATTTCATGGTGAGGCTGGCAGCACCTCTCAAGCCAGAGTTGTTTTTTCTGAAGAGCTATGTAACACCTGTTAGCTATAACAATGCAAGGGCCAACCAAACCATAGCTTTGGATTCCTGAGGACACGTTGTTCTCTCAGACTCAGCATCCCAAACCAGTCCCAGCTCATAAGCATCAAACCAACGCATCTAAAGTTTCTTCCAAGTCTTCTGAGGAAAAGGACACCTGTAACATCTGAATTTAGAAGTTGTGTGTCCTTGGCTGATCAACTGCCTAACTCTGAGCTTTACCAGCCTCATCCACAAAACAGGGACAATAATACCCACAAATAAGACCACTTTCCCAATGTCTCAGCTGGTAAAGAATCCACCTGCAGTGCATGAGATACAAGACACGTGTGTTCCATCCCTGGGTCAAAAAGATCCCCTGGAGGAGGAAATGGCAAACACACTCCAGTATTCTTGCCCGAAAAACCCCTTGAACAGAGGAGCCTGGTGGGCTACAGTTCATGGGGTCACAAAGCACAAATGAGTGACTAAGCTCACAACATCACCTCCAGGATGAAGGGAGGAGATAGACAGGTGTACAGGATGTAACACAGTGCATAGAAATGGCTGGACAAATGCTAGCCATCATTGATATTACTCAGAAACACGAGAACCGAGTCAGTCAAGACTCATGAGCAGACTAAAACACAGAAGACTCTAGTGGTGGTTTTAATAGCAGCAACAACTATGAACATTAGCAAGTACCTTGGGACTAACTGCTTTGTATTACTTATTCATTGAAACAAAACAGAAAAGAAAACACCTAACTCTGCACAATATTATCATCTCAGTTTTATAGATGTGAAAATGGAGGCTCACCGATGCTGGAACCTGCCCAGGGACTCAGGTCGTTCGGACAGGTCCCTAACAGCAGTTGTAAACGGAATCTTGCTTAACTTTAACCCCCCTCAGTCTCTGTGTGCTCACCTGTTGCCATGGCGATGAATACCACCCAGCGGCCAGACTGTACACTGGATGGGCGGGACACGCCCCCCGGCTGCAGGTTTCCTCCAAGTCCACGTTTGGTTTCTTAATATTGCGGCACCGTCGCTCGGGGAGAGTTATCAGCTTGCCTTGGAAGGCCTTCTCGCTGCATTTCATCTCCCTCTTCCTCACTCCCAGACCACAGCTCACGGAACACTGTGGGGCAAGAAAGGAGGCGTCAGGGTGCGGGCTCCACCATCCACGTGTAATCAGAGGGATGGGACTAGGGCAGGTCAGCCACAGCCCACCAGGCTCCTGAAGGCAGGGCCTCAAGTCCCGCAGGCTACAGAAGCCAGAGGACTGGAGTTACTTTCCCAAGGGCACAGCATGGCTCAGCACCACAAAATAAAGGCAGGCGCTGCCATGACACGGCACACAGGGTGAGCGAGACAGAGCCCGAGAGAAAGATGAGACCAGCAGAGGATGAGGTCAGGGTCACTGTGTCGTGGCCAGATGTCCAGGGCAGGAGGCAGGGCGCAGGGACTGGGCCTACAGGCAGTTCAGGGGAAGAACCACAGGTAACAAGCAACTGTCCTTCATCTTTACCTGCCTCTCTCTTCAGCTGGGATATACACTGAGGCTGTGTTATGGCAGGAAAAAAACAAAAAGAGGATGGAGGCTGATGAAATAAGTCTGAGAAAACCTGTTTTTTTTTTTTTTAATGTGACTGACTGCTATTTTATTTAAATATTTCCTTACTTCCACTATACAAATTTTCTTTTTCAAAAACTTTAAATTTTGTATTGGGGTACAGCTGATAAGCAACGTTGTGATAGTTTCAGGTGAATAGCAAAGGGACTCAGCCATATAAACACATGTATCCATGTGTATACATGTATCCCAAACTCCCCTCCCACCCAGGCTGCCACGTAACACCGAGCAGAGTTCCCTGTGCTCTACAGTAGGTTCTTGTTGGTCATCGGTTCTCAATACAGCAGTATGTACAGGTCGGTCCCCAACCCCCTAACTATCACTTCTCCCTAGGCACCCATAAGCTCCTTCTCTAAGTCTGTGAGTCTGTTTCGTAAGTTCATTTGACTTTAGATTCCACATAGAAGGGATGTCACAGGATATTCTTCTCTGACTTACTCAGGACTACAGTCTCTAGGTTCATCCATGTGGCTGCAAATGGCATTAGAGAAAACCCGTTTTTAAGTATTTTAAACAGTATAATGGGATACTGTACAGGGCCTTGATGAACTGCATAAAGCAGTAAGAAATGACATCAGCATAACCATCATCAATCATGAAGGCTGGGGATCAGATCAAGACGGCAGAGAGGCAGGACGTGGTGCTCCCCTTCTCCCCCGAGACGTCAAAACTAGAGTTTGTAGAGAACGAGTCTCACGGAGCATCTAGCAAACGCTGGCAGAAGACCTCAGACCTCCGAAAGGGTAAGAAAATCTGCACAAAACCAGGTGGGACAAAAGAGGGGGAAAAAAAGAGGAATTGGGCCAGGACCTGCGCCTGGGGAGGGCGCTGTGAAAGGGGAAAGCTTTCTGTACCCCAGGACGCCCCCCACCGGCAGGGAGGTCAACCAGGACCCAGGGGAGCTCTGAAGGGGGCCCAGCAAGCAGGGTGTAGAGGGCAGAGCGTAGAGAGACCTCCGGGTGCTGCCGGCCTCAGACGCTCCCCCGCGGGGCTGGGCAGGCGCTGAGGCTCGGCTCCCGAGGGCAGACCCGGGGGAGGACGGGGGCTGGTGACGGGCAGCCGGTAAGGGGACCGCAGCCAAGGGAGAATGGAAGAAGTGTGGCTCACCGCCACCTTACACCAGAGAGGCGAGGCACCACCGCGGGCAAGCGCGGAAGGGGGCGGGCTGCCGTCGGAGAGTCCTCCGCCCCTGTGATCTCAGGCCCCAAAGTCCTAGGATCCCGCAAGGCTACCATTTCAAGTGGAAGGAGATAAAGAATTTCTCAGACAAGCAAAAAGCTAAAAGGATACTGCAATACTAACCCTCTCATAAAGGAAATTCTGAAAGGTCGTCTCTAAACAGAAAAGCAGCAAGAAGATACAGGAAGAAAGAAATCACAAACGGAAAGTAAATCCGCCTAAATTAGCCAGTACGCAGATCAAAAGGAAAAACTATCTGTGAGAGCAGCGACACATGCACGAGCAACAAAGGACACACAAGAAAATGGAAACAAAGGGACATCAAAATCATAACATGTGGGGAAGGAGAGGAAGAAGATGATTTTTTTTTTTTTTTGGAATGTGTTGGAGCCTATATGACTACCTGTCTAAAGCAAGCAGATATAGGGAGGGGTTAACATACTTGAAAAACAGGGCAACCACAAATCAAAACCATAGAATAATTCACAGAAACCAAAAAGAACACAAGCATAAACTAAAAGGAAATCATTAAACCACCAGAAGGAAAGGAACAAAGAAAGGATAAAGCAGATGTGGTCCATCTATATAATGGAATACCACCCAGCCATAATCAAGAATGAAATCATGCCATTGGGGGCAACATGGATGAACACAGAGATCACCCTACTAAGTGAAGTCAGTCAGAAAGACAGAAGCAACCACCATACAACATCATTCATGTGTGCAATCTAAAATGTGGCACAAAAGAATATCTACAAAGCAGAAACGGACTCACAGACACAGACCTGTGGTTGCAAAAGGAAGGGGGGGAGGAAGAGGGATGGATTGAGAGTTTGGGGTTCACAGATGCAACCTATTACATTTAGAATGGATGAACAAGGGCCTACTGTATACAGCACAGAAAACTAGACCAAATTCCTGGGATAAACATAATGGAAAAGAACATAGAAAAGAGTGTGTGTACGCGTTTATAGCTGAGTCACTTTGCTGTACAGCAGAACTTAGCACAACACTGTAACCCAACTATACTTCAATAAGAATAAATAAAGAAGGATAACACTGAGCTTCGCACTTGCAGCAGCGCTGTGAGGGAGCTGCAAGCGTGTGCTCCACTGTGCAGACGAGGAAAGGGAGATTTAACTCGAGGTCGGATCTGTAGTCATCACTGAAGGCTGCCTGTGAGTGGGCTGCCTCTGACTCAAGCCCAGGCCTTTAGCCATTTGGTTATAACGTCTCAACGAAACTGAGAGAGGAGGGGAGAGATGGGCGCCCTGCTCTGCACTTAGCCACACAGAAGGGAAGGGCACTGATGGGAGAAACCAAAGCTGCCGGGACAGCAGCCCCTCCTCCCTGGACCCCCGCCCCCAGGCCCCACCAGTGACCTTTTCCTTCCTTGGCCACTGTCTTGCTCACTAGGCTGTGGACTCCGTAAGAGCATAGACCTCGCCTTAGGGGTTACTGATGTGTACTTCCGGTTTGATCTCTGCTCAGGTTTCCTCTGCCTGAGAGCTCAAATGAGTGTCCCAAGTTGGGAGTCTAGGAGGCATCTTCAGGACTTCCTTCTCCCTGCCCAACAGATGCCTGAAGGTGCCCGCAGGCCTCTTTAAGAACTCTCAGAAAAGACAAACACTGTATATTAACGCATATATATGGAATAGAAAGGTGGTAATGACCATCCTACGTGCAGGGCAGCAAAGGAGACACAGACGTAAAGAACAGACTTCTGGACTCGGTGGGAGGAGGAGAGGGTGGATGATTTGAGAGAACAGCACTGAAACATGAATATTACCATATGTAAAAGATAACCAGTGCGAGTTTGACGGATGACGCAGGGCACCCAAAGCCGGTGCCGTGACAACCTGGAGGGGTCGGGTGGGCAGGGAGGCGGAAAGGGGTTTCAGGATGGAAGTGACACATGTAACCGATGGCAGATTCATATTGATATATGGCAAAAACCATCACAATACTGTAATTATCCTCCAAAGAAGGAAAGAAAGAAAGCACTCTCCAGACCCTCCTTCCTCCATCCCTGAAACATTTCATCTTTCGTTTGCATCCTTGCAATATCCATGCTGGCGCCTTTTCCCGGCTCTGGGCTTGGGATCCTCTCTCTCTGAAATGAAACCCTGATTGTTCCACTGCTTTATTTAAACTTTTAATTAGCTCCCCCAACGTTAACAGGATATATTTCTAGTCTGCCACCCCACACGATCACGATCTGTGCTTGATGAAGCTTCCACCTTCTACCCATCCCCATTCATTCCTCCTGTGTCATACTCCTCAGCTCTGCCCATATAGGGCGCACCCTCTGTCTGAACAGCCCCGACTCCATCTTTGCCGGATTCCTGCTCATCCCTCAGGCTCAGTATCCCTGGGAAATCTCTTCTGCCAAGCTTAAGCTCTCCGAGGCAATCACAGACCCCATCACAGCACTCCACTCGCCTTACCTGTATTTTTATACACAGGCTTTCTGCAGTTTGGTACCTCCACCGTCCATGCATCGCCTCATCACTGAGATGGGTGTTTTACAATCGGGATTTCATGGAGAAATCAGTGGGGAAGGATGAACAGTAAGTAGCTACCTGGTGTATATGTGCAAGCCTCCAGATGCTGGTGGATGAGCTGAGCATTTCAGAAACCCCCAGGAGTGCATCTGACCTCCTACCTCACTCCACGAAGAGATGAGCCACTGGAGCCGGCTGTTCTTGGGACAGCGTCCGAGCACGCAGCCCTCCTGCGAGTCCGGTCTCGCGGCGCCAGCGCATGCGCTCTCGGGCACGGCCTCTGCCACGGCAGCGCGTCTGCACGTGACTTCACGCTTCCGCACTCCTCGCCCACAGGTCTTCGAACACTCGAGATTAAAAAGGAAAAAGCCATTAAATGCCAGTCTCCAGTGACCGTGTTGCAGGTGAATGCTTGGAAAAGCATTGATGCAGGGTTTACAAAGCTATTTTTAAGCACCAGGACCAAATGCCCAGTAAAATTCCTTGTAGTCAGCAGGAGAAATCTTTCCTCAATCCAGAGACTCTGAGTCCAGGTTAGATCTCCTTCAACAATCTGAACACTCAGGGGCTGCTGTGTTGTCCCAGGTCTGAACACATGTTTTAGTCTTCATGGAGAAGAAGAGAGGGTTTCTGTGCAGAGCACACATAACAACCTGGAAAACGGCGCAAGGCCTATAACACAGTTTGTTGCTGTCACTGTGTCTCTCTCTGGCACAAAGCAGAGTCAGTTTGGGCATTTGGCTAAAGAGGATATTCAGTGATTTGGAGAAGGGGAATCATAGAAGTAGAATATGTTTGCCAGCAACGGCCACAGACTGTGGCACTCATAAAAATGGGTTGGGGGTGTCCAACTCTTGCCCTTCTGTCTGTCTTGTCTGTCTGTTTTATCCTCTGCTATCTCTAGGCTGGGCACTGTGCTAACTCTCAGGGAAAATTAAGTCAACACTCATCAAATGTTTGGGAATAACTTTGCATGGCCAGCTAATGCTCTTCTATTCCTACCATCTTGACCTTCATAAGACCTGTGAAATAAGGAAGGCAGCAAATTATTCCCTGGTTTTCAGATTTGTGGTTCAAAAGTCTTCTAAGTGATCCCAACAGCTTTTGAACCACAGCTCTGAAAGCCAGGACAGAAATTATCTCATGGGGTGGTTAGAGGGTCATGTGATACAGGCTCTGGTATATACTTATGTGTAGCATCACGCAGAAGGCATTAAATGACTGTTTGTGGTTGCCTAAGTCTGATAATATCAGTGTCCTGTCTCCATCTCCCTTACAAATACGAAGGATGAGACTTCCCAGTGGTCCTCTTGCTATTACCCCATTTTTAAAGGGGAAGCGTCTGAGGGTCACGTGATGAGTCAGCCACCTGTCAAGTTGCGGAGATGAGCAAATATGTCTGACGTCAGACCATGGCTCTGCACCACGGAACATCATTCATTCATGGTGCTGACATCTAGGTGGTTAATTCTTATTCAGTAGAATTCTTATTTATATTTGTGACTTTCTTTTTCCAGAATGGTAAAAATTTTCATCTGCTTCTGAAATGGGTTTCCAGGGCCATGGTCTCTAATGGCAGGTGGGTCCTTTACCACTAGCGCTGCCTATCCGGCTGCATGACCATCACCAAAAAGGCTAAAAATCACAAAAGATGCTAATTAAAATGCCCATTCACATGACTGTGTGATTCCCATGAAGGTATAAACAGCTGAGATCCTCTGGGGGGAAGCAGAGACACCACCTGTATTTTCGCCTCCCTCCTTTTTCCCTGGGAACGGGACTCACGACTCCAGTAATTCCCACTTACCTGAGACCAGGGCCCAGGGCTCCATTCCGGAGGGCAGGCATGGCTGTTGCAGGCTTGAACCTGAGTGGGTGTGCTCACCGGGCAGAGAGAGTGCAGGACCGCCTCCTCCTTCTGGAAGGGCTTCTTCTGGACGCACTGCACCTTCCGGCTCTGCTGGCCTCCCGCACACGACCTGCTGCAGGCGCTCCACTCGCCCGGCTTCCAGCTTTCAGGGAGAGATGGGATTACTTCCGGGGAAGCTAAGACTCTGCATCATCAATGCCAAAGCAGTTACTGTGAAAGATTAGCCACCTGCTGGAAGCCTTTGCTCCACTGCAGAACCAACAACCAATAACTGATTCTTCTTCTATAGATTTGCAAGCCTACACAGTCTGTTACCCCATAGTTCTGGGGAAAAATACATTCCTGCCATCTACAGGTGAAGAAGTGTGTGCTGTTTAGAATTCTGAGCGATTCAGTCTAATTTACTGGGATCTTAAACCCTGTGCCAGAGACTCTCCCAGGCTTTAGGGTTGGAAAAAATGAATGAAGCCAGGCTCTTCCCATTAAGTTGCCTGTGGAAGTGGTGGCTGTGTGAACACATCAAAGCAATACTCTCTGATCATTTCTATAATAGAAGTTAATACAAAGTAAATTAATGAGACTGTTGACACAAGATCAGTGAAGAAGGGAGAGGTGTGTGTGTGTGCGTTCACACATGCAAAAGAGAGACACATTGAGAGAGGGTCTCACGAAGAATGTTTCTAAATAGGCCGTTCCCCCAACCTCTTTTTCTGATTAGCCTTAAACTCTACGGTTGCATTGGAGGAATAACCTCAAATTCCTTATTTCAAGATTTTGAGCTCACTTTTTTCACAGCTGTTGTATCTGAGACTTGGTGTACACTAAAGAGTAATCATCTGAAACCGTGAATCCTTTTCAACAACCACCTTGGATTAATTGATATTGTCTGATTCGAAGGCCTAGCATTAAAAAGATCTACCAGATAAGATGGTGACACATTTCAAAGCAGCAGAGTCCAAAAACTGTTCACAAATGTTCCAAGTTTTATTTGAAAACATAAAACATCATGAAGACCAAATATGTTTTTGATATACCTCTGCGTTACTGCATTTGCCTAGTCCTGCGATTTTTGCTCTGGCTCCCCAACCCCCAAGCCCAAGTTGTGAGGTTAAACACCTTTCTGTTGGTCTAGAGAACTTGGAAAATCCCAAGGACGGCAGAGCCTTGTGGGCCGACGTCTATGGGGTTGCACAGAGTAGGACACGACTGAAGCGACTTAGCAACAGCAGCAGCAGAGAACTTGCCTGGAGAAGGCAGTGGCACCCCACTCCAGTACTCTCGCCTAGAAAATCCCATGGACAGAGGAGCCTGGTGGGCTGCAGTCCATGGGGCCGCTAAGAGTCAGACATGACTAAGCGACTTCACTTTCACTTTTCCTTTCACACATTGGAGAAGGAAATGGCAACCCACTCCAGTGTTCTTGTCTGGAGAATCCCAGGGACAGGGGAGCCTGGTGGGCTGCCATCTATGGGGTCGCACAGAGTCGGACACAACTGAAGTGACTTAGCAGCAGCAGCAGCAGAGAACTTGCCATACAAGTTCTAGGATTACAGGTATTCTAAAACACTGCATAATCCATGTTATCTAATTCAGTGAAAGAAAGATGATAGCAAATGGTTCCTTATATTTGTACAACACTTTATCTTCCAGTAAGAGGCAAAGAAAAGATATCTATGATCATGAAAGTGTGGGTTTTAACATTTGCCCATACGGGTGGCATTTTTGTCTGCCAGATTCAAGTTTCTTTTCTTACACGGCAAATATGATGAATTTGGAAAAGTACTAGAAAGAGCATAACACTTTTTTTGTGACACGCTTGGTTCTCCACACGCAGGCCCCAGGCTCACTCTCCATTTCAGGATCTTAGTTTCCCCAACCAGGGATCAAACTGTGATGCCTCCTGCCATGGAAGCATGGAGTCCTGACCGCTGGACCACCAGGGGAGCCCCCTTACTGCTTTTCTCATGTGTCGTTCTTACAGCATGTGTCTCAAGGCATCTCAGTTATTTGTTTGCACATCCACCTCTTCCCTTAGATGGTGGGTTCACTGATGGCAGCAACTACTAATTACTCATCTTCCAGTCCTGAACTGAGGACCTGGCATGCCCTCAGGGCATAGGACATGGTTGTTACAGGGAAAATAATGGGCTTAGATCAGATGAACGCCTCTGTCCTTAGAATTCTAATGGTCTAAGGCCTGATACCTAGTATATCCCTGCTGAAGAACAGTCCCTAAAAGATCCCATTACTCGACAGGAAATACTGTGATAAGTAAGAGGTGGCAAAAAGGGAAACAGCGAAAGAGCCCGTCCACTCCACCACTCCAGCTCTGTAGTCATTGCAGGGGAAGCTTTGCTTTCAAATAGCCAGAGAACCTTGTCACTGCCCAGAATACTGTTTCTGTTAATACATGGGGTCATCAGGAAAGTTCTAGGAGGTAAGCATTACCGATGCTGTCTCCCTCTTCATGGATGTACATATGAACGGGGTCCCTGTCTTTCCTTGGGCTTCCCTTGTGGCTCAGCTGATAAAGAATCTGCCTGCAATGTGGGAGACCTGGGTTTGATCCCTGGGTTGGGAAGATCCCCTGGAGAAGGGAACAGCTACCCACTCCAGTATCCTGGCCTGGAGAATTCCATGGACTGTGTAGTCCATGGGGTTGGTCAACAATGGTGGAAAGGAGGCTTTAAATAAGAAGACAGCAGCTTGCCATTCAAGTGTTTTGACAATCCCTACATGTACATAAACATATACAAACCCATCTAAAGGACAGATTATTCCACAAGGGTCGATAACACTGGTTATTAGGGCCACTGGATATGTTTACAGCCAGACATTTCTTGGCAAAAGAGATAAATCCACAGAAGCCCCTCAAATTTCTTTCTTCTTTTTGTGTTCAGGATAGAGCTAGTTCCAAATTCTAAGAGAAAACCCAAGTTGACAGTTGGGTGTAGGGGATCGGTGGGTAGCTGAAGCCCCAAACAATTATGACATACACTCTTGACAAGGAAAAATAGATTACACAATATAACTTCATCACCACAAAGCAAACACTGCTTATTAAGATGATCAGGGAGATCAGGGAGTGCAGCTCTGCTTCTGAAGAAACTCTGTCAACTCTATATAAATACATTTGGCAGAAGGTAACTCAAACCAGAAGAGACTCCATTTGCCTTGGGAACATTACTTAAAATTAGTGTTCAAACAATAGCGTGGCTAAAATCAATCCCGCTGCAAACCCACTGAGATCCCCACAGAGTGTCCTCATCAAAAACGGGGTTACTACTCGGGCTGCAGTCCTGCCTTTTGACTTTATGTCTTGCTACTGTGTAATTTGCATGTGAGGTTTCACGGGTTGCACAGTAATACGATTTTTAAATTCTTGGATGACTCTATAAAAGTTGAGTGCACAACCGCAGGGAAATTTAGGTTTCTGTGTTATTTAAATATCTGTTTGATTTAGTTCAGAGAAGAGGGGTCTCTAAAGGTTAAAAAAAGATGCCTTTATGCCTTTTTTTTTTAACCCCAGGATTACACTGGCATAGACAGGGTCTGAACATCTAAAGTAAATTTGTGTTTTTCAAGTTACATATTTTAATGCCAAATACCATCTCTTTCTTCTATTGACTTTTTAGAGGGTGAGGGTTATACTTTCTATCTTTGAATCACTTTTGATCAGAGGCATTGACAGTGGCTTCAATCATCTCACATCAACAATAAAGTACCCAAGTACAAGTGCAACCAGAGAGACAGTCCCAGATGACTTACTAGGCAGGGCAGGAGAAGGCATTGCACATTTTGGGTTCAGTTGCTGGCCTGGCTCTTGCATTGCAGAACGAGGAATTGACTTGAGTGTTCTGATCTCGTAAGCAAACGGCCTTGACACTTATGTAACCTAATAAGACATCAAAAGTTACCAAGTGAAAACTACAGATAACCAATGCCATTTAGTTTCCAAGTTTAGCTTCCCATGTACCAGGGTTCTGATATTTTACTGAAGACAGAATCCAAATAGTGTGTGAAAACACTTTAAAAACATCTACAATACATGTGAATCCCACTTCTATCTCCACCTCCCCTGAGATAACTGCTTCCATAGTTTAATATTTTTAACATGCAGCTTCTTGGTATTCGAGACCACCATGGATTCTAGAATCATACAGTGATAAAAACGACCTTTTGAAAACAGGGCCGCTGTAAAGGGAAATGTCTCACAAGCTTTAATTTACATTGCACATATCTAATGAAAAAATGGTCTTCAAAGAACAGTCACGGGGGAATTAATTGTGGAAACTCTAAGATTCTGCGTTTTCATGAGGCAACTTTTATTTCCATAAGACTGTGGAGCATATATAAACGGAAACTTGCACTCACCGACCATGTATTCAAACCTGTTCACACAACTCTGTTTTTTGTTTCTGTCTGTTAACCCTACTGCCTGGCTTTCAATGTTCATTTTTGGACCTCTCATCAGAGATGTACAGTTTTCTGTGAATAACTGTATTTGACAGCTCCCCGTATAGGAAGCCTGCCTCCTCTTTTAATTGTTTTTATTCACATGGACTTTTCCTTAAAATGGAATCTGAGCATCAATGAAAAGTCACCCCTGCTAGAATGATTAGGTTGAAGTGGGTTTATATTCAGGGAAAGGAAAGTGAAGTCGCTCATCGTGTCCAACTCTTTGCAACGCTATGGACTGTAACCTACCAGGCTCCTCTGTCCAAGGGATTTTCCAGGCAAGAGCACTGGAGTGGGTTGCCATTTCCTTCTCCATTATGTTCAGGAGGAACTGATCAAAACATCAGGACTCTCTACAGTTAAGAGTTTGCTTCTGGATAATGTATTCATTTGGACTCCTCTTATGCCTCAGACCCACCATGGTCTGTGAGTCACAGGAAGGGGATGCTAATTCAAGGCAAGGCAGAACCCCACAGTGCATCTGCCCAACGTCATCCCTTTGATTGTCTTTATTCCCTGTAAGTGGAAAAGGGACTCTCTCTCCTTTCCAAGAAAGTCTGCATTCCCTGGATACCAAAAAATTACTGAAAATGATCTTAAAGACCATTCAATGTATGAACAACCGATTACACTCAAACACTACATCAAAAAGAGCATAAAGATATGGCTATAGCATGGTTTCTGTTCCTTATAAAAAGATCAAATGATATGTGTGGCATGTATCTGAGTATGTTAAAACACATGCATTTTTTATGTTTGCTTGAGGAAAAGAATAGAATGATACAGACCAAAGTATTAACATTGGCTACTGCTGATTAAAGGATTATGGGAGATTATTTTCTTCTTTATAGCATATTGCTTTTAAAATGTGTATTAATAAAAGTATATAATAATTAAAATATTAATCATTTATATTAAACATATTTATATAATATGCATATGAGATATATATTTATATTAAAATTATTCTATCTTTTTTAAAAAAGAAGTAATCCTCCTACTTTGTTAACTAGCACGGGCAGCCAAAGCCCAGGCCTCAGAGACATAAGAATTTCTTCATTTTCTCTATTTCTGCTGTCTCTGGTCCCAAGATGCCCCATTTCACCCAGTGGAAAGGACACAGTAGGAAGCCCTGCTGTCACCAGGCACTCTGAGCATGAGGAAGTGAGAGACCAACCTTCACGCTTTGGTTTCATGTCATGGACGTATTTACGGACTTTCAGCCTTCTTCCCAAAGGGGCAAGTGCAACAAAGACTGACTTACCAACAAATATGTGATATTCTTAGGTCTAAATAAAATGCCTCCATTCTACTCACTGAGGGGATGGCTGTGACTCTTCCTTCCTTACGAGGGTTATTTCTCAGATTGAATCCACTTGCCTGCAGAGATTCTGCTGACATCACCCCTCGGGGGATAGACTACCCCTCCTTCACGTGTTAGCTCGCAGCCTTAAGCCCGTCTGGCGTGTGTTTTCACTGTCTATCGCTTACCTTCTCTAACTCCCCCTGGAAAGTTAACAACAGAAAAGCCAGGACAGAAAGAAAGAAAACTCTCGGCAGACATATCAACCCATCAATCCTCATATTTATAATAAAGGGACACGTGTTTATATTTTTCCCCCCTGGAAGTTTCAGATGCATCACTTTCAAGTCCTGGTTGTAGTTGACTTGAGATTTGCTTGAGCTGGTTCCTTTCTATTAATACATAGGAAAATCCCCAAAGAGTACAAATAATATTTGATTTTTTCCCTCTAAATAGTGACAGTTCTCATAAAGATAGTTCTTTTGTTGCTTATTTCAACCAGACAATTGAAAGAGGTCTGGAGTGGGAGAACCTGTTTTAAGAAAAGACATGGAAGACAGAATTGGGAAACCTACCTCCCCCACAGGAGACGGAGCAATCTGTCTGCACTGTGCTCCAGGCGTAGCTGTGTCTTTTTGAGGCTGGCAGAGTTCCATTCGTGACCTTGGGAAGTGCATACTTCCAAGCTATTCCTGGGTTTTTGCCTTGCATGAGAATCTGGACAGTATAAGATACAAATCAGAGATCAAGACGCAGGTCAGATCCTGGAATTCCAGAAACCTCACTGAACATTTTAAAGCTATTTATACAACATTTTGGAATCAAGAGTGCTGGGAGAAATATCAATAATGTCAGATATGCCGATGACACCACCCTTAGGGCAGAAAGTGAAGAAGAACTAAAGAGCCTCTTCATGAAAGTGAAAGAGGAGAGTGAAAAAGTTGGCTTAAAACTCAACATTCAGGAAACCAAGATCATGACATCTTGTCCCATCACTTCATGGCAAATAGATGGGGAAACAATGGAAACAGTGAGAGACTTTATTTTCTTGGGCTCCAAAATCACTGCAGATGGTGACTAACAGCCATGAAATGAAAAGATGCTTGCTCCTTGGAAGAAAAGTTATGACCAACCTAGACAGCATATTAAAAAGCAGAGACATTACTTTGCCAACAAAGGTCTGTCTAGTCAAAGCCATGGTTTTTCCAGTAGTCATGTATGGATGTGAGAGTTGGACAATAAAGAAAGCTGAATGCCGAATAACTGATGGTTGTGAACTGTGGTGTTGGAGAAGACTCTTGAGAGTCTCTTGGACTGTAAGGAGATCCAATCAGTCCATCCTATGGGAAATCAGTCCTGAATAGTCATTGGAAGGACTGATGCTGAAGCTGAAACTCCGATGCTTTGACCACCTGATGCAAAGAACTGACTCCCTGGAAAAGACCCTGATGCTGGGAATGATTGAAGGTGGGAGGAGAAGGGGACGACAGAGGATGAGATGGTTGGATGGCATCACCGCCTCAATGGACATGAGTCTGAGCAAGCTCCGGGAGTTGGTGATGGACAGGGAGGCCTGGAGTGCTGCAGTCCATGGGGTCGCAGAGTTGGACACGACTGAGAGACTGCACTGAATGACATTTTGATCCCAGAGCTGGTTCATGTCATTGTTCCCAAGTACATTTTATGTTGACTGGAAGTCTGCCCATGACACTTTAAATGTGTAGCTCCAGACAGTCAAAGCTGTGATGTGGAAAGCTAGTAGGGGACAAGGACATTTGCTATAAGCCCATGACCCTCAATTCTGGGTAAAACCAATTAAGAAAGCAAGAAAATAGATCTTTACATTATGTTGAAGGGAGGCCAAACTATAAAGTGTTAACCCTCACATTAAACTTGAAAGCCTAGCATGGTTCTCACACACACTGGTGCCCCACAAATAATGAAAGTGTTTTTCATTCAGTCACGTCTGACTCTTTGTGACCCCATGGACTGTAAGCCCACCAGGCTCCTTTGTCCATGGGGTTTTCCAGGCAAGAATACTAGAGTGTGTAACCAACCCTTTCTCCAGGGTATCTTCCCGGCCCAAGGATCAAACCTGGGTTTCCTGCACTGCCGCTAGATTATCATCTGAGCCACCAGGGGTTGAAACTCAATCTACATATATAAGTTTTTAGGATTGATTCTGGCCCACAACTTATAACCTGTCTCCAGGATGCCAGCAGGTGTTAGGCACAAAAGAAGCACACATAAAACCTAAGAATAAACACCCCACTTAGAATCACCTATCACTAACTCCAGAATCCAAGCAGATGGCCAAAAGGACTTCCAAAGAGAATTTGCCCAAGAGTCTATGTCTGTTAACTGTACTGGGATGAGCAGATAAGACAAAAAGAAACATGATCAGAAGTAGGGGTTGGTACTGGAATGGATTTGACCTCAAAGGGGCAAGGACCCTGGATAAATCTGACCCTAACAGGTGTGGCCACTAAAAGAGCCATCATTTATAGGCACTTTGCGGATGTCAGACACTCTGTTGGGCTTTTGCACTGCATTATCTTAAAAGAGTCCTCTAACAACTCTGCTGCTGCTGCTAAGTCGCTTCAGTCATGTCCAACTCTGTGACCCCATAGATGGCAGCCCACCAGGCTCCCCCGTCCCTGGGATTCTCCAGGCAAGAACACTGGAGAGGGTTGCCATTTCCTTCTCCAGTGCATGACTCTTAGCGACCCCATAGACTCCTCTGTCCATGGGATTTTCCAGGCAAGAGTACTAGAATGGGGTGCCATTGCCTTCTCCAACTCTAGAATGTAGCTAATTTTTCACAGAAAAAAAAAAAAACCTGAGAAGAAAGAAGTTGTGCAAGATCACACAGGTGACTGGTAAATGAGTTTAAAATAGAACTTAGACACTCCAACAAACTGTGCCTAAAGAATGCAAGATATCATCTTGTTTTGTATTTACTTTTCATTGAAGTATAGTTGAGTTACAATGTTGTATTCATTTCAGATGTACAGAAAAGTGATTTAGCCATACACATACAATACACACACATATATATATCTATAACTCTCTGTCTATATATATATATATATATATATATATATATATTCTTTTTCAGATTCTTTTCCATTATAGGTTATTATAAGATAATGCAGTTTCTGGTGCCATAAGTAGGTCCTTGTTGTTTATTTTATATATAGTAGTGTCTATGTATTAATCCCAAACTCCCAACTTATCCCTCCCCCCTTTCCCCTTTGGTAACCATAAATTTGTTCTCTGTGTCTGGAGATCACTTTCTTTTTGGTGTGGGCAAACACGTTATTGGCCTCCTTTGCTGATCCTCTCTTTTCCTAACTATGTCTCTTTTTTCCTTCAAATTCAAAGCATGGGTAAAAATAGCTGGTTCTCTCCATCCCATGAGTCTTGCGGAAAATCTGTTACCACCAGAGCTGGGCATTCATGCCCCCAAAGCAAAGCAGATTTCCAGTTAAAAATAGGAACCCCTGGCTCTATCTCTGTCTGGTGGGACCCCATCTCAATTAAAGCTGGGTGGGTGGCCACAGTTCAAGGACCTCCATCGTGCCAGACCACTCCTTGGGCTGCTATGAAATGGCTTCCACTCTACTATCAGCTTAAATGTCTCCAGAAGTATCATGGCTTACTCTGAAGATTCCATGGTGTAGTCATCCTTTGTCAGCTAACAAAACAAAATATTGGTGCCTCCCAGAAAAAAACCAAACTGTTAACAGACGGGTCTTTGTTTCCCTCACCCCCATCCAAAGCAGAAACCAAACAAAACACAACAGGCAGAACCATTAAAATTGACAAATGCCAAATTCTCATTAGTCACCAAGGAAAACCTTCTCAGAATCAAGGTCTTAGGAGGATGCCAGCAGGTGTTAGGCATAAAAGAAGCACACATAAAACCTTAGAATAAATACCCCACTTAGAATCACCTATTACTAACACCAGAATCCAATACAGTGGAGTTGCGTCACACACGCATCTCAGACAGACATTTCAAGTCCAGGTGCTCTGGGTAAAGAAATCCGCTCACTTATCTCCACTTTCTAGGACCACCAATTCCCTGCTGCATTCAAACTGGTTCCTGGCTTCCACTCCCATAGGGAAAAGGATCCCCAATAGAAATGCAAAGAAAATGAAAAATAACAAATGTATTACTATTACAGTTTTACAGCCAATGGCCTATAGGACATACAGTTTATATTTGTTGGTGGGATGTGTTAATGCATTCATTGAATGCACAAGTGAATATGACTCTCAACTTTAAAAAAAAAAATCAGGGACTTCCCTGGTGGTCCAGTGGTTAAGAATCTGCCTTGCAATACAAGGAACACAGGTTCGATTCCTGGTTGGGGAACTAAAATCCCGCATGCCTTGGAGCAACTTGGTCCTGGCGCTACAGCTACTAAAGCCCACACATCACAACTAGAGTCCATGTGCCGCATGAAAGGTCCCGGGTGCCACAGCCAAGACCCGAGACAGCCAAAAAAACCCAAATCCAGTGGCTCACAGCATCATTATAATGTCTCTGCATCTGGAAGGTCGGGCTTCTTAGGCGTAGTGGTGAAGAATCTGCCTGCCAAGCAGGAGACTCAGGTTCCATCTCTTCTTTGGGAAGATCCTCTCCTAGAAAAGGAAATGGCAATCCACTCCATCCCATGGACAGGAGAGCCTGGTGGGCTACAGTCCATAGGGTTGCAAAGAGTCAGACATGACCGAGCGACTAAACAATAATCTGGAAGGTCACAGAACTGTGTGTGTAATCATGTAGGCTAAAAGACAATATTTGTATAAACCCGCAGAAAGCTGACTGTAGAATTTATTTTAACATCAGCTCATAAAGGCTTCTTAAAGAAAGTAATTATTTAAACAAATAAATGCCAAGATTAAATACATAAAAGATGAGTATTTGCCAATCACATTATTTGCTTCTCAACGATAGTTAAAGCATTCTCTGCCCTTTTCTTTATCCTGTATGAGGATCAAAGTAACCAAGAATGAAATACACAGCAGCCATCTTATCTTTTACCATCTTATGCCTGTACTAGCCAATCCTTTAGAAACAGACTGTCTGGCTAAAACAATCTCTGTGAGTCTGTCCTTCACCCCATTCTAAAAAAAGACTAGACTTTGTTTTTAAAAAGTCAATTCCACCCTCAGGAATGGCTACATAATTTGTGTGTGTGTATGGTGGGGGGCGTGTGCCCAGGGCAAAATGGAAATGAAAGGCCCCTTGTTTAAAAAAGTGATTAAGGATTTCAAGTTGGTGACAACAGAGCATTAAACCAATCACAGGGCACTTCTGAGCCCAAGGTCCCAGTGACTGCGGAGTCCACATCCACGAAGCCACCTCAGCCCGACCTTAAGGCCGAGGTTTTCTCATCTGCATCAGTTTAAGACACAATTAAAAAGGTTCCAAGTTCTAAATGGCCCCGTGGTCTAATGCCGGCTTTGACCACTCTTCTCAGAGGGAGAATGAATTTGGCAGGTCTGTCTACACCTGAGTGACCACGACCATCGCCTTGACCGCAGACAGCCTGTCCCACCCAAAGCTCTGCAGCAAGGGGACCTCAGGACGACGTGCAATAACCACACAGCCCAGATTCTAGGCGCCTCTGAAACAACACGTCATCTGGAATTGCTCATCCGCGTCACTGACATCTATTTTAAAATATTTTCAGCAGTCCTGTCAAGCGCCGTCAGTAACTTTCTTCAGCAGTACTGGAGAACACGGAGACCCCCCAGGTCCTGTGGACGCCACTCCCCAGCACCGCCGCCCCCCACACTGGCGGCCTCACAGCACACCATCCCAACGTGGCCCAGAGAACTGTGTGGCCCGGCTGTGAAGTGCACACATTCGGAAAGATCGCCAGCAATTCAGTCTACTTAACTGGACTCAGGCCACAGAATTTTTCAGCCAACTGGCATTGAGTCTCTTAATTTACAGCTGGCAAGCAACCTCCTTAAATGCTTCCAGGTCCACAGTAGAACTGTTTAATGTCTACCTTGAACACACAAACCACCTGACTTCAGACACAACACTCCGGCAGCTCTGACCACGGGGTGCGGAGTGATAAAATTTACAGCTTAAGCTGGAAAACCACAGACGGGGCTGGACTCGACCAGTTCCCCTCCAAAGGAGGGCATGCAGGTTCTGTTTGGGGTGCATACAGGTTAAAATAAAGGACACACTGAGTAATCTCGGGTAAATGGCTTGCTTTCACTCCCACTTTTAATTTTTAACATGCAAACTATAAAATGCCGTCAACCAGCTTCATCTCTGTTTCATCATTGAAGGCCTATGTTTTTCTTTTAAAGAAGTTGTCCTAATCCCATGAAATTAAAAGATGCTTGCTCCTTGGAAGAAAACCTGTGACAAACCTAGACAGCATATTAAAAAGCAGAGACATCACTTTGCTGACAAAGGTCCATCTAGTCAAAGCTATGGTTTTTCCAGTAGTCATGTATGGATGTGAGAGTTGGACCATAAAGAAGGCTGAGTGCCAAAGAATTGATGCTTTCAAACCATGGTGCTGGAGAAGATTCTTGAGAGTCCCTTGGACTACAAGGAGATCCAACCAGTCAATTCTAAAGGAGATCAGTCCTGAATATTCATTGGAAGGACTAATGCTGAAGCTGAAGCTCCATTACTTTGGCCAGCTGATGGAAAGAGCTGACTCACTGGAAAAGACCCCGACGCTGGGAAAGATCGAGGGCAGGAGGAAAGGGGACGACAGAGGATGAGATGGTTTGATGGCATCACCAACTTGATGGACATGAGTTTGAGAAAACTCCAGGAGATAGTGAAACTCCTGTTGTGCTACAGTCCATGGGGTTGCAAAGAGTTGGACATGACTTAGTGACTGAACAACAAACCCTCCCGTGGAAACTAAAGAGTTATAATTAGGTTCTAAAGACCAGCTTTTTATTTAGTGCAGGCTTGGAAGCTTATTTCTCATCTTCAATAATGTAATAATGCACCTGATAGCTTTAAAAAATAATAATAGCCATACTATGGTGTTTATGCCAGGTAAAGCATTGTACAGCATTATCTCTTTTACAGTTAATAATGACACCATGAGGAAGGCACAGTGCTATTAATACCCTAGTCTTGTAGATGAACACAGCTAGTAAGTAGAAAGTGGAAAAGGCAATGGCAACCCACTCCAGTACTCTTGCCTGGAAAATCCCATGGATGGAGGAGCCTGGTAGGCTGCAGTCCATGGGGTCGCTAGAGGTTGGACGCGACTGAAGCGACTTAGCAGCAGCAGCAGCAAGTAGCAACACGGGGAACTCAAGTTTCTGATACTGCATGACTCGCAAACTTGACCTCTTAACTCTCAAGACACTGCACCTCCAGCTCTGAAATGTCATGTCTAGGATTCTAATTTAAAATTCTCAAGACTGAAGGAACACTGAAAAGATATTGTCACTGGGATCCAATAACATGCTCTAACATATACATTTCGCTATCGGGTTCCAACCTGAAAATGTCCCTTCTTGAACATGCTGCTGCTGCTGCTGCTAAGTCACTTCAGTCGTGTCTGACTCTGTACGACCCCATGATGGCAGCCCATCCCTGGGATTCTCCAGGCAAGAATATTGGAGTGGGTTGCCATTTCCTTCTCCAATGCATGAAAGTGAAAAGTGAAAGTGAAGTCGCTCTGTCGTGTCTGACTCTTAGCGACCCCATGGACTGCAGCCTACCAGGCTCCTCTTGATTTAAGGATTTGTGATTTTTAATATCCTCAATCCATTTCCCCCTTCATTTACAGAAATGTTTGTTTTAAATACCATTTTAACAGCTGAAATTCAACCCACTTTACAGATGGACCCCTTCTGATAAAGGATGGATTTTACAGTACGTTACACGTTGACTAAGTCAGAGGAGGAATCGTTTTTGTGTTGTGAGTTCAATGATTCTGTATGATCCTGTGATTTTCTGGGAAGCCTCGTGATGTGAAAAATCAGCCAGTTGTCCCCAGCTTCTTGTTTGCTTCAAAGCCCGAAGAACATGAGCAGGTATCATCTCTGGGATTAGGTGTGAGTGAGTCGGATTTGACAGGACGCAGCACCACAAAGACCCCGACTGGGGCCTTGGAAGTCCATCTACGAGGCGGCTTCAAAGGTGTGGGCTGACACATTGAACCGAGACTACAATTCTAATTCAACTCATCCACATTCCTAGGAGTTTAGGGGAGAGAAAGAGCGCGCTCCAACCTGTCACAGAAGTATTTGCCGCGAATTAACTGGAGGCCCACACTTCAAACAGCGAACGGCAACCTGGGGAGAAGTGATGCGGCATCTCGGGAGCACGTCTGACTCGTCCTCCAGAGCCTGGGGTTCCCCGTCATCTGGTCTCAATTAGTCCTCCACTGCTTCTTGGCCTCTTTCGTGAGCCGTGTCTTCACTTTGTCCCCACTCCTTGGCTAATCTCTCTCCCCGACACTGATTCTATCCCGAGGCACATCTTTGCTCATCTCGGCCCCTGCCCCGTGGGGGAAGGGGTGCAGACAGCAGGGTCATGAGGAAGGAGCTTTATGAGAAGGGGACTGACCATGACGCTCCCACACCGTCAACTCGGTGATCAATGAGTCCGTCCACCTGGTCTCCCCCCCAACCCACCCATCATCGCCTCTGGCCAAAGAGTGGAGGAAGTTGTTTATGATAGTAATTTTCTTGAGATGTCTTTTTCTGCCTTGAATCTGGCCTGTGGCTAACCTATTTCTCACTTGCTGTCGTTACAAGCGCTGCTGTAGGGGTCAGCGGCACTCTCCCTTGGTACATGATTAATTGGGAATGGGCTTTCAAAGAGTTAAACACTCCCTTCTGGCCTCTTAACAGAGAGGGGAATAAAAAACCTTTAACGTGAAGGAGAGCTGTTATTTTTAAGACTTTTTTTTCCTCAAAAAAAAGGAATGCTGTAAAAACACAGATGATCATATTTCAGTCTTAGACTAGCAACCTGTGTTATCATGTCAGCCTAAATCACTGTTTATCAGACGGGGATGAAGTTACTTTATAATGAAACACTCATGATGAATTTCCTCACCTACCCTCCAACTTCACGACAGTTTGATGGAGAATGTGACTCATTCGTTGTTGTGTGTGCTTGTGTGTGACTGCGTGTGAGAGAGAAGCAGAGACAGAGAAACAGAATAAAGGAGAGGAAGAAGAGAAGGGAGAGGCACCTGGGAGGGGAGAGAGGGGGCAGAGGAGATGCAGGGGCAGGGTTGGGGGAGACAGCCAGCACGCAACAGCTAACGAAACAGCTGATCTTCAGTCGCTTCTACAGAGCGTTATCATCTCTAAGTAGACAGCTTCATTAATCATGAAAACAAAGAGAATGTATGTTTTAATTCTCATTGCCAAGGCCCTTTAAAATTATATACTAAATGGGCCTTTTGCATTGTACTTAAACAAAGGACAAAATTACTGACTTTATGTTACCTATATCTCAGTCTCGAAGCGGAAAAACATTAAGTTTTCAGCCATACTCCAAATGCCCAGCACATATATATATACATAAAATATATACATATACATATACACACATATATATATAATATAAACATACATACATATACACAGATATATATATATACACACACACACACACATGCTGCTGCTGCTGCTAAGTCGCTTCAGTCGTGTCTGACTCTGTGCGACCCCATAGACGGCAGCCCACCAGGCTCCCCCGTCCCTGGGTTTCTCCAGGCAAGAACACTGGAGTGGGTTGCCATTTCCTTCTCCAATGCATGAAAGTGAAAACTGAAAGTGAAGTCGCTCAGTCGTCTCTGCCTCTTAGTGACCCCATGGACTGCAGCCTACCAGGCTCCTCCATCCATGGGATTTTCTGGGCAAGAGTACTGGAGTGGGGTGCCATGGCCTTCTTCAATATATATATAATATATACATACATACATATACACACACATAGACATACAAATATATAAAAAATATATAATTTGTGTACATATGTATATATGGGCTTCCCTAGTGGCTCAGATGGTAAAGAATCTGCCTGCAATGCAGGAGATCTGGGTTCAATCCCTGAGTCAAGAAGATCCCCTGGAGAAGGGAATGGCAATCCACTCCACTATTCTTGCCTAGAGAATCCCATGGACAGAAGACCCTGGTGGGCTCCAGTCTGAGGGGTTGCAAAGAGTCAGACATGACTGAGCAACTAACATTTTCACTTTTCACATATATATGTATACACACACACACACACACACACACACTCTTCAGATTAAATGATTATTTTTCAACAAAGGGAGGAGTAAATTTCAACTCTGACCTTCGGTTTTCACATTTCTACCATGTCAGAAATGGTAAGGACCTAATAGAAGCAGAAGATATTAACAAGATGTGGCAAGAATACACAGAAGAACTATACAAAAAAGATCTTCATGACCCAGATAATCACAGTGGTGTGATCACTCACCTAGAGCCAGACATCCTGGAATGTGAAGTCAAGTGGGCCTTAGGAAGCATCACTACGAACAAAGCTAGTGGAGGTGATGGAATTCCAGCTGAGCTAGCTCAAATCCTAAAAGATGATGCTGTGAAAGTGCTGCACTCAATATGCCAGCAAATTTGGAAAACTCAGCTGTGGCCACAGGACTGGAAAAGGTCTAATCCCAAAGAAAGGCAATGCCAAAGAATGCTCAAACTACCGCACAATTGCACTCATCTCACATGCTAGCAAAGTAACGCTCAAAATTCTCCAAGCCAGGCTTCAACAGTATGTGAATGGAGAACTCCAGATGTTCAAGCTGGATTTAGAAAAGGCACAGGAACCTTTGCCAACATCTGTTGGATCATCAAAAAAGCAAGAGACTGTGTGGATCACAACAAATTGTGGAAAATTCTTAAAGAGATGGGAATAGCAGACCATCTGACGTGCCTGCTCAGATTACTCCTTTCTCAGATTACTCCTGAGAAATCTGTATGTAGGTCAGGAAGCAACAGTTAGAACTGGACATGAACAACACACTGGTTTCAAATTGAGAAAGGAGTACATCAAGGCTGTATATTGTCACCCTGTTTATTTAACTTATATGTACAGTACATGATGAGAAATGCTGGGCTGGATGAAGCACAAGCTGGAATCAAGATTGCCGGGAGAAATATCAATAACCTCAGATATGCAAATGACACCACCCTTATGGCAGAAGGCAAAACAGCCTCTTCATGAAAGTGAAATAGGAGAGTGAAAAAGTTGGCTTAAAACTCAACATTCAGAAAACTAGGATCATGGCATCTGGTCCTATCACTTCATGGTAAATAGATGGGGAAACAGTAGAAACAGTGACAGACTTTATTTTTGGGGGCTCCAAAATCACTGTAGATGGTGACTGCAGCCATGAAATTAAAAGATGCTTGCTCCTTGGAAGAAAAGTTATGACCAACCTAGACAGCATATTAGAAAGCAGAAACATTACTTTGCCAACAAAAGTCCGTCTAGTCAAAGCTATGGTTTTCCCAGTAGTCATGTGGATGTGAGAGTTGGACTATAAAGAAAGCTGAGTGCTGAAGGGTTGATGCTTTTGAACTGTGGTGTTGGAGAAGACTCTTGAGAGTCCCTTGGACTGCAAGGAGATCCAACCAGTCCATGCTAAAGGAAATCAGTCCTGAATATTCATTGGAAGGACTCATGCTGAAACTGAAACTCCAATACTTTGGCCACCTGATGTGAAGAACTGACTCACTGTAAAAAACCCTGATGCTGGAAAAGATTGAAGGTGGGAGAAGAAGGGGACGACAGAGGATGAGATGGTTGGATGGCGTCACCGACTCAATGGACATGAGTTTGAGTAAACTCTGGGAGTTTATGAAGGACAGGGAGGCCTGGTGTGCTGCAGTCCATGGGCTCGCAAAAAGTGGGACGTGACTGAGCGACTGAACTGAACTGAACCACTTCAAAATGTCATTCCTTATACAAGACACACACACACACAGAATTTAGCCATGTGGGGTGCACAAGCAACAAAGATCCAGTTTTCCTTGTGTTCTCAAACCCAGTCAAAAAATATGGTAGGTCCATATATAATATACTGAAAACTACTGAAACATAAGCTGAGTTTTCTATCTTTGAGATGACTAATGAGTGCACTGGTTCAATAAGAAATTCCTTAGACTCTCTGCCAGACTCATGCTGTGGGGGACAAGCCGACATACAGAAAGACGTGGAAATTATCTAGTTTATAATAGCTGTGTCTGTAGTGATCTCAGAAAGCGTGCAGTTGCCAAATCAATATTGATTTCTTTCTGATCTGGGGTGTGCATGTGTATGAGCTGTCTTCCCCTGGCTGAGGCAGAAATAGGATACAGGATCATGAAAATGAACTCCGTTTCTCCAAGTCATTTACATGTAATACATGTATATTTGTACTTTGAAATAAAAATTTGATTGATGGACTTAAATAATGCCTAAAATATTTAAGAACTCAATCATATAAATCCTTAATTTCCCTTAGGAATCTCCTCTTGGCCACCGAGGAAATCAAGAAGGCCAGCACAGCCTAAACTGACATCCACCTGTTGCAAATTGTGGACCCTGTGGGATCCAGGTTCCAAGGAGAATGAAGATTCTTTCCAAGAGACCATCTGAAAACGGGGCAGGCACGTGATTCAATGAGAAAAGTGAAAGTCTGTTTTCCATTTAAACTGAGCTTCCCTATGAAAGCATTCCATAAAGTTCTGACATATAAAGATAACCAGAAGCAGAGGACACTTCTATTTGATGTCAGGCCATGCACTTATTTCTTGGGGTTCACTCTTTCCCAGGACTATATTATCCTGCTGTGTACCAGGTAACACCCAGAAATAAGTGAAAAGATCTGGTTAATCCCCTACCCTGAACGGACAAGTTGCTGTTCCCCCAGATCAAGGTGAGTCAACTGTGAGCTAACTGGTCAGCAAGTTCTTATGTGTAAATTATTCACTTTGGGAAGGCAAGCCTTTTAGAAAGCAGACTGATTCCTCAAATGCAACTGAGGGGATCAAATTTCAATACTTTGAATGCCTTTCACTGTACTTACCTTTTAACGGTACAGTTCTAAGACTAGTCCTAAAAGATGAGGAAATCCAGTGGTTTTAAAATGTGTACTGCAGAAGCATTTCAGAGAACTTCAGATTATGATGGTGGTTTGGGACAGAAATAGGGAAGAGAGGCTGGCCCTGTCACTCTTGACTTGGGTCAGAGAAAGTCACTTGTCACTTGATTTATTTGTTGTCTCCATGGATGGTTTTTCAACTTGGAAAGAAGATTCTACTCTTTAAATGAATGAATGAATTTTCTCATCAGATGTCATTCATTCACTATTTTTTTTTTTGAGTGCCTATGATGTTCTAGATACTATGCTGACTATGGAAGCTACAACGATCTCTCAGCAATAGAGGGTTTCAGGCGCTTAGAAGTGCTTCAGGATAATGCTACAGGACACAGCAGAGGATATGAGTTTAGCCTGGGGAAGTTATTCCCCAAATTATCGTAAACTATCATCAGACAGTTTAAGTGCCTCATGCAGAGTGTCACAGTAGTGTTAGAGAGACCTGTATCACCAACAGTTTAAAGAGGTGCTTCCTGTTCAAACTCATGTTGCTTCAAAAAGAATGGGATCCACATACCAAAACTCACTCCACATTCCTTAAAGACCTGCAACTATAATGATTTGGTGACATGTTCCATTCAGTTCAGTCGCTCAGTCGTGTCCAACTCTGCGACCCCATGGACTGCAGCATGCCAGGCCTCCCTGTCCATGACCAACTCCCAGAGTTTACTCAAAGTCATGTCCATTGAGTCGGTGATGTCATCCAACCATCTCATCCTCTGTCGTCCCCTTCTCCTCCTGCCTTCAATCTTTCCCAGCATCAGGGTCTTTTCCAATGAGTCAGCTCTTTGCATCATATGACCAAAGTACTGGAGTTTCAGCTACAGCATCAGTCCTTCCAATGAATATTCAGGACTGATTTCCTTTAGGATGGACTGGTTGGATCTCCTTGCAGTCCAAGGGACTCTCAAGAGGCTTTATCAACACCACAGTTCAAAAGCATCAATTCTTCAGCACTCAGCTTTCTTTATGGTCCAACTCTCACATCCACACATGACTACTGGAAAAACCATAGCTTTGACTAGACATGATTTATGTCTTAACCATTTATGTATCTCCAATGTCTATATAGGGCTGGGCAGTAAGTAGGCACTCAACAGAAAGTTTAGTTTTTTGTTTTTTGTTTTTAAGTCAGACATTGAGAGGAAATAAACAGAGGAATATTGCTTTGAAGGTAGCTACCTAAATCAATACATGTCAAGGTAGTTGAAGACAGGAGTTAGCTAAGATATTTGGAGGATTTGACTAACATAAATGAATGAGCTATAAAGAGGGACCTTATCCTTACACTGTCATCTTGTTTTTTGGCAAACACACCCTTCTGCTGAATTTTACACTAAGAGCTTAGTGAACATGCAGTCATTTTAAGAGGCCAAGAGAGAAAGCGCTTTCTTTCACAGACATGTACTTTCTGTGGGTAGAACAGCATTTTCCATTTTGTTAGGTTCCCACACTTCGATTTCAGCATCCCATGGGATTGTAAAACACATTCAACATTTCATATTGGAGTGAACATATTTTTGGCTCCAGAAGTATTCATTTTGATTCAATTCGTAGTTGCATGGAAAGGCATATGAACTTTAACTTCCTTTCTTTAAAGGAGATGGCCGTGGATGGATGACTTGGATACTGATACATAGTCTAGTTTTTAGAAAATGTAATTTATTGCTTATTGTGATTTTTCAGTTTTTAGAATCACTGTGTTCTATCAATTTTGGAAAGGCATGAGCATGTGATAAAAACTGACCTGAAATTTGATCATATTCTTCTGAGAGCAATAATGTACAATTTAAATATTAAAGTCATTAACCCAAATTCTTTTAAAAGATAAAATAGATATAATACTAGGTTACTGAGTTGGATTTTTAAAAATAGTTGCTAGTTTTGAATGAAACCATGCCTCATTTAAAAAATACAAGCAAAGCATGACCAATTAATCATACAAGTTTCTCTGTGGATTATTTTCAGACAAGCCACATTCCAAGGACATCAACTGGATCTTTCATTGAATCTATGAGCAGAATGTGTACATAAAGCTGTTGCAAAAACAATAGCTAAGCAAATGTGACCTTACTGCATTGTGGTGAAACTACAATTTTGTATTAATAGAGATCTGTAGTTTTAATCGCATTTATATAGTAATGAAATTTTAGAAAACCATACATACCCAATTGAGTCTGGGAAAAGCTTTATGTTTTTATAATTGTATTAGATCTACCCAATTTTTCCCCTTACATTTTGATTTCTGCCCACACCCAAGGATCTGTCTGTATTTGCGAGGACAATCCAGCTGTTTTTGTTGGTTTGTTTTTTAGCCATGCCCTGAGGCTTCTAGGATCTCAGTTCCCCAACCAGGGATTGAACGTGGGCTCTCAGCAGTGAGAACATGGAATTCTAACCCCTGGATGACCTGGAATTCTATGTATTTGCAAGGAGATAGATGATGTACCTGACTGATTTTGTAGAACTCCATCACCAATGAAGACCATTCTTTTCATTTCTCAAAAATAGCCAGTAATCATTAGGAAAATGTTTAGACCCGGTGAACAGTCCAAAGATTTAGTTTTAATCAGAATTAAATAACATAGATAAATGAGATAAGAAGGGATGCTTAAATTAAGCAAAGCACAACTAAAAATTCTCAGCTTGAGGCTGGCATAGTGTTCAGTGACAATGTGTCCATTATCTGTTTAATTTGATCAAGACAGACAATGACAGGGGACATTCAGGTTCTAAAGATGAAAGTCAGAAGGAGCTCTGTGATTCGGCTTTGCACTTTCCATCACTTCTTGTCTCATTCTTTGTTGTGGTTTTCCTGCAGATAACTTATGTTTAACAGCAAACCTTAAATTACAGACAGAACTGTGAAAACCTACCGGAAGGGCTTTGTAATTATGAAGAAAATTGGACAGAGAAACAACAACAAAAAATGGTTGCTTGTCATTAAGCAGGAAAACACGTGTTTCTCATGAGGAATCATCTGGACTCGGTTCCGGTCGCCGGTGGCAGAAGCTGTGAGAGGTACCCATCTTCTGATTCAGTAATTTTCTAGCCACAGAACTTGGTTTGTGTACATTTGCTTAGAGATGGATCAAAGGCCTCATGGTAAAACTTAGGAGGAAGCCATGTTTCTCGAAAACTGATTCCCTGCAAGCTAAATATATCTTTAAAGAAAATATACCTTTTCTAAAGAAAAGACATTTGCTGCTCAGATGCTTGATAGAAAAGAAAACAAACATATCCATCTAAAAAATTAGGACTGAAAAACAAGTCTCAAATTCTTTAACCAGAAAGTTCAATTCCTATGCCTTCCATGTAATTACAGGCTGATTTCAGGGGCTGGATTCATTGTTGAGCTCCAAACTACCCTAAGATAAAATCAGTTTGATTTGGGGTTCCTAATTTCATCTTCTGAAATAAAAGAGCTGAAAGCTCTATGTCAAAAACACCAAAAAACCCTATCAAAAAATGGAGAGATCTAAAGCGACGTTTCTCCATAGAAAACATACAGATCGTCAAAAGCACAAGAAAAAATGCTCAACATTTAATCATCAGAGAAATGCAAACCAAAAGTACAATGAGGTATCACATTATGCCAGTCAGAAAGGCCGTCATCAAAAAAATCTACAAAAAATAAATGCTGGAGAGTGTGTGGAGAAATGAGACTGCCCCTACACTGTTGGTGGGCATGGAAATTGGTACAACCACTGTGGAGAACAGCACGGACTTCACTTTAAACACTACAAACAGAGCTACCATCTGACGCAGCAGTCCCACTCCTGGGCATTTATCTGGAGAAAACCATTACTTCAAAAAGACACACGCACCCCAGCCTTCTCTGCAGCACTACTTACAATAGCAAGGCACGAAACAATCTCAATGTCCACTGACAGAGGAATGGTACATATAAACAATGGAATATTAGTCATAAAAAAAATGAAATAATGCCACTCGCAGCAACAGCAACATGGGTTGACCAAGAGATGATCATGTCAGTGAGGTAGGTCAGGCTGAGAAAGGCAAATATCGTATGATATCACTTTTATGTGGAACCTTTAAAAAATGATGTGAGTGAACTTATTTACATAACAGGAACAGATTTACAGATTTAGAGAATGAACTTACAGTCATCAGGGGGGAATGTGGTGGGGAAGGTTGGTCTGTATGTTTGGGAGTTTGGGATTAACATGTACATACTGCTATATTTAAAATATTCATAGATAACCAATAAGGACCTACTGTGTAGCACAGGGGCTTCCCTGATAGCTCAGCTGGTAAAGAATCTGCCTGCATTGCAGGAGATCCCAGTTTGATTCCTGGGTCGGGAGGATCCCCTGGAGAAGGGATAGGCTACCCACTTCAGTATTCTTGGGCTTCCCTTGTGGCTCAGCTGGTAAAGAAAATTATAGCACAGGGAACTCCACTCAATACTCTGTAATAACCTAAATGGGAACAGAATCCAAAAAAAAACGATAGATACATGTATATGTATAACTGAATCGCTTTGCTGTACACCTCAAATTAACACATTGATAATCAACTATACTCCAATATAAAGTAAAGAAATTAAAAATGTATCACATAGCAAAAGCAATAAAAATAAGATAAAATAGGTCCTTCCGGGGGGTGGTGGGGGGGGGAGTTACATGTAGTCATACTTTTAAACTCTTTTTTAAATTCATCTTTCTTAGTAAATGTTTGATTAGTACCTTAAATAATAATAGTAATAGTTGAATTAGACTTGTTTCTTTGATTTGAAAAGAGCAGAGCAATATGACTAGCCTGAGAGCAGATATCATACTCATAGATGGAAAAGATTTGGACTCCAATTCAACTCTGCTTTTTTCCTAGCTACGTGAGCTAGGCAAATCTTTTAACATTTCTTCATCACACTTCATTGCTTATTTTTCTGGCAAGTCAGTGAGGCAGGGTTTCTGTCCCAGTTTTGCAAGTGAGAGATTGAAGCTGAATGTGACTAACGGGAGTGCTTGGTTACCTAAGTCCTCGGTACGCGGTGGCCACAGGGACTTCTAACGCCTGAGACATACCACATGCCTCTGAAAGCACACGATTGGCCCCATTTTATAAACTGGAGGAAGCAAACCCTGAGATGTGACGCGGACCAGAGACAAAGTCTCCGTGACAATTCTGTTACAGCGTCATTCGCAGATATGGTGGCTGTTTTCACTCTCCTCGTCGTTAACCATTTATTTTTTTCTCTTCTCACCTCTAAAGAAAACGGCAGCCAAAAAAGTGAGTTGGCTTGCTCTATAAAACTGTCTTGCTGCTGCTAAGTCGCTTCAGTTGTGTCCAACTGTGTGTGACCCCATAGATGGCAGCCCACCAGGCTCCTCTGTCCACAGGGTTCTCCAGGCAAGAACACCGGAGTGGGTTGCCATTTCCTTCTCCAAAACTGTCTAGCCATCAAGCAAGTGTTCTTTCCACTACGTCGCTCTGCCTCCAAGGCTGGCAGATCCCTGTAATGAATAACTATGAACAGACTATCCAAACGGCAGAGGCAGACAAACCGGAATCATGTAAAAAATGATCCCTGGGATCCCTCAGCAAACTGAACAGCCAGGTGGGCTGGTGGAAGGCTGGCATCTAAACGTGAAAGTTGGCACATTCTCCCGGGGACCCACTGGATCCCTCTTTCCCCCAGATGAAGGGGCTGTCTTTGCCCTTTGAGCTTTAGCCTGTTAGGACACAGGTATGAACTAGTGGCTCTTTAAGCTAGCTTAAATGGGGGTCGTCACTAGACACGCAGCAAGAGGCAGTGAGAGCTGAATAAAGAGAAGGGGCTTACTTCAAAGACCAGCGTCTCATTGATGGGGCCCGGGGCAGACAGGCATTCGGGGCGGTTGAAGGCACGCTGGTACTCAAACACGGTCCCCGCAAAGGCAAACTCCCCTGGCCAGTCGACGCTCCAGCCCCCTGTGAGGTAATACTTGTGACCAAGGCTTCGGACCGCGAGGTAGCTGGAGGATACCTGCAGCTCCTGGACCTCGACGCTGCGGGCGCCCGCCGGGATGGTGACCACCGGGTAATACTCTAAGTGGAGAGAGCAGAACATTTTTGTCACCCATGTCAGACACGGGGGACCCCGTCAGAGAGCCGCAGCGGCCCTCCTTACAGAGCGGGGCTCATTTCTACTCTTACGCAGTGAAAACACTCAGTTATTCCATTTTTCAAGTGGTAGGAACACCCGAGAGAGAAAATGATGTACTTTCCCCAAGTACATGCATGTGGACAGAAAACACGCTTCTCTTTTCCTTCATGGCTTTTCCCAAAAGCCATGAAACTCAAAGATGCTTTTTATTTTTAATCAATCTGGAAAAAAACTTGGAGCCACCTAGTCTCAACTGTGGTGTGCAGAAGACAGGGCTCAAAGCTCAATTCTACTCAAGACGGTGAGATAACTGCTTCAAGTACGCGTCTTATGTTTTAAGTGTGGACCATCTAAGTTCCATAATACAGGGACTTCCCTGTGGTCCAGTGGCTAACACTCTGCACTCCCAACGCAGGGGGCCCAAGTTTGATCCCTGGTCAGGGAACTAGATCTCACATGCCACAACTGAGACTGGTACAACCAAATAAATAAATACATATATTTTTAAAAAGTTCCACAATACGTTCTTTAACAAATACAGGTGGCACAGCATATTGAAATTGCTCAGCAGAAAGGCGTTTGTTGAACACACCTCTGGATGTTTGTGTTGCTAAAACTACTCATCCTCCTCTGCTCTTGCATAAGTAACAGTACGTGAACCAACAACTTCCAGATATTCAAGACGGATTTAGAAAAGGCAGAGGAACCAGAGATCAAATTGCCAATATCCAATGGATCATAGAGAAAGCAAGAGAATTCCAGAAAAACATCTGCTTCATTGACTATGCTAAAGCCTCTGACTGTGTGGATCACAACAAACTGTGGAAAATTCTTAGAGAGATGGGAATAGCAGACCACCTGACCTGCCTCCTGAGAAATCTGTATGCAGGTCAAGAAACAACAGTTACAACTGGGCATGGAACCATGGACTGGTTCAAAATTGGGAAAGGAGTACATCAAGGCTGTATATTGTTACCCTGCTTATTTAACTTATATGCAGAGTACATAATGTGGAATGCTGAGCTGGATGAAGCACAAGCTGGAATCAAGACTGCCGGGAGAAATATCAATAACCTCAGATATGCAGATGACACCACCCTTATGGCAGAAAGTGAAGAGGAACTAAAGAGCTTCTTAATGAAGGTGAAAGAGGAGAGTGAAAAAGCTGGCTTAAAACTCAATATTCCAAAAACAAAGATCATGGCATCCGGTCCCATCACTTCATGGCAAATAGATGGGAAAAAATGGAAACAGTGACAGACTTTATTTTCTTGGGTTCCAAAATCACTGCAGATGGTGACTGAAGACATGAAATTAAAAGACACTTGCTTCTTGGAAGAAAAGTTATGGCCAACCTAGACAGCATATTAAAAAGCAGAGACATTGCCAACAAAGGTCCATCTAGTCAAAGCTATAGTTTTTCCAGTGGTCATGTATGGATGTGAGAGTTGGACTATAAAGAAAGCTGAGCACTAAAGAATTGATTCTTTTAAACTGTGGTGTTGGAGAAGACTCTTGAGAGTCCCTTGGACTGCAAGGAGATCCAGCCAGTCCATCCTAAAGGAGATCAGTCCTGGGTGTTCATTGGAAGAACTGATGCTGAAGCTGAAGCTCCAATACTTTGGCCACCTGATGTGAAGAACTGACTCATTAGAAAAGACCCTGATGCTGGGAAAGATCGAAGGCCGGAGGAGAAGGGGACAACAGAGGATGAGATGGTTGGATGGCATCATTTACTCAATGGATATGAGTTTGAACAATCTCCAGGAGATGGTGAAGGACAGGGAAGATCAGCGTGCTGCAGTCCATGGTGTCAAGAGTCGGACACTTCTGAGTGACTGAGCAATAACAAAGCATCAAAAGCCATCATCTTCCATGCCTCATATGAGCTAGTGAAAAGCTGGATCGAATTTAGCAAGTCTCAGATTCATTTGGCAGCAAAGGACATGTCCCACCACTCACAGCACCGAATCTGCAGCATTTCTTACCATTTGCTTTGTGCTGGTTGAGGTACAGGCCTTTGTAAAACTTGCAAGTTGAGTTATCACCTTTGCAAACACCACAGGCATCTGAAACTGCTTTAGAGCCAAGTTCATGATCACATCCCACTGGCTGTGACCAAAAAAAAAAGAGTGAGAAAATCAAACATTTGAGAAGCCACTGGCTTAGAATAACCAAAAGGTATACATGGTTTTCTGTATTTACTGAATATTAGGAAGGTGATGCAGCTTTAGGATTAAAAGCAGAGTCTCAAGTTTGACTAGGGATTTAAATCCTTCCTCTGCTATTACTGGACATATGATTAGGGAAGTCACAAAACTTCTCTAAGGCTTACAGCCTTCATCTGTAAAACTGTGAAAAGCCACTACTGCTGTTAATGGGAGGGGAATTTATTCAGGCCAGTTCTACCAGTGAAACATAAAAATGCTGGGACCCCCCCACCCTGACACCAACCCAAGGACACTCACACTCCCTTAAAAGATCACGGAGGTCACAGTCAAACTGAAAAGAGAAAGTAGATACCGGAAGAAAAAGAAAAACTAACCCACAATAAACAGAAATGCTATTTCCAAGCACATTTACGAGGTTCTAAGCGTGTACTGCATGTACTTAGTGAACACGCAAGAAAAGTCTCCCACTACTGTTATCTCCATTCTTATTTAATTTTTACAACTTTCATGTCAAGTAGGATACACCAGCACCTCCGTATGTGGAAAGGGAGTGAAAGAGAAACTCAAATCACAGGACAGGGGTCATGAAAGGAAGGGGTCAAGAAAGTGAGCAGGGACTTGGAGATAAAAACTCACGTCCAGCTTGAAAATGTTACCCTTTTCCCTTCACCAGCTGCTCTTATCCAGACATAAGAATCTCCCGCAACACTTCTCCTGCTATGCATTTAATAGGAGGCAGCACAAGCATGACCACATATTCCAAAGCAGAAATGTTCTCTTACTTCACAGATCCCGTCAATGCAAACGTCGTTCTTGTTTGGGGAACAAGGAGTCCCGTCTTTCACCTTGCTGGACATGGCGAAAAAGAATTCAAAGTTCTCAGCCTTGCAGTACAGTTTACATCGGTCTTCCTCTAGAAGCAAAGAGATCAAACGAGGTCACGGTCAAGAGGAAATCCTAGGACAATGACGTGATTACTGAAAAGATGAGTTAAATTTATTTAGAAAGCTACTATGGTCAAGGTGGAAAGTGTTACAGTTTTCCATGTCGGTGTGTGCACGCATGGATGCCTGAGAGCAGATGTGTGTGGCTTTTAAAAACATGAACTCCTTTTAGTAATCCATATAATACTTTAACATTAATACATGAGAACTTTATTTTCCTAATCCTAAGAGCCACAATACAAGTGATTGGTGGCTTGTGTCCCTACCCTCCTTGGATAGTAAATATTTAAGACTTCACAGACCCTGAGGTCAGCTATTAATAGCATGTAAATGAAAGAGCATTGCTGTGTCACAATAAAACAATATTTAAAAAGACGGGTCAGGGACTTCCCTGGCGGTCCAGTGGTTGAGACTTTGCCTTCCAGTGCAGGGGGTATGGGTTGCTTCCCTGGTCGGGGAGCTAAGATCACATGTGCCTTGGAGCCAAAAAAATCAAGTCATAAAGCAGAAACAGTATTGTAACAAACTCAGTAAAGACTTCAAAAGTGGTCCACTTAAAAAAAAAAATGCTTTAAAAAAGGGTCACAATTGGCCCATAGGTCATAATTTTCTGATTGCGATTTAGGACAGGCACAATGATTTTAGATATTTATTCAGTCTCTTAAGAGGGAACGTTTTAGGCACTTTGGAAAAAAGGCATATGGCCAATAATGTTTACAAAACATATAGAAAAGAGTCAAATCGTGAAAAGGCAGAGGAAGTAAACAAACTCAGCATTAAGACTAAAGCAATGTTAGGTCTCTGAGAAGTTTTTGGTATCACACGCAAAAATAGAGTATTATCTTTATAGAGCTCTTGTTATCAGAAAGGCATTTTCGTGCCAATTTCTCCCATAGAAAGAGCCCTTTCCGGCCAGGAATTCCACATGACGCTGCTCACATGAGACTTGATGTGGGCGATGTTGTGTGAAATCCTTGACAACAGTCTTACAACAAACGTGTGAGCAGTTTGCAACTGGACACATTTCCCAAACCACTCCATAAAAGACAGGGTCAAAGACAGGAGCAAAGGGAAGTTACTATGGCCCAAATGTGCAGCCATAGGGATGGATTCCATTTTTTTTCTCACCTAGGAATTTTTTCTAATAGCATTTTTATTTCACGAGTCCTCCTCAGTGCATGTGAGATTAGGGAGCTAGAAAACATAGATACCCTCTCTTTTCTCCATCATTGCCAAGAATTAACAAGTTATAGAAAGTTCAGTGTTTCCACACAGGTTCCTGAGAAAGTTTAGGAACTAGTCTATTAGAAACACAGAAATTGGGGTGGGGGATAAATTAAGATAAATTAATTTAATAAATTAAATTTGGGATTAACAGATATGCACTGATACATATAAAATAAACAGCAAGGTCCTACTGTATAGCATAGACAGCTATACTCAATATCTTGCAATAACCTATAAGCGGAAACAATCTGAAAAAGAATATATACATACATATAACTGAATCATTTTCCTGTACACTTAAAACTAACAGACATTGCAAATCAACTATACTTCAATTTAAAAAAAGGAATACAGAAGAAAAAGCTAATCAGTGTAAGACAAGGACTGTCTAGATTTATGAAAAGTCTTTCCCTGATTCTTCCCAAGCAGCATGAATGTCACAGACCTTCAAATCATGGTCTGTCTTCTACGATTTTAAGTAAGTATTAAAGAGAGAAGAGGAAAGGATGCGAAAACCTTAACTTTTGTGTCTCCTGCGGTAGGATGATACCCTACCTGGGTATACCCTATGCCTGGGTGTATACCCTATACCATAGGTGATACCCTATGCCTAGGGTCTCTGTTTTATTCAATGTCCTTGCCTCTGCACGGAGCAGAGAGTCTCCCAGGAGGGGGTCCTCAGTCAGTATCTGTTGAATGAATGAATGAAATGGCAAGTTCCCTACCTAGTAAAGCTGCAATAATATTAGTGACAGAAATTTGAAACCAGAAAATATTTTGTAACATTTGCTGACGTTGAGCAAAGCTGTAGTATCACCTGATTTGTACAAGCTATTTAATACTTATTATAATGAGGTCTGATTACATCAGTTCTTTTTGGTTATTGATAATATAGGTTCATTTTGAGCTTTTGTACAGAAGCAGCCCTCTGTCTTATTTCCAATGAATTATCATTAAATCTGGTCTCTTCCCATTCTGCATATGTCTGAGTGGGATTCACATTTATCCTTTTCCAAGGGAGGGTAGATGAGTTTTGATACAGCGAGTGAATGGAAAAAAATTGATAGGAAAAAGAATGGTCTCAGCTTATTTTGCACAGAATTATTCTGTTTCTGTAACAGAAAGTACATTAAATCTGGTACTTATACACATGGTAACTAAATTTTGATATTGAGCCAAAATCAAAACAAATCAATGTAAAAGTTCAAATACAAGCTATTACTTTGCTATAGTCCCAAGAATTTAATATAGAGATATTTCTTATTCATGATGTGTGCGTGTGTGTGAGTGTGCATACACTCTGAAAATAGGTCTTCCCATGTCTGTTATCATCTACCATGTCAGTTACTGAGAATGGTGTCTCCATGGGGCAGATATGGTTTCATGAGTTTTTGGTCTGGACAGTTCATACCAATTGCAATTAACATCCCTGGGAGACTTAATCGCTGAAATGTCAAAAGTAAGTTTAGAAACATAAGTACATTCCAAACACATGACCTTTTCAACTTATACATGTGCGAGGCAAGGGATGTCTTGTGAAAAAAAAAATGTGGAAAAATAAACAAACCCACAGAACTGAATGAAAACCTGGGCCAGGACGGGCCCAGGGAATGAAAGGTAAACACTGAAACTCTTTTATACAGGCAGCAATTTTTTCTGTGCTGTTCATTCACATTACTGTTCACATGGAGACATATTTGTTTGAGGTTCATAGAGACCAAATTACCTTCCACTTTCATATAGGGTTTCCACTGGTAGAACCATCCACGGAAAGGCTTGCTGTTATACTCTGCACACTGCTGGGCTCGGAAATCCAAGCTGTTTTTATCACAAGGGTTAATATTGCACAGCTGATAAACACGGCTAGAGCCAGGACAGAACTTGCCGCCATACTGAGGCCTGACAAGAAAATTACAGCTCTTTAAATACCAGCAAGCAAAGGGCTCACTATTAGTCACAGGCAATATTATAGGGAGGGGCCATCATTATGGTCATGGTCACAGTGTATGGCAGTGGGAACAGTCTCTTACAACAGTGGAAATATGTAGCCCACAACCCTTCTTGTACCCATGGCAGACATAACTAATCAACCAACGATTTTTCTTTTTCTCTGATTTCTTTTCTCTGCATGGCCTTAGGGTAGATACAACCACTGTTCATCAATTGCCATGTTAGGTGAAATGTATTTGCCACCTCTGAATCCAATCTGTACATTCTGGCGACTTCCATAAAGACTGACGGAGGCATATTCTTGACACTCATCCTATTACCTCGTGTGTTAGGGAAATCTGCAAACACACCTAAATGTTCGTGTTCAGTGTGTGACACATGCAAACACACACGCCCCATTTGTTGGCACCAAAGCTCTTCCAGTGCAGATCCAGCCTCCTCCCCAGCTTGGCTCCCATCTCTGACCCCTCTCCTCTCCCTACAGTTTGCAGAGCACCTCCTGGGATGTAGAGATCACTGAGCTCCTTTGTAGAAGGTCACCAAAGCCCTTCCAGTGCAGATCCAGCCTCCTCCCAGCTTGGCTCCCATCTCTGACCCCTCTCCTCCCCCTATGGTTTGCAGAGCACCTCCTGGGATGTAGAAGGTCCATTAGGACACTGAGCGTATGACTTGCCATATCTTCCAGTCTAGGGTTGTCAGACTCATAAGTGCTTTATTCCTAGGATTCTAAACTCGGGGGTGGGGGAACATGCCCTTGTTTGTATCTGCGTAATTCCTTTTTAACATTGCAGGTGGCCTGCTCCTTTCCTGCCAAGCACAATGGGAAATGGGTTTCCAGAGTAAGGAATCCTGATCTTGCTAGGTAGACTGCAAAAACCAGAAAGCAAAATAAAAAAGGAGTGTCAACCCCACTGAAAAAAGTTACCAATAATGTCTTCTCCAGCATACTCCAGGCACAAAGAAATTACCTCTTTTCATTTCCATGAAATGGATTAAAAACCATCTATAGATCATCTCTTACAAAAGCTCAATGCAAACATGTAACACAGAAGAAGGATCCAAGTTAATAAATATATGTGATTAAAATTCCTTGTCTCTTTAGGAAGCACAGGAATGCTATAAAACACCTCTGGATTTGCTTCAGCACATTTGATCAAATCCTCCTATGCGAAAATGGATTCAACAGAACGGGGAAGTGTCACATCGCCAGAATGAGATTTTTAAGCTATTTCAAAACACTCTGGAACAGCTACTAAAGCATTTAGCAGTTATTGTGCTAGATCGAATCCCCCAAGAATTCTTAAACATTATCCAAAAAAGCATTTAGAAAAATCTTAAAGTGCCACATGAGAGCCTTCCTCTATTCCTGGTCATCTTTACAAGTCGTGCATAATTAAAATTGCCTCAGCGTAAGCCTTTCTAGTCTGAGATTTTACAAATAAGCTTCATTTAGACTATTCAAATTCAACAAAGTGAAAGAGGACCACCTGTGAATTCTTCAATTCAGAAAGTGGAAAAGACCTCATAACTCATACAGGGACTTCCCTGGTGGTCCAGGGGTTAAGAATCTGCCTGCCAATGCAGGGGTGTGGGTTGGATCCCTGGTCAGGGAACGAAGATCCCACATGCGTGGGGCAACCAAGCCCATGTACCACAACTACCGAGCCTGCGTGCCACAGCTAAGATCTCGCGTGCTGCAACTAAGGCCCAGGGTAGTCAAATAAAAAACCAGCAAAAAACCTCACATAGCCATCCCCTCAGTGTACAGATGAAGTGAAAGATGGCCGACAGCGCTTCTCAGATGTGCTGAATGGAGGTCACATGGCTAGAAAGAGCCAGAGCAGAGCTCCACCTCATGCCTTTGGGCTCCCCAGGATGCGGGTCCTGCTCAGCTGTGCCTGCACGGAACTGCGGTCAGCAGGCGGGGCCAGGCACAGGAAGACAAAGAGGGAGACGGGACGCCCAGCGCTTCGGGGGCGGGCTGCGGGCAGCGGAGCAGATCTGAAGGGAAGCACACTCTGCTCCTTGCCAGCTTTTCCGCAGGCAATTTCAGCCAGCCTCCCGATGTGTCGAGTGAGGACGGCTGTGATGATTACCTGAGAGACCGCCGGTAGAGCTTTGGGCAGAGGACCAATCAATTGTAACTATTTTAAAGTGCTTTCTACTTTTAATGACTAGCAAGAATTTGGAATTTGCCATCAAATCTTCAAATACGTTTTTTCCCTGCAACTTGGAACATGAGTATTAGGATAAATTAACAGAAAATTCTACCATGATGTCCCTTGGTACAATGAGTTCTGTATGATTAAAAACAAAAAACCCCCAAATATCTAGGTGCATGATTTTGTCTTTATATGAGACTACTATGAAGTATATCCATATTTGCTTCTGCATAATTTAGTCAGTCCTGACTACAAATGGTTATATTGTTGGTTGATCATTATATTTTGCAATGGCTGAGCATTACAAGCAGTTGGGAAGCTGTTTTTAAGAAGTATTTATATATGTAACTCTCCCTCCATATATACACATACACACATATACATTTATATAACATATATTTACATATGTGTATATATATACACATATACAGAGAAGGCAATGGCACCCCACTCCAGTACTCTTTTGCCTGGAAAATCCCATGGACGGAGGAGCCTGGTAGGCTGCAGTCCATGGGGTCGCTAAGAGTCAGACAGGACTGAGCAACTTCACTTTCACTTTTCACTTTCATGCATTGGAGAAGGAAATGGCAACCCACTCCAGTGTTCTTGCCTGGAGAATCCCAGGGACAGGGAAGCCTGGTGGGCTGCCGTCTATGGGGTCCCACAGAGTCGGACACGACTGAAGTGACTTAGCAGCAGCAGCATATGTATATTTATATACAATCAATCACACATGTGTAAATATACACAGACACAGATACACACACACATACATATAAATATTCCTGGACTTCTTCAAAGGCTTTCTCAATAAAAATACACGATGAGGAATATGAAGAAATCAGTGTTTTTTAAAAGCACAGTTGGTGATTCTGATAATCAGCTGAGTCTGGAATTTACTGGTTGGAAAATGGGCCAGAGATATGATTCAATGATTCTTCTGTTAGTCTTTCTCAAATGGATTCATAGTTTAGGAGTGTTCAAGAATGTTCTAGAGAGTTCTAGAATGCCTTCCCTGGTAGCTCAGCTGGTTAAGAATCTGCCTGCAATGGAGGAGACCCAGGTTTGATTCCTGGGTCAGGAAGATCCCCTGGAGGAGAGATAGGCTACTCATTTCAGTATTCATGGGCTTCCCTGATGGCTCAGATGGTAAAGAATACACCTGCAATGTGGGATACCTGGGTTGGATCCCTGGGTTGGAGAGATACCCTGGAAGAGGGCATGGCAAGCCCACTCCAGTATTCTGGCCTGGAGAATCCCATGGACAGAGGAGCCTGGGGGGCTACAGTCCATGGGGTGCAGTCAGACACAACTGAGCGACTAAGCACACACAGAATGCTTTAGCAAGTTTACTTATTAGGATTTGAATTGTTCAATTTGAATTTTCATTATTCATTTTCTTGAACAGAGTGTATAGGAATTTCACTAGGCTCTTTTCCAGGGAACCAGAAAAAAATGTTCCCAGTAAGGATGAAGACAGTGGGATCTTGGTTCGACTCCCCCACATCCAGCCTGGTGACCTGAACAAGGGCTGCCACTCTGAATGGGAGCCTCCGTCTCCTCTGGCTACCCATTTGCAAAATCATCAGATGAAACAACAGGTTTCAGCTCATGCATCTGTTCCACCCTGATTGACAGCAAATGCCTGGAAAAGTCTTTTGAGAAAGTTCCCGAGGCAGAGTAGAGATCAGCAAAACACAGGGGCTTTGGTGAATGGGTCTGTCACAGACATGGGGCAAAGACGAAGGGCCACATGTGCTGGGTCTGGCCATTCCAGGACCAGATAACCTTTCAGTCCTTTTGAAGCTGAAAAGTTTGATAAATCCATGAATCAACCAGAAATAATTCATTTTTTTATGAAACAAAATATGCTCTGGGAAAACCATCATTATGTGAAATAAAAAGCTCACATTGCTTTTCACATGAAGAAATGAAAGTACTCAAGCTGAGTGATCTGAACAGACCAAATGTTTCAACTGAATCAAGAAAGAAATCAGTAACTTGAAAGAGGAAAAAACCAGCCTTAGGACGACAACATGAACTAAGAATGGAGAACTGATTCAATTGTTTCCAAACAGCCAATCATTTACTTGCTTTATTTGTGACTTTGTGCATAATTAACCAAAATCCTGATTAGCCTCAATCTTGTTTGAGATGATAAAATTGCACCAAACTGAACCACTCGAATGATTAATTCTTGTATTAGGTGTTTCTAAAATTACAGTATGCTATTTCCAAGAACAATGTCTTGTTATAATAAGAGCTCTCAATCCCACAGATATGAGAGAGGCTTTAATTTAAATCTCAGGGGCGTCATTCATGCACTTCACCAGCAGAGCTATTGAATTAGGTAATCTCTTTCGTTCTTGGGAAAATATCGAGATTGTAAAATGTTGCGATGTATGAAAACCAGATCCACGAAATACGCTACAAAAATGAAAAGTAATAGAATGATTCTAAAAATTCTATCCAAGACACGGGCTATACTCAGTGTATGTGGAGGGTGGTTTTAATGATCTGGTCTAAACTGTAAATGCATCACAAGTCTTCCTTTCATTATAGTGAGTTACTGGGTCTGATTAGAGCAGAATGACTTAACAAGGGAATGACTGTGCCCCCTCAGGATGCTGGGCCACGTCTGGAGATATTTTCATTGCCATGACTTGGAAGTTGAGTAGGGAGGGGGAGTCGTCTTACTGGCATGGAGTGGGTAGAGCTCAGAACTATTACTAAACACCTTGCCATGTACAGGACAAACCTTCACAACAGAAAAATTTTCAGCCTAAACGTTAAGAGTGCCGAAGCTTAGAGATCCTACATCAGCCTCTGAGATATTCCAAATGCCACCTAACAAACGCTGGTCAAAGAATCTCCAAACCCTCCCTTATATTAGGGAACAAACTGGCCTCTTGATCCAGCTCAGATGCTGACTCAGGTGACTATTTGTCTTTTCAAAAATTTCCCTTTGCTGTAGTTTCATTATTTATTTACATTCTCAACCTACTAAACATCAGTGCTTACAATGTGCCAGGCACTTTATAAATACCAGCACTTATAAACACCAGCTCATATGAGGTAGATCCTGTCATTATCTCATTTTTTACAAACGAGGGACGTAGGGCAGGGCAGGGAGAGTCAGTTGTCCAAGGCCACCCAGCTAGGCAGGGGCGGAGTAGGAGGCAAACTCAGGTACTGGGCCTAAGAGCCTCTGTTCTCAACATCCATACCAAGTCATGCTGGAAAATTAAATCCACTGTTTTCCAAGGTCCCATCACTTTCTTCTCACTCCATCGCCTTCTCTCATGTCTGATTTCATCAGGAAGCCCTCTCCCCACTGCTTCTGAGGGCTGACCCTCTGTTACCCGTATTCCTGGTGAGTTTAGGACATGTGTGTGTTTGTGCCTAATCATGTCCAACTCTTTGTGACCCCATGGACTGTAGCCCACCAGGTTTCTCTGTCCATAGGATTCTCAAGGCAAGAATACTGGAGTGGGTTGCCATTTCCTCCTCCAGGGGATCTTCCCAACCCAGGGATCGAACCCAGGTTTCTTATATCTCCTGCATTGGCAGGTAGGTTCTTTACCATAGTGCCATCTGGGAAGCCCACAGGTTTAGGATGAAGATAATTAAAAACCACGTGGACCTCCGAACTTTCGCTGAATGTCCCCTGGATGCTCCCCAGTGTGCCAGAAACTCTACAGACACAATTTCCAATCTCCTCAAACCATCTGAAGTGGGTGTTCTCATCTCCATCTTATATGTCAACCCAACCTCCAAGTTCAAGCAACCTTCCCAGAGCGACGCCATTAATACGTGGCGGACCCAGAATCTGGAGTCACATCTTTCTGTTTCCAAGTCCTGAGCTCTCTTGACATCACGCCGCCCATCAGGAAACATATATCTCACACGCGCTGCATGGGGGAATTAGGGCGGAGGAAAGTAACATGACACCACCTTCTCTGCACAGAGACAGACAGCTCAGAATCTCAAGGCCACCAGATCAGAGGGTGCCCATGAGCCAGTTTCACCCCAGAGGTATTTGATGAGTCCTCCCAGCCTTTTATTTTTCTAAAGAAAATTGAATGTGTGGTCGATATTTTACAAATTAGGAAATTTCACAACATTTTTTTCAGATTTCTGGTTTCTCTTTAAAAATCAGGCATATCTGTCAACACGTGCTGATGTACATTCCTGCAGGGCAAAAATCCACATGCTTTCTCCAGGTCATCAGTTTCTCACACACACACGCATGCACTCACACACCGTCCACCAGCCAAGCTTCTATGTTCTACAGTATCCCAGGCATGCAGCTCTAATTTAGATGCCGAAAGTAATCCACCCCATTACTGGAATCTGTGATCAGCAGTCAGAGAATAAACTCCTTTGCTCTTTTCAGGTTTCTGCCCAGCTCACCTCCCCCAGCGCACTTGTTGCTGTTTAGTCGATAAGCTGTGTCCGACTCTTTTGCGACCCCATGGACTATAGCCCCCAGGTGGCTCAGTGGGTAAAGAATTCGCCTACAATGCAGGAGACACAAGAGCCATGGGTTTGATCCCTGGGTTGGGACGATCCCCTGGAATAGGAAATGGCAAGCCACTCCAGTATTCTTGCCTGGAGAATCCCATGGACAGGGAAGCCTGGCAGGCTGCAGTCCATGGGGCTGCAAAGAGTTGGACACAACTGAGCGACTAAGCAGCAGGGACTGTAGCCCAGCAGGCTCCTCTGTCCATGAGATTCTCCAGGCAGGAATACTGGAGTGGGTTGCCATTTCTTCCTCTAGGGGATCTCCCCAACCCAGGGATTGAACTTGAGTCTCCTGCAGGGGCAGGTGGGTTCTTTACCACTGAGCCACCAGGGAAGTGCACACAGTGTTTATATACAAACAGTAAAACCCTCGTTGATTGCTATTAACCAGACAGAAGAAAACCACCCTTAAAAACAGGCATAAGCAAGATAAACAAATAGGCAAGATGGAGCAGGCTGAAAGTTCGCATCTTACAAACACGGACTTTCTGTTGGAGCCTTACTTGGGGTTGTTGCAATGTCTCTCCTGATACCTGACACCTCCGCCACACGTTCGGGAACACTCTGACCACTTCGACCAGGCGGACCACTGGCCGTGGATGGGCCGGGGCCCCAGGTCCCCCAGCTTGACACACTGGCCTTGCCGACACCACTGTGAAAACAATGTGTGACATTCAGAGACCAGCTGGGAAAGTGGGCAGAAGTTAGACACCTGCGGGACAACGGGAAAAACCCGTCTGGCAGCAAACAGGAGGCTGCAGATGCTCTCAAGGCATTGCTAGCCACACCTGCCGGTACCCCCTGTTCAGCGCATGCATTCTGAATGGCTGACATCTACGGGAAAAGGCATCTGTCACCAGCGGGCTGAGTAGGGCAGGCTTTGTGAGCCATCCGGGTGACATGTGCAGATAAGGGTCCACCCAAGAGCCCAGGGAGGCAGCGCAGATGTGCCCATGGAGCCTGCCTTGACATTTGCAAACAATGGGGTGCAGAGAACCCCAGGCTCATGCCTTCCAAGGGAATCTGTTTTTCAGACAGGAACACAGAATTTATCATGATGATTATCACATGAGATAGACAGGTATAATTATGCATACATTTTTATTTCAAACCATCCCCATAAGAGCATTTCTGATGACACCGAGTAGCTTTCAGGCCACACAAACTGTGCCTCTAGGTAACCCTTTGCCCCCGTCTGTATGAAAGGTCCGGCTGATGACTTTGGGCAGAGTGTCCCTTCCAAACTAGCTCTGGGTCTCTCCTGGGCTGGTGATCTGCTCAAGTTCAAGAGCTGTTTTCTGTGCAGATCTTTCCATCTGTATTCTCCTTTGTCCTTCAGTCCAGTTATGCGGGTTCCCTCTGTCCCTTGGGGCCCCCAAGGAGTGGTTTTCTTCCCCCTGTGGTGCTTTTATTATGAGCAAGTTCTGCATGACTTAGCATGACTGCACACTTGCCTAAAAGCCGCTGCAATGAGATCCAAAGAGTTGGGGTTTGGATCATGCCAGGTTCTACCGAGGAGTGGGGGTTCAGTTACAGAATTAAGGGGAGGGGGTTTTCACTTTCAAATCTCCACTTTTCCCCTGTGACACCCTTGGCTTCGTGGCTGTTTGCTATTTGCAAGGCTTGGTTGCGAGTGTATTGGGACGAGGTCAAAAGAGGACTTCCTCTCAATTCCTTGCCATGTGCTTATGAGCTCCCCCAGTTCTCTTTCCCCAGATTCCTTGCCACTTCAGAGTTTACACGAAATCATACCGCATGCCTCAGAACTTTGAAGGGGGGATGATGGGTCATTTGAGGATTTTGTCAACCATAAGCATGAATCTGAACCTTCCCCACCAGGAATATGATTTTCCTGGGCTAAGCTCAGTGGTTGTGACAAAGTAACAACAGCCAACAACAATAACAGAAGCAGCTACAGTTTATGAAGTTGCTTATAGGTCCACAAGGATGCCACAGAAGGGTGGGGGAAACTTGATACAGTAACTAATACAACTCTCACAAAGCATGAAGCAGTGAATAACTGAGTGAGAGAAATTTAGCAAAGAAATACTAACTTGCTCAAACTACCCAACTAGCAACACAATTAGCAGAGACTGGGATTAAACTCAGTGGCCTAAGCTCCAATGGCAGAAAGTAAAGAGGAACTAAAGAGCCTCTTGATGAGTGTGAAGGAAGTAAGTGAAAAAGCTGGTTTAAAACTCAACATTCAAAAAACTAAGATCATGGCATCCAGTCCCATCACTTCATGGCAAATAAATACATGGGGAAAAAGTGGAATCAGTGACAGATTTTATTTTCTTGGGCTCCAAAATCACTGCAGACAGTGACTACAGCCATGAAGTTAAAAGACCACTTGCTCCTTGGAAGGAGTTATGACAAACCTAGACAGCATATTAAAAAGCTGAGACATCACTCTGCTGACAAAGGCCCATATAGTGAAAGCTATGGTTTTTCCAGTAGTCATGTACTGATGTGAGAGTTGGACCATTAAGAAGGCTGAGTGCCAAAGAATTGATGCTTTTGAATTGTGGTGCTCGAAGAGTCCCTTGGACAGCAAGGAGCTCAAACCAGCCAATCCTAAAGGAAATAAACTCTGAATATTCACCGGAAGGACTGATGCTGAAGCTCCAATACTTTGGTCACTTGATGGAAAGAGCCAGCTCAATAGAAAAGACCCTGATGCAGGGAAAGATTGAAGACAGGAAGGGAAGGGGATGACAGAGGATGAGATGGTTGGATGGCATCAATGACTCAATGCACATGAGTTTGACCAAGCTCTGGGAGATGGTGAAGGTCAGGGAGGCCTGGTGTGCTGCAGTCCATGTGGTCACAAAGAGTTGAACACAACTTAGTAACTGAACAACAACTATTAGAACATTTAGGTATTTCTAATCTAAGAGAATTTACTATAAGGGACAGAATGCCTCTATTGGGCATGTCAGAAGCTCATTGATGGCCCTGGGAGGGGAGTCTCAGATGTGCTGTATGGAGGGGCAGTCCTTTCTTTGTTACTGAAGGAAATACCTGCTTCCTGAGACTTGTCTATACTGAATCAAGTTTAAAAAGCAAACAGTCAAGGGGCTCCCCCAGCAGTCCAGTGGTTAAGAATCCGCCTTGCAATGCAGGGGGGCATGGGTTCAATCCTTGACTGGGGAACTAAGATCCCACATGCTGTGGAGCAACTAAGCCCATGTGTTGCAACTGCAGAGTCTGAGCACCACCACTAGAGAGTCCGTGTGCTGCGATGAAGAGCCCACACGGCCCAGAGGTGGTTCTGTGGGCCACAGCGAAGAGCTGACATAGCCAAATAAATATAAATTGTTAAAACAGCAAACAGACAATGAAACCCTCCAGCTCACTGAAAGAGAAACACTTAAGCCCAAGCCTCCATCTAAAAACGGAAAACAAAGGCAGAAGGAAAAAACCCTTCTTAAAAAAAAATGGAGCCAACTCGGCTATATTAGCTATGAGTTTTAGAAGAGCTGCTAAAGAATAGCTAGTTAATTGAAAGCGAAGTCAGAAAATAGATGCAGCCAAAGCATTCCGTTCTGAGGTCATGGTACACGTAGTTTGGGTCCACTGCGTTATTAAGTCTCTAGAACTAAAAACTAGCAAGTATGCAGTTTACCATACTTAAGCCACAAACGGTCCCTTCCGCGGCAGGCATGAACTTGGTCTCACACCTGTGGCCCACTCGGTGGCACCAAAGGGATTTGCAAATGTCCTGAAAGGAAAGAAGGAGCTGGTAAGTGTGATGATACAATAAAAATGAAAATATCCAAAGCTGTTGTACACCACATTCTGTTTTGAGGTGGCTGAAATGGGATGTTATCTGGAAAGGAGAGGCAAGTGAAGTTAGCGGTGGCAAAGTAACTGGTAAAACGTCCTAGCAAACGTAGAAGCAGGAAATTTCCACATTATCTGTATATTCATATGTGTTTAGTAATGACTAGGAGGTAACGATAGTTAACTTAGACACTTTTAACTAAGAGATTCAGCATAGCACCATCACCACCACTATTATCATCAAAGTAGAATAGATCAAGACCAGATTAATGCAACTCTGATTCAAAGCCTTGTTCTGCATTTCCCAGGTTGCATGAACTATGGTAAAGCTATAGAAGCCCTTTAAATGGCAGTTTCCTCATCTATGAATAAGTGATAAAATCAGCACTTGCCTCAGAAGGGTTATTCCCAAGGATGAAAGTGTAATGACCATTGCCTTCTTGACCTTTATAACTTTCAAGCATCTGGACAACTTCATTCTTACACCAGACCGATGAAATAAATTAACTCTCAAGCTAATTTATTTGCTTGAGAAGGAAATGGCAGAAGATGGGAGAAGGACATGGCAACCCACTCCAGTATTCTTGGCTGGGAAATACCATGGACCGAGGAGCCTGGCGGGCTACAGTTCATGGGGTCGCAGAGTCAGACACAACTGAGTGACTAAATAACAACAAGCTGGATTGTACTAGGCAGAATGATGCCCTCTCCCCATGCAAACAACCACATCCGAGCTCTAGGAACCTGTGACTGTCCTAGGTGATAACAGCAAAGGAGAATTAAAGTTGCAAATAAAATTGATGGTGTTAATCCATTGCCTTTGAGATGGAGATGGTCTTAGATTTTCCAGATGGACCCCAGGTAATCACATGGGTCCTTAAACAGAGAAGAGGGTGCCAGTAGAGAACCAGAGAGATGGCACTGTGGGGAGGACTCAGGGAGGTGTTGCTGGCTTTTGAAGAGGGAGGAGGAGGCCATGAATCAAGGGATACAAGCAGCTTTGGGAGGCTGGAGAAGGCAAGAAAATGCCAGCTCTTCTAGAGTTTCCAGAAGGAGCACAACCTCACCAACTCTTGACTGTAGACCAGTGTGATGCATTTCAGAAGTCTACCTCCAGAACTGCAAGAAAATACATTTGAGCTGTTTTAACTCAATCAGTTCATGGAAACTGATTCCAGCAGCCACAGGTAATGAATACTGTCATTAACATCATTTAGTGGTGGACACTAGTCCTTTACATTGGGATCCCCAAGCCCCAGGGCATGGACCAGTACAGGCCTGTTAGGAGCTGGGATGCACAGCAGGAGGTGAGCTGCAGGTGAGTGAGCGAAGCCTCATCTGTGTTTACAGCTGCTCCCATCGTGCTCATTACGGCTTGATCTCTGCCTCCCGTCAGGTCATTGGTGACATTAGATTCTCACAGGAGCACAATAAGTGCAATGTGCTTGAATTATCCTGAAACCACTCCGTTGCCGTTGCCATTGCCACTGCTCTGCTCCATGGAAAGATTGTCTTCCAAGAAACGAGTCCCTGGTGGCATGAAAGACTGGGGGCCATTGCCTTATATCACCTCATTTAGATGAGGGAACTGAGCAAGATGCTGGCACTCTCAAGCTGTCAAGTCACCAAGCTGGTAAGTGCCAAAGAGGCCGGATTCCAGAGTCTGGGTCCTTGACCACAGCACTGGATCTGCTTTCATTACCAACGGTTGTCAAAAAGCTCTCAACTTCTCTACCCCTTGACTGTCTATTTATAAAGTAAAGTGACTGAACCAGATTCCTTCCCGTTCAAAAGGTAAACTTGCTTTTCAGAATGACATCATAAATGGAAGGTCAAAATCACGAATCATCAGTCATTCTGTTTCATTTGCCACATTCTAGTGACCAAGGTCCATTTTGGGGAAAATTAACAATGAGGGAGAAAACAACATGATTTTTATGGTCACTTGTTGGAGCCCTGAAAATTCAATGAACCAGGCACCCAATTCTCCAAGCATTCCAGTTAACAGAGATTCCATGGTTAGAAACACATGGCAAGAACATACTTAGAAATCTTTGACAACAAAAGTGTTCCATTAGACAGAAAACATAGGGAAACAGGAGGTGCAGGCAGTGAGTCTTGTCTTGTGGGTTGTATAGTGTGTCTCTTAAAAAGAGAAGGGAAGGACCTCTTGATCCCTGGGTTGAGAAGATCTCCTGGAGGAGGGCATGGCAAACCATTCCAGTACTCTTGCCTGAAGAATCCCATGGACAGATGAGCCTGGCGGGCTACAGTCTGTGGGGTCACAAAGAGTCGGACACGACTGAAGTGATTTAGCACGCTTGCACAAAGTATTTCCAAATCTCAACACAGCTCATAAGACACTACATGGAAACGTTTCCCATGGAAATGGACCTGTCACTGACATTAGTAGAAAGCGTGAGGCAGCCTTCCAACTAGACGAATGAAGTTTACCATCTCCGTGCATTCCCATCTGGGTCACCCTGAATCCAAGAGGGACCAGTTAAGGTGGAAAAAACCCGTCTCTATCAAAACGAAACAGAGGGATGGGAGGTCACCATGGAAACAAAGCTGCAGCGAGAAAGGCTTTCAGAATTAAACTGCTTTCTCTCTTACAGCCCAGGTCAAGCCATAACACACACACAGAGCCAATGTGGCAGCCACCAAAATGGCCCCAGAGTGGACCAAAGCAACGGAGGCCCCAATCCGTGGCCAACGCCAAGCCACAGGGCCAAGGAAAAGGGGCAGCTGGAGGAGACCAGGAAAATCAAGCAAAACACAGAAACACAGGGATTCCAGAGTGAAATACGACTGGCTGTGCAAACATGTTATTTCTTTTGTGGTGGAGCACAGAAGTCAAGTGTAATTATAGCCAACGACGTGTTCTGACGACCCCAGAGCCTTCAGAGCAAGCTTTCTTTCAAAAGAAACAGAAATCAGAGTTTGCACTTTTTTCTTTCTTGTTCTTACCTCTTTTTATTTTTTCAGCCTATTCTTCTAACTTTTCCTTATCTATAATTCCTTAGTCTTAAGTCATAATTTAAGGGAAAAAGAAAATAAGCATGGAGACCCCAAAGGCCTTGTGTTGCCTGGATGTGATTTTTAAGGAGTCTCAGCGCTGTCCATTGTTCCATCTGGTCCCTGGGTGCCCACCTTCTCCTACTGTTTCTAATGATTGGATGCCCCTTTAAGGGAAGTATGAGATGCACAAAGGTTAAAGGTCTCTGCCAATCCAACTTTATCAAGCATCTCAAATTTAATACAACCAAAACACAATTCCCCAGCTGTCCCCCCAAATCTGTTCCATGTTCCACAGCTCACTTATGACACCCCCATCCTATCAGCTGCACAAGCCCCAAGCCCCAGAGTCATCTTTGGCTCCTCAAGAGAAGCTACTCCTGCTTCCTTGAGGAATGATGAGAAAGAGATAGAGGCAAAATTGTCCATGTTCTGAAAACAGGAGTGCTAACAATATGTGGGCTTTGATCAGATGTCCTTGGTGGCCCAGGGGTTAAGACTTAACGCTCCCAATAAAGAGGACACAGGTTCGATCCCTGTTCAGGGAACGAAGATCCCACATGCTATGTGGAACAGCCACAAGAAATATGTGGCCTTTGATTATCATTGTAAATCCAATAAGCAGTTACTGAGTATCTGTTAATACGTCAGGTATATGCCAGGCATTGCAGACACTCTATCTACTGAGGCAAGAGACATACACAGACAGTTAAAATATTAGTATCACAAGTCTGTGAAGGTGGCATAAAGGGTGAAAACAGAGCTCAGGGAAAGTGGAGTTTAAGTTTCCTTGGGGGAAAAACGGAGGTAATATTTGAGCTGAATCTTTAACAATAGTAATAATAAAAAAGAGAAATACTTGTCCTCATGGCCACGCAGCATTTCAGGATGGAAAGCACACAAAGACCTGTGGACACGGAACCAAGAAATGCCTGAAAAACTTACAAGCTCATCAACACAGCTGGACTCTAAGTCCCTGCGAGAGTTGCTAGAAGTTGAAATGTGATGTAGTAAATTTAGCAGATTACAAAGTAGCTGTGATTTAGATACTAGAAAGTTTCTGTTTATTCCTCCCAATGTCAAATTCTTTTTAAAATAATTTTTACTGGGGGTATAACTTCATGGTATATACCACTTCATGGCAAGTAGATGGGGAAACAATGGAAACAGTGACAAATTTTATTTTCTTGGGTCCCCAAATCACTGCAGATGGTGACTGCAGCCATGAAATTAAAAGATGCTTGCTCCTTGGAAGAAAAGCTATGACAAACCCAGACCAGCATATTAAAAAGCAGAGACATTACTTTGCCAACAAAGGTCTGCCTAGTCAAATCTATGGTTTTTCCAGTAGTCATGTATGGATGTGAGAGTTGGACTATAAAGAAAGCTGAGTGCTGAAGAATTGATGCTTTTGAACTGTGGTGTTGGAGAAGACTCTTGAGAGTCCCTTGGACTGCAAGGAAATCAACCCAGTCAATCCTAAGGGAAGTAAATCCTGAATATTCATTAGAAGGACTGATGCTGAAGCTGAAGCTCCAGTACTTTGGCCACCTGATGCAAAGAGCTAACTCACCAGGAAAGACCCTGATGGTAGGAAAGACTGAAAGCAGGAGGAAAAGGGGACGACAGAGGATGAGATGGTTAGATGGCATCACCAACTCAATGGACATGAGTTTGAGCAAACTCCAGGAGATGGTGAAGGACAGGGATGCCTGGCGTGCCGCAGTTCACGAGGTCACAAAGAGTCGGACAGGACTGAGTGACTGAACAACAACAACAAAATAACAGACATATGGGATTCCCAGGTAGAGCTAGTGATAAGGAATCTGCCTGCCATTGCAGGAGACACAAGAGACGTGGTATTTGATCCCTGGGTTGAGAAGATCCCCTGGAGAAGGCAATGGCACCCCACTCCAGTACTCTTGCCTGGAAAATTCCATGGATGGAGGAGCCTGGTAGGCTGCAGTCCATGGGGTCGTGAAGAGTCGGACACGACTGAGTGACTTCACTTTGACTTTTCACTTTCATGCACTGGAGAAGGAAATGGCAACCCACTCCAGTGTTCTTGCCTAGAGAATCCCAGGGATGGGGAAGCCTGGTGGGCCGCCATCTCTGGGGTCGCACAGAGTCGGACACGACTGAAGCGACTGAGCAGCAGTAGCAGCAATAAAAGTAGTTTCTAAGGACTGAGTGTGAATGCTGAAGTTTAGGAAACACTGGTATTACCTAACAAGGAGGAAGCACCCATGCTCATCAGTATGGGTGAGGAGATTTGTTTAACTGCTACTATTTAGAAGTTGGGTGGCTTTGGGCAAATGGAATTCTCTGAGCCCCAGTTAAAAAGCAGGTGATGATTCTCCCTTCAAAAGGCTTTTGTGAAGGTTGAGAAACAGTGAAATATGTCTCTAAGCAGAACGCCGTGTGTGGAGCAGAGGCTTGCTTAGCAGTTACTACAGGGTGATGGGCGGTGGTGGTGCTGCAATGGTGGGAATGGTGGTAGAGAAAAGGAAGAGACAGGAGAGAGGAGGGGAGGGAAGAGACACAGAGATGGGAAGAGCAGCTGCCAATCTCCATAATTTCCAGGTCTCCAGACACTCAGGATTCCCATATTTCTCTTTGGATACCAGGAAGCAACCAGCTTAAAAATGATTCTACTTTTTAGTGATGTTGAGATGATCAGTGGCATGGTTGTTGACCAATTAGAAGGATGTTTCTCCCATTTCTACCTCCTGGACTTTTGCTTTTTCCCATGTATCTTTTTCATAAAAAGATAAGTCTTCCTTTTTTTAATTTTAAATTTTATATTGGTGTATAGTTGATTAACACCCTGATTCAATTCCTGGGTCAGGAAGGGCCCCTGGAGAAGGGATAGACGACCCACTCTAGTATTCTTGGGCTTCCCTGGTGGCTCAGCTGGTAAAGAATCCGCCTGCAACGTGGGAGACCTGGGTTCAGTCTCTGGGTTGGGAAGATCCCCTGGAGAAGGGAACGGCTACCCACTCCAGTATTCTGGCCTGGAGAATTGCATGGACAGAGGTGCATCCCATTGACTGTATCGTCCATGGGGACGCAGAGTCGGACATGACCGAGCGACTTTCACTTTCAAAGTTGACTAACAATGTTGTGTTAGTTTCAGGTGTGCAGCAAAGATGAATGGATAAAGAAGATGTGGTATATGGATACACAATGGAATATTACTTAGCCATAAAAAAGAATGAAACAGTGCCATTTGCAACAACACAGACCGACCTAGAGATGATCATGTACTGTGCTGTGCTTAGCCACTAAGTCGTGTCTGGCTCTTTGTGGTCCCATGGACCGTAGCCTACCAGGCTCCTCTGTCCGTGGGGATTCTCCAGGCAAGAATACTAGAGTGGATTGCCATTTCCTACGCCAGGGGATCTTTCCAACCCAGGGATCGAATGCGTGTCTCTTGGGTCTCCTGCATTTGGTAGGCAGATTCTTTAACACTGTACCACCTGGGAAGTTTATCATACTAAGTGAAGTAAGTCAGAGAAAGACAAATATCATATCATATCACTTATATGCAGAATCTAAAAAAAAATGATACAAACTTATTTACAAAACAGGTAAGTGTTCCTTGAAAGAAAGACTTCACACAAAAATCTTGTTAAAATTACTCAAAAGAGACCTTGAATTTTTACATACCAAAAGAAGTTAGCTGCCAAAGATTGTGTTCATATTACTGTAAAAGGTATATGTATGCATTTTGAAGGGGTGATGGTCTTATATGAATTACATTAAAGGTGAGGGTAGGATGATTTAAGAGAATAACACTGAAACATGTACATTACCATACATAAAATACATGACCAGAGCAAGTTCTGTGCGTGAAGTAAGGCAGCCAAAGCTGGTCCTCTGGGACAACCCAGAGGGATAGGGTAGGGAGGGAGGTGGGAGGAGGGGTTCAGGATGGGGGGACACATGTATACCTGTGGCTGATTCATGATGATGTATGGTAAAAACCATCACAATACTGTAAAGTAATTATCCTCCAATTAAATTAATTAATTAAAAAAAAAAGAGTATGAAACACAATGAAATGAACAAAAACAGTTACGAGCATTAGGTGAAAGCCATTGTATCTAGATTTACTACTTGTGATAAAATCGTTGTCTACAGAGGAGGAATTTGGTATTTAAACCAGGCACGGTCTACAGGGGATAAGTCTGGATAATTCATCGACAGTAAAATTGCCACTTAATTATCACGCCAAACAAATGACATTTCAGAGGTAACCCAGACTCTAACCCTTGGCCTTAGCAAACCAAATGTTTATACTTCTGTTAGACTCTTAATGTAGGTTTGGAATCACAAGAAACATACCTTCACAAGACCAAGGCCGCATAACTTGGCTTTGGCCCCAAACTGCCACTTGCACTGCGTGTCGGCGTCGTACATCTGTCCTGGCAGTTTGTCTGGGTATTTATACTGTCCTGTTTGCTTGGGCTCATCCACCAGACACCCAGCCTGAGGTGTGCTGCAATAACACATCCTTATTAGTTCCCATGTTTATCTGTGATCTCGCCACACAGAACACTACACCTCTGAATGCATTTACGAAAAGGAAAATGTAACATGGCAAAGCAATAGGCACGTGCTTAAAATTAAGAGTGAGTCCTGTCCTGTCTAAGAAAACGAAATTTACAGGACCACAAAGTGTTTACGTGGGACCGGAAGTTACAGTTATCTGACTGGTTAAGCTTGGCCTGCGAGGAGATGGGGAACGTCAACTTTCCCCAACGGTCTCATTCAACAATATTCAACAAATTTTTACTGCGTGCCTGCTCTGTGGTGAGTACTAAAGTCATAAAATAAACTAGAGACAATTACTTGTCTCCACAAAGTTGAAAGTCATGCTGTGTGTGTGTTTGTTTTAAACAGATAATGGGGTGTGGTCAAAGATGTATTTTACCTCCAGTAATCTCTATGAGCAACAAATGAATAAGGTTTTTGAAAGAAATCAGGAGAAAGGATACAATGGGAACAAAGCAGAACGATCTCCCCGAAGTATGCTGAACTGGGATGTGTTGGAAAAAAGCACAGTCCAAATGGGGTGGATTTTCATGCACCTTATCTCCACTTACTTAAATTAATTAAACTAGGGCATCAGTGAGAGATAAAACAGCATGGTGGTTACACATGACTTTGGAGTCAGACAGATGGGGGTCTAGTCAACCAAGCCAATACAACCAACTCCTGTGTATCTGATTACTAACAGAATCTGACTTCTGTAAGAGTTGTTCACAGATCAAGCAAGACAAAGTAACACGCTCAACAGAGCACAGGAAGCATTCAAAGTTAGCTTTTCTTGTTCTTATTGTCATCATCAGCCGAAAGAATTTAACTATATCATATTCAACTTATAGTAAGAAATTCAATTTATACTAAGTTGACCTTGATTTATCATATTTATTGATTTTATTCTCACATGAGATAGGAAAGGTAACTTTAGGCCCCAGACCGTAAATTGAAAATTAGTAAGAATTTCTCCTATGTGACAAAGTCACATAGCAAAAGCATTGTTAATATTTCACTGTCCTTTGAGGCATCATTTGGTTTGACATCCTTCCACTGAATCATCCTTGCCTGTGTGTATGGCTAATTCTGTAAACATCTGCAAATAATATGCAATGGTACAGGTTAAAGAAAAAGTATTAAGAGTATTAATTCCCAAAGAAACTTGGTTAGTTTCCCTAATACCTGGTCAAGAGGAGATGCCTTTAGAACCTGAGTGTTCTTGTGCGTCAACATAGATTAACAAGATACATCTGCACACATGTAAAAAATGAGATACATGCATACATGTCTAATGCCTCTAGTGTTGCATAATGTCCAAATGGTTAAATATGTATTATATTTAATAAAATCAAAGGAAACTTCAAATAGTGTCAAGCTGGTGCTCATTATTTAATACAAATCAAACAGTGCTACCTTCCTAACTCCCATTTTACTAATGTAATAAATCTAGGAGTTCTGAGTTACTGAAGGAATTTTACATAGCTATCATGCCCTTTGGGTGTCTTTTGGACACCAAGTTAGCTCCTGGCCATTTCAAACAAAATAGCCAATCGCCACAATGCTCCATTCATTGTCAAACACTCTATTTTAGTACTTTTAATACTCTTATGACCGAGTTGATTGACTAGATTAAAATAATCAGTCACAATAGAAAGATAATACACCCAGCAACCTCTGGATGTCTTAGAGGAGACAGTTCTAAGCACAGCTTTTGGAGTCATAACAGATCTAAGTGTGTCTTTTGTCCTCAACTGACCGGCTGTAGAACCTTCAGTAACACTATTAACCACCCGAAGACTCAATTTCCTCAACTCTAAAATGAGGATAATAACAGGATTGACGTGAGGACTGACTGAGGCATTACGTGGAGAACATGTAACACGGTATTAGGCCTTCCGTGTATTTTTTTCAGCCACAGTCATGACAATATCATCATCATCATCAACCCTCCAAGTATTTGTTTTCAGTCTACTGAGCACCATTCACAGTCACTCCTCCAAACCTGGGAATGCCCTTGGCCCCGGTTTGTCTTCTTACCTAAGGAATTTCTTGAGGTACTGCCGGCTGCATGAAGACCATGAAAACACACCATTGTTTCCGGTCAGCGTGGGTGACATGATATTGCCTTCCGTTTTCCTGCAGGGGTTGCCTTCTCCATCATGAACCATGCCGAAACTAAAACAGAAAGCAAACAGAAAGGCTTCTGTGAACCCATTTTCCAAACTATAAGCAGAGGACGAAAAAGATGTACTGAGAATCAGGGAACCCAAGGGAGGGACAGAGTTACTGAATTGTAAGAAAAGAGAAGTGAAGTGAAGTGAAGTTTCTCAGTCGTGTCCGACTCTTTGCAACCCCATGGACTGTAGCCTACCAGGCTCCTCTGTCCATGGGATTTTCCAGGCAATAGTACTGGAGTGGATTGCCATTTCCTTCTCCAAAGAAAAGAGAGCTGGACCATAAAGAAGACTGAGCGCTGAAGAAGTGATGCTTTTAAACTGTGGTGCTGGAGAAGACTCTTGAGAGTCCCTTGGACTGCAAGGAGATCCAACCAGTCCATCCTAAAGGAAATCAACCCTGAATATTCATTGGAAGGACTGATGCTGAAGCTGAAGCTCCAATACTTTTGGCTACCTGAAGCGAAGAGCCTCCTCTTTGGAAAAGACCCTGATGCTGGGAAAGATTGAAGGCGCGAGGAGAAGGAGCTGACAGAGGATGAGATGGTTGGATGGCATCACCGACTCAATGGACATGGGTTTGAGTAAACTCCAGGAGGTTAGTGAGGGACAGGGAAGCCTGATGTGCTGCAGTCCATGGGGTTGCAAAGAGTTGGATATGACTGAACAACAACAACGATTCTGTTGTGACTCTCATCTACAAACCAGCCACTTACCCATTATTCCTCTCAGTTTATCAGGTTAGTAATGGCAGGATGGCTGTATACTGTGAGCTGATCAGTGAGGGACCCGGGGATTAAAAAAAATTTTTTTAATTAATTTTTACTGGTTGCTTCACAATACTGTGTTAGTATTTACTGTATAGCAAACTGAACCAGCTATATGTATACACATGTCCCCTCTTTTTCAGATTTCCTTCCCTTTTAGGTCACCATAGAACACGGAGTAGAGGTCCCCTAGTTATCTGTTTTATCCACAGTGGTGTGTAAACATCAATTCAGTCTCCCAGTTCATCCCACTGCCTCTTCCCCCTTGGTGTCCATACATTTGTTCTCTACATCACCTATGTCTATTTCGGCTTTGTGAAAAATAAGATCTATGCTACTTTTCTAGATTCAACATACACGTGTGAATACACGGTATTAGAGGTGATGGATCCACACATAGGTATTTATCAACCTCAACATACACTCAGGGAAAGCATTTTCCCAAGCTCCACTCTGCCCAGTTCAGTTCTTCTTTGTACCTAACCAAGAAGCTAAGGGGTTTGTTTGGGAGACAGTCTTTCTAAATATATTTGTGAAGTCCAAAGCAGAGGGAAATTTATGTATAAAGCATCAAAGGAAAGAGTAAGAGTCACAGAAATGGGAATAAGGTGGGGAGAGAGCAAAGCCATTCCTCTAAGAGGAAAAGGTCATTAAACCAGCACCTTAGTGTAGTTTTCCAGATATAAGAAATCCAATTGAATTGGATTTTGAACTTAAATTTTTTTAATTTTCTAACTTTGATTTGATAGCCTATCAGAAGATAATATGCATTTTCTTTGGTACATGTCAAAAGTTTTATCAAAATCTTATGACTTGTTTCCTTCATAATTTAACTATTAGGCCATGTTACTTACAGTCTGAACAACAACAGCAAAGTCCACTTACACACACAATGGAATACTAAGGAGTTATCACATGTTGTTCACAAGAGCCTTGACAATGACTGGCCTCTGTTTGGGCCCTTCTTTCAGTCAAGTGTGATCTTCCCTGGTAGCTCAGCAGATAAAGAATCTGCCTGCACTGCAGGAGACCCTGGTTTGAATCCTGGGTTGGGAAGATCCCTGGAGAAGAGATAGGCTACTCACTCCAGTATTCATGGGCTTCCCTGGTGGCTCAGATGGTAAAGAATCCGCCTGCAATGTGGAGACCTGGGTCTGGAAGATCCCAAGGAGAAGGGAATGGCTACCCACTCCAGTATTCTGGCCTGGAGAACTGCATGGACAGAGGAGCCTGATGGGCTACAGTCCAAGGGGTCTCAAAGAGTCAGACACGACTGAACAACTTCCACAAATGAAACAAACAGTCGAGTACTATCGTAAACCTTATATAAGATGTGTCATATTTATTCCACCCAGATCGATAATAATCATTAGAGCAAAGCCAATGAACCACCCAGCTGGCTTTCATATAAAGCGGTGCATCGAGGGGTCGCTTACTTGTGGCCTGACTCGTGAGCGATGGTGAAGGCCAGGCCAAGCCCTGTGTCCTCATTGATGGTACAGCTTCGGTACTTGCTGCACATCCCACTGATGGGGGCGAACCCTGTTGAGACAGCAATTTCAAGCCCAAAGGAAACACTCCTGATCATTTCCGATGCCCAAATGCTGTGCACACTTTTAGTTTAAAAGATGATTGTACATATATGAAACGGGTCGCCAGTGCAGGTTCGATGCACGATACGGGATGCTTGGGGCTGGTACACTGGGACGACCCAGAGGGATGGTATGGGGAAGGAGGAGGGAGGAGGGTTCAGGATGGGGAACACATGTATACCTGTGGCAGATTCATTTTGATATATGGCAAAACCAATACAATATTGTAAAGTTAAATAAAATAAAATTAAAAAAAAGAGGAAAAAAAAAAAGATGATTGTATTTTTTTTTTTTTTGCAGAAAAACACTAAAGGTATATGTCTCTCTGTCCCCTCTAAATAGATAAGAGTAGAACTTAACACTTTCTTTTTAAAGATACTTTCAGCTGAGTCCTTCAAAGTTCAAATAACTTTTTTAAAAAAGCATGCTTACTTAGGGGCACAGTTGAGTGCCACAGAGACTAGGCAGGCTCTTTTCAGCTATCCAGCTCTGCACTCAAGATGCTTAGGGAATAACCTACAACTTGCATAGTTAAACAATAATTGATCTCATGCCTGCAGGATCATCACAAAGTTTAATAAAGAAAAACACAACAGGAATAAAGCAAAGGGGCCCCCATTCCACACTGAGTTCAATTAAACAGAACAATATTCAGAGAGGGTACAATGAGGCTACTCCACAATTTAAAGATTGTTTCCTTAATAAGAATCCCAAGAGCCAGTCACCCAACAGAAAGTTTCCAGCCTGTGTTTTCAGCTGACATGGGTGTGCATGAAGCATGTGTTCATATCATACCTAGAGTGTCACATGGTTCATTTTTCCAGGAACAGATATCAAATCCCGTGAGTAAGATAGCATGGTCATGCCTCTTGCCATTCTTTCCAACGAGGGCAGACTGCCACTGACAGAAACTATTCAGAGACTGGTCCGCATGATGGTTGATCAGTAATCCTCCCTATGGGAAACCCGCACAAACCAAAGTGTGAATGTGTGACAGACGTGAGAATGTTGCATCACTCCATTTGTACAGGCAAACACAGAAGCCTCACGTTTCTGGAAGAAGGGTCAACAGGGGAAAACACTTGAGCTAAGGTTGGACATAACTGGTGTTTAAAACTGTTGCAGGTAAATGTTCACAATATCGGAAGTAACCACAGAGCACTGGTAGTGTGCTTTGTGGCCAGTTGTATTTCTATAACAAATACATTGGCATCAGTTAGAAACACCTTTGTCCGTCTCACACTGGTACCATCTTTATAGAACTGTTACTACTTTTACAATATAATTATTACTTAGTGGGGTAAAGTTCAATGGATCCTTCAGTTGAGCATGAGGACAGAACTGATCATGGCTTGCCTACTCCTATGTCCAAATTTCCAGGAAAGGGCTCAGCACATCATAGCTACAGTCCCTCAATCAATAAACTGAAAGCTTGCTGAATGGATGAAGAAACAAACAATTACAATATTCTAAAGGGTAAGCAAGGATCTACTTTTAAAATAATTTTTTAATCAAATTTTTCCTAAGAACTATTAACTTGGGTCAAGTTGAGAGTTTTTAGACAAAACCCTTAATCATCAGTGAATTAGGATGCTGCTGACTTTGAGTCCTTGGGGACAGTATAAGCGGTAAATTAGAAGTACCTCCCAAACAACATACACCTTTTCTTCTTTTCTAAAATTCTAAGAATAATTTGATACCTTGTTAACCTCAGGAGCACTAGAGACCTGGCAATTATATTCATTTTTGCCTCATCTCTGACTCTCTGCTTTGTCCATTCATTACAGATGAAGAGGAAAAGCCTTAGGGGACTTAAAAAATAGTCAGATTGGTAATGCCCACCTCAGAAATTACAGTTGTAACATCAAAACACCACAAAGCAGGAGGTGCTGTACAAGTTAACCCTTGATGATATGTTCTGCTTGCATCTCCCTGTAACTAAGCCAAGGCCAGTTAAATATCCCTTGTTTATTTTCTGTAGCTAAGGTGGTGCTGGGAGACAGTAAGCTTTTTACCAGAATTTTCGGATGACTTATTTTCAGTATATTTTCAAAATAGCCTTTTGTAATTACCCAGAATCTCCAACTTGCCAAATCCAGCTAACATTTAAATCTCCTACCAAATGTACTTTCCTTGTGAAGCCTGCATAATATTTTATAATATCTATCTTCTACTTTTTGTATTCATTTTACATTTTTGTAGTCATGTTACAGATGCACTTTTAATCATATTTTATATCACTGTATATCTACACATATATTGTATGTTTAGATATAAATTATCATTTTGTGAGGTTTTAGTATTTAAATAGACAACCCTATTGGATTGTACTTTCCTTGAGGGTAATTAGAAATTTTCAAAGTTGAATTTTTAATGACAGTTCCATGGGGTGGCAACACAGCAGGTGTTCGCTAAGTGTATCCTGAATGGCAGAATGAATGAAGAAAAAAGAAACGCAGTGTGGCACCTACCGGTTCTTGTTCCAGAAGAATGAGGCTAACCACGACAATGTTTATATCACTTCCAATGGTCCCATCTTTAAAGAGGCTGGAAACCTGTTGAAACAAATTGAAATCAGAGAAAAGCAAAAAAAAAAAAAAAAAAATTTTTAATTTCCAAAACTGCAAGGGAATATGAGCAAGTATGCATTGATTTGACCAAATATATTTATGTAGGAAGGCAATTTCCTTCCAACTTAATTTCTTTCAATACAATCACGTGGCTGCATCTGCTGTTTAACTCACGCACGGGAACTCCATGACTCTGAGCTGTCTCAGGGAGGCAGAGGGCTGGGGTCCTGACTGTCTCCGTACCATGTTCATGACCGTGAGAATGTACGTGGTGACATTGGCCTTGCCATGCTTCTCCACCATCTTCTTGTCTGCTACCACAAGGGTTTCCACGTTGAGGCCCTTCTGTGACTTGCCAGCTGACCTTCTGGGCCGTCCCGAGCTCCCATATTCATCAAACCTGAGATAGGTGTCCTCTGTGGGAGGCTTAGGGGCGTCTACAGGGAACAGAAGAGCATTTGGAAGGGCCGTCAGCAGAGCTCAGCGGGGAGACAGACAGACATCTCAACAAGGGGAGGAGGGAGACCACGCAACAAGCACTTTACTCATCTCCTGACAGATGATGCCACTGCACCTGTTCTGAGACTTTGGATCTAATCTGTGGTCAAGAGAGACTCTCAGTAGAAGGTGCAATGGATGGACAGACAAATGGATTGAGTAACTCAAAAGTGCTCTCCAAAGAGTCAAAGAAAAGAAGCTACAATTCTAGCTGGAAGAGTGGGTCAAGAAAAATCAGTATTGTGGGAAGAATCTTTAAAAACATAAAATGCTCATTTTATTTTATTGCTTAGAAACTGCAGACACAGACATTTTCCTTTGCTTCTGAATTCATTATCACACTTTGTATTGCTGCTGTTCTTGTTCAGTCGCTAAGTCATGTCTGACTCTTGGCAACTCCATAGGTTACAGCAGGCCAGGCTTCCCTGTCCTTCACTATCTCCCAGAATTTGCTCAATGTCATGCCCATTGAGTTGGTGATGCTATCCAACCATCTCATCCTCTGCTGCCCCCTTCTCCTTTTTTTCTATATACAGGTTGTATATTATTTTTTAACTAAAGTTTACAAATATGTATCCTGTAGAATGCTGCCCACGTTCCTGTTTCATCAACACCAACTTTAATATAGTACAAAATAAGTGGTCAATAGGACTCTTTGACCCAATATTAATTTAGTTGCTGTGGAAACAGAATAGTCAGAAGTCATATTTAAAATTCTATTAAATGCTTTGTAATAGATAAGGTGCTGGCATGGATATTGGCCAGTGTCTGAGCAGAGACCTCAAAGTACCTGTTAGATTAGGCACCATCCCTTTAGTTAATGGACAGTGACAGATTCAAGGGTTGCTGGGAAGGAAAAATGCATTTGGAAAGCTCAGGACTGTATGTACTACAGATCCATTTAATACTATAACAACTGGTACAGTCATTATAGTGAAGTCAGCACTCCACAGAGAAAAATGAAATGATCAAATCATTTAGAGCTCAATTTAAAACCTCAATTGGCCATTTTGATAAATGACTCTGAGTTTCAGTTTCCTTATCCATGAAATGAGGATCATATCTAATCATAAAGCTGCTTTAAAGATTAGCTTTTATATTTCATATCAAGTATGTGTCATGGCCACTATGAATATCATCACTATCCTTAATACCACTAGTATTACAAATTCACGCCAAATAGATGTTCCTTAAAAAGGATATTTCAGTAATACCAAATCCCCGAAACCAATTCAAGTGCTAGACACTGTCTTTCACGACTGCTAGTGATCACCCACTTCCTCTGCTCCTGGGTACCACCCAGCCGCCCTGCCCAACTACATAGTCACACGCTGCTCACGGCTCCGGAGACTGTGAAATGCGGCTGGTGCCACGGAAGGAATGGGATTTTTAATTTTGTTTCATTTTTATTAATTTTACTTTATATTTAAAAGACAGTATTTGATTCAGCTATTTAAAAAACTTTATATAGGGAACAATTTGACTGTGTAAGTCTACTTCTCACCTTTAAGTTTTATAAAATCTAGATACAGATTAAGCATTTCTGGTGAGAATTTACTGTCTGATTTGGAATTGTTCTCTAAGTGTAAAATAAATGGATTTTTAAAATTTAATATGAAAAAATAATATAAAATACATCATTTAAATTGGTACTTCATTGGTTATATTGATGACATACTGAGATGATATTTTGTATATATTGGGTTAAATAAAATATATCATTCATGCTAATTTACCTATTTAAGCATTTTTTAATGTGGCTACTAGAAAATTTAAAATTACATATGGGGCTGATGTTATATTTCTGTCGGACACTGCTGGTATGGAAAATGCAGTGTGCCCAGGTCACAAGCCAAGTCCAAGGCTTCTTATGTTCCATCACCACCTCCAATCAGGTGCCAGTGTTCTCATTAACTGGGAAGTCTGTTGAATTAGTTGCTCAGTCATGCCTGACTCTCTGCAACCCCATGGACTGTAGCCCGCCAGGCTCCTCTGTCCAAGGAATTCTCCAGGCAAGAATCCTGGAGTGGGCTGCCAATCCCTTCTCCAGGGGATCTTCCCGACCCAGGGATTGAACCTGTGTGTCTTGCATTGCAGGCAGATTCTTCACCATCTGACCCACCAGGGAAGATTCAAATCTTCAAAAGGAATACCTAACCATACCTGGGAATTCACCTCTGATCTCTCTCATCATTTGGAAGACTAGGTCCTTTTCTCACACAGAAAAGATACAGAAACTAAAATAATATTGGGACATACAATTAAAAATATATTAAAAGAGGGAAAAAAATCTTTCCAGTTTAACTGAAAAAAAAAAAAAGGATCCCCTAGTTTTTGTCTGACAGGGGTGATTTCTGGCTCATCTCCAAGATTAACTTCAGTGGGGGCTGAGCATAGCCCAGTTTTAACCTGCAAAGTCAGCACACCCAGTGATGCTTGGGAAAACCCGTCGAGGGCCCAGAGAAGAAGAGAACAAGAAAAGGTTTCCTTACATACATTTCTTGCGTCGTCCACAAAAATGCTGCTTTTGCAACCTTCCATGATGCTGTTCTCTCTCTGGACTCCAAGAGGTGTGGGGAGTGTGACTTGGGGGGTGACCCGCGGGGTTCCGGCCGGAGCTCAGGTAGCCGTGGCAACGCCGGATCTTCTCCTCCGCAGTCCTTTTGTACAGCACGTGAGGATGGTGGCCTGCGGGGGAGCTGTAGTTGTGTTCCTGGGCCAGGAGTTGAGGTAATGGCGAGATGAGGAATTCATTTTTTTGTGTCCTTATGAGGCCTGTCTAAAAAGCCAAACACAAAGGAAACATTAGGGATTCCTTGCATCCCTGTTTTGCGTGTGTAGATTTTCAGCAACTTCCTGTGTGCAGGCACCGCCCTAAGTACTGGGCACGGGCAGTATCATTTTATCTGCACCATGAGCAGCTGCCACTGTTATTACCCCCGTTTCACAGGTGTGAAAACTGAGGCTAAGACAGTAAGTAGGAAAGCTAGTATTGGTACCTAGAATTCTCTACTTAGTGGGGCAGTGCTGTTAACTTCTATTCTAGGCATCTAATCTCGATGTTTGGGACTGAAGGGCTGAGTCATGTGACATTCTGGGATTCTCCATACTTAGGACAGGGCAGATACCATAGTCAACACTGGACATGGTGGTGTATTTAAAAATAGCCCCACCCTCCAAGAGCTTATGGTATAGACAGTAAAAACAAAGACATTCCATCTTGACTTCATAAGTGCTCAATAAAAGAACTACCAAGGATGGGAGAGAGAGGAGTGAGTAAATCTTGGTTATCTTCAAGTGAGGGTCTGGAGAATCCAAAGGGTTACACCAACATGAACAGACAGATGAGCTCAATCAGGAAGAAAGAGGAGACCGGGACAAGCCCATCCAATCACAATGTCACTTTCAAGTTAACGGCACAATATGTTTTTGTACCTGAAATTTCAGACACAATACACCCCTGCCTTCCCCCCACATGCATTGTACTCTCTCTTCTCTGCATTTGTTCAGGATTTCCCTGATCCCCAGGCACTCCTGTGAAAAGTGTGGTCTATGGACCAGCAGCCTCAGCCTCACCAGCACGCTGGTTAGAAATGTGGACTCGCAGGTCTCTCCCCAGACCTGCTGACTCAGAATGTATGTAGATCCCTGGGTGATTTGTCTGCCCATTGACACTTGAGAAGCACTGATACAGGCCAGCAGGGCTTCCCAGGTGGCACTAGCTGTAAAGAACCCGCCTGCCGATGCAGGAGACATAAGAGACGTGGGTTTGATCCCTGGGTGAGGAAGATCCCCTGGAGGAGGGCATGGCAACCCACTCCAGTACTCTTGCCTGGAGAATCCCATGGACAGAGGAGCCTGGCAGGCTGCAGTCATGGGGTCGCAAAGAGTCAGACACGACTGAAGCGACTTAGCACGTATGCACACACGCATAACACAGGCCAGGAGCTCTTAAACTCTGTTGAATGTAGGAATGCCTGCAGATCTTAAATATGGGCACACACACACATACAGGGTCACTCACTCCCAGGCGGAATTCCATCCTATCCAAGAGTGACTCTCTTGTGATTCATGCGTCAGAATTTTTTCAACTGCCTCAATGATTATCCCAACGTACAAATGAGTTTATGACCTAGGTCCTACCTTCCTCAGGTGCAAAACAGAGAGAAATTTTCCTCCCCAGACACCTAATAAGGAGAGATAAAGTAACCACTGCAGAAACCCTTTACACACTTTCAGTCCCAGTTTAGATGACTGACGATGACGCGTGATTGAATCAACCCACATTCACTGAGCGCCAGCGAGGTGCTACGCTCTTGGATAAGGGCTAACACACACCTGGGCAGGAAACACACACGCACACACACGCAGGGCATGCGGCCTACTGGGGAGCCAGACGTGAATAGTCAAGAATGTAAGGGGGTGAGGCCAGGTTACCAAGGGAACAGAGAGAGGTGTGGGGGCATCACCAGGGGCGTCCCTAGGCCTAACTGTAACCCTCTGTTAGGATTCAGCCTCTCCCTCCTAAAGGAGCCCCGGGATGTATGTGTGATGCTGATTTCCCTTTCGGTTTAGGAGTCTGCTGCCTTCCGGGGTGTCCCCAGGCCTAACTGTAACCCTCTGTTAGGATTCAGCCTCTCCCTCCTAAAGGAGCCCCGGGATGTATGTGTGATGCTGATTTCCCTTTCGGTTTAGGAGTCTGCTGCCTTCCTAAAGACTGTCTCGTGGGGACTTCACTGGTGGTCCGGTGGCTAAGAGTCTGTACTTCCACTGCAGGGGGCACAGGCTCGATCCCCAGTCGGAGACTAAGATCCCACCTGCCGTGCAGTGCTGCCAAAAAAAGAAAAAAAATCCTCAAACAAAACAAAACAAAAAGCCCCACCAACAAACAAAGAAAGACCGCCTTGTGGTCTGTAGTGCCAGCATGACGCTTGCCTTTGTTCAGCAGATACACACTGAGTATCTAACTCATAGCCCAGATTCAGGCCTTGACACAAAGAGAAGCAGAAAGTCAGGAGACAGTCCACATTCGTGCTCTCGTGGAGATGATGGGACAAGTAATCGGCAACAAAAATTTGAGGAGGTAAAATCTCACAACCCCAGAAATCTTGCCCATCTGCTGTACCTTCACTCAGGCTGGATCTCAGCGCAGTTTGCCCTCTCTGCCCAGCCCAGTGCCAAGCTGCAGCCATGCTCATCCCTCGTTTGGGCACTCTACCACGTCTTCCAAATCCCCCTCGTCTTCTCCACTACAATCCCCCGACACCGGCCAGCATCCTCGGCCAAGAGCATCAGCTCACACGTGCTGACATCCCTCTCAGACCTGATTCCCTTTCCCCGGGTCACAGACCCCTCCATCATCTGCCCCCGCTGGAGCCTGGCAGCTGGGTCTGCCCTCCTCTCCTTCCTACCGTTCTGAACAGGACACTTCTGTGGCTTCTTGAATCAACAAATCCTTCACCTGAAGGGGTGAAAGCAGCATTTGCCACCCCAAATGCACCTCCTGGGCATGAGGATTAGCCTGAGCTGGTTAAACAGCAGGCACCAGAGGAGCTCTGGGCAGCCAGCAGATGGGAGCCTTTTCTGAGAGCATTTCCCCTCAAAGGGAAATCTCCATGTGTCAGGCCAGGGGTGGGGGCTCCCTGTTCTACCAGCAAGGAGAGGTTGAGTGCGACTCCAGAAACTTTTATCTACTGAGAAGGTTCCACTTTAAATGTGTGTGACAACCGTACCCTTACTTACTGGGCTTTGCCTGACAGGCTCACGTAACTGCCACCTACTCGGTTCTTTCTTTGGTTTTTAGGTGTTTAAGGGGGGTGGCTTCGGTCTTCTGGGGGAATTATTCAGCTTTCCTGGGTCTCTCTCATGTACACAGGAGGTATGTGAAGTGTTGGTCGCTCAGTCGTGTCTGATGCTTTACGACCTCATGGACTGTAGCCTGCCAGACACCTCTGTCCATGGGATTCTCCAGGCAAATACTGGAGTGGGTTGCCATGCCCTTCTCCAGGGGATCTTCCCAACCCAGGGATCGAACCTGCGTCTCCTGCATTGCAGGCAGATTCTTTACTGTCTGAGCTACCAGGGAATAACATGTATATAATAATATATAATTATTATTATATTTTATATATATATTATATATATTATATATATAATAATAATATATAATAATATACATGTTATTAAACATCTATCTGCTTTTTTCCTGTTAATCTGTCCTTTATTACAATGAGGACGGGGTCCGGGAGGAGGGGTTTGTTGGTCACAGCCAAGAACCTAGAGGGTAAAGGGAAACTTCTTTTCGTTGTCTACACACTCTTAATCAATTTTGCACATCCTTTTCCTATGCCCGGCCACCTTCTTCCCCCAGAGACTCACTGGTGTGGCCTTCTGGTGCTTTTTGCTTTTGTCTCAGATTAAACAACATCTTCCCAGACAGACAGGAGTCAGCACCCTATTGAAAACTACCCTTCCTCACTTCCAGCTACAGTTTATGTGCTGTGCATCCATCTTCAATGAAGGAAACAAAGAAGATGCAACCTTCCTATCACCTCTGACAGAGTTTGAACATCCACACTGTATATGGGCATCCCTGGTGTACGCCACACATCATCAGTCAATAAATAGATGGCTATCAGCCCACAGACATGTGTGGGATAAGCAAACAAGTCACCTGAAAAATCTCAGAATGGAGCGGATGCTGAAGCTGGGCATGCCAACATCCTCCTCCCTTTCCAGTCAGGGAAACCAGAGCTAGGAAATGACATGCTCAAATGCATAAACACCATGAACTCTTTCTCTCTTACAGATGTTGTAAGCAGACTGATTACGGGTTTCCCAGAGAAAGAGAACCAGGCGTGGCTTTCTTGGCATAAGAGAAGCCATTTTGGCCTAAGGCGTTCTGTGATCTAAGCCCAGTCACCATGCTTGCCCTTGAACAGGTCTTGGGAGTCAGTGATCTTACAGGAATAAGGAAATGCAGGCGGTCAAACAACAGTGCAGTGACAAAGCAGGGTCTCAGTTCCTCCTCAAGGGGTATGTATAATTTTTATCTTTGAGGCCTACGGGATTGAAGGCCCCCACCCAGGTGCAGGATGGGATGATGACGTTGACCCTCTTGACTTCAATCAACTAAAACATGGACCTTGGCCTCAGTTCTATACTGAATTCTTCTCTGCCCAAGCTCCCTCATGAATATGCATGTACTATTAGCTTCAAATTCTCCAGTTTTGCTGTTCAGGGAAAGATCCCTGCAGAGAAGGCAATGGCACCCCACTCCAGTACTCTTGCCTGGAAAATCCCATGGACAGAGGAGCCTGGTAGGCTGCAGTCCATGGGGTCGCACAGAGTCGGACATGACTGAAGCGACTTAGCAGCAGCAGCAGCAGCAGAAAAATCCCTGATGCTTTGGGAAAGATCCCTAGTGTGCTGCTTACTTGCTGCAAATAATAATAAATCCTTTCTCCCCATCTTCTCCCAGCATGGCTGGGACTATTGGCTCGATATCCACCAAGAGGCAAACCCAGTTTTGGGGGAACAGTGTGAAGCCAGGAGCCCCCCTGTAACCCCTATTTAAACCTCAGGGCCACCTATGGGGCTCTCAGCTGGAAGTCCAGGTAGAATTCAGGCCCCCCTGTTTCTGAGCAGGGCCCTCACACCTCAGCCCTGGGGCCCAGTGCCCTCACTTCTCCAAGCTGCGTGAAGACAAAAGACCCCATTTACAGCCCAGAGGACAGAGTGAACAGTTAAAGGGGACAAAAAATATAGTGAACTATCCATGAAGGCCCTCCAGCCTTACTAACTTCCTGACTTGGTTCAACTCATATCAAAGGCTTAAGCCACTCAACTGCCTTAACTGGAGGAACCGGTTTGGAAGCTTTCTCTTTACTCCTTATTTCTTGAGAACTGTAGGCATCTGAAATGCAGAGTGACTTCTGCACTAAGAAAGCAATTTTTTTAAAATGGCCTCTTATATTGGGACCAACGCACGAGGCCCAAACAGCCCTCCGTATTTAATCCAGTTTTGGGCGACGAGGACAAAACTCCAGAACGATTCTTTATAACAAAACGAGGATTTTACAGAGCTGCATGTTAAGGAAGAAGAATGTTCCTTTTTGGGAGTTCAGTCTGATGGAAAATAATGGAGTCTAACCCAAAATACTTTTTATGGTTTAAAACATAAACCTAGCACCTCTAAGAGGAGCCAGCTATTAACTACAGAATGTGTGAAGCATTTTGAGTGACTGAACACATGCGATGTTTTAGACAAAATGTGGCCTGGAAGACAAGACCTCTGGTCCCAACAGGCTTCCAATTAAGTGGGCAAAGCAGGGCTGAAACAAGTGAGATCACGAGCAAACGTTCCGTTGTGTCCAGTGTGGAGGGAAAAAAGCAGGACTCTGTGATCGAAAGTGAAGGTCGCTCAGTCGTGTCCGACTCTTTGCAGCCCCGTGGACTATACGGTCCATGGAATTCTCCAGGCCAGAATCCTGGAGTGGGGAGCCTTTCCCTTTTCCAGGGGATCTTCCCAACCCAGGGATCGAGCTTGGGTCTCCTGCATTGCAGGTGGATTCTTTACCAGCTGGGTGACAAGGGAAGCCCATGATTCTATGAGAGAGATAAGATCAAAGAGTGAGAGGAGAAGAGAGACTGATTTTGGAAGTTTTTAAATATTTTTTAAATTGAAATACGTTGATTTACAATGCTTTGGGTGCATAGCAAAGTGATTCAGTAATATACACATGCATACACACACATATATGTACATATGTATGTGTGTGTGTTCAGTTGCTCAGTCACGTCCAGCACTTTGTGACCCTATGGACTGTAGCCTGCCAGACTCCTCTGTCTATGGAATTTCCCAGGCAAGAATACTGCAGTGGCTGGATGTTCAGTCCTTGGAGGAGGCATGGCAACCCACTCCAGTACTTTTGCCTGGAGAATCCTGTGGACAGAGGAGCCTGGCGGACTACAGTCCTTGGGTCGCAGAGTCAGACAGGACTGAAGTGAAAGCATGCACCCACAGTAAATGTAAACATAAAATAATAGAGTCATGGCTTTTGAAAAAGAAAATTAAGAGACTTGAGCGTATATGAGGAATAGAGAGACAGACTCCAGGTGAAAAGCCATGGAACTATTTCTGGTCTCATGGCCAGAGATGAGTCAAAGTCTGGTGACACTATGCTGAGAGCATATGGCCCCTAATCACTTCCTCAGTTCTCTGTAAAGTGCGTCATGCTAAGAAACTGAAATAGAATTTTCTGCCATCTGCATCTACACACGCGGAGCTGGTTTAACAGACAACCGGGACAGGCCCTCACATGTGGACACATTTTGGAAAAAGAATGTGTGTTCAGGATTCCACATTACTGTCAAAGGGGAAAAAAGTCTCCTATACTTTGGGACAAAAAAAAAACCCAAAATAGTTATGTCAACAAAAATCTAGCATTTCTCATCCATTCATTCATATTAATATGAACATCAGCAGGACTCCAATACAAAAACAATGTGGAAGGGGATTTATGCTTTCCAGATTCATATACACAGCAATCTTTCTTAAAACTCTGTGAAGCCCAGTCCACCAGCATTTAATCAGATGCCATCAGTACACTCACACTGCTCACAGCCTGGTGACGGGGGTATGAAGCTAACAAGAGCCACAACACACAGTATCTTCAACCCGGTGAAGTGCCCTTTCCAGCTTTTATCTCCTGAGGAAGTTTACATACCTCTCAAGAACAAACCTCTCATTTCCCGAGTCCCAGATTTGTAGAAGGAGAGTAATAGCATCTCCCTTGGCAGGTTTTTAGAGAATTAAGTGAGTTAACACTTTTAAAGTGCTAAATGCAGTGCCTGGCACAGAAAACACTCGAAGTGTGTTTACTGTTACAATGATTATATTTGATCAGATGAGGGACGAGAGCCTTTTTCTAAGTGTGTATTATAACTGTCCCCTTCAATGGGACCTGCAACCCTGGGAAGTGGTATCAGTGTTCCGTTATTGATAAAAACAATGAAAGGATTAAATGCACACATGCTCAAAAACGCACTCAGTTTGAGTAAGTAGCCACGATCTGTGTTTCAGCATTTATAAATTAATCCAAGTGGTTTAATCACGATCCTCGCCAACCCGTCTTCCTTTCTGGCCCCATCTGGAGGACTGTTTCACTGTTTCCTGCGTACCAGACCCTCTGCAGAGCATTCTACCTGCAACATCTCATCGGACTCTCACAACAGTTCTGTCTGATGGGTGCTTTACCTCTCGTATTCCAGGGCCGTCTGAGCACTCAACCTTTCCTCAGCCTTAAACACTCTTCCTATTTGTTGTTCTTTAGTCGCTTCCATCGTGTCCGACTCTTTGCAACTCTATGGACTGTAGGCCGCCAGGCTGCTCTGTCCATGGGGTTTTCCAGCAAGAGTACTGGACTGGGTTGCCGTGTGCTCCTCCAGGGGATCTTTAGGACCCAGGGGTTGAAGCCATGTCTCCTGCATTGGCAGGGGGTTTTATTTACCGCAGAGCCACCAAGGAAGCACACACATCCTATTAGGAGTCAGGAAAAGTTCCAGAAACACTGAATTGAAATGTACTAAGAGAGTACAACTTAAATGTTCACATACACACACACACACACACACACACACACACACACAGGTAAACAGGTAGAGTTACGGACATATAAACTAATGGGGGGAACAACTACGTCACAGCTGTGGATGTCAGGGTATGTAGTGCTCAACTCTCTGGGAGAGGTAGACACAGATTAATACGGAAGAGAAACCACATCTTCCCAGCCCTCAGACAGCTAATTATGCTCAGTCGTGTCTGACTCTTTGTGACCCTTTGGACTGTAGCCTGCCAGGCTCCTCCATCGATGGGATTTTCAGGCAAGAATACTGGACTGGGTTGCCACTTCCTCCTCCAGAGGATCTTTCTGACCCAGGAATCAAGCCCACGTCTCCTTCATCTCCTGCACTGCAGGCAGATCCTCTACCCCTGAGCCATCGGGCAAGCCTATACGTTGACAACCGACAGGAAGGACAGATGACGAAGCCGCATAGCCCTTACAGGCAGTGCGATCATGAAGATCAAGGCAGGAGCCATCTGATAGCCTCGCATCATGGGATCCTCTGTTCTGGCCCGCCCTCAAGAATCAGATCATTTCAAAGGAAGCTTAAGGAAGGATGCCATTTGGCAAGCACGTGACTGCTGTAACGGCTGTTGGGTAATTGTGAGGGTCCAAGTGGAGAGAGCTGGCACATCTGGGTTTCACAGAAACCAGACTGGCACCAAACTTCACGTGGGACCATGCGGCCAGCCCTTCCCCCACATCACCAGAGGCTTTGGTGCAGTGTCTGTTAGTAACAGTCCTCCTCCTTCACACATCACGTCAGCATCCTCTGGAAGATGAGGGAGGAGCGTAGGCTAAATGTCTGGGATGAGATGCTCAGAACTAACATCCAAGTTGTGTTTTAAATGGCAATTTCAGAATCCAAATCTGTGTTCCCAAGCTCAATACTCCATCTTCTTCGAACAGCACCCTACTGGCATTCACATTTCGGTTGCATTCACAATTTTCACAACATTGACCTTAGAGTTCCAGCTCAGTCCTGTTTCACCCCAGGTGGAGAGTTAAAGGAGTGGTCTCCTATTTCACCGCTCTGTTGGCAATCCCTATCCTCTGGTGCTCTGAAAACACTTTTCTCAAGCATCAGTTTGAAGAGGTTCACATTCAAGTTGTGTTACCACAAGATAAGTGCTGGAACAAGGAATGTGGGATTCACACCACTTTAGTCTAGGCCACTCTAAAGACCAAAGATGGATGGGTCATGGTGGAAAGCTCTGACAAAACGTGGTCCACTGGAGAAGGGAATGGCAAACCACTTCAGTATTCTTGCCTGGAGAACCCCATGAACAGTATGAAAAGGCCAAAAGATAGGACACTGAAAGATGAACTCCCCAGGTTGGTAGGTGCCCAATATGCTACTGGACATCAGTGGAGAAATAACTCCAGAAAGAATGAAGGGATGGAGCTAAAGCAAAGCAACACCCAGTTGTGGATGTGACTGGTGATGGAAGTAAAGTCCAATGCTGTAAAGAGCAATATTGCATAAGAACCTGGAATGTTAGGTCCATGAATCAAGGCAAATTGGAAGTGGCCAAACAGGAGATGGCAAGCGTAAACATCGACATTTTAGGAATCAGCAAACTAAAATGGACTGGAACGGGTGAATTTGACTCAGATGACCATTATATCTACTACTGTGGGCAGGAATCACTTAGAAGAAATGGAGTAGCCATCATGGTCAACAAAAGAGTTCGAAATGCAGTACTTGGATGCAAACTCAAAAATGACAGAATGATCTCTGTTTGTTTCCAAGGCAAACCATTCAATATTATGGTAATCCAAGTCTATGCCCCGACCAGTAATGCTGAAGAAGCTGAAGTTGAACAGTTCTATGAAGACCTAAAGACCTTCTAGAACTAACACCCAAAATATATGTCCTTTTCACTATAGGGGCCTGGAATGCAAAAGTGGGAAGTCAAGAGATACCTGGAGTAACAGGCAAATTTGGCCTTGGAATATGGAACGAAGCAGAGCAAAGGCTAATAGAGTTTCGCAAAGAGAACGGACTGGTCAGAGCAAACATCATCTTCCAACAACACAAGAGAAGACTCTACACATGGACATTACCAGATGGTCAATACCAAAATCAGACTGATTATATTCTTTGCAGCCAAAGATGGAGAAGCTCTATACAGTCAGCAAAAACAAGACTGGGAGCTGACTGTGGCTCAAATCATGGATTCCTTATTGCCAAATTCAGACTTAAATTAAAGAAAGGGAAAAGCACTAGACCATTCAGGTATGACCTAAATCAAACAAACACCTTACAATTATACAGTGGAAGTGAGAAATAGATTCAAGGGATTAGATCTGATAGATAGAGTGCCTGAAGAACTACGGATGGAGATTCATGACATTGTACAGGAGACAGGGATCAAGACCATCCCCAAGAAAAAGAAATGCAAAAAGGCAAAATGGCTGTCTGAGGAGGCCTTACAAATAGCTGAGAAAAGAGGAGGAGTGAAAGGCAAAGGAGAAAGGAAAGATATACTCATTTGAATGCAGAGTTCCAAAGAATAGCAAGAAGAGACAAGAAAGCCTTCCTCAGTGATCAGTGCAAAGAAATAGAGGAAAACAATAGAATGGGAAAGACTAGAGATCTCTTCAAGAAAATTAGAGATACCAAGGGAACATTTCATGCAAAGATGGGCACAATAAAGGACAGAAGTGGTATGGACCTAACAGAAGCAGAAGATATTAAGAAGAGGTGGCAAGAATACACAGAAGAACTGTACAAAAAAGATCTTCATGACCCAGATAATCACAATGGTGTGATCATTCACGTAGAGCCAGACATCCTGGAATGTGAGGTCAAGTGGGTCTTATGAACAAAGCTAGTAGAGGTGATGGAATTCCAGGTAAGCTGTTTCAAATAAAAGATGATGCTGTGAAAGTGCTGCACTCAAGATGCCAACAAATTTGGAAAACTCAGCAGTGGCCACAGGACTGGAAAAGGTCCATTTTCATCCCAATCCCAAAGAAAGGCAATGCCAAAGAATGTTCAAACAATTGCACTCATCTCAAACACTAGCAAGGTAATACTCAAAATTCTCCAAGCCAGGCTTCAACAGTATGTGAACCAAGAGCTTCCAGATGTTGAAGCTGGATTTAGAAAAGGCAGAGGAACCAGAGATGAAATTGCCAACATCCACTGGATCATCGAAAAAGCGAGAGTTCCAGAAAAACATCTACTTCTGCTTTACTGACTACGCCAAAGCCTTTGACTGTGTGGATCACAAAAAACTGTGGAAAATTCTTTAAGAGATGGGAATACCAGACCACCTGACTTGCCTCCTGAGAAATCTGTATGCAGGTCAAGAAGCAACAGTTAGAACTGGACATGGAACAACAGACTGGTTCCAAATCAGGAAAGGAGTACGTGAAGGCTGTAAATTGTCACCATGCTTATTTAACTTATATGCACAGTACATCATGAGCAATGCTGGGCTGGATGAAGCACAAGCTGGACTCAAGATTGCCGGGAGAAATATGAATAACCTCAGACACCACACTTACGGCAGAAAGCGAAGAAGAACTAAAGAGCCTCTTGATAAAAGTGAAAGAAGAGAGTGAAAAAGTTGGCTTAAAACTCAACATTCAGAAAACTAAGATGATGGCATCTGGTCCCATCACTTCATGGCAAATAAATGGGGAAACAATGGAAACAGTGAGAGACTTTATTTTCTTGGGCTCCAAAATCACTGCAGATGGTGACTGAAGACATGAAATTAAAAGAGTGTGCTCCTTGGGAGAAAAGTTATGACCAACCTAGACAGAATATTAAACAACAGAGACATTACTTTGCCAACAAAGGTCCATCTAGTCAAAGCTATGGTTTTTCCAGTAGTCACATATGGATGCGATAGTTGGACCATAAAGAAAACTGAGCACTGAAGAATTAATGCTTTTCAACTGTGGTGTCTGAGAGTCCCTTGGACTGCAAGGAGATCCAACCAGTCCATCCTAAAGGAAATCAGTCCTGAATATTCATTGGAAGGACTGATGCTGAAGCTGAAACTCCAATACTTTGGCCACCTGATGCGAAGAACTGACTCATTAGAAAAGACTCTGATGCTGGGAAAGATTGAAGGTGGGAGGAGAAGGGGACGACAAAGGATGAGATGGTTGGATGGCATCACCTACTCAATGGACATGAGTTTGAGTAAGCTCCGGGAGTTGGTGATGGACAGGGAAGCCTGGAGTGCTACAGTTTATGGGGTTGTGAAGCTCAGTCCATGAGTGAGCAACTAAATTGAACTGAACTCTAAAGCCATCCCTCGGTAGCCTGTCTATTCATCGGCCATCCTCTTCTACTGAACGGCAGGTACGATGGCTCCGATGCTAGTCCATCAACAAGACAGCCAACCCTTCCCAGGGCTGTGGTGAGTGCTGTCTGGTTGTTTCAAATGATCTCTTCTCAGTTACTTCACTGTATTTAGTGTTTTTTGCCTAAGGGTGATCTCTTCAAACTATTCTATAAAAACAAAGCCGACCTTGTCATTCTTCATTTAGTTTCATTTTTTTGTACAGTTCTGATCCCTACTTGATGGTCTATCGTGTAGCTGTTTGGGTATCTGTTTATTGTCTGTTATTCTTATTAGCTTCCTAAAGCCTAAGTCTTGTCTCTCTTGCTAATTTTCATGTGACCAGTGTTTACCACACAATTGTAAAAGTGAAAGTGTTAGTCACTCAGTCGTGTCTGACTCTTTGTGACCCCATGAACTGTAGCCCACCAGGCCCCTCTGTCCGTGGGATTCTCCAGGCAAGAATACTGGAATGGGTTGCCATTTCCTTCCTCAGCGGATCTTCCTGACCCAGGGATCAAACTTGGTCTCCCACACTGCAGGCAGATTCTTTACCATCTGAGCCAGCAGTGCTCAGTAAATACTGGCCAAAAAGTTCATCTGGTTTTCCAGTCCAATGTTACCAAAATCTGAATGAACTTTTTGGACAAGCCAATGGTGGTGTTAGTGGTATAGAACCCACCTGCCAGTGCTGCTGCTGCTGCTGCTAAGTCGCTTCAGTCGTGTCCGACTCTGTGGGACCCCGTAGACGGCAGCCCACCAGGCTCCCTCGTCCCTGGGATTCTCCAGGCAAGAACACTGGAGTGGGTTGCCATTTCCTTCTCCAACCTGCCAATGCAGGAGACATAAAAGACACAGCTTCTACTCCTCGGTCAGGAAAATCCTCCGGAGGAGGAAATGGCAACCTGCTCCTCTATTCTTGCCTGGAGAATTGCATTGACAGAGGAGCCTGGTGGGCTACAGTCCATGAGACAGCAAAAAGTGGGACAAGACTGAGTACACACACAATATGGAATTGTGGAATTAAGTAATGAGTTAGAAACAAGGCAACATGCTTGGTACTATGAGAGACAAAAAAAAAAAAAACCCAAGCAAGACACTGATGCCTGCACTTCAGGATGCTGCTGTAACAGGAGACAAACATGTCACCAATTAACTAGATGTATCCTTTTCCTTATTTACCTTCTGGCTTGCCTCTCAAGTAGGCTCCTCACCATTCTGCAATGAATGAGATAACATAAAAAATTCTGTGGGAATAGAAAGTCTGGGGACACCACCTCTGAGGATAATATTCCAACTCTTGTATTGGACAGTGAGGGATGGTTGAAGATTCAGAAGGGAAAAGCTCTAGGACTGATCTGTGGAATAGAAAACTGGTTGGACCCAAGATGTCAGGACTCTTGGCCTCCTGTAACAGTGGATAAACTGACTTGACCCTTTGTATTCTGCCTGGCGTTATTGTGAAATATCCCAAAAATTTAGACAAGAAAAGAACATGACATAATGAGCCTACATTAGCTGACATCTATCTAGTTTGTCAATTCTTGTTATAAACCATCTTTGGCTTTGGATTTCTTTTTCATTTTTTAAAGAGCCTAAATATTATAGCTAGAGGTATTCCGGTATTGAAACCTAAACTCTCAGGATGAATTAAGATGAATATTTTCATATAAGGTTAGTATCCCAGGCTATCAAAAATCTAATTCCTCACTATTTGAAAATAACAAATATATTATTGGTATCTTTTGCTACTTAAATTATTACTATCCAAATTTATTTGGTTTCTGAGTTTGTAGAGTAATGCATTTATGTGGTGGTGGTGGTGGTTTAGTCACTAAGTCGTGGCCGACTCTTGCAACCCCATGGATTGTAGCTTGCCAGGCTCCTCTGTCCATGGGATTCTCCAGGCAAGAATACTGGAGTGGGTTGCCATTTCCTTTCCCAGGGGATCATCCCGACCCAGGAATCAAACCTGGGTCTCCTGCATGGCAGGCAGATTCTTTACCAACTGGGCTATGAGGGAAGCCCAGTATATTTATGTAGCTGGTGCTTAATACATGTTTGCTGTAAAACAGTGATTTTCCTACAAGGAACACTTGACAGGGGTCTCATGACTCAGCTGGAGCTGTATAAATAATGTCCACTGTATTGCAAGACAGCAGAGCAATCATTTCTGGAATAAGTGATGCTCCTCCATTCCCAAGGCTGCTGCCTATTGATGCACAGCATCAGGAAGACACATGTTTTTACTTGTTTCTGTAGTGGTGATCATTACTGTCAAGCTCTCGGCCCCACCTTTCCTTGCCTCTGACAGCATCCTTTTGTTACAAAGACAGCTGGAACTGGAAGCCATGCCAGTAACCAGCTGTTAGCGACAGTGATGAAGTCTGCACGTGGCAGCATCCCATTGGACAGCTGCACAGAGGAGCCAGATGATTGACAGGACTTCCCAAGGTCTCCTGGCGGTGGGGTGTAAGAGCCAGGGATGGACACCATATTGGAAACGCCCGGTCCCAATTTTCCTCCACTATTTATTTTCTCCTTTCCCTCCTCACCCCCTACCTTAAGGTAAAACCAAAGAAAATAACCACAGGATTACGGGATGTTAGCGATCATGTACTTCATCCCCCTGGATTTACAGGGAAAGGAAATGAGATCAAGGGAGGACAAAGGGAATACCCCAAATCTCACCACTTAGGAGAAGCATGTTGTTCTGCTTCTCGTCACCTTCACGAAGAGATGAGACTTAAGGGCCCTTCCACATCTGAAAGTCTATTCTTTTGATCAGTTGGTATGACATGCAGGGGGCTTCCCTGGTGGCTCAGCAGTAAAGGATGAGCCTGCCAATGAAGGAGATGTGTGTTTGAAACCTGAGTCGGGAAGATCCCCTGGAGGAGGAAATGGCAACCCACTCCAGTACTCTTCCCTGGGAAATCCCATGGACAGAGAAGCCTGGCAGGATACTGTCCACAGGATCACAAAAGTGTCAGACATGACTGAGCAACTAAACAACATGAATGGCATGCGGTAACTTACTGTCTTGCTAAAAACAATTTCTGCGTAAGATCGCATAAGCTGGCTTGGGAGCCTGGCACACACATGACAATCAACGTGCTTACTGATAGTAGTAATAGTTGAGTCACTAAGTCATGTCCGACTCTTGTGACCCCATGGACAGTAGCCCACCAGGCTCCTCTGTCCATGGGATTCTCCAGGCAAGAATACTGGCGTGGATTGCCATTTCCTTCTCCAGGGGACCTTCCTGACCCAGGAAGTGAACCCAGGTCTCCTGCACTGCAGGCAGATTCTTTACCAACTGAGCTACAAGGGAAGCCCATTTACTGATGGCGCTGCCTAATATCAGAGCCCATTCACAGCCCTGAGATCTGATCTTCAACCTGGCTGAACACTCAGCTTAAAGATGCAGACACCTGTACCCAACTTGGCCCTTCTAGAGTCTAAATTTCTAGAGTTTGAAAAGCAATCTTCTAGAACACTTTTTCCAGTTTATTACAGTCTCCACCATCCCCACTGTCCCATGTCTCTCATGATACCAACAGTCTGGCTCCTGCGGGCATCTGGCTTTGTGACCTCTGCTCTAATTCAATTTACACTTGACGTGCAGCTTATGTAAAGAGTTGTGCCTTGTTTTCCAAGGCGCTTCTTTTTCCTTCTTTCATATCTGCCCAATCCCCTAGCACAATGCTAACTCCCCATACAAGCCTATTAAGGAAAACACCTGCTTATAAAGAGTCTGTGAGTAAAAGTCGGTCAGTCGTGTCTGACTCTTTGAGACCCCATGGTCTATACAGTCCATGGAATTCTCCAGGCCAGAATACTGGAGTGGGGAGCCTTTCCCTTCTCCAGGGGATCTTCCCAACCCAGGGATGGAACCCAGGTCTCCTGCATTGCAGGCGGATTCTTTACCAGCTGAGCCACAAGGAAAACCCAATACAGAGTCTATATCGAGGAGAAAAGAAAAAGATCTGGGATTCTGAGTCTGTGCTGGTTACAGAGTTCTGAATCTTATCTGGTTACAGATATTTCATCTGTGACCTTGGACCATTCGCATGACTTACCTTAGTCTTAGTCTCCTCATCTGTAAAATGCGAACCACAGAATTGTATTTTTCAGCATTACGTGGGGTGCTCCTAGGAAACGCCTGGAGAGCACGCTGCGTGGTGACAGACATCCGTGAAGAGACCGACGCACGGTCCCTCTTCACACGAGGCCGGTAGGCAAACACAGCCTTCTTAGAAAACTGGAATAGAAGCCTCGTTTATTTACCCCGTGAGGTCTGGGAGTTTGCAAATACTTGGTGCCTTCATGCAGAAACAAACTACAGAAGCCGGCAACTGGGTAAACATTTCTGCTCTGTGAACCTAACTTGCCTTCCATAGCATCCAAATTCCTACTCTAAACACATGCTGGGGAATAGAGGAGGGAGCCTGGGGCAAAAATAGCAAAGGACTGTTTGCCTTCAATTAAACGAATACTCTCCATCCAGATTGAGCTTCAGAGAGACATAAACAAGACAGAATGGAAGGCAAACACATACACCGTTAGCTCATTAATATAGCCCGGGGATTAACTGAGTGTGTGCTGTGACTCCCAAGCTTTCCTCACGCTCTTGCAGATCCCCTTGGCTCATCCAACCATTATGTAACTTCTCTTCCAGTTACAAGCACAAGAGTGGCAGGAAACCTGAAGGGGTTTTCTTGTCAAAGGTTGGGTCACTTCCATCTACTGTCAGGAGTCACAGATTAGTCTGTCATGGGGCAAGGATCAGTTTACAAAGTTATTCAAATTGTCAGGTGGCACAGGCCACCCTTGAACTAAGATAAGCTGTATTTCAATAAACCAAGTATGTACGGGCTTCCAGACACCTGATCAAAACAGGTAACTAGGTTAGCCGATGCAAACTATTATGTATAGAATGGACAACAATGCTATACAATCCTACTGTATAGCACAGGGAACTATATTCAATATCCTGTGATTAAACCACAGTGGAAAAGAACATGAAAAACAATGTACATGTATGCCTAACTGAGTCTCTTCACTGCATGGCAGAAATGAACACAGTGTCATTCAACCACGTGTGTGTGCTAAGTCACTTTAGTTGTGTCTGACTCTGTGTGACCCTGTGGACTGTAGCCCGCCAGGCTCCTTTGTCTCAGTTTCCCGCGGACAAATGAAGGACACAGACTCGCTCTGAGCATCAAAGACGACAAAATAGGGAAACCATTTAGGACAGTGGCTGACACAGGGAGGGCTGGCTGGCTCATTTCAGATGCCGCTTCACTGCCTCAAAGTCCTGGGCTTCCCAGTGGCTGGTTGGTTGTCTTTCCCACTAGCATGGGGGTAGCAAAGTCGAGGGGCCTTGTATGTTCTTGCTGGTTTTCATTCCCTAGGCTTCCCAGCACCGAGAGTATCTGATGTATAAAGGCAAGCTAGGTGTCCACCAACAGATGAATGGATTGAGACAATGTGGTGCACACGGACACTCAACAAACCCGTGACTGTAACAAAAGAGCAGACTCACAGATATCGAGAACAAATTAGTGCTTACCCATAGGGAGAGGGCTTCCCTAGTGGCTCGGATAGTAAAGAATCCGCCTGCAATGTGGGGGACCTGGGTTCCATCCCTGGGTTGGGAAGATCCCCTGAAGGGAATGGCTGCCCACTCCAGTATTCTGGCCTGGAGAATTCCAAGGACTGTATAGTCCGTGGGGTTGCAAAGAGTCGGACACAATTGAGCGACTTGCACTTTCACTTTCGGTAGGAGAAGAAAGGAGAGGGGAAATATAGGGATTTAGAGGTACAAACTGTGAAGTACAAAATAAGCTACAAGGATATATTGTATAATACAGGGAATATAGCCAACATTTTATAATAACCGTAAACAAAATATAACCTTTATACTGTATATCTATAACATAGAATACTGTACAGCAACCACGCTTCAATAAACCAAGAGCAGCGTTGGACACGTGGCAGATTATAAGTATTTGTTGACTGAATGAGTAACGTCCAAACGATGCTTCTGCGGCGTCCACTAAGGCAGCTGGCAGCAGTCAGCTGAGCAGGCATTAGGTGGGGAGCCAGGGCTGTGACTCGGTGATAAATAAAAACAAACGTATCCCAAACTTTGTATTAGCTCGTTCCACAAAACGTATATGAGATTATAGCCTGTATGAGGAGCTGGGCTTTACTGTGCTACTTTTGTTGAGAGGTCGCCGGGTGGGGTCTGGATAACTCCCCACAGGACAGCATGTGACGGTCAGATGAAGTCATTCAACATATACTGAGTTTTTACAATGGGTGCGATGCTGACCGAGGCCCTGGGGATAAGGAATGAAACAGTTCTGGCCTCTGACTCGGGTGCTCTTCACCAGGGAGACTAACAGCTAAAAAGACATCCCAAGACAGTCTCCTTCTCCTCACCCGCTTTGTCCCCAAGGAGCTTGGAAACCACTGGAGGGGCACCAACAAATTCTTGAGAGAGGCTTCTAAGAAGGGATTTCTTAAGCTCAGCCTTTAATCTTGTCGGAGACCAGATGAACAAGGTGGGGGTGGGGGTGGGGGTGGGGTGGATATCCAGGTGAGGGAGCAAAGGTGGAGAGAGAGAGGGGAGAGAGACATTCGTTTGCCTGCAGCTATTTGACAGGTCATGCATAAAACGGCCCTGTGCTTCGGCATGCCTATGCTTTTGGAAGTGGAAAGGGGCAGACTGTGTCAAGTCCCCAAATAGGAAAAAGCTGGTGTATACACACGTGTGATTCCAAACAAAAATAACACGATCAAGAAAACTTACATTCAGCTGACACAGAAAAAGCCAGAACTTTACAGCTTTCAAAGGGAAAATGTCATTTGGCTCATTAAAGCTAAGGTCTGTGAGCTTTATCCTGAGGAAAAAAATGGAGATTAATCGGGGACTTAATCCTGGGGGCAGTTAATGTGGCTCCGATGTGGAGGGTGGATGGAACGAAGATAGGAATGAAGACAAAGAAACCCAGCAGAGAGTACTGTCTGGGGTTCTGCAAGAGAAAATGGCAACAGAAATGAAGTCATGGTGGTAAAGATGGCATAGAACAGACAAGTTAACAAGAAGAACAAAAAAGAACGTGGACTTGCCAGGGTTTAATAATTGGGAATGGGTAGTTAAGAAAAGTACTCGTATCTCTTTTGCAGGCAACTGGGTAGATCAGCGGTATAAGGAGCCTTTGGTCTTGAGTTTTTAAGAGTCATTCAGCCCTGCTAACTTCCTACAGACCACCCCTAAAACCTGTCAAATCTATACTGTTCAATATGGGGACCATGGGCCACATGTGGCTATTTACAAGGTGGCCACCCTTAAAGTCTTTACTGAATTTGTTACAGTACTGTTTCTGCTTTATGTTTCTGGGTTTTTGGCCTCAAGGCATGTGGGATCCTAGCTCCCCAACCAGGGATCGAACCCGCATGCCCTGTGTTAGAAGGGGAAGTCCTAACCACTGGCCCACCAGGGAAGCCCGAGCTACTTAAATTGAATTCATTAACATGAAATATAAGCGCAGCTCCTCAGTCCCACCAGCCACACTCTAAGTGCTCACTGATCACACGCAGAAGCGGCTACCGTCTTGGACAGCACAGGAAGATGTTGGACACACCATGCCACCATCCTCAAATTAACATTATCCAGTAAATTTTCCTTAATCCCACGCATTGATATTTTGTTTTCCTTTTTAATCTAAAAGATGTCAAGCTACTTCTGAAGACAAGAATCTCTATCTACCTACCTGCATAAATTAAATGCCACCACATAAGTGCATTTGGAAGAGAATGGTGGCAGGATTAGACACCAACCCACAGAGAAGACTAGCACAGGCTTGCCCCAAACAAGCTGGGACCTGTAACATCAAATAGCAAGTCATTCTTTGGGTGTTCCTGATAAAGTACCAACAGCCAAGGGAAGGGAGAAGAGCAGGATCCAGCAAGAAGATTCTGTCAATATCCCTTTTAATACCTGCAAAGAGGCTTATGGACAACCTACAACCTGCTGGGGTTAGAAATAACACGAGTTACAGCATCTGAAAACAGTAACAAAAACGACGACAACTGTATTTGATTTCAAGTTCAACAGAAAGTTAAGGTACTGTTTTCCTCATGCAGAGGGACAGCCACAGGGACTCAGGACTTCATTTCAGATCAGCTGACAGCTCAACCCTCTTGGGCTTCCAAAGAGCCTCACGAAGAGATCAGTCCACATCGCTGGAGAAAGTGGCTTGGGGAACTGGACAAAGGGGGCTTCACTTTGAAAATGTAAATTCACACTGCTGTTAACTAAGAAAATAGTTCAATTGACTACCTATGTTCATGGAGACTTTACTACCAGGAAAGCAGTCCCTTCTACATGAAGGACACTCAATCACGCTACAGCGCTTGCACACACGCTAAGTCACTTCAGTCGTGTCCGACTTTTTGTGACCCTATGCACCATAGCCTGCCATGGGATTCTCCAGGCAAGAATACTGGAGTGGGTTGCATGCCATCCTCCAGGGAATCTTCCTGACCCAGGGATCAAACCCACATCTCTTGCATCTCCTGCACTGGCAGGCAGGCTCTTTACCACGAGCGGCACCTGGGAAGCCCATTGTGGAACAGCAAATCAAACAAAACTAATGAGAAGCATTCAGTCGAATTGCTGATCACATAACAAACGCCAGGCACAACTGGTAATGTTATAACTGGAAAGGAGAAAGGAGACAATCAAGGTCAAAACTCAAACATTTTCCACTCCGAACACTTGGGTGGTTCCTGTTCGGCTCAGAGCAAAGGTCGGGGTACTCATCACAGCCTCCATGGGGGTGTCATGTTAATTTCATGATTTTCGTGATCTGAACTCACCCATTCTTCTTTGACTTCATTTCCTAATGCTTGTCCTTCACTAACTGACCACCTGCCACTATACTGGCCTGATGGCTGACCCTGAAATATACAAAGTATAATGTTCCTGTCTAGGGCCTTTGTAAATCCTGTTTATTCTGCCGAAAACACTCTTCCCAACTTGGCGTACACCCTCATTTCCTTCCTGCTCACCTCAATGTCAGCAAGACCTTCCCTGACCCCCATGAATGAACTTCCTGCCCCACCTCATCCCTCACCTTTACTTTCCTTCCTAACACTTGACCTGCTGCTCGATTATCAGTGCATTTACTTAGGGTCCATTTCCTCCCACTAGAGTTTAGGCTCCAGCGGGGAGAAATCAGCACTGGGAAAGCCCTTAGGCATATTTAGAACCATTCTAGAGAAATGTCATGGACAGCATTATGATTCCTACCACTGTTACTACAACTACCAAGGCCAGCAGAAGTTCTTTTTATATGGATGAAGCACTTATCCCAATGCCCTAGGCAGGGTGCCAAGCTGCTTAATCTCATTTTCTTCTCCTAATAGCACTCTTGGGTGGGAAGAATACCATTAATATTTTGTAGATGAGAAAGCCGAGCCTCAGAAAAAGTTGAGCCACTTGCCCAGGGCCACCCAGCTGGTAGAGTAAGGCAGGCTTTCACTAGCCATTGGACCCCCAAGCTTGAGCACTAAACCACAATAATCTAGAACTTTCCACCACACTCCGTCCAAGTTTTACATGGAATCAATGAGTTTTTAATCTCTAGACATCCTTTATTACATCGGGTAAATAAAGCTCCTGCCACTTGACAGCAAGAGAAGCCAAGAGGTTAATTGACATACTGTGTTTGCCATAAAGAGAAATTTGAAATATCAGCAGAAAAAAAACCCCGTATCAATATGGCTTCAAACTGCTGCAAATTAAAAACAGATCACCGCCTTTCTACAAAAATATGACTACACTTCAGCATAAAGTCATTTAAAAATAACTATTTCCAGACGCCATATGGATTATGGACCAGTTTCACATTATTAGTGTAATTTTTGAAGGAAGTTGTTATCAGAACCGCAGGGTTGAAAAATCATTTTCGACTAAAACCGCAGGAACTCTTCAAAGGGAAAAGTCTTAATGGGAAAACAAATGTTGAAGGTAAGGCAGCAGGTCGAGAGAAAGCCTGCAAAGTGCAAGTTCTAAATTCCAGTGCAAAGGGGAAAGCTGGATTCCGAGAAAGCGTGTCAGAAGCGGGGACTGGCTTATTTTGTAAACCAAAGTCAAAGACCAGGTGAATTCCAAAACCATTATTGTGTTCAGAGAGTTCATATTAAAGGACACCCCGGCTTTGCTCGCTAAGCCTGTGCCGATCTGCACTGCTTTTAAAATGCTCACATTATGCCAAATCTAATACTATTATTTCCATCAGCAGAGAAAAGAAGAGAAAGCCATTTTCAAATCTGTTGGGGGCTTGTGAAAGAAGAAAACTTATCTGTGTGGAAAGGAGGAACTCTGTGCACTTATCTATTCTGACACACTGTTGCTGCTTCATTGCCAAGTCCTGTCCGACTCTTTGTGACCCTGTGGACTGTAGCCCACCAGGCTCCTCCGTCCATGGGATTTCCCAGGCAAGAATACTGGAGTAGGTTGCCATTTCCTTCCCCAGGGGATCTTCCCGACCCAGGGATTGAACACAATTCTCCTGCATTGGCAGGAGGATCCTTTACTGCCGAGTCCCCAGGGAAGACCTATTACTGCATAAGTGAAATATAAATATATAGATAGATAAAGAGAAAGAGATATAAAGATATATGAAGGATGACAGGATCCTCATTTTTCCAACTTACCCTACCTAAGTACAATTATAAAAACACGTCCGAGTTCCCAAATGCTGTAGCTAGAATATTACTGTATCATAGGGTCTCTTCTTCTCTGTCATCATTTTCATCAACACCATCACCCAGCAGATTACATTCACAGAAATGCATAAGTATCTCTATTCCAAAGAGCCCCCTTTTGTTTGACAAGCTGAATGAAATCATCGTCATGAGACATACAGGCCTTGAAGAATTTGGAGTCATTAGTTTATCGATGATAACTGAGTCCAAGAAACTCAGTAAGTTTGTGACTGCACAGAATACGAGAAGAAAACAGAGCTCATTTATTTATTTGGCCACACGGTAGGATCTCAGTTCCTCGAACAGGGATCGAACCCATGTGCCCTGCAGACGAAGCCCAGAGTCCTAACTAGCAGACTGCCAGGGAAGTCCCAACAGAGTTTAAAAAAAAAAAAAAAAAAAAACCAGGAAATTCTGATATTGAAGGCAGAGGAAGTTACATACTGATGATAGAGAATAAGTCGCCCATACTAAACACAGAAAGATTTCACACTATCCAGATGCATGGGTTGTCTGGGAAACCCAAGGAAGCTAGCAACACTGGGCCACCTTCCTGAGAAGCTAGAGATGACAAGGAGCTGCCTCTTTAACTGAGACCCGGGCCCCCTGTGCCTCAGTCTCCCGAGTGACTCCTCCGTGCACTGGTGCACCGAGCTAGCTTTATTTGTGCCTCCTGCCTGAGTCAGGATTTGCACGGGGCACACCTGATCTACAGAATGATAAGGGTGGGAAACTGGGGAGAAAGGGTCGAAAGAAGAGCAGGGAACCCAGGGGAGGGGTGTTACTAGCATTCAGTGGGAGGAGGCCAGGGATGCAGCTTAACGTCCCACAGCAGCGGCCCCACCCCCACGGCAACATCTCGCCTGGACTAAGCTCAAGCAGAGGCTGAGAGCCCGAGCTCCGATCAGCGCCTTAGAACCATGTCGGAAAAACCGCCATGTCTAAAACATATTTCCCACGTCTCAAGCGGAGTTGAAAACTCTTTTTTCCCTTCTTTACTGGTGGAAATAATAGTATTAGATTTGGAATAAAGTACCTTAAAAAGCAACGTATATTGGCACACGTTGAGTCGACAGTCACATACTCAATAGAGGGTTTCCAGATGGTCATGGTCAGAACTGCCAAACATTTTGGAAAGGCTGGATAATCTCAGGGCTGAGAGGGAATGGGCCGGCTTTAGCAACAGGGAGGATGTGATCACTTTGGTCATAAGTTTTTTTTTTTAATTTTACTTTAATATAGTTGATTTGCAATGTTGTGTCAATTTCTTCTGTACAGCAAGGTGACTCAGCTATATATATATAAATGATAAGTATTTAGTTTTAGATAAATATATAGTATCATATATATATACACACACACACACACACACACGTATATGTTCGTTTTCATATCTTTCCCATTATGGTTTGTGGCAGGATATTGAACGTAGTTCCCTATAGCAGGACTTTGCTGTTTCTCCATTCATATGTAATAGTTTGCCTCTGCTAATCCCAAACCCGCACTCCTTCCCTTCCCTGCCCCTCACCCGCTTGGCAACCACAGGTCTGTTCTCTGTCAGTCTGTCTGTCTTTGTCTTGTAGATATGTTGATGTGTATCATTATTTTATATTCCACATAGAAGTGATACATCTGGTATTTGTCTTTCTCTTTCTGATCTACTTCACTTAGTAAGATCATCTTAGTTCCGTCCTTGTTGCTGTCGCTGGCATTACGTCACTCTTTTCCACGACTGAGTAGTATTCCATTGTCTACACACACCACGCCTTCTTTACCCATCCATCTGTCGATGCACATTTAGGTTGTTTCCGTGTCTTGGCTACTGTAAACAGTGCTGCAATGAACACTGTGCTGCATGGATCTTCAAATTACAGTTTTGCCTGGGTGTTTTTATAAAAATTTAATTTTAGTTCATTTACAATGCTGAGTACAGCGAAGTGAAATCACTTATATGTGTACGTATTATATATGTATCATTATACACATATTCCTTTTCATATTCTTTCCCATCTTGTGTTTATTACAGGATACTGCACATAGTTCCCTGTGCTATACAGTAGATCCTTGTTGTTTATCTATTTAATATACAGCAGTGTCGCAACAGTTTTAAGGCACTGGCCTAGATCTTAGGTTCTCAGCCTCTGCCTTATTGATATTTTGGACCAGGTGAAACTTGCTGGGGACTGTGCTGTGCTCTAAGATGCTGAGCCCCACCTAGCCTCAGCCCACTAGATACTAATGGTAACCCCTTCCCCAGATGGGACAAGCCAGAATGTCTGGGTGTGTGTGTTAGTTGCTCAGTTGTGTCTGACTTTGCAGCCCCACAGAGTGTAGCCTGCCAGGCTCCTCTGTCCATGAAATCCTCCAGGCAAGAATATTGGAGTGGGTGGCCATTTCCTTCTCCAGAGAAGGTTCCTGACTCAGGGATCAAACTGGGGTCTCCTGCATCTGCAGGCAGATTCTGTACCATCTGAGCCACCAGGAAAGCCCCAAATGTCTCTAGATACTGTCAAATGTCTCCTGGGGGACAGTTTTGCCCATGGTTGAAAACAGATGAAAGTGAGTTAAGGAGTAGAAATTCAAGCCTGAAGAGAAGGATGATTGAAAATATGTATCTAGAAGTTTGGATTTGATAAAGAAAAAGCAGGCATAGAGTGACAGCCACAGGGAGACAAGGGGTGCACAGAATGATTGCTTATTCATGTACAGATGCAAAGACAGCAGTGACAGGAACCTGAGCACCAGCCATCAGTGCTCTGACCTGCCTGGTGTCCCTCCATGTGGGCCAGAAGCCACACCTCCTGGGGGGCAAATGCCTTCCAAACCCTGCCATTCCATGTGATTCGGGTGCTAGGTGGCCCCACCACTCTCTTTGGGAGCTGCCACTTTACCTGGGTCCTGAGATGAACCCATCTTGATCCTGGCTGTGGACAGTCAGCCCGGGGTGTGGAGCTGGATCTTGTGGGAAAGGGGCTGTCTCTAGTCAGAGATCATTAAACTGGTAGGAAGTGAGACCAGGACTGTTCTGGCCAGACTGAGGGGGGTCCAAGCAAGAAGGCAACGTGGAAGGAAGGAAGTGGACCCAGGAGATGGAGAGAGACCAAGTCCTGATGACATTCTCTAGCACATGAATCCAGCAGAACCCCAAACCAGATGCTCCTTTGTTCACTCGAATCAGGGCAGTCAAGCTTCTCGCTCTTGGAAGCTGCAGGAGAGTTAAGAGTTCTAAAATTTTCAACTTTTTGTTTTCTCTAAAAAAAAACACACAAACAAACTAAGTGGGATCTGTTGTTTCTTCTCACTCTAAATAAGGTGTTACAACCCTGGAAAGTTAGTTCATTTCTCTGACCTTCGGTTGCTTCAGTTATCAAATGGGAAAGCTGACACTGCAGCTTTTTTTTAACAGAGTTATCCTGGGCCGTAAGTAAGTTAACGCTGCCAGACACCATGCACAGTCCCCCGGGTGATACCAATGCTCAGTACAGAATACATGCCGATAGGTACCATGCAGCATTCAACCATGACTTAACTACTAACCCTGGATGGGCTTCCCTGATTGCTCAGTTGGTGGAGAATGTGCCTGCAATGCAGGGGACCCCGGTTTGGTTCCTGGGTTGGGAAGATCCGCTGGAAAAGGGATAGGCTACCCACTTCGGTATTCTTGGGCTTCCCTCGTGGCTCAGTTGGTAAAGAATCCACCTGAATGTGGGAGACCTGGATTTGATCCTTGGGTTGGGAAGATCCCCTGGAGAAGGGAAAGGCTACCCAATCCAGTACTCTGACCTGGAGAATTCCATGGACTGTATGGTCCATGGGGTCGCAAAGAGATGGACACGACTGAGCGACTTTCACTTTCACTTCAGCCCTGAATATTCACTGGAAGGACTGACGCTGAAGCTCCAACACTTTAGCCACCTGATGCCAAGAGCCTACTCACCAGAAAAGACTCAAAAGCTGGGAAAGATTGAAGGTAGGAGGAGAAGGGCTGACAGACGCTGAGATGGTTGGATGGCATCACCAACTCAATGGACATGAGTTTGAGCAAACTCTGGGAGTTGGTGAAGGACAGGGAAGCCTGGCGTGCTGCAGTGCGTGGGGTCATGAGGAGCTGGACATGACTCGGGGATGAACAACAGCAAAGGCACAACGATGCAAGACAGTCGGAGCCACTGTGTTTACCATGTTTCAGCTGCCAATGGCAGGGCTGTACTTGAATCGATTGACCAGTCCTTCAAAGCAGGTGATAATATTAACTCTGCTTTAGAGACATGGACACTGAGACCCACGGCATTTAGGTCATTTGCCAGCACGTAGTGGAACTGGAGTTTGTACCTGGTTTGACTCCAGACCCTTAATAACTGTGTTACACTGTTCCCCTCAGACTCTAGAATTCACAAGTTCTGTCTCCTTCTAGAACAGTCAGAAAAAAACAGGTAGAAAAGGACTTCAGTTATTTAATGAGATGTTCAGTTTCTTAGGTTTCCTGTTACAGCACAAAGTATGACCCAACACTTGCTTCCCATCCAAAGAGAAGGCTATTGCACGGGAAGGAGCCTGCCCCTCCTCGTCTGATCACACTGGTCCTTTTCCTGGAGGCAGCCACAGGGACCAGCAGGGTTCATTACCCCGACAGTCCAGAGAACCCCTTTCTAAAGACATATTCTAGCAGAAAGGAGGCTCTTCTAGGTCCTGCAAACCCCTGGGTGTAGCTTGAAGCACTCAAGCATGGGGAGCAGAGAACACAGCCCACTTTTGAGTGCTGGCTGAGGTTCCTAATGGGGCTTTAAATTCTGAGCGTAAATTTTAAGTTTCAGATTTAAGCAGAATGTAAACAATGTTAAAAAGCAACCTTGAGTGGGAGAGTGCTTACATGCCTTCTTATCTTCTTGATATACGAACTGCATTTGAGCAACATGGATAATTAAACTAAAGACTGCATAGAAGATACATTTTTATGAAACAAAGAAATGAAGGCTGGATTAGCACTCTTGGCTCCGCCAAAACAGAGTTTGAGCTTTCCAGTTCATATTCTTACAAAATCATCCCAACTCTCTGTAGTTTCAAGAGATGCCTGGCTCAAGACCAAGGGCTCCAGCCATGGATGAATGCCCTGAATTCTTTACCTCTGCAGCTGGCTTCCTCCTGGGAAATGTCCCAGGATATCATAAAAACATAGTCTCTATCAAAGCACATGAAACAATCATTGGGCAGGAGTCACATGGTGATATATTATTAGTAATTATTTTTTATCATAATTACTATAAATTATAACAAAGAAATCTAATACCTTAACAGCTTCTTACGTGCCAAGCACTGTTTAAAACTCTCTACAAGCATTAACTCCATCTCACATTCAATATGACTATGAGATAGATAATAATAATCATCAGCTTTATAGTTAAGACAAATGATGCATAAAGAAGCTAAGCGATTTGGACAAAATCACAGTGCTAAAGAGAGGAAAAGTAGAGGAATTTATCATTAAGAGGTGTTGATACCATTAAGAGGTAGAATGGTAGATAGAAGTCTGCTGCTGCTGCTAAGTCGCTTCAGTCATGTCTGACTCTGTGTGACCCCATGGACTGCAGCCCACCAGGCTTCTCCGTCCATGGGATTCTCCAGGCAAGAACACTGGAGTGGCTTGCCATTTCCTTCTCCAAGATACAAGTCTAGAGAGATTTTATCCCGGGGCTAAAATTTGACATTATTGGGGATAATAATGCAAGCACTTATTGAGTATGCTTTCTTTGACTCAGTTCGTTTAACCCACATAATATCTAGATGGAAGGAATATGTTATCCATATTTGGAGGTGGGCTGTGAGGAATTGAAGATTTAAGCCATTCTTCCAATGTCACAATTCTGTTAATATGCAGAGACAAGATTTGAACTTAAGATTGTCTAAAGTCAGAGTCGGTGCTTTAAACCCACTACATCACACTGCGTATGACATATGAGGAAATAGATTGGAGGTCTTGGGGACCCACAGGTGTTAGAAGTCAACATTTCTTTTGCTTCTGGGCATCTGGATACCACTGCCTGGAACACAGCCTTTTGCCTGTGTTCCAAGCAGGTCCTCTGAACAATGTCTAAATGGTCTTCATGTCTCAGCCAGTTTATTTTCTATTACAGGACACAGCCATTGTTTCATTCAAAATATATGTGTGGGTACTTGTATATGCCAGGTAATATGAGCAAACCAGACAGAGTCCTGCCTCACAGTTCATGAGGTCAAGTAGAACAGAGAAACAATAACCAAAGGATCACACAAAGAAGAATCTCCTAATTACAAATGGAGATCAGAATCTTGGAAGGAAGAGACATGGAGGTGTGAAGGTATAAAACAATGGGACTTGAACAAATCTAGTTTGGAAAGAAGGCTTTCCTAAGAGTATGTCCTGGAAAAGAGGAGGTCTGCAGGAGAACTCGAGTTAGGTTTGCAGCCAATTCTTCAGATGTTGGTTCTTGTGCCTTGAAAGTCTTGGCCTCTAAAAAGACTGTGCCTCCTTGTGGGGAAAAAGAGGAGGAAGTAGTGGATCAAAGAGCTAGGCAGGAATGAATCAAGAGCTTGAATTGAGTTCTGCATCACTGCAAAAGCCATCATAAAGCTCCGTAAGACAATGGATGCCTGTGACCAGGGAGAAGGAAGTGCTTCTGAGGGACAAGAAGAGAAATTCGGAGGTTAACATTACCTCCATTAACATCAGGGTCACAAAATATCAGGTTTGAGAGAAAACAGATTTTGAGCGCAAACCTCAATTTCACCTGACTATATTATCAAATGGATCCAGGGCTTCTAAGTTAATAACAGAACCAGTAACAGCAACATAATTATAAGAAGAGAAGAAACAAAGCCACAGAAAATGTACAGTAAACTCCAAGGCTAATGATTGTTTAAAAATCAATTTGGGAAACAATAGTAATCATGCTTTGACTCTCAAATACATGTAGATGGGGCAGTTAAGAATGCTGAAGTTTCCTGTTGGTTCTGTTTGTGTAATGAAAAGCTATAAACCCTCAAAGTTCAATTCAGGTCATTCTGTCCACCTACTTTTCTATTTATTTCTTACCCAGTTCATTCTGTGATCCTTTGCAGCTAATGTGACTGATACTATGCAAAGATTATAATCTGGCCTTTTTCCTCAAAGGGTTACCTATCAGGGAGTAAACAGGTAATTGCCATGCAGCATGGTGACCAAGGTAAGCCCTAAAAGCACAAATCTTGAGTCCTTAACTCAGCACAGGAGCATCAGAGATTTCGGGATGAAAAGGATGTTTGAACAAAACCTTAATGAAAGACAACACCAGAGCCTCCAGAAAAACAGTTTTAAACACAGCTGTTAATTGCCTGAGCCATGCGTGAGGACAAAATTCCAGCTGATTTTGGGCAGATCTGACTGAAACGGACGTTGAAATCCAGACATGGGGAATGCAAAAGAGAGACTTAATATAAGACTTTGTCTTGAAGCAGTATTTGGCCACCCCCGTGCTGAGACTGGGAGAGAGAATCTGGGCATTCCAATGGTGTGTTGACAGCTAAGTGGACCGAAATTCATGTCCAGACAAGCAGCTCTTGGAAAAACGTATCCAAAATTTTTCAGTCCTGAATGAAAATCAAACTGAAATAATGGAATTCTTTTCAATATCTTGAGCACCTCTCCAGTCCACTTGGGAGAACATCTTGCAATGCCCAATCCATCATTCAACGCAGCCCCAGTTCCAATCATCAATAGAACAGGTTCATTTATTTCCGTGCTCTCAATGAGCAGACAGGCTATAACCAGGTTTCAAATTCATTTAACATTGACGTATACTGCTTAGGAAATGAACTCTTCCAGTGTGTTATTAACAAGAAGCCAGTATTATTCCTAGGATGGCTATTCCTCTGCCTCAATAGTTGAGAGGCTTTAAGTGGTTAAGTCCTTACATTAGGCAACTAACGCTGCCATAACAAAATAACCAACTGAGTTGCTTCGACAACAGAAGTTTATCTTTTCACAATTTTGGAGGCTGGAAGTTTCCAGTCAAGATGTCAGCCAGTCCAGGTCCTGGTGAGAGTTCTCCCACTGGCTTGAAGACAACCACTTTCTGCTTGGTCCTCATATGGTAGAGAAAGAGCTCTGATGTCTCTTCCTCTTATAAAGGCAACATTTCTATCAGATTAGGGTCCCACTTTTATGACTTCATTCACTTTTCATTACTTCCTATCTCCAAACATAATCGTTTATAGGGACAGACCTCCAACATATGGATCCTGGGATGCAGGGAGACACAAACATTCAGTTTCTAATGCCTAATGCTTCAGTTCTTCTTCTGTAAGAAACTTGGACCAAGAAAAACACTCTTTAAATTACTAGCTATATATAGAAGTAATTTGGATAAGGAAATGAAATGTCCCACTGTCTTAAGTATAACTCTTCATTAGGAAAAAAAACAGCATTACATACCAAATAATTATACCTCTTTACAGTACTTGTGTGGCTTCTTTGTTTCTCATTTCCTCATAAAACCAGCCACAAAATAGGTATTAGGTAGAAATTTATGTTGGCTAGTCCCATCATACCCAAATTCTACTTCTCTTTCTTTTCTACAGTGTCTTCAATAATTCAATAGAAAAGTAATAAAGACATAAATTGAGTTAATCTTGTAGTAGACCATCCTTTCCATTAAGAACTAGAAAAGCATTTTAAGATGTCTTCAGTTCAGTCGCTCAGTTGTGTCCAACTCTTTGCAACCCCATGACTGCAGTACTCCAGGCCTCCCTGTCCATCACCAACTCCTGGAGTTTACTCAAACTCATGTCTATTGGGTCAGTGATGTCATCCAACCATCTCATTCTCTGTTGACCCTCCTCCTCCCACCTTCAATCTTCCCCAGCATCAGGGTCTTTTCAAATGAGTCAGTTCCTCACATCAGCTGGCCAAAGTATTGGGGTTTCAGCTTTAGCATCAGTCCTTCCAATGAACACCCAGGACTGATTTCCTTTGGGATGGACTGGTTGGATCTCTTTGCAGTCCAAGGGACTCTCAAGAGTCTTCTCCAACACCACAGTTCAAAAGTATCAATTCTTCGGCACTCAGCTTTCTTTATAGTCCAACTCTCACATCCATACATGACCACTGAAAAAAACGACAGCTTTAACTAGACCAACCTTTGTTGGTAAGGTGATGTCTCTGCTTTTTAATATGCTGTCCAGGTTGGTCATAACTTTTCTTCCAAGGAGCATGCATCTTAATTTCATGGCTGCAGTCACCATCTGCAGTAATTTTGGAGCCCAAGAAAATAAAGTCTGCCATTGTTTCCATTGTTTTCCCATCTATTTGCCATTAAGTGATGGGACCAGATGTCATGATCTTAGTTTCCCAAATGTTGAGCTTTAAGCCAACTTTTTCACTCTCCTTGTTCAATTTCATCAAGAGGCTCTTTAGTTCTTCTGTGCTTTTTGCCACAAGTGTGGTGGCATCTGCATATCTGAGGTTGTTGATATTTCTCCCAACAATCTTGATTCCAGCTTGTGCTTTACCCAGTCCAGAATTTCTCATAATGTACTCTGCATATAAGTTAAATAAGCAGGGGGACAATATACAACCTTGATGTATTCATTTCCTGATTTAGAACCAGTCTGTTGTTCCATGTCCAGTTCTAACTGTTGCTTTTTGACCTGCATACAGATTTCTCAGGAGGCAAGTCAGATGGTCTGGTATTCCCATCTCTTTCAGAACTTTCCAGTTTGTTGTGATCCACACAGTCAAAGGCTTTGGCATAGTCAATAAAGCAGAAGTAGATGTTTATCTGGAACTTTCACTTTTTTGATGATCCAATGGATGTTGGCAATTTGATCTCTGGTTCCTCTGCCTTTTCTAAATCCAGCTTGAACATCTGGAAGTTCACGGTTCATGTACTATTGAACATGAAGTCTGGCTTGCAGAATTTTGAGCATTACTCTGCTAGCATATGAGATGAATGAAATTGTGTGGTAGTTTGAGCATTCCTTGGCATTGCCTTTCTTTGGGATTGGAATGAAAACTGACCTTTTCCAGTCCCGTGTTTTCCAAATTTGCTAGCATGTTGAGTGCAAGCACTTTCACAGCATCATCTTTTAGGATTTGAAAGAGCTCAACTGGAATTCCATCACCTCCACCAGCTTTGTTTGTAGTGATGCTTCCTAAGGCCCATTTGACTTCTCATTCCAGGATGTATGGCTCTAGGTGAGTGATCACACCATCGTGGTTATCTGGGTCATGAAGAATTTTTTTGTACAGTTTTTCTGTGTATTCTTGACACCTCTTCTTAATATCTTTGCTTCTGTTAGGTCCATACCACTTCTGTCCGTTATTGTGCCCATCTTTGCATGAAATGTTTCCTTGGTATCTCTAATTTTCTTGAAGAGATCTCTTGTCTTTCCCATTCTATTGTTTCCCTCTATTTCTTTGCACTGATCACAGAGGAAGGCTTTCTTATCTCTCCTTGCAATTCTTTGGAACTCTGCATTCAAATGGGTATATCCTTCCTTTTCTCCTTTGCCTTTCACTTCTCTTTTTTTCTCAGCTATTTGTAAGGCCTCCTCAGACAATCATTTTGCCTTTTTGCACTTCTTTTTCTTTGGGATGGTCTTGATCCCTGTCTCCTGAACAATGTCATGAACCTCCATCCATAGTTCATCAGGCACTCTGTCTATCAGATATAATTCCTTGAATCTCTTTGTCACTTCCACTGTACAATCATAAGGGATTTGATTTAGGTCATACCTGAATAGTCTAGTGGTTTTCCCTACCTTCTTCAATGTATGTCTGAATTTGGCAATAAGTTCACGATCTGAGCCACAGTCAGCTCCCAGTCTTATTCTTGCCAACTGTATAGAGCTTCTCCATCTTTGGCTGCAAAGAATATAATCAATCTGATTTCAGTGTTGACCATCTGGTAATGTCCATGTGTAGTCTTTTATTGTGTTGTTGGAAGAGGGTGTTTGCTATGACCAGTGCATTCTCTTCGCAAAAATCTATTAGCCTTTGCCCTGCTTCATTCTGTACTCCAAGGCCAAATTTGCCTGTTACTTCAGGCGTTTCTTGACTTTCTACTTTTGCATTCCAGTCCACTATAATGAAAAGGACATCTTTTGGGGGTGTTAGTTCGACATCTTTTGGGGGTGTTAGTTCTAGAAGGTCTTTTAGGTCTTCATAGAACTGTTCAACTTCAGCTTCTTCAGCATTACTGGTCAGGGTATATACTTGGATTACCATGATATTCCCTTGAAAATGAACAGAGATCATTTTGTTGTTTTTGAGATTGCATCCAAATACTGCATTTCAGATTCTTTGTTGACCACGATGGCTACTTCATTTCTTCTAAGGGATTCTTGCCCACAGTAGTAGATATAATGGTCATCTTAGTTAAATTCACCCATTCCAGTCCACTTTAGTTCACTGATTCTTAAAATGTCAGTGTTCACTCTTGACATCTCCTGTTTGACCACTTCCAATTTGCCTTGATTCATGGGCCTAATGTTCCAGGTTCCTATGCAATATTGCTCTTTACAGCATCGGACTTTACTTCCATCACCTGTCATATCCACAACTGGTTGTTGTTTTTGTGCTGGCTCTGTCTCTACATTCTTCCTGGAGTTATTTCCCCACTGATCTCCAGTAGCATAGCAGGCACCTACCGACCTGGGGAGTTCATCTTTCTGTGTCCTATCTTTTTGCCTTTCCATACTGTTCATGGGGTTCTCAAAACAAGAATACTGAAGCGGTTTGCCATTCCCTTCTCCAGTGGACCACATTTTGTCAGACCTCTGCACCATGACCCGTCTGTCTTGGGTGGCCCTACATGGCATGGATCAGTTTCATTGAGTTAGACAAGGCTTTGGTCCATGTGAGCAGATTGGTTAGTTTTCTGTGACTGTGGTTTTCAGTCTGTCTGCCCTCTGATGGAGAAGAATAAGAGGCTTACAGAAGCTTCCTCATGGGAGAGAATGACTGAGGGGGAAACTGGCTACCTCCCCTTAAAATCTATTTGAAGATATTACAGAACTATAAAGATACTCAGAATCATAAGGGCAAAGAGTCCAGAGGAAGGAAAAGGCTGTTAAATGACCTCAGCATCCTACATTATTTTCCCCTCAAAACATTCAATGAATAGGCTAAAAACACAAAAGCAACTGGTAAGAGACAAAAACCATAGCCCGGTTTTCTGCTGCTTCAAGAAAGTAGGAGGACTAAAACGTGTGTTTGGAGCTTATAAACATATCTAAGACCTGAAGAGCCAAATCCCATAGAGAAGAAGAGCACAAAGGAGAGAGTGCAATGGTCTGAAATGCTGATCTCTTTCAGGGATTCGCTACGTCATAAATGGTGATGATTTAGAGAAACCAAAGGGAAAGTTAACAACTGAAAGTTTGGAGGAACTAAACCAAGGTCTTGGTAGTTTCATGGGGAGATAAAAAGAAGGCTGAGCTGATTAATCACCGAAGAAGATGAAGACTAGTGAAAATTCCAGTCTTCAGTGGAGCACCTGGAGGTTTGCCTCCTAGGTATGGAGGAAAACTGGAAGCACAGCTGACTCTAAAAGACCGCAGTTCAGCCTCAAAACAGTTCATTGGATTAAATTAGTATACCCTCACCTAACTGTTTCATGAAGTTAAAGGTTCATCTAGCATCATTGCTCATGTATACCATTCACTATTTACTTAAAATCATAAGGCATAAGAGGCAGGACCAAAGAGGGGGAAAACCCCAGAAACTTAGAAAGAGATCCACAAGTGTGGTAAATATTGGTGTTTTTAGCCACAGACTTTAAAGAACTATAGATAACATGTTCAAAAAAATATGCATCAAGTGAGAAAATTTCACTGGAAAACAAAAATTTATTTTAAAAATCAAATTTGAGAAGTTATGATTCAAATTAAGGACTTTGTTTTAAAGTTTAAAGTTTAAAATTGTTTTAAAAAGATTCAGACACAGCTGAAAGGAGGATTAACATTTTGGAAAACAGGCAAATGGAAAATGTTTAATATACACGTTATTGGTATATTTTAATGAAAATATATATGTAATATATATGCAACTGAAGCCTCAGAAGAGGAGGTGAGACAATAAGTCAGATGAAACATGTGAAAAGATAATGATCAGAAACTTTTCAAAGCTGAACATGACTTCAAACCACATATCAAGATGCATTATAAGTCCCAAGAGTTTAAACAAAAAAAAAGTATCCAGGCACATCACAGTAATACTGCTGCACACGGAAGGTGTAAAAAATATTTTAAACAGCTAAAATTAAGACAGTAAGACATAGTACCTTAAAAAAAGTAACAGTAAGAAAGACAGTAGTTGATAGGAACAATAGAAGTCAGGAGGTAATGGATTAACATCTTTAACGAGCTGAAGGAAAATACTGGCCACCCTAGAGTTCTAAATCCACTGGAAACAAACAAAAATCAAACACATTTCCAGACAAATCAAACACATTTCCAGACAAATCAACACTGAGAGAATTATTTGTCACCATCAGATGTATACTAAAATAAATATTAATGCAATTTCTTCAAGCATACTACAGAGGAATGAATACACACACTTACAACACAAATGCGCACACACACACACATATTTATTCCCAGATGGAAGAATGGAAATAAGAGAGAATGAATAACGAAGTGAAACGGGTACACATGGGTAAATCTAAATGAATATTAATGTTGCAAGCAATAATGATAATACCTTATTGGGTATAAAGTACATATAAAATTAAAATAATAATAACCTAGCAGAGGGCAGATGGATTTCAAGCATTCTAAGTTTACTACAATATAACAGAAGCGCTAAAGGTGTTCATTTATGTTAGGCTCTAACAAATCAAAGATATATGTTGAAATCTCTAGGATAATACTATGAGAATTAAAAATAATTCACAACTAATAAGCTGAAAAAGGGAAAATAGAACAGTAGAGATAAAAATAATGATTAATCCAAAATAAGGTGAGAAAGAAGAAAAACCAAAGCAGAAAGAGTGGGACAATCTGAAAACAAATAACTAGTAACAAAATATCAGAATGAATTTTAAAAACTTTACTATGTAATGTTTATAAATGATTCATCTTAGAATAAAAGATACACATTTCTAGTTATAAAATAAATGTCATGTGCAATGAAATATACCGCATAGAGAATATATTAAATAACAGTATGGTGACTCATGGTAACTAGATTTATCATAGTGGTCATTTTGTAAAGTATAAAAATATCAAGTCACTATGTCATATACCTGGAAGGCAATGTAATATTGTAATCCAATTATACTTCAATTAAAAATTAATTAATAAATTAAGACCTCACCTCAAAACTAAGGACAAAAATATGTAGAAAGTGAAAGGATGGAACAAAGTTATACCACAAAAACATCAAACAAAATAAAACTGCTGCTGTACTAAACAAAAATAGACTAAGGCAAGAAGCATTACTTATAGATAAAAAGAGACATTTCATATTTTAAAACAGCTTATCAGGAAAAGATAAAAAATTTACATCTGTATTAGCCCATCCCAGAAATTCAAAATAAAGCAAATTTTGTGAAACTAACAAAAAACAGATAGCTTCACAACGACAATGAGAGACTTTAATATCCATCTATCAAAAGCTGACAGGTCAAGTAACCAGGAAAATCAGCAATGACAGAAACGATCTGACCAGCAGGTTACTATGAAAGTGAAAGTTACTATGAAAGTGAAAGCTGACAGGTCAAGTAACCAGGAAAATCAGCAATGACAGAAACGATCTGACCAGCAGGTTACTATGAAAGTGAAAGTGACAGCCGCTCAGCCGCGTCCGACCCTTTGCAGCCCCACGGTCTAGACAGCCCACGGAGTTCTCAGGCCAGAATACTGGAGTGGGTACCCTTCCCCTCCTGCAGGGGATCTTCCCAACCCAGGGATAGAACCCAGGTCTCCCATACTGCAGGCAGATTCTTTACCAGTTGAACTACAAGGGAAGCCCAAGAATACTAGAGTGGGTAGCCTATCCCTTCTCCAGCAGATCTTCCTGACCCAAGAATCGAACCAGGGTCTCCTGCATTGCAGGTAATTCTTTACCAACTGAGCTATGAGGGAAGCCATGGTTAATATACTCGACAGAATTGGTGTACACATAATAAGTGAACACATAAGTGTACACATAAAAAGTGAATTCACATTCATTCCAAATACAAAGGCATCAGTTATCTTGAACCCAAAAAGTGACCACATCCTAGACCATAAAGCAAGATTCAATAAATTTCAAAGAGTGGACAAGTGGATGGATGTTCTAAAAATCGCTGTGAAACTAAACTAGCAATCAAAAGCAAAAAGGACTCGAATACCTTGAAATGTCTGCAAGTAATCAATTCATTTCTAAATTATCCTTGAGTTAAAAATGATATCCAAAGGGGATTATAAAATATTTTTAATAAATGACAATAAAGATTTAATATATTAAAATTTGTGATGTATAGATAAAGTAATATTTATGTTAAATGTTTAGTTGTAAAAGCATAGATTAGATTAGTTGTAAAAGCATAGATTAGAAAAGGAAAAAGTTACAAAGCAATGACCTAAGATTCCCCGTTACAAAAAAAATAGCAAATTAAACCCAAGGACGGTAGTAGCAAAGTTTTTTTTCAATTCGTTTTATGAAAACAGCCTCACTTCATTACCCAAGGATGTAATAAGAAAAGTTACAGACTAATTTTGCTCACAAACATCCATAAGAAAATTAAATACTTCGAGATCATAGTCAACAATGGTCAAAAGTGATAGTACATCATGGCCAAGTATAAGTTTATTTCAGGAAAGCAAGGTTGAAATAATACTTGAAGAAACCAGTATGCTTAATTAAAAAAAGATTCATATGATCTCAACAGATGCTAACATTTTTAAAAAATAAAATTAGCAAACTACAAATAAAAGGGACATTATCAATCTACTGAAGTATATGGACAAAGACGCCGACAGTTAACATTATGCTAATGAAAAAGTAGAAATATTCAAGATCAGGACTGAACCACTTATATTCTACATCATTTATAAGGTCCTTGATGTTGCAAGAGGCAAAATAATAATAAAATAATAACAATAATAATAAATTCAAAAAGATAGGGAGAAACTGTCAAAGACGATTTCATATAAAGAAGTAAAAAAAGTATAAGTAAATTTCTAAAATTGAGACGTGAAGGATTTCCAGACAAAACTCTGTAGGCAAAAATCAATTTCACTTCTACTTATCAACAGCAAAAGTTTAGAAAATGAAATAAGTGCAAATATTCCATTTTAGGCAGCATCGAAAACATCAGTCAAGAAAAATAATCTAACAACCTCTATAATGAAAATTACAAACCATTACTGAAAGAACTTAGAGTTAAACAAAGGAGATACACCATATTTATGCATTGAAAAAGAGCATTGTCAAGATTAACCTATAAACTCAACAAAATCCAAGTAAATATCCCAGTGGCATTCTAATGGGAATTGGCAAACTGATCCTAAAATGCATAGCAAGGTGCAGACAGTCCAAGCTGGTCCTGAAGGATAAAGATGTAGGACTTACATTACTATCGATAGATATCAAGACAAGTTAGGGAGCTGTGATAACTAATGAAGTGTGGTATTAGAAACAGACTTTTAAAAATAGAATAAAATAGAGAAGGAACAGAACAGCACGTACTCTGTCACATGATTCATAAGAAAGGTCCCCCTTCCACACAGTACACTTAGAAGATTCATCTTTGAAAGGAACAGCGCTTGCTGATATCTCCAACTGGGAAGAAAAGGTATCTTGTCCCACTCCCCATACCATTCACAAAAATAAATTCCAAGTAGAGTAGAGACTAAGTGTGAAGGTAAGTAAAGCTTCTAGAATTTTACATTGGAAAACATCTTGATGATCTTGGGTATAGGAAAGGGGTCTACCTAATACAGCATGCCAAAGAACGATCAATTGGGAGACATTAACATTAAGAATGTTATTTGTCAAAAGAAACCATTAATGGGATGAAAAGATGACCCAGAAAGGTGGAGGAAATACATTTATCCAAGAGATCCCATCTCCAGATAAACCAATAGAAAAATGGCAAAAAGAAAAAAACCAACCCCAATGGAGATATTTGATAAAAGGATATCTAAAGGTCTAAGGGAAATGCAAAATTGCAGTACCATATACTCCACACACTCCAGATTTGTTCAAATGAAAAAAGACAGGAAAACAAAAACAAACGCCAAGTGCTGGCAAAGATGAGGATCAAGGGGACACATATACAGCTCGCGGGAATAACGTCAATCGGTAGGCTCACTGCAAAAACGGACAGTTCCTAATGATGCTGAATTTGCACCTGCTCTATATTATGACCCAGAAATTCCATTTTTCTAGATGTCCAGCAGAAATGACTACATGTTTAAACCATAAGACCTACAAAAGAATTCTGACAGCAGCATTCCTTGTATAGCCCCAAACCAGAAACAAGCCAAATGTCCATCAACAATAAAGTGTGGCAATTAATATAATGGCATCACATATTGGAACAAAGCAAGTGAATAATTGACAGCTGTGTACAACCAGATGGATGGCAATCACAACAGACTGCTGAACAAAAGGAAGCTAGTCAACGAAGAACATTCCATGGAGTGTGTTTAAACAAGGTTCAAAATCAGGCAAAAGGAATCTTCTGTGATAGAAATCATGATAAGGATAGTGTTTGAGGAGTGAGGCAATTAGGTACAGAGGGGACAGATAAAGGCTTCAGGGGTGCTGGTGACCCTCTAAATTCCATTTATTTAATAGCTGACAGCTACATGAGTGTCCACTTTGCAAAATTTAACTAAACTACAGATTCATGATTCCTACTAATCTTTCTAATTTATGCTATTTCCCCCCACCCCTCTCTCTTTTTTTTTTTTTCATAAAGCAAAAAATGGAAACATTCTCTCAAGGAGAGAAGAGGCATGCAGGATTTCAGAATCACCTTGTAAACAGAATGGCAATATTTTAGTAAAAAGCTACATGGCCTGAAGCCCTGTTGCTACTGACACAGACAACAGCAGAAAGCAGAGATAAGAACCACATTAGAGTCAAAAGGAGCATTTAACGGGGGGCTGGCTTAACTCTGCAGAGAGTAACACAAAACTGTTCACCTAAGCTGATATGACAGGATAAACAGCCCCACAGACACTCTGCCCTCAGTAGCTGACTCAACAGCCGAGGCTGACAGATTTACAATAGACCTGAATCCTCAGATCAAAAACTGTGCTCTGTTTGGGGCTTGATGACCTACAGTATACACTGAAACTCTTAAATCAACACGTTTATGGCATTTACGGCAAGGCACTCCGACGGGTCTTGCTTGGTCAAACAAGCCTCGTCTTGAATCTGAGTTCAGCTAAAAGCTGGGCTATGAAAGGCAAGCTTTTGCTAACAGGAGAAGACAAGTGCTCTATTTCTGTTCAGCTGCTTAATGGAAATCTTGCTTGCATCATGGGAGTAAAGAAAAAAAATTGGCATAAATGTACAGAGATGTACTTAATTTTTCAGACCTATCATATCAGTGCTAGAAAAGACATTTACCCAGTGACCCCATAGCTGCTGCTACTGTGGTGGTGCTCAGTCGTGTCTGACTCTCTTAGAACCCCATGGACTGTAGCCCGCCAAGTTCCTCTATTTATGGGATTTCCCAGGCAAGAATACTAGAGTGGGCTGCCATTTCCTTCTCCAGGGATCTCCCCGACCCAGGGATCGAACCGGCATCTCTTGTGTCTATAGCTTGCCAGGCAGACTTTTACCACCGTGCCACCTGGGCAGCACCTCTGTGAATGTTACCAGAGCACAATTCAGTGTCTGTCTGGGTTGGATCTAAGTGGCACCCACAATACTGCTTTCTTGAGGGACAATGACACACTATATCATAGCCATTAAATATGAATGTTCCGTAACAGTGTTTTTTAAACCATTTTGACTAAAAGCCATGTTTAAAAAATTAGCATACACAACCCATGCATTTTATAACCTGCCTCAGTGTATGCACACATACATATCCACACTGCAAAATTTTATGAACCATACTTCCTAGATATCAGTAGTCTGGTATTGTCTCTTTATGCTAGTTTTATGCTACTCTGTAATATTTCCTTTCTCACTAGTGTTTGTTATAATAATTAAATTGATTCATGACCCACTAATTGATCACAACTCGGAAGTCTGAAAAAGGTATTTTCTCTAGGAAACCAGAATTTTTTTTCTCAAATTGGTGAGCCAGGCAATGTTTTTCTAAACTAGCATATATAACTGACATATAACATTATGTTAGTTTCAGGTATACAACATAATGATGTGATATATGTATATATTGCAAAATGCTCAGCACCATACATCTGGTTAATGTCCATCGCCACATGCAGCTACGTTTTCTCTCTTGTGATGACATCTTTTAAGATTTACTCTGGGATTTCCCTGGTGGTCCGGTGGCTAAGACACTGCGCTCCCAATGCATGGGGCCTGGGTTTGATCCCTGGTCAGGGAACTAGATCCCACGTACAGCAACTAAGATACAAACACTGCAAGTAAAGATCCTGCAGCTGTAACCAAATGATCCTACATGCTGCAACTAAGACCTGGCACAGCCAAATAAATGATTTGTTTTTAAAAAAAGATTTACTCTGTTAGCAACATTCAAAGACATGATATATATTATTAACTACAGTCAACCATGCTGTACAATCCTATCCCAGGCTTTTTTTTTTTTTCCATTTCACTGATTCTGCAAATGTGGTGAGCACGAGAATTTTGAAACTGTCGATGTCAAGGATTCCAGTCTCAGAGGTTCTAATTCAGTAGATCTAAAGTGGGGAATATGGAATTTTAGCCAACCAATCAATAAAAAAGGAATCCTTTTGGTTTGCTTTCATTGTGAGGAAGCTTCAAGATAGGAGACGAATAGACCTGTCTTGTTCAATACAATAGCTGTTACCGGCACTTGTAAAGTAGCCGGTCTGAACTGAACATGCAGTAACTGTAAAATGCAAACTTGATTTTGAAGACCTGTGTGTAAAATAAAAATAAAGTATCTCATTAATCATTTTGGTATTGGTTATATTTTGCAATAACATTTTTGATATACTGGATTAAATAAAATAGACTACCAACACAAATCTCACCCATTTCTTTTGCTTTCTTTTTAACATGAGTACTAGAAAATTTGAAATGACACATGTTGACTTGCATTATATTCTACCAAACAGCACTGTGCCAGAGCAGAGATGGAATTCCACGCATCAAAAAAAGAAAGAAATAGAAGATTTCATGGGGGAGAAAAACCCACTTCTGCTGTCATCAACTCAAAATAAAAAATCCACTGCAGACTAAAATTAGATTCATCAAAATAAATATCTTCAAAGACACAAATGAACGGCATATGAATGTGGAACCATATAATCCATCAATAAGCAGTCCTGGTTTACAACATCGTCCCACATGTCATCGTCCCAACAAATCACTGAGAAGTGGTTTCACAGTGTGAAGTCATCCTCTAAGCCAGCTGTGGAGGCTCTGTCTCCCTCCCACTGCTCACTGACAGGCATTTAATGCGCTCACTTGTACTGGCTGCTTGAAAGCCATGTGCAGTCACGGTTGGCAGACACGGAAAGGTGTGTAGCAACAAGACAGCTGAAGATAAAGTAGTGAATCAACAAGCTAGATGATGCACCCAACACGCACTGTAAAGAACACATACTGGCAGCTCTAGAGACAATCAGACTCTGTGCATCGGGCATTGCACACAATGAACGCTGACCACGAAGGGTGTAGGGCAAGCTGCCCAGTGCCCTGGCCTGTCAGCTACTGCACGCTGAATGCCTGGTTGCCTTACACTTGTTTTCTCCGGGAGTCTATGAGCTCTTCATAGAAAGTGTCCAGAATTTGTTCATCCCTATCGTAGTTAAGACTTTCAGTTCAAAGTGAGAAGTTAAATTAGATTAACTGAAAAAAAGAAAAAAAAGGGGGTGGGGAGTTATGGCTCATGGAAAGGCCAAGATACTTTCATTTCAGGCATAACTGGACGTCAAGGCTGTGATGACCTTATTCTAGGTGTCAAGACGGCTGCCACTCCAGAGTTAGAGGGCATCCTCTTCGCTTTCCCCAGGTGTCCCAGAATTAATTTTATTGGCTCTGATGCTGTTAGATGCCCCTGAGCCAATCATTGCAGTCAAGGACAGCTGATGTTCTGATTGGAAAACAGAGTCACCTCCATCCAGTTCCAAGGTGCAGGTAAGGAAGGTTCATCCCCAGGGAAAACTTCAGCGTTCTTACCAAAAGACTGGGGAAAGGGATGCTGGGCAGATAAAAAAGTACAGGTGGCCAGTGCTGTTATCTGTATCTCTAATCTGATATATAAAGGATAAAAAGATATATAAGTTATGAGTGTTATCAATGAATGCACACATGCGTAATATCTAATTCATGATGTATGTCAAACATGGAAATGATGTATGTATTTCTAAATCACCAGGATATTAAGTACACACATTCATGTAATGAGTGGTCATCAAGTGTCTACTATTAGCCAGAGACTATTCTAGCCACTGGAGACACAGCTGTGCAGCAGCAGAGATGAAGCTACAGGCTTATGGAACCCAGATTTAAGAGGGGAAGGCAGAAATGCACAGTAATAAACAAGTCAGTCAGGTAGTGATAAAGAGGAGGAATGAAAATAAAGCAAGGTCAGGGGATGTCGCGTGATGGAGTGTCAGGGAGGAGCTTTCTGCAATAATGGCCTCTGCACAGAGAACCGATGTGCCAGGAAGTGGTAAAAGCAACTGGGTGACTGTCTGGGTGAAGAACATACAAAGTGCAGGCACAGGAGAGGGGGCCTCTGGGAATGCTGAAAGGGCCTGGACATCAGAAGGGCTGGGGAACAGACGATGGGAGGAGAGACTGGACCTCAGCCCAAGGTTGCCAGACTACACAGGGCCTTGCAGACCATGGTAAGACACTTGGATTACACCCCATGGGTCGTGGAAAGCCACTTGCTGGTGGGGAAAAGGAAGGTGAAATCACCTGGCTACTTGAGAAAAACAGCTTCTAGGAATAGGCGTTAAAAGAGCATCAGCAGATGGAAGCTGCTGCAGGAATTCAGATGACAGTGGCCCAGGTCACAGTGGTGACAGCGAAGGTGATAAGTGGCTGGAATTGGGTACTGAATTGACCTGTGGGCAATGACACTTACATGGACATTTGTATAAGATCACTGTTGTTTACATATCCTCACAAACTAGTGTGTGTGGAAGTCTCTCAGTCGTGTCCGACTCTTTGTGACCCCATGGACTGTTAAAGAGCCTGCCCATCACACTAAAAATGAGTCTCATCCCACTCCTGCGAATACACCTGGGGAAAACCATAATTCAAAAAGATACCCCCCCCCCCCGCACTTAATGTTCACTGCAGCACTATTTACAATGGCCAGAAATGGAAGCAACCTAAATGTCCATCAACAGAAGAATGGATAAAAAAGATGTGGTACATATATACAATGAAATATTACCCAGCCATACAACAGAACAAAATTTGGTAGACAAGAATGGACCTAGGGACTGTCATACAGAATGAAGTAAGTCAGGAAGAGAAAAATATGGTCTATTAACACATATGTGGAATCTAGAAAAATGGTATAGATTATCTTGTTTGGGAAAGACCCTGATGCTGGGAAAGACTGAGGGCAGGAGGAGAAGGGGAAGACAGAGGATGACATGGCTGGATGGCATCACCGACTTGAGGGATATGAGTATGAACAAGCTCCAGGAGTTGGTGATGGACGGGGAAGCCTGGTGTGCTGCAGTCCGTGGGGTCGCAAAGAGTCAGACGCACCTGAGTGACTGAACTTAACTGATCTTATTTAGTGGAAACAGAGATACAGACATAAAAAACAAATGTATGGTTACCAACGGGGAGAGGGAAAGGGGTGAGATGAATTGGGAGATTGGCACTGACATATATACACTACCATCAGTTCTGTTCAGTTCAGTTGCTCAGTCACACCTGACTCTTTGTGACCCCATGGACTGCAGCACACCAGGCCTCCCTGCCCATCACCAACTCCTGGACTTTACTCCAACTCATGTCCATTGAGTCGGTGATGCCATCCAACCATCTCATCCTCTGTCATCCCCTCCAATCTTTCCCAGCATCAGGGTCTTTTCAAATGAGTCAGTTCTTCACATCAGGTGGCCAAAGTATTGGAATTTCAGCTTCAACATCAGTCCTTCCAATGAATATATCAGGACTGATTTCCTTGGGGATGGACTGGTTGGATCTCCTTGCAGTCCAAGGGACTCTCAAGAGTCTTCTCCAACACCACAGTTCAAAGCATCAATTCTTTGGCACTTAGCCACAGGGCTTCCCTTGTGGCTCAGATGGTAAAGCGTCTGCCTACAACATGGGAGACTGGGGTTCGATCCCTGGGTCGGGAAGATCCTCTGGAGAAGGAAATGGCAACCCACTCCAGTACTCTTGCCTGGAAAATCCCATGGACTGAGGAGCCTGGTAGGCTATAGTCCAAGGGGTCGCAAAGGGTCGGACATGACTGAGCGGCTTCACTTCACTTCCTTTATATTCCAACTCTCACATCCATAACATGACTACTGGAAAAATAGCTTTGACTAGACAGACTTTGTTGGCAAAGTCATGTCTCTGCTTTTTAATATGCTGTCTAGGTTGGTCATAACTTTTTTTCCAAGGAGCAAGTGTCTTTTAATTTCATGGCTGCAATCACCATCTGCAGTGATTTTGGAGCCCAGAAAAATAAAGTCAACCACTGTTTCCCCATGTATTTGCCATGAAGTGATGGGACCGGATGCCATGATCTTAGTTTTCTGAATGTTGAGTTTTAAGCCAACTTTTTCACTCTCCTCTCTAACTTTCATCAAGAGGCTCTTTACATTTTCTTTGCTTTCTGCCATAAGGGTGGTGTCATCTGCATATCCAAAGTTATTGATATTTCTCCCGGCAATCTTGATTCCAGCTTGTGCTTCATCCAATACAGCGTTTCTCATGATGTACTCTGCATAGAAGTTAAATAAGCAGGGTGACAATATACAGCCTTGATGTACTCCTTTCCCAATTTGGAACCAGTCTGTTGTTCCATGTCCAGTTCTAACTGTTGCTTCTTGACCTGCATACAGATTTCTCAGGAGGCAGGTCAGGTGGTCTGGTATTCCCATCTCTTTCAGAATTTTCCACAGTTTGTAGTCATCCACACAGGCAAAGGCTTTGGTGTAGTCAAGAAAGCAGATGTTTTTCTGGAACTCTCTTGCTTTTTCAAAGATCCAGTGGATGTGGCAATTTCATCTCTGGTTCCTCTGCCTTTTCTAAATTTAGTTTGAACGTCTGGAAATTTATGGTTCACATACTGTTGAAGCCTGGCTTGGAGAATTTTGAGCATTACTTTGCTAGCGTGTGAGATGAGGGCAATTGTGGAGTAGTTTGAGCATTCTTTGGCGTTGCTTTTCTTTGGGATTGGAATAAAAATTGACTTTTTCCAGTCCTGTGGCCACTGCTGAGTTTTCCAAATTTGCTGGCATATTGAGTGCAGCATTTTCACAGCATCATCTTTCAGGATTTGAAATAGCTCAACTGGAATTCCATCACATCTACTAGCTTTGTTCGTAGTGATGCTTCCTAAGGCCCACTTTGCATTCTGGGTTGTCTGGCTCTACGTGAGTGATCACATCATGTGGTTATCTGGGTCATGAAGATCTTTTTTGTACAGTTCTGGGTATTCTTGCCACCTCTTCTTAATATCTTCTGCTTCTATTAGGTCCATACCACTTCTGTCCTTTATTGTGCCCATCTTTGCATGAACTCTTCCCTTGGTATCTCTAATTTTCTTGAAGAGATCTCTAGTCTTTCCCATTCTATTGTTTTCCTCTGTTTCTTTGCACTGATCACTGAGGAAGGTTTCTTATCTCTCCTTGCTATTCTTTGGAACTCTGATTCAAATGGGTATATCTTTCCTTTTCTCCTTTGCTTTTCGTTTCTCTTCTTTTCTCAGCTATTTGTAAGGCCTCCTCAGACAACCATTTTGCCTTTTTTCATTTCTTTTTCTTGGGGATAGTCTTGATCCCTGCTCCTGTACAATGTCAGGAACCTCCATCCATAGTTCATCAGGTATTCTGTCTATCAGATCTAATCCCTTGAATCTATTTCTCACTTCCACTGTACAATCATAAGGGATTTGATTTAGGTCATACCTGAATGGTCTAGTGGTTTTCCCTACTTTCTTCAATTTCAGTCTGAATTTGGCAATAAGAAGTTCATGATCTGAGCCACAGTCAGCTCCCTGTCTTGTTTTTGCTGACTCTATAGAGCTTCTCCATCTTTGGCTGCAAAGAATATAATCAATCTGATTTCGGTGTTGACCATCTGGTGATGTCCATGTGTGGAGTTTTCTCTTGTGGTGTTGGAAGAGGGTGTTTACTATGGCCAGCACTTTCTCTTGGCAAAACTCTGTTAGAATTTGCCCTGCTTCATTTTGTACTCCAAAGCCAAATTTGCCTGTTACTCCGGGTATTTCTTGACTTCCTAAGAAGACCTACAAGACCTTCTAGAGCAAACATCCAAAAAAGATGTCCTTTTCATTATAGCAATGAAATTCTGGAATGCAAAAGGAGGAAGTCAAGAGATACACTATGCTACTGTGTGTAAAACAGATAACCAATGAGAACCTAGTGTATGGCACAGGGAACTCTACTCAGTGTTCTGTGCTGGTCTAAATGGGAAGGAAATCCAAGGAAGAGGAAATATATGCATATGTGTGGCTCATTCACTTTGCTGTACAGCTGAAACACAGCATTGTAAAGCAACTATACTCAAATTTTAAAGAAAAATGTCTTACCTTATTTGCACTCTCATGGTTCTTTAAACACACCTTAGCAATTACATTAACTTTGTTACCCTGTCCTTATATGTCTATATATCCCTGCCACCAATCCTCCCCACAAGGACAACAGAATATCCTAGGATTAAAGATCCACATTATCGTTTTTGTATTTCTAAAATCTAGGATAGGACTTAGGCACACAAAACATTTATTTGGAATAAATGTTTTGGGTCAGAAGGATGGGTTGATGGGTGGAAAAGAGGAAGGAAGAGAGAGAGAGAAGAAATACTAGCAATTCATTATTGAGAGCTAAGAATATAGGCCCTGAAGTGACCTTGGCTTTGCTTACCTGGTATATTTATAAAGAGACTGAGTAATTTAAAGAATGTTGCAAATTATATAAGACCATTGTACTATTCACTCTTGGATGAAGGGTCTATTCAAAGAAGGGATGACAGGAATAGATTCAACGATCAGGTAAGCCGGTAAATCTAAGCGTATGAGAAACTTAGGGTCCTCACCTAGCATTCCAATTAAAACAGAGTTCCAGAGCACTGGCTTTGCCTGCCCTGCTTCATGCATCAAACTTGCACTGGCCACCTATTTTACATATGGTGATATAGATGTTTCAATGCTATTCTCTCAAATCATCCCACCCTCACCTTCTCCCACATAGTCCAAAAGTCTGTTCTTTACGTCTGTGTCTCTTTCAATATATGGCAACATGGCAAAAATCACCACAACATTGTAAAGCTATTATCCCCCAATTAAAATAAATTAATTAAAAACAAACAGAGCTCCAAAATTCCCTGAGTACCTTGCCTCTCCAAGTACTAAGAAATTAATGCATAATAAATCACCCAATTTCATGCAGGTGATAGAGAGATCTAATATATCTTTACAAGGTTCCTAGGTTGAATGTTATTGCTCAGTCACAAACTTACGTCTGGCTCTTTGAACTGCAGCATGCCAGGCTTCCCTGTCCTTCACTATCTCCTGGAGCTTGCTCAAACTCCGGTCCACTGAGTCAGTAATGCCATCCAACCGTCTCATCCTCTGTCGCCCCCTTCTTGTGCCCTCAATCTTTCTCAGCATACGGGTTGAACACACAATCACAAAACACAGAGAATATTCCCACTTCATCCCCAGAATTGCCCACTGCCCCCAACCTTATAGATGAAGAGAATACGCACGATATTTAACTTCTGTCTAAGCTCAGATGCAAATTCAGAAACAGAATCCACATTTCTAAACTACATCCTCCATGGGTAGGTTCCCTCCTGCATAAGAATGCAAGAGTCAATCTTCTTATAAAGATATCTTTGTGCCAACAGAGATCCAGCTATTTTCAGCAGGGTAGGCTGGCATTCTGTGAAATTCAAAACAAATACATATTTTTAAATGTATTTCCAGACAGTTTTTCTGCTTCCAGTCAATTCACTCTCCAGCCCCCATATATCACTCATCTTGGTCTCCCTAGCTCAATTCCTCCAAAGTAGGTGAAGTACCTAACATCGTTATTCTTTATGGCATTGAGATCAACAAGTATACCCTGAAAAAAATTAGGCTTACACAAATGCATTCTGTTAAAGAGGCTAGTTTGTGATAGTTTTGTATCACTGGTTCTTCCTGGTTGTCCCCAGGGAATACCTGGCCATGTCTGGAAACAGTTTTGGACACAGCCAGGGGGGTACTACCGACATCTCATGGGTAGAGGCCTGGGATGCTTCTGAGAACCCTACAATGCCCCGGACTGGCCCCTCCCCACCCCTGCAGTGAGCCCCAGAAGTCCATCCACACCCTCAATGGTGCGCCGAGAAGCCTTGGGCTAAATATCACAATTACTGCACAACTGTGAACAGTGAATATCGAAGGACGCTTGCTTCTTCTCCTCAACCGCACTATCCCACCTGCTCCATGAGGAGCTGATGGATAATCTCAGACATCCAGATTCTGCAATGGGAAGGGACTCATCACGTGTTCACACCAGCTGCAGAGGAAGCCCTCTAGACATTTTCTGCCTTTGTTTTTCTTTCTTTCTTTCTTTTTTTACTGCTCTAGAAGAAATTACCACATATTTAGCAGGTTAAAAATAATCCCAATTTATTAGCTCACAGTTCTGCAAGTCAGAAGTCTGGGCACAGTGTGACTGGGTTCTAGGCTAGGGCTCCTGCCTGAGCCAGGCTGTGTTCCTTTCTCTGGGAAAAAGTTCACTTTCAAGTTCATTCAGGTGGTTGGCAGCATTCAGTCCCTTCTATTTGTACAACTGAGGTCTCATTTCCTGGCTGGTCATCAGCTAGACGCCACATGGTCCCCTCCGCCTCCAAAACCAGCCATGGAGAATTTTTCACATGTCAAATCCCTCTAGTTATGATACTCTCTGACTTTCCTGACTCTGTGTGATCATAGGATAGCTCACACGTACCTGGACAATATCCCCATTGTAAGGTCAAGTGATTTGATGCCTTCATTACATCTGCAAAATCCCTTCCCAGCAGCACCTAAATTAGCACCAGTGAGCAAATCACTGGAGGGTGTGCACACAGCAGGGGCTGGGAAGCTCGGGAGCTCACTTAGAACTCTATCTCCCACAGGTTTTACACTTTATCATTATCTCATTTAATCTTACAGTAACCCTTTTCAAACGGGAGTAAAGGGGGCAGGGAACAATCTCTACAAGAATGACACAGCCCTTGAGGATACAACGTAACCCGATTAGAACCAGCGAGGGCCAAGATGGCAGAAGATTCGACTTCCAGTGGAGCCTGAGCCTCATCATGGGCTCATTGTAATATACTAGCACGAGCTAAACAACACAACCCACCGGCGCCATGACGGCTCACAGGCCACCGTAAAAGACCAAAAAATGGGCGCTGGTCCAACTGCTTAAGGGAAATCTCTGTCCCTTTCTCCAGACAGTTGGAACAATCCTCCCACTATTAGCCTATGAACTTACCCAACTCATAAATACTAACCGCTCTGTATCTCGGGGCCTCTCGCCTTCTGCGATGGCCCACACGCTGTCTGTGGAGTGTGTGTCCCCAGGGTCACTCACGCCTTTTGAGATGGTCTACATTTTGTCTATGAGGTATCTCTCTAAATCAATCCACTTCTTACCTATCACTCTGTCTCTCACTGAATTCCTTCTGCGATGAGAGAAAGAACTCAAGCTTCATCAAGTCCTAAGGCCAGGTGTGTGACCTCAATGAAAAGACAGTGGGTTCAAGTCCCAACCCCTGGGTTCCAGTCTGAACCTGAGGTGTACAGTTTCACTTTGAAGCTGTTGTTTTTTTCATCTCTGCTTTACAGACAAAGAAACTAGATTCTCCGATAATTTGATGATGTCCCAAAGCTGGGGGAAGGATACATGGGAACTCTCTATTATCTCTGCAACTGCTTGTGAATCTGAAACTATTTCAAAATAAAGTGTATTCACAAAGGATAATTTCACCAAGATCACGTTAACTCTTAAGTGAAAGAGAGAAACTTCTCAAATCCCATGCATTTTAACATACCATCCTGCCTTCTTAAACTACTGCACAAAGCATTTCTAAGGTGATAGCATCTCTAAAGCCTCTGGGGACATTTATCTAGAGCAGGGGTCCTCAAACTTGACTGCACATTAGAATCAACTGGGGAGTCTTTGAAAAACTGGGGAGTATTTTAAAAACATAGGTATCTGGCCCCCATTCGCAGCCATTCTGCTTTCCCTTGGATCTAGGCATTTGTATTTTTTAAAGCTCTATATGCTGAGACTCATTGATCTTGATATTATTTTAACACAAAAGACAGTGTTAAATATATACCATTAAACAGAAATTAGCATTTGCTTCACACAGGAGTAAAGGATCTTTTAAAGGGATTGGCATTCATCTTACTTCAATGCCTTTTACTGGAAAACAATGACTGTAAAACCCCGAGATAAGACTAAGCCTTAGGGAAATACATTAGCGTATTTAAAGAGTGAGAATGCATTTCAGCAATATTTTCTTTTGGCCGCATCTCTGTGCTGCCTAAAATAGACCTAAACTCGACAATCGAGGGGGAAATAAAAACTGTGCCTTATTCATCCACGGAGAAATTCATCTGGGATAACTCTTCATTCGCCTCCTGCAAGTGACAGAGTAAAATACGAAAGGGGGTTGAACCGTGAAGTCGCAGAATGAACCCACAGACACTGCAACAGCAGGGCACTGTGGGAGAACTCGGTAAATCATCAGAGATAATCTCCTTTGACGAGCTTATCTCAATCCCTTTCAAGTGCTGGTTCTAAAGAAGGGTGTGCGCATAGCTGACTTCCAGTAAATTAGTGATGTGCACTTTATAATTTATACTGGAAAGCATGCCCCCTTGACTTGCGGTGGTAATAAGGGCAGATAAGATATTCCAAAGCTCAGTGGTATGAATAAGCAATCAAAAGAATTCAGCTGAACTTGAAATCCTCCCATACATCAAAGGCATCCCTTCAGGAGAGGTGAGCATGTAGTCCAGACAGAACACGCTCTCCAGACTTGCATTATGGTATTTGAATGAACGCGGCCCTATAATTGGATAGGAAAACCGTGGGAACCGACTTCCACGGGAACGACTTGATCTAATCGAGGAGGAGCTCCCGGGTTTGTGGACAGAGATGTGTAGGAAGTCCAGGCAAATATTTTGGGTCCTGAGAGCCTTCATGTGCACTGTTAACATTAGTCCTGTTTATACTTGGACTTCAGGAATTAATCAGTACCATTTTCTCTTAAATTGTTTACTGTTGACGGTGGGAAACCATGCAGTTTTACCAGCACGCATGCTCTGCTGGAGAGAACTGGTTTACTAAGTGACTGTCTTAGGCTCACGGAAGACAAAATGAAATGAGTTCTCAGTAACCCTGCATGCTATACAACCAAGGTGAGCGTGGTACTGGGTGGATAATGTCAATATCAGTAAGTCCATCTCTGGCCATAGCTAATATCCCGCCTGTGTTTGGCATCCCAGCTTCTCACAAGGTGGGTCTTTCTGTCTCTCTCATAAAATATAGAATTGGATACAGCTAAGAAGACCCATACACATGCATACTTTTTCAGCAACAGCAAACAAACTAGAAACAAACATATTAATTATAAGGGTGTGATTAAATATACAGGAATTAAAAGAATAACAAGGAACTTCAAGACACACATTATTTTTAGGTACTCCTTCTTCATCAAAAAAAAAAAAACAAGTTCAGAAGAAGTATGGACTAACACAATGTGTGTGTGTTTTAAGGCCACACACAACAGAAAGAATCAACTCCGGTTTCAAAAAGAGCTTCAAACTGACAGGTAACTGTGAAGCCCTTGGCTTGCTGTGCATCCCAGACCGCCTTCTATCCACTAATTCACATGCCAATATACAATCCAAAAGCTGATTTAGTCTTGCTTGGACACAGAGGGTTTGAGTGGGGCCCTCTGAGGCTTACAGACAGGTGAGAGAGCAAATAAAGCCCAGAGCTCCACGTGCTTGTTCCCACATATGATGTCAGTTCAACCGCAGAGTCACTGCAAGTCACGTGTGACACCAGACACCCAGGGCAGCATCTGAATCATGTCTGGAATTTGGGGGTCCTGCACGTGGAGGTGCAACAAGCAGGAGGAGAAAGAGCCGAAAGGCTGACAGAAAGAGGACCGTGATGATGGGATTCGGTAGCTTGGGTCCAGCCTTGGTGGAAGTACAGGTGGGGAGGGGAAGAGGTGGGCGGAGGAAGCGGGTCGGCGGTGGGCGGAAGGGGTGAGCGGGGAGAAACAGGGAGGCAGAGAAACAGAGAGACAGACAGGAGGAGGAATGAGAAAGACTGCTCCAGAGCCAAAAATACACATTTTCTTATGCCTAACTGAGTTCAAGATGGAGTTTTTGTACTTGCCACTGAAGAGTTTTATGATACAGAAACAAGAACCCTCTGTACATCTGGATTCACCCCAGCGACCCGCGCCTGCCCCCTCGAGAGCACACACACAGGCTTACGCTAGACAGAGCCCTGATGACCACACTTGGAAGGTGTGACACATTCCAAGAGCAAAAACAATTCCCAGAGGATGTCCCACTAGTCTTCCATTTCCTGCAGGCAAGCTTCTTTGCAGACTCCTTTAGGATAAGGATTCACAGTCTCCGGTGCCCCCGGAACAATCTGTGAAGTTTTCTTGCCTTTATTTAAGTGGACACCCAGGCTCCACCCAGACCTACTGAATTTTCAGAGGTGGAGCATAAATATATATAGGGCTTTTTTTTTTTTTTTTTCCTCCTGAAGTGCCCAGGTCTTTCTGAAGTACATGAAGTAAACTGCTACTTCAGACTTTGAATAGCAATATGCCAACTGATAGTTAAATATCATAAAGGTCTCGGTCTGTGTCTTAGCTGAATCTTCTACTCCACGACTCCAGTTTTTAAAAATTCGATATGTGCTCAATCAATATAAACTTTTTATTACCTAGGCTAAAACTTCCTTACCTGTGGGTGGTCAGGAGGACTGGCACTAGCCAATTCTGCTGCTAATAATACCAATTACTGCTTGATATGTTATCGCCACTGCCCATGTTATTACTATGTGCCTGCCACTGTTTCTAGCATTGTACACAGAGCATTTTTTCTTTTGATTAAGCATCCATAACCCCCTGAGGAAGGAACTACCATTATCCTCATTTCGCCAGTGAAAAATCAAGCCCAGAGAGGGTAAACAGTTTGACCTGGGTCACATAGAAAAGGCCAGCACTGGGATTTCAAGGTCTGAGCTCAAAGCCATTCCCCACTGCCCTGATTTATCATATGTGCCTTGATCCCAATCTTTATTGATTTCTTAGCTCCTTCCTCTTTGATTCTTTATCTCCCTCTCATTTTCTGATTTTATGTCTTCATCACTGATCAAGTGGTGGCTACCTTCCCCCATAACATCCCCAGGATTCTCACCGGTATGACTGCCAACATCCAAGGGCTCATTTCCTGTTCTCAGGAGCCTGAAAAGGCCTCGGGCCAGGAGTTTCAATGACCATTTCCTTCCTAGATCCTCTCCTAGACCAAAGTCAAGAATCTTCAAGGAACTACCATGTGACCCAGCAATTCTACTCCTGGGTCTATATCCGAGAGAAACAAGCACACTAGTGCAAAAAGATACATGCAGCCCAGTGTTTACAGCAGCAGTATTTACAAAGACGTGGAAGCAACCTAAGTGTCCGTCGGCAGATGACTGGATAAAGAAGATGCGTGTGTATGTACGTGTGTGTATATACATACATATAAACACACAACGGAATGCTTTCCAAAAAGAACGAAGTCTGCTCCTTGTAGCAACATGGATGAACTTAAGAGGGTTTTATGCTTAGTGAAGTAAGACAAAGACAGACAAATACTATATGATATCACACAGGGAATCTGAAAAATACAAGAAACTAGTGAATATCAAAAAAGCAGCAGGCTCCCAGACACAGGGAACAAGCTAGTGGTTATCAGTGGTGGGGGGTAATAATGGGGAAGGGGTGTGAGAGGTACAAGCGTTTATGTTTAAAGTAGCTGCAAGGACATATTGCACGACATAGGGGATGGCGCCTAGAGCCTTTTAAAATTGTGAGTCACTGTCTTATACACCTGTAACTTCATAATACTGTTCACCAGTGTGTGTCAGTCGCTCCGTTATGTCTGACTCTTCACGATCCCACGGACTGTAGCCTGCCAAGGCTCCCATGAAGACAAAGGGAGAAGACAGCCATCAACAAGCCAAGGACAGAGGCCTCAAGAAAAATCAACCTGTTGACACCTTGATCTCAGATTTCCGCCGTCCAAACTTTATTAAGCCCCTCAGTCCTGTGGTTGTTTGTTATGATAGCCTGTGTTGTTTAGTCTCTAAGTCGTGTCTGACTCTTTTGCAGCCCCATGGACTGTAGCCCACCAGGCTCCTCTGTCCATAGGATTCTCAAGCCCAGAATACTGGAGTGGGTTGCCTCTCCCTTCTCCAGGGGATCTTCCCGATCCAGGGATTGAACCCAGATTTCTCACATTGCAGGCATATTCTTCACCATCTGAGCCACAGGGAAGCCCCGCTGTATACCAACTACAATTCAATTAAAAAAGCAAGCTACAACTAACAGAAGAGTAACTGAGGAAGGAATTCATCATAGATCACCACAATCCTGAGAGAGAAAGAGACAGTCACCACTGCCCACTTTACAGATGAGAAAACTGAGGTGCAGCACCCAAGATTCACAATTCTGGTGCTTGGGAGACTGATCTCAGCAGCCATGCTTTAACAGGCTGAGCACACAGGGAGGAAGGATCAGCATTTTGCCTTCCCATGAGAGCACCCTTCATATCAGCCTGGGGATCCTGCTCTCTGGCAAGAAGCTTAGCAGTTAAAAAAAAGGAGACTGGCTGGCATTTTGCAAAATGTGTTGTTCTGAGCAAATTATCATCTTCACAAACCATGTCTGAAGAGGGCCTATAGAAAAGAGGCAAAAAAAAAAAAAAATCTTTTCGCCATTGATGAAACAAGTCAAAATCTAAGAAAACATCTCTGACTTGGGTCAGCCTATGTTCAAAAACTTGTAAATAGAATCCAGTCTAATCCTTAAATTCACGTGATGCTCTCAAGTGACTGAAAAGTTGCAAGGGGGTGTGTGTCAGGCAGCAAACCTCTGCTAGTTAACGAGGCCTCCCAAAGCAGAAGAGCCTCTGCTTTCTTTCTGCCTGTCTGGACTAAGGTCATTTAACTTCAGCCCTTTGATGAATGGAAATCAGCTTTCTAAAGACTACCGGCCAGCCAGCAACAGCAACTCAATGGCGGAACTTTCTGAGTCATAAAACACTTCTGAAAAAGAGCGAGATCAAAGCATCCCTACTGAAATCCAACTGCTTCCAAAGCTCCTTGCAGGGACCCAGGCTCTCCAAAGAATGGTCCCTTCAGTCATAGTCCAAAAAGACCACCACCAGGAAGGAGACAATGGGGACAAGAGGGCAGCCAGCCATGGAGGAGAAACGCCACTTATGGTTTAATGGCTGGGGACAAAGCAACAAGAAACGAAAACCAAGTGACGAAATCGCAACAAAGGCTGGAGGGACCTTGTGGTACCCACTCCACTCGGAGCCCCTGATGTGATGCTGAGGCTAGAGCCTAATCCAAGACTGGATAGAAGACGCCAGAGGAACAGCACAGCTCTCTACCATTCTTGCCAGCCAGATCCGCTGCGGAGGTGACTAATCAGAGGTAAAGAATAGATCTGGGTGGAGATGCAACACAGGGAGCATCTTTGTATGCCTCTTCCCTGGATCTTCATGTTGTGAATGGAGCTGAGTCTCCAGACTCCTCAGTCAAGAGGTACATTTTCCCAACTGGTGGGCATAGTAACTTGATTCATCAGGTACTATTAAAGTGAAAATCATCTTGCTGCTGCTAAGTCGCTTCAGTCGTGTCCGACTCTGTGCGACCCCAGAGACAGCAGCCCACCAGGCTCCCCCGTCCCTGGGATTCTCCAGGCAAGAACACTGGAGTGGGTTGCCATTTCCTTCTCCAATGCAGGAAAGTGAAAAGTGAAAGTGAAGTCGCTCAGTCGTGTCCAACTCTTAGTGACACCATGGACTACAGCCTACCAGGCTCCTCCATCCATGGGATTTTCCAGGCAAGAGTACTGGAGTGAGGTGCCATTTTCTTCTCCGGAAAATCATCTTAGACCTAATGATTACTCTTCCATGGTGAAGCCTGGAACCCTGGCAAGTTGTTGATGGAAGTGTGGCTTAAAAGGGAGGTGGGCAGGGAAGTCATCAAGTTCGTCAAAATTCAACCTCTTGGAGCTGCACCATGCATGTGAGCATTAAAAGGTGAGAAATGTATGAGAGCAAGGACATTTGCTTAAAGTTTCCCAAACCTTATGGGAATATATGACCATGAAACCACCCTTTGATGCCTCAACACCTCTTAAGAGTCAGACATCAATACATAATATTACAGTATCTCTTTTGGGAATCATTGCTTTGGTGATTTTCTTGCCTCTGAGTGTTAGTTGTTTAGTCCTGCCCGACTTTTTGTGACCCCATGGACTGTAACCAGCCAGGCTCCTCCATCCATGGACTTCTCCAGGCAAGAATACTGGAGTGGGTTGCCATTCCCTTCTCCAGGGGATCTACCTGACCCAGTGTCTCCTGCATTACGGGCACATTCTTTACCATCTGAGTTACCAGAGAAGTCTACTAGACTATGAAGAGAGGTTCCCTAAAAAACAGGTTCCATGATCAAATTAGTTAGGGAAACTTTTAAACAGAGTTAGGCAAAACCTATAACATAGGGCGTTTCTGACTTGTTAACATGCTAATCTAAAACCATCCTCCATGAACCATTTGTTCCAGGGCTCTGTTGAATAATAGCTTAATTCAAAATCAAATAGTAATTTCTGGGTCTCACATCTCCACTCCATTTCTCCCTTGGAAAGAAATGCTATGAAGCAGAATACAGCATCCACCTTTTTTCCCCCCATGGCATGCAGGATCTTAGTTCTCTGACCAGGGATCAAACCCATGACCCCTGCAGGGGAAGTATAGAGTCTTAACCACTGGACCATCAGGGAAGTTCCTACAGCATTCCCTTTGCTTGCAGCTTTCTCCACCCTGTGCTCCAAACAGTGCCTGACATAACAGAACTTCATCAATATTGAATGATATAATCTTTCCAGTCAATTCTCCAAATATGACATTTCCATTAAGTTTCAGAAACAGGCTCACTCTATAAGACCAACAGCAAATGTAAAAAAAAAAAAAAAAATTTGCCTACATGTTCAATGTCCTAATCCAATGGTTCTCTCATGTTAGTATGTACTAGAATCATTTGGAAAATTAAAAAACACATATTCCTGGGCCCAGTCTCATTGACCTTCTGTTGTACATAAAGACATTGAAAATTTCAATACCTGAAGTGAAGCTGGGGCTTCCCTGATGGCTTAATGGTAAAGAATCTGCCTGCAGTGCAAGAGAGGCAGAAGACATGGGTTTGAGTCCTGGGTCGGGAAGATCCCCTAGAGGAGGAAACGGCAACTCACTCCAGTATTCCTGCCTGAGAAATTCCATGGACAGAAGAACCTGGTGGGCTACAGTTCACAGGGTTGCAAAGAGTCAGACACGACTGAGCACACACACATGCAAGTGAAGCCAATGTGGCTGATCACACTCTGAAAATTATTGTCTTCCTGATAAAAGAGCACGAAAGTTCCACTCTTGGGGGCAGATGCATATCTTAGATCTCCTCATATGCAGGAAGAAAGACACAGGTTTCTCCTACCATCCCAGAAAACAAAACTGAGAAATACAGATGAAAGGCATAAGAGGATAGGTTGTATGTAGTTCAGCATTAAGATGAAGGGTCTCCTGACAACGCATGGGCTTCCTGGATGTGATAAGCATTTCATCTAAGTGGTACTCAGGGGAAGCTGGGTATAGTGTAAAGTATGCGCATGGCAGAGAGTGATAAGATCCAGTTCATCTGCAACCCTGAGATTCTGGGACACAGTTTTGCAAACTCAGATAATGTTCACAGGCTGTAGGGCCACCAGGTGTAGGGGGTGGTGCTGGGCTGGAGAGAGTTAGATCCTGCTGAAATTCAAAATTTAAAAAACCACCACCTCCAGAAATAATGGTAGGCAGGATTCACAAATAAAAGTTTGCAACTCCTGTTTGATGGGTTATTCCAAGTAAATAAGAATTGATACTTTCGAATTGTGGTGCTGGAAAAGACTCTTGAGAGTCCCTTGGACCGCAAGGAGATTAGATCAGTCAATCCTAAAGGAAATCAACCCTGAATATTCATTGGAAGGACTGATGCTGAAGCTCCAATACTTTGGCCACTTGATGCAAAGAGCCAACTCATTGGAAAAGACCCTGATGCTGGGAAAGATTGACAGTGGGAGGGGAAGGGGGCAACAGAGGATGAGATGTTTATATGGCATCATGGACTCAATGGACATGAGTTTGAGCAAACTCTGGGAGATAGTGAATGACAGGGAGATCTGGTGTGCTGCAGTTCATGAGGTCACAAAGAGTTGGACATGACAGCAACTGAGCAACAACAACAAACCACCTATTTAACTTATGAATAAAATGAGATCTATCATGGGGGGAAATGGCAACCCATTCCAGTAGCCTTGCCTGGAAAATTCCATGGATGGAGGAACCTCGTAGGCTACAGCCCATGGGGTCTCAAAGAGTCTGACACGACTGAGCAACTTCACTCACTATCATGGGGGGTAGGTACATTTTAAGAGAATATTTTGAACAGAACTTAATTGTAAATTATTAAATTCCCTGCTTGAGAAATCATAACTGGAATAGGTGTACATGCATATATATTCATACATATTTCAGTGTTAAAACCCTTGGGCTTCCCTGGTGGCTCAGTAGTAAAGAATCCACCTGCCAATGCAGGCTCAATCCTTGGGTTGGGAAGATCCCCTGAAGGAGGAAATTGCAATCCACTCCAATATTCTTGCCGGGAAAATTCCATGGACAGAGGAGCCTCGTGGGCTACAGTCCATGGGGTCGCACAAGAGTTGGACAGGACTGAGCGAGTGTGTGCACACGTGTGCGTGCACGCATACACACACACACACACTTTAACCCTTCCACCCTTTCTAAGCCTCTCCCGGGATTCCCTAGCCATCAAGAGAATGGCTAGCTTTCCTGTCGGTATTCTGTTCTCTAAAGGTGACTTCTTACTTTTTAACACACACTGATGCAGACTAGGAAGTTGCCAGGACCTTGAAAGTCATTCTGTTGCCAGTTGTCCAGCCCCACTCTCGGTGAAACTCTGATGTAGACATTTCAGGGGGAAGAAGAGTCATCTCTCTGTCCCCTTAGTGAAGTGATTCCTCAGTTGGAGCCTCAAGTCATCTCCCAGTGCTATTGCCCCTCAACAGTGTTTCATATGCAGATCAGCACTGTGTGAGGTGTATAGCCATGCTATCCAAGATAAGTTGGCAAAGGTGTTTTTGCTCAGAATTCTTGCTTCTATTCACAAAGGGAAAAGCGCCACCATTACACCACTTTGCTTTTACAAAAGACGTTAACAAACAAAAACCCCAAAGCAAAAATGGCGATGAGTGTTCATCTGTTGGTTTTCCAGTGAGCCCTTACAGAGGCAGCACTCACCCCCAGCAGGGAAGGGGCACCACCAAGCCCCCTCCAGGAACCGCACTCAGCACCTGTGCATCAAGCTACTGCAGCTCTGAACCGCGACTGTGGGCCGCTGTGCTCCAGGCCAGTTTATTCTGTGCACTCACTGCCAAGACGTGTCCTGAGGGAACTGCTTCTTTGCTTTTGTCATTTTGGCTCACAGAAGGCTTCATAGAAGACTCTACTTTCCGATAACAGAGAAAACTTATATACTATTGCTTGTCCATATATGATCTATTAATAGAGCATAAAAGAGGGTATAGAAGTGGCCAGTAGGCATAAGAAAGGATTTGACTTCATTAACCACCAGAACAATTCAAACGAAACCCATAATGTGGTACTGCTTCACATCCATCAATGGGAGTGTCTAAAATGGAAAAGAGAGATCATAGCAAGTGTTGATAAGGATCTGAAGCAACTGGAACTCTCACACACTGCTGATGGCAGCGTCAGCTGGTTCAACCACTCTGAAAAGCTGTTTGGCAGACTCTAGCAAAGGAGAACATATATATTGTACCCTATGACCCGGAAACTTCAGTCTTCGGTATGTTTCCAACAGAATGTGTCTGTAAGTTTACCAAAAGGCAGAGACAAGAGTGTTTGGTAGTACTTCTCACAACAGCACCAAACTGGAAACAATTTCAACAGCCATTAACAGTGAGAAACAATATAGATCATTCATACAGAGGAATATTGTATGACCCTCCCTCAAGTAAAATTGTTTTAAATGGATGAAATCAAGCTATGTTATAAATTAGGTTAGTGGTTACTTCTGGCGGGCAGTGACTGGAAGGGGATGAGGGATGGGGAGTGGTCTTTCCAGGCACTGGTAATGTCCTATTTGATCTGGCTGTTGGTTACAGGGATGTGAACTTTGTGAAAATTCATTAGGCTGTACACCATGATTTTTGCATATATATATGTGCAAATATATATATCTATATATATCTTTCTGTATATACACTATACTTCAATAGAAGTTACAAAAATTAATACAGAGCAGTGTCTCAGCTTTTTCATTTGGGGTTTAATCCTCTTCCCTGTTTTATTTTTCTTTTTGTTTGATTAAGAATGGCTGTATGGGTTTATATTTTGCAGTTCTTGGCAGGACATGGGGAGGTGTATGATGCAAGAGAGATAAGCTTGATACCTTCCCCACCCCATACCTAGTGGGCCCTGATGGGGTAAACCAACTGATAATTAGACTCAGATGCCTAGAGATGGCAGTAGTCTTAGAAATCATTTCACATGGTTCAGGAGAGGAAACTGAGGTCTAGAGAAATAAAGTTAATTAAGTATATGTGGCTGGTTTGTTGAAAGAAACAATGTGAATTCCGTGGTTTCAACTTACATTGGCATTATAAAAAAAGAATGAAATACCACTTGTAGCCACATGGATGGACCTGGAGATGATCATATTAAGTGAAGTAAGTCGGAAGGAAAAGGGCAAATATCACGTGATATCACTTATATGTGGAATCTAAAATGATACAGGCTTATTTCCAAGACTCACAGACTTGGAAAACAAATTTATGATTACCACAGTGGAAAGGTGTGGAGGGGGGCGGGGGTAAATTAGGAGTTTGGGATTAACATGTATATACTACTATGTATAAAAGAGATAATCACAAGGACCTACTGTATAACACGGGCAACTCTACTCAATATTCTGTGATAACCTATATGGGAAGAAATCTGAAAAAGAATGGATTATACATATACATATAACTCAATCACTTTTCTGTACACCTGAAATACAACACCGTAAATCAAATTATAGTCCAAGGGGACAACAGAGGATGAGATGGTTGGACGGCATCACTGACTCGATGAACATGAGTCTGAGTAAGCTCAGGGAGTTGATGATGGACAGGGAAGCCTGGCGTGCTGCAGTCCATGGGGTCACAAAGAGTTGGAGACGACTTAGTGACTGAACTGAACATATAAGAATTGAATTACAAAGTAAAAACAAACAGAAATCAGATTGGTGTGCAAAGGAAAAACGTATGCGGTTCCCAGATAGTGCAGTGGTAAAGATTAGGAGTTTGTGATTAACATACATGCACTTCTATGCATAAAACAGATAATCGAAAAGGACCTACTGTATAGCATAGGCAACTCTACTCAATATTCTGTGATAACCTATATGGGAAAAAACTGAAAAAGAGTGTGTGTGTGTGTGTGTGTGTGTGTGTGTGTAAACTCAGTCACTTTGCTCTACTCAATATTCTGTGATAACCTATATGGGAAAAAATCTGAAAAAGAGTGTGTGTGTGTGTGTGTGTGTGTGTGTGTGTGTGTGTAAACTCAATCACCTTGCTATATACCTGAAACTGACACATTGGTAAATCAAACTATTGTCCAACATAAAATAAAAATAAAATTGAAAACATAAAAACAAAATCAGACTGGCATGAAAAAAAAAATGTATATTGGCCTTATACACAGGCAGACGTGGTTGCCGATGACTCCTTTCACTTCCATCCCGAAGATGAAACCGTGTAGCCCGCCTCATTCTACATATGAAGTAGCTCTTTGTTCCCTCTTCTAAAGTGAATTTCCTTCTTAGGAGAAACAACCCAACATCTATGCATATGGGATCAGATGATCAGGGTCAGACTTCCTATCACTCATAGAGAGTGGAATCCTGAGCTCATCCCACGTGAGGCGCCTAAGTGCCTTCCTAGAACTGCTGTAGCTCTTTGCATGTAGGAAGTCACGTCACCCCCACAGCCCTGCAGTGTAAACCCTCTTGCTATTCCCACTGCAGAGATGAAGACGCTAAGGGAGGTGCATAGCTTGCTCAAGGCCCTTCTAGTAAGGGCTAGTGTGAAAATGACCTTGGACAGACTGCTCCTAACCGCTGGGTTATGTGGAATGGGGTGGTGTAAGCCACTGTGATGGAGGGCCTAACCTTCTGAAGATGTCAGGATACTGAAACAGAAGAGAGGAGGATGCTTCCAAAAGGTCAGGAGACTCATCATCACCCAACCAACCAACACAAGATATATTCACAGGTGTGGGTGCTGCCTGTGTGTGTGTAACCAGGTTAGAATATGTAGTCACCAGTAAGCCATATTGTTCATTTAAACAGATGCAGCTTAGTTGAGAACTGTTAAATCTTTGCTTCACTCTATAAAGACCATACCAAAACATTGTAACTCTGATTCGATGAACCATTTTAGTTATGTGTCAAGCCACAACATGGGGGGCGGGGGGGAAGTTAACGTAATAAAGTTTCAGCTAGCCAAGAATAGGGAAGTCGTCATAACCAGCGCCTAAGATCTGCCCTCTTGCTCGGTCAGAGTGTATCATGTATATTATTAACTACATGCTGAATTGAGTGTTCCTCCCATTTTCCTTCTTCTAGCCACACCAGAGCGAGACCACTGTGTGTCTCAACACACACACACACACACACACACACAAACTGTTCTGTCAGTTTATAGACACTTCCCAACTGTAACACAAGATGGCATCAACCCAGATCGCCATTTACTGATGCACAGATGCCTGAATCCTGAGACAAGTATCATTTATACTAATATTACAGGTCTCGAGCTCAACAGAGAGGATCACACAGGAGGCAATAAAGCTTGTCCCGAATGCTTTTAAATGCCCTGCCTTCCTGGATGTCACACTTCACCCCACCAGCCCCCAAACACACCACATCACATTCTAAAAGGATGTCTCGCTTGCAGGACAACACTAACGGATTAGTGGAAAGAAAACAAGAGGCCTCTCTTCCACAGGGAAGGTTGGGCTTCTCAGGGCTGTGAATGTACTCCTGCATTAAATAACAGTTTACCCGGTGTCAGAGCACTGTAGAGGCACGCAGCTTGCTAGATTTATATAAAGCCTGGTCTCTCAAGACTTTCCAAAGCGAATGGCATCCATCAAATTAATTTCCTCAGGGATTGTCTCAAACATGGAGAATGAAGAGGCCCAGACCAATAAACATCAAAAGAACGTTCTTAAATGGTAACTGAAGTTCTATTAGATTTTCTTTATCTGGGAGCAGCTTAGATTAATTCAGCTGAAAAGATTCTATGTATCAGAGCTGACAGTGTGAATATGTAGAGCTGGCTGCGAGAGCACTCGGTATTATAGACATCTGTTCATTCCAGTTACACAAAACGCAGGCGAGAGGGAGTCGGGGTGCTTACCAAGCCGGCGCACGTAGACACAGCGACGGAGGACGAGCTGTCGTTTCTGATAAATCCCTGATAGAAACATCTCGGCACCGCGGGTTCCCGAGTCTCTGAGGCACCATCTTTCCCAAGTACCTGGACAATAAAGTGACTGCTCAAGATCGCCGAGGGCTTAAGTTCTAAGTGTAGTTCCTGTCCAAATGCTGAAAATCGGTAATGCAGGGAGCTGCTGGCACTCTGCGCCGACCGCTTTTTCCTGCCGTTGTGCAAAATGTCGTGGGAAATATATGACCCGCCCGAGTCCACTTCTACTGGCGTGACAAAGACGTAATCTGCAATGGGAAAGGTTTGGCTGTCAGCACCCGAGCCCAGGACGCCCCGGGGGCCCCTTTCCCACAGGCTGGCAGTGAGCAATGCACAGCTGAAAGATATTTGTCTCCACTGCCATGCACCTAGATGATATATCACTCAGAGCAGCTCATGACAGGGAGAATTTTGTGATCTTGACAGTTAGCTCCGCCACAGTCATTCCTCCAGAAACTAAAAGTCAAGCACCGTCTTGCTGAACGTCAAGAATGTTCGTGGAAAATACCACGACGTTCATGGTAGGCAGAGAGATGGACTTTTTATATATCCGTCATGGAGTCATTCACACATCAAAGTCGACTTGGAGGAGACAATATTATAACCATGGAGCCATAAAGTCAAAGAAAGGAACTTTCCCCCCAAGATGATACCTCTGTTTAAACTACATTGGGAGCATTTGTGTGTGGGGGGGAGAGGGGGAGGGGAGGAAGATGGACAGAGCTTAAATTTCAAATATAACTCATGGCGCTGAGTAACTTGAGATGAATCTCAAGTAATTAACAAGTAACTGCCGTTTTATGCTTCCAATATTAATTATACATGATAATAAAAACTCCAGCACTCGCATCACCGAATGTTTTACAGCAAGCTTTCCCTGGGACAATTCCATTTAATTGTAAGCATAAAATAAAGTGGATACATAAAAATGCCTCCGAATTGTCAGGACTTCCTTCTACAGTCTGATGTTGAAAACTGCTCAGACATGTTGGTGGGGGCGTGTCAGATCAGGGGACACCTGGAAAGACGTGTTTAAAAATACCTTCCCCATTGCTCCCTAGAGCAGCACTAATTGCTGCTTGTCCCGGAGAGCAGAAGTTAAACAACAATTTGCTGCTTGAAAAAAAATGAGGCTAGCACACTGTTTCTATCACAGGACATTGAAACTGAAAAGTATCGTCCGCAAAGTGACTTGGAATATGCCCTCCGTGCATTAAAAAACACTCTGGGTTTCCACTTTCTAGGCACAGAATGGGAAACTAATTTGGATAGTGTTTAGAAAGATTCCAAATAACTAAGAGGCATGTTTGAGTCACTTGGGTCCTTGGTTACTGGAGGAGGAAAAGCAAGAGGAATTTCCCTTTTCCCAAAATAGTCAACAACTGAAAAAGAAAGAAAGAAAGCTAAAGAATGAACAGAAGCCCTGTAGCTAGCAGGGATCAATGAGTGATATTCTATTTGGTCCTACATTTGAATTAAAAAAAAAAAAATCCCAATACAGCAATTTTCAATGGTGTTCTTCTGTATACGAATCATCGGAGACACAAACTGCTTGAGAAACTCATTCTTACAATGTTCTTGCCATCCTTCCCATTTTTTCTTCACTTCTTTAACTGGAAATACTATCTAATTGACATGCGTATTAAAAAGCAATTGAAAAACATGTTTTTCTCTTAACCTTAAAAAGTTGAGCAGCACACATACCATTTCCCTTCAAAACTTCTACTATGGTGTTTTCCGTGTACAAGGCTTTTTGATGAAACACAGCAAGAAAACACCTCCTCCCTCCCCCAGGCTAAAACCTAATTGTCAAAATCACACATGCTCCTGACAGTCTCTACGCTACGTTGATTCTTACCTCCTTGTGCAAAGCCACCTGAAGCTCTGCCTGCTCTTAGCTGGGAGAACACGCAGGAGCCTTATCCAGCCAGCCTTCCTCGGATTAGCCTGCAAAGCCCCCTACCAGCAGAGACACCTGCTGCTGGTTTGTTTGCAAAGGGAGGGTGAACCAGTGGGCTGATGGTAATATTCAGTGCGTCATGGGAAGAGGGGCACTCAGAGCCCCTGCAGTGAGTGATCTGATTAATCAGCCCAGGGGCTGCCTAACATGAGGTGCTTACAGGTGGAGACTGGAATGGAGGGGATCTCAAGCCATTTGGCCCTGATGAAACAATGAGGGGTTGTTTTAGAAACTGCAGCCAGCTTTTCTGGTTGGACAAATGGTGAATTTCTCAAGGGCAAATTCCTGGCTCTCCTGGGTCCCCTCACTCATCCACTCCTGGGTGGCACGGCCTTTTCCATGACTCTGCCATCCTCTCCTCCCCATAAGGATCCCTGATTGCCCGAGAGGAGGAGATAAGGCCGCGGAAGGCTGAAAAAGTGATAGAACCCCAGCTGGACATCAAGGTCTTGCTGTAGAAACCTTGGGTCAGGAATTAGCTGTTCCCCAGCAGCTGATGGGAACAATGGAAACAAGGATTTTCCTTCCAGGTGCCAGGGAGAAGTTAATAAATAACAGAAGTAAAGCGTGTTCTGGATGTTTGCAGCCAGGAAACCTCAGAAGAGGCACCCCCCTCCCCCACCCCTCGCCCCCCAGAGAAGCTACCTGCTTTCCTCTGGTGATCTTTGGGAATCAATGATACAAGAGAAGAGAAAAGGGAGTAAGAAGATGGGAAAAGGATAAAAGGAACAGGAGTGGAGAGGTGAGGGAGGGAAGGTGGGGGAGAGGGGAGTTGGGGGGGTGCTGAAAATGGAGGAAGAAGGGGACATGTTCTTTCTCGAAAGAAGAAGGAAATGGAGAAAGTGCCTTTTGATAGCAGCCACCTGGTCAATGTCCATTCACTTTCTAATTTCTCACCGCAGCACAGATTTTTTTTTTTTTTTTTAAACCACCCGTCTGTGAACGAGGGAAAGGGGGAAAGGACTGTTTTCTCCTTAACGCGACTTGCAGCTTGAGGCCCTGATTCCCATGATAAATTCAAAGTCCTGGCCACATTCCCCCTCTCCAAATAGGACCCGTGTATCCAGGACACGCGCACACCTGCCACGTGGGGGAGAGGTGGGGAGTTGTTCTACCTTGTCTTTCTTTGTAAGGAAAGAAGGGACAAAGTGCCTGGAAAAGCTCTTCTCGGGGCGGGGAGGGGGCGAATACGAACCGTGGTTTAATCCGCTGCCTTCCCCGCCGCGGCTGTCACTGGCTAAGGCTGCGGCGACCGACGCGCAGCAGAGGCAACACAGCTGGAGCGCCTGCAAAGGAAAAGGTGACCCGGCGCGTGAGGGCGCGGCGGGGCCGGCGTCCCGGGCCCCCCCAGCCGGCGGCGCGCCCCTCGCCCAGCACCTGCCTTAGCCACGCGCCCGCGCGCCGCCGGCCCCCACGGCGGGCCCGAGCGGGCGGCGGGGAGGGCGCACGCGAGCAGGAGGGCGCACTCCATGGTCAGGGGCGGGCGCGGCGGCTGCGGGCGGCGCGCATTCTCCCCGCCGCCCCGGAGCGCGGCGCTCCAGGTGCGGCGCCAGGTGGGAGCTGCCGTCGCCGCTCACATCGCGGGCCGGGCGCCTCGGGACTCCCCAGCTCCGGCTCCCGGCGCCCGCCCGCCCGCCGATGCCGGCTAGCGCCGAGCCGCCTGCTCCTCCCGGGACGCCCCGGGGCCGGGGCGGGCGCGCGCCTCGGAGCGCAGACGGCTGGGGCACTGTGTCCGCGCCCGCCCTGCGGTCCGCGCGTCGCTCTGTGTCGGGGTGAGCGTCTGAGGCTCCCGGGTCCAGCAGCGCCAGCTGGCTCCCCCGGCGCGCCGGAGCCGAGCGCCCGCCTCTCCACCGCACGGTGATTGGCGACCAGCGGCTCCCGGGCTCGTCCGAGCCCCCGGGCTGGTGCGAGGGCGTGGGATTCCCCGCTCCAGCTCCGAGGGAGGGGGCGCAGGGGGAGGAGAGGTTGTGGGGGAGGGAGGGGAAGGAGGGACCGGCCGCCCAGGGAGGGAGGGGAGCGCCCTGGGCCAAGCTGGGAAAGCGTCACCGGAGCGCGAGAACTGAAGAGCCGAGCGCGGGGAGGGGGCCGTTCAGGTGAGGGGCGCCACTCCTCCGGCTGCCTGTGCAGACGTTACTTTTGCAAGTCTCCTGGCTAGACAGCCTAGGTACGGAGCGTTCTCAGAGCCTCCAAAGGGCCAGGGACTCTCCCCTGCTTCAACTCGCTTCCCGCGGGCCCTCTCCTTGCACAGGTGAGACTTACTAACCCCTTGATGGGGACGAGGAACTGCCAGGCTAGGTGCACAATGGCCTCGCTCACCCAACGAGTAGTCCCGGTAACTCGCACATCTCCGGCGGCCTGGGGGGCTGCAAGCAAGAGCGTGTGAAAACCCAGGCTGGCCGGCGGTGGCCTCGCCTCTACCAGTGACCGCGTTTCCAGCTCCTCAACCTGGCCCCGGACCCCACAGCCTACGAAGTGAGCCGCCGCCTTCACCATGGACGTGAAGCCCGTCTGCGCTGTGCCTGTCGCGTACTCACCACACTTATCTGATCTTTTGATCCCCACTGTTGGCAGGGATAACAAAATATATCCTCCTCACAGGCTAATGGAAAAGACCCTCAAAGGGTAACTCAACCATCAGAGAACAAAAATGACCACAGAGACCCTACAGGAAAAGAATGGGCCCCTCAATTAGAAAGACTAGCAGAATCTAATGTAGTTAGGGGATGGAAGAGAGCTCAAACTGTGTATGTGACTGTAAGATGTCTGTGTGGAGCTGACATTTCAAGTAAGAACAAAGATCAGTTTTATAAAGAAAGAGACGAGTGCTGTCTTGCGTGTCAGCTTAAGAGAAGGTCCCCAAGTAGGAAATGTACCTGCCATGGCTTGCCAGGTGGCGCTAGTGGTAAAGAACTCGCCTGCCAATGCTGGAGACATAAGAGACCAGGGTTCCATCCCGGGGTCCGGAAGAACCCCTGGAGGCAGAAATGGCAACCCATTCCAGTATTCTTGCCTGGAGAAGCCCCACGGACAGAGGAGACTGGTGTCCTACAGTCCATGGCGTTGCAAAGACTCAGCACGGCAGCAACTTAGCACATAGCACCTGCCTTGATGGGAGGCTTACAGGCCAGATGCAGGAACAGTAGACTGTCAGATCAATAGAATCTTGTTGGCCTGGGGGTGGCGGGGTGATGCACAGAGGAAACTTAGATTTAAGAGCAGTGTGTGTGTATCTCTGTGTGTGTGTTTTCGGAGTCCTGAAATGCGTCAGTAAAAATCAACCTGGGGCTAGAAAAGCGGAGAAAGTGATACACCTTCTGCAGGGGGTGGGGTGGGGACACTTTGGAAAGGGTTTCCCACCTTTCTCACTTTCCCGCCTTCCCACCTTCCCACCACTGACTTGCTCAGTGGTTAAAAAAAAAAAAAAAAAAAAATCCACCTGCCAATGCAGGAGACACAGGTTCGATGCCTGGGTTGGAAAGATCTCCCAGAGGAGGAAATGGCAACCCATTCCAGTATTCTTGCCTGGGAAATCCCATGGACAGAGGAGCCTGGTGGCATACAGTCCATGGGGTTGCAAAGAATCAAACATGACTGAGCACAGTGAGACAAATCCAGGTTAAACAAATCACTTGTGTTTCACAACAATCTGTTAAAGATCTTGTGGCCTACATTTGATAATCTGCAAAACAGGAGTAAACATTAATACAGCCAAAGGGTCTCCCAAGGATTCAGTTCAGTTCAGTCCAGTGGCTCAGTCGTATCCAACTCTTTGCGACCCCATGGACTGCAGGACGCCAGGCTTCCCTGTCCATCACCAACTCCTGGAGCTTGCTCAGACTCATGTCCATCGAGTCAGTGATGCCACCCAACCATCTCATCCTCTGCCGTCCCCTTCTCCTCCTGCCTTCAATCTTTCCCAGCATCAGGGGTCTTTTCCAGTGAGTCAGATCTTCACATCAGGTGGCCAAAGTGTGGCTGCATTGGGTGGCCAATGCCAAGGATTAAGTGAATGTTTTTTCCTGAGCCCTTTCTAAGTGAGCTTTAAAAATATGATTAGGGAATTCCCTGGCTGTTCAGTGGTTATGGCAACCCACTCCATTAGTCTTGCCTGGAGAATTCCATGGACAGAGGAGCTTGGCAAGCTACAGTCCATGAACTCGCAAAGTGTCGAACATGACTGAATGACTACACTTTCACTTTCTTTCGTTTCCAGTGATTAAGACTCCACGCTACCCAATCTAAATGTCCATGGACAGAGGAATGGATAAAGAGGATGTGACACATATACTATGGAATATTACTCAGCCATTTAAAAGAAGGAAATAATACCATTTGCAGCAAAATGGGTGGACCCAGAGAGTGTTATACTGAGCGCAGTTAAGTCAGACCGAGAAGGAGAAATAGTGTATGACATCCCTTATGTGTGGAATCTAAAAAGAAATGACATAAATGAACTTACCTACCAAACAGAAACAGACTTCAAGAATGAGCTTATGGTTGCTGGGCGAAGGACGGGAGGAAGGGATAGTTAGGGAGCTTGGGATGGACATGTATACAATGTTATATTTAAAATGGATAACCAACAAGGTCCTCCTGTATCGCACACGGAACTGTGCTCAGTGTTATGTGACATCCTGGATGAGAGGGGAATTTGGGGGAGAATGGATACATGTGTGGCTGAGTCCCTTTGCTCTTCACCTAGCACAACGTTGTTTGTTAATCAACTATACCCCAATACAAAATAGAAAGTTAAAAAAAAAAAACTCTGTGCTTTCACTGCAGGGAGTGCATCTTTGATCCCTGCTCAGGAAACGAACATCCTACAGCCTGTGCAGCACAACTAAAAAAATAAAAATAACAGTTAAAACAAAATAGATGATACTCTGTATTCCTGTTACTTCATCCATCCTATGTCAAACTGGAACACGCATGAAATCACCCCTGATGTTGGCTGGAAATGGAGATGCCTGGGGCACCGGCCATGGACATTCTGATTGGGTAGACTTGGCCTTGGGCCCACATATGTATTTGCAGCCAGCAGGTGCATGTGATTCTGACAGAGGTGACTTCAGTGCTTCTAAAAGTTGGAGGGGTATGTGGCTTGTCCACACTCGGCCCAATAAAACTGTGTCCCTCATCAGCATTTCTCCAGTGAGACATCTTTGTGCGAAGTCATACACACCCCCTTTGGTCTTGCTTCTTTGCAGCCAAGAATATAAGTTCTTTTCCATGGTCAGGGCTTGAGTCTCAGAGAACACTTTTTACCTGTGCTTCTCACCCGTAGAACCTTTGACCCTGGGGGCTGGATAATCTGGGGTGGGGGCTGTCCCACACATTGTAGGACACTGAGCAGCACCTGTGGCCTCTACTCACTGGATACCAGTAGCACTCCCGCACTTACGACAAAGTGTCTGTGCGTTTGCAGAAGACCGGGTCCACTTTCTTCTGCTGGGCCAATACACAGACTGCAAAGCCACCACTTCTGGGATGATTTTCCATGTTCTAGGAACTAGCCCTGCAATATGTATAAATTGCCTCTAGATGGTGACAGAGAGTCAGAAGCGCATGGTCCTTTAGGTTCTGAATAGCAAAGGAGCATTTAACTTCTATGCAGAGTACATCATGGGAAATGCTGGGCTGGATGAAGCTCAAGCTGCAATCAAGATTGCTGGGAGAAATATCAATAACCTCAGATATGCAGATGACTCCACCCTTATGGCAGAAAGTGAAGGGGAACTAAAGAACCTCTTGATGAAGGTGAAAGAGAAGAGTGAAAAAGCTGGCTTAGAACCCAATATTCTAAAAACTAAGATCCTGGCATCCAGTCCCATAACTTCATGGCAAATAGATGGGAAAAAATGGAAACAGTGAGTGACTTTATTTTCTTGGGCTCCAAAATCACTTAGACAATGATTGCAGCTATGAAATTAAAAGACACTTGCTTCTTAGAAGAAAAGCTATGACCAACCTAGACAGCGTATTAAAAAGGAAAGACATCACTTTGCCAACAAAGGTCAATCTAGTCAAAGCTATGGTTTTTCCAGTAGTGATGTGTGGATGTGAGAGTTGGACCATAAAGAAGGCTGAGTGTCAAAGAATTGATGCTTTTGAACTCTGGTGCTGGAGAAGACTCTTGAGAGTCCCTTGGGCTGCAAGGAGATCTAACCAGGCCATCCTAAAGGAAATCAACCCTGAATATTCCTTGGAAGGACTGATGCTGAAGCTCCAATACTTTGGCCACCTGATGCGAAGAGCCGACTCATTGAAAAAGACCCTGATGCTGGGAAAGATTGAGGGCAGGAGGAGAAGGGTCGACAGAGGATGAGATGGTTGGATGGCATCATTGGCATCATTGGACATGAGTTTAAGCAAGGTCTGGGAGCTACTGAAGGACAGGGAAGCCTGGTGTGTTGTAGTCCATGGGGTCACAAGGAGTCGGACACCACCGAGTGATTGAAAAACAACAATCAGCTTCTGAAATATTCAGATTTATCTGAATTGACTTTAAAACTGTAAGAGACCATAAAGAGTGTGTAAAGTTCATACTAATCCATCTCAGTCCATCTGAGCTGTTGTAACAGAATACCACGGCCGCAGTGGCTTAGAAACAACAGAATGTATTGCTTACAGTTCTGGAGTTTAGGGAGTTCAAGATTAAGGTTCCAGCAGGTTTGTTTGCTGTCTGGTGAGATCCTGCTTCATAGACTGCCATTGTTTTGCTGTGTCCTCATGTGGTTGCAGGGGCCAGGGAGCTCTCTGCAGTCTGTTTTCTAAGGGCACTAATCCCTTTCATGGGGGCTCAGCCCTCAAGACCCAGTCAGCTCCCAAAGTTCTCACTTCCCAGTGCCTTCACGTTGGGTATTAGATTTCACTATGTGAGTGTGGGGCAGGGTCACAAACGTTGCAGAAACCAGTGGGGAAAAGAGAAAGTAATTGCTGTCTTGGTGTATTCTGTCAAACTAAGCCCAGAGCCATGCACATAGCCGGCATTCAGTAAATATTTGTAAGAAGGAGGGAAAGACATGGCAGGGAAGTGGACATGAAGAGGCACACCTAAGAATATCCCCCCCGCCTTCCATCCTTTAAAATCAACAGCACACTTCTAGGCATTGATTTCTCATCTTTTTACACGGACATCAGTTTAACCTTTTTTCCCCAAGATAATATGCTTCAAGTCAAGTACCTCCTTCTGGCCAGAGCAAGAAATAAACAGTGATCCCTGTTGTTGATTCACTTTTCCCTTGGTCTCTGCTGTAGGAGGAGGCAAGGGTCTCCCCCACAGAAAGAAAGAAACATTTAGTCTCCAGCACCCCGGCCCCCATCAACTGACTTCAAGGAGGAACGCTGTCTCTCCTCCGGAGTTTTACAGCTGCCCTGAATGGCCTGTCAGGTTTTACTGAACAGATTTCTGACAGTTTCCTGTAGAAAGTAAGATGTCCAAAGCCATGTGTCCAACGTAGAGCAGGAAAAACGAGAAACAGAGGACAGGACTTGACTTATTTCAACACAGTAGCCAAAAAGAAAATAAAGAGGTGGATGTGGATTTCAAGCCTTGAGCCCTGAGAGGCAAGGGGGCATCCTTCTGGCCAGTGTCTCGGAAAACAAGGTACAGTTAACCACACTGCCCTCAGAGCGGGGAGATGGGGAGAAGCCCAGAAAGATGGGCTTCCCTGGGGGCTCAGACAGTAAAGAATCCACCTGGGTTCAATCCCTGGGTTGGGAAGATCCCCTGGAGAAGGGAATCCCCACTCCAGTATGCTTGCCTGAGAAATCCATGGACAGAAGAATCTGGTGAGCTACGGTCTATGGGGTTGCAAACAGCTGGACATGACTGAGCAGCTAACACACACATCCAGATAGGTAATGTGTTTCCTTTACTGCACGAAATAAAAAGTGAAATTCGAACAAATGACATGCATAGGCTGATTTTTGTTGGCAACAGGAGATTATCCACAAGCACAATTTAGAAATTACCAACTGCTCCCTCAGCTCGAATTATGTTCAGTCTTCCATGGCGCTTTCCTGGGACATGGGCACTGATTTCTTCTCTTTGCCATGTATGCCTGTCCCTCTGATGAGGGTTCTTCTATTCATCTCAGCTTCCCTTGCTCTGCCTACACCAGTTGCTCCCCAGCTCTATTTTCAGCCTTTTCCCAAGCCCTACAATTAAAAGTAGCTTGTCTGCCCCAGGCTGAAGAGGCATCGTTTCAACTAGACTCCCTGTTCCCACAGGCGAACTCGAGGCCAAGTTCTGCACTCTCTGCGCAGCGAAGGGTGGAACATGTACTTTGCAAAAGCTCTGGAAAAGCTCAGGCTGCATGAGAAAGGGAAATGACTTTGGTCAACATGAAGTATTCGCTCCTGTCCGCCATCAGATCTCATCACACGCAGGCTTAGACACCTGCCCCCGTGACTCCCGAACTCACGTCTTTAACACCAGCCCATCTGCCCGAAGCCTGGGACGGCCAAGACGGGAAACGACCCCTGCTAATCAGAATCATCTGGGCAGCTGTTAGAACTGACATTCCCGGGCATCGCCATGCATATTCCAATTACGCGGGTCTGGGACGCGGCCCAGACGTCTGTCGTTGAACTAACACCTGGGTGTTTCTGATGTAACTAAATAGATTACAAGCCCGTAGCTGCGGCCCACTGTACTTACACCTCCATGTGAATGCCAGTGCCGCTGCCTAGCCGACAGCACTGAAAGCTTCTGGAATGCCTGTGACTCATTTCTTATTCACGGAGGAAGTAAAGAATAACAGAGAGAATCAAGGACGGGCTTGAGATTGGATCCTTGACGGAGTGATGAGCCAGAAGGATTTGCTGTTTGATTTGATTTTTGAATTTTGGAGACAGTGCTTTGCTTTCTAAACATCTCTATCTCTTTTCTTCTGGTTTAATCCATGATTTGTTGTTCAGTGGCTGAGTCATGCCTGACACTTTTGCGACTCCAGGGACTATCACCTGTCAGGCTTCTCTGTCCATGATATTTTCCAGGCAAGAAGACTGGGGTGGGTTGCCATTTCCTTCTCCAGGAGATCTTCCTGACCCTGGGATTGAACTCGTGTCTCTCACACTGGCCGCCAGGTTCTTTACCACCGAACGACCAGGGAAGCCCCTGATCCATGATTTAGACAGGCCTGAACACTGTAACACTTTCTTTTAGGCAAAAAAATCATTGGCCAAAAAGGTAGAGTCTGGACTCATGTGACCTGCTATCACTGCTGTTGATCCCCACAGTGTGGGAGAATGAACCCATCTTCCAGCTGGGGTTGTCACAATATGTGATTAAGCCTGGGTTTGTCAACAGCCATCCTCCTGAGCTGTAAAAATGAAATCCATCAAGTAAGAAGAGGAAAATAAACATGCTCCAGTTTAAGATCAGGATTCTTGTACCTGCTCCTTTCATCCCTGAGTTCAGTTCACTTCAGTCACTCAGTTGTGTCTGACTCTGTGCAACCCCATGGCCTGCAGCACGCCAGGCCACCCTGTCCATCACCAACTCCCAGAGCTTGCTCAAACTCATGTCCATTGAGTCGGTGATGCCATCCAACCATCTCATCCTCTGTCATACTCGTTTACTCCCGCCTTCAATCTTTCCCATCATCAGGGTCTTTTCTAATGAGTCAGTTCTTCTCATTAGGTGGTCAAAGTATTGGAGTTTCAGCTTCAGCATCAGTCCTTCCAATGAACATTCAGGACTGATCTCCTTTAGGATGGACTTGAATCTCCTTGCTGTCCAAAGGACTCTCAAGAGTCTTCTCCAACACCACAGTTCAAAAGCATCAATTCTTCAGTGCTCAGCTTTCTTTATGGTCCAACTCTCACATCCATACATGACCACTGGAGAAACCACAGCTTTCACTAGACTAACCTTTGTTGGCAAGGTGATGTCTCTGCTTTTTAATATGCAGTCTAGGTTGGTCATAACTTTCTTTCCAAGCAGCAAGCATCTTTTAATTTCATGGCTGCAGTCACCAACTGCAGTGATTTTGGAGCCCAAAAAAATAAAGTCTGTCACTGTTTCCATTGTTTCTCCATCTATTTGCCATGAAGTGATGGGACCAGATGCCATGATCTTAGTTTTCTCAATGTTGAGTTTTAAGCCAACTTTTTCACTCTCCTCTCTAACTTTCATCAAGAGGCTCTTTAGCTCTTCTTCACTTTCTGCCATAAGGGTGGTGTCATCTGCATATCTGAGGTTATTGATATTTCTCCCGGCAATCTTGATTCCAGCTTGTGCTTCATCCAGCCCAGCGTTTCTCATGATGTACTCTGCATATAAGTAAAATAAGCAGAGTGACAATATACAGCTTTGATGTATTCCTTTCCCGATTTGGAACCAGTCTGTTGTTCCATGTCCAATTCTAAATGTTGCTTCTTGACCTGCATACAGATTTCTTAGGAGGCAGGTCAGGTGGTCTGGTATTCCCATCTCTTGAAGGGTTTTCCACAGTTTGTTGTGATCCATACAATCAAAGTCTTTGGTGTAGTCAAGAAAGCAGAAATAGATGTTTTTCTGGAACTCTCTTGCTTTTTTGATGATCCAATGGATGTGGCAATTTGATCTCTGGTTCCTCTGCCTTTTCCAAATCCAGTTTGAACATATGGAGTTCTCCGTTCACATACTGTTGAAGCCTGGTTTGGAGAATTTTGAGCATTACTTTGCTAGCGTGTGAGATGAATGCAATTGTGCAGTAGTTTGAACATTCTTTGGTATTACCTCTCTTTGGGATTGGAATGAAAACTGACCTTTTCCAGTCCTGTGGCCACTGCTGAGTTTTCCAATTGCTGGCATATTGAGTGCAGCACTTTCACAGCATCATCTTTTAGGATTTGAAATAGCTCACCTGGAATTCCCATCACCTTTACTAGCTTTGTTCGTAGTGATGCTTCCTAAGGCCCACTTGACGTTCCATTCCAGGATGTCTGGCTCTAGGTGAGTGATCACACCATCGTGATTATCTGGGACATGAAGATCTTTTCGTACAGTTCTTCTGTGTATTCTTGCCACCTCTTCTTAATATCTTCTGCTTCTGTTAGGTCAGTACCACTTCTGTCCTTTATTGAGCCCATCTTTGCATGAAATGTTCCCTTGGTATCTCTAATTTTCTTGAAGAGCTCTCTAGTCTTTCCCATTCTATTGTTTTCCTCTATTTCTTTGCACTGATCACTAAGGAAGGCTTCCTTATCTCTCCTCGCTATTCTTTGGAACTCTGCATTCAAATGGGTATATCTTTCCTTTTCTCCTTTGCTTTTCACTTCTCTTCTTTTCTCAGCTATTTTTAAGGCCTTTTCATTTTGCCTTTTTGCATTTCTTTTTCTTGGGGATGGTCTTTTTTTCAATTAATTATTTTAATCGGAGGCTATTTACTTTACAATATTGTGGTGGTTTTGCCATACATTGACATGAATCAGCCATAGGTGTACATGTGCCCCCATCCTGAACCCCCCTCCCCCACCTCCCTCCACATCCCATCCCCCTGGGTTTTCTCAGATCACCGGCTTTGAGTGCCCTGTTTCATGCATCGAACCTGGACTGGGAATCTATTTCACATCCATATGTGAAATACATGTTTCAATGCTATTCTCTCAAATCGTTTCACCCTCACCTTCTCCCACAGAGTCCAAAAGTCTGTTCTATACATCTGTGTCTCTTTTGCTGTCTCACATATAGGGTCATTGTTATCATCTTTCTAAATTCTATATATATGTGTTCATATACTGTATTGGTGTTTTTCTTTCTAGGCTCCAGTTTCATCCACCTCATTCATTAGAACTGATTCAAATCCTTTCTTTTTAATAGCTGAGTAATATTCCATTGTGTATATATAGCACAACTTTTTTATCTGTTTGTCTACTGGTGGACATCTAGGTTTTTGGGTATGGTCTTGATCACTGCCTCCTGTACAATGTCACGAACGTCCATCCATAGTTCATCAGGCACTCTATCAGTTCTAATCCCTTGAATCTATTTGTCATGCATGCTCTATAATTGTAAGGGATTTGATTTAGGTCATACCTGAATGGTCTAGTGGTTTTCCCTACTTTATTCAATTTAAGTCTGAATTTGGCAATAAGGAGTTCATGATCTGAGCCACAGTTAGCTACTGCTCTTGTTTTTGCTGACTGTATAGAGTTTCTCCATCTTTGGCTGCAAAGAATATAATCAATCTGATTTCGGTGTTGACCATCTGGTGATGTCCATGTGTAGAGTCTTCTCTTGTGCTGTTGGAAGAGGGTATTTGCTATAATTGTGCATTCTCTTAGCAAAACTCTGTTAGAATTTGCCCTGCTTCATTTTGTACTCCAAGGCCAAATTTGCTTGTTACTCCAGGTATCTCTTGTCTTCCTACTTTTGTATTCCAGGCCCCTATAATGAAAAGGACATCTTTTTGGGGTATTAGTTCTAGAAGGTCTTGTAGGTCTTCATAAAACTGTTCAACTTCAGCTTCTTCAGTATTACTGGTCGGGGCATAGACTTGAATTACCGAGGTATTGAATGGTTTGCCTTGGAAACAAACAGAGATCATTCTGTCATTTTTGAGATTGCATCCAAGTACTGCATTTTGTACTCTTGTTGACTATGAGGGCTACTCCATTTCTTCTAAGGGATTCTTGCCCACAGTAGTAGATATAATGGTCATCTGAATTAAACCACCACCATTTCAGCCAAGAAAACACTTTCCAACTTCTTTCCCCTTTACGTTGGTCTGTATTGGGTTTCAAAGTCGTCCTGTATTTTTGTTACGTGACCTTGAATGCAAAGTCTTTACATGCTCTTCTCTCACAAAAGGTGAACTATCCTTATTTTACATGTTTTTTTCTTCATCATGGTCAAAATAAAATGTATAAAATGCCTGAGACAGAACCCCAAACCTCCTGCACTTGATAAATGATAGCTGTTCTCCCCCACCCCCTTTTTTTTTTAACTTCTCTGAACTTTATTGCTGTAGCCACTTCACTTCCTGGGCTTCCCTTGTGGCTCAGCTGGTAAAGAATCCACCTGCAATGCGGGAAACCTGGGTTCGATCCCTGGGTTGGGAAGATCCCCTGGAGAAAGGAAAGGCTACCCACTCCAGTATTCTGGCCTGGAGAAATCCATGGGCTATATAGTTCATGGGGTTGCAAAGAGTCGGACACAACTGAGTAACTTTCACTCACTCACATGCCACTTTCTGAGGCTGTGAACTGTGGCTCAGAGATGGATGCCATCTGAATATTCTTTCATCCAAACTCCAGGCTGGATCCCAATATCTTCCATTCAATTTCAGGACTGCAGCTCCCAGACACAGTGCCTGGGTGTGCATTCAAAAAGAATGCATCCATAGGTTTGTTTTCAAAGTCTGTGCGTCTGTCTCGGTTTTGTAAATTCATTTGTATCATCTTTTCAGATTCTACCATGTAAGCGATATTATATGATCTGTCTTTCTCTGCATATATACCCTTCTGCACCAGCATTCAAAGCAGCCAAAAATTGGAAGCTATGCAAATTAGGGCAAGAGTACCCCTCTGGGCTATTGAATCCTTTGGGGACAGGATTAAGAAGTCTATAACCTACTGGATTTCATTTCAACTCAAGCCCAGACAGGACATGACCATCCACACTGCCAGGCTAGGTTGCAATCTTTTCCTAGGTCTTCTCTTCTCTCGGCTTGGGAAAGTGACTGGGAACAGAAATTGATTCATTCGTTCATTCCACTGCTGTATACTGCATTTCAATTTCTCAATGACTGATTTCATCATCCCCCCATCCATTTCCTCAGCATCCTTCCCATGTGTTCCCATCTCTCAAGGTGCTCTGTCAAAAGGCTGGAGCCTGCAGGTGAAGGTACTCGTATGACATCCTTGGTCATCCACCCTTCACTGCTTCTGCCTCCAGTCTCCTGAAACTGTCCCCACCAAGGCCAGCCTCCAAGGGGTCGTCTCAAAATCATGAGATGACAAAAGCTGTTTAAGAATACAGGGACATGAAACGTGTGGGCCCGTTCCTTTCACTCAAAGAGAAAGAGAACCCAAACCCTTGGCAGTGTGTCTTCTTTAAACTGTTGTAGCATCTGAAATTCACGATCACCATCTCCTTCTCAAAAAAATCTCTCACCTGCTCAGCTTCGAGGTTGTTACCTTGTCCTGTTTTTCCCTTTCTTACTTAATTTCCATCAAATAATCCCCCTGCCCTTTTTAATGCCCTTCAGTGTTGACAGCTCAGTTGGTGAAGAATCCGCCTGCAATGCAGGAGACCCCGGTTCAATTCCTGGGTCAGGAAGATCCCCTGGAGAAGGGATAGGCTACCCACTCCAGTATTCTTGGGTTTCCCTGGTGGCTCAGTTGGTAAAGAATCCGCCTGCAATGTGGGAGAACTGGGTTCAATCTCTGGGTTGGGAAGATCTGGAGGAGGGCATGGCAACCCACTTTACTATTCTTGCCTGGAGAATCCCCATGGACAGAGTAGCCTGGTGGGCTACAGTCCATGGGGTCACAAAGAGTCTGACATGACTGAGCGACTTTCACTTTTTTACTTTCTCTTCAATGTTGGTGTCCACAGGCTTTCATTCCTCCCCTTGTCTTTTCTCTCAAGAAACTGCCTCCATTCCTGGATGTACAAATCCCACCTGATGTGCTGGTGGCTCCCAGATCTCATTTTCCAGCCCAAATCTCTATTCCTATCTCTAAACATATGCTCTCAGCCACTTACTGGACATTTTAAAGTGTATGTATCAGAGGCACCTAAACTCAGCAATGTGCCAGGCATAAACCATCAGTCACTCTCCGTGTGAGACCATCTGCCCAGAATCCCAAGTTGGGGAGTTTGGGTGCCTCCCTCAGATGTGGGAGGCAAACCGAGGAGGGGGAGATTTTTTTTCCCACTGATCAACTTTTTAAACTTTTTAAATACAGTTTTAGAAGCTCACTTTTCATTTATGCTAAGTTGCTTCAGTCGTGTCCGACTCTGTGCGACCCCATAGATGGCAGCCCACCAGGCTCCCCATCCCTGGGATTTTCCAGGCAAGAACACTGGAGTGGGTTGCCATTTCCTTTTCCAATGCATGAAAGTGAAAAATGAAAGTGAAGTCGCTCAGTCTTGTCTGACTCTTAGCGACCCCATGGACTGTAGCCCGCCAGGCCCCTCCATCCATCGGATTTTCCAGGCAAGAGTACTGGAGTGGGGTGCCATTGCCTTCTCCGCTTTTCATTTATAGTTATGACGAAATGTTGGCTCTGTTCTCCACGTTGTACAATCCACCCTTGTAGCCTGTCTCACACCCAGTGCCTCCCTCTCTCCAACCCCTATACCGCCCTCCTCCCCACTGGAGACCACTAGCTTGTTCTCTGTATCTGTGATTCTGCTTCTGTTTTGTTATATCCACAAATTTGTTGGGTTTTTCAGATGGGAATGGGGACATACTGGTCACCAAACCTGCTTTAGAAATGCCTCTCAGTCAGTCCTTCATCCTCATCATGACTGCCTTAACTCAGGCCCTCAGCGTGTCACCCCGAGACTTGGAGAAGGAGGTGTCTCATCCAGGACACACTCCCCTGATCACCCCTGCTGGGCTGGGCTGGGCTGGGCTGGGTGAGACCCACCTCCCTGTGTTCCCTCAGCCTCTGATTGGTCAGTGAGACAAGCATGGAGGCTGTGACCCCACCCCGACCCCCACCGCCTCTTCTGCTGCTTAGAGCAGAGATGACACTCCTGTAATCTTTGTTTCCAGTACCAAGAACAGGGTAAACTCATGGTGTGTGTGTGTGTGTGTGTTAGTCAACCAGTCGTGTCCAACTCTTTGTTACCCTGTGGACTATAGCCCACCAGGCTCCTCTGTCCAAGGAAATCTCCAGGCAAGAATACTGGAGTGAGGTACCATTTGCTTCTCCAGGGGATCTTTCCAACCCAGGGATCTAACCCGGGTCTCCTGCACTGCAGGTGGAATCTGTACTGTCCAAGCTACCAGGAAAGCCCCAAACTCACAATAACATTGTTGGATTGAAATCTCCTTTCCTGGAAGGAAAACAACCTGGCCTGCTGAGGCAGACTCTCTATCCCACCTTCTGGGCCAGCCTGGACCAGGGAACATTATCAACCCTGCCTCCTGCGAGGAACAAAATCCACTACCCAATAGGTGCCATACCTGCCTGCCAACCAGTGCCAGCTGTTTTGACTGATTTCACCCCCTCCTTTACTCCCCAGTTTGGCCTCATTTTTATTCCTTTCCTCACCCTCCAACACACAATGGTCTTTCTTTTATCTCCCTCCCTTCCTAATCAGACCTGACGTTTTTGTTGCTGTTTGAGTAAGTCTAAAGGCCTTGAGGCTCACCCTGATCTTTTTAACTGTGCTCAACCTGGGTGCACCCTGGCTGCCCCCTGCCCCCCGACCCCTGCAAGAGATTCTGGGTCTGAATGTACATTGGGAGTATTTTTAAAGGTCCATGGCTCCAGGTGAATCTAAAATGCAGCCAGTTAAGACTGTTGTCTGTTCCCTGCATACTCAGAGTGCAGTTCCCAGACCAGCAGCATCTCAGACCCAGCTTCGGACCTGAATCTCATCCTGAACCAGTTGATAACCTGCGTGAGATCAAGGTCCTCAGGTGGCTGTACGCACATGAACTTTTCAGAAGAATCAAATGGATATGACACTGACACCTACTGGGTGAACTTAGGTAGTCCCCTGCCTCCGTTTCCCCATCTAAATGATGGCACTAAAAATAGCGCTGTCTCCCAGGGATGGAGGAAGGAGTAAAAGGGGTCACTGTGGTCATCAGGGGAGGGGCTGGATGAAGCACTTGATAAGTGGCAGCCTCATTATCATTCATTTCTCCCTGTCTCACTCCATGTCTTTTCCTGCTTCGTGGTTGGAGGAGGCCAAAGCAGGTCCACTCTTTATTTCTAGGATCCTTCTCTGTTATGCTGGGAAGCAGAGCCGACAGAAGGCTGACAGATGACGTAATCACATCCAAATTAAACATTTCCCATCTGAAGCCCACAAAGAGGTCGCGGCTCCCTTGGTTCACCTGCATCACCCAAAGCCAGCATAACCTGGGCTTCTTGAGGCCCTGCTGCCCGATGACACACTCACCCACCTGCCGAGAGCGCTCCGTGACGCCTGTACCCCATTACACAGGCGTGCTGTTTCCAGAAGCTGTGTGGTGACTGGGCCCCACCACGCCTGAGGCTGGCGTGTCCACAAGGCTGCCAGGCACTGTTTCAAGACGCAGATCATTTAAAACCAGCAATTGGAACTCCGCTGGCTTTTGCGAGGAATTAATTGAAGGAATCCAAGATTCCAGAGGGATCATTGTAAAAAGGATGGGGAGGGGGAGATTTTGAATGTTTAAAGCCGCCTGGGATCTATCTAGGGAGGTTCCAAACATCGGGGTTGTGTCCAGTCTGCAGCCCAGTATTTTCTAGTGCTCTCTTTGGGAGAGGTCAGGCCTCCCCCATGATTGGATGGAGTCTCTTTGAAAAGCTGACATTGAACTGGGACATAATAACAGCCTCGGGACATCAGAGCCCTGGTGCCTGGCCTGCAGTCCTAGACGTTTTTATGTGCATCACATTAAGAGCCTCCATCTCCCTGGACAAAGCAGGGAAGCTCCTCCATGGTGGGTGGCCCCAATTAAACCCTGTGCCTAGTGAGTTTCCGCCAAGGCTGACTGGAAGGCGGCCAGGGCTGATTAGAAAGCAGGCACCTCAAATGGCCCAGTGCGGCCGTAATGAAAAGCCCTGGAAAACTGCTAAATGACACAGAGGAAAATCATTACAGTTGAGCCTCCTCCACCCCACCCCCATGCTCCCTAATGCCTTAAAAAAAAAAAAAAAACCTTCTTCAGAATTGCCTAAATATTGCTTTGCCCAATGAGTTAGCTGTACAGTAAATGAAAGATCTCTCACAGACATACAGCTTTGAACACACTGCTCTCATTAGCAAACAGTTCTCTGGTCTAAAAAGCACAGAAAGGGAATGCACACAAAAACAAAACAAAAACAAACCCCCTCTTAAAAAAAAAAAAAAAAGGAGATAAATTGCCACATACACCATAGAGCTGACAAGCAGACTTAGAATGTTTGCAAATCTTGATTTAATTTAAGAACAGTAATAAGTGTTTTTTTTGAATAGTGACAAAACCAATACGAACTCTTTTTGAAAACCTTGGAAAAGAAAGTATGATGAGAGAATGAAAGTAATTTATCACCCGCCCCTCAAAGATGACTACAAATAACATAGTATCTTCCTTCTGAAAGCCCATTTTGCGTAGCTGAGATTGCATCCGATATAGTGAACGGCTTTGTGTAACTACTGTTATATGTGGCATACGCTGCAGGTATTAAAATGCTCTGGACCATCACTGTCAATAGCTGGGACAAAATCCATCAGAGGAGTGTGACATAGCACACTTAGCAAAACTTTGGAAGCTCTCTTGCTGTGGGGCAGCTGAGCTGTAATAATCGTAGCAGTGGTGGGGATACTGACACCATCACGCCCAGAATGGGGAAGGGAGGCAGGGACTCATATTCCTGAGTTACACTGGGCCAAACATTATGCCAGGGAATGTTCTGAAGGGTTCCTCATTTAATCCTCCAACAACACTTCAAGGGGTTATTCCAATCTCCTCTGACATAGAAGGAAACGTGTTCATCGATAGGTGAGGTCACTGGCCAAAGTTCCTGAGCTAGTGAGACAGCTGGGAAGACAACGTAAATGCATCAGGTTCTCCCTTCGTCCTCCCGCCTCGTCCACTGGCAGATGAAAAGCAGTATCTCCTCAGAAGAGCATGAGTTTGGCGTCTACTCCTTGCTTGTGAGTACCATGCAAAAGATAAGCACCCACTGAACACATGTCCCACAGATAGCCTTCATCCTACTTTGAATCTCGCTCACAAGCCTAGTGATTCAACCCACAAAACACAATGTTCACGAGGCCATCTCTTTTCCCAATGAAAATTTTAATTTTACATATGAAAGGTATCATATGTTGTTAATAATGTACAACTAGGAAAACAGAAGAACAAAGGCAGACGCGTGTCTCAGAAAGTTCCACTGCGATATACAGAGACTCGAGTTTGGTTGATAAAGAAATAGCAGAGACGACAATGGTAATCAAAGTTACTCTCACTAATGGGCTGCTTACAGTAGGGCAGCACCATTTCAAGAACAGAAACATCAGAGTGTTCTGTAGCATAGTATCCTAATCTAGAAGATGAAAGTGAGAATGTCTAATGCACAAAGAAATAAGTAATCCCCTACTGGTAAAACGGCAACCCAATCCAGTACTCGTGCCTGGGAAATCCCATGGCCAGAGGGGCCTGGCGGGCTACAGTCCGTGGGGTCTCAAGAGAGTCAGACAACCGCCCCCCCCAGCACTGACAAAATCTGGGCGAGTGGCAGTGGCAGAATTTGAAAGTGGGTCTGTTTTCCAGAAACACATGTAAGGTCCATCTCAGCATCTTTTACTGGGTAGCATGAAGCATGGAGGGCTTCCCCAGGGCCCAAACGGTAAAGAATCTGCCTGCAATGCAGAAGACCTGGGTTTATCCCTGGATTGGGAAGATCCTAGAGAAGGAAATGGCAACCCACCCCAGCGTTCTTGCCTGGTGAATTCCATGAACAGGGGAGTCTGGCATCCTACAGTCCACGGGGTCGAAAAGAGTCAGGCGTGACTGAGTGACTAGAAAGGAAGCCTTGGACCAGTGGTACAATATCCCCCCATCCCCATCATGCCAGTAGGAGTTTCAGGTTCCAGGGGGACTTAGTGGAGGAAAGAACTATATTCTTGGGGTCTAGCAGTAGATGTCTATAGACCCATCCCTGAATGCTTAGCCAGACAAGATCGCAGCTGGGAATGGACAGCATTTCAAATTCATCTTGAACTTTCAGCAGCACATTGTAAGACACACTCATAATTCACCCGGATTATCTCTGGGTGCCAGAATACTCACCCAGGCAAGTCATGGGCCTGAGGCAAGATAGTGTAGCTATGCTCAAATGAACGGGGAAAGCCGTTGAGAGAAGCGAAACTTTGAGGCCTGCTAGAGGATGGAGGAAATTGAGGACAAAAACACAGACCTGAAGACAATATCTATTGAATGGATGCAGTATAATGTAAAGACAAGGAAACCTGAACAGGTGCAAAGAGAGGAAACTGTATGAAAAGGTAACCTCAGATATTAAAATTAGTAGGTATTAGATTTTTATAGCTCTTTAACTTTGACCCTTACAACAGCTCTGTGAGGATGGTAATATAAATAGCAGTTAATAAACTCTAAGCTAGCACATAGATTATAGTCTGTGTGAATCTTTGTTTTTTTTTTTTTGGCTGCACTGCCTAGCATGCGGGATCTTAGTTCCCTGACCAGGGATTGAACCTGAGCCCCCTGCATTGGAATGCAGAGTCTTAACCACTGGACCACCAGGAAATCTTTTTAACTCCATCATTATGTTAAGCCAGATGTTTAGACTTACCCTGTCCCCTAGAATGTGACCACAGTGATGTGACCCGTGAACCCTCTGTATCGAATGCTATTGGAAGTCGAGTGGTCTTGCCAGAACTGGAGAGACTTCTAGACATCTGCTCCACACGTTTCTTCTGACTCCTCCTGAACTCTCCACACCCCCCACACCTCCACATTTCTTCTGACTCCTCCTGAACTCTCCACACACTCTCCCCTCATCCACTGTCCTCTCCCCTGTCCTGAATCAATCCAGACAGGGAACCCAGCACCTCTTGTTTGCCCAAAACTGCTCAAGAAAGGCATTTGTGTGTGCAGCAGTTGTCATTGAAATTTGGAGACCCAAATGCTTTTTATTTTTGATTGTGGAAAAATGCTGTCTTGGTCAGGGTTCTCCAGAGAAACAGAAGCAATAGGACACAAATAGAAACGCAGAAGGAGAGTTAGTACGAGGGATTGGCTCACCCAGTTATAGAGGCTGAGAAGCCCCACCATCTGCCATCTGCAAGCTGGAGGCTCGGGAAAGCTGTTGCCACAGTTACAGTTCAAGCCTGAAGGCCTAGGAACCTGCCGGGGGTGGGTAGGCGGGCAGGGTCTCAGTCCTGGTGCGAAGGCCTGAGAACCAGGAGCGCTGATGTCCAAGTGCAGGGGAAGGTGCGTGTCCCAGCTCAAGCACAGAGAAGGAATTTACCCTTCCTCCCACTTGGGGGACTTTTTCTTCTTTTTAGGCCCTTGGTGGCTTCAACAATGCCTACACGTATTGGTGGGAGCTGATCTCTGAACCCAGGCTACCCAGGCAGATGATAATCTCTTCTGGAAACAGCGTCACAGACACACCCAGAAATAATGTCTTATGGCTTATCAGGGCATCCTTAGCCCAGTCAAGCTGACACATAAAATTAAGCATCGTGAGTCCACACAACATATAATTTGCATTTCAGCCACTTGAAATTGTGCAATTCAGTGGCATGCAGGATGTCCACAACGTGGTTCAGCCGTCGCCAGCATCAGAGGGGTTTACATCATGGAGGCCTAAGCTGATTTAAAGCAGATATTGTTTTTTTACAAGTCACCAGGTCACCCACCCAGTGATGTGAGATCTCCCTAAATCCAAAGACTTCTCTCCTGGCCTCTCCTTTTCTCCTGTCTCTTGTTTGAAATAATTCAGCCTCCACCGCAGGCCTGGCCTATCCCAGCAGATCAATAACTCATGAATGGATCCTGCAGAAACAGAAGGTCCTTCATTCCCTGCTTCACTCTTCAGCAGAACAGAATAACCAAAGTGCTGAGGATTCAGACGCCTTCTCTGCTCAAAAAGAAGCTGGAAAGAGGTGGATTTCCTCGGGGCTCTGAAGGGTGCCGTCTCACTCAGAAGGAAGAAAGATTAATCATCGGTTTGAGCTTAAGATTAAAAAATTATTGTTGTTGTAAACTTTTAAAATATAAAAGCTGGAATCCATTCTCTCAACCATGGAGCTAGGAGTGAAACCAAGCCAGATCTTCTCATTTTTAGTTCAGACTGACCGAAAGGGTCCATTTATAAAGGTTGACCCAAGAGACCATGATTGACAGGAGCCTGAGCTCTGATTTCTCAATGGGAAGCCTTCTACGCTATTCCCCACCCTCCACAATGGACTGATGACCCTGCTCTTTGATCTTTAAACACTCAAGATTTTTATCAAACCAAACTTGGGTTCACTTGCCCATACACAATGAAGCCAATCTACTGATATTGGATTGTGGCGAAGGAAAGTGCAGAGTTTATTGCAAGGAGAGTTGGACCATAAAGAAAACTGAGCACCAAAGAATTGATGCTTTCAAACTGTGGTGCTGGAGAAGACTCTTGACAGTCCCTTGGACAGTAAGGAGATCAAACCAGTCAATCCTAAAGGAAGTCAATCCTGAATATTCATTGGAAGGGCTGATGCTGAAGCTCCAATACTTTGGCCACCTGATGCAAAGAACTGACTCATTGGAAAAGACCCTAATGCTGGGAAAGACTGAAAGCAGGAGAAGGGGACGACAGAGGATGAGATGGTTGGATGGCATCACCAACTCGATGGACATGAGTTTGCGTAAACTCCAGGAGTGGTGATGGACAGGGAGGCCTGGCGTGCTGTGGTCCACGGGGTCACAAAGAGCTGGACATGACTTAGTGACTGAACAACAACAAACAAGGAGGATGGGTAGCCTGTGCCCTAAAACCCTGAACTCTCTGATGGATTTCAGCAAAAGTGTTTTTAAAGGCCAGGTGAGGGAGGGGTATCCCAAGGTATCTGATCAGCTTGTACACAATTCTCTGATTGGTTGATAGTGAGAAAACAGGGTAGTGTCCCTGGGGTTAATCTTTAGGTGCCAGTAGGTTTGGGGGCTACTGATCTGATCAGTCTCAGATCGTGATCTGGGTGTTCATGATTATCAAGTACCTAAACCTTCAACTTGGTGGTGGTTTTAGCATCTATAAAACAACTTAGGAAGGCGACATCAGATACTATTTTCTCAGTGCTTCAGAGAGGAGCTAAAGTGGAGGACCTGGGAGAGGGGGCTCCCCAAGGAAGGCCCCAGGGGGTCATGCTGGGTTACAGCATTTCACTGTGTCATGGCACGGAAAATTAAACCAAAAGCTAAAAGAAAATGGGACTGTTAACCTACTGGAGTTCAAGCCTCTGAGATCTAGGGGCTATGCTAATTCTATCTTAAATGGTGGTTTTCAACTGAGGACATTCCCTCTACCCAGGGGACATTTGGCAATGTCTAGAGACATCAGGGGTTGTCATCACTGGGCTAGGGGTTGCTACTGGCATTTATTGTTCAGAGGCCAAGGTGTTGCTAAACGTCCCACAGTGCACAGAACAGAACCTCCACAACAAAGACTCATCCAGTCCAAAATGTCAATTGTGCCCAAGTTGAGAAACCTTGATCTCAAAGTTTATTCATCCAGCAAATATTTACTAAGCGCTGTCTACGTATCACACCTTGTCCTGAGGGTGAGAAAACCCGTGCCTGTTTTCTTACCATAATTATTTGTGTAATAATAGTCAACACCCAGCGAACGTTAAAGGATATAGGGTCCCATGTTAACTCTTCACATATCTAGTCTTATCTCCTACAATCTCCACGATAACTCTGTAATGTCATCATCTCAAATGACAGAGTAGAAGACCATAGAGGTTAGGCCATATAATTTTCCTAAGGCAGCACAGTATCTGGCTCAGGTTTTAGGATTCCTAACAATCACATACAATCGCTACCAGAGAAAAAGCAATTAGGAATCACAGTATATACTTCATAGGGGTGTTGTAAAGATTATTTATGTTACCTTTTTTATTTAGTGACTCCACAAATATCGCAGGTTTTCAAGGCTAGAATCTTTAGAATGACTTTTGCTATGGTGGGTGGTTTGAGAGGAGCTAGACCTGAGGGAAGAGAGAAGACAGGGCGTCTAAAAAGGGACTGTGATCACAGGAAATCCTGAATACCAGATGATTCCCCAGGGATGATAAACCTCTGCTGAAGATCCTTTTTAGGAGAATGAGCGTGTGTGTGTGTGTGTGTGTGTGTGTTGGGGAGGGGAGACTTAGTGGACGGCAGAAGACAAAGAATTCCGACAGACACTATTGATGAGGAGAGTGTGGACCAACCGACAAAAGAAGCATCTCTATTTCTCAGAATCTCAATCCACCCCTTTCCAGTAAGTGTTTATCCCTCTCCACACGCGTGAAGAGTTCTCTGCACCCTCTCCTTTCACCGGGATCCTCTGAGAAGGAGGAAGTGTGCAAATATATTAACGGTCATTTTGTAAAAAGAAACGGGGAGGAGCCAGGAAGTCTGGAAAACCCCTCAGCCCCTGATGTGGGTCTGACACCCAGGGAAGGACAGAGGGAAGGATGCGGCGGTGGGGGCGGGGGAGAGGGGAGCAGCTTAGACCTCTGTGCAGTCTAAAGAAAGGAAAGCGAAGTCGCTCAGTCGTGTCTGACTCTGCAACCCCATGGACTGTAGCCCATCAGGCTCCTCCATCCATGGAATTTTCCAGGCAAGAGTACTGGAGTGGGTTGCCATTTCCTTCTCTAGGAGATCTTCCCAACCCAGGGATCAAACCTGGGCCTCCCACACTGCAGGCAGACTCCTTACCATCTGAGCCACTTGGGAAGCCCACTGTGCAGTCTAAGAAAGCTTCTAAGGAAGTCTCCAAAAGACCCTGGAAGAGGACTTGGGCCAAAGCCAGCCGTCAGAGGTGTGTCCTGTGCTTCCTAGGGATGAGCCTGCTTTAGTGTCATGCACTGACTGCTGGCTAACGGCCGCCCACCGGGAGTGTGGCCTTGGCAGGAAGGCAGCAAGGGGTTCAGGGCATGGCAGCTGAGCCCTCGGTTAGCTGGTTCTCTTCCCTGCTGTGCAATGTTTGTGAGAGGTATTCCCACGGCCACCACACTGATGTCTAATAAATGTCTCACGGAACACCCATGGGACATCCCTAATGGTCCTGTGGTTAACAATCTGCTTTCAAATGCAGGGAATGCAGGTTCAAGCCCTGGATGGGGAGTGGAGACCCCACACTCTGTGGGGCAGCTGAGCCCCCGGGCTACGGCTAGATAAGCTCGAGTCCCACAACCACTGAGCCCACGTGCTCTCAAGCTGTGCTCCACAACAAGAGACACTCCAGCACAGCCTCCCTCTCCCCCTAAAACACCCACAAATGCTCTTTCGATTCAACTAGACATGCGTGTCCTCAAACACACGCCCTTCGGGCAAGCAGTGTGCCACCTGCCTGTCCTGGGAACTGAATTGGAGCCTCTGTTTACCTTCCCGTCTTAGAACCAGTGAGCTCACCTGCTTGCAGGACACGTGACACCTGCCCCTCTCCGTGCACACACCCTCTCACTCCACCCACCTCGCCCCTGAATGGCCTCGTCTGCGGTTTTGTTTCCTGTTAAAATCTGTATCTCCACTTCGATTGTCTGGCCCTTCTGTTTCTTTATGAAGCCACGAGGCCCAGGATAAGAAGCTATAAACACCATAATCATGTGTAAACAACACCTCTCTCAGATGAGCTCCTAGCAAAGGAGGTGGTCCTGTCGTCACTCCTCTCCTGCGGGCCATGCCCACCCTCCTGGGGCATCAGGTACGATGGGAGGGGTGTGTCTGAGCTGCTGGACCCTGGCCAGCCTGCTGAGAGTCCTTTGGTGGGATCTGAAACGGGGGTCAAGTGGGGCAGATGGAGGTTAGGGGCTTTCAGGATCCTCCCTGAGTGCTCTGTAGGTGGCCGCAGGGCGCTTGACTCAGATCCAGGAGAGGCACCTGGCTCCAGGCTGGCAGGGAGCCAGAGGCAGAGGGTATAAGCTTGCTGTGAACGATGGTGTCTGGACTCAGAGCATGCTTTATTGTTGTGTGTCTCTTTAAAACTAATTCCTCAGTGAAAGATGTTTGAAACCTAAGCCTTCCCAACCTCCCTCTCCATTTTATTGTCAGTTGCAGACACTTGTCCCTGTTGAGAGTGAGGAGTCCTGCTAATAAGCAAATCCCTGCTGGATGCTGAAGGCCTGAGCAACACCAGGCACAGCTGCTGAAAACTGGGGAAGCTTCTCCCAGGTCTAGGAAACAGCAAACCTGTGCATCCCCCAGAGCATCCCAGGCTGTGCTGCATAGAGCAGTAAATGAAGAAAGGGGGTTTGCTCAAAAATGTTTGGACTACATGCGTGTGAAAACTGTCTTCCAAAAATGTATATGGGGTAGCACAGTGGCCTCAAAGCATGGTCCCCAGACCACCAGCAGCAGCAGCAGAATCACCAGGAAATGCATTAGAAATGCAAGTTCTGGGGCTTCCCTGGTGATACAGTGGGTAAGAATCTGCCTCCCAGTGCAGGGGACACGGCTTCCATCACTGGTCCAGGAAGATCCTACATGCTGTGGGACAACTAAGCCCATGGGCCACAGCTACTGAGTCCACATGCTGTAAGTACTGAAGCCCCTGATCTAGAGCCCGTGAGACACAGCTACTGAGTCCACATGCTGTAACTACCAAAGCCCCTGATCTAGAGCCCATGAGACACAGCTACTGAGTCCACATACTGTAACTACCAAAGCCCCTGATCTAGAGCCCGTGAGACCCAACTACTGAGCCATGTGCCACAGGCACTGGAGACGGGAGCCGTGGAGCCCATGCTCCACAACAAGAGAAGTTACCGCAATGAGAAGCCCACACTCTTCAATGAAGAGTAGCCCCGCTTGCCGCAGCTAAAGAAAGCCCATGTGCAGCAATGAAGGCCCAGCACAGCCAAAAATAAATAAATAAAACAAATCTTAAAAATAAAAAAGAAAGAAATGCAAAGTTTGGACACACCCGACCTACTGAATCCGAAACTCTGGGGATAGGCCCCGGCACTCTGTTTTATCAAGATTTGCAGGTGGTCCTGATCATCGCTCAAGAGTGAGCATCCCTGCTCTGGAAACAGTGAGTGTGTTTTCACCAATAACTAAAACACCCGACAGTTTCATCTGTAAGAATTGCTTCATCACAGCATGCTGGTTCAAATATTTACTGAGCTACTACTATGTTCTAGGCTCTGGACTTGGCATGGGAAGATGTCACGGTAATTCAAGACGCACAGTCTTGTTCTCACATGTTCATATTCTAAGCAAGAGAGTGGATGTCAATCAAATACACAAGTGAGTATATAAGAACCAGTTACTTAATTTCCTATAAATAAAACTGACACACCTGATTCGGCATGGGAGATGAAGAAAAGCTTCAGGAGGGAGCTCTGCTTAGAAATAAAAAGGAAACACAGATATTAGGTTGGTAAACTTCTAATGCAGGTGGCTTTATGGGCAAAGGAAGCAGCATGAAGGCATTGGGATGAAGGAGGGTCATTTAAGGCACTGACAGAATATCAGGGCAACTGACATGCAGAGGTCAAAGCGCAGAGGATGAGAACACGGGATGCACAGAAGAGGCTTGAAGCTGTGCTGAGAAGCTGTTCTTTATTAGGAGATCCATGGCATCCACCGAAAAGTTGGAAGACGGGCGGGGCAACGTGAGAAGATCGACAGTGATCGAGACGCGGAGGATGGGTGGGGAGGGCCTGGGGGTGGGGGTCCACTTAGGATGGCAGTGCAGTTGTCAAGGCCCCAGATGAGGGCCAGGGGGTGACAGTGGAGATTTAGAGACAGGGAAGGAGCTGAAAGGCATTGGCAAGAGCCGATCCCAGGGGGACGGGAGATAAAGGTGTTTACAAAGAGTCCCAGCAATCCCACTACCAGGCATATAGCCAGAGGAAACTGTAATTCCAAAAGACACATGCAGCCCGGTGTTGCCTGCAGCACTGTTCACAACAGCCAGGACATGGAAGCAACTTGAATGCCCATCCACAAGCGAATGGATAAAGAAGACGTGGTGGAGATTTAAAATAGAATATTACTCAGTCATAGAAAGGAATGAAATTGGGTCCTTTGTAGAGATGTGGATGGACCTAAAGACTGCCACACAGAGTGAAGTAAGTCAGAAAGAGAAAACCAAGTATCGTATATTAATGCACATATGTGGAACCTAGCAAAATGATACAGATGATATTTGCAAAGCAAATAGACGAAGAGAACAAACTATGGACACCAGGGGTAAGAGGGGAGGTGGGATGAATTGGGAGACTGGAACGGACACATACACAGTACTGTGTATAAAATAGATACCTGATGAGCGCCCACTGTGTAACACAGCGAACTGCTCCGTGCTCTGCGGTGACCTAAATGGGAAGGAAATCCAACACAGAGGGGGCTGGCTCCCTTTGCCCTATAGCAGAAACTAACACAACATTGCGGGCTTGTGCGTGGGTGGGGCGGGCAGAGGCCCGGGCTGCGCGCGCAGGGGGAGGTCGCCCGGCCCGCGCGGTCCACGCTAAAAAAAAAAATAAATAAAATAAATAAATAAATAAATAACTCTACTTCAATAAAAATTGATTTAAAAAAGTAAAGTTTAAAAAAATCCATCAGTGATATGGGTGGTGGGGGGAAGAGTTCTGTTTCTGGCCTCACAGCTAGAGGAACGGGGATGTCATTCAATGAGGTGACGACCCTGAGGAGCATCGCGTTTCAGACAAGGTGAGCTGAGAGGTGAGACACAAAGAAGGGGGTTTTTCGCGTGTTGAGTCTGGGCTGTCCTTGAGACTGACAGGTACACGCCTGGAGTAGAGTCTCATAGGAAAGATCGGGGCTGGAAATATCAAAATGTGAAGTGACTCACACGTGTGTGTCCCGGTGGGAAGCCGCGGAGTCTGCAGTGAGAAGACAGTAGGTCTCGGGACCCATCCTGCAGGGACTCCAAAGGTTTGTATGACGACATGAAGAAGGAAGAAGAGGAGGGGGACATGGGGGAAGGATGCAGGTAGGGCAGATTGCACCGCTGATAAAGCTCGGGTTCTGCCGTCTGAGCCAGCTACTGTTTCCTTTCAAGCCTTAGTTCCTCTATCTGTAAAACGTTGGGGAAAGCAGCCCAAAAATCAAGCACTCTATAGCGAGAATTACTGATATAATGTTTAATACATAGCAATGAGCAGCAACCATAGTGACCCTTGCCCTGAGCAATGTACAGAAGACTCTTAATATTATTTTTGGAATTATTAACAGGAGTCAATCCATCCCTTTTCTCAAAGGATTATTTTGCTTATATCCACTTTACAGTAATAGAATTGGGGGGGGGAGGGTGTGTTTGAGTTTTTCATTCCGATCAGTAACCTTGGGCATTCATTTTGAGCCTCTAATCCTCTTTGAAGAAATTGGGAGGAAAAAAAAAAACAACAACCAAGGCTTGATTTCAACATAGCAAGTATTTTTTTAAAGAGAGATTAGACTATCTTCTATGAAACTATTCTCTTAAGGAAGTATTGCTCTGCAATTCGTATGTCAGAAGGGATTATGCCAAGTTCTGTGCACAAGCTCATCACTTGAAAAGAAAAATCTGTACAGAGAAAGAAATTGAGGCACAGAAAGGTCAAAGAACTACTCAAGGCCACTTGACTAGTGAATGATGAGGCCGGGGTTCAGAAAAAGGCTTATCAGACTCCAGACTAAGCTTTTTTCTTTAAACATGAACCAGGAGTCAGTTTTGTAGGTCTCTCTCTCTCTCCCTCCAGTCAACAAATAATAATTCTTCATCCTTGTTGGAAAAAAAAAAAAGTCAAGCACGATCATACGATTACACAGATAGATACTGATAGATATGAAACTTTTTGTGAATTTGAAGGAAAATAAAGTGTTAGTTATCATCATTGTTAAAGACTAAGAAAAATGAGCTAATTACAATGATCCACTTTAAAGTGATTTTATCTAGTGTGAATATCTTACTAGTTTAAAGCACAAAGCTGTACAATTAAGAAATAATTCTGTGTGTCCCTGAGAACCTTCTGGAGCATGAGTGATGGGGTGCATTCCCCACGATACACTCAGGTAGAATGACAGCGGGTTCGGGGAGAAAGACAAAAGGAAGCAAACAATGGCTTCGAGACGGGGTGGCTCCAGACCCCTCATCTCCAACTTCTTTTTTCAGCTTCCCAAGGAATCCCCATGGGGCTTGACTCGGTTGCCTGGGAAACCCTGGTCTGCATAACCTGATCACATGGCATCCCGTGACATATGGAAGGGCCCGCCAGCCACACCAAGGACCCATCACAGACATGTCATCACAGACATGTCATCCTAAGTCAACATTTCATGTGCTGTGAGCTCGGAATTTAAAATTCAACAAGTTATCCATCAGGAAGAGAAGGTATCACAAATAAACCCCACAGTGCTCTCAATTCAACAGTGGATTTAGGAACATGTAACACTGTGGTCTCATGTATACAGGCAAAAAAAATGCAGCAAAGCCAAATGTTTAGTTTCAAAAAAAAGGAAACTTCTAGTCAGTTCTGCTCCAGTGTCTTCTCTGTGGTCCAATTAATCAAATCAGAATGGATCTAAATTTGGTAGCCACTTGCCAAGCCCGCAAAAAAAAGTCTGATTCTGATTATTAAATAAACAACTCCCAAAAAAGGAGGTGTTATGGAGAAAGACAAATATTTTCTTCCCCTGAATTGCAGTGTTTTGAACCCCTCCCATGAGTTGGTGGTAGGAAAAGACTGAACTACTAGAAATTGAGGATCTATCACATCACATTTTATTCCAAACATAGCATATCCAAATATCTAAATCACCCCTTTAAAAACTTTGTGTTATTCTTTGTCTTACATTTTAAAGAAAATAGTTATGACACATTCTTGGATGATCTAGCCTTTGGCTATACACTTCTTTACGGAGCTCTATAAATTAGTTGTCTCTTCAATGTAAAAGTTTCAAAGCAAATACTAATGAATTCAATTTTGCTAACAATCTTTTTGATGATTCTTTATGGTATAAGCCAGAAGTCTTGTCTCAACAACCTTAAGGCTGCCTTTGTTGGGATACGAATCAGCCAATTTAGAGCAGAGTTCCAACCCTAATGGCTACTAACTGTCTTTGGGAGAATAGCCTGCTCTGGTCTTTATAGTCATCATATGTAAAGGGGCAACGCTTTATGACTGTTGAACATATAAATGAAATAGGAAATGGGGAACCTTGTGGTTGAACAGGGAAAAAAATTTGGATGGATAACACATCACATTCTCAACCAAACTCTCCTACTGGGGATGTGCATGTGTGTGGAGGTGGGCATTGGGGAATGGGGTGGGTCAGTACACGGAGGACGGGGGCTCCCACTCTGTATGTTACACACTTCCAAACCAGCTGAGCATGTTAAGATGAACATGCTTCACACATACATGTCAGTGATCAAAAAGACACAAGAGCAAAGATAGCAAGAAGATACAAGGTGCCTGTGGAGGGAGATGCTGGTTCTTGACTTCTGTTCTGAAACACAGTGGAATTAAATGTCTGGATCCATGTCCAGAACTGTTGACCCTCTGCTGGCTGGAGGCTGGCTCGATTCTAAGATGAACTGTGCAGTGGAGTAAGGAAAGGCAGAATCTCGGATACTCTGGCCCATCTGAGCCTCAAACTGCCTCCCTGAGCAGTTTGATATCCTCGCTGGATGAAATAAAAGAGAGAAAAGAGAGAGAAAAGAACAAGAAAACGTAAGCTCTGTTGATCACAGCTACGGTCACCAAGCTGTTACTATCTATCATTAACATTGACTGAGATTTTGCTAGGATCTGGGGGTGGTGGCTTAGCAATTTTTAAAAATAAATGTCTCTCCTGATGGTTGCACAACTGTTTGAAGAAGGCAGTATGCTCCTCCCCAACTGCATGTGGGGAAAATGATCCTGAAAAGGTTAGGTAACTTGATCTGTAGTCACAGGGCTAGCGAGTTGTAGGGCTGGAAATAAAATGCCAGCAATCTGGAATGTTACATGGGATTAAACAGCAGGAGCTCAAAAGTACTAAAGCAGAGAAGTTGGCAAATTGGTCCTTTCTGAGTATAGCTGCATTTCTTGTGGGCTTGGCTTATTCACTCATTGAATTTTTCGTGCTGGAAAGGATGGTGCAAGACTTTGAGCTCAGAAAGAGAGTCAGGAATCTTTTCCACATATCCATGACAGATGACCTTCTATTCTTTGCTTCAAGAGCTCCAGTGAAAGGAAATTCAAGTTTTATGCGGATGGGTCTTTGCATGGTGGGATAACTCTTGGTCGTACTTCCTTAAAGACAGCAGAAATTAGGGACTTCCCTGCTGATCCAGTGGCTAAGACTCTGAGCTCCCAACGCAGGGTCCTCGGTTCGATCCCTGATCAGGGAATTAGATCCCACATGTCACAAGCAAAACATCCCACGTGCTGTGACTATGACTCAGCACAGCCAAATAAATAAATATTTAAAAAAATTATGCAGGAATTAGTGGCTCCACAAAATGCATCAAATACCTTAGTTCTTATAACTGGAAACCCACATCGTTCAGTCTGTTTCCTCTTCCATATGCTGAGGCTTAAAATGTAAGTAGACAATGCTTGTGTCCTCAATGAATTTGGATGGCTTCTCTGGGGCAGAAAATAGTTTATGGTTAGGCAACTTATTAGCCCTAGATTCGAATCTCAGTTTGGCCTTTTGCTACTCTTTAATCTCTAAATAACTTCCTTAAATTGACCCTCAGTCTCCTCATCTGTAAATTGATGAACACAGAACACACATTGTAGGGCTTTGGGGGAAGAAAATATATTAAGTTTCCAGCATATTACAGAATAGCAAGCTAGTGCTGTTGGCTTCCTGCTCCCTTTCACCTTCCTCTGATTTCTCTCTAGTTTCTTTAATGAACCCCTTGAAATGAGAGGCGCCCATCTGTACACACAACTCCAGGGATGATGCTGACGCAGAGGTAGAACCATCAGACCCCACAACATAAACATCCCTGACCATTTTCAATTTAAACTCTCATGTCTCCCATGGTAAACTTACTGATTTGACGAATGGCCCCCAAAGCAAGATGCCCTTTTCTCCCAATCTGCATTCCGTTTTTGAACAGCGTTCCCGCCTGTTGATTTCACCATGCCTTGCTGCTGTCATCTGTGCTATTAGCAATCCCTCCCTGTTTTGTGGCAGCTGAAAATGTGATAAGCATACTTTGGACCCAAGTAACTGATAAAAAAATGACAAACAAGACGGAGCCAAGGGAGTGATCCCGCGTCGCCCTGCTGCAGACCTCCTACCAAGTTGACAAGCAGTCGTTAATCAACCTCCTCAGTCATCGGTGATTCTATTCAGAGGTCCCACCATCTAGTTCCCATGTCATAATCCTGCACACACAACCACCAGGGCAACTTTATCAAGTCCTTCTCTGACACCAAGATGCATTTGTCCCCTGAGCCACCAGCCTCATAGGAAAACCACCGATATGTATGTAGAGTTATTTTGGTACAAAAACAGGCTGCTATAGAATCAACATATATTTGTAAATACTCATCGGTCTAAAGGGAGGCACCTGGTTCTTTAGAGATTACTTCCCTTTAAAAAGATTGAGCCACTTCTTCACTTTTGGGACATGACTTCAATAGATAGTCTCCCCTTTAGAACACATGGATATTTCTAGTCTAGTGGCATCTTTCCTAGTTTCTACGAAAATTCAAAGGTTGTAGAAAAGTACACTAATGAATTTTCAGATCTCAGCATTGTTTTCACAAGCCCTGAAGGAAGATACCTGCTTTTCTCTATGTGATCATTATCTTCTTCCCTATCAAGGAAAGTTTCCACTTTTCAAAAATATGTTTGATCTTTTCTTTGCTGTGAGAAGACAGATCCATGAAGCTTCATTTCAGACCAGCATATTTTGTAATCACTGATACACTTTTACATTTTGCATTTTTAAACTAGTATCAGAATATATCCCTGTTTGTGCTGTTTCATGCCCTAGTGGTAGAATTAAGCAAAGTTGGCTACATCAGCTACCTGGATCATAATGCAGATCTTAAAACACTGAAAGACTAGCAATTATAATGTTTAAATTCAATTTTTGTATGACTATGAAAAAGTCTTATCTGTACTAGTTAAGAATTACCTTATATCTACTTGAATTAATTATTTCCTTGATTTTAATTCCCTTGAGACAGAGAATTGGGTCTAATTCATGAGTATCTTCATTCCTCTTAAGGTACTGATGTATTACTGCATGCATGCATGCTAAGTCGCTTCAATCATGTCTGATTCTGCGACTCTATTGACCATAGCACTCCAGGCTCCTCCGTCCATGGAATTCTCCAGGCAAGAATTACTGGAGTGGGTTGCCATGCCCTTCTCCAGGGAATCCTCGCAACCCAATCAAACCCATGTCTCCTGTGTCTCCTGCATTGGCAGGCAGGTTTCTTACCACTAGCACTAGCTGGGAAGCCCTGATGTATTACTATTTATATTTAAAATAACGTACAGTGCTCATGCAAATATATTGTTGAAAACTACTCTTGCATTAAACATACTGTTCATTTTTCAAATGCTTAATTCTAATAGAGACCCTTCTCTTTGTATAATATTTGTCCCATCAAGCCTTAGATTTGTGGCTTGCAGATGGCTAGACAGAAGACATTTCTTACATCAATTTCCCCAGTGGGTAAATTTAAAAAAATTGTTTCACTTAGCTTTGTTCTTCTCATTTTGATATAGGGCAATTAGATTTTCTGATGTGGCAACCTTACATCATTTTTTCTACAGTATCCACTTTATACATTTATCAGACAGTTGGTTTATGAGAGTTATGCAGAAACCCATAAAGGCAGCTCTCAATTTTTTAAATGCAAACTGTGAAACAGCTTTAAAATTCACTGAATTTGTCTTCCACTAAAAAAAAACAACAACAAACCAAAGACAAATTATGGAGAATGCGTTTGTTCCTAGCATGATAGATGCAGTGGTAGAGGCAAAGATGAGTAAGACATGGCCCTTATGTTCGGAGACATGTAATTGCGGAGGACAAGGGGGGAAAAAAACCCACAGAAAAAGGAGGCAGAATATGGGAAAATATCCTGAGTATACAAAATGCTATGTGCAAAAGCTGGAGGAATGAATTTGGGATTAAAACACTCTGCATGGGGCAGGAAGGCAAGGTGGTGGAGTTCATGGTGATCAAGATTTAGCAAAAATCCCAAAGAGACATTGTCTCTCCTGCTCAAGTTAGAAAATGGTACAAATAAGATGGATTGCTAGGGAATCAAAAATAAACTCTCTCTCCCTCCCTCTCTCTCTCTCTCGAAGGACCTACTCCTACTCTTTGTTATTTGCTGTTTTTTTTTAAATCTTTTTAAATTTGATGTTGGCTTATACTTGATCTAGTTTTGTGTTAGTTTCAGGTGGACAGAAATGTGACTCAGTTATATACATACATAAATGTATTCATTTTCAGATTTTTTTCCCATATAGGTTATCAGAGAGTACTGAGCAGAGTTCCCTGTGCTCTGCAGTAGGTCCTTGCTGCTTGTCTGTTTTGTACACAGCAGTGTGCTGAGACTGTGCTGGGAAGCGCAGTGACTTGGGAGTTGAGCTGGGGGAGCAGGCAGCATGTTGCACAGATCTGCTTTGGGTGGTGCTTTCCCAAGGAGGAGAGTGTGGTCTGGTCTCAGAAGGATGCTGAGAACTGGGCTGGGGTTCTCGCAGTCCTGCAGGAGTGCAGTGCGGTTTCTACCCTGAGCTGCGGCCATGTTTTGTGTCGGGCACTGGGGACTAGAGGATCCACTTGTCCTTTTGGTGATCGTCAGGCGAGTTCACCAAGGACCACGCGTTCGCATCTTCTTGTTTCTCCTCGGCCACCCAGAAATCCCACTGTGGCCAGCCCTCGGTCTGGAGCGTGGAATGTATGCATTGCTTTCCTTTCCAGGATAGCTGATCAGCATGCCTGCCACCTTCCCCAGCAAGGAATGTTGTTTATTGATTTTAAGTCATTCTGGGAACCTACATTCCACGGCAGCTTGTCAAAATACTGTTCAAGTTAATATGTCATTTGATTACCCCCTCATGGCTGCCAAAGATTCCTTAAATTTGATCCATAAATAAATAGAAATCGCATCCCTTTTTACCCTTTACCTTTTCTCCCTCTAGTGATAAACTACTCAATCGTTCAAACTTGAGTGATTAATCTTGAAATGCATAATACAAGGAAGTCGGGAGATGTGAGTACAAATCTTGCTTCTGCTACTATGGGCAAGTGGCATGGATATGAGTGTGGTTTTCAAGGGAGTAAGAATTAACTTTCTCCTAGGGCTTGCAATCACGGGTCCTGTCTAATCATTCAGGTGTGTGTGTGTGTGTGTGTGTGTGTGTGTTTGTGTGTGTGTGTGCATGTGCACTAAGTCACTTCAGTCACGTCCAACTCTTTTGCGACCCCATGGACTGTAGCCCGCCAGGCTCCTCCATCCATGGGATTCTCCAGGCCAGAATACTGGAGTGGGTTGCCACGCAGGTGCCAGAGGCATTATCAACTCCTCAGGGTTGACACCTGATCATTCAGTTTAACTAGCTTCTCTCTTCTCCAGTCACTCTCTATCCTCTTATATTCTGGCATTTATTTTTTTTAAATGTATGTTTATTTTATTTTCATCATACAACTTGTTGCTGTCTACTTGTATTTATTTCCTGTTTCCTTTAACAGATAAGTAAACTTCATGTGGGCAGGAGCCTTTCTGTGTATCTAGTATCTGGCACATTATCTCCCATAAGCTAAGCAATGTCTGTTGAAAGTAAAATTCAACGAATGGGATTTGGCAATGGATTCTTAGTGACGGCTCTGTCGTGGGATGGCTTGTGTCTACCTCAAATTAAACACTGATGCTCTAACTTCCGATACCTCAAAATCTGACTCTGTTTAGAGACAGAATCTGTAAAGTGGTAATAGAGGCTAAATGAGGTTGTACACGTGGGCCCTCATTTAATATGACCAGCATCTCTCCAAGAGAAGAAATTTGGGCACACAGAGACATCAGGATGTGCGTGTGCAGAGAAAAGCCAGGTAAAGAGGGGGCAAGTGGGCAGCCATCTGCAAGCCAAAGAGAGAGATCTCAGAGAAAACCAAATGTGTTTTCATTATGGCAAAACAAAAAGCCAGAGGTGCTTTGTTGCAGCAGCCCTAGCGAACTAATACAGACTCTCAAAGCATGGGCAACACCCACAAATAGATAAATAGGACTTGCTCAGAATTAAGAACTTCTGGGTGCCAAAGGATATTGTTAAGAAATGGAGAGGACAATCTAAAAAATGGGGATTAAATATATTAAATATATTAAAATAAATATATAAAATATATAAAAATTCCTGGAGGAGGGCATGGCAACCCATTCCAGAATTCTTGCCTGGAGAATCCCATGGACAGAGGAGCCCGGAGGGCTATAGTCTATAGGGTTGCAAAGAGTCAGACATGACTGAAGCAATTTAGCACTCACCATAAAGAATTTCTAAAACTCAGCAACAAGAAGACTGGCCAGGTCGTGCTTAGTCAGTCATGTCCAACTCTGCAGTCCTATGGACTACAGCCTGTCAGGCCTCTGTCTGTGGGAGAGACAAGTATTCTTTCCCAGGCAAGAATACTGGGGTGGGTTGCCATTTCCTTCTTCAGGGGATCCCTTCCCGACTCAGGGATTGAACCCATGTCTCCTGTGTCTCCTGCATTCCAGGCAGATTCTTTACCTGCTGAGCCATCAGGGAAAGGCAAGAAGACTAACAGCCTAATTAAACAGTTGGTGAAATACCTGAGTAGAAGTTTCTCAAAAGAAGATATATACATGGCTAATAAGCACATGGAGAGAAGTTCAACAGAGTCACTAGGGAAATGCACATCAGAAACAAAGACATGAATGACTTCATGTCTACCAGAATGGCTATAATCAAAAAATGGAAAATAGGAAGTGTTGGTGAGGGTATGGAGAAATTAGAACCTGCATACATCATTTATGGGATCATAAAATACTGAGGCTACTGTGAAGAACAGTGGTGCTTCCCCAAAAAGCTGAACATAGAATTAAGATTCAGAGGTTCCAGGGAATATATTCAGGGATATATTATGGCTTTGGGACTCTCTCTCTCTCTCTCTCTCACACACACACACACACTATCTATCTATCTATATCTATATAAAATAATCAACAAAGACCCACTGCACAGCACAGGGAACTCTACTCAATAATCTGTAATAGCCTATGTGGGGAAAGAATATGAAAAAGGATGGATATGTGTTTAGAATAACTGAATCACTTTGTACACTTGAAACTAACAACATTATGAATCGACTATTCTCAGTCACTCAGTCGTGTTCGACCCTTTGTGACCCCATGGATGTAACCTGCCAAGCTGCTCTGTCCATGGAATTTTCCAAGTGAGAACACTGGAGTGGCTTGCCACTCCAGAGGATCTTCTTGACCCAGGGATCCAACCAGCGTCTCTTGCATCTCCTGCATTGGTAGGCAGATTCTTTACCAATGTGCCACCTGGGAAGCCCCAACTCAACTCTAATATAAAATAAAAATTAAATTTAAAGAAGCAACATACCTACAGGAATTGAAATACGTTTGTTTCATGGTCTGTGGTTTGGTCTATTTTCATATATGTTCCATAGACACTTGAAAAGAATGTGTATTTTTCTGTTATTGGGTAAAATACTCTAAAAATGTTGATTAGACTAGGGGAAAAAAAGAAAGATCCAGAGATTCCAAAAAGAATTGAAAAGATAGCAGCCACAGTCCTGAAGACCCACATCCTTGCATTCCTGTTCACTTGAAGTTCATTACCCATCAGCAGTATTTCCTGCCGTTATCAACAAAACATTTCACAGTATCATCCTCCTCAAGGGCCCACCAACACTCTGATATTAAAGCGTACTATTTAGAAAGAATAACAGGGATTTTTCTATCAAACCTCTCTGCCTCTAAGTTTCACTGCTGCGTATAGTATTTTGACAATTTGTGGACTTTCTCACGTATGTTTTGTGTGACTAGGAAGGGCCTGACTTCAGCAGGTATGTAGGAATATCAGCTCTGCCAGTTCCCAAGAAGCTTGATGAGTTTCCAAAATGGCTCAGAGGGATGGCTTGTCCAAAGCTTGGTCCTAGCGACCGAGGCTTCTCTTCTGTCACGCTCCAGGAAGCATTGAACAAGACCAGAATTGTCTGAGATAAACTAATTTCTATGGAAGACCTGTATAAAAACCAAAGCAAATGGTGATAAGATGGCATCCTGCCCTTTGCAAGGAAATCCTTCTAATGGCCAGGACTGATTTCACCCAGCAAGGCTTAAACTGTTGAACTGGACTTCTGGTTAGGCACGGGGGAACCTGCAGTCTCCATTCCCTAATGTGGAGAATGCTTACTAGGCAGCACTGGCAGTGATTTTCAGAATCAGATGATTTTCAGAAGTACATGAACAAAGTAACAGTGAAATCTCAGGGGCTGCACAGAGCTGAAGAGGGACTCCTTTTCTCTCTTGCTGGTTACATCAACGGGAAGTGTTTTGGCTCAGAACTAGTAGAGTTTAATACCTCTCCATTAAAAAGAGAGATTAGCAAGCATTAAAGAAAGAACAAGCCTGAGGCTAGAGCCTTTGGCAGGCAACAAGGTCTCATCAGAAGGTAATGGTGGGGGGTGGAAAAAAAATACAATGAAAATAATACAATGTTTAAAATTTTATTATAGCAAATGATGTAAGTATTACTTTGTAAGTACTTCTATTGTGGAAAAAAAAGTGAAGTGGTTTAAAGACAAATAGTAAGTAAATATTAGTACACAGGGTCTTCTAGACATATCCTGAGGGACTCTCTTGTTTCCCTCTCATCTACTTTTTGCTCCTGTACTTCCAACCCGAGGGCAGAGAACAAATGTGGGGAATTTTGAATCTTCAGAACATTCTACACACAATAGAACAATGGTCTCTTGGCAGTTCCTTTCTTTCTTTCTTTCTTTTTTTTTTTTTTTAGAATCATGGCTTGTTTTAATTAGAGGATCTCAAAGGTTTTTCTTCAGGAGGTACTTGCTCATTTTTCAGATAAGATTCCTGGGGCTCAGAGAGGTCATCAAATTTGCCCAGATTCACATAATCAGCAGTGGAGCCAACACAAGGACTCATGGCTCCCTGTTCACCATCGGCCCAGTAAAGCTGCCCAAGCAGGTTTGGGGCACTCTGCCACTCTGCTCAGTTCCAAGTGCACTCTCTTCCTGCGAACTCTAGCCTGTAGGTACTGGCCAACTGGGAGAGGAGGAGCCCCAGCTTGCCAGCTCCGAGGCAGAGACCATCTGGTGTGTGAGAAAGACGCGTGATGATGCACTCAGGGAGGAGGGGCACCCAAAGCCACAGGAGACCCTGCAGTTCCGTTCTTCCCAAGTGCCTGGTGATGGGCTCTTCCTCCCTAGGACACGGGAGTCTCCACTGTGTTTACTGTTCCCACAGCCCAGACCCAGGGTGGGCCTTCTGTGACTGTTCCCAGCCCCACCCCGTCTAAACACGCAGCCCCTACTGAGTTCTCCTCAGCTGGCCCAGCAAGACTTTTCTGAACCCTACTGCTGATAAAAGCCAAAGCCATCGCAACAAATGCCGGAGGGGTCTGTGTCCTTTTGTTTATTAGATTTGGTCCTACTGACTGTTAAAAGTCCACTTACGTTTTCACCTCCCCCCAACTCCAATTTTTTTTTTTTTTCAGATGAGAAATGACCCTAAGGAAAATTGCTTCCCAGTCTCACTTGTCCAAACAGGCATCGTTCCACTGAGAGTGACATGTATATGATTGACTCATGGATGCTGTGTATGTATTCAGATACGGAACACTGCAAAGATTGCACTGACCTCAGTGTTTTCCCTTTGGGCTTTTCTTTTCTCAGACGGTAATCAGGGCAACTGAGGATTTTGTAAAAATAAGTGCTTTGGTGTCATTGAAGAAAAAGCACATTGATTTGTTTCCAATTCGTTAGATCAGCAGGAATCGCATGTAAAGTCTGCCAGAATGACACCTGAGATGGGCTAATGCATCTTTCTGGAAGGGTATGTTATGAATATTCCCTTGGGTACCAGAGCTCGCTCTCAGCCATCTTGACCAGCACTCTCTTACATGTAGCCAACATGAAATGAGGAATCATTTGGCTGAAGAGCTACGAAAAGAGGGGAGCAATCCTGTGTCTCTCTCCTCTTCTGCTCTGATGTGAGACTTCCTCTTTCATTCTTCAAGGAGGCAATCTGGATGAAAGTGCCTGATATGGAAAGAAAATTCCTACTAGACTGTTGGCGACGGGCCAGAGATCACTTCCTGACATCACCTGGTACTCCAGCAGAAGGCTGCAGATACACAGGCTCAGGGGCAAGACAGTGCAGCTCCCAAGAGCAGGGCTGGGAAGTCAGGCTGCCCTCACTCGAGAATCCTGGCTCTGATACCGACCGGCTCTGGACTTGAGGCCCTTCACCTCTTCAAGCCTCTGCTTCTTCATCTTCAAAGGGAGACTATAACAAGATCTTCCCCACAGGTTGTGCAAGGAATCTTCCATGCCCTTAGTATGAGCTGGTACTAAGCTGTTATGGTTCTGACATACACATGCCAACAACAATAAAAACCATCAGTTTGTTTGCATGGGACAGCCTTTGCTCACCCTGTCATAAAAAAAAAAAAACAGGTCCTAAAGTCTCTCTCTTGCCTAGTGTATTTGAAACAGCAGCATTCTCGTCCCAGCTCCCCTACTAATTCACAGTCTTTGAATGGAGTAAATTCTCCTTTGTATGCACAAAGACTCTCTTGGTTATAAGTGAATCCTAGGGATAGGGGAGCCTGGTGGGCTGCCGTTTATGGGGTTGCACAGAATCGGACACGATTGAAGTGACTTAGCAGCAGCAGCAGCACAAACCAATTTAAAAAGAATAGGATTTATCAGATCATGCAACTGGGAGGTCCAAGTACTGGCTGCAGGCACTGTGGGACCTGGAGCTGATGAATGGTTAAACTCTGAGGACCTACATTTTCTGATGTCTTGCCCCCAACCCCGCTGTACTCAAAACCTTGGCTGTGCTTCTCTTGAGTGTCGTCAGATCCTCTCTACTGCACACAAGTTTTTTTTGCATGGTTTAAGAGATGGCTCCTAGATAACTCAGATTCATGTCTTCTAATTCTGTATCCCCAAAGATAAAACCCTTTTCTTCCAGCCCTAGATGAACAAAGTCCTAGGGAAGAACTTGGAATGTCTCAGCTTGGGGCATGGAACTAAAAGCCAGTTGCCACAGTTGGAGGAAGGCGGTTCTCATGCTCAGCTGGGTCTGAAGGATATGCCTGATCGTGTCTCAGCTGACCCACAGTGAGGGAGGGGAGCACATCCAAGGAAGAAAAGAGAGTGTTGAAAGTAAAATTAACCGTACACTTTCACTCATACTCAAGTGTGCTTAGTCGCTCAGTCATGTCTGCCTCTTTGTGACCCTTTGGGCTGTAGTCCACCAGACTTCTCTGTCCATGGGACTGTCCGGGCAAAAATACTGGAGTGGGTTGCCATTTGTTCCCCCAGGAGATCTTTCTGACTCAGGAATCGAACCTGCGTCTCTTGTGTCTCCTGCATTGCAGGCAGATTCTTTACCTGCTGAGCTATTCATTGGATAATTTCACTCAGAGTATGAAATTCTCCACGTTGAAGAATTAATTTCTAAATGCTGGTGGTTCTTATTGAAAGCACATGCCAGAATCAAGTATTTTAATTTTCAGTCTTTTCTTTATTTTCTCAATCTTTTCTTTGTAACTCAAGATTTTGCATATTGTCTCCAGTCAAGAGTTCATTTGTTTGTTTGCAACTTTGAGACCCACTGAGCTAGAAGACTTCACTGAGAAAGGAAGAGATGACAGTCAGTGGTATGGTCCCTGTGTCTGGACCATGTGTTCAAATGTCCCTCCTGACTTAATGTCCAGGTCCTAAAGGAGCAGGGAACTGGCCTCTGGGGTTCCAAAGAGTACCCTGGAGCCTATTTTCAAGCCCAATTCCTCTCCTTTCACCCCAGAGCATTTTAAGTGATGGGAATACACAGCACATGGACTTGTATAAACAACTCTTTCCGAGAGACAAATGGGATGAAATCTGGGCCGTATTGCTTACAAACGGTATAACACAGGTTATGCTTCCTGTCTGAACCTCGTATTCTTCTGTAAATGGGGGTGGGGTTAGCGCTTTCAAAGGCTCATTGATAAGATTAAATAAGATCTTGGGAAGCATATCTTTTACTTCCAGACAAGATGGATGAACAAGATTTACCCACCCACCTGAAAAAAAAAAAAACAAAACTGACAAACAAAAAGACAAAATACACGGAAAAACTATTTTCAAGGCATTATACACCAAGTGACCAAAGAGAGTGATGCCTGAGAAGTGGGAGATAGATGAAGCTCATGCTATTATTGCCCCAGTTTGCTTCTGATGAGGGGGAACCCTGGAGAAACCTTCAACTCTTTAGTTGACCACTGAGCTGAGAGTCCAGGGAGACCAAGGCAGCTGGAGCATGCAGACCACCAGGACTAGTATCTGCAGGGAAGAGTTTTGGAGGGGGAAGCTGCACTTAGAGAGAACCCCCAAAGAGACAGTCACTCCTGTGTGTTCCGTAGAGTAGAACTCAGTACAAGCCTGTAAGGAAACTGGCAAAGAACAAGACAAAGAACCACTGAAAGAACTAAAGGGAACATTGCCGGGTACTTACACGGAGCCAGGAATAATGACCTTTTCCCCAGTGAGAACTTGTATTTCATGGGGCGTGGGGGAGAGGAAGATCTTGCTTTAATAGGGGGAAATAATTAGCTCTAGACTGAGCACTGCTCCAGACCTGCCTAGGAAACCATCCACGCCAAGTTCCAAAGTGATCGAGTTGTTCCCAAGTAACTTCACAGCATCCTATAAAACTTTCAAAAACACTTAAGAGAAGGACAAAAATATCCATCACCGAAGAAGGTGAAATTCACAATGGCTAGCTTCCAAACATTCCCAGGCCCACGATGAAACCAGAAAATAGGGCCGGAACTGAGACTAATCAATATGCTGAAATGGATCAAGAACCAACACAGATGTTTAACACTGGCAGACACAGACACTATAGCAGTTATAACTATATTCCAGATGTTCAGAAGTTAGGTTTTAATCGATGATGACTCTGACTGACAAAGACATTTTATATACATAGATAAATGACCCGCAGTGAACTTGTAGAGATGCAATCTATAGTATATAAGAAGAAATAAACCCTGGATGAGATTGACTTCAGTAATCTGAAATTAGACGTAACAGGAGAAAAGATTAGTGATCATGGAACTCTAGCAATACAAACTCTTCAAAATAAAACTCAGAGGGAAAAAAAAGAGAAAAAGAAAAGATTATCAATGAACTGAAGGACAATTTCAAGCAGCCTATTTGATATGTGACTGTATTCTGTAAAATTAACAGGATAGGTGGGAGAAGAAGATATTTGAAGCGATCAAGGCCACTTGTGTTTTTATCCCAACTTAATGAAAACTATGTTCCACAGATCTGAGAAACTCAGTGTTGCCCTAGCACAAGAGAGATGAGAAATATACAAGGGCACATCTCAATCAAAACTTGCTTAAACTCATCAAAATCATAAACAAAGTGTGCTTATATCAGAGATAAACAGAAACTCTTAAAAGCAGCCACAGAGGAAATGAACTCTGTATGGACAGAAAAACTAAGATAAGGATGTAAGCAGATTTCTCATCAGAAATAATACAAGACAAGGAGGCTTCCCAGACTGGTAAGTAGGTCATGCTGCCATCTTGGTGTTCTGCCATCTACAAAGTTCACAAGGTTGGAGCTGTTTTCCCATCCACAGGGAGAGTAGAAAAGGAAGCAGAGCCTGCTCTAAGGGGCATGACGTGAAAACATGTCCACATGACCTCTGTTCACACATCATTGGCCAGAACTGAGTCCCAGGGCCAAAATCGGCTGATGACAAAGCCTGTAAGCCTCTAGCCTCAGGGAGGACCACTGCTCAAAGGAGAGGTACGTGTTTATTGTGGGGTGATTTCCAGTAGCTACAGTAGAATCATGGCCCTATTCCCATTTTTTCTTTTTAAAAAATTTATTCTATTGAAGCATAGTTGATTTACACTCATTTATTCTCTATCCAGCCCCCTCCTTATGTGGCCAGTTAGCAAATGTGTGGCTGCTCCTTAAGGCGTGATTCTCCATAGGGATAGGAACCAAGCCAATTTGGTATATTCCTGCCCAATGCTTGTTTTTGGTTGGTTGTTTTGTTCTTGTTTCTTTTAGCTTTATCCTCTTTCTCTACATTACTTTTGAATATCATTATTGAGATATACTCCACATACCATCCTGTGCACCCACTCAAAGTGTACATTTCAGTGTATTTAATTATATTTGGAGGATTATGCAACCCATACCATCACCTAATTTTAGACTTTTTTTGCTACCCTCAAAGAAACCTCCCACCCATTAGTAGTCACCCTCTATTTTCCCCTCCACTGTTTCAACCTAGGAAACAAGTAATTTGCTTCTTATGCTTTATGATGCATGAAATAGCAAGAAATCTTAGTCCCCAGGACCTTGTATATATCTAGTGGAAACTCAGTAACTATGTACTTGGTTTATACTTATAATCTTTTTGCTGTTATTATACCTTCTAAGGATACCATATGTAAAATAGATAGCCAATGGGAATTTGCTGTATGACTCAGGGAACTCAAACAGGGGCTCTGTGGCAATCTAGAAGGGTGGGATGGGGAGGGGATGGGAGGGAGGTTCAGCAGGGAGGGGACACGGGTGTGCCTGTGGCTGATTCTTGATGATGTATGACAGAAAACCACAGCATTCTGTAAAGCAATTATTCTTCAATTAAAAAATAAGGAGGCAAAAAAAAAGGCCAAATAATAAAAAAAAAGATTCCTTCCAAAGATTTTTTCAAACACATAATGTTACCGAGTGGACTTTATCACTTTTTCTAGAAGCCCTGAATAAACAAACAAAATCCCACTGCCATATGCGCCAGCAACCCCACTACTAGGCATATACTCAGAGAAAACCATAATTCAAAAACATGCACGCACCCAATGTTCATAGCAGCACTGTTTACAATAGCCAGAACGTGGACGCAACCTGAATGTCCATCAACAGAGACATGGATAAAGATGCGGCACATGAATATACAATAGAATATTACTCAGCCACAAAAAGGAATGAAGTTGGTTCATTTGCAGAGACATCGATGGGCCTAGAGACTGTCAGATGGAGTGAAGTAAGTCAGAAAGAGAAAAACAAATGTCATATGCGAGCACATATATGTGGAATCTAGAGAAATGGTGTAGATGATCTTATGAACAAAGCAGAAATAGAGATACAGATGTAGAGAAAAAACGTATGGATAACCAAGGGCAGCAGGGGTGGGTAAGAGGAATTGGGAGATCAGGGCTGACACGCATATACTGTTGGTACTGGGTATAAATAGAAGATACTGCACAGCCACTCTGTTTAGTGCTCCGTGGTGACCTGGATGGGAAGGAAGCCCCAAAAGGAGGGGATACATGTGCACGGACGGCTGGTTCATTTCGTGGCACAGTAGAAACTAATACAACACTGTAAAGCAACTGTGCTCCAATACATTTTTTTTTAACTTTACATAATTGTATTAGTTTTGCCAAATATCAAAATGAATCCACCACAGGTATACATGTGTTCCCCATCCTGAACCCTCCTCCCTCCTCCCTCCCCATACCATTCCTCTGGGTCGTCCCAGTGCACCAGCCCCAAGCATCCAGTATCGTGCATCGAACCTGGACTGGCTTAAATCCCACGATTGGGCAGCTATTTGTGAGGCCTCCCCAGACAACCATTTTGCTTTTTTGCATTTCTTTCCCATGGGGATGGTCTTGATCCCTGTCTCCTGTACAATGTCACGAACCTCATTCCATAGTTCATCAGGCACTCTATCTATCAGATCTAGGCCCTTAAATCTATTTCTCACTTCCACTGTATAATCATAAGGGATTTGATTTAGGTCATACCTGAATGGTCTTGTGGTTTTCCCTACTTTCTTCAATTTCCATCTGAATTTGTCAATAAGGAGTTCATGGTCTGAGCCACAGTCAGCTCCTGGTCTTGTTTTTGCTGACTGTATAGAGCGTCTCTATCTTTGGCTGCAAAGAATACAATCAATCTGATTTTGGTGTTGACCATCTGGTGATGTCCATGTATAGAGTCTTCTCTTTTGTTGTTGGAAGAGGGTGTTTGTTATGACCAGTGCATTTTCTTGGCAAAACTCTATTAGTATTTGCCCTGCTTCATTCCATATTCCAAGGCCAAATTTACCTGTTACTCCAGGTGTTTCTTGACTTCCTACTTTTGCATTCCAGTGGTTTTTCCTGTGGTCATGTATGGATGTGAGAGTTGGACTGTGAAGAAGGCTGAGCGCCGAAGAATTGATGCTTTTGAACTGTGGTGTTAGAGAAGATTCTTGAGAGTCCCTTGGACTGCAAGGAGATCCAACCAGTCCATTCTCAAGGAGATCAGCCCTGGGTGTTCTTTGGAAGCAATGATGCTAAAGCTGAAACTCCAGTACTTTGGCCACCTCATGCGAAGAGTTGACTCATTGGAAAATACTCTGATGCTGGGAGGGATGGGGGCAGGAGGAGAAGGGGACGACAGAGGATGAGATGGCTGGATGGCATCACTGACTCGATGGACGTGAGTCTGAGTGAACTCCGGTAGTTGGTGATGGACAGGGAGGCCTGGCGTGCTGCGATTCATGGGGTCGCAAAGAGTCAGACACGAATGAGCGACTGATCTGATCTGATCTGATAGGGCAGCTGGTAATTATCTCATTTTGTCTCCACCCCACACCTCTGTGAAGGGAAAAAGGATAGCTCCCATTTGACAGATGGAAACACTTGAGTCTGGCTTTTCTCTAGAACTGGCTGATTTTGAGAATCATTAACCCAACTTGCTCAACACAGGTCTGTCTGAATCCTCAGCTTGAAAGTGAAAGTCGCTCAGCCATATCTGACTCTTTGCGACCCCATGGGCTATACAGTCCATGGAATTTTCCAGGCCAGAATACTGGAGTGGGTAGCCTTTCCCTTCTCCAGGGGATCTTCCCAACCCAGGGATCAAACCCAGGTCTCCCGCATTGCAGGTGGATTCTTTACCAGCTGAGCCCCAAGGGAAGCCCAAGAATACTAGCGAAGAATGCAAAAACTGTTAAAATGTACATCTTAGCAAACATTGTCCTAACAAGGCTCTTTTGGCCTGGGTGCACGACCTGTTACATAAACAGTGTTTGTTTTTCAGTTGAACCGTTACAACCTGCTGTCTGATGCACCCGCCAACCACCTTCCTATCAGGGCTTCGATCTGTGCCATCAATTTCCCCAAAGTGACATAAATATCCACACCAACACTCAGAAAAACTGGACATCGTCACAGACAAGAATTTTTCTATTCCTTAAGCGGTTTCCCAGCTTGCTCTCACAGCTGGCAAGCTGCCTCTGTTCAGTCACTTGATATTCTTCGACTTTTCTTACAGTAAACTCCGCAAACAACCAGAAGCACAGACGCCCTGCCCTTCCTAACTGTGTCCGGCTCTGGGCACATGCAAGTGGGAGGGCGTTCAAGGTTCTGCTTCCTCACAGGTCTCCACAGTTCGGACCTATTTGCATTGTTGTACTATAGCCACTTAACATACCAAAATGAAAAGAAAACTTGTTTTCAAGTATCTATTTCGTAGCTTCTGGTTCTCTCCCTGAGCCAGAGAACTGCCAAATGCTGGTGTCTGCACCGCACCTCCTTTCCAGCTCCTCCCTTTTCCGGGGGAACAATGGTCTTTCTTTCCAGACACCTTGTGGAAAGGATGGGTGAAGCGAAGCTGTGGCTGGTGACGGCAGAAGCTGCCTCAGAGGTTTGGGATGAGTGACAGACAGGATGGTGAGAAGGTCTGGGAGGAGGGCCCCGCAGACCTGCTCCTGGAGACTTTGAAGTTTGGAAGGCACGGGGAAGGCAGCCAGGGAAAACTCAGATACACTCACCCAGTAATTGATTATTCAGCTGCATCTCAGAAACACACAGCGTGGTGGGGCTGACAGCTATTGTTTCCTTTTGCTGCCTTTGGGGGGCGGGGCGGTGGAAGCCAAGGAAATTCGGGGCAAAGATGAGGACTCAGGGGACTGGAGGTAAGAAGCCATCCAGCTCACAAAGCCTATTGTTCAGGTATTTGCAAGCCTCCTTTTTTTTTTTTTAAATCCAGTCTGAGATGGGCAGTGGTGTAAAGTAGATCCTGATAAGAAGGAAAAGATGCAGCCATTGATGAATGTGTGGAGAAGAAGGAAAAATGAGTGCAGACATTACGGACAAGTGGAATTTTTGTGGGCTAATGATTTTTCAATTCTTTGTGGGGTGGATGATATGAATACACCATAATACGTTGCGTGCACAGGCTCTGTAAGATAATGAGTATCGATCGTGACCCACCATGCTTTTATTCCACTGTTAGTTGACTTTCACTTATTTGTAAATATACTACAAAAACAGCTTATGAAATTTTGCACCACTGTTCCCACCAATGTAATTTTCTTGTAATTTTTTTAAACAGAGGAACACATGTCCACAATAATTTTTGAATAACAACTTCCATTGGTTGTTTTTCATGAGCATAATGGGGTGAACCTTTCTAGCCTGGAAAAGAAAATTCAGAGCTTCTAGGACAGTGATTTTTTTTTTTAATTGGAGGATAAGAGGTATTACTTTGCCAACAAAGGTCTGTCTAGTCAAGGCTATGGTTTTTCCAGTAGTCATGTATGGATGTGAGAGTTGGACTATAAAGAAAACTGAGGGCCAAAGAACTGATGCTTTTGAACTGTGGTGTTGGAGAAGACTCTTGAGAGTCCCTTGGACTGCAGGGAGATCCAACCAGTCCATCCTAAAGTAGATCAGTCCTGGGTGTTCATTGGAAGGACTGATGCTGAAGCTGAAACTCCAGTACTTTGGCCATCTCATGTGAATAGCTGACTCATTGGAAAAGACCCTGATGCTGGGAAAGATTGAAGGTAGGAGGAGAAGGGGACGAGAGAGGATGAGATGGTTGGATGGCATCACTGACTCGATGGACATGAGTTTGAGAAAGCTCCGGGAGTTGGTCAAGGACATGGAAGCCTGGTGTGCTGTAGGGGTCAGAAAGATTCGGACATGACTGAGTGACTGAACTGATAATTGCTCTACAATGTTGGCTGAGTCATGCCATACAACAACATGAATCAGCCGTAAGTATACATGCAGCCCCTGTACGTATACTTTTGAACCTCCCTCCCACCCCTTTGGGTTGTCACAGGGGCTGGGTTGAGCTCCCTGTATCATACAGCAACCTCTCCCTCGCTATCTGCTTCCCATACGGTTAGGTACACGTTTCAGTGCTGCTCTCGCAATTCCTCCCAGTCTCTCCTTCCCTCTCTGTGTGCACAAGTCTGTCCTCTGTTTCAGTACCCTTATTCCTGCCCTGCAGATTGGTTCCTCAGTACCATTTTTTTAGATTCCACATGTATGCATCAATACACAAGCTTTGTTCTTCTCTTCCTGACGTGCTTCACTCTGTATAACAGGCTCTAGGTCCATCTTCCTCGCTGGCACTGACTCTCAGGACAGTGACTTTAGCTTGCGGTACATGAGTATTGTGGGGAGGATGGAAAATGGGAACATGTAGACCAGATTTTCTCAGAGGAAATGCACACACACACTTGGAATGATTTTTAAATCATCTTACTGCTTAGATTTAATGTTGTTCAAAGAACTTATTCTATATGGAAAGTTCAAGGTTCAAGCTGTTCAAGCCTGTTACAAAATGGATAACACTGACCCAGTAACAAGTTCAGTTCAATAACTAGAAGCTCTGAGTTTTCTTTTCCAGCCTAGAAAGTTTCACCCATTATGATCGTGGAAAACAACCAATGGAAGTTATTATTCAAAAATTATCATAGACATGTGTTCATCTGTTTAAAAAATTTTCAAGAAAATTACATTTACAGGTAGACTGATACCCAGAATGACTGATGAAGGGCAACCCAGACACTGGGAGAGCTGAGACTTGGAACCAATTACTCTGATTCCAAATGCAACCCCCATTTCACAGTCTTTATGCATTTGATGGCTATATATTTTGGTGTTTGTCTTAATCGGCTGAAAAAAGAAACATGAAGAGCCTCTGAATGGCAGTTGATGTGCTACAGAAGTAGTATGTCTTCAGTGAGTGTCATTGGTTTATGCTAATCATTGCCTATGCACTTTGTATGTATCATCTCTTTTAAACCTCATATCTGTACTACAAATCACCCCCACTTTGCATGTGGCTCACTCAGCATTAGTGCTCATGGCAATTAGCTGCAGAACACACGCTTGTAACTGCTGGAGCATATGAGTATCTAAGATCACAGTTGTTTTCTCTCTCCAACAATGTGGGCTCCAGTTTTGGGAGAACTGGAGTAAAATTTGACCATCATTCCTTTCCAGTGTTTCAACAACTGCATGGACTGCCTCAGCGTGTAATGAGCTGAACATTGCAGAGGGGAGCCAAGTAGGTACACAGTGTCCGTGGGGGAAAGATGTCCATTCCAGGGTGAAGCCATCAACCTTAGGTCTTTTCCAATAGTGGATGTATATGAGTCTCAAGACTTGCTTTCCATGCCTTGCCTCTTGGCTTTTGATCCACTCATTTTGGCTTTCCCACTTGTGTTTCTCAGATTTTGGTGTCTGTTGGCATCACCAAGGTATATATGGTGCTGACCATACTGCTGAGCTGCCTTCACAAGATATGTGAATTCTAAGGAGAAGGATTTCTGAGAGTTTAATACTTCTTTTTCTCATCCCAGTGAATCAGGCAATAAACATACATCATTGAAAGAGCCAGGTATTTTCTTGGGTGCTTGTTGAAGGATGCTAAGCCCATACGAAAGTAAGGAATCTTTGTTTGGAAGCTACCTGACTCATAGAAATTTAGTAGCATGCTGGAAGTACAGATTATTTGAACTGGAAAGAACTTGCCTATCAACTAAAAGTCACCTTCATTTTGACATATGAGAAAAACCAGAGAAAGCAAGCAAATTGCTCAGTGTCACACAGCAAGTTGGTGGTAAAGTCAGCCTTAGAACTTTGACTGGCTGAGATCATCACAGCTCCTTCCTTCCAGACATCTGTCCATTCAACAAACTTTTGTGAAAGATCTTGCTGTTGTCTGTGCTAGATGATGGCGATTCAAAGATGAAGACTCCCCATCGCCTCTTTGCAGAGTTTATAGTATAGAAGGGAGAGAAACACAAACCTGGTAATTACACTCATCTGCAAAGAACTATAATAGAGGCATATGTAGATTCTATGGAAACACAGAGAAGACAGTGGCTGGATTTCTAGGGAAGGCATCCTGGCAGGAGTTACACTTTGTGGGATGAGTAAGAGTTTGTTAGGCAGCCTTGTAGGAAAGACAGAGGCAATTTAGGAAAATGGCCCAGACATGTGAGAGGCCGTGTGCAGATGAGAGAGAAAATCTTCCCTGGTTCACATGTGTGCTGAAAAGAGATGGAAATAGCTGAAAAGGTAGGAACGCTGGCTACACCAGAAGAACATTTGGGATGTGGGATCTGTGGGAGACCTCCCACACAGCGGAATATATGGAAATGTGGTCAATCTGGAATAATGTCTTACAGCAACCAAAACTATCGAAAGACCTGTCTGTTGAACTTGCCCTGTCTCATTCCACATCAGTCGCATCTTCCAAGATGGTTGTTGGCATCAAGAAGAGCCTGAAAATCCCTAAGAAGGGGGAGGGCCAGGGAAGAAGAGCATTTCCTTCAACATATCTCTTTATGGAAGCAGCTCAAGGGTGTGGTCAAAGACATATAATTTAGTGACACCAAGAGACACCATAATCTGAGACAGACAAGTGAGGAAGCCAAGATGAACGTCTCAAAAGCCAAGAGGCACGTTATAGAGATTAAGACCCACAATACACAATGGCTTGGCTGTGTTTGCGACTCTATCAGAAGGTGTGAGAATCTTTTTGACTGAGCCAATTGTTATATATGTAAAAGGCTCATTTCAAGGGGGTCTAAAGACCACCATGATAGGAAAACACACTCCACATGGTCAGGGTGGTAATAGAGTGGACAGCTCACTATCCACTCTGAGAAGTCCCATAGACCTCAAGGAACCAGCAAGCTACTTGGTCTCTCCATCAAAGCCATGGCCTGATGCCAACAAAGCCAAAATGAGGAGTTTACAGTTCCAGAACGATCACATGTCTCTTTGAGGAAAGAGTGGCTGGGTTTACTTTCTCTTCAGCATCTATCTCTGCCTAGACATGCTTCATTTTTCTGTTTTTTCTCCAAAAAAATTTGCTTCAGGTCAGCAGGAGAGAGGAGATTTTGCTTAACTCAAGAGTTGGCATGGACAAGCCAGACAACCAGAGTGGAATAAATTTTGAAAGATCCAAAATGTGGGGTCAAATGACCAGCCAGAGTTACTGAAAACAAATTTTTTTTTTTTTCCCACACAAAGTCAGTGACTACTCTAAAGCTATTAGGAAGTCTAATAGCTGCCTATAAGTATCTGATTTGATGCATTTAAGGAGCCCTACATGTCCTAATTTTAAATACATGTGCATTGTGATGGTTAACTTTGTTTGTTAATGTGGCTGTGCTATGGTGCCCAGATATTTGATCAAACGTTATTCAGGATGTTTTTGCAAAGGTGTTTATTGGGCGAAATTAACAATTTAAAGTGATGGACTTTAAAGCAGATGACTTTCCACGATGTGATTGGGTGTTGAAGGCCCATCAGTTGAAGGCCTTCATAGAACAAAGGCTGTCTTCCCCCAAGTAAGAAGGAACTCTGCCAGAAGGTCTGTGTTTGGACCCAAAGTGCAGCTCTTCCTGGGTTTTCAGCCTGCCAGCTTACCATGCAGGCTTTTCATTTACCAAGCCTCCACAATTGTATAAGCCATCTCCTTTAAAAAATACCTTGATAGATAGATGATAGTTTAGACTGACAGAGGATAGATTAGGTAATTAGGTGACAGATTGGATAGATGATGAAAGGAAAAGAAAGAAAGAAAGAAATGTCAACTACAAATTGGCACTGGCCATCTACCTCTGCAAGGATTAAAGATTAAATCATGTGCTACTGCAGCTGTTGACCTTCAACTACCCCTGAAAGGAGTTCAGGGTGGAAAGCAGAAACGAGGCACTCTGTGGATGTGGAAAAAACTGGCAGGACAGGTCTTCAGATAGATATTTTCAGGAGCTGATTTTATGAGCCCAATTCTTGTATCTCCCTGTATCTAGAAAAGCACTGAAATCCTTTACGGTAACAACTGTTCCTCTTGACTAGCAAAGCCTCACAAGACTAGTAGAAACTGTCTGGAAAAATATATGCTTGATTGTATGTATTCCCGCTTCACCAAAATCACATGTATGCTGACCTTTCCCCCCTGCCTCTTTGGGACAGTTTTCAGCGATACCTGAGGTGCTATCATCTCACGGGCTGCAGTCCTCATTTTGCCCCAAATAAAACTTAACTCTCAGCTCTCACGTTGTGCATTTTTTTCCAGTTGACAGAAGGAAGATACTCACATCCCATTGGTTCTGTTTTTCGGGAGAACCCTGACTGATGCACACACACACGTGCGCACGCACACACACAGAGTCATACTACATACCTACTGAATGTTGGGCCACACACCAGATTGTTTGTATCTGCTGAATTCTTGTAAGTACATTGCTGCTGCTGCTAAGTTGCTTCAGTCGTGTCCGACTCTGTGCGACCCCATAGATGGCAGCCCATCAGGCTCCCCTGTCCCTGGGATTCTCCAGGCAAGAACCCTGGAGTGGGTTGCCATATCCTTCTCCAATGCATGGAAGTGAAAAGTGAAAGTGAAGTCGCTCAGTCCTGTCTGACTCTTAGTGACCCCATGGACTACAGCCCACCAGGCTCCTCCGTCCATGGGATTTTCTAGGCAAAAGTACTGGAGTGGGGTGCCATTGCACAAACTAGCTATTATGATCTCCATTTTACAGGTGAGAGAATTGAGACTCGGAATTATTAGCTAACGTGATCATAGCTCCCAAGAGACAGAGCTAGGACTTGAACTCATCTGACCAAGACATTCTGCTCAGCTTCTGAAGTGATGACAAGTAACCAGGCAAAATGAAACAAATTAAGAGGCAGAATTTGTGAAGGGAGAAGACCCACAAGTGTGGAGTCATCTCCCAATAACCATCACCAGTGAAATCATTCACAATTGGAAACGACAGGCTGCTGGAAGAGACGGGGCTGCCCTGGCAAAGCCAAGTGCACCCAGATGCCTCCCTCTCTGTGCCTCTGCCCATCTCCTGAGCTGCTGTGATGGGTTTTGGTGGGTGCCGGACGTGCCCTGGAGAGAGGGAAAATTCATGGCAACCCAAAAGGAGGACAGTTAGGTTTCCCATTAGCTCCCTTCATGACTTCATCATTGACTGTTTCTCTTTGTTGCAGTATTTTAGAAAATTACCCAAGACAGATTTCTGGAATAGATGAGACTTGGAGATCTTATTTTAATGAAGTACATTCCACTGGAGAGCAAGCCTCAAGACTGACTCATCAGAGGAAATGGGTTCTTGGGGCAATGCTGATGGATGCTGGAAGCTGAATCCCAGCTCTGCAATTTTAATCTGGGTGGACATGGATATGGGGCAATTCTCCCAGTTCGTCCTCAGCTCTCCAGGCCTAGCTTAGAAAAGGGTGGAGGAAGACTATTGGTCAGCTTCACTTCCTCTAGCCCACTTCCTTCCTCTTAGCTTTCTCCCAACAAGCTTTGCCGCCAAAGGGAAGCCTTCACCCAGTGCTGATTGGGAGCTAATCTTGACTGTTCCCTGGCTTAGAAAGGGCTAACGCAGAGTGCCCCAGGACGAAGTCATGGGGGACATCTTTGTACCTAGAGATGAGCATTCGATTATCTCAGCACTGGTGTGAACCCCTTCGTTCTCCATTAGCTTAGATAACCCAGTGTTGACAAAAGGATTGCCCTCCTTGCTCTCTGCAACGTGCATATTTATTTCCAGCCTCCCCCAGATTTTCCACTCCTGTGTTTTTGCATCCCATACTTGTCTCAGAGCTCTCCAACTTTGACTGGGTTTTGTTTTTAGTTCTCCCTCTGTATAGTGTTTAAGTGGTCCCCGATGGTGTTCGGATGTGATTTCATATCATGAGAATGGTGTGGCCATATCAATGAAGCATTAGGGTGTATCATAAATCAACTAGAGTTTGGGGAAACGATGACAAGTGTGATTTATAGGCTGTTTCAGCTCTGATTTCCATATAGTTATTCTCTGATTCACAATTATTCCTTGGAGGAATAGAAAGTAAAAGAAAGTACAGCGTGGGTGGTAGATTCCCACCCCAAAAATCCATGATAGTCATGATCTCCATATAGGAAAGCAGATATTCATGCTTTTCAAAGGATGAATGCTGTCCACGGCAACTGGGAAGCAGTCCGAGTTGGAAGAAGTGAGCCAACTAAATAGCAGTTTCCCTTGACCTAGGTAAACCAAGACTAATTTTACATATTGGTCAAGAGTTAGAAAATCGTCAATAATAGGTGGCAGGGTAAGACCCCTTAGAATTTAACCTAAGCTATCAATATGTAAAGTATATAAATGCTGATGATCAACTTTTGTTTACATTAAATGGAAGCAGAAAACATGATTGATTTTACTAAAAGCCACTTGCTCACATGGTAAAGAATCCACCTGTAGTGCAGGAGATCCAGGTTTGATCCTTGGGTCTCAAAGATCCCCTGGAGAAGGGAATAACTACTCACTCTAGTATTCTGGCCTGGAGAATTCCATGGACAGAGGAGCCTGGTGGGCTACAGTCCATGGGGTTGCAAAGAGTCAGATGCAACTGAGCTACTAACAGTATACAGTAAGCACTCAATAAATTACATTAATAAGTATACTTTAAATATTAAGTTAAGTATACTCCATCATGGTATAAAGGACCCGCACCTTTTGCAGATGCTCAAAATCAGTGGTTTGGGGAGCATTTTAAATTTTATTATTATTCTTGTCTCACTATAAGTCTTTTTGCATTTTTCAAATGTTATCTTACCTGGGACCCTAATATATAAAAGTGATCAAAGCAATTACGTATATGCTATTTGGGGAAAAGCTCCCCAGCACGTGCTCCCAAACACAGCTTCAGAGCCAAATACTTCACTTGGAGCGAAATGCAAACTCTATGACTCTAAATAAACTCCAACTAAAATGTTAAGGTATCAACTAGACATGATTTGGATAGAGAAACTCAGCCTTTTAGGCAAGTTCAGAAGTGCATTAAGGGCGAATCAGGAAGAAATACTTGGCATCCACCAGGTTTTTTATTTTCTTTCAAGTTCAGGTCATACTATACAGTAAGCTGAGTCCTGAGTGATCCCTTCCACTGAACTTTAGAGACAGAACAGAAGAGAAAGAGGAAAAGACCTCTGCTATTTGCATTTATGTTCAGACTCTTTCAGACCCAAGAAAAGAGTCATTGGAAAACTGAGTTTCTGTATGAGTTCTATGATATTTTTCTTAAACTTCTTCTGTCCGGTCTTGCCAAGTTCTTGCTTCAACCCTCTAGGCTGGGTTGACAGCAGTTGCTCTTTTGTCATGTTGGCTAAATGTAAGCAGGTGCTTCCAATCCAGTGTGATGCTAAAAGATCCCACAAGACATCCTTATTAGAGATCATGAGAGTTGGAGCAAAGATTTGGAGTGGTTGACTCATTCTAGAAGCTTCTTTCCCAAGTTCCACAAAGCCAGCGCTGTCTGCAGTAGGTCTATGCTAACATCACAACAGGGTCACACCCAGAAATTTGCCAGGCCCAGAGCTCCTGGAAGCAGCTGATGAATGGCTAGGCCACCCTGAAGCTTGTATCTCATCCCATAAACTCCCTTCTGTCTCAGTGGACCTTGAAACATCACTGTGTGAAAGTCATCTATTGCTACATAACAAATGACTACAGACTTAGTGACTTAAAACAACAGTTTGTATAGATCAAGAATCCAGGCACAGCATAGCTGGGCCTTCTGTCCTATAAGCCTGCAGTCAAGGAACCAACCAGGGCTGGGATCTCATCTGAAAGCTCAACTGGAGAAGGACTGGCTTTCAAGCTCACGTGGTTGTTGACAGAATTTAGTTCTGGAGGACGGTGGATTGATGGCCTTTAGTTCCTATCTGGCTGTAGGCAAGAGGTCATCCTCAGGACCTTGCCATAAGGCCTCACATGAGGGCAACTCACAATAGAGCAGGCTGCTTCACAAAAGCAAGGCAGCAGGTCAGAGAGTGTGAGAAAGCAATCACAATCTACTTGTAACGTCACCTTGGTAGAGACCTACCACCTCCTCTGCCATATTCTGTTGGTTGGAATAAAGTCACTAGTCCTGCCCACACTCAGTGGAAGAATATCATCCAAGGATGTGAGTACCAGGAACTGGGGACCCCAGGGGGCCATCTACAAGGCCACCTGCCACAGTCACTATTTGCTGTAGGAACGCATTTGAAGCAAAGGAAGAATTTGAGATCAATGCATTTCCATATAAGGCATTCAAGCCCCGTATCTCCAGCCTTCCCATAGGCCACTCCCCTTCTGTAAGCCTTCTCTGTCTTCAAACACATTATGTCTACAAGCTTGATGGCCATCATGCCTGCTTGTCTCACTGCCTCCAAAGCTCTCCTCTCAGCTCTATCCAGGACCCTGTCAAGATGTCACCTCTCCTCCAAGTCCTGACATGAATATCTATTGGATACTTATTTATTGAACTCCTACCAGGCAGCACTAGTATCAGAGAATCTGCCTGCCAATGTAGGAGACATAGAGATGTGAGATCGATCCCTGGGTCGGGAAGATCCCCTGGAGGAGGCATGGCAACCCATTCCAGTATATTTGCCTAGAAAAATTCCATGGACAGAGGAGCCTGGTGGGCTACAGTCCACGGGGTCGCAAAGAGTCGAACACAACTGAACATGCACGCAGAACAACAGGACTAGATGTTAGGCTTTGCCTGGAACCCCACCACACCCCAAGGAAAAGAAAAATAGAATCCGTGATCTCAAGAGCTCTCTATTCAGTGGAAGAGACAGATGAATAAGCTGTCCTCAGCTCACCCTGTCGCAATTACTATGAGAAAGGTAGGAGTAGGTGCAGAAGAGTAAACTAGGGTGTGACATGGTTGGATGAAATCCACTAATCTACCCGTAAGTCAAAGTCATATTCCTCGGGTCGGCACAAAAACTCTCCACAATTGGTACCATTTCACCCCTCTTTTCTTTTTCTCACCATATCATCCAGTCACAAAGAGGATAAAGAGTTAGATGTGATGTCCATGCTGTGCTTGTCCCCACTCCCTTACATGTGTTTTCCTCTCTGTTAAACATATTCCTTCTTGCTTGTTAAACTTGTCTGCATCTTTAAAAGACTGAAATCAAAAGCTAAGCCTGCTTTGGCCTGCTGAGGGCCTACAGCACAGTACCGTAGACTGGGTGGCCTAATCAACAGACATTCATTCCTCGTGGTTCCGGAGGCTGGGAAGCCCAAGCTCAAGGTGGCAATGGATTTGATCGCGGTAGGGCTCCTTTTCCTGGCCTGCAGACAGCAGTATTCTTGCTGTACTTCCTCTGGCAGAGAGAGGGAATTCTGGTGTCTATTCCTCTTCTCGCTGCTGCTGTTTTGCTGCTAAGTCCTGTCCGACTCGTTACAACCCCGTGGACTGTAGCCTGCCAGGCTCCTGTGTCCATGGGATTTTCCAGGCAAGAATACTGGAGTGGGTTGCCATTTCCTTTTCCACTTCCTCTTCTTAGAAGGACACTAATATCATCATGAGGACTCCACCCTCATGACCTCATCTAAGCCTAATTACCTCCCAAAGTCCCTATCATCGAATATCATCGCACTGGGAGTGGAGGTAGGGCTTCAACATATGTTTGGTGGGGGAACACAGGCATTCAGTCCATAACAACTCTTCCTTTTAAGAGCCTTCTCTGAATCCTTAGAAACTTAAGCAGCTACGTACACTGTGCTTCTGTAGCCTTTGGTGCTTAGCTGCGTTTTCCTCTTCTGTGGGCACAGGGCAACAGGGCCCTCCAGCAGTGCTCAGTGAACACTCGGGAAAAACACACAAAAGGGCAGAGAAGCCCTTCCCCAGCGCTCAAGCTATTCCCGATTCACCTTGACCTTTCTTTTCAGCTCATGTAAATGCCAACTGAACTTCCGGCTGCCTGAATCTTAGCAGGAATGTTTGCAGTACCCAGCCATCCTATAGTTGGTGAGAAGTTCCAACATATTCACCCAGAAATTAGAAACCTGAACACCCTTGACTCTTCAGAGTGTTTCATGTGTTAGAGTCTTTGAATCCCAGTCTGAATTGGATACATCTGTCTTCAAAAGAACTTCAATTCCAACATGCGAAGCAAAGAGAAAAACGGCATCCTTGCAATCGGAAGGTGGGTTCCCAGAGTGTGAACTTCTCTGTCTGATTAGGATGGCTTCCCTATGTTTAGGGAAGCTAACACTTCCCTAAGCTAAACACTCAGGCCAGTGGTGTTTCGATCCATTATCAGTGTGCTTTAAAGAATTGCTTTCTTGCCAAGTTTCTCTGTAATCGTTAAAAGTACAAACTTACAGTACAATGAATCATCTTGGAATCTCCAATGTATTTCAGTGTATATTTCACCTCATCCACTATTAGAAAATGACCCAGACAACTAAGATTTATTAGACTGAAGATGAAAGCAAATCAATAACTGGGAACTTCTCCTATAGTCTGGTCCTGTTATGCATTCCTTCAGCAAGTACTGCTGTGACTGTCCATTGTACAGCATTAGATAAAACGCCTAACGTAAAAAAAAAAAAAAAAAAAAAACACACCCCTGGACGTCTCATATGGATGTTTCCCAGAAATGAAGTGTTTCAATAAGTCACCAGTAACCTATTCTGTTTCTACACTCATGGCTTAAAATCTGTTTTGATATTGTTCAAAAAACAACAATGAACCCATGTAAACAATTCTTAATTTTACAGTGCCCAAGGGCAGATCCTCGGCCTCACACCTGTAAACCTCATACCCCTTCTCTTTGTGTGACCGGGTCACTTGAGCTACCTGGGTTCTTGCGCTGCTCCAGAACCACTGAAACCAGGATTTCAGGCAGCTTTAGTTCAGCACTTGAGATGTGACTCTGCTCAGAAAGTGAGCCTTCTGCCCTGTCCTGCCCCGTGACCCAGCACTCCTCCCTAGTACTGCTCTGATAAAGGCACGGCCCCTTCACAACAGCTGTCATTCCCTTTGCTTTTCCTATTCTGCTCTGCAGTGGCTTCTCCTACTTGTTGCTACCCACCCCTAGCATGTCTTAATTCTGCCTCTTCTCACGAGAACTGCGGTGATGCCAGATCCTTCACCCCATCTCTTGCTTTCACTGACAAAAGAATGGAGAAATACCCTGACCCCAGAACTACTTTGTACCTTTCTCCATAAGCAAAAATGAACCTTCCTTCTTGAAGTGGAAAAGAAAAGCTTCCAGTTAATAGAAGGTTCTGAATGAGACGCCTAAGATTCTAATACCAAAACTCTCCTAAGATTTTAATACCAAAACCCTGAATGGCCAATGACTATTTGTTAATGTTGATCTGAAACCCACAGAATTCCATGTTTGGCAAAATAGCAAATGCCATGAATGCCAGGAATTTCTAGAAGCTGGAAATTAATGAATGTCTATAAAACTTTGAACCATACACATCTCCTCACAAGAAATAAAAGAACAGACTATACAAACATTCATCCTCAATGCCATTGTTTCAATCGGTAATATTTAGGTCATCTGAAATAGAATGTCCAATACAGAGATACGATAAAGGCACACAAAAGACAGAAATGATATGGACCTAACAGAAGCAGAAGAGATTAATAAAAGGTGGCAAGAATACACAGAAGAACTATACAAAAAAGATTTCCATGACCCAGATAAACACAATGGTGTGATCACTCACCTAGAGCCAGAAACCCCAGAGTCTGAAGTCAAGTGGGCCTTAGGAAGCATCACTACGAACAAAGTTAGTGGAGGTGATGGAATTCCAGCTGAGCTACTTCAAATCCTGAAAGATGATGCTGTGAAAGTGCTGCACTCAATATGCCAGCAAATTTGGAAAACTCAGCAGTGGCCACAGGACTGGAAAAGGTCAGCTTTCATTTCAGCCCCAAAGAATGTTCAAACTACTGCACAATTGCACTCATCTCACATGCTAGCAAAGTAATACTCAAAATTCTCCAAGCCAGGCTTCAAGAGTACATAAACCAAGAACTTCCAGATGTTCAAGCTGGATTTAGGAAAGGCAGAGGAACCAGAGGTCAAATTGCCAACATCCATTGGATCATCGAAAAAGCAAGAGTTCCAGAAAAACATCTACTTCTGCTTTATTGACTACGCCAAAACCTTTGACTGGGGATCACAACAAATTGTGGAAAATTCTTAAAGAGATGGGAATACCAGACCACCTGACCTGCCTCCTGAGAAATCTTTATGCAGGTCAAGAAGCAACAGTTAGAACCGGACATGGAACAATGGACTGGTTCCAAATTGGGAAAGGAGTATGTCAAGGCTGTATATTGTCACCCTGCTTATTTAATTTATATGCAGAGTACATCATGAGAAATGCTAGCCTGGATGAAGCACAAGCTGGAATTAAGATTGCCAGGAGAAATATCAATAACCTCAGATATGCAGATAACACTACCCTTATGGCAGAAAGTGAAGAAGAACTAAAGAGCCTCTTGATGAAAGTGAAAGAGGAGAGTAAAAATGTTGGCTTAAAACTCAACATTCAGAAAACTAAGATCATGGCATCCGGTCCCATCACTTCAAGGCAAACAGAAGGGGAAACAATGGAAACAGTGACAGACTTTCTTTTCTTGGGCTCCAAATCACTGCAGATGGTGATTGCGGTCATGAAATTAAAAGATGCTTGCTCCTTGGAAGAAAAGCTATGACCAACCTAGACAGCACATTAACAAGCAGAGACATTACCTTGCCAACAAAGGTCCATCTAGTCAAAGCTATGGTTTTTCAGTAGTCATGTATGGATGTGAGAGTTGGACCATAAAGAAGATTGAGTGCCAAAGAATTGATGCTTTTGAACTGTGGTGTTGGAGAAGACTCTTGAGAGTCCCTTGGACTGCAAGGAGATCCAAACAGTCCATCCTAAAAGAAATCAGTCCTGAGTATTCATTGGAAGGACTGATGCTGAAGCTGAAATGCCAGTACTTTGGTACCTGATGTGAAGAACTGATTCATTGGAAAAGACCCTGATGCTGGGAAAGATTGAAGGCAGGAGAAGGTGATGACAGAGGATGAGATGATTGGATGATATAACCAACTTGATGGACATGAATTTAAGCAAGCTCCAGGAGTTGGTGATGGACAGGGAGGCCTGGCGTGCTGCAGTCCATGGGGTCACAAAGAGTCAGATATGACTAAGTGACTGAACTGAACTGAATACAGAGACAGACAGATAAATAGATTGATAGACAAATAGGTAGATAAATATATAAAATGTAGATGGATGGATAGATAGAGATGATGAATGAATGGATGGGCAGGTAGATAAATAGGTATTGAGCTATATAAATTGAGAGATGGAGAGACAGATAAACTGGAGATCAGTTTTGTTGAATAAACTAACACTTTCCCTTTCCATCACTACCAATACTCATAAGTTATCAGAAAAAGGGATCTGACACGACTGACCAGCTAAACATTAAAAAGGAGATTTCAGGCTGAGAAGCTGTGTCATTTTTCTCCTTGTGCAGTCCCAGCCAGAATGGTAACATGGAACCTGAGGAAACAGATGCTAAACTCATGCAGCAGGTCCACTTCTCATCAAGGTGAGGGTAGGGCCAGAGCCCTGGTCAACAGCAGCCCTCTAAGTCTTCCTGACTCTGGACCCTTCAAAGGAGCCAAAGATTCAATCTTCTTGCCCTGCCTGAGAAATCAAAGACAATAGGGATCGGCAAAGCAGAAACAGGCCAGTGGAGTAGAGTTCAGCAATCTCCATTCTGAGAGCCAGGCATGGAGCAGAATGTCCGATTTCTCCGCCTCCCGCTCTGCCCAGCCCTCCAAAGGCTGGCCTCGGCCCATCCGGAGCGAAGAAAGACAAGGCATCTCTGGGAAGGAAGGCAGGGGAGGCACTGACAGTGACTGATAAGTTGCGGACTCAGTAAAGCTGGCAGCAAGTGGGAGCCATCTGAGGGGCAGGCCCCAGGGAGGCGCAGACACGGGGAAAGTAAGCGAGGAGGAGCAGGCTGGGAGTGCGGAGTGCGTTCTGCATGAGATTAATCGAGGCCCAGTGCAAAAGAGAAAGGAATACCCAGGTCAGAGAATAAGCGCTCCACATAAAAATCAAAGAAATTACTTGACTTCGGGAAGAGGAGAGGTTGGCCAGCTACAAGCCTCCCACCAAGATGACATGTGAGCTTTCTTCCTTAAGGAGCCCAGAGGGAAGCTTGGGGAAAGCCAGCTTCTGTTTGTGCAACTTTGCTCAACATATTACATGTCACTCATTCTCAGGCCAGCCTTTACCCTGATGCTCTCTGAAGAGACGCGGGCCACACGAGAAAACGTCTGGTCCTCTTTTGACTGACCCAGGGCCAGAGTGCAATCACACGCCAAGGCAGGTGATAAATACAGGCAGGATTCTCTCAGCACCTATTAGATGCCAGACATCTATACCCTGTGAGGTAGGCACTCTTAGCCCCATTTCACGGATGAAAACATTGAGTCTCGGGGATAATAAGCCACCTGCTCTTGGGAATTGCCTGGCGGTCTGTGCTCCAAATGCAGGGGGTCCAGGTTTGATCCTGGACAGGGAACCAGATCCCACATGCCAGAAATGAGAGTCCTCATGCCACCACTGAAGATCCTGTGTGCCTCAACTAAGACCCGGCACAGCTGAATAAACAAATAAAATAAATAAATATGAAAACATAAGCCCCTCGCCCGAGTTTGCAGCATGAATCACAGGCAGATCAAAGTGTGAACACCAGCAATCTCAGCTGCACTAAGTTCCAAGGACTGTGTTCTTCCCACCATAATCTTGTCTCTGAATTAAAAGCAGGACAGGGGCTGGGCGAAAGGGAGGAGAGCAGAGTAGTTTGGTGGTCTCTAAACTACGTCTGTAGTGCTTTATGGCTTCCCTGGTGGCTCAGACTGTAAAGCGTCTGCCTACAATGCGGAAGACCTGGGTTCGATCCATGGGTCCGGAAGGTCCCCTTAAGAAGGAAATGGCAGCCCACTCCAGTACCCTTGCCTGGAAAATCCCATGGATGGAGGAGCCTGGTAGGCTACAGTCCATGGGGTCACAGAGAGTCAGACACGACTGAGCAACTTCACTTTCACTTTCATAGTGCTTTATAACCTGAACACAGAACAGGAGCAGGCAGTCCGTTAGGAGACAGTTTTCCACGAGTCTTACATCTTGTGAGCAAGGGCACTGACTGCCTTTGTTATGCAGCATCTCCTAAAGGATGTCCAGCAGACAGATTCAGAAGACACAGATAATACCTCCCGTGGCAGCAAGGGGCAGCTTGCTTACTATCCAGCAGAAAAGGTCAGCTTCTGTGACAAGCCCTACAACTGGGGCACGTGTCACCTGGCCCTCTCGCACTGCCCTGTGAGTGCCAGGGTGAGGGAAGTGGACACAAACACAGAGCTCAGACAGCTTGCTACGCCGGGAGTCGTGAAGTCCTCGGTCACTGACCCAGGAATACCACGTTTGCTGCCAACATCCATGAAACCTTGACAGACTAACTGGCAAGTAGGGTAACATCTCAGCCCCCGCAACACTGAATAGAGGAGGCTAGATGAACATCTTCCTTCTTGTCTCCTGGCACCAAAGCGAAGTCGAGATGTTCCCATGTGGTACATCAGAACGTGTTCTGGTACCTCATGCATCCTCAGGCAATGCAACCTGGGAGACATCTCGAGTGCTCGAATGCTAATAAGCCATTCCCACCAGGTCCCAGTTACTGAGGCAACACCTTCAATTCCCTGGGTGAGTGAAAGTCGCTCAGTCGTGTCCGACTGTCCGACTCGTTGCAACCCCATGGACTATACAGTCCATGGAATTCTCCAGGCCAGAATACTGGAGTGGGTAGCCTTTCCCTTCTCCAGGGGATCTTCCCAACCCAGGGATCGAACCCAGGTCTCCTGCCTTGTAGGCGGATACTTTACCAGCTGAGCCAAAAGGGAAATCTAGACTGCCATATATCTATAATACAGTGAGGTACTTGACCAAGTGCTTAAGGATGGCAGACACTTCTGAGAGACTTAGGAACATCACTTCACTGAGTCTTGAAAAGGCCTCTATGAATTAGGAGTTATGGCTCTCAGAAAGGACACTAACTCATTCGGATCACATAGCTGGTGCCCACATCTGCCAGAGCCCATGCCTGCATCCCGGATGACTGTCTTCTTCTGCTAACAGTGAATTCACCATTATTCTTGAAACATATTCCCTTTCAATTCTTAAAACACTTCTTTAGATGAGGAACTCTGGGCTAGTATGAAGAGTCAGTTGCCATTCAGGGTGAAAAAAGCTTACTTAGTTAATGAGGAACACTTGTTCAAGCAGAGAAGAACACCAGGGCAAATGAAACTTTATTTTTTCTCCTTAATTATCTGAAGTCCATGTTAGGGTAATCCAAACCTCCCCACAGAGAGGATGCAGTCTGCATAACCACCCCTCCTTTTTTTTACCCTTTTGGAGGGAAAGAAGTGGTGAGGCCAACAATCTTAGGCAGTGAGAAGGCCTTTTGCTGGGCCAAGAGATATAACCACCTCCTCAAGCTCATGCTGGAGTCAGGACTGAGGCCAGGCTGCAAAGACGGGCCTTCCTGCTGCTTACGTGGCCGAGAGGATAGGTGTCTGACGAAGAAGAAGCGTGGGGGTGAAGCAGGCGGGTGTTCAATGGGGGGACACGGAACCCCTACGACATGCCTGCCATGTTCTGGGGTAACCCTTCTGTCGCCTATGCCACACCATCTGCATGTCCACTCTTGGGGTCGGGCATCAACACCCCCACTTTGCAGATACAGAAAAGGGATGCTGTGAGATCAGTGAGAATTCCCAAGGACGATCAGCCACTAAAGTAGAGCAGGGGGTGGAGCTAACCTCTGTCCGGATTCCTTCTTCTTCCAATACTCCACAGCCCTCCTATATCCAAGATTCCTGGGTGGGGAGCTTTACAACCAGAAACAGGCCAAAGTTCTCATCGGGTTGTTCAGTGTGTAAATGTCTACATGGCCAGTTTTCATTCCATCCCGTCATAGAGGGCACAAGAGTCATTTGAGTTTATTGGTGCAGAGGACTTTCTGAAATGGTGCTGCCCTCTTACATGACCGCACGCGGTCCGAGTCACGCTAATGAAATGTCATTTTATCTCTGGGGGCCAAGAAGGGAAGCTTTAACGCAGTGAAACCAGACCGGGGTTTCTGGAGCTTGGGGCTGGACAATTCTGTGGGTGGGGGAGGGCTGTCACACGCATCGCAGGATGTTTAGCCGCATCCCCAGCGGCGCCCCCTCCCCCAGTCTGTGATAAAGAAAAGTGCCTGCCGGTATTGCCACAGCTCCCTTAGGAGGGGCTGCTGAAAACCACTGGATTGTGAAACAGTAAACTAGACAGACACGGGTCCAGATGCTTAAGTCTACAACTTTCATAGCTTTGGGAAAGTTGCATACTCTCCTTGAGACACTTTCTCGTGTATAGGATGGAGATATTAATTCCTAACTTGCAAAGTGATTGTGCCAAGATAATGCATATGAGGGGCTTCCCTGGTAGCTCAGCGGTAAAGAACCCACCTGCCAATGCAGGAGACACAGGTTCGATCCCTGGGTCGGGAAGATCCCCTGGAGGAGGAAATGGCAACCCACTCCAGTGTTCTTGCCTGGAGAATCCCATGGACAGAGGAGCCTGGTGGGCTACAGACCATGGGGCTGCAAAAGAGTCAGACGCAACTAAAAAACATGGGCTACCCTAACAAACAACCACAGACTGAGGGGCTTAATACAGTTTGGATGGCGGAAATCTGAGAGCAAGGTGTCAACAGGGTTGATTTTTCTTGAGGCCTCTGTCCTTGGCTTGTTGATGGCTGTCTTCTCCCTTTGTCTTCATGGGAGCCTGGCAGGCTACAGTCTGTGGGGTCCCCAAAGAGTCATATACAACTTAGGGGCTAAACAACAGCAACAAATGCATTCGAAGCACATTGTATATGGTCTTCAGAAGATGCTCAGTAAATATAAAAATAATTACTTATTTTGAAGACTTCTGATTAACTTTTATAATACCTACCTTTGAGGATCTTGTTTCCTTTATCCCTGTAGAAGATGAGGTACAGTCTTTAAAATTGTTGCTGCCCATTCCATACAAATGGATCTATCCATTATATTATGTCCGCTATCTCCTTTTACTATTTTAAAACCTCTTTATTGAGGTATGATTGACATACAAAAAATCTGTACGTATTGAATTTTTTGTTCAATTTGATGAGTTTGGAGATAAGTATACACCCAAGAAAACCATCACTGCAATCTATGCCATTAACATATCCATTGCATCTTAAAGTTTTCCTTTAATCTTGACAATAGTCCTACAAGGATGGCGGTGCCATCACCATTTTAAAAACAGGGAAGCAGTTTTAGAGACATGAAGTAATATACCCAAGCTCACACAGCAAGAAAACAGGGTTCAAATACTGACTCTATATCACAAGATATCTTCCAGTATCTTATCTTACTTCCATACATACCCAAGAGGCACTTATTGAATTCTGCACTAAAAACTGCTGAGTTTACAAGGAAAAATAAGCAATTGCCTTAAGTGGGATGAAGACATTTTCTATCAGGGGAAAAACAAAGGGTTACAAGAGCACAGAAAAAGCATATTTATCTCATCTGAAGGGTTCAAGAAGGTCTGCAGAAAACATACAAGGAGAATCACGAGTTAGCCAAACAGGAAGAAGACAACAGTGCAGATGAAGCTGTACACGCGCAAAGTCCTAGCACTGAGAGAACAAGACGGGCGCACAGTCGGCCCTCAATCTGCCTTCTGCACAAGGGGTCCAACCGACTGTGGATCAGAAAATATTTTAAGAAAAATTCCAGGACAATCCAAAAAACAAAACTCGAATTTTCCATGTGCCAGCAACTGTCTGCCTTGTAGTTATAAGTACTTATATAGATGTGCATGTATTAGGTATTATAGGTAATCGAAAGATGATTTGTAGTATACAAGAGGATGTGTATAAGTTATATGAAAATACTATACCATTCACACAAGGGACCTAAGTGTCTGTGGATTTTTGTATCCATGGGTGGAGGGGGAGCGACTCCTGGAACAAATCCCCCAGGGATACCAAGCTACAACCCTAGTTCACAATGGAAGTTTGGAGAACAAGGAGAGGAGAAGTTAGGGGTGAGATGGGAGGCAGGCAGCGGCTAGACAACCAAGGGATGTGCCTGGCTGGCATGTTTAGAGCTCTACTTCTGAGGCAAGGAGCTTCTTGCCAACTCTCTCCTACATCCTATTTCTCACATCAAACCCCTCCAATCTCTCTTCAGTAGCTTAATGGGCTATACAGGACTCCATTCCTTTGTGAAGGCAGCGGCTGTGAAGTTGACCTTCCACACTTTGGCAAGTGGAAATGCTCTCCTGGTAAAGTTGATCTCAGTTACCAGGTCCTTTGGCCAAAAGACCTAATGGAGAAAAATGAACAAGGTTGCTGGGCTTTCTCCAGGACCTGCGACAAGCCACACACCACCAGCCTTTTCCCAGAAGCCTGCATGAAAACAGACGCCTAGCTCAGCAGACAGAGGCGGTGTTCCCGGCAAGCTGATGGTAGGGAAGGAACACGGACCTGCCAATTTGGGGGGCCAGGGTGATGCTGGGAGGGTGACTCAGCACAGATTTATGAGATCCGATCTTGCCAATCTTGGCAGACACTCAGAGGCCAAGGCTCCTTGAAGAGGAAGGCTCCTCAGCAGGACCTCCAGCTTATAAGGGATTTTCATCATGACCAGCCGACAGGCCACCCTGCTCCTCGCACTTTAAACCTTTCAAATAAGAAAGGCCAATTACATTTCAGGCTTGAGAAAGCTAAACTATCCAAGTCACCTGTTCTGTAACATACATACACAGAACACGGTGGCTGGGCTGAAGGCAGGCTAGTGGAGTTTGTTTTTCTCTCATATCCCCAGCACCTAGAGCATACCGGGTGCTTGGTGAATGGTGGGGGACAGGAAGTGAACTTGTAATCCTTACGGCAGCCGAAAAACATATCTGGTCCATCTTGAAGTTTCACAGCTCCAGTCACTACCAATAAAAATATGAGGTGTCCAGAATTATTGTCGTTGTTCTGTTACTCAGTTGTGTCTGACTCTTTGTGACCCCATGGACTGTAGCTCCTCTGTCTGTGGGATTTTCTAAGCAAGAATACTGGCCTAGGTTGCCATTTTCTTCTCTAGGGAATCTTCCTGATCCAGGAATCGAACCCCTGTCTCCTGCTTTGGCAGGTGGGTTCTTTACTGCTAAGCCACCAGGGAAGCCCCCAGTATCCAAAATATCCATGGATTAATCATTCCCGAAGTATATCAGGTGGCATTGGTACTTGTGTTGAAAAGAACAGGGCAAGTTGGATAAAGACTGCCCTAGGGGAGAAGACAGGAATAAGAAAGAACATCGGAGTGGTCTGTAAGGTAAACACACAAACATACACACTAAAGTCACATATTGTTTAAGTGTAGAATTTTTAAATCACCATGTAAATAAATCATTTGTGATATAAAAATGCCCTTGGAAAACTTCCTAAAGGAGGAAGAAAAGAAAAGGCTGAGTAAAAGGGGAAGTAATGCCATGTAGCCAGAAGTGATGTGTTGCTGACGACCATGGACAAGGCCGGAGAAGGCCATGGCACCCCACTCCAGTACTCTTGTCTGGAAAATCCCATGGATGGAGGAGCCTGGTAGGCTGTAGTCCATGGGGTCGCTAGGAGTCGGACACAACTGCGTGACTTCCCATTCACTTTTCACTTTCATGCATTGGAGAAGGAAATGGCAACCCACTCCAGTGTTCTTGCCTGGAGAATCCCAGGGACAGGGGAGCCTGGTGGGCTTCCATCTATGGGGTCGCACAGAGTCGGACACGACTGAAGCGACTTAGCAGCAGCAGCAGCAGCAGCATGGACAAGTGTCTTGGGATGGACCCTTGGTCCGAGGTGAGGGGCAAGGTTCTACTAGATTCTTCTTTTCTGCCCAGTCAAATTTCAGGAGAGGAGATGAGTTACTGGAGGTTCCACTGCACATTTCCCAGTTCCCACTGATGACCACACACAGTGAATTGATTTTAAGCTTGTCTAACAAAAAAAAGTCCAGAAGTTTCTCTAATTAAAAACCAAAGATATTCAAGAAATTGCCCCTTTGTTATCCTGTAGAACAGACTTTGAAGGAAGGTTATGTTTGGCTGAATCTGGGGGCTCTACAATCTACCTGACCCTCTCATCAGGAAAAACACAGAAAGTTCTACAGAGGTTTACAGTTCCCTAGAAGTGCGTCCATGGGCCTTCCTCTAGAAAGAAAAGGTTTGCAAAGTAAATTAACTGTGCTTAGCAATCACTCTTAGAAGTAAGTAAAAGTCTTGACTCTAAATTTCTTCTAAATAGCTTTGTTTCCTCTGGATATGTTTCCATTTTGATAAAGTGATTAAAAAGCCTTATTAGATGATGTCAAAGAATCACCTCCGGGATTTTTATTCTTCATTATTTTTCTTCAAGTTTCAAGGGAACCAAAAGGTTGCATGAGTTTCTCCCCGGGTGAACTCGGACAAGACATTTCCCCTTCTCCAAGTGCAGTTTCTTTATCTGTGAAATAAAAGGACTGTGCCTTCTAATCTCTCAAACTCCTTCCAGCTCACGAGAGAAGGAATGCTTCCAACCCAGACCCTCCAGAAATTCTGATAAGTCTTCCCTGGAGAGAAATCAGTGGTTAAATTTTGATCTTTACGTGAACAGAAGAGCAAAATCCTTCTGCAGACAAAGCAAGAAGGAGCAGAGGTGCTGTTTCAATGGAGAACTGAAAACAAACCAGCTGTCTCATTTTTCCCCTCAGCCTCTCCTTTGAGAATTAAAAGCTATTCTTGCGTCTTAAAAAACTCCTCAAAATTATCAGCATTGGCAGAAAATAACCGTAATAAACTGCAAAGATCTCTCAAAGCGCCCGAGGAGGAGGCAGAAGCAGGTTCCCTCTTGACCCTGTTCCTCTCTCTCTTGGCGATTACTTTTCTTGTAGGATGAAGCCTGGCCAGGAATGCGTAGGAAGGGAGAAAGAAAAGATGACTCATCATTTGTCGGCGATTGTTCCAGGCCAGGAGTTGTGCATATGTTATTTCATTTCTCAATGGAATTTGTTTGAACGATGAGGAAAGGGAGATTCGGTGGTGATAAGAAATTTGCATAAAATTATCCAAATAGAGAAGTTGACTCATTTGATAAGACCCTGATGCTGGGAAAGATTGAAGGCAGGAGGAGAAGGGGACGACAGAGGCTGAGATGGTTGGGTGGCATCACTGACTCAATGGACATGACTTTGAGTAAGCTCCAAGAGTTGGTGATGAACAGGGAAGCCTGCAGTCCATGGGGTTGCAAAGAGTCAGACACGACTGAGCAACCGAACAGCAACAATCCAGATAGAGAACATGAGGACAGGGAGGTCGACCTGAGTCTGTCTGCTATAGCCAAGCCCCAAGTACTTTTCACTAAACCAGGAAGATCTGGTGTGTGAGCACCACAAAGACGCTTCTGCATCTGAATGCAAAGATGTCCTAGTGTGTAACATGTTACTCAGACCTGTAATGTCCAACACAGCCCAAAGGGCCCTGGCTGATGACCACAAAGACCACAGCAAGGGATGACACTGGAAATCCATGGTTGGCGGGACAGAGAGCATTATTCAATGACAAAGTGCTCAGTGAAGATGAGGAAACTGGGCCAGCCTTCTCCATGAACCAGTTACGAACTTTGAATAACTGCTTAACATCCCGAGGCTCCTGTTACTTCCTTTACAATAGAGATGAGTGGTATCGTTAGACCCCTTCCTCAGTGGGCCTTTGTGATTATCAGAATAGTATACATCAAGACACTTTTGAAAGAATGAAGTAGTGCTTCATGACTGTCAGTTTTGAGAAGTGTTGACATACATTCTGGATCTTTAGTTCCAGCCCAACACAACTAATCAGACAATTACCTAACCTAACTATAATTCACTTTTGGTTGTGTCTATATTACCTTAATGAAGAATATAATAGGAGGGGAGTCCCTGGTGGCCCAGTGGTAAAAAAAAAAAAAAAAAAAATCCACCTGCCAAGGTAGGAGACAAGGGTTCGATCCCTGATCTGGGAAGATCCCACACACCGCGGAGCAACTGAGCCCGTGAGCCACAGCTACTGAGCCTGTCCTCTAGGACCCAGGAGCTGCAGCCACTGAAGCCCACGTGCCCTAGAAGCCTGTGCATCACAACTAGAGAATGGATCCTGCTTGCTGCAATGAGAGAAGAGCCCACACAGCAATGAAGACCCAGCACAGCCAAAATTAAATAAATAAAATTTTAAAAAATATAATAAAAATACCAACAGATTCAGATACTATTCCTTTAGAATAGTTGAATGTCCCCGGACTAGTTAGCACCACAATCACGAGTTTGTAGTTTCACCCAGGAGACTGAAACTTTTCTTTATTTCACAGTGAACTTCTTGAGCCGAGCTCACATCTCTCTCTCAGGCTTGGTTTCCAAATGTCAAGTTGTGGTAAGAATGCAAAGTTCAGAGCTCCCTGTCACTTAGCTAACAAGCAGTGTTATGACTCAAACTGAGGTCTGCTTGACTTAAAAGGTGATGTTCTTTCCACAAACGCTACCCTCCCTCCTATAGCAACAAAGAGCCAGCATGGGAAATAAAGCCTGAAATTCCACTTGTCTGATTAATACAGAGTGCCTATCTGGAGATTTATGTTTGTTTTTCTACTAAATAAATGGTTACATTTCCCCAGCCAAGAATACATTGGGCTAATTAATAACAGCCCTCTTTCAAAGTCTACGACATAGAAAAAAATTCTATCCCCAGGGACCAATCCCTCACAAAGGCCACAGAGAGACCATCTCAAGAGTTCCTCATTAAGAGACCCTTGAGAGCCGCCACACACTGACACCCTGTTGGCCATTCACACCTTAGCAAAGATTAGCACTGGTGAATTGTCAAGCAGAAAATAGCGTGGGGTGGATGGGTGGATGGAGAAGGGAAGAGGGAGGAAGAACACCGAGAAGGAGGAGGGTGGGAGGCTGGTGGGACCGTGAAGGAAAGGGAAGACAAGCTGAGAACCTGCAATTTTCCAGGTCCTTTCTGAGTAACGTGTACACAGCGTCCCTGAACAAAATATACTATTAAATTTTTTGTGCATTGAATACTGTTTGTGCAAATATTCTAGATCAACTTTATGAGCTGTCCCTTACAGGCCATAAAAAGCAGTCTGATTAGACTTCTTCCCTCCTTCTCCATTCACAGTTAGCTTTCCTAACCCCAGGTTCTGGCAATCACTGATCTCTGTAGGAGTTTAGCTTTTCTGGACACTTCACATAAATGAAATTATACTGCAGGTAGCCATTCTTATCCGACTTTCACTTAAAATACTGCTGTTGACCTTCATTCATGTTGCAGCATGTCTCTGTTTTACTCTTCTTTTCTTTCTGAGTAGTATTCCATTACATAGACATTCCACATTTTGTTGATCCACTCATCTCTTGATGAATTATTTCCATTGGAGGGGGGTGTTTACTAGTAAAGTTTCTATGAACCATTATGCACAAGTCTTTGCATGAAGGTATGCTTGTATTTCTCTTGGGTGAGTATCTAGGAGTAGCATTGTTGGGTTGTACTGTATGTGACTGTTTAACTTTTCAATTAACAGCTCTCAAAAGTGGTTGCACCATTTTACACTCCTAGTCTTCCCTTTTCAACCCACTAGCCAAAGAAAATATTTTGATTATCAGCTCAGTATCCTCTTCCCTTTTTTCTTGCTCACCAGAGGTAAATTTGAAGTAAGCAACAAAGTGCTGAAAGAAAGAAAAGAAACTGCTTAACATTTTGGGGCTAGAAAAGCATACTTTCCCTATAGTACTTGCCTTCCTTCATGTACACACACATAGACCTCCAACCAGGGGAGTTAAGAGAAGGATCCTAAGGTGGACAAGAAACGTGACTGGAAGAGGAGGCAGGATCAGTAAGTGTAATTGTAAGCTGTGCATTTAGGTTGTGTTCAGCATCCTTCCAGAGAAGGCAATGACACCCCACTCCAGTACTCTTGCCTGGAAAATCCCATGGATGGAGGAGCCTGGTGGGCTGCAGTCCGTGGGGTTGCCCAGAGTCAGACACGACTGAGCGACTTCACTTTCACTTTTCCCTTTCATGAATTGGAGAAGGAAATGGCAACCCACTCCAGTGTTCTTGCCTGGAGAATCCCAGGGACGGGGGAGCCTGGTGGGCTGCCATCTATGGGGTTGCACAGAGTCGGACACAACTGAAGAGACTTAGCAGTAGCAGCGTCCTTCATGGCTTCCCAAGGGGCTCAGTGGTAAAAATCCGCCTGCAATGCAGGAGACCCAGGTTTGATCCCTGGGTTGGGAAGATCCCCTGGTGAAGAAAATGAAAACCCATTCCAGTATTCTTGCCTGAGAAATCTCACGGACAGAGGAGTCTGGTGGGCTACAGCCCACGGGGTCTCAAAGAATTGGACACAGCTTAGCAACTGAGCACACAACGTCCTCAGGTTGATGCCGGTCACACCTGGGCACGATGAACTGTGATCGTGAAGGTGGTGCTGCCACAGGATGGAACCACAGGAGCTTCTGGATTCCAAAGGGCCCCACGCAGACAAGGGAATCAGAACTTAGTAGCCGTCTGACTTAAGCAAAACACAGCAGAGTCAGGTCTGAGTCCCAGGCTTGTCCCATTATAAGCAGAAGTTGGGAGTCTGGTCCCTGCCCTTCACAAGTCGCCCCTACCCCCACACTAGCCTTGCGTGGACTTAAGCTCATACCGTGTAACACAGCACATGTGACAGGACTCTGACGGCACCTGGGTGGCAGTATTTTCATGATTAGTTCCTCTACAGACAAGGCTGATAGCCAATCCACTCAGTTCAGTTCAGTTCAGTTGCTCAGTCGTGTCCAACTGTTTGTGACCTCATGAATCACAGCATGCCAGGCCTCCCTGTCCATCACCACCTCCCGGAGTCCACTCAAACTCACATCCTTTGAGTCAGTGATGCCATCTAGCCATCTCATCCTCTGTCATCCCCTTCTCCTCCTGCCCCCAATCCCTGCCAGCATCAGAGTCTTCCAATAAGTCAACTCTTCACATGAGGAGGACAAAGTACTGGAGTTTCAGCTTTAGCATCATTCCTTCCAAAGAAACCCCAGGGCTGATCTCCTTCAGAATGGACCGGTTGGATCTCCTTGCAGTCCAAGGGACTCTCAAGAGTCTTCTCCAACACCACTGTTCAAAAGCATCAATTCTTCGGCGCTCAGCCTTCTTCACAGCCAATAGGCATTGATAAGTCTGTACTGGTTACTTAAGGATTGAAATGCTTCTATAATAGAAACCAAGTGGTTTGATGAAGAGTCATTTCCTCTATGGCTTTTGCCTTCTCTCTAGAGCCCCTAGATGCCCCCTGGTGCCCCAAACAACATCTCCAGGTGATCCAGAAACCGAAGGGTTAAAGCCTGGCATGGATGGCCCCTGTTTCCCATCCCCCAGAGATGTGAGTGGCATCCGCTCTGAGTGGTGCTCATGTTCTGTTGCTGCTGCTGCTAAGCCGCTTCAGTCGTGTCCGACTCTGTGCGACCCCATAGACGGCAGCCCACCAGGCCCCACCATCCCTGGGATTCTCCAGGCAAAAACACTGGAGTGGGTTGCCATCCTGTTGTTAAATGGTTTACCCTCAGCACTTTCTACAGAAAAGCTAGAGAAGACACTTGAGTTCACATAACCCACTTCCTTGACATCTCTGGCCCATGCATTCTTATCTATTCTTACAGACACTACCCTTTACCTAGAATACACGTGAGCTGCTCATGGTTATAACAAAACATAACAGCCACTATCACTTAGTAAGTGTCTACTGTGTTCTGACCCTTTATGAGTACAATACCATTTGATCCCCAAAGAAAGCTACAGAGTGGGCTTTTTGCTCTGATTCTTTAAGTGCCTGAGACCCTTTTAAAGCATAAATATAAATAACATCCTTAAAGCTAACATCTGGGCTTCTTCATGGTGAGTCTTTCTACCAAGTCTCACTGTCTTTGCTGATCTAAGGTAATGGAAGCTATTTAAAAATAACCTCTTGGGACTTCTCTGGCAGTCTAGTGGTTAAAATTCTGTGCCTCCAGTACAAAGGGTACAGGTTCAATCCCTGGGCAGGGAACTAATATTCTGCATGCCATGTGGTGTGGCCAAAATAAAATAAGAACGACTTAACTAAAAATTTGAGAACCATTCTCAAGTGTTCTGATTCACTAAAAAAAATGCTAACTTTAAGATGTCATCTTTAATGGATTTACCAACTCATTACAAGACTGCAAAAGCATTCAAACTCTATCCTGGCGAGAGCCTGATGGCTTCTCACTACGGTGGGGACTGTAGTCACACGTGCTGGGAATGTGGAGCCAGCCTCTTTGAGCACGTGAATAAAATCATTCACTTTTGCAGTCCCACTCTTACATTTGTGTTTTTTATTTATATTCCCAGCCATCATTTTTTCATGCTTTTACACTCTCTTGTTATAAAATAATACATAGATTTAATGGAGACAGGCTTTGTCACAGTAAGAGGCCTGGATTTAGTGGTTTCTAGGGGGGAATTATTTGGGATAACTAATTGAAACCAAAGTGCATTTCCATTCCTTGCCTGCAACAATAAACACTAGGTCTTCAAAGGCTGACCAAGTTTCCAGTGATTCCTAACAATAGCAGTTGTCATTTTCAAATGATGGTCCTTTTGAAACGCCAAGTGGAGTGAAGAAAAAGTGTGTGCTATTGCTGATTAGACAGGAATATGACTTGCAGAGGCCTATGTTACTCTCTTGTCTGCAAATTTTCTGCCCTGATTAATTACAAAGAGTGCCAGAGTGTGTTGACGTTAGTTAAAAGCATTTGCTCTTTCCAGCCTGTCGTTATACCCGAATTAAGGATTTCTGTGTCGAGGTGAGGTCAGGAGGGTTCAGATCTGTTTTCCACTGATAAATCTTTCTGTCCCGTAAGGATTAAAGGAACCCAAGGCTTTCATATGTAAAACTAATACATGATCGCCTGTGTGTATGTGTCTCCATGATCAAAGAGCGCTTAGCCAAGTGGGAATGCCTCAAAGAGATAATAAGTGATTTGTTCACTACAAACATTACAATTATCTATTCCTCTACAAAGTACTGAGAATAAATTCTCTAATCAGAGTTAATTAGCATCCTTGTTGCTCTGGGTTTAGCTGGCTAGCTCTCTTAAAGGTATATGAACGTAAAAAATTAGGTGCCTTTTCCAAGCCAACTTCTTAAACTCTTCCACAGTTAGTTGGAGGAACTGCCCGCTCCTTAGCTTCAACCCATTTCCTGCCATTTGATGAAATCAACTGAACAGAACTCACTGGGACCGTCCTCCATACTTACTCTTCCATGCTTTTATTGATGGACTGCCTGCTCTGTGCCAATCACCTTTTAGAGAGCTTCATACCCTCAAATCCGTGATCCAACAGAGGCTCCGTAAAGAGCAATGAGCCCTGGGTGCGCTGGGAGCCAAAGGAGAGGGGCGTGTGGACAGAAATGACGTCTCTAAGGAGGTGAGAGTCAAGCTCAGTTTGGAAGAATGATAGGAATTTGGTAGGTTTCTGGGAGGAAAGAGGACATTTCAGGAACATGAACAACAAAGCCATGTGAACTAATCACAACAACAAACACTTATTAAGGGCTCTGTGCCATATACTGTGCATATTTGATTCATTGAATCTTCACCCAAAGTGCTATAATGTAGGTTCTATTAGTAGAGCTTTAGAAAGAAGAGGAAATAGAGGGTGAGGAGGATGAAGTGACTAAAACAAGACATGGAGTTGATAAGATGCAAAGTCGAACCCAGGCCATCTGACTCCCGGGTCTGTGTGTTATTCCAACTAGATGTGAGTGCGTGCGCACACATACACATACACACACACACAGAAAATATTTGTCCTCAAAGGACTCTATTGGGATAGGTGAGGATGCTGCTGCTGCTGCTGCTAAGTCGCTTCAGTCGTGTTCGACTCTGTGTGACCCCATAGACGGCAGCCCACCAGGCTCCCCCGTCCCTGGGATTCTCCAGGCAAGAACACTGGAGTGGGTTGCCATTTCCTTCTCCAATGCATGAAAGTGAAAAGCGAAAGTGAAGTCACTCAGTCGTGTCCAACTCTTCGTGACCCCATGGACTGCAGCCTACCAGGCTCCTCTGTCCTTGGGATTTTCCAGGCAGGAGTACTGGAGTGGGGTGCCATTGCCTTCTCTATAGGTGAGGATAGGTACTGAATTTTTCCTGCACTTCCTACATTTTCTGCATCAAAGAGCTCTACAAAGAAAATGCAACCACCACCAGAAGATGAAGAGCTGAATGTAGCTGACCACCCAATGACTCATTTTTGTCTTAAAAACAAGAAACAACACACAGAAATGCTTCCCGACGCACCTGATGCCTGGGGAGTGTTTGACTCAGGGCCCAGCCTCCCCTCACCGCCCACCACCCCCGGAAGTCTCTTCCTCCAGATTTTCCAAAGCCCTCCCATCGCAGAGGCTCCTTCTCATCCTCGGTACAACATGGGACATGGATTGTCAAGAGGCGGGTGGGTTGTGATTATTTTTCCACACAAGTGCAGTTAATAGTGACGAATAACCAGAATGGACTGTTCTCTGCTCTCTCAGTCACATGAAAAAAGTTTGGGGTTAAGAATAAAATGCTCGCTCATATTTGGCTTTACAATTGTGTCAAGTTCAGAACCATGCGCTCATAGAAACAGTCCAGGGCCTGAGGAGTACCTATCATTGTATTTGTCATCTGCTTTTTAATGCTCTTTTCTTCTCTCATCCTCCCAACAGCTCCCCCAAATACGCATTATTATCTCTGTGTAATGAATGAGGAAACTGACGGCTATACAGTTTCTGTGACTTGTTGATGTTGACATCCTCCTGGTAATAACAGAGAAACAGGATTTGAACCCAGATTTTTTTAAACTGTGAATGCACAGTGGTAACCATTCGTTCTCGAGAAGCTCTCCCTCAGCTTTAAATAGGTGGGACATGGCAAAATCCAGGCCATTTTCCCTTCAGTTAATTTGGAAGACAGCAGTAGAGACTACATTTGGAGTAAAAAGTCTTTAAAACGAAAAATCCCTCATGGCATGGGGGAGTTTAGTTCCCCAACCAGGGATGGAACCCGGGCCTCCTACAGTGGAAGCACAGAGTCTTAACCACTGGACCACCAGGGAAGTCCAAAGACATCTTTTTTAAAAAAATTATACAATGCTGTGTTAGTTTCAGGTGTATAACAAAGAGCCTCAGGTGTGTGTGTGTGTGTGTGTGTGTGTATACATATATATAATTTTTCAGATTCTTTACCATTACAGGTTATTACAAGATACTGAATATTGTTCCATGTGCTATACAGTAAATCCTTACTGCTTATTTTATATATAGTGGTGTATATCTATTAATCCCATATTCCTAACTTATCCTTCCCTCTCCTCTTTTCCCTTTGGAAACCACAAATTTGTTTTGTATGCCTCTTGTAAACAAGTTTATTTGTACCCTTTTTTAAAAAATAGATTCCACATATAAGTGATGTCATACGATATTTGTCTTTGTCAGACTTACTTCACTTAGTATGGTAAAATCTGTGTTACTGCAAATGGCATTATTTCATTCTTTATGGCTGAGTAATATTCCACCCTATATACGTACCATATTTTCTTTATTCATCCATCTGCTGATGGACATTTAGGTTGCTTCCGTGTCTTGGCTGCTGTGAATATTGGGGTGCACATATCTTTTCAAATTAGACTTTTATCTGGATCTTTGCCCAGGAGTGGGATTGCTGGGGCATATGGTAACTCTATTTTAGTTCTCTGAGGAACGTCCATGCTGTTTTCCGCAGTGCACTAGGGTTCATTCTGATGTAGAACAAGCCCGATTTCTGTACGTCTGGACATATAAACGCCCTGTATGCGATTTCTTAAGCATTGCTAGAAATGGTCAAGTTGAGGCTTTACCATTCTTCCCCAGTTTTCTAAATAGTTGTCCAAGTTATACGATCAGCAAATTATGTGCACTCATATGTGCACATTTGTTCTGAAGCTCAGCACAACTGTAATTTGGGCATGTGAGTAATTTCTACATGTCTTTGCCAGAACAGAAGAGACAGTGTTGGACTTAATGAATGCGTTGTCATGATCTTCTTTGCGTTAACTACCTGCCAGTATATTGCTGGAGAAGTGACCCACTTATGCAACCCCTCAGGGTCTGCCAAGGCCTTTCACATGCATCATTTTATTTCATATTTACAGTGGACTTTGAGTCAGGCGTATCAATGCAGAGATGCTTATCTCCAGGCTACAGAAAAGGAAACTTGGTCTCAGAAAGGTTAGGAAAACTGTTAGAGACTTTGCAATTAAAAGATAGGGACACTAGGTGTAAAATATACAACTATTGAGAACATCCCATATAGCCCAGAGAACTCTACTTAACGCACCGTGGTGATCTAAATGGGAAGGGAATCTGAAAGGGGGGAGAGATATATGTATACATATGGCTGGCTCATTTTGCTATGCAGTAGAAACACATAACATCGTAAAGAAACTATACTCCAATAAAAATTAATTTAAAAGAAAAGAAGGGGGTACCTATTCCAAGGACAGTATTATTTCCACTATACCATACTGTCTTCTCCATCAACCACTGCCCAAGAGGAATCAATGACACACAGACCCTTACCACACAAGTTCAGCTTACCACCAACCCACAGGGTTCTTAATGCTGCCCTTACTAACTCCAAATGCTGAAGGAAACAGGAGCTTAAACCAGTGGTTCTTGACCAAAGGTGAGTCAGTCACTGTTAGTTGCTCAGTCACATCCAGCTTGTTGCGACCCCATGGGCTATAGCCCGCCAGGCTCCTCTGTCCATGGAATTCTTCAGGCAAGAATCTCGGAGTGGGTTGCCAACCCTTCTCCAGGGGAATCTTCCCAACCCAGGGATTGAACCCGGGTCTCCCCAATTGCAGGCAGATTCTTTACCATCTGAAACACCAGAGAAGCCCCTGACCAAAGGTGATTTTGGCAGTGTCGGGGGGATATATTGTTGTCATAGCTGGAGAGGATGTTGGTACTGGCGTTCAGTGGGGAGAGGTCAGGGAGGCTACTGAATATCTTACAACACACAGAACAGTACCCTGCAGCAAAGAAGTGTTTGGTCCCAAATGTCAACAGTGTTGAGGCCGAGAAATTCTGGCTTAGATGAACTGTCCTTAGGATGATATGAGAAAGGAAGGAATAAAGGAAAGGAAAATATTTTCCCCATTGATACAAGATAATTCTGCACTGTGTAGGGTGAGCTATTTCCAGTCTTATGAGCTGCTCTGTCTTCAAGGACTGGGTGGTAGGTAGGGGAGAAGGATCTCTTAGTATTTTCCTAGGAGAGAGTCCCTGCTCTAAGCTGAGAATAAATAAGAAAATGAACTTCAACATACAGAAATCTACTTTGCAGCTCACTTTTCCCCCCAAGAATGCATTTACTCAATATTGTTTGAGTGCTGAATGATAAAGTATCCATGGTGTGTATATCCGTGATACACTAAAGAACATATGGGCTGATCTCAAGATGAACACAGAAAAATAAACATGTCAATTAATGACAGGAAATATTAAAGGGGAAAAATCATTTAAAATGATGTCTATACTGGATTTTTAAACTTTAAGACCAAAGTGCATTTCTTGGGAATTTTTTTAAATCATGAAATTCTATGAAAAGAGAATCTGCAGTAGATTCTTCCTGTTTGAACAATTTCTCTTTACCATTATCAAGGAGTTATCAAAATATTTAAAGTATTAACAATTTGTTAATCCAATATTTTAACTGTAAGCATAAACAGTTTGTAATTTGTGAAACTCAAAGCTAGGTTGAAAAATAAGCTTAATGTAATTTTAAATACATGTCTTTTTCCAAAAGTGTAATTGCCAAGCAGTTGGTAGCTGGGATGAGGGCTTCATTTTCACCACGAAACTGTAAATCCATCATCAGTGAGAAGACTGTAAATTATGCATTCAGGGGAAATTCCTGTCGCTTAGCCTGCTGGGGGAATCCAAGAAAAGCAGTAGGAAAAATGACTTATTACCTCTGCACGCTGACCTGAAACTTGCACAGATAGTTCATTGCTAGAGAGAGGGACTGGCAGAATATAATTCAGCAGCAAAGTCCAAAATGAACTTCTAGGACCCATGAAGAGGGGACAGGGGAAAACAGATTTCGGTGTTGCATTTTTTATCTCCCAACTGAGCAACTGAACTGAACTGAACTGAATTGAAGACACCTCTAGAAAACTAGTGTGTATTCCTTGAAATACAACAATTTCACACATTAGGATCTGCCAAACCATAGCTGAGAAAGGAATCAGGTGTTGCCTGAATCTTCCACATATGTTCTTGGCAAAAGCATATCTCTGTATATTAAGTGCCAAGTGAATAACACCCAAAGTACACGAAAAATTAATCAACTCCGAGGCGATTAGCCAAGGTTTTATCATAGGCTGTCCAGACAATAAATTCAATATTTAACAAATGAAGAGATGGGAATGAATCTTTTCTCGTGGACCAAGGATAGTCCTTCCCTTTGATTAACTCAGGCTTGAGTCCAAGGGTTTGTTGGTCATCTCTGAACAGAACTGGGACCACAGTTCTGTTCAGAGACGTAAGATGTAACTTACACAAAGTACTGAAAGTTATTTTTCTGAAATATGAAAGTATTAGCAACTTTCTCATAGGTTAGCCATATTGGTTAAACTAGATGACGTATGTCGGAGAAGGTGATGGCACCCCACTCCAGTACTCTTGCCTGGAAAATCCCATGGGTGGAGGAGCCTGGTGGGCTGCAGTCCATGGGGTTGCAAAGAGTAGGACACGACTGAGCGACTTCACTTTCACTTCTCACTTTTCTGCATTGGAGAAGGAAATGGCAATCCACTCCAGTGTTCTTGCCTGGAGAATCCCAGGGACGGGGGAGCCTGGTGGGCTAACGTCTATGGGGTCACACAGAGTCGGACACGACTGAAGCAACTTAGCAGCCCTGCAGCAGCAGATGATGTATGTAAAGCCGCTGGTCCATAGATGTGTCCTGTAAATAGGTTTAGGGTGAAGGTAAATAAGAGAAGAGGTTTATGTGCTTGTTCCGCATAGGCCCAGAAAACAGACACAGAAGGGATGGGAGAGGATGAAAAGGAGAAATTTGGCTTCACTTGGAAAAATGAGTAGGAATTTGGGCCATACGTGCGACCAGTTTGGAGACTAGGTTTAAGAAATCTGAACTTGTGTGACATTGGGTGAATAACTTGACATCTTTGAGCTTCAGTTACCTTGTCTGTAAACTAGAAATAGCATTAGTACCTTTCCCAGTGTATAAATAATACAAACAGAAAGTTTAGGATGGGTCTGACACATTAAAAATACTCTCAATAAATGTCAGCTATTATGCTTTTTATTACAACAGTTACGACAAGAGAGCATGATCCTCATTCAAGAGGTTGGGAGAAAGAATGAACTCTCACCATTGATCATATTTAAGCAGAACCTGGAAACCCACAATTTAATAAAGCCATAAAGAAGATGTGGTACATATAGACAATGGAATATTGAAGTGAAAGTGAGAGTCACTCAGTCGTGTCCAACTCTTTGCAACCCCATGGGCTATACAGTGCATGGAATTCTCCAGGCCAGAATACTGGAGTGGGTAGCCTTTCCCTTCTCCAGGGGATCTTTCCAACCCAGGGATCAGACCCAGGTCTCCCGCATTGCAGGCGGATTCTTTACCAGCTGAGCCACCAGGGAAACCCAAGAATACTGGAGTGTGTAGCCTTTCCCTTCTCCAGGGGATCTTCCCAACCCAGGGATCAGACCCAGGTCTCCCGCATTGCAGGCAGATTCTTTACCAGCTGAGCTATCAGGGAATTACTCAGCCATAAAAAAAAGAACAGAATAACTCCATCTGCAGTAACATGGATGGACCCAGAGACTGTCATACCAGGTGAAGTCAGCCTGACAGAGAAGGACAAGTATCACATCAATTGTATGTGAGATCTTAACAAAGAGTACAGATGAATATGTCTACAAAGCAGAAACAGAGTTATAGAAAATAAACTTATGGTTACCAGGGGGTAAGGGGGGAGAGGGATAAATTGCGAGACTGGGATTGACATACACACACTACTATATACAAATAGATAACTAATCAGGACCCATTCATAGCACAGGGAACTCTACACTTCTGGCCTGTATGGGAACAGAATCTAAAAAAGATTGGATACATGTATATGTGTAACAGAGTCGTTTTACTGTACAGCAGAAACTAACACATCATTGTAAATAAAATATACTGCAATAAATTAAAAAAAAAAAAAAAAAAAGAAAGCCATGCCTTGGCAAAAAGGTTGCTAAGACCCCAAGCATCTCTTGATCCTAGTCATAACTGGAAGCCGAATTCTTACCTGCTGAAACGTGCAGGAGTTTCAGAAAGTCCTCCCACTTTAAAATCTCAGCAGAGCAAAGTCATAAAATTGCACTTATTTTTCTCGCCCCTTTTTGGCAGCCAGACCTTTTAGCCTCCTGCAACTCACTCCCCCAGACCTCGGCAACATCTTAGAGGATTTCCCATCACAGTACCTTCTAATAAAGAGCAAGACAAATTGGTAGCTGGGGGAGAGAAGTGTCGTGTGTTACATTTTGTGCTCATTTAACAAGTCCATCTGTGATTTACAGCCCAACAGAGGGGTAGGGTTCTAACTCAGGAGGAAGGCAGCTGGGTGAGCATAGGTTGTGAATGAAACCAGCAGCACCACAAAGCAGCTGAGACACTTGGCTATTTCGTTTGCTGGAAGTGGAAGCTAAGAAAACAACAGGGATGCCACAGAGGAGATCACTGGAAGACCTGACGAAACATACACAAGCAGAGTGGGACAAACCGCAAACATGCACAAGCAGTTTTGCTTGTTAGCCCTAAAAATCATGCTGGACACTGTCTGGACCTCATACAAAATTTTGTCTGTGAAACTTCATCTGTAAAAGTGATTCTGATGGGGGAAAAAAACTTCAATAGGTTTGTAGTTTTTATATGCTTCCGCTCTGTTGTCAAGCTTATATACTTCTTTTCAAAACCGGACTGTCCCAGATCTCAAAATGTGGGAGAAAGGTCGCAATTTTGAGGCAAAAACCATCACAATATTGTAAAGTAATTATCCTCCAATTAAATTATTTTTTAAAAAGAAACATTTTGTTAAACCTTTTGGTCATTATTGTTCTAAAGGTGCTCGTGTATCTTCTCAGCTTTCTGTATAAAAAGATGTAACTTTTTTTTTAAACTAGAAGATCTTGGGACATAATTACATCTTAACTAAGAAGATGATATATTTTTTAATCAAGCTATAAGTTGTTTATCTAAATAATGGAAGCAAAAAATAAATGCTTTCTTTAATATTACCTGATTTTTTTCCCCATTACACACAGATGGGTTGCATTTCAGATTAAAATAAAATAAGGACTAGAAATTAATTTTTAAATTTTATGCAAATTGTAGCCTGCCAGGTTCTTCTCTCCATGGAATTCTCCAGGCAAGATTACTGGAGTGGATTGCCATTCCCTTCTCCAGAGGATCTTCCCAACCCAGAGATTGAACCCAGGTCTCCCTCATTGCAGGTAGATTCTTTACCATCTGAGCCACCAGGGAAGCCCCAAACCAAAAGTGCAATGAGGTACTACCTCACACCAATCAGAATGGTCATCATTAAAAACTGTTCAAATAATAAATGCTGGAAAGGGTGAGGAGCAAAGGGAACCATCCTACACTGTTGGTATGTTGGTGTGGCTGCTATAGAGAACGGTATGGAGGCTCCTCAAAAGACTAAAATTAGAGCTACCATATGAACCAGCAATCCCACTGCTGGGCATACAATGGGACAAAACTAGAATTCAAAAAGATACATGCACCCCTATGTTCATAGCAGCACCATTCACAACAGCCAGGACACGCTGCTGCTGCTGCCGAGTCGCTCCAGTCGTGTCTGACTCTGTGCAACCCCAGAGACGGCAGCCCACCAGGCTCCCCCGTCCCTGGGATTCTCCAGGCAAGAACACCGGAGTGGGTTGCCATTGCCTTCTCTGAGCCAAGACACAGAAAGAACCTAAATGTCCATCGACAGATGAATGACTAAAGACGCAGTGCGTATATACAATGGAATACTACTCAACCATAAAAAGGATGAAATAATTCACTGGTAGCAGCATGGATGCAACTAGAAATTATGCTACTAAGTGAAGTAAGTCACAGAGAGAAAAACAAATGTTATGACATCACTTACATGTGGAATCTGAAAAACAATACAATCAACTTATTCACCAGACAGAAACAGACTCACAGACATAAAAAACAAGCTTATGGCTACTAAAAGGGAAGGAAGGAGGGAAGAAAGAAATTAGGAGTATGGGATTAATAGATAATACATCATTTCTGTGAAATAAACAAGGGTTTCCTGTGTAGCACATGGAACTCTATTCACTGTCTTGTAATAACCTAAATGGAAAGGAATCTGAAGGTGATACCTGAAACTAACATAATATTGCAAATCAACTACAGTTTAATAAATAAAAGAAGAAAAGAAATTTTATTTGGCCCCATCTGCTTTCAGAATTATTGGAGAAAGAAATGGCAACCCACTCCAGTGTTCTTGCCTGGAGAATCCCAGGGATGGGGGAGCCTGGTGGGCTGCCATCTATGGGGTTGCACAGAGTTGGACACAACTGAAGCGACTTAGCAGCAGCACCGGCAGCAGCTTTCAGAATTGGTTGAGAGAAAACTAAAGGAGAACATGGAGTTTGAAACAAGTTTTCAGCATTTAGTATTTATAGGCTTTTTGATGATGGCCAGTGTGAGGTGATACCTCACTGCAGTTTTGATTTGCATTTCTCTAATAATTAGCCATATGGGGCATCATTTCATGTGCTTGATGGCAAAAAAACCCTTTCTTTACTGGGAAGAAAATAAAAAATAAATGACAACTTCTCGAGTGCCTATGAAGTGTCTCACCCCACACCAGGTATGGTACCTGTGCATGACACTGGCCATGACCTCAGAAGACAGAAGGGAGCCAGAGCCCCACGAAGTCAAGCAATGTGGCCGTCACGAGAAAGCTGGAAACAAGTCCATTTGGCTTTCAATCCTGGTCTTTCTCACTAACCATGGCTGCTCCCTGAAAGTCTGTCTTCAAAAGCTATCAGCCATTTGCAATAAGACAATCTGATCAGGTCACTTCTGACTCAAATTTAAATTTATGTTCGGTCTTGGAGCAACTGGTTTCCAGCTCTACGCCCTGACCCTGGCCACATTAGACCTGGCTTCTGCTACCCTCAGGAGCATCTACTAACCGATGACTTCAGGAAATCAGAGAATAGGTGCTCCAGGTGCTTGCATCTCAGGAGGGCTACGTGGAGGTATTTGTTCCACACGGGCTTCTGCTGAGATTAAGACCCAGTGGTCACGAGACTTCTTGACAGCGATTGTGTTATTAGCTGTCTTCCATTTCCTGTCTCAGCTTCCCTGATAGCTCAGCTGGTAAAGAATGTGCCTGCAATGCAGGAGACCCCAGTTCGATTCCTGGGTCAGGAGGATCTGCTGGAGAAAGAATAGGTTACCCACTCCAGTATTCTTTGGCTTCCCTGGTGGCTCAGCTGGTAAAGAATCCACCTGCAATGTGGGAGACCTGGGTTCAATCCCTGGGCTGGGAAGAGCCCCTGGAGAAGGGAAAGGCTACCTACTCCAGTATGCTGGCCTGAAGAATTCCATGAACTGTATAGTCCATGGGGTCCCAAAGAGCTGGACATGAGTGAGTGACTTTCACTTTCACATTTCCTGTCTCAACTATCCTGTCCCACATGGAATGCTTACACTCAAATCCTTTCTCAGAATCTGGTTCTGGTGCAACCCCAAAAGCACCAGAGCAAATTTGGAGTTACGTGCACACACTGTTCATAAATTCAGTCACATGATTGTAGGATCACACCCATTTTTCTAAACCCTTCCGTACTTTTTTAATTAGCTAAAATTATGCCCCTGAAGGTGATGCTCAAAGTTAAATACAACACATTATTGTCACAAGTACATTATTTTGAGAAAATACTTTAGATTGTGTTTGGGTTTTTGCAGCTTCTAAAGAGTCTATCAGTTTTTCCATTGTTGCGAATACAGCAGGATTAATTATAACCAGCCTTCTGCTGCTGCTGCTAAGTCACTTCAGTCGTGTCCAACTCTGTGCGACCCCATAGACTGCAGCCCACTAGGCCCCGCCGTCCCTGGGATTCTCCAGGCAAGAACACTGGAGTGGGTTGCCATTTCCTCTTCCAATGCATGAAAGTGAAAAGTGAAAGTGAAGTTGCTCAGTCGTGTCTGACTCTTAGTGACCCCATGGACTGCAGCCTACCAGGCTCCTCCGTCCATGGGATTTTCCAGGCAAGAGTACTGGAGTGGGGTGCCATTGCCTTCTCCAACCAGCCTTCTAAAGCAAAACAAAAAATAAAGATTCAAAACATTTCACATGTAATACAAATCTGAGTTGGGGATAAAAAATTCTCAGCTTTCCAACCATATGTCAGAATGAAAAGCAACCAAACAAGCAGGACTAAGAGGAAGATGGTGGTGATGATGGAGGAGAGGTGGAACGGAAGTTTGTGGGGAGGGGTGTTTTCATAGCTATTCAAGGGCAGGTGGGTCTATTACGAACAATAATTTTTTACGAGAATGTTCTTATCAAAGCTGGGAAAAGAAAGGATGGGAAGAGGACATATATAGGGAATGGGGATCAGTCTGCCAGAAGCTTTACTATTCTATTCTATCAATGACTACCTTATACAAGATTTCCATGAGGACCATTATCACCATTTATATGGGATGGAACAGTCTGATAGTTTAATAGAATTAAGACACAGTTAGCAAATGGAAAAACCAGAGTTCAAACTTTGAGTGTAATAGACTCTAAAACCTGCTGACATCAATAATATAGTAATACTACTGCTCTAGCAAACTTGCATGGAAATTACATCACATCAGAATTTGCAAAGAACTTTCATTAAGACTGAGAAAGAGAAAGGCAGGTCCTGACACCTGGGGACTGGGCTGGTACTGTCAGCCGTGTCTTGGTGTCGGTAAGAGCCTCCTGGTACTGGCAGAAGGTTGTGATATATTCTTCTTGAGAAAAAACAATTTCACAGAACCCCAACATTGGGGAAATGATCGTGATGGAGCAAAACAAACATGATCACTCCATATGGATCACTCCATTATGGATCACTCCATAATCAGGGCTGAGCAAAGACAAAAACAACCATACTCTTCAAACAAAAAGTGGTAATGATAGTAATATTCATTCATGCATTAAGAAGACCAAATATCACCCCTCCTGGCAAATATAAATGACTTCTACTTCTTTACAATTTTAGTTTGAGCTTTTCTTTGTTCCACTTGTCTGCTATCAATAGTTTGAAATTATTAAATATATAATCAGAGAGTTATCTTTACATCCTGATAGCATCCATCCAGGGCTTTGCCCTAGATATGAAGAGAGTTCTAGCTTCCTAGAACTTTCCCACCATCAAATAACACAAGCCTTCTAACCCTTTCTTACAGAGAAAATCCACAATTCCTAATGCATTCTACCTCATCATATTAATAGCTAATTAATAAACTCTATTTGGTTCAACTTCAGGTTTATTTCTGGTGACCTTTGACCAAAGGACATTGAGAGTATGTAGGTTTGTTCAACAAACATTTTCTGAATCAGTCAGACTGGATATAAATCAGGCAGAAACTGATATAAATCCTACCCTCAAAAGGAGTACAGCAGTAGGCACTCTAAACTCAGAAGCAATTTTTAAAATGCATTGATAGAAAATATCAATAATTTAATAGCATACTCAAAACTCTCCTTACTGAGCTCACACCAACATGATACAAACATTGTCTCCAAGGGTATTTCCATAATATGAAAGAGGATGGAAGAGCAGTCTTCAGAAAAGATAGAAAGACAAAGAAAGAAAGGGATGGAAGAGAAATTACCGAGGACTCCTGGGTTCTCCTGAAAATAAAGCCTGAGTTAAGAACTTGAGACAGATTGAAATCCAGGGATCAGTAGTGAGGGGGCCAGGGAGAGGGAGAGAAAGAGGGAAAAGCAACTGAAGAGCCTGTTATTGATGCCTCTGGCTGCCCAAATGTGAAGCCCACCTAGGCACAAACCCCACCTTGATACACAGAGCCCTAGTTTAATATTAAATACCAATCATGAGATAGCTGACGGAAGTATCTAATATAGAAATTAGAGAAGACGAGATAAAGAGAAAAAGAAAAATGACCCTAGAGGAAACAGAGATAATGCAGAGAACAGACGATAACTAAAAAGCAAAGTTTTATTAAGGTTTTGAAGAAATTTTAAAAACTTATAATATCCATAAAACATGTACAAAGAAAGAACACCCCAGAAAAACCTGAAGATTGAGGAAATCTCCAAGAAAACAAACTTAGAAGACAGAGAGACAGACAATACGAGATGTATGTATTTTCTAAGAAATATGGGAGCACCAACAGAGAAGCCCCAATATCCAATTTATAGTGTTTGAAGAAGATTAGAAAGAAAGTATCTGTTTCTAAATTTCACTAAGATGTACCCAGGCATAACCATTTTTTAAAGTCACTATGGAAGACTAAGGGAATGGCTTCCCTGGTGGCTCAGAGGGTAAAGCGTCTGCCTGCAATGCAGGAGACCTGGGTTCGATCCCTGGGTCAGGAAGATCCCCTGGAGAAGGAAATGGCAACCCACTCCAGTACTCTTGCCTGGAAAATCCCATGGACAGAGAAGCCTGGTAGACTACAGTCCATGGGATCGCAAAGAGTCGGACACGACTGAGCGACTTCACTTTCACTTTTCATGGAAGACTAGTGACAGAACATTCCATCCAAAAACATGTGTTAAAAATCAGTCAATAAATTTAAAAGGCAAGTAAACTAGTAAATATGCTCATTAAAATGTACAAGAAAAGCCTCAAAATTCCATTGGAAAATTTTGATCTAAAATGCGGACACTTCAGACAAGACCTACACAGGAAATAAAACTTTAACTAATACCTAAAATATAAATAAAAAATGACTAATGACAGGAATGTGTTTAGCTTAACCAGGAATTTTTAGAAAATGCAAATTGAAATGAGATTTTCTTCTTTATCAAATCAACTAAACTTAAAAGTCAAACATTTTTTGGCAAAAGAGAACTGGAACAGATACTCTTGATTTCCTTCTCATGGACGGCAAATTGGTACAAATTATCTGGAAAATAATTGTATAATGTGCATAAAATCCTTTAAAAGATGTCTTTTGTTTTCCCCAGTGATTTCCCCAACTCTATCCTAAGAAAATTAAACTTACATCTCTCTCTGTACTTTGTAACAAAAATATTCACACAGACAAAAAAAAAGAAAAAAAACCGGGAAAACTCAGACAGAGACATATATAGAAAAATGTTTATTATTTTGGCATAAACATTGGAAATAAGCTAGACATGGAACAAGCAGAGCAAGTGTGTAAAAACTGTGGCTCATCCACTCAGGTAGTTAACTAAGAGGATGTTTTAAGAGACTATTTAATCAAATGAAAAAGTGTTATTGATACTTTAAGCACTTCATTATGTAAAATTTTAAAAGTTTGTTCATTTTATGGGGTTTTCAACAAAATAAGTAAAAACATAACCAGAAGATTTTAAAAGGTGTTTTTGATAAGCTGGATGAAAAAAAGCAGGTTTCAAACTAGTTTATACAATGGGATAGCAATAAAATTATATGAATGTATGATACACACATGGTGTGTGGCAAAGGGAGATAGAGAGATAGAAAGATAGATGGATGGATATACTGCATCCTGGAAGGTAGGGAGACAAGACACCCATACATTAATGGTGAAAATTCCTGGGTGGTTGAATCATGATTAATTTGTGTTCTCTTCTTTAGATCCTTTGATTTTTTCCCCCCAACATACAATGAACCTATATCACTTTTAAATTAAAATCCAAATTGTTACTTTATAACTTATATTTAACTCCTTAATTCTTATGCAATTTATTTGGGAGTTTTATTTTGAGATTTTGTTAAATGACCAACAAATGAAAATCAACAGACAAAACCCCTGGATCTGTTTAGCCAGGTCTGTGGAGGAGGAAGCGTTAGGGGGATAGAGGAGGGGTGTGTGTGTGTGTGTGTGTGTGTGTGTGTGGCGGGGGGGTATTTCTGATGTGTATGGTCGGGGGAGATGCAGAGGACTGAGCCTGGAGTCCCCTGCCTCCACTTCCAGCCTGATGAAAAGAAAAGCATCAGGAGAGGAAGCACTCAGTGAGCTGCCCTGAGTCCCTCCCCCAGACACGTGGTGCTGAAGGAACTTCAGCGGTGGTCTGCAGATTCTAATTGCTCCCCCGGTAGAAGCTCTTGGAGCTGGCTCACACACATTAAAAAGTACACTTTTTTTAAGAAATAGAATAAGAACAGTCAGGTCTCAATTTCATGCAATTGTATCCTTCGTAATAGGCAGCTAAGTCACCATCTTACATCTGCTAATAAATTAACGGATTTTCTATCCTGCTTAAGACTTTTCACACAGGCGTCTTCACAAGGGTTGAACGTGGAGCCTTAGATCACAGCCTTACTAGTCAGGGTGACCACTTCTAGCTGTGTGGTCTCTCAGACAAGGTATTTCACTCTCTGGTGCCCATCTCCTCATCTACAAAATGGAGATAATAAAAGAACCTGCCTCCTTGGCTTTCTTTATGAGAAGTATATGACTGAAAATGTGTCAGGTGTTTAGAAAAGTGCCTGGAAAAAGAATATGCCCTGGGAAATGTTTTCTAGATTAGATAAATATAAGTTGGAAACATTTCTTGGTCAGACCACGCCTACTTATGCTTGCATTAGGAGCCAGCTGTCTGCAGTTATCACAAAACAAAGTCTTTGTTTATTCAAATACGAATAAATTTTAAAAAATGGTGATCAGCATCCCTTTTGCCCATCCCAAGTCCCAAGAAAGACAAAGCAACATGGTAACTTTTGGAACCCACCCAACAGAGGGGATGGGAGTGTTTCAGACAGGAAGCAGAGGGAAAGAGAGAGCTCGGGGAGAGACAGCGTCCCCTAAACTTAGAAAGGACAAAGTTTGGGATGACCAATGGATGCTGGGAGAAGAGCCCTGCTTCTTGGAAGCATCCCTAGAAATTGGTAGGGTCTCAGCTGGTACTATACAGCGAGCTGGTACTATGCTGCTGGTACATGCGGCATCACTGGCCTTCAGCACCGAGGTTCCAGGCCAAAGATGTGGAGAGGTGGGTGAAGACACCATAGTGATGCCTGATAGATAACAAGAACGAGGAGGAGCAGAAAGAGACCAAGACTCATTTATGGAGCACTTCCTTTCTCCCAGGTACTCTCCTTGCCCATGAATTATGATCATCGTTCCCATTTCACAGAAGAGAAAATCAAGAGATAACTTGTCCAGGGTCAAACAGACCTGAATTTGAATCCCAGTTCCTTGATTTTCCATCCACCACTGCACTTTGCACAGCCTCCCATTATTGGTGAATCCTGGGGCAGAGTATATGGCATGTGTGTCAAGACGAGGCTTTCTGCAGCTCAGCCGAACTCACTGCCTGGTCTTTCCTGCCAGATCCTGCAAAGGAGTCTATTCAGGGATTTAAGGCTCTGATGGCATTAATAGTCAGGGAAAGGAAGGATATGAGCATAGTAGGTATAACGCGAACACTAGCTCCTGTCTGCCTGGAGGTCATGTTGAGTGCCGGAATGGATAGAGCTTGTGGCGTGAGAGAGCCTGGGGTTGGATCCCTGGGTGGGATTATAAGCTATATGATACAGGGTCAGTGATACAAGCCACTTACCTGAGCCCCATTCACTTTTTCTGTAGTATAATTACTATGATTCCCATTTCACATAATACCTTCATGAGGGCTGAGGTAAGACAATGGCGTGAGATGCTTACTTGGTGTTTAATTAACACCCTGCCCTGCAGCTATTCCAAATATATACCCAAGTTTTCTTCTCCCCACCAAGACTAAGATCCAGGAACCTAGACCATAAGGGACACATCTGACTCCCCAGGAGCTAGACCAAACTCAGAACATCCATACAGACAGATCTAACCCAGGTGACCCCTTGAAGACCTCCCTCAGCTCTCCCTGAAATTCCCAGTGATTATTTAAAGTGACATAGGAGGAGAACGACAGGAGAGGGAGACAAAGAAAGTTTTCCTAACAGCTGGAAAAGAAAACAAAATGAAGAAAAATAATCCCCATGAAATTCTTACAGTTAAAGAATATAAACCACATTGTCTTTCGCTGGGGTCACAGAGTAAGTTCAAATAGTACCCAGGACATATCTACCTTGCGATTGTTCCAGAGCACAGACAGACAGTGTTAATCATTCTCTGATGGCTGCTCTGAGCAATGGCTTTGGCGAGTGAGAAAAAGACAAATTCCCAGAGCTGAAAACTGAAAAGAAACACTGCACAATCATGGGAATTAAGGGGAGGGGGGAGACAGTCTTGGACTGAGTTATTACATATCTCCGGTGAAGTCGTTCAAGGACTTTCCAGCTGTGAGCCGCTACCGGAAAGTCTGCACCGAGATTCTCACAGGAGAACCCCGTGCGTCACCGCAGAGTGAGCCCAGGCTATGACTAGACTGACGGTTCTCGACCGGGGTCAGTTTTGTTCCCCAGAGGACATCACGGTGTCTAGTGAGATATTTTTGATTGCCACAGTTGCAACTAACCGGTAGAGGCCAGTGATGCTGCTAAATTTCCTGTAAATGCACATAACATCCCCCCAGTTCTGTACTCCTCTCCCCAAGAAAGAACTTATCAAGCCCCAAGGGTCAACAGGGGCTTCCCTGGTGGATCAGATGGTAAAGAATGTGCCTGCAACGCAGGAGACCCAGGTTCAGTCCCTGGGTCAGGAAGATCTCCTGGAGGAGGAAATGGCAACCTAATCTAGTATTCTTGCCTGGAGAATTTCATGGACAAAGGAGCCTCATGCGCTACAGTGTCACCTAAGAGTTGGACATGACTGAGCAACTAACACTTTAACACACTCAAGGATCAACAGTGTTGAGACTAGGAAACCCTGAGCAAAACACGCAGAAATGCAAGTTCATTGCTGTGAGCAACAGACAAGATTTGACACTCAGACCCTGGCCCCCCATCTAATCCTGACTCCTCTGTTTCTTATGATGGCACTTTCCCGTCTTTAAAGTCACACGTCTTCTCAGTCTCCAGCCTATGCTTCTTCCCCCTGACACTGAAAACACTTTTCGAGGTACTTCACAACACTGTCTAGCAACTCTGCTTTAATTCTCATGATAACTTCATGTGGGATCTCTGGTTATGATCCCCATTTTACACACCAGCAAACTGAGGCTCAGTGGGGTTACATAAATTGCCCAGTGGCACAGTGGCAGAGCCAGTTAGTCAAACCCTGGCCGCTGTGATTTCAAAGCATTCTACTTGCAAAGCTTAACTTTACGGCCTGGGTAGACATGCAGGTCACTGAATACTGAGCTTTGTCCTTCTTGGAAATGGAAATAAGCATGGTTTTATAAAGTTGCATGTGTTGAAGACAGAATGAGGAAGGATCCTTGAAAACTCAAGCAGATAATCCCTGGGGCAATTACACCCAGGGATTTCCTCCAGTTGAGTAGAAGTTGAACTGAAAGTGCCCAGACTTTCTTCTAAGACCCTAGAGTCTAGCTAGTTCTTCAGGGCTTGAATCAAATCCTCTTCCCATTCTACACCTTCCTTGCCTTCTAACCCATAGGTGAACTCTTCCCATGCAACCCTACAGTCCTCTTTGGTATCAAATTCCAGGTAACCTTTTTTGTTGAATTCAACCTAACAGCATTTCACCATAAGTTTTCTGAAATAGGAGTTCTAGAGTCAGTTTTTAGGGTGACTCTAAACAGATGACGCAAGAGTCATAAATGCTTAATAAATATGTATTGGACGCACTTACTCAACAGGTAAGTGACAGAGGTAATAAAGCTTGTCTTTGTATAAAAAGACTTCATACACTTGATCTCGTTCGATCTCATGATAACCTGTGAGGAGTCCAGGCAGTGTTATCCGATCCTCCCATGTAACTCCTCCTCCCATCTCTTGGCGTTATTATTATATTTTGGCTTAAAGTAGCAATTTTAATCTCTCTCAGGATACTCCAGGTTGACCAGGCTCAGCTGGGTCATTCTTCTAACTCAAGACCCAACTGGCTCATTCACATATATGGTGTCTTAGTGGCAATGATTGGAAAGGTTGCTTAAGCAGGTTTGTATTCCCTTCTCCTACTCTATGGGTGGGGATTAACTTTCTCGGTCACATTCTCTGCCTCTGATGAATAGGGAGGTTGAACTTAATCAATGGTTCACAACTGTGATTTTTTTTAAGAGGATCCCTTCACACAAAACTTTATACAGCACCTTAAGATAATAAACAGAATCAGGGTCAGCATGAAGGAAGGGCAGTGGGATAAGCGTGGTTCTAGGAAGATGGAGTGGGGGGCCTGATTTTGATCCATTGTGATGGTTTCCATTATTACTGCTGCCCCTTTGTCTAGGTCACCCATGCCATCACTAGCTGCCAGATATCTGTAGGCAGCCTAACATGGCAGTATCCCACAGAAAAAGATGTCCTTCTCAGTGGACTTCTCCACTGACCATGTGTTCAACTGCAGGGAACCTTAACTCCTCTCAAAGTTAGCAGGTATCTCTAACCTACTAACTAGTAGGTATCTCTGTACATACCTACTCTGTGGGTATCACTGAGTCATCACATACTATGCCAGGTTCATCCTCACCCAGAAGGCAGCCTTGAAAAGAGATCCAAGCCAACCTCACTTGCTCCTCTTATCTTGCTTCACCCCATCACTTCCCCGCTGTGCCCCCATTCCCACCCCTTCTTGAGGAACCCTCACATGCTGCCTTGCATACTGCCATTCTTCTGTCTCCCAACCCCTGGATAACCTCCCTCCTTGGAAAAACCAACTCTTTAACATTTATAAGCACAGGCTTTCAAAAGAAAAATCCTGTTCAGTTTCCCCATCAACTTTTCCAGATATGATCGTATGGTTCATGAGTAAGAACAGAAACATTATTCCCTCTTCACCTTCCCTGAGTGTAGGAAGGAAAAAACCCACTCATCTCTTCATTCCATTATTGCTTTGGTGATTAATCAGAAAAAGTTCGGTTTTCCTAAAATTCATTTTTTGTCTTACTGGTTTCTCCATCTGTGCCCCCACCCCCACCCCACTCTGCATTTCCAAGCTATCCACCAGGAAAACAAGAAAAAACATGTAGTTACACAAAAAAGCAGTTCTCCCTAAAGTGCACGATTGGGTCACGTGGAGGGGGGGGAGATGAATGTGATTCTGAGCTTGGAAATGTGCTTCTTTATGATTATTAATGCGGATGGCCTGGACGTGAAAGGATTTTGCAAACACAGCAGTTTAAAAACTGTATTTTCTGCCTTGTTTATGAGGCATCCATCTATACATAATTCAGTTCAAGGGTTGAGATTTTCTGTTATTACGTGCCAGGGATTATTTATCACAGTGGCGAATAATTTCCCAGGACAAATTATCCTCCTCTTATCATCCAAATGGACTTCCCTTCCGCATCACTCATGTCATGTTGAAATCGAAGGCCATAAAGTTGAAACCATGACATAAGTCTTCCTTCGGATGGCAGCATATGGTGTGTGTTGGTTGGGGTTTTTTTCAAAGCACCATCAAATTTCCCACTGTCAAAGACTAGCCTCCCAACTTGGTCTTCACTGGTGACTCTGGTGTCTGAAGCTAATAGGAAATTATGCACTCAATAAAATATGAGATTGCAAGAGAGAGACAAAGCCAAAGTAAGCAGTAGTCCACCAGAGGAGAACCCACTTTCAACAGCCAGCACTTCACGTCTATCATATTGATTGAAGCCATCCAGAGGTAAAAACACAAGCTTTGAGATACGTTGAAATTTAAGGACGACGGCTGAGGTGTCTGACTCAAAATATAAGATGAATGTCCACAAGTCAGTGCCGGACTGCCCTAAATAGGTTGAAAATCTGGCCAGTTGGAATATTTGTGTGAAAGGAATACAAACTCTAATTCGTGAACTTCTGCAAGGGCATCAGCACATTTTTCTTAATGACATAAGGAACTGTTTATTAACGTCCATGAAGAAGCGAAAGACAGATTTAAAAAAATCAAAATAGGGACTTTTGGGAAAATAAATTGGGAAAATAAAACCAGATTTCAGGAAACCTCAATTTTCCAAAAAAAAAAAAAAAAAAATACTGTTCTTTCGCAAAGCCAACACAAAAAGAGGTCCAAGTGGAGTCCCATGATACGATGCAACCTGAGAAAAAAATATTGGGTTGGCCAGAAAGTTCATTCGGGGTTTTCCATACGATCATACGGAAAACCCCAGATGAACTTTCTGGCCAGCCCAGTAGTAAGAAAATCAAAAGATACAAAAGCAAACAAAAATCACCCCAATTCCTAAAACTTTCTCAGATCAAAGAATGCTATGCATTCATCTTTCTAAGGATTCTCTTTAGACATGATCTGTCAAATCTTCTGAGGTACGTGCCTGTTGTTTTTGCAAAGGAGCGTGTGGCTCATTTTCCCTTCAATGGAACATGTTTTTCAGATCCCTCAAACTTGTTTTTCTGCTCCTCTTCCACAAATAGGCTGTGGTTGCTAGGATGCATCACTGAACTCCATCAGGGTCACAACCACACATTTTAGAATCAAGTACCATATTCCTGCTCAGAGAGTTCCGTGGACTTGCCCAATGTCACACATCCGATGACTGAAACAGAAGCACTGGTCTAGAGCCAAGAACCTTGGATGCCAGCCCTGGAGCTGATACCTGATAAGCGCTACCCCTTAAGATAAAAATCTCATGAGGTTTGTACACATTTCTATCTTCAGAAGCAAACGTTTCATATGACCCTTGTTGCTTTATGAGTCTTCCGCACCCACGGAATCCTAAAGCCAGTTTCCCCATGAACTGGGACCACTCTTGTAGTATCCTGACATCTGAAACCCCTTTACCTCCCATCAACCATCAAGCCCCTTGTGTCTTTAAAGAACTCTGCAAAATCTCTTCTCCTCCCTCTCTCCCTCCGTGATGAGGTGTGAGCCAGGACTCTGCCTTCCCATTTCGAGGATTAGCACAGGGGCTGTTAAGCAGAAGAACAGAGAGCGGTGTTCATCGGGGACCTGACTGGGTGTGCTAGAGAGAGTTCCAGCTGCTTAGCATCTGCGCCACTGTGTCATCCTCCATAGGTCCCTGCCTCTGTGTTTGGGACTCATTAGGATCTCCCTGCAGAGTCATCAGCTGCTGACGTGGGAGACCTCTCTGTGATCGAATATCCCTCCGCTCTAGTTTAACTATAGAAATGGGAGCAGCCAAGAGCCCAACCTGGTGGGCTCTGAGTGTGTCAGAAAGCCTCCCTCGTCCAAGATTAGACCCTCAGCAATGACCTAAGGTTTCTACCACCACACACATCACCCCAAGGAACCTCTGAGACAAGCACATTGAAACAGTATTCTGTTACCTGCTGAGGATAACATGGTCTAAGCCTTAGAGCTCTGGACAAAGAAGAGCTGGGTTTCTATCTCAGCCACAACCCGTGTGACAGATGTGAGTTTCTTGAAAGCATGTACTCTCCAAGGGTCATTTTCTCCTTGAAAATGCTATGAAACCTACTTGTCAGTTTCACAGAGTCGAGGTCAATCGAGAAATTAGATCATGGATGGAAAAGCAATTCACTAAGTTTGACTGACATAAAATATACACCTAGAGGAGTGTGCCTTTCAAAAGTGCACACCTTGGTGATTCCTCCACCCTGAGGACACCTGTGTAACCAACACCTATATCAAGAAACAGCCTGAGTTAGAAGCATCCTCACCCCCCCATCCAACACCTTCCCATCGAGGGAAACCACTACCCCATTCCAATGCTAAAATGAACTGAGCCTCGCTTTACACTTTACCGGAAGGAGAGCATGCAACATGTACTGCCTGGTGTCCCTCTCTTGCATTCCACTTCATGTTTGTTACATTCAACCACGTGGTCCTGAGCAGCTTTAACTGCTGGTTCTCACTGTCATATGATATCCCATTACAGTTCTGCCTCAGTGTCCACGCCGAGGGGACTGGTGCCAGGACCCTACTCCCAACACTGATACCCAAATCCCCAGAGGCTCAAGTCCCTTATATAACGAGGCACAGCATTTGCATATAATCTACCCACATCCTCCCGTATACTTTAAATCATCTCCAGATTACTTATAATACCTAATACAGTGTGTATGCTATGTCAATAGTTGCTGGCATGCAAGAAATCAAAGTTTTTCTTTTTTAAGAACTTCCTGGGATTTAAAAAATATATATATTTTTTCTGCAGTTGGTTGAATCTGCAGATGCAGAACTTGCAGTTGTGGAGAGTCACTGTATGCGAACATACGGATTTTTTTTCAGTTCATTCCTACTGATGGGAATGAATGACTAGTGCGGCTAAGCGCTTCATAAACTTATATGAGATATACAAGTGTAAGATACTATTACCATTACTGTAAAGCCACACCTAGCAGACACAGAGGCCTTGAGAGAAAAGCATCAAGCAGTGAAACTGTAAAGGGAAAAAGAAGATCCAGGAGGAGATGTTTTCTGGGTGAAGAGAAAATATAAGACGTAAGGCACGTCACCAGTGTGAGGTGTTGCCAAGTGTTTTAAGTGTAGCCATTTATTTCAGCAAGTATTTTAGTCCCTACAATATACCAAATGCTATATGGTAGTGCATACGATGCTGGTACTAACCCTCTAAGGGAGGAAGTATAGGTGTTCTTACCTCGACAATAAAACTGAAGCCCAGAGAGATGTGTACTAACCAGCTGATGGCAGCAACTAGAGCGAATTCATTCATTCATTCAACAAAGATTGCTTGAGCTTTCAATACAGGCTAAACACTATGCAATATGTTAGAGATAAAATATGCAAACAGGTAGAAACTCTCCTGTCATTTACTTTTTCTTGAAGACCACTGAACAGTCACCACCCAGGGGAATGGAGAATTAGAACATCACTAAGTGCTTAAAAAGCAGAGGTACACAGTGATTCCAGGCCACAGCGAGTGGATATGAATGGGAGTAGGGGGAGAGACCCTCCTGAGGAACTGAAGGTAGCTGGTATCTGAAGAATGTGCTGGAGTTGACCAGGTGAGGGGAGAAAGCGGCATATTTCCAGGGAGAAGGAACAGGGCAGGCATGAGAGGTTTAAAGAAGCATTGAAGAGACCTCGACTCAGAAGCCACATTAAGGAGACTGTCTTCCTGCTGGGAACAGTAAGAAGTCATCTTCCAGGAGATGCCATGAAATTCAAAAAGGAAATGTGAGCCAATGTATAATAGTAGTTATACAACTCAGCTATGGAAAGGATACTGAAGTCTGCACAACTGAAATTTTAAGAAAAAAAGAAAATATGCTTTGGATATGTTTGATGGGTCTTACTTGGAGAGATAAACAGTGGAGTCATTACTCACTTCACAAAACCATTCACCGCTTGCAAAAGGAAGGGGCAGGTGGGTTCTCTGTCTTCCAGATGTCCGCCAAGATCTCCTGAATAGGGGGCGCTGGTTTGGCTGCCCATACGCACACTGACTGGACTTCCCTGGTGGCTCAGTGGTAAAGAAATGGCCTGCCATTGCAGAAGACGCAGGTTTGATCCCTGGGTTGGGAAGATCCCTTGGAGGAGGAAATGGTAACCCACTTCAGTATTCTTGCCTGGAGAACTCCATGGACAAAGGAGCCTGGAGGGTTATAGTCCATAGGGTCACAGAGAGTCAGACATGACTAAGCAGCTGAGCACACACGAATGCACACCCCCTGGGGCAGCAGATGGGGAGGAAGTGGCCACCAGACAAGGAGAAGGAAGAGGAGTTTCTTGACTCCACGGCCTCCACTGGCCCTCAGGACTGTGCTTCTGTGGCCACCTGCATGACCTCGGAGTCACCTTAGGGATGTGACATGAAGTTTCAGGTTTTCAAAAGGGTTTGAGGTTTCTCTGGCTGCCAAAAGACACTAAATTTGAGAGGCAAACTTTGCATGGAGCTCCCAGAAGAAGGGGCAGTGCCTGGATTACACCCAGGTCTTCACCATGCTGTGAAGGGTCTTCTCATTTGATAATAAATGAAATTTTTTAAGTCATCGCTAAGTATTGCAAGGGCCTTTCTCCAAGAATATGAGACAACCCTTATGTTTCCTATCAGAAGGGAGAACAAAAATAAGGCTCTACGATTTCTCACATTAGAGCTGGTGTCATAGACTTCTCTTTTGCAGTGTTTGGCAACCTTGGTGTATTTTGCCTTTTTATTAGTTACATTCTCAAGCCCAGCAAATGTTTGCCTTCACAATGTGTTTTGAATTAGATTCATGAAACCTATAAAAAAAAATAACTGGCTGGAATTAAGCTAATAAAGTCCTAAAAGACTGACGAACTGCTGCGGTTATGAGCATCAAGTTTTTTTTTTTCTTTTTTGAATTCTGGTACCTGAATTGAATATATATTTTTGTAGAATCATAAACTCTTAGGAATGAAGAGAAGAATTAAAAAAGTTAATTGGTCCCGTATTCCATCTGATGTTCGTGTCCCTTCTACAATGGCGCAGGTGAGGGCTTTTATGATCTCTCTGTTGATCAGACACCTAGTTACTTGTGGTCCATCCACCTCATTTTGGATACCGACTCTGTCGCTCAATATATCATAATCTGGCCTCATTTTTCTGATTTTTCTCAATGATCATTATATGCCTTGCTGAAAGTCGGAGGTAGTGTAGCCTTAGATAGATCTCTCTAATATTCTGAAACAAGGAAGGCAGAATTCACTTAAGATGACTGATTCTACTGACTCTCAGTTATTATGACTTCATTTTCCAAGTTTCTTTTATTTGGAGTACAGTTGATTTGTAATGTTGTGCTAGTTTCCAGTGATTCAGTTACACATATATACATGCGTTCATTCTTTTTCAGATCCCTTACCCACAGAGGTTATTACAGGACTGAGTAGAGTTCCCTGTGCTATACAGTACTCCTTGTTGGCTATCTATGTTATATATAGCAGTGTGTGTTATGTTAATCCCAACTCCTAATTTATCCCTTGCCCCGTGTTTCTCCCAAGTTTCTTTTAAAGAGTCTATTTACAGATCTCTGAACATGAAGACAGTCAGCTGAATTTAAACTGCTACCTAAATAGAGGATAAGCATCTTCACATTCAAATCTTTTGACCTTCATTATTCATTCAGCAAACATTTACTGAGCCCTGCTGTGTGGGAACCATGTTGGATCCATGGAAGCAGAAATGGGGGCCATTTTTAGCCCTTCAAGAACTCGCAGGCCAGTATGTCACATGAATAAGTACTGGCAAGTTGACAATGTAGAGAATTAGCTCAGAGAGGATTGACTGGGGGTTGGGGACCGAGAGAGGGCACGGAACGCAGGCTGGCTGGTGGGCAGGAGGGAGACTCAGAAGAAGCTTGGATAATAAGAGGGACTTGTTCAGAAGAGGTGAGAGGATGAGAGAACGGAATTCCCTCCAAGGGTAACGGTTTTCACAAGGCAGGCCACACACATACACACAACGGAATATTACTCAGCCACTAAAAAGAATGAAATAACACCATTTTTAGCAACAAGGATGGATCTAGAGATTATCACACTAAGGCAGACAAAGACAAGTATTATATGATACCACTTACATGTGGAATTTAAAAAAAAATGATACAAATGAACTTATTTACAAAGCAGAAACAGATTCACAAATAGAAACCAAATTGATGGTTACCAAACAGAAAAGAGAGAGAGAAATTAAGAACTTGCGATTAGCAGATACAAAGTATTATATATAAAACAGAAAAACAAGATCCTACAGATTCATCTTTTCATAAACTATAATGGAAAAGAATCTGAAAAGAATATATATTATACCTCAATCACTCTGCTGTACACCAGAAACTAACACAACGTCGTAAACCATTGTAAACACTGTAAACCAACGTAAATGTTACATGTCGTGGCTCAGTCGCTAAGTCATGTCCCACTCTTCGCAGCCCCATGGACTACAGCACGCCAGGCTTCCGTGTCCTCCCCTGTCATGTGGAGTTTGCTCAAGTTCATGTCCATTAGTCGGTGATGCTATCTAGAGCATCTGTCGATGCGCCCATTGGGCTTCCCTAATAGCTCAGTTGGTAAAGAATCTGCCTGCAATGCGGGGGAGACTGGGGTTCGATCCCAGGGTTGGGAAGACTTCCTGCAGAAGGGAAAGGCTACCCACTTCACTATCTGGCCTGGAGAATCCCATGGACCGTACACAGGCCATGTGCTTGTGAAGAGTTGGACACAACTGAGCGACTTTCACTTTCACTTTTCATAGCAACCAGCTATCTTTCGATTTAAAAAAAAATGTTTTTAAAGAAATAAGCCTGCCCCTGTTTGAAGATAATAAGATTATCTATATAGAAAATTCAAAGAATTTCTAAAAACCACAACAACAGGTTAGTAAAGCTGCAAGATAAATGTAAAAAGTCAGCTGTATTTACAATTAAAATTGAAATGTATTTTCAGTTATAATTTTCATATATTTATTACTAGTAATTACCAAATAATTTTGAAAAAAAATAAACAGAAGGAATTACTGCCTCCCCCACCAAAAGAAAAAGGAGAATTGGGATCTCGAACACATCTGGATGATCTAGGATCATTCCCCATCTCAAGGCCAGTCACATCTTCAAAGTCCCTTTAACCATATAAGCAAACGTATTCCCAGGGCCCAGGGATTGGAGGTCGACATTTTTGGGTGTATTATTCATCCCACAATGGTTAGACTGTCCTGGTTGGAGCACAAGTGGGAAATGGAGAGCTCTAATATCTAGAAACATTGCAATCTGCACAGACCACAGTTTTAAAGCAAATGACCTGAGCCCTTCCTCAGGTCATGGACAAAGAAACAAAAGTCCAGAGGCAGAAGTGACTTATTTTAGGACCCGCACAATTTTACATAGAGTAGGAAATGTCAGCCCACTCCAGTATTCTTGACTGGGAAATCCCTTGGACAGAGAAGCCTGGTGGGCTATATAGTCCACGGGATCGCAAAAGAGTCAGGCATGACTTGGTGACTTAAATGACGAACCAATGCCAATTTTATGGAAGATCTAGGATTTGCATTCACTCCTGCTCCCATGTCCTTTCCCTAAACCCACTACTTTAAAAGGTCTTCCCGAGGACAACACCAACAACCATACAAGGCAGCCTAGTATTTAGTATGGTACAAGTCACGGTCAAGACCGCCACGACTCTTGCAAAGTGAAGGCATATATGAGGTTGCCTTGGATCTCGGAGAGCTGACATTCTGTTATGAATTGGCAGTCTTCCACCCTGGAAATGTCTTCGTGAAGAAAATCCTGGTTGCTCAATAGCTAACCGCACATCATGATGCAGAAGTCTGTGCTGTCCTAGTAAGGCCTGAAGACCCCCGGCAGCGTTCACAGAGACCAGAAGGCTGGTACATGGTCCAGACCGCTTGCTCTCACATTCTTGGCCTCGTGAGCAACCCAAGGGCTCCCTCCACACCTCCTCCCTCTTTATTTCACGTCATTTACTGCTTTTTCCCCTTAGTTTCAGATATGAGCCACAAGTTAAAGACTTTGCAAAAGACTAGAATCTCTGACATTTGGGGGATCTGGTGTTTATTAAATTGGGAGATTTAAACTGACTGTGATTTGTTCTTAATTTAGAGCTGCTGCTGCTAAATTGCTTCAGTCATGTCCAACTCTGTGTGACCCCATAGATGGCAGCCCACCATGCTCCCCCGTCCCTGGGATTCTCCAGGCAAGAACACTGGAGTGGGTTGCCATTTTCTTCTCCAAGGCATGAAAGTGAAAAGTGAAAGTGAAGTCACTCAGTCGTGTCCAACTCTTCACGACCCCATGGACTGCAGCCTACCAGGCTCCTCCGTCCATGGGATTTTCCAGGCAAGAGTACTGGAGTGGGGTGCCATCGTAATTTAGAGCAGTGACAGACAAATGCCTGAAGTGTGTGTGTGTGTTTGTAGAGCATCCAGGATCCAGGCACACTTGGGGGAGTAAACAGCTTAAAAATCCAGGGAGCCATGCGGCTGATTCATGTCAATGTATGGCAAAACCACTATAATATTATAAAGTAATTAGCCTTCAATTAAAATAAATAAATTAAAAAAAAAATCCAGGGAGCCATAAGTTGGAGGAGAAGAAACCTCAACACACATTTGAACTCTATGGGTGGCTGGCCACAGCACAGGGGCCCCCATGGTCCTGATGCGGCCACAGCTGTGGGCTCACGTCTGGAGACTCCTGCTGGACTAAAATGCCTTTCAAGAGTAAGTGAGTGGATTGTTTCAATCTGCTGATCTCTGGAAAGACCCTGAGTCTGCCTCAGGGGAGACAGACGGCTGGGCCACACCCCCTCCCCCTGGGCCCTGGGCCTCTCCCGACCATGCTGGTAATAATCACCTGGCCTTCTCAAGGTGCTTCAGATCACTTACACCCACTGTGTGCCAGGCACTGCTAAATACTTTATAAAAATCTCTTAATCTTCACAACCTCTGAGCTGGGTAATATCCTAGAGTAAAACGAATTTCACAGATGGAAGGAATCACAGCTCAGAAATGTTAATTGCCTGAGACCCTGGCAGGTGGTGTAAGGTGGGCTTTTAACATTAGGCTTATCTGACTCCCAAATCTGTATTCTCCTCCTACCCCAGTCATCACGTTTACTCGGTCTTTACCCTCAGGCTAAACGCTGTGGGTAAGCTATGAATATAGACGTAAAGTCTGCCCACCAGGATATCTGTCTGTCTCAAAACAGTACACTATTTACTTATCTTTTGAGTCAGCTAGTATTCAAGGAAGAACATCCAAGGATTCAAACGTGCATGGGATCAAGGAGCTGCCTGTCTGCGTGTGGAGCTTTACATAGACTGGGAGGAGGGGCCCACGGAGTCAATGAAGCAACAAGGAAATACAGTAAACAGCTGCAGATGCTAATAAGTGCTGCTGCTGCTGCTGCTGCTAAGTCGCTTCAGTCATGTCCGACTCTGTGCGACCCCATAGACGGCAGCCCACCAGACTTCCCCGCCCCTGGGATTCTCCAGGCAAGAACACTGGAATGCGTTGCCATTGCCTTCTCCAATGCATGAAAGTGAAAGGTGAAAGTGAAGTCGCTCAGTCGTGTCCGACTCTTAGCGACCCCATGGACTGCAGCCTACCAGGCTCCTCTGTCCATGGATTTTCCAGGCAAGAGTACTGGAGTGGGGTGCCAATAAGTGTTAGGAAGGACCTAATCAGGCTGCCACAGTGGAGACCAGCCGCTGACACCGTCCCACAAGGAAACACATCACTTTATAAGGTAACAAGCTTCACACCTCCGGAAGTATTTAATCAGAGGCTGGGGGACCCACAAATGATCCTTCCACTGAGGGAAGCCACAGAAGGTTGGGGGAAAGAGAGACACGTCAACTCGATTCCTGGTGATGCTCATTTCAACCAGGGGCAAGACGGGACCCTCCACAGGGTTAGAGGAGGGATTCTAGAAGAAAGGTGTTACACTGTTGATTATTATTCATGAAAACTGGGTTGGTGCCATGCAGTGGTCACGTGTGAGTGACGGTGATGGAGCGGGACACAATAGAGGAGAAACCCTTCCAGTGAATGCAAGGGGGAGGGAGGGGGACACTCTGAGGCCATCACAGCAATGGCAGGAAAGGCGGAGAACTCTGGGTTCAGGCCGGGTTCAGGCTCCACCGAGATCGTTATCGGATCCTAATCACTCAGCTCAGCAGAGCAGGGCCCACAGGAGAAGGTGGCTGGCCATCGACACACGTTGGGTCCCAGTGCCCCTTCAGACCAGACGAATGTCCGGTCTGGGCAGGAAACGGTATAGGCACTTAAGGAGCACTTCATCTTAAGAGGGGGAACTGTTTCGCTTTTGTCAAGCTGGTTAATTTGTCCCAAATGTTAAAACCCTCTCTTTCTCTTGAAAGATCAGAGTTCAAACAGACAGGCCAGGGAGAGTTAAACCAATCACCTCCTGGGTCTCTCCTCTGCCCCTGGGTCCCACCAGCACATTCCCATTGAGGACACATGAAGGATTTTCACTCGCAGAAGGAAATAAAGTTTTGGCATGAGCTGGGTCTAAATGGCAGTATTCTATTAAACATTTGGTGCAGCAGTTAATCTGAGTCCAGGGGAAAGGAACATCTATGGTTCAGCTCAAACCTCTCAGCTCCCCAACCCTGGTGATAATGTCCCCAGCTCGTGGTTTCAGACCTGAAATTAAGAGTTCTCAGATTTTTGAAAACCCCTTTCTGCAAAGAGGAAGAAAAGGAGGCGTGTGTATTTCAAATTTTTAGAGTCTGGCAAAATTCCAAGACTTATTAAAACACACACCCATACACACATGCATACATGCACACAGGCAGCGCCAAGCCAGGAATTCTGCTCCGCTCTTGACATGCTTTTTCTCACGTAATCCTTACAACACGCCAGGAGGGGTAGGGACCTAAGAGTATTATCCCCCTTCCACGTTAAAACTAAGAGAACCAAGGTTTCAGGAGATTGAACACACTGCCCTAAGTTCACTCAGATGGTAAGTGTGGGGCCAGGACTCGGACCAGTTCTGTCTCCCTCTAGGGGGCTGGTTCTCAACCAACGGGGCCAAGTCTGCCCCACCTCCCCAGGGGACTCTTGGCAACGTCTGGAGATATCCTGAGGGGCAGATACCACTTTCATCTAGTGGGTTAAGGCCAAGAGTGCTGTTCAATATCAGCAAGAGGCTTGAGATGGCCCCTGACAATGAAGAATCATCCGGCCCTACGTGTCAACAATGCTGAGGCTGAGAAACCCTGATCTAGAGGCTGTGCTGTGAAACATTACCTTCCACCTGTTTTTCTGTGTTCCTATTAATCCTTTCCTCTCAGCTCGCATCCCTCTAGGATTTATTTCAACCGCACTGGACCACATGTGGTTGCATGAAGCCACCTCTGAGCCTTCCTGCCATGAGATGAGAAACATCACAGCATCACTGTAACTGGCGTGGTCTTCTCTCTCGTATATTTTGAACTGGGAGACACCTCCAGTCTCAGGGACAGCAGTCTCAGATCCACGTTGTCTCTTAGGATCCTGACAGGAACCATGCGAAGTCAGAAATGACCCATTTAACAGCCAAGGCTCTGAGCTGCCCAAGGTCAATCTGCTAGGACGTCCCAGAACTGAAACGGCACAAGTGCCTGGACTCCCCAGCCCGCATCCTTCCCAACGGAGGAAGCTCTCAGGTTGTGGTAAGTTTTGTATTAATTGCAAGGCTGGCCTTTGAAGCTCCAGCCCCACCCCCAGTGTTCTGATCCAGGAAGTCCGAACTGGGGTCCAGGAATAGGCATTTCTGACAAGCTCCCAGTGAGGTCTTGATGTAACTGTCACAGGGGCCAAAATTACAGGAACGCCATGCTCTTAACGCTGGATGTGAAGTGCATTTAATCCCCAAAATAAGAGCTAAGATACCAGTTTTGTTTACTTCATAGTAAAAATGACAAGTGGGATGCAGACGAGCACACGTATGCGTATATACCTGGAGAGGAGACAGGCAGCCTCTAGGGTCTCAAGAGGAATGATATAAATGTTTCCTTGAACACCATAAGGATTTGAGTTTTCCACCCTGGTTTTGCCATTGAGAGCTTTCTGATCTTGAGGATTCTCCTTAGCCTCCTAAGCCTCTATTCTGTCGTCATTTACTATTTGCTAATGAAGCAGATGGATGAGATGGTTGGCCAGCATCACCAATTCAATGGACATGAACTTGGGCAAATTGAGTGAGAGAGTGAGGCACAGGGAGGCCTGGCGTGCTGCAGTCCATGGGGTCGCAAAGAGTCGGACACGACATAGTGACTGAACGACAATGAAGCTGACTGATGCTGAAGCTTCAATCCTTTGGGCACCTGATGCAAAGAGCCGACTCACTGGAAAAGAGCCTGATGCTGGGGAAGATTGAGGGCAGAAGGAGAAGGGGCGACAGAGGACGAGATGGCTGGATGGCATCACCAACTCAATGGACATGTGTTTGAGCAAACTCTGGGAGACAGTGAAGGAAAGGGAAGCCTGGCGTGCTGCAGTCCATGGGGTCGCAAAGAGTCAGACACAACTTAGCGACTCAAGAACAACAAAAGGAAACAGAACTAAAATGAAGTATCTGCTTTTGAGAATGGTATCAGCATTAGACATTTATGTATGGAAAGCACTTAACACAGTACCAAGATCCACTAAGCTCTACTTGATAACTGCTTTTGGTTCTCATTGTTTCCAGGAAGTGCGTGAATTGAGTCTGTTCAGCTTAACGCTCTGCAATGCCGAGCACACCACACTTCCCCTCTGGCAGAGCAAAGAGGACCGTATTCCAGCAGCAGCTGCCTGACGAGATGGAGCACGGTGCCCCGACCACGCATCCCCCACCACGCATTCCCCCTGCCCGCTGAACCAGAATAAGCAGCATCGCCAAAGCATCTGAAATATTTTTAAATTTATAAACATGCCTAGAGCAAGAACCCATCTTCCCGGCTCTGATGAGAGAGCGCCAGCCGCCCCCTTCCCTTTGTTTCTTTTTATCTGATTGGACTGAGAGCAACACTTTCATGAATGAACTGAAAGAGAGACGTCAAAATCTGGCCAGATGATCGCGATTAAGCGTTTTCCTCTGGAATGACGTGATTATGTCTGTCTGAAACCTCCACCCGAGTCAAAGGCGTTCAGCTCTATCGGACGGTGGGAGCTCCTCCGAGTCCCATCACAAACGGTGTGGGGGTCAAGCGGGGCACAGAGGTGCAGGGATGGGCGAGGTCTGGTTCCTGACCCGGGGCAGCGCAGGGCAGGGCGGCCGGACAGGCGGTCAACTTCATTTCCATCAACACCTATTCACTGAGCTCTCGCCCCTGACTAGGCACTCACAGAACAGGCAGGACGTAATAGCAACGGTGCAGACGTGAGCCTGGTCCTTGAGATGCTCAGAGCCTGCGTCAGTGTCAGAATCATTAGGAGGGGACATTCAACAAGATACCCAGCCAGTGCAACTCGCCACTGCCAAGGTCATGAACAAGGAAGGGCTGAGGAACAGTCAGAGACCAAGGGAGATCAGAGAGACAGGAGGACTTCATGCAATATGGTGTGCCGGAATGCATCCAAACACAGGACGTTTGCGGAAAAACTGATGAAATTCAAGTCTGGAACTTAGTGAACAGCAAGGTCAATGTCAGCTTCTTAGTTGTGATGAATGTGCTGCAGTGGGTGTTTTAACTTGTGGGAACTAATGGAAAAGCGAAATGTTAAAGGTGGGGATGGTGTGGTGTATAAGGGAAACCTCTTATTACCTTCACAACTATCCTGAAAATCTAAAACTATACCAAAATAAAATGTATGTTTTTTTAAATCACCGGGGATCTTCTTATACAAAGGCATACTTCTCAGTTCTCATCCTAAAAACTGTGATTCAGTGGGTCTTTTATTTCTTAGGTTGGAAGCAATAAAACCTGACCCCAGTAACTGTCCTTTCTGAGACTGGGATGTTCAGTTGTCCTCATTAGATGAGATAATGTAGGTTGTCCTGACATGAGATATCATAAGTTCTTTCAATTTATTTTCCTTTTAAAATTTAATTTAGACAGAAAAGCACTGGGTGTTTTAGGTTGGCGGAACGAATGGGCAAAATCTTTGGAGTTTTTTTCTATCATTTCCTTGCGTAATGATCCGAATGCCAGCGAGAGAATGCGACGTGTCACTTTCTAGCCCTCAATGAGACAGAGCCAAGCCTCTTCCATGATTACGCAGAATGCAAACAGGGGAGGAGAAATGTCCCCTGGGAAATGAGGATGCTGTTTCTAGACGGACCAGGAATAAATACTGGGCAGCCCAAAGAACAGGTGACCTCTCCTGCAGGCAGGCTGAGGAATCACGCATTTTAACAGGAACCGTCTCCTGCCCGAGTGATTCTCTGGCAAGGGACTGAAGGCTCTCACTCAAGAGCTGCTGGCTGAGTGGGGTAGACAGACCCCAGACATGATACAAAGCAGATGCTATTTGTCTTCTAGGGAAAGCAGAAAATGTAATAGGAACCCAAAGAGAGAGATGGATCTTGCCCACAGAGATGAGGATAGGCACTATAGAAAAAGTGGTGATGTACTGGGTCCTGAAATATGGCTAAGATTTCAGAGGGTGGGGAGGAACAGTGTGAAGAGCTCCTTATTCATATTTTTCTTCCAAAATTAAAAATAAAGATCAGAGCAGGGGAGAAGAGGAGCCGTTGTGGTCCAGGGTGGCTGGATGCTGGGGGTGGGTGGGGGCGCATGTGGCCAGAAATGGGAGTAAAGAACAGCCCATCCCAGCAGGAGGAGGGTCCCACAAATGTCCCGGAAGGTGCTGCCCTGTTCCTAAGTTCTCCGCAGAGCAGTTCACTCAGGCCTTGCTACGCCCAGGCCTTCTGGTTCCCACTTGTGCCTGGGGAGGTTACCAACTCCCCTCCTGAGACTCTAAGAGGACCAGACTGGAGGCAGGGAGATAGGAAGGAGGGTGGCAGGATAGGACTCAGGACAGGTGATGGGGCCTGAGCTACAGTTAGTCGCCCTGGGAACTAAGGAAGGTGGGAGACTTGGCAGAATAAGGATGGCATGAGTTGGAGATTGGGTGGCCATGAGAAATGAGGGCGGGAACACTTCTGACTTCCCCTTGGGGGATTAGCGGTAAGTAGGTATGCTTTGCTATGGAGATGCCGCAGGTATGAGGTCTTGGAGCTTGGCCTCCATGCTCTGGGCAATGTCAGCAGGGTGGGATGCCAGAAGAGCTGTCCAGAAGAATCTAAAGAGCCAAGGTCCTTGCTGGGACAATGAAGTTGAGTTTCAAGGAAACGCAGAATTCAAGGGCTGGTCAGTGAGGTCTCCTGTCAAGACTCTCACACTCTGTTGTCAGAATCAAGCTGAGGAAAGAGGGTGAGAAATGAGATATGAGTGGTAAGTGAGTCCACAGCTCTGTGATACATGACTATATTCCCGACAGGAGTTTCAACCCATTTTACAGATAGGAAAACTGAGGTCCACATAAGAGACACTGGTGTGGGGTCAAGAAATATCTATCAAGTGCCTCTATTAAGAATCAAAGGTACAAAACTGCTCTTGAAGGGCATAGAGTCAAGTAGGGAACCAGACATGAAATAAATGAATATAAAACATAATGCCAGGCTGTTTCTAGAAAAACAGTGTGGTAAGTTCTGGGCAGAAGAGTAAGGAAATGGGCAGGCATGCAGACAGACATGCTGTCACACTGAGTTTCTCCCTTCTGATTCAGGATATCAAACTTGGTAACATTTAAGAGAAAGATAATCAGATTACTTAGATCATACACTGTGAGTTAACCAAGTAGAGTTCAGATCACGAAGGGAATATCTGCTGATGAGTGAGAACCATCAAGTCAACTCGAGTCCGAGACCCAGGGTTGAATCTCAGCGCTCTGCTGTGTGACTCTGTGCAAGCTCCTTAAGCTTTCTGAACATCAGGGGCTTTATCTATAGAGTAGATATACGGATGCTTTGAATGTTTATGCTGAGGATTAGGAAAAACACACATAAAGTGTTGGTAAAGATCTTCTTGTAGGTGGTCATATAAGTTGTTAAAAAAAAAAAGTAGAAACTTCCATTTCCTCTCCTTGGAAATGAGTCTGAAAACCCAGCCAGCACTGTCTACTCTTTCTCTTGACAATTTAAATTGAATTAAGTGGATGGGGATGATTTCATGTGAATACTGTAACTCAGAAGAAGCCGAGTATTACATCCTGCTATTTCATCCCGTAACAAGCCTTGGTTTCTGCAGTTGCTAAGATCTGACTGTCTCATTAGTCCTGCAATCCAATGAGCTAGTCCTCAGGCTTCCAGGACATTCATTTTGCTCATTACCCAGAGAGGCCGCTTCTAAAAAACCCTAACTGATTCACTAATATTACTAATATAATGAGGAGTGTTTGTACCCCCAGTATGGAATAAAATTACCACAAATCATTATTACACTAAGTATTAGTGTTATCTTTATCCAAAGTAGAAACTTGAATCTGACGCCTTAGACCACTCGGCCATTCCCTGGTGGCTCAGACGGTAAAGCATCTGCCCGCAATGCGGGAGACCTGGGTGCGATCCCTGGGTTGGGAAGATCCCCTGGAGAAGGAAATGGCAACCCACTCCAGCACTCTTGCCTAGAAAATTCTATGGATGGAGAAGCCTGGTGGGCGACAGTCCATGGGATCACAAAGAGTTGGATATGACTGAGCAACTTCTCTTGTTTTTTCTTTTATCCAAAGTATCAATAAAAATCTTAACTGGACCCTAGATTTGGGGATGATGGAAAGAGGTTGGGTCTCTACATAGATTAATAGATACTAGATTTTACCTCTCCCACCCAGTCCCATCTCCCATCATTGATAGCTGAGGAAACACCAAATGCTTTGCCTAAAATGCAAAAGACACTTTATCAAGATCTTGACCTTGAGAGGAAAGACTAAAGCTTAAATAACTTTCCTGCATGCCACAATGGACACTGAAAAAAATCCTGGATTTGAATGCTCATCCCAGAAGCACAGATCTCATAGGGAGAGAAGTGGGAACCCCAGAGATGCAAGGGTGCTAAGACTGGAAGGGCCTTTGTAGATCCGTCAAAGATCCCGTGTTTCTTGGACATGCATGTCTATCCCACGCCAAAGTCTGATTATATTGCCTTCTACTGCTGTGCAATGAGACTCAGAGATTGTTATGTTAGACGAGAATACACACAAATATCCAAAGATGTTTGTGGTCTCTTGCTTATCCTTAAGAATTTTCGCTCTTCAGTTCAGTTGGCTCTAGCTCTGTCTGCAGCTGTTCAGAGTTGACACCAACCCATATTACAGATGGGAAAACTGAGACCCAGATGGAGGCCCTGGTCTAGGGTCACAGTAAGCAAGAATCAGGGCCAATATTAGAGCCAGATCTCCTATTCTTCTAGCCCAATTAGGGAGATAAGCATTCAGGGCAGAAGAAAATATTGTGGTGGCTTTTGTTTGCTTTTGCTTTAAACCAAACATGAATATTTTTTGCAGATACGCTCTTTGGTTTTCGTTCTGTAATTTGGAGAAGGAATTACAGAAGGAATGCGAGCCATGCTTTTCTGCGCTGTGTGGCTTTCTTCATTCCCCAAGTCTCTGCCCGTGGCTGATGCAGGGCACACTGTGGTCTAATGATGCAAACTAAAATGACTGTTGTTTGTTTTGTTTTTTTTTTTTTTTAATCAAGGGCTGCTGGGTTGCTGGGCAAAGTTGAAATTTCTTGAATGGGCTTTGGTAGAAGAAATCTGAATCATCAAATATAATTCTAAATAAGATCTGTATCCCCTGGAGGCCTGGGATGAGAGCTCCATGAATACCCTACAAACATATCTTTTACCAGCTTCCTTCCACTTGAATCACCAGCCAATTAAAATCTTTGCCATTCTTTTTTTTTTTAATTAATATTGAAGATAACCCTTGAGACATATGGGTGTGTTTTCTTTATGCTTTATTGTGTCCCTCTTAAATAACTTTTAAAGAATCCACCTGCAATGCAGGAGACCCCAGTTCGATTCCTGGGTTGGGAAGATACCCCAGAGAAGAGATAGGCTACCCACTCCAGTATTCTTGGGCTGCTTTCCTGGTGGCTCAGACAGTAAAGAATCTGCCTGCAATGTGGGTGACTTGGGTTTGATCCCTGGGTCAGGAAGATCCCCTGGAGAAGGGCATGGCAACCCACTCTAGTACTCTTGCCTGGAGAATTCCATGGACAGAGGCCTGGTGGGCTACAGCCCATGGGGTTGCAAACAGTTGGACCTGACTGAGTAACTAACACACTCATAAATAATTCTGATTATATCTATATATAAATGTTTCCTCCTACATTTTCCTTTTACTCTTTCCTATGAAATTACATTATTGTGAACTCTTCCCAGATGTCATTTAAGAGAGCTGCATAATTTTTATCCTTTAACAGTTTCATAATCATACTTCAGTTGTGGGTACTCTAGATCGTTTTTGTTTTTTTGGCTAATAATTTAATTAATAAATATGAGCATTTTTTTCTTAGTCCTTCCAATAGATTATAAAAATGGAATAGCTGACGTGCCATTTTCCCTGTAAGGTGTGAATGTGGCCATTTTAGCTTCTTCTTGCCAGCCTTGAATTCCATGGACTGGATAGTCCATGGGGTCACAAAGAGTCAGACACGACTGAGCGACTTTCACTTTCACCATTCACATTGCCAGCCTTGGTGAATTTCATTGGAGAAAAAAAATGACGATTAATCTATTGAGAGTTCACCTGTCTTCTGTTTACTCCCTGAGCTGACCTTTTATCCAACCAGTTACATTCCTTCTTTGGTGAATACTTCTCTGTGCGCATGTGTTTAATGATCAAAGACTGTAACTGTACATTATTGAGAAGTATAGAGCAAAATACAATTACTGGAGGACAATTGCTCTATAATATTGTGTTGGCCTTGGGCATACATCAACACAAATCAGCCACAGGTGTACACGCGCCCCCTCCCTCCTGAAACCCCCCTCCCACCTCCCACCCCACCCCACCCCTCTAGGTGGTCACAGAGCCCTGGTTTGAGCTCCCTGAGTCACACAGCAAATTCTCCCTGGCTCTCTGTCTCACCTGTGGTCCTGTGTAGGTTCCCAGCTCTTCTCTCAGCTCGTCTCACTCCCTGCTTGCCCGTCTGTGTCTGCTGCTGCCCTGCGAGTAGGTCCAGCAGCAGCATCTTTCTATGGTGAACACTTTTCTCTTCTGCTGTCCTTCCATCTTCCAAGGCCCCCTCCTGACATCCTACGCCTCTCATTAAGGGTTCTGATTGTCCCCTAAGCACAAAGGATTTCTCGTCCTATTCTACAGTTCTGAGAGCCTAGAGTATAGTCGAATCACAGGAATTACATGTGGCTGTAATGAAAGCACTCGGGTAGAAGTATGATCTTTCCAAAGAGAGGATGAGCACAGCTTTGCTGCTCGTCCACAGGGACACAGTGCACGCGCGGTCAGTGAAGGGAAGAAGGAGAAGGGCAGAAGGCAAGGCAGGCTCACCTCCTTCTGTCATCGCCTCGCCTTCAGGAAGCTGGGGACCACAGCAAAGGAGAGACACCAAGACATCCGGGTCTGTGATCTGAGTAAGCACCTGCACTCCACTTTCACCAAACTCACAGGCTACCCTTGAGGTGTCGACACTGCCTCCTTGCAAACTACAGCTGTGACCTGGCCAACCTCTGAACACCTTGAAGGTTTTGCAGAGCCAGGGCTAAGTCATTGAAAGAAACCTACAAGGTACTCTTGGGATGAGCCAACTGCTGAATAAGCCAGATTTGCAACATAAAAGCCAATCCCATGGTAAACCACAGTGCAGAAAATGCCACATTTGAAACAAAACTGAAAGCTCATGAATGAGTTCTTCGAGCTGATCGTCATTTTCAGGGACACTTGTCATCGTCAGTTACATAAGAAGTTTTCTTTTCCATCTTCTTTATCGTATCTCACCAATAAGCAGAGGGTAATCACGCTTCCAGATTATGTTAACTACACTGAGTTCTTCCTAGACCTAGATGTGGGAAGAGAAATCATTCCAGCCTGTTGTTTTTAATTAACCTCTTGTCCTCTAGGCTTATCCCATCCCAGAAAATGAAAGCCATATATTTTAGCACATGTGTGCCAAATTCTATGTGTAATACAGTGGAAAATCCCTGGCAATAAAGAGAGAAGTTCTAAAATGACCCACAGTTCCCTGGGTCCCCAGAATCCTCTAGTTAACAATTTGCAAACCTGCAAACTTTCTTTAAACCTTACTTGACTCTCAGACCTCACAGTGTATCTCAAGGCTTCCTGAAACAACCCCACAGATCCAGTTTGTCGATTATCACAGGACCAGGGGTGAAGGCCAGGAGGAGAGTCTGTTGCTTCAGGAACAGTGATGTAAGGAATCTGAAACTTATATCCATTAGAGAACTTGAACCGTCATTCCAAAGACCAGTGGATCCAGAAGTCTGATAGAGTGAGTGAGTGAGTGATTGCATGTGTGTGCTGGGAGAGAGGCAGATTGAAGACGGCAGCTCTGAGTTAGTTGGCCTAACGCCAAACCCAGCAGGAGAGACCATTAAGAGTCCACCATCTACTTTAATGCTATGACATAATTTGCTATGACTTGCCCACCCCCAAGTGAGGTGTTCTGTTTTTTTTTTTTTTAAGATGTAGATATGGGGACTTCCCTGGTGGTCCAAAGGCTGAGACTCCATGCTCCCAACACAGCGGGCCTGGGTTTGAGCCCAGGTCGGGGAACTAGACCCCACGTGCATGCTGCAACTAAGATCCTGCCTGGTGTAGCCAAATAAATAAGTAATTTTTTTTTAATGTAGGTATATGTTTTGTCCTTACATAAGGAAAGTAGGTTGGAAGATATATTTGGGGTGGGGGGCAGTCAGTGTCCTAAAATCACACACTCTAAACACTATGGAGCTCTTCTTTGGAACCATTTCTATGGAATGGAAATAATGACAGCCATATCTAAAAGCTAAGCAGTGAGTGGGAAAGCTAGGATGTGAACTCAGCTTTTCCCAGGACATCAGGATCTGTGAGACCATACTCTCCATCCAATATTGATAACGACCCCTCTCGTGTGTAGACTGCTTTAAAGGCTTATGTTTTCCTACACATTGTCTCCGACAGTCTTGTCAGGAAAATTGTGACCTTTTCACCCTATTTTAGAAAGGAGGAGAGGGAGGCTTGGAATTGTGATGCTTTATTTGGGAAGATAACTATGGGCAACACAGAAATACAGTGAGCGAAACAGCGATCTGTCAGCGTGGAGGTCGCATCCAGTCTTCTGCTTCACACCTGGGGACACCATCCCAGCATCTGAGGGTGCGGCCAAGGCTCTGACGGCCCCGCCTCAGTCCTCCATAGCCCCTCTCCACCCCTGCAGCCTCCAGTCTCTACAGCTAGCCTCAGGGAACTCTCCTCAGCCCCTCTGTGTCACCATAGGATCCGTAAGCACTGGGCTCCCCCATCCACGCTCTTTACCCTCTCTGGAACTTCCAGGTTCCTACCACACCTCCTCCCATTTCCATCTGGGGAATCTCCACACCCTTCCTCTCTCAGTTTGCACCTCTTCCTTGAGGAGGACTTCCCTGAAACCCACAAGTGCAGACAAGAAGCCTCTCCTTTCTCCAACCCTACTCTTCCCTGACACAGCACTGTGTGGGCAATACTGTGATAGACTCTTTATTTCTCTATATCCCAACCATAAGCTTAGAATCTTCAGGAAGATGAGGGCTGACTCACAATGAATGGGTCCCAGTGATATGGCTTTTAGAGTGTCTAGCCCTTTCTCTGATAAGGTGATGTAAAGAAGCCCTGGGGAAGTTAAGGGGGACTGTTTGGATGAGGTAAGGCTCGAGTCTGATCTTAAATGGTGGACTGGAATTGCAGAAGGAAGGGGAGAGGAAAAGACATCCCCAATTTGAGAAATAGCATCTGGTCTCTGGAGCGTGGCATTTCCGTGGAACAGGGAGGAGCTTGGTCAAGCTCAGGAGGCAGCTCAGGACTTTGTGTTAGAGCCCATGCTCTTTCCAAAGAGAGTCCGGCATAATACGCACCCTGCTACCATGCTGATTTATCTATCAGTTCGAGTAGCTCTTGTGTGGAGTCTTCAGGGTTTTCTGTGTATAGTATTAATATCATATGGTCTGCATATGGTGACAGTTCTACCTCTTCCCTCCCGATTGTGGATACCTTTTTTAAAAACCATATTTTTTATATGGACCATTTTTAGCCTTTATTGAATTTGTTCTAACATTGCTTATGTTCTGGGTATTTGGCCACGAGGCAGGTGGGATGTTAGCTCCCTGATCAGGGATTGAGCCGGCACCCCCTGCATTGGGGACGCATAGGAAGAGCAAGGCTAATCAGTAATTCAGGTTGTTTTTCTCTGAACGACAGCCCTGAGACGAGACGGGCTGTTAAATCCTTAATAACTGGTTCCTGATGGAGGAGCTCTGGCTCATCGACAAATGGTGTAAACATTCCCACAGTGTCCACTTGCCGTGACGTACATACGTGGTGTGGCTGAGTTGACGCCATCAGCGTAACACCTGTGAGCTCAGGGTCGGGAGGAGTCAAGCACGGCTGCTCCTGTGACGGGGCAGGAGCCAGCGGCAGCACATGGCCGGCCCCGAGACCCCGAGGTGGGGCCCAAGACGAGAGCAAAGGGAACTGGCCCCGGGCCCCTGGGAGCCCTTCTCTGCTCAGATGCTCAGCAAGCACTACAGGTCCGCAGGAAGCGACTGACGACGCTAGTGTGCAGGATGGATGTAAACAGAGCAACTTCCCCTTCTCAAGCGACCTCCAGGCTATCTCATTTCATCCTCAGGGATACTCAGGGGAGTAGCTATTACTTTTTCAGACGAGAAAACAGAGGCATAGAGAGGTTAATTTATTTGTTCAAAATCACAGCACAAGTAGGTAATAAAAGGAGAAGAGACTGAAACATACGTGTGTCTAAGACCAAAACCCCAGTTCTGCTTCTCCTCGACGTCTCTGCCTACAGAACTGGAGTGAGGGGTTAGCGGTGCTGGAAGGGGCTGACCTTAATGAGAGAAGTGGGGGGAAGTTAAAGCCTGGTACCCACGAGTATAAACCTAACCCATATACACCACACAGGCTGAAACCCATAATTCACACCAAACAGCAATGTTATAGAGCCCACCCCCATGCCAGATTGCTAATACAATTTTCTTCTAACCTTTGCCCTAGATTCCTGAAAGAAAAGAAAATGATAAAGCAATAGGAAAATGAGTTATATCCATTTCACAATAAACTCTGTACATTGGACATGTATCTAAAATAGAAACACAGCTCTTGGCCCAAATCTCCCACTTCTCAATCCTGCATGACTGTTCCCCCAGTCACTTAACATTGCCCAAACCAAATGTCCCTGATCACAGCAGCCCAAAGGGAGAATAAGGTTTCACATTTGATACAGATTGCACCACCATTCTCAACAAGCACACACTGTGATGAGACGACATTCAGAGGGATGATGTATTTGCAGAGCTATCAAAATACAATATCTTGTTCATACCATTGCTTCTTTTTCCCAGTAAAAATGGACAGCAATGAGGTCAAACCAGTCAATCCTAAAGGAAATCAACTGTGACTACTCATTGGAAGGACTGATGTTGAAGCTGAAGCTCCAATACTTTGGCCACCTGATGCGAACAGCTGACTCATTGGATCTTTCCTGATGCTGGGAAAGATTGAAGGCAGAAGGAGAAAAGGGTGACAGAGGATGAGATGGTTGGATGGCATCACTGATTCAATGGACATGAACTGAGCAAACTCCAAGAGATGGTGAGGGTCAGGGAAGCCTGGCGTGCTGCAGTCCATCAGATCGCAAAGAGTTGGACACGACTTGATGACTGAACAATACCAGCAACAAAAGATGGAGAAATCAGTTAATCGGTTACCTGTTGATGTCTAGGGTCTCAGAGACATCCAGACTAGGATCTGAGATCTCCATTTCAGAGGGAAAAGCTTGCTGCTGGAAAATATCCAGGGTGCCAGAAGGAGAGGTGGGACTTCCCTGGCATGCGGGGGACAGGAATCTGCCTGCCAGTGCAGAGGACACAGGCGTGATTCCTGGTCCAGGAAGATCCACGTGTCATGGAGCAACTAAGCCGGTGCGCCACAACTACCAAGCCCACGTGCTGCAACTACTGAAGCCTTCGCTCCTAGAGCCTGTGCTCCACAACGAGAGAAGCAACTGCAACGAGAAGCCCACACCCCGCAGTGAAGAGCAGCCCACGCTTGCCCCAGTGAGAGCAAGCCTGCACACAGCAACGATGACCCACTGTCAAAAATAAATACATAAGAGTTTAAAACAACAACAACAACAACAGAAGAAAGGGCAAATAGCCTAAGATCACGGGCATTCATCATCACAACGCAGAGTCCACCTTGGGTGGGGTGGAGGCCAGACCAGGAGATGGCTACCAAGAGCCTCAGTTCCTGGCTGGTGCTCATGCCTCTGTGTAGCTCCTTCCTATCACGGACAGGGCTGCTCTGTGCAATCAGCACATGCTTAGTTGCTTCAATCATGTCCAACTCTTTTGTGACCCCATGGACTGTCGCCCACCAGGATCCTCTGTCTATGGGATTTCCTAGGCAAGAATACTGGAGTGGGTTGCCATTCCTTCTCCAGGGAATCTTCCCAACCCAGTAATTGAACCCGTGTCTCCTGTGTCCCCTGCATTGCAGGTAGATTCTTTACCACTGAGCCACTGGGGAAGCCCCCACTTTGGTATAACCAGTAGGATACTGTAGAAATGATGGCATATGCTTTCAGAGGTGAGGTTATAAAAAAAACATGGCAGTTTCTCCTCTGGCCTCTCTTACTTAGATCACTCCTTCTGGAGGAAGCAACTACCATCCCATGAAAACACAGCAGCCCAGCAGAGAGGTCCACACAGGGCGAGGAACTGAAAGCCCTGGTCAACGGTGAGCACCAACTTGCTAGGGATGAGTAAACAATCTTGGAAACAGACGGGCCCCAGTCGCACCTTCAGATGACAGCAGCCCCAGCTGACGTCCTGAATGTAACCTCACAAGAGGTTTCTATAATAAGTTGCTCCCAAACTCCTGACTCACAAAAACCGTGGGAGATGACACAGGTCTATTTTTTAATCTGCTAAGTTTGGGGGTAACTTGTTACCCAGAATATGTAACTAGTACAGATGGTGGTGATGCTACATAAGCCCAGACTCTGAGGCTGGGATTCAAGTGCACACAATTTATTGAGGAAGAAACCTGTACAGAACGGATAAGACAGAAAAGGAATAAGAAAAGACTGAATAAGGAGGTAGACTTGGGTATGTTTCGGCCCTGCCCTGGTCCAGGAAGGCTCTGGGGCAAAAAAGGTACCACTGGTTTGACTTCCTTGAAACGAGGGAATTGGGCGGTGGTACCCACGCCTCCATCAGCTGATGGGGGGTTGTTCCCTTTAGAGATGACTTCCTGAGTAAGGCAGCTCTTACCAGTGGGAGGAAATTCTCCATCCACTGCAAGGGGGCAGATGAGAGCCAGCTCTCCCCAAGCAGGGAGAAGGGTCCCCCTGTTTGGTGAGAGGGCTCTGGGTGGGGCTCCACAGCCCTGTAGCCAGTGGGAACCGTGACGTGACTTCACCGCCCTGTGGGTCTCCCCATTTTACTTCCCAGCAGGCTAGCCCTGCAGGACTTCATCTCCCAGGCAGCTGTTCCTTTGCAATGCATACTCTTAAAAAACAAAACCAGCTTTTTATTTTGTATTGGAGCAGAGCCAATTAACAATGTTGTGACAGTTTCAGGTGAACAGCAAAGGGACTCAGCCAATCACACGCATGTATCCTTTCTCCCCCAAACTCCGCTCCCATCCAGGCTGCCACATAGCGTTAAACAGAGTTCCCTGTGCTCTTCAGTAGGTCCTTGTTGGTCACCCATTCTAAATACGGCAGCGTGCACATGTCCATCCCAAACTCCCTAACCATCCCTTTCCCCTGCCCCTTGCCCGCACCAACCCCGTCACCCGTAAGTTTTGTTGTCTGTGAGTCTGTTTCCATTACATAGATAAGATCATTTGTAGCATTTCTTTTTGGATTCCTCATATAAGGGATGTCATTCGATATTTCTCCTTCTCTGACTTACTTCACTCAGTATGACACTCTCTAAGCTCATCCATGTATTCAGTGCTTATTCTTTTTTTTTCTTTTATTTGAAAAAAAAACTATTTAATTGGAGGATAATTACTTTACAATACTGTGATGGTTTTTGCCACACATCAATATAAATCAGCCCCAAGTATACATATGTCCCCTCCATCCCGAACCCCTCTCCCACCTCCCTCCTCACCCCAGCCTTCCAGGATGTCCCAGAGCATCAGCTTTGCGTACCCAGCGTTGTCCATCAAACTTGCACTGGTCGTCTATTTTACATATGGTGATGAATATGTTTCAGTGCTGTTCTCTCAAACCATCCCACCTTCTCCTCCTCCCACTGAGTCCAAAAGTCTGTTCTTTACATCTGTGTCTCCTTTGTTGCCCTGCATGTAGGATCATTGGCACCATCTTTCTAGATTCCATATATATGTATTAATATATGGTATTTGTCTTTCTTTTTCTGACTTATACGCCCCGAGGAAATCAGAATTAAAAAAGACACATGCACCCCAGTGTTCACTACAGCACTGTTTACAATAGCTAGGACATGGAAGCAACCTATATGTCCATCTTCAGATGAATGGATAAGGAAGTCGTGGTACATAAACACAATGGAATATTAATCAGCTATTAAAGGGAACGCATTTGAGTCAGTTCTAATGAGGTGGATGAACCCAGAGCCTATTATATAGTGATTATTCTTATAGACACTTGTTCCTTGGTAGAAAAGCTATGACCAACCTAGACAGCATATTAAAAAGCAGAGATATTACTTTGTCAACAAAGGTCCATCTAGTCAAGGCTATGGTTTTTCCAGTAGTCATGTATGGATGTGAGAGTTGGACCATAAAGAAAGCTGAGCACTGAAGAATTGATGCTTTTATGCTGGAGAAGACTCTTGAGAGTCTATTGGACTGTAAAGAGATCCAACCAGTCCATCCTATAGGAGATCAGTCCTGTGTGTTCATTGTAAGGACTGATGCTGAAGCTGAAACTCCAATACTTTGGCCACCTGATGTGAAGAACTGACTCATTGGAAAAGACCCTGATGCTGGGAAAGATTGAAGGCAGGAGGAGAAGGGATGACAAAGGATGAGATGGTTGGATGGCATCACCAACTCAATGAAGATGAGTTTGGGTGGACTCCGGGAGTTTGTGATGGACAGGGAGGCCTGGAATGCTGCAGTCCATGGGGTCGCAAAGAGTTGGACACGACTGAGTGAGTGAACTGAACTGAATTCTTATTTAGCAGGTTCTTTTACCCACTTGGAACCAGGGATGGGTTAAGATTCCTGTAGGTTTCAGAAGCATGAGTATATGGTTATGTCCCAGGAAGAAAATAAAGGAGTAGAAAGAACAGGCGATGTGAATCTGTGCAGAGATTTCCTGCAGATTAACAACGAGAAGTCCGATATCCTTGATACTCTGCATGTTGAGAAACCGCCACCCTCAGAACAGCTCTAAGGCTTTGCGTCCCCCACACCCCACAGTGAGACCACCATGTCCCAAACTGCGACAACATTCCCCAGCTCCCCTCTCTGCTCCCTTCTCCTTAGCACTTAGAAACATCAGGTGCATGAACTAGTGAATAGGTCATGTTCCCTACAAAGCTCCGTGGAGGTGGGAATTTTGTCTTTCTTGTTTCCTGTTCTATTCCTAGCCCTTGAAATAGGTTGGCACATAGTATATGCTTCCTCGGTATAACACATGAACAACGGGTTGCTTCACACTTGTGTTCAAATACAGGTCCTGCTACTTACCAGCAGCCGGCGTCTCGAACCATGAGCTCCCTGGGTAGAATCTGGCATGCCTTCAGACCTCTGGGGCCTCGGGGACTCCGGTGTTAATGGGCTACCTTTCTATTTCCCCTACTTGTCCCTCTTCAGTAGCAACATCTCATGTCTTCCTTCGAAAGAAAGTATATCTACTCAAAAGATGACTTCAAGAGCAGATTTGTGGTGGCAGAGTGGGAGAGAGGGAAGGACTGGGAGTCTGGGCTTAGTGGTGCAAACAACTACATTTGGGCAGATAAACCAGGTCCTACTGCATACAACAGGGAACTACATCCAATTTCCTGGGATCAACCACAGTGCAAAAGAATATTGAAAAAGAGTGTAAATATGTGTATAACTGAGTCACACTGCTGTCCAGCAGAAATTAGCACACCACCGTAAATCAAATGTACTTCCATTAAAAAGAAGAAAGAGATGATTTGCAATCAGGGAGCCTGCAAAAACAGCCGTGCTGAGTCTTTCTGGGGGAGCCCTGTGGAATGTGCAATGCCCCAGCTGCCTCAGCTGTCCCCAGCACTAATGAATTATTTCCATCTTTACCATCAGCTGGAGTCACAAGTGAGAGTATTGTTCTTGGACAAGAACATGCGTCCTCGAGAAACTCGCACTTGGGGTGACCTCACCCTCAGGTCAGACTGTCTGTGTCTCTCTGGGGCAGACAGAAGGCGAGTTTGAATTACAGCCTCAGGAAGCTCCCTCCTCTGCGAGCTTAGAATCAGACTTCCCCCAAGTCCCCAGAGGAAGAGTGGGCAAAGTAAGGTGTCAGTGAAAGAACTCAGGTCCAGAGAATGTTAGCAGGAGTTAACACCCACCAGTGTTTAAATTAAAAAGCGTGTGTGTGTGTGTGTGTGTGTGTGTGTGTAGGGAGGGAAGGCAGCAGGAACCATGAGAAAAGAGACAGCACCCTCCTTAAATAAGACTTGAGTCACTAACTCACAAGGTCTTTTTTTTCAAACTTTAAACTTTTAATTTTGTGTTGGGGTATAACAGATTAACCATATTGTGATGATGAACAGCAAAGGGACTCAGCCATACATATACATGTATCCATTCTCCCCCAAACTCCCCTCCCACCTAGGCTGCCACATAACCTTGAGCAGAGTTCCTTGTGCTATACAGGAGGTTTTTCTTGGTTATCCATTTTAAATATAGCAGTGTGTACATACCCATCCTAAATTCCCTAGCTATCCCTTCCCCTAGCAGCAACCATAAGTTCTTTTTCCAAGTCCGTGAGTCTGCTTTGTAAGTAAGTTCATTTGTATCATTTCTTTTTAGATTCCACATATAAGGGATGTCATATGATATTTCTCCTTCTCTGTCTGACTTACTTCACGCAGAACGACAGTCTCTAGGTCCGTTCATGTTGCTGCAAATGGCATCACTTTGTTCTTTGGCTGAGTAATATTTCATTGTATATAAGTACCACTCTGCTTGCCTATAGAGCAAGAGAATGGACTACATCATTCCTTGCTGAGTGCTTGTAATACACTGTAACTCCCAGCCTCCCCAAAACACTGCCAACAAATCTGATTTTCCAGATTTTTTTAAAAATGCAATGAATTTTCTATATATGATAATTCTATAGTTTTATAAACAGCTACCCTATCCAATTCTTTTGAATTTGTCATAGTTTCTTATCTATGTTCTGGATTTCCCTACAAAATCATTTGTATGTGTGTACATGCAAATAATGATTTTATATCCACTTATTATAAAAAGTGCAATGAAAATGGTTTCTATTTGTTGAGGACTCATTTTATGTTAGAATCTGAGCTCTTTATTCCTTTCTCATCTTGACAACAATGCTATGATATTTATGAGTAAAAGCCATCCAAGCTCAGACAGTTCAAGTGCCGTCAAGGTTCAGGTTGAAGCTTCTTGGACTCCAGGGACTGCAGCGTTTGCCTCTAATCCACTGAGGAATGAGAGGAAAGCTTAGCCGTTCCTGCCTACTTGTTTGTCTCTTTTCCTTATATCCATTCCTGCCCCCTCCTTGTCTCCACACTTGAGGAATCGACATGTCCCATGTCCCACTGCCTTCTGACTCTTGGATGGGTTCGACCAACCAGAGGCGCTGGCAGAAACTCTTAGGCATAAAATGAGCTACAAGGATCTATTGTACAGCATGAGGGATGCAGCCAACAGTTTACAGTAACTATAAATGAAATACAACCTTTAAAAATTGTGAATCAGTAATGCACCCCAGTGCTCTTTGCAGCACAATTTACAACAGCCAAGATGTGGAAACAACCTAGATGCCCACCAACTGATGAGCAGGCCAAGAAGATTCGGTGCATATATTGAGTGGAATACTACTCAGCCATAAAAAGGCTGGAATCATGCTGTTTGCAGCAACATACATGAAACTAGAGATTATCACACTAAGTAAGAGACACAGAGAAAGACACACATATGATATGGCTTATATGCAGAATCTAAAAAAAAAAAAGATACAAATGAACTTATGCACAAAACAGAAACAGACCCACAGACAGACAACAAACTTATGGTTGGTGCTGCTGCTAAGTCGCTTCAGTCATGTCCGACTCTGTGTGACCCCATAGACGGCAGCCTGCCAGGCTCTGCCATCCCTGGGATTCTCCAGGCAAGAATACTGGAATGGGTTGCCGTTTCCTTCTCCAATGTATGAGAGTGAAAGGTGAAAGTGAAGTCACTCAGTCATGTCTGACTCTTAGCAACCCCATGGACTGCAGCCCACCAGGCTCTCCGTCCATGGGATTTTCCAGGCAAGAGTACTGGAGTGGGGTGCCATTGCCTTCTCCGAACTTATGGTTACCAAATGGGAAAGGGTGGAGAGGGATAAATTAGAAGTTCTGGATTAACATAACACTACTATATACAAAATAGATCACCAACAAAGACATACTGTATAGCCCAGGGAACTATACTCAGTATTTTGTAATAACCTATAAGGGAAAAAAATCTGAAGAAGAATTTATGTATGTGTGTGTATATATGGGCTTCCCTGGTGGCTGAGTGTGTATATATATATATTTAGATATAACTGACAACTTAGCTGTATACCTGAAACTAATATAACGTTGTAAATCAACTATACCTCAATTTAAAAGTTAGAAATAAAAAAAGTTGTGAATCACTATATTATACACCTGTTTAGTTTATGAAATACTGTACCGTATAGCAACTACCCACAGAAAGACGACACAAGCTGTAAAGAGAGAAGGCTGGGATGTTTACCCTCACCCCACTTCATTTTAGACACCGCCCCCAACCTCTGCTTCCAGCAGAATCTCCACTGCAGCTCCAGCTCCTGGTGGATCCCCCTGGCTTCTGAACTCTGGTGACAACACCTAACCCCGTTACCTCCCCAGCTCTCAGGCGGTAGAGCTGTTGCTAACCCCTGGGTCATTTCCCCTCCCGTTTCGTTTCTCAGCTCTTCCATCACCCGTGTAAGCAGTTCCCTGTATTATATCACCTCTGTTTGAAAAACCCAAGGCTGGTTTCCATTTTCCTGCCTGAGCTCCGGCTGACATGCACCTTCTATCAGAAGACAAACAAGCATTATTCAGAGCATGTACCAACATTAAAACCACGGTTGGAATCAAAGCGCAGAATAAAGGGGAGATTGACGGCCATCAGCGTGGTTTAAACCATCCGGATTTCGTGTTACCCTGAGAACCAGTGCGGGAACCACACAAGGCTTTGCCGTCGGAACTAACGCTCCTCCATTGCTTTACTGGCTGTGTGACTTCAGTGAGCTATTTTTGCCTCTCTGAATCTCCTTCCCATCAATACACAAGACTTCTGTTGCGGAGTCACCGCACGAGCCAGAACTTCTGTGTGGAGAGTATTATAGAGCAAAGCCCAACTCCTGACGTGCAGGAGGCAACCCATAAATGTTACTCACTTGTCTTTCATTCTCAGGAATCTGAAAGATTTCAAAAGGACTGAAAATCCACATTTTTCTAGAAGGCGAGAGACACGCAATACTTTAAATGCAGGAGGAGAGGGGAAGAATGACGTTTAAAATGATCAGGTATGAGCTAAGGAACACGACCTGAAAGAATGCTAAAACATGCGAGATTGAGGGTGAGGTTGGGGCCCAGAGAAGACAAATATGACAAAAATGTTTTTGTGTGAAGACTTTTTTTTTTTCCCTTTGGTATCACTCAGCGAGGAAATGTTTATTTAGCTTCTCTTCAACCCAGGGCTAGGGGAGTGATGTGAGAAAAACTGGCCTTCCACTGGGTATTAAGACCGAGCCTGGCGATCAGGAAACCTGGGTGCTGGCCCTGCTCACCTCCCCGCTCTGGACCTTGGCTCCCCCTTCTGCTGATAGATTGTTAAGCCAGCGCCTGCACCTCAGGATCACCACCGCAGCTCTTCAAGCACCTGTTTTCCCAGGGCCTGTGGTTCCAGTCTGATCCAAGGCCTTCTCGGAAGGCCATCGCTCATACTTACTCCTAAAAGCTCCAGACTGGACATGCACTGCAGCAGAATCCTGTGGTTTTTGGCTACACTGTTCCCCTTGGTTCTTCCTCAAACCCTGAACATTCGCTGACTGAAGAGGAACCAAGGAAAGGGGCCGGTTTTGTTCTGGGTTCTGCGTTTGCCTGTTTCAAAATCTTTGCTGCGTCTGCACAAAGCCCTCTCCTTCCCAGGTGTCCCCTCAGTGAGAGTCGGGGAGAGGTGCCTGGATGTCTACATGGATGGTGTCTACATCATCCATTTCGCCCCAGAGGGAGAGTCTCTGGGTGCCCCTCACTAACCCAAAGTGCAGATCTCAGCTGATCACCGGAGGCCTTTTATTTTTTTCCTCCCATCAGTTGCCACGTTGCCACGGAGATTCCCAGTTTCCCGCCCAGCCCACACCTGACCTCTTACCTCCACCCGCCAGCTCAGATGGCCCAGGGAAATCCTGGGAGGGCCTGCCAGGAGCGGCGGCCAAGCTAACCCATCTGCCTCCTTATCTACGAGCCGGGCAACTTCCCCCAATTCTTCCCAAGAGGAAGACTGCTCAGGCAGTGGGCTCAGCGCCGCTGGCCGAGGCCAGTTGGGGAAGGGGCCGGGGAGGCAGGCCAGCCTGTCCGCCACCTCCCCGACTCCGCGCATCCCTCCCGGCCGGGCCCCTGGCAGCCAGGCCCCCTGCCCCCCTTGCCCCTTGACCCCTTCATCGCTCGAGCACCCTTGGTCAATTCCCCCATTTCTGCATCGTGGACTTCAAAGTCAGATGGGCAAAGTCGAGAGGGTTTCCCTGAGTTCAACATCCATTCAAACACTCCAGGGATGCACTTTAAACAGGGGCACGTTGATGTGGTGAAGTACTGACCCACACTTCTAGGATGGCCCTCCTCATCTGAATTCATCACTGACTGCTTTGTTTCCACCTGAGGCTCTTACCTGTGTGGTTTCCTATGCAAAAGGCATCACCTATTTACATCTTAAATAAGACAAAAACAAAAAAAAACAAAAAAAGACCGTATGCCTGACTTTTTTTTTTTAAATCCCCAAAAACACATAACTCTGCATCTGATACCTTGCTTGGGTTGGGGGTGGGGATGGGGCTTGGCATGAATTGTTAAATTAGTCAAAGAGATCTGACTGACCGGGAACACTGTTTCTTAGCTCTGACTTGAGCAGAACATTCACTGGCTCACTGGTCCTCTCCTCCCATCGTCCTGTCCCTCATTTAATCACTGCGTTATTTCCAGAAGACCTGCTGTGTGCCAGACACTGCACCAGCTGCTAAGGCTGTGACGGTGGAAGAAACGGACAATATTCTCAAATCCATGCTTCCAAGCCTGTCAGAAGGGCACACATTTATAAGGAAAGCTACTGCCTCTCTTTGATATTCCAAAATCCAGACTTGACTAACTCAAACTGCCCCTGCAAGAACAGCAAGTCACTGGGCTGCATAATGTCTAAAAAAGTCCTGTAGCTCAACTCTCTGCCCCAAAGATAGGAAACGTAACAGGTCTTGTTAAATCACACTCTCCAAATCAGTCTACTCTCCCCTGTGGTCCATAGTGCCTATGTCTTTTTAAATTTTTTTTCTTCCTTTTATGTGTGATTTCTACTCCCATTCTCCCCCTCATAAACCTTACTCTATTCAATATATAGCCTTTTATATGCCCGTGACCTTATAAATTATGTTTTTCATGTATGTGGATGTGTGTTTCCTTTACATTGAAGGTTTGGTGTTCAAAATCACAACCCGTTTCTTACTTTTCTCAGTTGGAATTTGTATGAGATCTGTACAGGTTGCTATAACTTAGATGTCTAATGAGTTCATGTAGAATGCTGCAGAGTCTTTGCATTAGATTCCTATGGCTACAGCAAAAAAAGAAAAAAAAAGAAAAATGCCACAAATTTAAACCAGACAAATGTATAACCTGATAGTCCTGGAGGTCAGAAGTCTGGAATGGGTCTCACCAGGCCAGGGGCAGAGCTGCAATCTTTCCAGGAATGAATCTGTTCTCTAGGCTTTCTGGCTCAAGGGCAGAGGCCGTCTCCCTGCCCTTTTCAGCTTCTAGAGGTCACCGCATTCCTGAGTCCGCCCCCCTTTCTCCAACTTCAAAGCCAGAAATGGCCGGTCAAGTCTTTCTCATCTATATCCCTCTGACACTGGTTCTCTTGTCTCCTGCTCCCATTTTAAAGGGCCCCTGTGATGACACTGGGCTCAGAATAATCTACTGAACACTTGAAGATCAGCTGGTTGGCAAGCCTACTTCCAGCTTGTGTAAGGCAACACAGCTTCCAGGGGTTAGGACGTGGACTTTTGGCAGGAGTGGTGGGGAGGATGGAGGGGGCTTTATTCTGTCTCTTACGGTATCCCATGGTGTATGGCCACCATATTTTAATTAACCTAGGTTTCTGTCTCCGGGGGAGTGGAAGACTCCCGTTCCTTACTAAAATAATGCCTCTACGTTCATCCCCCAGGGTCTATGAGAACATTTCTCTAGGAGATAGATACACACACACACACACACACCCCTCCAGGGATGGTATTACTGAATGTTACACAGTATTTGTAGTTATGATACTATGTGATTCAGAAAAAACAACAAATACTCATTTTCTGTCTCTCAAGCGAGTCAGCAGTATTTCTATAGAACGTATCTGAAGCAGACAGGAGAGGTCTTCCCAAATTTCTTCTCTCTCTCCACTTTCCAGGCACGTGGCAAGTGGCCTTCCTCTGACCTCTTTGAAATCAGACACGGTCATGTGACACTTGGGCCAATGACATGGGAGTGGAAGAGAGAATGGTCCCACAGACCAAAATTTTAAGAGGACAGCCTCATCTCCTGCCATGGAGATCAGACTCCATGACGACCCACAGCCTGCACTGAGCTGGGTCTCCGAGTGACTCCAACGGACGGGGACCAGCCCGACCCTTGGCAACCAGCTGGATGTGGTCAGAAAAAAAATCAAATGTTTGCTTTGTCAACCCACTGGATCGTGTGGTCTTTGTTACTGCACCATAAGGTAGCCTATACTGACCAATACATCTTTAAAACCAGAAAGAATCCAAGTTTCAAGTTTATTCAGATGTAGAGAAGGTTTATAAAGCACTTTTTATCGCTTTCTTCTACTTCTTCCTTCAGACTTACAAGCCCACTTTCTCTCCCTCCCAGGTACACTGTTAAGGTACACCGAAATCATCTCTCTACTAGATTTTCTTGCCCATCAGTCCCTCTAGGTGACACTGTGGTCCCTGAGTGCTAGCACGGTGTTCCCTTGTCAGGCCCGTGTTCAAAGGCAGGCAGGAACTGGCACGTTTGGAGCAGTCATGTAATGTCGACCCAATTTTACAAATACCAGCTGAGACTCAGAGAGCACAGGAGACTGGCTAACATCACATATCCAGGAATAAGAAGGATGAGAATCCAGGTCCCACTGCAATATAATCCCTCCTTGGTCGGCTCAGGGGGAGGCATCCCATGATAACCCAGAACCGACCCCTCTCTGCCTTGCCCACCCCACAGATACAGGCACCGGAGCTTACGCACAAGGACAATCGCATGGATTCCTTAGCCACTGCATAATTCCCTTCCTCATTTTCAAAGAAGGTGGGAATGAGGGCTTTGATGTCTATTTCTGATGAAATTAGCATCTGGGCTAATTGCTTCTCAGCATCTCTGTTACACAGTTGCTAATACTTCCTCTTTGCTCAATTGCAGAAAGAACCTCAAGGAGCCTGCTTCATCAGATGAGAGATCACAGACTGTGATGTAAGCCCAGCCTCTCAGGAGACATAAACAACTCAAACCAGCAAGTGTTCCTGGAAGTAAGCACAGTCTGCAAGGTACAGGGACATACAGGGAGGCTCCAGTGGTGAACAGGGCCCATATTTGGTTTAAAATATAAATTAAAGCTTGAATGAGGGAGAAACCAAAATGATCCATTTCCTCTCATATTATCCTAAGTGTGGTTGACGGTGATCCCAAAAGGACTTCGAGGCTTGGCGGTCAACAGATGGTGCGGCTCCCCTTATCAGTCCATCAGCTGGGCTAACATGACCCCACGGAAATGTTTTTCTCCATTGCATCTGTGCAAATAAACACTGGCAACGTCTACTATCGAGCTGCGTGCCTGTAAAGTCATCTAAGTGATGTCAACTTAATTCACAAATGATGGCTCACCTCCAGTTAGACCTAAAACACTAATTTGCTAATTCCTCTGATTTTCCCTTTTCTTCTTGCTCTTGACCCTGACAGATTATCACCCTGAAAGTGAGTCTATGACTCCAAATCAGAGGGTCCCATTTTGTTTCCAGGACTCGAACTTCTTTTTCTTTGCAAAGGAGTGATAGTGTGGCCCCAGAGGGCGAGAGGTGATTGCTCACTTGCTCTCCCCATGGTGCTGAGAACCCCAAGGTCTGCAGTACGGAGGCTAAAGGAGTTGACCAGCCTTTAACGGCCCTGGGGGATGCTGAATGTTTGTGCATGATGTAAGAAAGCTGGAGCCTTGACACGGATCTTTAGGTGGGACAATAGAACAGAGAGGTCCGGAGCCCAAGATCTGGACCTGGGTTTGAATTCTTCTCTGCCATACAGTAGCCCTGGAGCGATTGACTCAAACCTTCCCAGCCTTTTCACCGCTCACTTGGAAAAGAGGATCATAGTAGACATGGATGGGGTTATTGCGAGAAATCACCAAATAATCTATGCAAGTATTAACACAGTCCCTGAGTGAACTATAACACGGATAAGAAGAATAGTCATCATAGGGATTCCCCGGTGGCTCAGTGGTGAAGAATGCACCTGCCACTTCAGGAGACGTGGGTTCGATCCTTGGTCCGGGAAGATCCCACATGTCATGGAGCAGCTGAGCCCATGTGCTACAAATACTGAGCCCGAGTTCTGGGGCCCAGGAACCACAAATACTGAGGCCACATGCCACAGCTACTAAAGCCCAGGCCCCCGAACCCCTGCTCCACAGCAAGAGAAGCGCTGCGAGGAGAAGCCTGTGCCTGGCAGCTGGAGAGTAGCCCCCACTCTCCACGACTAGAGAAAAGCCCGTGTGCCAGTGAAGATCCAGCACAGCCAAACAATAAGCCAGTAAGTAAAATTATGTATAAAAAACGCACAGTCACTGTAGATATGCCATTGGGCGATGGCTCCGCATTCCTGCTGGAAGGACACCAGGCCCGAGGTTAAGACTTCGAGAACTAAGAAGGTGGCCCAGGACACACAGATCTCTGGGATCTTGGGGTGCCGGCAGTTCTAGAGGAGAGGAAAGGGTCTTCCAGGTAGACCAGAGGTACCATCTTGGAATGTGATGGCAGTGGCAAGGTTCTGAAGATCACGGGCAATGGAGATGCTCAAAGAGGTGATGGCTACAAGCAACGTTCCCGCCACTAGAGCGAGAGAGAGAGAGAAATCAGCTTTGCCAGAAGAGCCTGTTAGGTGTGGCCCCTTAAAAGGCACTAGCTCTCAAAGGAATCTCCAAAGGAGAGGTCACTCTGGGGCTTCTCCTAGCAGGGTAAGATGGTACTACCCAAGGTAGTACCTTCTTTTTCAAAATTCTTTCAATGGCTTCCCATGTCTACAGGAGGAAAATCAAACTACTTTCCACGGCCAGTAGGGCAGCCCATTCCTAACTCTACAGCATCAAGAGCTCCACAGTCCCTTTAAGCATCTCCCTCCAGCCCCACTAGCCTTCTTCCTGTTCAAACACCTCCCGCTCCTTCCAGGATCTTAGCCTTTGCAACATCCGTCTCCCTAGATGCTCGAGCACCTTTCATTCCTTCCGAGAAGCCTCTCTATCGTGGCTGCATCTCTCAATTGTCCTGCCGTTCTAGGGGCGAATGACTTCCACCATGACTGGTCCCTGAGGGTGTCCAATCCCTGGTTAATTTTTCCTAATCTGTCAGTATGTCCTCCTTTAAAAGTTCTTCAAAATCCCAAACTGCATGAGAATCTTGACTGTCATCTCATTCCCATATCAGGAAAACAGTGTCAGAGACCCCAAGGTTATAGAGCACACGGACCCTCCCATCACTCCATACGAAGTTTATGCCTGCCTCCTCCGCCATGGACAGAGAAGCCAGGCGGGCTGCAGTTCATGGCGTCGCAAAGAGTCAGACACAATTAAGCGACTAAGCGCGCGCATGCACAAACACACACACACACACCCCTCCACCATGGCTGTAGCATCAGCTTACACACACACACACACACACACACACCCCTCCACCACGGCTGTAGCATCAGCTTACACACAAACACACACACACCCCTCCACCATGGCTGTAGCATCAGCTTACACACACACACACACACACACACCCCTCCACCACGGCTGTAGCATCAGCTTACACACACACACACACACACACACCCCTCCACCATGGCTGTAGCATCAGCTTACACACACACACACACACACACCCCTCCACCACGGCTGTAGCATCAGCTTACACACTGGACGATCGGCATGATGTAAGAAGCTGAGAGGAAACTGCCGCGGGGCTGGCCAAGGGAAACAGGCACACAAGTGGAGCTGAGGGTGCCCGAGACTCCACACCTGGACCGCATGGTCGTCATATGGCCAGAGGCTACTCCAGTTTAAAGCAATTTCACCTGAACATAAGCCTGTGGCTGGTGGAAATGTGGAAATGAGAACTGGGAGCTGTAATTGCCCTCCCTGAAGCGATTATCCGGAGGATTTCAGTGCCTTTGTGGTACCTCAGGACCTGTGAGAATTTCCAACAGCAGGGACCTGAAGAATGCAGAGCTGATTGGAAAATTGGAAGAACTGCTTTGGCGTGGTGTGTAAAAAGGTGAAGGTCTGCACTTTCTGAATGCTTCTGGAATCCCAACGTGATCCATGGCAAACACCTGAGAAGATTCACTGTGAAAATTCATCAAAAATCATTTACAGCCCTCCCCCTCCCCTATACCACTCAATCCTAAAGGAAATCAACCCAGAATGTTCATTGGAAGGACTGACGCTAAAGCTGAAGCCCCAGTACTCTGGCCACCTGATGTGAAGACCCGACTCATTGGAAAAGACCCTGATGCTGGGAAAGACGGAGGTCAGGAGAAGAAGGGGATGACAGAGGATGAGATGGTTGGATGGCCTCACCGACTCCATGGACATGAGTTTGAGCAAACTCTGGGAGATGGTGATGGACAGGGAGACCTGGCGGGCTGCAGTCCATGGGATTGCAGAGAGTTGGACACAACTGAGCGACTGAACAACCCTCCCTCACAGCATTACCGGTGGTTTACTGAAGGTGTGTCATTTTCAACATGGCGATTCTGGTCTGACTTCGCAGACACTTGCTGTCTGGTCTTAACCATGACCCTAAAATGCAAGCACTCTAAGGAATTCCTAGGAGGTGGAGATTTGAAGCTTCAAATTCTAGAGGCCACTAGTGACTTGGAAAGCAAACATCCATCTACAGCATCTCAGACCCAACTGCCTGACTCACGCATTACCCCACAGTGGGGTCCCGCCTTAGCTCCAAGGCGGGCAAAGATTCTCATGTGCTTCACACCTATGAGCTCGAGTGAGTGAGTGCCGTTCTTGGTTGCTCCTCAGCCATCCCCCTTCCTTTTGGGCATCTCGTGATGTGGCAGGCATGGTCTCATGGCAAATCAGACCACTCCAGTCATGCTAACTCCTCTTGGAGACACCCAGAGAGGGAGTGAAATGTGCTAACCTTAGCAAATTGAATAGCATCATCCAAGGTTTTGAATCTTTAGCAGATTGGCTGCTGGTCAGAAAAGAAAGAGGTTGGAATCCATTCATTTTGGAAGTGAGCCAATACCTTGTTCCTCTATTAGCTAGAATATAGCTGCAAAACACTACAAATCACAGGCCCTCATGACAATTTGAAACCACTGACATAAAAAGGTAGATGCGAAGAGCCTACTTAGTAGAGCAGATAATGCTGATACCCCACCTAGACCCCACCGATGTCCGTGGGCTCCGTGTGTGAACCTTGGCTTCTGTGTATTCACAACAGCCAGATGTGGGGCTCTTTGAGGGGCTGACCTTGGCTGATGGAGCTGGCTTTGCTCAGCAGGCCTGGAAGGCTACAGTTCCTTGGATTTCATGTCCGTCCCCATTGTCCTGGGGGCAGCTCTTAACCAGTAATTGACAGGTGCAGTCATAGGGATTCCCCACCTCCCTTGCCCCAGATGCTAAGGCATAGCTTGCTTCTCGAAGTTCCGCACATGAGATCAGCCTGAAGCTCTCCACGGTGGGACTCAGCCTGAACTTGTCATCTTCCTTGACATGTTCCTCTGCCCTGTCCTGCTCCCCTGTCCCCCATGACCTCCACCCCGGGAGCCTTGCCTTGTACCTGAGACATCTGAAGGTCTGTGCTGGGGTCATCTCAGCTCCATCAGCTCTGATAAACCAGCAGCAGCATTCTGAGATACGAGGACGAGAAAGGGCAGACATGTTTTGGAGATGAACCCCTGATCATATATATGCTTTGCAAATATTTTCTCCCATTCTGCGGGTTGCCTTTTCACTCTGTTGATTGATTCCTTTTTGTGCAGAAGCTGTTTAGCTTGCTGTCATTCCCACTCGTCTATTTTTAGTTAGTTTTTTTTTTGCCTGTGTTTTTGGTGTCAGAGCCGTGAAATCATCCCAAGACGAATGTCATGAATCTTTCCTCATGTATTTTCTTGTAGGAGTTTCATCTACAGTCAACAATAATGTATGCACACTTAAGACATGTTGAGAGGAGCTCTCTCATACTGTGGTCTTGTCACAATAAAATTAAAAGGAGAGACAGGTTTGCATGAGAAACAATTAAAAGAGTTACCATTGACATAGAAAGGCCTGAAGTGGCAAGCGGCTGTGTAGTATATAAAACACGTTCAAGACCCTTCCCTCTGTTAAGCTGACAGTCCAGTGAGAATGAGGCCCAGATCCATATTTATATAATATAGTCCATCTATCTATGTATTACATTATATATGCATACACACATATTTATATATTCACAAGTATATACTGCATCATATATTCTATATATTATAGTATTTATGTGTGTGTGTGTTTAGATGCTCAGTCTTGTCCAATTCTTTGTGACCCTGTGGTCTGCAACCTGCCAGGCTCCTTTGTCCATGGGATTTTTCCAGACAAGAATAGTGGAGTGGGTTGCCATTTCCTCCTCCAAGGGATCTTCCCGACCCAGGGATTGAATTTGCATCTCCTATGTCTCCTGCTTTGGCAGGCAGATTCTTTACCACTGAGCCACCTGGGAAGTTATAGTATATATGGCATACTATATATGTATATATTATACATTATTACTGTAATAAATTAGCATATAGACAACATTAACCAGGAAGAATTAAATGTCTACATGCTAAACTTGCAGCCAACCTATGGCTGAAGCATAGATGAGTATCTTAATGATTCCTTCTCTCAAAGAAAATTTTGTGGGAAAAACAGTCTGGTTCCCTTGGCATCATTCTTAAAGGGCTGAGCGAGGCACGACTCACAACAATCAGTCTTTCTTCAAAACCAGCTTCAAGGGACGTGACATCCAAGAAAACATCTAGAGGCGTCCGTGGCTCCGTCTGTTTCAGGACACTTCTCGGGAGAGTGCGTTCCACACGTTTCCTGCAGGGGGACGGGGTGAGGAGTGGAACGACGGGAGCAGCGGATAATGTGGGCTTGGCTGTGGCTCTGCCTCTGCCCAGTCCTGTGGCTCTGCAGTTCCAAATACTAACATGAGCGTCAGTTTCCCTTCCTGCGAAATGGGACAGCCACCACTCCCCTCACTAGTCCATAGCATAGGATTCTTTTTTAAAATTAACTTCTTTATAAAATTTTTACTTATGTATTGATTTTATTGGAGTATAGTGCTTTGCACAGCCGCGTCAGTTTCTATTGTACAGCCAAGTGAATCAGCCATACGTCTACATGTATCCCCTCTCTTTTGGATTTCCTTCCCACTTAGATCACCACAGAGCACCGAGCAGAGTTCCTTGTGCTGTCCAGTGGGTTCTCATTAGTCACCTATTTTATTCATAGTAGTGGATACACGTCAATCCCAATCTCCCAATTCATCCCAGCCACCCGCTTCCCTGCTTGGTATCCGTGTGTTGGTTCTCTACATCTAAGTCTCTATTTCTGCTTTTCAAATAAGATCATCGATTCCACTTTGTAAAGGGCCTAGCTTGGTACCCGACATACAATAGGACTCAGTAAAGTTTATTTTCTGTCTGTTCTACACCTTACTCTTCTCTTTCCAGGAATCAGACCTAAAGAATACAGAGACAGACTGAATCAAGAGGCTGAAAAGTGGTCTAAATCAAAGGACTTTTGAAAATAGGACGTGGTAAGCTCCTTGAAGCCAGAGGCTAATTCTTTTAAGTATTCAGTACAGTGCCAAGCCTGCTAGAATTGCCCAATAAACATTAAAATTCTAAGAGTTGCCTAAGAACTAGATTTTGGTATCAGTTTCCTTGGAGAGGTCGCCACCTGGTGGACAGACATCAAAACAGCACACCTTTAGAATCGGTGTCTCTTCAGCGTTCGTGCTCACTCAGTGGTGTCTGACATTGTGACCCCATGAACTGTAACCCACCAGGCTCCTCTGTCCATGGGATTTTCCAAGTAAGAATTCTGGAGTTGGCTGCCATTTTCTCCTCCAGGGATCTTCCCAACCCAGGGATCGAACCTGTGTCTCCTGCATCTACTGGTAGGCAGATTGTTTACCACTGAGCCACCTGGGAAAGCTGATGATTCTACCTGCTACCATTTAAGGCTCCTGGGAGTCTGCTCAAGTAACAGGGAGTTTGCAAAGAAGAAGAAAGGGGAATTTAGAAGGAAAATAGAAACTTCTTCGAGTTCTAGAAAGATCAACGCATTTTCTTGCTTCTAATCCTACAGAGAGAGGGTGGGCTATACAGTCCATGGGATCACAAAAGAGTTGGACACGACTTAGCAACTAAACAACAACAAATTGTTTGCTTAGAGAATCCATCTTGCCCCATTTACTGGCCCTAAGAATTATGAGTCAAAGTGAGCACCCCAAATCCTCAAACTTCAAAGCATGCTGCTGCTGCTGCTGCTAAGTCGCTTCAGTCATGTCCGACTCTGTGTGACCCCATAGACAGCAGCCCTAACCATCTCCAAAAGTAACCCTAAGCTAGGCCATGTGACAAGAACAAGACAAAAGCCATATTGAGTTGCTCTCAGTAAACCCTATAGAAGTACCTGGTCTCTGCTGCTCTGAGCATTTGGAGATCTAAGAAATAAAGTCATCTTGCATGAAAACACACTTGCCACACACAATTCATTCTCCAAATGATGGATATATCAATAAATCGGAGCAGAAAAGAAATTCTCAATGGGGATGAAACTCCGAGGCTGCGAGTCAATGAATCTGTGATAAATTGGAGACAGCATGGCTTTAGAAGCCAGATGAGGGTGGGTTAAAATTCCAGATAAGGAGTCTAAGGCTTAGTTTCCTCATCTGTGAGCACCACTCGGCCACTTCTAGCTATGGTTCCCAAGTCAGCACCAGCATGATGGATGGAAGAGTCTTCAGCAGCCCCAGTGGCCAGAGGTAAACCACACCATGCATCTGTGCAAATGTTTGGGCTTCCTTTATGACGACATGTCAGGTGGCCCTGCATCGCTCAGCTAATAACCCAGTTTTACCAATCGGGTGTTTTTCCAGTGAGTCCATGGAAGTCTGAGGTCAAAGAAGCACTTAGTAAATAATGCCCGTGAGTTTCCTGAACAGAGCTTTCAAGCCAAGCCCATAATGTAAGGAAAGCGCTGCCCACTTCCATCAATTCATCTCTGTCTCTGCTTCCTGAAAGGTCCCAATTAGCGATTGTGATCAGCTCCACTTGGGGAGACCTGCAGACTTTCTCAGCTAATTGGCCCAAGGAAGAGAAGAGGGACTTGAGTGGAGTTCACATGACGTGGGCTGACCTTTGTCTTCATCTTCCCCAGCAGTTATTTCCTGCACTGAAAGCGGACACTGGAAGGATACGTAGGACGGGGGCAAAAGCCCCTGCAGTGGCATTAGGGAAAAGCAAATGGGGTCGGGCGCCAGGGATAAAGAGAGCTGCTATAACGGAACTGTATCCCCACCCCCAGAACAGAACACTTACCGACATCCCTTACTGACAATCTTAGCGTCCCTCCCTGTTTCTAGAGATGGCAAAAGATTCCAGCAGACTCATTTCCTGCCTGCCGTGTTGGAAAGCTGGCACTGGTTTCTCAGTTGAGATCCTTGTGCTGAAATCTGGTTAGGTTCTTCTCTGTGTTATCCTTGAACAGAATCCTGGATATGACTATGGACTTAGGGCTGGGAGCGGGAATTACACACAGTCCACGAGGGAAAATAATCAGTGGGGAAAATCCTCCATGCACAGTCAGAAAACCCTGACCTGAGCCCTAGAACCAGCAGTTTATGGGTCTGTGTCACCATTAATAAAGCTTCAGTTTCTTCATCCATAAAATAGGCATAAGATTCTTCCCCAGCAGAATCCCGTCATGAAAAGTGAAATCATTCCATTCCTTTTGTTGTTGTTGTTAAGTCACTGTGTCCAACTCATTTGCCACCCCATGGACTATAGCCCGCCAGGCTCCTCTGTACTTGGGATTTCCCAGGCAAGAATGCTGGAGTGGGTTGCCGTTTCCTTTCCCAGGGGATCTTCCCGACTCATGTCCCCTGCATTGGCAGGTGGGTTCTTTACCACTGAACCGCCAGGGAAGCTTCTCCCTTCCTTAGTAAGATCATATACATGTACACTGAAATCACCTACAAGAAGCATCTGCAGTGCCTGACACAAAGCAAACGCTCAAAAGAAAAAAAGATGTTTTGTCCTTATGAGTATCAGGGGGGCAAATATTGTTGAACCCATTCTATGGAGACAACTCAGTGTGGCTCTTTGAAGATCACACGCCCAGTAAGGCTTGGAGTTAGATGGGGCCTGAAATAATACCTAAAGCTTATGCCCTCCCCCTCTACAGTAGGGAGCCTAACTCTGCTGGGCATCAGAATTTCTTGGGAACCTGGTTAAAAGTGAACATTCCAGGGCCTCATACCAGATTCTAATTATGGGCAGGCCTCAGATCTAATGTAGAAATTCCCATAATTCCTCTCATTCACATTTAGATATTATTATTATTACTACAAGTAGCAGTAGTATTCATATTACTATTAGTTTTTACTTTTACAACTAGGGTGAAAGTTCAGCGTAATTCCCAGTTCAGAGATTCAGAGAAAAAACACCATCCCATACATTCATGCACACACACACATATGTAAAAAGTACACAGTGGATTCTATTCGTTCCAAGTCGTGATACAGAATAAATTTACTAAGATCCCCTGGACGAAGTAAATGCATATTTTAATAAATTTGTTCATGTAAGACATGTTTCATGATCATAAAAACTGTTAAGTCTCTCAAAGAGTCTCCAGGTTTTAGGGAGATTATTTTGATACTGTGAAAGGCTGAGGAAAGTGAAATTTGTTTGTTCATCCAGAAAACATGTTTCTTATGAATGTTAGTCACTGGGATAAGTGTGAGAGATTCAGAAATCAGTAAGACTGGATCCGTCTTGTTGGGAAAAGAGATACACTTAAGTAGATCAAATAATTCTAGGATACGGTAAGTGCTATTGATGGAAAAAAAGTATCAGGGGGCCGTGACAGAACTGTTGGGAGCCATGGAGAATGGGACAGAATGCTCTTTCTGAAGAGCAGACATTTGAGCTGAAAACAGAAGGTAGGGAGGGCTCAGTTGTGAGCAGAGCCAGCTGGAACAGCGAGTGCAAAGGCCGTGAGGCAGGAAGGAGCTTGGTGGATTCATGCGCAGAAAGCAGCCCTGGGAGCTGGCGGTGGGGGCCAGTGCAGGTTGACATGAGGGGGACTGGAGAAGAGTCAGGGGCATGCAAGGCCCTGGGGGCCCTGGCCAGGAGTTTGAACTTGACTCCACGTGGAGCTGGGCAGCCACTGGAAAATTTTGAATGGGAGAAGCCGTTAAACGCCTCCCAAAACAATCCCTCTGGCCACTGGAGAATGGATCTGGAGGAGATCAGAGCAGAAGCAGCAGAGAACAGTGAGGTGTCTCACATGGGGGGAGGCCGCCCACGGAGAGCTATGCAGGCTCTGTCTCATTGCTGCCCCTGGATTCCTGGTTAAACAAGCCGCAAGTGTCCTCATGGGGACCTGAACCAAAGCCCCCATTGGCTGTGACCTCGAGCCTGAGCATCCGGTTTCTCTCTGCCTCTCCCAGGCCAACCGCCTCCAGGACAGCCTCTGTCCCCTCCAGTGCTTGGTCCCATAGAGCACGTGTCCTTGAGAAGGAGCGACAAGGTCACCTCCAGGGGCCACTCCCTCTGCAGGTGCCTGTCTCCTGCACCAGGCTGCGGATGCCTCAGTTAACCCACTGGTTCCTAAGGGAGATGACGAGGTCCCCAGGGGACCTCTGGCAACATCTGCAGATGTTCTTGGTCATCCCCAGTGGGGAGCAGATGCTACTGGCCCTCTGCTGGGCCAGGCCCGGGATGCTGTTGTATATCCTGCGATATGCAAGATGGTCCCCTCAACAGTCACCCAGACCCGAAGGTCAACAGCACTGACGTTGAAAAAACCCTGGCTGATCTGTGGTATCTAAACAAATGCTACAAATGAGCTTCTTTACAAAACAGAAATAGAGTCACAGATGTAGAAAACATACTTCTGGTCCCCAGGGGGGAAGAGTGTGGGGAGAGATAAACTTGGAGATGGAGATTGATACACACACTCTACTGTATAACCTATTGTGTTAGGGAACTCCACTCAATACTCCATAAAGACCTATATGGGAAAAGTGTTAGGCACTCAGTCCTGTCCAACTCTTCGCAACCTTATGGACTGTAGCCTACCAGGCTCCTCTGTCCATGGGATTCTCCAGGCCAGAATACTGCAGTGGGTTGCCATGCCCTTCTCCAGGGGGTCTTCCCAACTCAGGGATTGAATTCGGGTCTCCCGCACTGCAGGCGAATTCTTAACTGTATGAGCCACCAGGGAAGCCCTATATGGAAAAGAATCTTTAAAAGAGTAGATATACAAACATGAGTTCGTATAACTGATTCACCTCTCTGTACAACAGAAACTAACAAAACATTGTAAATCAACTGTACTCCAATAAAAATTAAAACCACGACAACAGCCCTGGCTTAGAGGTTCAGCCAAACTTTATTTCTTCTCCTCTAAAGCCAAGGTCTCCCACTGCAGTTCCCCCAAGGATAAGGAAGAATTCCAATCTTTGTAAACAAAGCAGAGAAAAGAAAAATGGCATGCATTGATTGACCTACTGTATGCAGGCCACTGCAATTTACATGTTTAATTTCCTAGGGGTGGGGGTGTTTTTATTTATTGATTGCTTATTAGAAGCACATCTGTGTAAGATAGTGGGCTTCCCTGATGGCTCAGATGGTAAAGAGTCTGCCTGCAACGTGGGAGACCTGGGTTGGATCCCTGGGTCGGATCCCTGGGTCGGGAAGATCCCTTGGAGGAGGAAATGGCAACCCACTCCAATATTTTGGCCTGGGAAATGCCATGGACGGAGGAGCCTGGCGGGCTACAGTCCATGGGGTCGCCAAGAGTCAGACCCAACTGAGCAACTTCACGGCTATGTAGGATGGTACTTTCATTACTACTACAGAAGGCTAAACTGAGATCCCTCTGGGGTAAAGGAAACCTTCAAAGTCACAGAGTTGGGATTCAAACCCACAGCTCACTGGCTCCCAGCATGGTGTCCTTTTCTGAATTCCAGAGAAGCTCCCAGGACAGCAAGGGAAACGGGGCAGTGAAGTTTCCATTTGGAGAAGTCTGGTGTCTTGCCTGGGAAATGTAAATAATTCAGAGCGCAGGGGCTGAGGTAATCATCCTGTCTGGTTTCACGGGCCACCCAGACAGAGCAGTGAGGCTGCCTCCCCTCCATTCTGCGCCCTAAACACACCCTGCCCCCATCCCCGCCTCCCTCCAGATTCTTCTTGTTCCGGGGAGCTGAACCTTCTTCTCAACCAGAAGGAACACAGCAAGGGGTGAAAATACCATTTGGCAGCCACGTTCCTCAAGCAGAGAAGCATATTACAGGCTGGGTAGATGGTATGGGGGCAAAACTCGATCAACACATGTTGATTTGAAGCCTACAGTATGCAAGGCTCCATGCTCAGAATAGTGAGGACTGGGAAGGTGAGTAAGAAACATTACATGAACCCCTTTCATTCACTATAAAACGGTTTATCAGGCAAATATTCCATGCCAAGCCAAACGCGAGGCTTCAAGATATCAAGATAGAAAAAATAAGACCCCCTCAACCTATACACATAGGTACTTTGAGGTCAGGGGTCCTGTTATGAATTATATTAATAAGTGAGTGCTAATTTATTAATAAAAGTGCCATTAAGATATGGATTGAAAGCAACAGTGATCTAGGGAGAGAAGAGACAGACAAGGTCCCAGGTGGATGAATAAATGAATTAAAATAAAAAAAGGAACAAGTGTCATTCAAAGTGTAGCTGAAGTTCTGGGAAAAGAAGGTACAGAAGCGAAATCTGACTTGCAGGAGAGAAATCAGGAAAAATTCCGTGACCAAATGGCTTTTCATGTTAACAAGATTCAGACATGTGGGTAGGAGACAGCTTACATCCTAGAGAGGGGGAATGAGTCAAAACTCTGGAAAAATGCCTTCTCAGCCTAGAAGTCATGTTATCCAGAAGCCAGAGCCATCTGGGGGCGGGGGGGTGGGCGGCGGTGGGAAGGATGCAGCGAGAATGGCCGAGTGCCCATCACAGGGGAGACAGTATTTGGAGGCCTTCTCCTAGCGTCCCACTAAGGCTCACCAGAATACAAACTAGGGACTCTTATTAACCCATTTAACAGATGGGAATGATGGAACACCCAGCTACAATCCCAGCAGAAAAGCGGTGAAGCCCAGCTGGGATCCAGCCCTTTGGTTCAAAGCAGGTGACCGCAACCTACAGAGTGTGGGCTAAATCTGGCTTGCCGCCTGTCTTTATAAAAAAGCTTTATGGGAACACAGACACGCCTGTCCACTTGCCCACCGTCTATGGTTATGATGGCAGAGCCAAGCAGTCGGACAGAGACCATCCGGTCTGAAAAGCCTCACGTAGTGTACTACGTAGCCCTTTCCAGAAAAAGCCCACCCAAAGCTCCCTCCCTTGGCTCGACTGGCCCAGGAAGCCCTGGGCTGGCATCACCAGATGGAACCCTCCACGTGGGGGCCCCTGCCAGCCACTCCCCACTGTTCTGGGGAGGCTGAACCCCAGGGTCTTCTCAGGACGTAGAAAGCCCAGTGAGCAAGACATCCCTGGAGCGCTGGAATTCCTGTGGCATCTCCAGTATTTATATTGCAAACACCACAAGAACTCATTTTTCATGCTATTTCAGCTGAAAGCAGCCATGGTCTGGAGATCACGACGGTGGGGGCAAGCGGGCCTGTGCCGCCGGGCTCTGCTGACCGGCTGGCCCCAGGTGGCCGGCCCAGGTGTGCGGGGCCCGGGCCAGGCTTTCTTCTGGGATGGTGGGCTTGAGGAATGAGAACAGGAGGAGGAGGGCCACGGAGCCTAGTGGGAAGCGGGGCCGCCTCTCAGTGAGAAGAGCCTGAAGACACGAGCTGGAGTCCACATGTCCACCTTGTTTGATAACCCAACGTGTTATCAAATTAATTAACCAATTAATTATTATCAATTAACCAATCGTTAATTGAAACAGAATCAAACCAAATGGAATCCAGATGTTGGCATGTAGGCACTCACACTCAGTGCAGAGACACACGCTCCAGTGGAAAGGCCCCGAGCCATGAGCAGCAGTTACCCGAGGGCCGGGGGTCGCCTCCCAGTCTCTGTCTCAACCACTTGTTTCTGGCTTGTTTTCCTTTCATGGCACTTAGGTAAAGAGAGGAAGAAGGAGAAGAAAAAAAAGGTAAAATCCCAACAGAATTATCTTGCATTTCTCCCCCTACGAATGGAAATTCCACAATTGCCTGTGCTTGTTGGGTGCTCACTGGTGTATCCCTGGGCCCAGCACACAGCCTGGAACATAGTATGTGTTCAATTAACCGCTGTTGACGGAATACATGGTTCTCTTGTCATGTCTAGCAGACGATCCACAAGAAACATACATTACTCTCAGAATTTTTTATAACCACCCTATTTTAAAATAGTATGAGTCAAGTCAAAGAATGGAAATTGACATCTTATCTAGCAAATATTTCTTTACTACCTACTGTGAGTTCACATCACCAATTTCCCCTCACCCCTAGAAAGCCAAGCACTGTATGCCTTTCAGAACAAATCTTCAATGAATATCCATAACCACACAAATTGCACCATGGCAGTTACCACCTACTTTGAGGATGATATATAAAAAAAGTAGAAACAATGACTCATCTTTAAGAGATTAAATGTTCCAATGAGCCCACCACCTCCAAGAGTCTGGAATGCATTTTCCTGGGAGATAATAAAGCTGAATCACAACCATAGTGTAGAGAAGAACCCAACACTGTTTTGGAGAAGTTCTCAACAGGCATTTCGAGGCCAGCAACTTCTGTGAATAAACAAGTCAGCATTTACGGTAGTCTGCAAGACAACTTTTGGCACCTGATAGGCTTCATTCCAGCTGCCTCCATCAAGCCCCAGGCTTTGAAGACCAAAGTCAAGGCACAAAATAAACTTGGGAGGTTGCAAAGGCAACAGCTTATGGATGAACTTTTTGGCTAACCCAGTACAAAGCATCTGAGAGTTTACCTGCATGAGTACGTGCTTTGTCTAAGGCAGGAGACACTGAGGCATATTTGGACTCATTTTCTCCCCCTTCACAAACATAGTCTTTATTTTAAAGGCCACTCATTAATGTCAAGTAAGAAAAGATGCCCAGAGAATAGCCAATATTGCAAAATAATGGTTGGCCTGACCGTGTTACTTATGTCTGGCTCTCCAGTCAGACAAGACTAGTGTTTGGATATAACAACAAACCCCATGACTCTGTGGGTCAAGCTGTCACACTGAGCTTTTATTATTAAACATCCTTGGGTCAGACTCATTGTTACCTAGACCACATCTGCCAGCTGTTAAGTGGTTCCAATGCAGTAGGGGAAAGTGAAGGGCAACTGAGAAGATGAAAAAAAAGCTTGAAAAAGTGAAATAAACATTCTTAAGCATATGCGACCCTCCACTAGCCATGTTTCAGAACTATGAAAAAGAAAGAAAAAGTATAGATCTATAATACATGGAGCAGGGGAGCAATCCTTTCATCCTAAGGAGAAAAAAAAAGCTGCAAACCGAAACAGCAGCCTAATATAACGATGCTGCAGTCTCTTAAGAAAGACTGTTGAAATAACACATTCTGGAGAGGGTACGGAGAAAACAGAACTCTTGATGGGAATGCAAATTGGTGCAGCCACTATGGAGAACAGTATGGAGGTTCCTCAAAAACCCACAAATAGAGTTGCCATATGACCCAGCAATCCCAGTCCTGGACACATACCCAGAGAAAACTATGGTTTGAAAAAACGCATGCACCCCTATGTTCATAGGAGAAGGCGATGGCACCCCACCCCAGTACTCTTGCCTGGCAAATCCCATGGATGGAGGAGCCTGGTAGGCTGCAGTCCATGGGGCTGCGAAGAGTCGGACACGACTGAGCGACTTCACTTTCACTTTTCACTTTCCTGCATTGAAGAAGAAAATGGCAACCCACTCCAGTGTTCTTGCCTGGAGAATCCCAGGGACGGGGGAGCCTGGTGGGCTGCCGTCTATGGGGTCACACAGAGTCGGACACGACGGACATAACTTAGCAGCAGCAGCAGCTACGTTCGTAGCAGCACCACTTTTAACAGCCAAGACATGGAAACATCTTAAATGTCCACTGACTGCTGAATGGATAAAGAAGCTATCACACACACACACACACACACACACACACACACACACACACACCCCACCCCAGAATACTACCCAGCCATAAAAAGAGAGGTAATGCCGCTTGCAGCAACATGGATGGGCCCAGAGATCACCCTGCTAGGTCAGTCAGAAAGTGTTAGTCGCCCAGTCGTGTCCGACTCTTGTGTGACCCTATGGACTGTAGCCCGCCAGGCTCCTCTGTCCATGGGATTCTCCAGGCAAGAATACTGGAGTGGGTTGCCATGCCCTCCTCCAGGGGATCTTCCCAACCCAGGGATCGAACCTGAGTCTCCTGCACTGCAGGCAGATTCTTGGCATTCTGAACCACCAGAGACAAATACTACACAATATCACTTACATGTGGAATAAATATGACACAAAGGAACTTGTCTACAAAGCAGAAACAGAGTCACAGACATAGAGAACAGGCTGGTGGTTGCCAAGGAGGAGGGGTGGAGCAGGACGGATTGAGTGTTTGGGATCAGCAGACGTAAATTATTATACATATATTTACGACAAGGTCCTACTGTGTAACACCAGGGACTACATTCAACATAAACTACAATGGAAAATATACATATGTGTAACTGAATCACTTTGCTGTACAGCAAAGACTAACACAACATGTAAATCAACTATCCTTAGACAAAATAAAGATCGTTAAAGGATGGGTTATCAGACATTATCTCTTCATGCCACAAATGAGAATTAATCACCTGCTGGGTGGCAGGCCTAAGGTACTAGGAAAAAGAAGACCAGTCTCTGCCCTTAACGACAAGTATGATTAACTCCTTAGAAACAGGTTAAAATTTGCCAGTGGCCTTCCATGACCTGAGTCTGGGGCTAGGCTTCATATTAATAAATGTCATTCATCCACTCAATAAGTGCTTATTAAGTATGTACAATACATACTCTCTTCTAGGCTCTGGGAGTACACTCAAAACACAAAAATCCCAACTTCCTGCATCTCAGTGTAAATCCATAAACCACCACCCTTGGATATTATTCCAGTTTCATGGAGACGAAGTGAGATTAGACATAACCTACTCAAGGTCACATACGAACCCCACCAGAGCCAGGACCCCAGCCCTGACCGCCTTCAGACTGCCTTCCCCACAAATGCCCGTGAGGACCACCAGGCGAAGAGCACAGGGGGTCAGGTTTACTAATAACAGCAACTTGTGTTTGTGTTTATCTTTGCTTCTGTACAGACGCACTTTGACTAAGAGATCCACAGTTGTATATTTCACTTCTGCCAAAATAACAACAAAAACAGTAGTAAAATAACAACCACGGTAACAGCAGCAAGTCATAATAGTGCTTTCTCATTTTTCTCCAAACACATAGCCCTTTCAGCCCTTATGTTTGGCCCGCAGACAGAGCCAGAGTTAACAAGAAATATTTCACTGTGTGTTCAACATTGTTGTAAGGAGTTGTCAGCACAACCACAGTGATGATCAGCAGACGGACCCTTGCCAACCTTCATATTCAGGAGGTGAGGTGATAGGCGAGGTGGGGCCAAGCGGAAATGGTGGGGGAGGAGGCCCGTGTCTAAGGGACAGCTTCTTCTCAACTTGAGCGGATGGTCACCTTGCAAAAAGGAAGCCAAGTGGGGCCAGAACTCCTGAGTTTTCGAAGGAAGCCAGAAATCTGCATGCTATGTCAAATCTCCCCAAATTTCAATATTGGCAATACATTTTAAAAAATATGTGTATCAACATTTTGCTGGCTAAAAGGCACATATTTCAGTGTTAAATCTGGCACAGGCCTCTGCATTATTCCAAGTGTTCTGTCCAGCAAATATCATGCATGTCGAATAGTATTTTAATTGGAAAAGAATCTGCCTGCAATGCAGATTAGACATAATTGAACCCGGTTCGATTCCTGGGTTGAGAAGATCTGCTGGAGAAGGGATAGGCTACCCACTCCATTATTCTTGGGCTTCCCTTGTGGCTCAGCTGGTAAAGAATCCGCCTGCAATGCAGGAGACCTGGGTTCCCTCCCTGGGTTGGGGAGATCCCCTGGAGAAGGGAAAGGCTACCCACTCCAGTATTCTGGCCTGGAGAATTCCATGGACTGTATAGTCCACGGGGTCACAAAGAGTCGGACACGACTGAGAGACGTTCACTTTCATAATTATTTAGATTACCTATCAATGATCTTGTCTTTTCTACATTTAGCATTGTGCCAAGAAACCACCTATGCAGAGAAGGGCAAAATGCATTTGTATCAAATACATTATAGTCTAAGTACCAAAAATAGTATTTTGGCAACAAGCGCCATCAAAATTTGGAAGAAAAAGAGGTCATTCAACTCTTAACTAAGTGTCATGGAGGACAGGAGAGATTTCATCTTGAATTTAAAAGGAGAGGTCTAATTTGGACTTAGAGGAAAATTGCAGAAATCAGACTAGAAAGACACAGAGCACGAGCAAAAGCAAGTGAAAAGTAGGTTTGCTGCTGCTGCTGAGTCACGTCAGTCGTGTCCGACTCTGTCTGACCCCATAGACGGCAGCCCACCAGGCTCCCCCGTCCCTGGGATTCTCCAGGCAAGAACACTGGAGTGGGTTGCCATTTCCTTCTCCAATGCATGAAAGTGAAAAGTGAAAGTGAAGTCGCTCAGTCGTGTCCAACTCTTTGCGATCCCACGGACTGCAACCTACCAGGCTCCTCCATCCATGGGATTTTCCAGGCAAGAGTACTGGAGTGGGGTGCCATTGCCTTCCCCATCAAGGAGCCCTGCTGCTGCTGCTGCTAAGTCTCTTCAGTCGTGTCTGACTCTGTGCAACCCCATAGACGGCAGCCCACCAGGCTCCCCCGTCCCTGGGATTCTCCAGGCAAGAACACTGGAGTGGGTTGCCATTTCCTTCTCCAATGCATGAAAGTGAAAAGTGAAAGTGAAGTCGCTCAGTCGTGTCCAACTGTTTGCGACCCCATGGCCTGCAGCCTACCAGGCTCCTCCATCCCTGGGATTTTCCAGGCGAGAATACTGGAGTGGGGTGCCATCACCTTCTCCGGAAAAGTAGGTTTAAGGGAACAGAAATATGAGAATGTTGATGGAGGAGAAAAGAGGACAAGGAAGCTGTGGGTAGTTGAGAACAGGAGGTTACGCTGAGACAAATGACCTGTATGAAACGGTGTTCATATCTGCTCTACTCCAAAAGACAACAGCAGGGGAGAGCCTGAACTCTGAGGAAGGGGTTGTGGCATAAGTCTTTTGACATCCCCAACACTTAACATAGCGTTGAACATGGAGAAAGATTCCAACAAAAATTTAAGGAGAAATGAGCTCATATATGTGAAGGCATTTTGACCAACACCAAGTGTGCACAACATCAAGGGATTATTAATATTGATGAGGAGACAGTTTTCAAAGGAGACTTATATAGGACTCTTGAGAGGAGAATAATAAATCGAGGGTCTCTGGCAATCGTTAAGGGTGTTGTCAAAGTTCGGCAGGCATTTTCCTTCTTAAACACAATGAAGGGAAACTCATTCTGTGGATTTCTGATCCAACTGGGGATATTAAGCCAAAGTGGACGGGAAATAGAGGTTAATACGTGGCCCTTTTTGGATGTCAGCGTCAAGAGACACACCCTACCTTCCCCTGCAGCCTCCCCTAATAAGAAAAGCAATAGCTCTTAATCTAAGAAAGCACTACATTTTACTTCCATCAAAAGCGATGGCTTACTTTCCACTGCAGGACAGTAAAAGCTTTGGAATCAGACAGATCCAGGTTCAGAGCTCATCCTGGCTGGTTGTCAGCTCTGCTACCTTGGACAAGTTACTGAGCTCCTCTGAGCCTCTCCATAAAAGGGAGGAGGCAGCAGAAACAGTGCCCGTCTCATTCGACGGGTGAGGAGGAAAGGAACAACCTACAGTGAAACCTGATGATGCTCCTGTAAATATCAAATTGGACACAAAGTGATCTCATTTCAAGGAGACATCAAAAGCCAAGGAGCCCATCCTGTCGAGATGAAAATCCCAGAGAGGTTTCATCCAGGGTGTAAATTGCTTCTTGACAGTCATCTCTCTGCCGACTCCTGAGTACAGCGCGCTGCCTCCACACACAGATGTTTCTCTCAGCAGGGTTATCCACACACACAGATTGCCCACAGCTGTCCCAACCACATGAAAGCCCCACCGCTCCCCAGTGACCTCCCGGTACAAGGTAGTCATTCATCAAATGCTGAAGGCTCAGCACCAGACACAATGAAAGGTTGGCCCCAGGCTTTTACTGCATTGGTATTAGCTTTCCTTGTCTGCAGCCATTGGCTCAGTACAAAGCTTTACACTGTTTACAAATGGGGGAGGGTCCTGGCCTTTTCTTCTTATTGACTTTTAGCTCCTTGCATCATTAATCTTTAATTTTCATTGGGAACTTCAGCTGGCCATGAAAGGGAAACACGGCCTCTGCCGTGTGCCTCAAGTTCTGCTGGGCTGCACACCTCTCGAGGAGGTCTGGGTGTGATGGGGTGTGTAGGGGAAAGAAGTGTCGCTTTCCATCCTGCGTAGAAATTGAAACTGTTATTTTTGTGACACTGTGCATGTACTTGAGACCAGCCACACCTGCCTAAGGAATTTAGCGCAGTGTTTAGTATGTTGTGAGCATTCAGTAAACAGCAGGGACTGTTATTATTATTACTAATTTTATTTGATTATATTTATTTCCATAACTTGTGTGATCAAGAAAAGAGAATGTGTGTCAATAATAGAAAGTAACTTCTGAAAGAAATAACACTTTTATGAATAGTAACTATTATAGAAATAGCAGAGCAGCAACCAAATAGTCCCTGTCGCTAGAGTCCAAGTTTCAGAACCTGGGCATGGTGCGAATTTGTTATTTTCCTACTTCCTGTGAAAGAAGAATTGTTTTCTTCCATATTTATTTTAACTAATTTTGCTGGATCAGCATCATCAAATACAGCTTTCTGTGATGATGGAGAAGTTATATAACCCAGCAAAAAGCTGACTGATAAATCCCTGTGATTCAAAACTCGGTGTGATTGAATAATATTAAGATCTAATCAGACCCTAGTCTGTTGCGTGTATATATCATACTTTACATAGTTACCCCCTTTTTCTTCTTATATTTCCTTTCCATTTAGTATTAACAATTGAAATGATATTTCTGAGACATGCTCCAATAATGTGCACTGAAACTGGGAAAGCTGGCTGTTCTCCTGACAATAACCCCAATCTGGGGACTTCCCTGGTGGACCACTGCCTTCCAATGCAGGGGCTGCAGGTTCAGCTCCTGGCTGGGAAGCTAAGACCCCACATGCCTTGGGGCCAAAAAACCAAAATATAAAACAGAAGCCATTTGTCACAAATTCAGTAAGGACTTACAACAATAATCGTAATCGCTTAGCTTCTGGTACGTCACCTAAGACTAACCAATCTGTGAGAAAGAGCCAACATTGTCCTAACCCATTCATAAGTATGCCACTTAGATAAAATTATCGTATCCTTATTATATCCTTCCATATCTCTGAGCTCTAGCCTGTTGCCTTTTAATCACCACTTATACTGCCCAGAAGTGTGAGCAAGAACAGAGGTTCAAGAAGGAAGAGGGCAGTCTGGGAATGATGCTTCAGAGAGTGCACAAGTGGATGAGAGTCCTGGCTGCCGGGGGCAGCGGGGGGGGGGGGGGAGTGGGGGGTAGCCCAGCACCACAGACAAGCTGCAGGCTCCTCCGTCCTCACAGGGCTGCCACCTGCTGCCCCAGCCCGAGAATACCTCTCTCCCCACTCTCCACAGGTCAGGGAAGAAGTCATTCTCTTTTTATTTCACTTTGTGCAGAGTATTGTCACATCCACTATCTTATTTTATCATCACAAGGATACTGGGCGCACATGGAGGGCGTAAGCTGGGCAGACAATGCTACAGCATTCGCATTTTACACAATGATCCAGAGATATTAACTCGTCTAGGATTACATGACTACCCCACACCAGCACTCGGATTAGGACTCAGATCTCATGGCCTCCAGGTCCAGAAGTCTTTGGTATCTGTTTTCTCCATTTTCTCCTGCTCCCTGAGAACAAAATAGAGCAGCTGTCTGGGCTGCTGAATAAACAGTAAAACCAGAAGGCTACATATCCTGCCTAACTGAATAATTAAGGATTTCTGATTCCATGAAACATGGAGCAAACACACTCCACCCTGCCTCTCCCACTGAAGACAGCTATAAAACACGGGCCAGCTGCATGAAGCAGTTACGTGAGGACGCTGAACGGTAAACTGTGGCGTACAGACTAGGCAATGAAATCAGCACTTCAGGCAACGCTGAGCCAGTGGTGGGTTTTCCGCCTCTTCTCCCTCCAGTACGCTGTGGCTCGAGCTCAACACTCCAGACTTGGCAGTGGACACCAGGACAGAACACAGGCAGTTTTTCGGGAGGCCACTTCATTTTGACCTGACACTGTGAAAAGGGAAACTTCTCACTCCAAAAGAGAGTATGGAGATTTCCTTTTTTGTTTTCTGTGTCTTTTCTCCATTTTCTCACACCTCCAATCGATTCTGTAAATGTGATAGAAGTGACCAGGAGCAGGCACTCACGGGATCCAAAACTCTGATGGAGAAGGATGTTTCTGTCAACTTGGCAGAACTGCGATGTCAAGAGGGTGGGGAGGACCTGTGTTTTTCTGCCTCTGTCCTGCCACTACTGGGTCCTGACAGTCAACGGAAGTAACTAATCCTTGGTTTTCTAGTCAGAGGACCAAAAAGAACAGCCCCAAGAAACTGGAAAGCACTGACGAGCTCACAAGAACAGAGGCACTCGAGAGAACAGACCCATAACTGTGTTTACGAACGCTCGGGTTCACCACCCTGTAACAATGCACGCATAGATCTGATCCTACTCAGCCACACCAAGCACCTCAATCAGCATCAAACTGCCTCCTAGGACTCAGACTGGCCACTAGGTTGAGCACACACAGGATGGATCTGAACAGCATTAAAGATGCCTTAAAAGCCACAGAACATGAGAATCATAGCCCTCAGAATGTGGGATAGAACTTGGGGCCTGACCATTAAATAGGTCAACTAAATGCTGAACAAAAACCATCAACATTTCTAAGGATTTCAGAAGGACCCAAAGTCTTTTAACACAATGCTGAAAGGGTTTGGAATACAATCCAAAATTATTCAGCATGTAAAAAAAAAAAAATCTGAACTCATATGGGAAAAGATGATTGACAGACATCAACACTGAGATAATAAAATTGTTAAAATTACCTGACAAAGACTTCTTTAAAACTAGGATTAAAATGTATGAGCAGGCAACTACAAACACTTTGAAACAAAGGAAATATAAGGAGTCTCAACAAAGAAATAGAAGATATAAAGAAGAATCAAATAATTTTAGAAATGAAAATACTACTGAAAGAAAAGTTTGCTGGATGAACTTAATAGCAGAATCAAGATAGCAGAAGAAATTCACCAAACTTGTAGATAGATGAATAGAAATTATCCAGCCTGAACACAGAGTTTTCTCTTTTTAGATTCAGGGGGGAAAAAAAAGAAACATAGTCTCAGGGATCTGTGTGATAATGATTAGAAATTTAACATTCACATGACCAAAATGCCAGAAATTAGACAGTATAGTACTGACAACTATTTAAAGAATAGTGATTGAAGATGTCCCAAATTTGATGAAAGACACAAACTTACAGATCAGAGAAGCTGAGTGAACTCCAAAAAGGATAAACCAAGATAAATTCACAGCATAATCAAACAGTTAAGAACTAAAGACAAAGAATAAACTCATTATCTGTAGTGGAATGGCAGTTGAAATTACTGTAGATTTCTCATTGGGAACTATGGGGCCATAAGGAAATGGCACAGTATATTTTTAAAGTTTTGAAATAAAAGAACTGCCAATGCAAATTCTATATCCAGCAAAAATATCCTTCGGAAATAAAGGTGAAATCAGGACTTTCTCAGATGAATAAAAACTAGAAAACAGGCCTGCTTCTAACCAAATTGCTAAAAGAAGTTCTACAGAAAAAAAGAGCAATTATGTCAGATAAAAAATGTGGAGTATCAGTACTGAAGAAAGAACAGAGGAAAGAATAAATAGAATAGACTATTCTTTTGAAGGTGGAAAGAAAAATTAAAACATTATCTAATGGGACTTTGGGGGCTTCCCAGGGGGCACTAGTGGAAAAGAACCTACCTGCCAGTGCAGGAGACATAAGAAACCTGGGTTCAGTTCCTTGGTCGGGAAGATTCCCTGGAGGAGGAAACGGCAACCCACTCCAGTATTCTTGCCTGTATAATCCCATGGACAGAGGAGCCTGGCGGGCTGCAGTCCATAGGGTTGCAAAGAGTCAGACACGACTGAAGTTTTAACATGTGTAGATTAAATTTACTATATAAGACAATTACAAGGGGGGCATAAAAAGATGCACACGTGGAAAGTAAAACGGGGCGTATGGCATAATGAAAGAAATATTATGATGCATATTGTGGTCATGTGCTTACACTCCAGTGGAAATGGTTAAATGTTCATTTTCAGTAAAGAGCGGAAAGCTAATTTACACACACACACACACACACACACACACACACACACATATGCCATTGTTGTTTACTAAGTGGTGTACAATTCTTTGCAGCCCCACAGACTGCAGCCTGCTGGGCTCCTCTGCCTATGGGATTCTCCAGGCAAGAATACTGAAGGGATCCATTTCCTTCTCCAGGGATCTTCCTGACCCAGGGATCAAATGTGCTGCTCCTGCTTGGCAGGTGGATTCTTTACCACTGAGCCACCAGGGAAATCCTTTATATATAAATATAATAAACCCTAAAACAACTACTTAAACACTTTACACAGAGAAAATACATAAAAGAATTAAAAGAATAAGAAAAGGTAGATACTTTTATTAAGGTTTAAATAACCCAAAAAGAAGCAGGAAGGGGGAAAACGGAGGATGGAAACAAGAAAGAAATGGTCCTTACTTTCACGGTAACAATTAGAGGAGCAGATTAATATTTCCTTCTTATGATGAAACTCCTGAAGGAAAATATAAGGCAGAGCACCCTGACACAGACTAACATGATGGTCAAGAATGGCCTCCATGAGAAGGTGAGCTTTCAATTGAGACACAGCAGGGGCAGAGGATCTCAAGAAGACAGAATAGCTTGAGCAGAGACTCTCAGAGAAGCAGCAGATCGGGTGTTGGGGGAACTGAAAGATCATGGTGGTTGGAGGAGTGAACAAGGAGAACGTGAGATAGAAGAGGGAAGGGAGAGACTGTGCGAGGTCTTTCAGGCTGTAGTTACCAGTTTGGATTTCATTCCAAACACAGTGAGAAGCATTGAAGTACTGCATCTGAAGAGCAAAGGGTTCTACTGGTAATGTTCTGAGGACCTTCCATACTGTTTCCTATGGCAGCTGCACCATTTCGCAACCCCAACAGTGTAAAGGGTTCCAGTTTCTCTACATCCTCACCAACGCTTGTCTGTTGTTGCAGTTAACAGTATGAGTCTGTGTATGTGAGGTATCTAACACAGTCAAATTCACAGGCTCAAAGATTAGAAGAGTACAGCCTTTGTCATGCAAGAAGATTACGTTCCAGAGATCAGTGACCTATGGGTTTAAAGCTTCAAAAGATTAACAATTTGTTGAGGTCTACTGTACAACATTGTGTCTATAGTTAACCATACTATCAGTTCAGTTCAGTCCCTCAGTCGTGTCTGACTCTTTGCGACCCCATGAATCGCAGCATGCCAGGCCTCCCTGTCCATCACTAACTCCCGGAGTTCACTCAGACTCACGTCCATTGAGTCGGTGATGCCATCAAGCCATCTCATCCTCTCTCATCCCCTTTTCCTCCTGCCCCCAATCCCTCCCAGCATCAGAGTCTTTTCCAATGAGTCAACTCTTCGCATGAGGTGGCCAAAGTACTGGAGTTTCAGCTTTAGCATCATTGCTTCCAAAGAACACCCAGGGCTGATCTTCAGAATGGACTGGTTGGATCTCCTTGCAGTCCAAGGGACTCGCAAGAGTATTCTCCAACACCATAGTTCAAAAGCATCAATTCTTTGGCGCTCAGCTTTCTTCACAGTCCAACTCTCACAACCATACGTGACTACTGGAAAAACCATAGCCTTGACTAGACAGACCTTTATTGGCAAAGTAATGTCTCTGCTTTTAACTATGCTATCTAGGTTGGTCATAACTTTCCTTCCAAGGAGTAAACATATTTTAATTTCATGGCTGCAATCACCATCTGCAGTGATTTTGGAGCCCACAAAAATAAAGTCTGACACTGTTTCCACTGTTTCCCCATCTATTTCCCATGAAGTGATGGGAAACCATACTATACTGTAAAGTTAAAAAATCTGTCACGAGTATAAATCTTGCATGCTTTTATGACAACTAAAGTTGTAAAAAATTAAATGAGGATCAGAATTCATCTGAAAAAGGAAAATGAGAGGAAAGGGTTACTTTGGAGAACTCTCTCTAACCCCACCCAAATTAGGAGATTCCTGGGCACATGTGCTCCCCGAGGGTCTGGCTGAGAATAACACAGCAAAATAAACAAGGAGGTCCCAGGCAAGAGCCAGCTTTCTCATTCTTTTGACAGCTGAATGGTTAGCTTCCCTGGGCAGAAATGTGTACAAATCTGAATTACATTGAACAGTCAGATGCCTTATCTAAAAGACGACAGCCAAAGCTTGATCTTTGGCCCTTAGGGGAGAAGGGAAAGATGTTTATGTTTCAGAAATAATCAGAGTCAGACATCTCAACATTAAAATTCTCTGTCAGCCTATCAATATTTATGAATGTGTAAAATTTCCGACAGTCCCATTCCACAATTTCCATGCATTGCAGGTTGAGAGATGTCTGACCGTGGAGACAGATAAGATCTCTTTGCCAGCACATTTCTCACTTGGCAGAGCAAAGCTTATACAAAACTATACCCATCTTCCAGTTAAGTTACCTGTCTTTAGCTTTTCTTGTTGAAATCAACCAGAGTGAGATTTTTCTACTTTCAACAGACCTTGCAGGATTGAAAAAAGGAAACATTTTTCAACAGGTTCTTCCACATATAATCAATTCCAAAAAACCCCCACGAATTAATGAACCAAGACTATTATATACTAAAGCCAGTCTAGTTTGAAACAAAGGCAAGACGTGCATTCAGAATAAAAGGTTCCTAGTCATAGTTTTTATATTAATTAATCTCAAATTGGTTGAGCCTTTTTTCTTTTCTTTTTACCTTCAGTGGCTTCAGATTTATTATCTGAAAAATAAGGGGTTGTTATATACTTGATGTGTGTGTGTGAGCTGGCGTGTAGAGATCGGGTTCTCTAGGAACAGAGTCTGAGGCAAGGATTCAAAGCCACGTGATTAACTGAGGGAGACCAACCTGTAAGGGATGTAAAGCAAGAGAGAACACCAAAGTGCTGAACAAGGATGCGGTGAGGGTTGCACGTATGTGTGTGCCCTCAGTCGCTTCAGTCGTGTCCGACGCTTTGTGACCCCCTGGGCTGTAGCCCACCAGGCTCCTCTGTCCTTGGGATTCTCCAGGCAAGTATACTGGAGTGGGTTGCCATGCCCTCCTTCATGAGATCTTCCCAACCCACGGATCCAGCCCACGTCTCTTAGATCTCCTGCGTTGCAGGCAGATTCTTTACCACTAGCGCCAGGGTTGGGGTTAGGCTTAGCCTGACTCACAAGAGAGTATTGGACCAGGCACATAACACATAACACATAATGCAGAATAGTCCCCATCATGAGGCAAGAGGGCGCTTCTCTTTTTAACCTCATTATCAGATACTGAGATGCTCCTAGGACAGAGATAATAATTAATTTCTCCTGGTTGATGAGGCTCCCCTCAGGGGAGGATAATTCTTTGGCAATGGAGGCCAGCCATGAGCCCTCAGGATCCAGCATTTACAGCAGCTGCGGGGTGGACACACTAGCCCCATAAAGGAGATCTGGAGGAGACACCAACATCTAGGTTGTATATGTACGAATGTGAGTGTGGTGCATACATGTGCAAGAAGATACTGAAGGCACGTGTGCCCACAAACACGGTGGGAGAGGTTAGTAATGAGGGGAAAGTAAGGGGGAGACTGACCTCCATTGTCTTGCAAGCTCATTGTGAGAACAAAAGATAATACTTAACACTAGAAACGCATGCCTCAGTGCCTTCTTAAACCTATCACAAGCTCCCTGATGCCCTTTGGGTCTTCACTCTGCCTTTGACCATCCTTCTAACAACCAAGCTTCCTGGGACTCCAATGTGGCTATCAAGTGCCTTTCCTTTGGAAGGTCCCCTGGTCTACCCCCTCCTCTGACCATCCCACTTGTTGCCCTCAATCATAATCAAGACACTATGAATAAGGACCCAAGAATAGTGTGCTCTGTGTGGTACCTGTCTCAGGAGTCCATGATTACAGGGTTAAATTGCCTGGAAAATGCTATGGACTGAAGGGGGCCTGGTGAGCTACAGTCCATAGGGTCGCAAACAGTTGGAAAGGACTTAGTGACTAAACAACAAAACCTTGATTTCTCTGGAATCCTAACCCTATAATTACAGTCATTAAAAGCCACCTGCAATACAGGAGATAAGGGTTCGACCCCTGGGTCAGGAAGATCCCCTGGAGAAGTAAATGGCAACCCACTCCAGTATTCTTGCCTGGAAAATCCCATAGACAAAGGAGCCTGATGAGCTACAGTCCAGAGGGTCACAAAGAGTCAGACACAACTTACTGACTAAACAACAACATCCCATCCCCCCGTCTAAGACCTATGTGACTTCTGGCAAAGTCAAAATCTCTCTATTCTTGCCTTCCACCTCTGTAAAGGTGAATGATGCCACCAGCTTCAAAACTTTTATTCTAAATCTGTGACAGCTTTTGAAAGATGTGGTGATGCATGATTTGATGGTTATTTGCTCTGCCTGACAGAACATATTTCTAGCATCTCCCAGTTAAACAGACCCGTAATACCCTTGAAACCTCAGGACTCCATCAAAGAAGGAATGGTTCTACTTGGGTTTAAAGGGAACATAAAGAATGTGGAGTTTTGCACCAAAGGAATCGAATGCTGAGGAGAGGAAAAGCATGGAAGTGGGGCTGAGGGGGAGTCCCAGGCCAGGAGCCAAAAGCCCTGGTAGCAGCTGAGCTCAGCAAAGAATGCTCAGTTATTTTTAGCCTCTGTTTGGGTATACTGATTTCCGGAAAAATATCCTCTCATTATGGTGTCTAGGACTGTATCCTGCCCTCCCACCCATACCCCACCAGAAACAAGACATTCTGCACAGTCAGGCAGCTCTTTCCAGGTGCTCTGCAAACCAGACAGGGATTCTCAGCTCTCTAGATACCCCATCCCAGAGCTGACTTTCATCTCAGCAGCCTCCAAGTGTTTTGCTCGTAGCAAAGGGCAGCCTTTGAGTCCTCCACACAACGGGCTGCTCCACGGCCTTCTGGTGCCAGCTGGCATCCAGCACAAAGCGCTGGCATGATCTGTGTTGCTGTTTTCAGAACAATGCTGCAAAATACCTCCAGTTCCATCTCAGCAGCTCGCTTGGTGGGAAAATGAAGTGGAGAGCCTATTCTGGTCACATGTGACTGCACGATAAGTCACTCTAACGCTTAACTGGCTTCAAACAACCACGTTGTTCTTTCTTGTGGTTCTATAGCTCGGCTCGCTGGACAGTTCTGCTCATCTTTGCCGTGGTGTTTCATGCCATTTTAGATGGCAGCTTCAGTTGGTGTTATCTAGATTCTTAGCTGGAAGGTTGGCTAAAGTGTCAGAACATCGTGTAAGCAACAGCATCCATGAGGAGGAAGACCTCACAGGAGAAGGGGAGGAGAGGAAGGGGCAAACGTGAATACCTGCATCTCATTACTTTAAATCATGAAGCAAAACAACAGGCAACCAGGAGGGTATCAGATACCTGCATCAGAGCCCGCACCTCCGCTCTTTCCACCACTTCTCTTTCCATGACCTCATCAGCCATGGTTACGGGGTGAAAAATGAGCCATAAACGACAGGAATGTTGAGTCAACACCCAGGCATGACCTTAAACACACAGTTAACATCTAAATGCACACACACGTGCACACACATACCATCCCACAATGGGACCTGAAGGAACCATTAATGGAGACACTTTCATGAGACTCGTAACTTTCTATCTGAAAATCTGAGTGCTCTCTGGGGTTCACCAGATTTCTGATAAGAACCTCCGCTGCTCCTGCAATATGTCTCATGTCACAGGCTTCCAGGCCTGGAGAAACGTCTTGGAATTCTGAGTCCAATTACCTTTCCCAAAGGGAGTACTAAAAGGGATAAAGTAATGAAAAATGATTATATATTTCTGAACCTTGGTTGCTAAGGAGTTCCAAGGTGATAAGATAACCATAGATTTTTCTTTCTGAAAATTGCCCACTGGATACAGTGCCTCTCCTGCCTGTCCTTCTAAAATAGCAAGTTCATTACCCTTCACCTGATAGAAGTTTCTCTGTGCAGCTCTAACTGCCTGGTATTATATCTATTAGTTTATTGTGTGACTCTACAAAATATAAACTCCATGAAAGCAAGGGCTTATCTATCTTGTTCACGATCTACTCCCTCCAATAGCACCTGGAACATAGTGGGTAATCATTAAATATCTGTTGAATGAATTAATTATTATCACTTTAGTTAAGTATAAGACACTGCAGAATCTTCTGTTGAGGTTCTGTTCTGCAAGATAAGAAGTTATCCTCCACAGCTTTGCAATGTACATTAGTAACTATAATGCACAGGCTTCCCTGGTGACTTGGTGGTAAAGAATCTACCTGCCAGTTCTATCCCTGGGTTGGAAAGATCCCTGGAAGAGGGCATAGCAACCCACTCCAGTATTCTTGCCTGGAGAATCCCATGGACAGATGAGCCTGGAGGGCTACAGTCCATGGGGTCACAAAGAGTCAGACATGACCGAAGCGACTTAGCACGCATGCATGCAAGCTACATTGAGAAATATGTTATGTATTGATTCCCTTAGGAGCTCTAAACTCTAATCTGTGAATTGAAGTCGTACATCAGACTCTAGGACATTTTCTGACCGCATGAACTGAGCACACTGGAAACTTCAGAGTTGTACCTTTGACTTCAGGGTTAGTAAAATTTGTGTAACTTGTTAGTAACACAGATTCTCAGGCCCCCTTGGCTCAGAAACTCTGAGAATGGGGCCCAAAATCTGTTTTCATAGACCTTCTAGGAATTTCCAGTGCTTGCTCGAGTTGGAGAACTACCACCTTGGAGCCTTAGTAATAGTTCTCTGCTGTTGGATTTCATTGCGATTAAAAAGCATTTATTATGGAGTAAGAGAAAAAATATGAAGTGATAGTAGAATCCTTTATAAAAATATGGAGTGACAAAATATGAGAATAAGAGAAAAATATGAAGTGATGGTAGAAACCCCTTATAAAATTGTATTCATTCTAACTTTCTGTTACTGGGAACCTTGCATATTTAAATTTTTTGCTTGGGTTTGTTTTGCTTTTGCTGCTAGGAAACTCAGTCAAACTGGAAGATCAGCCATGATAAATATATTAATCCACAGAGTTATCATATGGATTCATTCCTCAGTTTCCTTTCTTTTCCTTGCCCCAATTTCTTATTTTTATTTTAATGGATTTTGTTTCTTTGGGAAGAATTTTGTTGCTGTTCAATTGCTAAGTCATGTCTGACTCTGCAACCCTATGGACTGCAGCATTCCAGTCTTCCCTTTCCTCCACTACCTCCTGGAGTTTGCTCAAGTTCATGTCCATTGAATTGGTGATGCTCTCTAACCATCTCATCCTCTGCCGCCCTCTTCTCCTTTCTCGGCATCAGGGAAGACCCTGATGTTGTGAAAAATAGAAAGTTATAAATGCAGTCAATAAATAATAGAATCCTTCACAACAGTGGCAATGTGTTCTTATATGCTGCCACAAGTTCTGAGTATGAAGTACAGACCATGCAGACAGAGCAGATGTTACCAGATATTAAACTGTTTCAAAAATAAGATGACAGAATAGGAAAGGCCAAATACTGCCTAGGAAAAAAATATTTTCATGTGTAACTCCCAGGGATATTCTTTCAGAGCAGAATTATTATTGTCCTTTTGTTTAAACATAAGAGAAACCATTTAGGCTTAGATTTATTTTCTTAGTGTATTAGTCACTATTGTTCTTTCAGCTTCTTGCCTTTGGGCAATGTTTTCTTGTTGAGAATTCTTTTCTAGTTCCACCGTGTTGAAACAAACAATGTGTATTTCCATTGTCTTTTTATATCTTCTGAGACAATAGACAGATATAATTCCCATTTGAAAAAGTTCCTCTAACCAGCAAGTAACAAAACATCTGAACTACTGACCAGGTTCACAATTCCCACGCATGTGCTATATTTTGGGGTTTTATCTGTGACACACTCTAACATGTCCTTGAAAAAGATACGGTTCAATAAATGTCCAATTAAAAAATGAGATGAATACCCACAAGAATAATCAATTACTGTTTCTTGAGCAACACTTGCTTCCTTTCTCTGAACTTTGGAAGATAGAGAAGAAGTATAAAGCATATTCTCCGCAGATTGAAAACCTACTCGCATAGATTATGCTGTCCCTGGGCAGCACCGCTGCAGCCGTTCCAGACCACAGCGTTCTCACACGTCCCTTCAGACCTGTCCGATTCACACTTGGAGACCCTGCCGGGTCACTTTGGAAGGACAGGCCCCTGACAACTGCCAAAGTCTGATTCTAAATCAAGCAACTCCAACGAACCTTGAACCCACTCACCTGCTCCAAATATCAACCCCTGTTAGAACACCTTCTCCGACCACAGAGATCCCCAGGGCAGCAATACTGGAACATTCCAGATTCCTGACAATTCTCTCAGGGCACACCCTCTGTATTACTGTCCTATGGCTGCCATAAAAAATTACCATAAACCAAACAGCATTTAAAAAAAAAAAAAAAAAAAGCACATTATCTTACCGTTCTGGAGGTCAGAAATCGAGGAGAGGCTCACGGGCCTAAGGTCAGGTGGTCGGCAGGGCTGGACTTCTTCCTGGACCCTCCAGAGGAGAATCCGTCATCCCTGGACATTTTCCAGCTTCTGGAGGCTGCCTGCACCCTGGGACTCTTGACCCCGCTATCCTGCAAGGCTGACGCCAGCTGTAGACCCTAGACACTAACTCCTCCTCGCCTCCCGCTTCCTCTCTTAAAGATTCTACTGGGTCCACCTGACTCACAGGGAATCGCCTCCGCTACGGACCTCTGATTAGGAAGCACTTTCACCTGCGACCTGAGTTACCCTCTGCCATGAAACACGTTTCCTTCTGAGGCTTAATACAGGGATGTCCTCGGCCTACTGTGACCAGGGAGCCCATGAGTGAGTGAGTGACCCGCAGACTGGCCTGGCAGGCTGACTGCTGGTTCTCCCACAAGCAGCCGGTCTCCAGGAGAGTCACTGGAGGACAGCGCAGTGCTCAGCTTCCCCGACTTACCCCTCAGCCCCTCTGGACTTTGCTTGCCTTGTCTATCACTTGAGGATAATAATAGGAGTGCCTATTTTACAGGGTGATTATAAATGCGATGTGAGAAAAATAAATCAGGGTCTGAAAGAGAGCAAGCAATGCAATAGAAAGGCATCGAAAGAACAAAAACGGAAGAAGGAAGAGGGAAGGAGGGGCAGGGAGAGAAGAGCCTGTGCTCCCTGGTGTGTGCGTGTGCGCTCAGTTGCATCAGTCGTGTCCGACTCTTTGCAACCCTCTGGACTGTAGCCCACCAGCCTCCTCTGTCCATGGGATTCTCCAGGCAAGAACACTGGAGTGGGTAGCCATTCCCTTCTCCAGGGGATCTTCCGACCCAGGGATTGAACCTGGGTCTCCTGCATTGCAGGTGGATTCCTCACCGCTCAGCCACCTGGGAAGCCTGTGCTCCATGGTACTAAGGAACTAAGTCTGGAGACAGAGCATTTTAGAGATGAAAGTATCTTGGCAATCATCAAGTGGGAAAGAAAGGCAGAGAGCAGAAACAATGTCATGTTTCAACTATGGCAAAAATAAGATGAGTAATCAGCATCGGATTAGAAGCCATGAGACCCCTCTCTTCAGCACCACCCCACCCTGGATCAGGACTGTGATGATGAGCAAGGATGTTCTGTATCTAGAAGAAGATGGGGGTTTGCCCAACCACTTGCTTCCAGCACTGGCTGTGTAGGGAACCTGGCCTTTCTGATGTGTGGGAGTCACACTCTCCTTAAACTTTAAGATAATATTTCAGCAAAGTTTCATTAATATGGGGGCATTTTCCACCATGGATACAAAGCAGGATGTTGTTGTTTAGTCACTAAGACATGTCTGACTCTTTTGCAACCCTGTGGACTGTAGCCCACCAGGCTCCTCTGTCCATGGGATTGTCCAGGCAAGAGTACTGGAGTGGGTTGCCATTTCCTTCTCCAGGGATCTTCCCAACCCAGGGCTTGAACTCCAGTCTCCTGCATTGCAGGCGGATTCTTTTACCAATGAGCCACCTGGGAAGCCCACAAAGCAGGATACACAGTTGTATATTCATGACAGCAGCAGTTATGTAGAAAGAAACAGTTATTTGACTTGAAATTATTGCTCCCCAAATGTATTCAGTTCAGTTCAGTCGCTCAGTCATGTCCGACTCTTTGCGACTCCATGAATAGCAGCACACCAGGCCTCCCTGTCCATCACAAACTCCCGGAGTTCACACAGACTCACGTCCATCGAGTCAGTGATGCCATCCAGACATCTCATCCTCTCTCGTCCCCTTCTCCTCCTGCCCCCAAACCCTCCCAGCATCAGAGTCTTTTCCAATGAGTCAACTCTTCGCATGAGGTGGCCAAAGTACTGGAGTTTCAGCTTTAGCATCATTCCTTCCAAAGAAATCCCAGGGCTGATCTCCTTCAGAATGGACTGGTTGGATCTCCTTGCAGTCCAAGGGACTCTCAAGAGTCTTCTCCAACACCACAGTTCAAAAGCATCAATTCTTCGGTGCTCAGCCTTCTTCACAGTCCAACTCTCACATCCGTACATGACCACAGGAAAAACCATAGCCTTGACTAGACGGACCTTTGTTGGCAAAGTAATGTCTCTGCTTTTCAATATGCTGTCTAGGTTGGTCATAACTTTCCTTCCAAGGAGTAAGCGTCTTTTAATTTCAGGGCTGCAGTCACCATCTGCAGTGATTTGGGAGCCCCCCAAAATAAAGTCTGACACTGTTTCCACTGTTTCCCCATCTATTTCCCATGAAGTGATGGGACCAGATGCCATGATCTTCGTTTTCTGAATGTTGAACTTTAAGCCACTGTTCATCTCAATGTTGTATTTGGTAGGGGCTTTTTTCCCCCCTATCTTTTCTTTGTTTTCCAGATATTCTAAGCAACATGATTTTAACAGTAAAGAAAAGTAGAGATGCTTATTTAAAAAAAAAAAAAACTAAAGAAAGAGATTACTTTGTGGTGGGGGGGTGGGGGCATGTCATTGATTTTGTTTGGTCATGACCCCAGAGTTCTAGAACCTGTTCAAAAGAAAGATTTTCTTTACTTAAAAAAATATTTCTAACTATTCTTTTTCCCTATTTCTAAGGGACCTCTGATTTTTGCCACATCATTACACACACACACACACACACACACACACACAAATACATACCCCACCACCACCGCCGCCACCAAAAAACATTCTAATATTAACTACCTCAGTAAGCAAGTCTATGGACCATACGAAACTGAAGTGCCCCCCTCAGTGAAAACAATAAATCAAAGCATGTGGCGTGTTCACATCCCACAGTCACCATCATCAGCCTCACTTAACCAAGGTTCCCTGGCTTCATGATGTTTTCCCTTTCTGTTACCACTACACTCATTATTCAAGCAAACTCCTTTCTAATAAAATCTCATATCAAATAAAGAAAAGCATTCAGAGACGGTCACCATAAGGGGGAACACAAGTCTAGTCTCTTCTAACCCACATTCCCCTGGATACAATTAGTTTAATCTCTTTCTGAACGTGTTCTTAATATAGGCTTTTACCATGGACCATTTTTCATGTGTCTTAGCGTTTCATCACTCAGTTCTTGAGTAAGGCCACAGACATTAAAATGATAACATATCATGTTGAAATCATGGTTAAGTTCAAGGGGGAAATAACATGCTCTGTCTACAGTTAGAATGAAGGAAAGTGAGTGCAGATCACGACTGCATCATTTTCATAATATTTGGACTTGTTTCTTAGTGTCGCGTTTGGGTTAATGGAGTTACATTTCGAAAGTTGGTCTAAAGCATTCAGGGGTCACTGTGTCCACAGCGGTAAAAGGGGAGGGGGCGAGAGGCAAGTTTTCTTAGAACTTCAACAATTTGTTAAGATGGCAGATCAGATCCCTATTATAGGAAGATCTTGAAGCCCCCAAACACAGATGGAAAGAAACAACAGTCTTACTTAAAAGTGCTTATGAATTAAAAACCCACCTGAGCAAAAAAAAGGTAATCCCTACCTGATTTCCAAGTGGATGATCTCAACAAATGGCTTATGAGATGTTTAGGGTCTATTATATTAATTATTACTAATATAGGGCCTCCAGGAGTCCCATGATTGATTGGCCTGCCCTTCTCCATGTGTCCCTAAAATGCAGAAAATTCCCAGTATGGCTCCTTTCAACCCATTTTGTTTCCTGGGCTGTATTCCTGGGTGTATTCCACATCCATTGGCTTTCTGCCCATTTTATCCCACTGACTACCACCTCTTTCTGTAGCTTCAGTCCTTGAAACATCCTGACAAAGAAATGTCATCAGCTCTCAGGGCTTAGAACTTACCTAATCTCACCAGCCTGCTCATGTTTTCTAAAATCTGTCTCTACTTTGATAATTGTTATCATAATCACACTAACAGCAAACACTCACGGGACACTTTCTCTGTGCCAGGCATTTTTTTATTTATCTCACTGAACTCCTATAACTACCACAGAGGCTACTATCCATCATTAAACTCTCTGAGCCTCAATGTTCCCATCTGTAAAATAGGGGTGTGTAAAATGATGAAGTTCACACTACATGAATATTGGGTCTGAGAATCACACCCAGGAATTCTCAGATCCAAACTCCATGCTCTTAAACACTGCCCTGTGCTTAGCCTAGTCTCCTTGCTATCAGCGTTTCCAAGGTCAGCCTCATCCATTCAAACCATAGAGCCTGCCTTCTTCTAGACTTTATCTTATTCTAAAGGAGATATATATCTCCTTTGATATCTCTATATCTATATATCTATGCAGAAAGTGAAAAGGAACTAAAAAGCCTCTTGATGAAAGTGAAAGAGGAGAGTGAAAAAGTTGGCTGAAAGCTCAACATTCAGAAAACTAAGATCACGGCATCTGGTCCCATCACTTCATGGGAAATAGATGGGGAAACAGTGGAAACAGTGTCAGACTTTATTTTTCTGGGCTCCAAAATCACTGCAGGTGGTGACTGCAGCCATGAAATTAAAAGACGCTTACTCCTTGGAAGGAAAGTTATGACCAACCTAGACAGCATATTGAAAAGCAGAGACATTACTTTGCCAACAAAGGTCCGTCTAGTCAAGGCTATAGTTTTTCCAGGGGTCATGTACGGATGTGAGAGTTGGACTGTGAAGAAAGCTGAGCACCGAAGAATTGATGCTTTTGAACTGTGGTGTTGGAGAAGACTCTTGAGAGTCCCTTGGACTGCAAGGAGATCCAACCAGTCCATTCTCAAGGAGATCAGCCCTGGGTGTTCTTTGGAAGGAATGATGCTAAAGCTGAAACTCCAGTACTTTGCCCACCTCATGCGAAGAGTTGACTCATTGGAAAAGACTCTGATGCTGGGAGGGATTGGGGGCAGGAGGAGAAGAGGACGCAGAGGATGAGATGGCTGGATGGCATCACTGACTCGATGGACGTGAGTTTGAGTGAACTCCGGGAGTTGGTGATGGACAGGGAGGCCTGGTGTGCTTCGATTCACGGGGTCGCAAAGAGTCGGACACAACTGACCGACTGAATTGAACCAATATAGTAGATATCTATCTACTATATATATATATACATATAGGGATATATATATATATCCCCTTTGATATATACAATTTTAGAATTACAGAAGAGTTTCAGAAATAGTACAGTTTCCATCCATCCTTCATCCAGCTCCTCTAAAGGTCACGTTTGTTCGGTCTTCAGGTCATCACTGTCAAATTCAAGTCAGCTGAACTGCAGCACGATGCGGACGCAGAAACAAAACCCACCTAGTATTCTAATAGAACCTCACACGGGTGGCATGGCTTTCTCCCTTGGCAGAGGTTCATGCTGGCCCTTTCAGGCTTTATCTGCTATCAGTAACGATTTCCTCTGAACATAGCACAGGCACTGACCACAGACCTGCATTACTGACAGAAAAGACCAAGGATTCTTCATTCTGTTGGGTCCTTGATGAATTTAAAGAACTGTCCCTTTCCCTGGAAAATGCAGAGACAAGCAATCCTATGTAATCCAGGCCATGTGTGGACCCAGGGTACCTCTCTGAGTTCAGCCTTGTCTGTTTCATTGTTTGAAAGCTCACAATTGCAGTCTGACCTGCTAACCTCCCTCCCTGTCTTTTCCTCAGTCTTCATAGGGCTTCTCCACATCACTAACCCCAAGGAGGCTGCCAAGGAATTAGAGCCACTCCTCCCAAGACACGGCTTTCAACCACTGAATTGTTGGCTTGGGGCTGCGGAAATGGCCGTTTGCCAAAGGACACATGTTACCACCACCAGGACAATCTCGTCAGGCCGTGAGGACAGTGGGCCCACGGCTCCCACTGCGTCAAGCCCATTACTTCTGGGACTTCCTGACAACGCGGCAGCCCAGTCAGCTCCCCTGTTATGTACTTGCCGAAGGTCAATCCACTTATCCGTGCAGACCCCAGTGACTTCTCACAGATTAGTATTTATGAGTCTGATATCCTGTCCAAGCTAAACATTCTACGTGGAATGTAGCTGGCTTCTTTCCTGATAAACCGAGAAGTCTGAACTTCTCAGGCTAATATTCTACTAGGGGATCAGGTGGTTATTAATCAAATCACAACACCTAAGAAAGGTCTTAAAAGAGAATCAGGGGACAGATGGTCCTTGAGTTACTCAGAGCAAGAGATTGAGCCTTCTTAATGTAATATACGACCAACGTGTTCATTGTCTTTTCAAATATCAACGGGTTAAAAAAAAAAAAAAGGCTATTTCCAACAATGTTGTTTTTCAGTCACTAAGTCAGTAAGTCCGACTCTTTGCAACCCCATGGACTGTAGCATGCCAGGTTCCTCTATCCACCTCTGTCTCCTGGAGTTTGCTCAGATTCATGTCTGTTGAGTCAGTGATGCTATCTCATCCTCTGCCACTCCTTTTTCCTTTTGCCTTCAAACTTTCTCATCATCAGGGTCTTTTTCAATGAGTTCATGCTTCGCATCAGGTGGCCAAAGTACTGGAGCTTCAGCTTCAGCAATATTCCTTCCAATATTCAGGGTTGATTTCCTTTATGATCGACTGGTTGGATCACCTTGTAATCCAAGTGACTCTCAAGAGTCTTCTCCAACACCACAGTTTCAAAAAATACCCATATTTTAAAAATATAAAATAAGTTCTTCCTTAGCCTGGCATGATGAAAAAGAACTCAGGCTTTGGAATTAGACAAATATACCGGAGTTTGACATGCCCTTGACTGAGCAGTGTGACTCTGCTTATCCTCTTATCTAAAACGAGGAAATAATGCACACGAAAAAGGACTATGATAAAGATGCAAAATGTGACAATGTGTATAAGGGACTTTGCAGTGAGGGACTTTGTTAAATCTTACTTCTCTTTTCCCAAGAATTCTTTCCAGAACTCCCAGATATCCAGGGCAGCAAGAAGATATTAATAGATGTTCTACAACATAAGATACATCAGATTTTGAAATGTATTCAAAATTTAGGGAATTTAAGCAATTAAGAATGCAAATTTCTGTATGTATGTCAAGCAGTCAGAAGTTAACAAAGAATATTTAAAACACAGCTTGCAGAATGACTGTCATCAAAAAGAACCAATAACAAATGCTGGTGAGGATGTGGAAAAAAGGGTACCCTCATGCACTGTTGGTGGGAATGTAAATTGGCGCAGTCACCATGGAAAACAGTATGAAGGTTTCTTTAAAAAATTAACATAGATTTACCATATGACCCAGCAATTCACTGCTGGGTATATACCCAAAACAAAAACACTAATTTGAAAAGATACATGTACCCCGGTGTTCACACCAGCACTATTTACAATAACTAAGATCTGGAAACAATCAAAGTATCCATCAACAAATGAATGGATAAAGATGTGAGATACACACACACACACACACACACACACATACATGGTGCAATATTACTCAACCATAAAAAAGAATTAAATTTTGCCTTTTGCAATGATAAGCATGGACCTGAAGGATACTGTCCTTAGTGAAGTAAATCAGGCAGAAAAAGATAAATACTGTATGTTCTCACTTATATGTGGAATCTAAAAAATAAAATAAATGAGCATAAGAAAAGAGAAACGGATGCACGGATATAGAGAACAAACTGGCAATTCCCAGGGGCAAGATAGCAGTAGGGGATTAAAAGGTACAAACTACTATGTGTAAAATAAAAACTACAAGACTATATTGTACATCACAGGTAAATATAGCCACTACTTTGTAATACCTTTAAATAGGGCATAACATAAAAATACCAAATCACTATGTTGTAACCTGAAACTGTAATACAGTATCGTAAATCAACTATACCTCAATATGGGCTTCCCTGATAGCTCAGTTGGTAAAGAATTCGCCTGCAATGCAGGAGACCCTGGTTCGATTCCTGGGTCAGGAAGATCCCCTGGAGAAGGGATAGGCTACCCACTCCAGTATTCTGGCCTGGAGAACTCCATGAACTGTACAGTGCATAGGGTCACAAAGAGTCGGACACGATTGAGCAACTTTCACTTCACTCACATACCTCAATATAAACAAACAAAACTGATGGGAATCAATTCTGGGCAAGATGGGGGTAAGCCCAATCCAGTCTGTCTTTCTACTGAATGCAAATATCAACCCTGGACAAAATGTGTAGACAAGTTAGCTAAGAAAGATATGGTAGGAGGCAGATCAGAGAAGCAGAATTGGAAGTATCACCAAACCGGTAGTAATATTTTCACTTGTTCTCCTCCAGTATCACCCAGCCCAGACACACACATAGCCCAAACCCCACAAGTGGATGCTGGTGCGAACACTGGCTTTCTGACCCGTGGATTAGAAAAGGAGGCTGGAAGCATCAGAGAGAGTAAAAGAAGTCCCTTTTTCCTTTTAGTTAAGGTTCTGCCCCAGCTGCTGGGCAATCCTGCCACATTGCAGTACCTTGGGAGCAATGCCTAAAACGGGGGAAAGGGAATCCTTTTCCCTGACCAGAGAACATGATACCCACAGCATTAGGCAAATAGCCATTACATTTTTCCTCTCTGTCCTTAGCAAACACTAAACACAGTAAATATTTAAATAATCTTATCCAGACATATCATAACATGACTTGAAAATGAAAGACAAAGAAAACAGTCTTAAAAGCAGCCAGAGGAAACACACACATAAGGAACAACAAATTTCTATAGGTTTCTCATCAGAAATCATGGACACCAGAGGAATGAGAACTTATAAAAATTTCTGCAGGTAAAAGGCTTCCCTGGTGGCTTACTGGTAAAGAATCCAGGTGCCAATGCAGGAGATGTTAATGGATATGGGTGCGATACCTGGCTTGGGAGGATCACTTGGAGAAGGAAATGGCAACCCACTCCAGTATTCTTGCCTGGGAAATCCCATGGACAAAGAAGCCTGGCAGGCTCCAGTCCACAGGGTCACAAAAAAGAGTCAGACATGACTTAGCGATTAAACAACAACAATCAAAGAACTGTCAACCCAGAAAACTATACCCGTAAAACTGTGCATCACAAATGGAGGTGGAATGAAGACATTCTGGGATGAAGGAAAATTAAGAGGGTTCATTGCCACCAGAACTTTTTCTGAAAGACATGCTAAAAGAAGTTCTTTAGATTTTAGGAAGTTTTTCAGAAGGGAAATGAACTGGGAGGAAACCTGAAAAATGCAGGAAGAGCTCAAGAAATGGTAATTATCTCAGTAAACAAAGTAAAGCAGGCTGTTCCTCTTTAGATGGCCAAAATATATATGATGGTTAAGGTAAAAATTATAGCACTGACCAATGGAGTTTTCAATATATATAGATGTAATTATACACATGATGCAAATTACAATGTATATAAGTTACATATAATACAATATATAAATATATAGAAAATATATGATAAATACAATAAATAAAGAGGGGAAATATAAAAGTATCTATATTGTAGTTAGATTTCTATACTCTACTTGAAGTTGAAAATATTAATTCTGAGTGGAAAGTGAAAAACTAAGTATATTGTATTACATTATATTATCATTATGTATTGTAATCACTAGCACAACTTATAAAAAAACTAAAACTCACAAAAACTTTTAAAGTGATGTAGTAAAAATCTCAACATAAAAGTTAAAAGTAGAATACTAAAAAAAAAAAAATGAAAAATCCAGAATAAAGCAGAAAAAAAGGAAACCTAGAAATGAGAAACAGAAGGAACAAACAGTAAACAAAAATTTTAAATGGTCCATCTAAACCCAAACATACCATCACATATACATGAAAGGTAAGTACTGTCGGAATTGATTTAAATAAAAAGGCCCAAGGATATGTTCACTATAAGATACCTCGTTAAATACATGGCTGTAGGTTGGTAATAGTAAAAGGATGGGAAAAGACATACCACGAAAATACTAATCAAAAAAGCTGGAATGACTCTATGGATATCGGATAAGGTAGACTTTAGAAGGAGGTGAATTACCAGAAATAAAGAGGAACGTGACAGAATGATAAAAAGGTCAGTTGATGAAGAGACATAACAACCAAATGTGTATTCACCTAAAAACAGAACTTTAAAATACTTGAAGGGAAATTAACAATGAAAAGGAAAGACAGAGAAATTCCCAATTATAGCTGAAAACTTCAACTTTCTCTTTTAACAGTAGATACCATGATTAAACAAACAAATCAGCAAGGATGCAGAAGAATTAAACAACACCCTCAACCAACTTGATTTAATTGACCTTTGTCAAGGGCCCCTTTACTAAAACAGGAAGGATACTGTATCAAAAGAACCCTTGTGCAGCGAAAATACCGGACAAGTTGCTAGGGGGCAGATAGCACACATCCAGGATTAGCGGGACTGGTGATGAAAAGCAACAAGCTTTTCCTGGGCTTTCAACTTCTTAGCGGTGGAGCAGGCAGCTGGTGAACAGGGCAGTGAATCATGGGGGTTCAGAGGCTGAAGACAGATGCTCTGGGTTAAAATCCTACCCCTGCCTCTTGTTAGCTGAATGAGCTTGGTCAAATGCCCTGACTAATTCTCTAGGTCTCTTTATGCTTCTCTGTGTAGCATCTCCACATTCCTGTGTAAAAGCACCTACTCTGCACCGGGGTGAGGTGGAGGAGAAGGGTGGGGGATGCCCAGGGAGAACGAAACAATCTAAGTTGCTGCTGTCGTTCAGTGGCTCAGTCATGTCCAACTCTTTGGGACCCCACTAACTGCAGAGGCTTCCCCATCTCCAAGCAGGCAAGACTTCACTGTCTCTCAGAGTTTGCTCAGACCTATGTCCATCGAATCGGTGATGCCATCCAATCATCTCATCCTCTGCTGCACCCTTCTCCTCCTGCCCTCAATCTTTCCCAGCATCAGGGTCTCTGCCAATAAATGGGCTCTTTGTATCAGGTGGCCAAGGTCCTGGAGCTTCAGCTTCAGCAAGCAGTACACTTAAAGCAATATCTGATCCACGGTAAACAGACAACAAATGTTAGTTATTATTAAAAACTATGATTAATTCCGAAATTACTGAGATAGAGCAGTGTTTCTCAACTATTTTATTATCGCCTCCTTAAGAGGCTTCTTTTTGATTTTTTTCTCCTTAATCATTCCCCTTCTCCTTGAAATTTTAATACCACAGGTAGACTGTATATCTGTATATGTATTATGACCCTTAATATTTAAGAACCAATTTATATCCTTGGGAGAAATATTACGACTGTTGAAAATGCACATGTTAAAGAAATTAATCTCTAACATTCTATAATTCTAAATCAGTACAGATCATATTGTAAGACCTTTAAAATTACATAGTCTTCCCTGGTGGCTCAGTGGTAAAAAAAAAAAAAAAAAAATTCACCTGCCAATGCAGGAGATGGTTCAATCCCTGGGTCAGGAAGATCCCCTGGAGAAGGAAATGGCAACTGACTCCAGTATTCTTGCCTGGGACATCCCAAGGACAGAGGAGCCTGGTGGGCTACAGTCCATGAGGTCCCAAAGAGTCAGACATGACTGAGCACACACACATACACAAGCACAAAATTACAAATTTGTTACATAAAATGTGAACTCAAGTTGCCAGTAGAATTGTTTATTTATTGTTAAATTATGCTTGGCAGGCTTTGGGAGTATAATGGGTTAAATCAAAGGATTTGGGAAAGGCTCCCTGAATAGTACAGACAGGCAGCTGGCCAGAGACTCGGTCCCATTAGATAAATATCATTACATCCTGGAAACAGATTTATGTCTAAGTTACTGGTATACACTCTGAGATTGAAGATTTATGAGAGTATAAAAAATTTTTAGTCATGAGGAATATGAAAAAAATGAAATATTTTTCTTCTAGTCATGTAACTGGGCAAATTGCAATGTTCTAATTTCTCTTGACCTACAGCCCATTTCTCATTAGCTTATAAGGGTGTCTGTAACTGCAGCACCTGTCAAATACTTATTTCCAGTGATCAACGATCACATTACAAAGACAGCCCAACCTCATCTCATCTTTAAAAGTGGAGAAAAAAGCCTAATGCTAAATGTCTCTTCTGCAGTCAGGAAAGCATGTATTTTCTCAGCCCCTAAATCACACACTGATGGTTAAATAAGACCCAAACAGCTCTTTGGAATACTCCAACCTTTCATTCCTTATTGACCATAGAGATATTCAGCCTATTCTTCGTAAATTATCAGAGCGTCGCTTATCCTTCACATTGGTTTATATTTTTTCCCTTAAAATTCTCATTTCAGTCATAATGAGTTATTTCTCATGGGTTCCACCTCTGATGCCATCTAGTTGACAATTATTGAAGTATTCCAAATTATTTCAGAAAGAAAGAATTTAGTGATGTCAGAGAAGGAAACTGACCAGTTTTCTAAACAGGGAATGTCTTCTGGGATGATCACGCTCAAGGTCAGATTTTCACATGAAGGAATTTACATTATCACTTGATCATGATCTCTGAAACTGACTCAATTTAATCAAACTCCTGAACGATTAATATAAATCATGGTGTCAAACTTCTGGCTTTAGGTTTTTGGATTTGTTGGTTTTCACTTTATTTTTCCCCTACTCTGAAGAAGACACCTATCTTGTGACTAAAAAATGGATGTCTGTCATTCATATCGTATCTACCCAAATAGCAAGGAATACATGGACACAAATTAGTAATCAGGTTGTTAGGTCAGAATGCAATCCCCCCAAAGGGGGGAGCTGAGTGGGAAATGATGATCTGGAATAGCAAAGCAGATACAGGCAGGTGTCCCACTATTACCAATGAAAGACACTGTACCAGCGTCTGTACCACTGGAACACTGTACCATTGGTACACTGTCAACGTACCAATGAACTGCTGTACCAGTGAAAGACACTGTTAATCAGCCACTGCACACTTGTCATGATAAGCTCTGATGCAGCCCTCTATCCGTCCCACAAAATACTCTAGGCAGCCTTGTCCAATCAATCAGAGTTGCTAAATGAGATGAAATCTTACATGCCATATTGGCCTAGAGGGATCATTAGTCCAAGCCATGGAGCTCCTTTTTCTGCCATGAAACAGAACACGCTTCATTAGTTATCAGGTTTCATAGTCTTCTCTCACTAGTGGGACTAAAAAATTGTTGCCAAATTCTCTTTTTATTCTGCTGGAGCATATCTGACAGGTAAAATCTGAGAGAGTAACACTGAACTTTAGGAAAAAGGACTCTAAGCAATGTGACCTGAGCCTCTGTATTTGTCGAAATCTCCATGGAGATTCAGCGCTTCTTAAGAGCACCAAAATTGTGTACTGATGACCATCCAGGAAATGACTCAGCCCATGTGATTCAAAGGTCCTAATGCTAGCATTACAGATAATAGTGATGAATCACAGCCCTGCTAGATAAGTGAGGCTAGATATTCAAGACTTCACAATAGGGTGCTCTAGACTGCTCCTCCCAAGCAAGTAGATGTGGTGTGCCAGGCAATCGTTAAACACTCTTCTTCTAAGCATGACAGGAAAATATTGAACGACATATGCCCAGTCCCTTTAAGGTAAGTGTGGCCAGGACCAGTGCCACTGGAGCTGAAGAGACATGGAGATTTCTAAGAGGCAGTTGGTGATTACACTGCATCAAAGTGATTGAACTGCATCATTCTACATGGCAAGTTCAATATCAGCTTTGGGCTTCCACAGATGTGCTTCAAGTCCCCCAGTCTACCCACGATAAAAACTTGGATGGTTAATTGCATGTGTCAGCTTGACTGGCCATGGAATGCTCAGATTAAACGTTCTTTCTAGGTGTATCTGCAAGGGTGTCTCCTGATAAAGTTAGCATTTGAACTGATGAAGCCAGTAAAGCAGATGACCTGCCCCAATGTAGGTAGGCATCTTTCAATCTGCTGAGACCAAAACAGAACAAAAGGCAGAGAAAGGAGGAATTTGTCCCTTTTCTTCCCTGCCTCACTATGTGAGCTGGGACATCTCATTTCATCTTCTCCTTTCCTCAGACTGGGATTTACACCATAGGCTCCCTTGGTTCTCACGCCTTCAGATTCACACTCAATTACATCATCAGCTTTCCTGGGTCTCCAGGCTGCAAAGAGTAGACCACTGGACTTCTCGTCCTTCGTAAGTGTGTGAATCAATTCCTCATGATAAATATTTGTGCATATTATTGGTTCTGTTTCCCCTGAGAACCCTGACAAATACAAGCATGCAGAATGAATGAGAAATAAGCCTTTGTTCTTTCAGGCCATAGAGATGGAGGGGCTGGCTGTTTCTTCAGCATAATGCAGCTCATTCTGAGACATCGTGCAAGGATAACATTTTTGCAATCCTTGCAAAATCTTTCTGGGAACTTTCAATGGGAAAAATTTGGCCTCATCAAGGTCCCTTCGATTCTGGAAAACTTTAAACATACAAGTAGATAAAAATAAGCTCTCTTGATGCTGGGGGAATCTTTGGAGATGAGATCTCGAAAGAGGACCAGAGAGCGGGTTTGAACACGACGGGGAGGAGAAGAGGGAAGGAAATGAGGGTGAAATATACATGGGAACAATTCTGCAGGCACCGTGAAAACTTGTGCTGATGGCTGATTTTTCATTTCTCCAGGATAGCTGGGCAGGGACCCAAGCCAGTCTGTGTTGGAATAAGATACTCTGAACCACAGTGACTGTGCCGGACCCAGAACTACCACTGAAAGCAAGATGGGGACGGGAATGGTTAAAAGTTACCAAGCACCACTATTTTCTAGGCAAACATTTGATTCTTTTGTTGTTTATATATCTCTTCCACAATACAAAAAAAAAAATTCAAATTACTAATTTAAAGAGGGCTTGGTGCTATAAAAGATGGTATTTTTTTCTGCCTAGCTTTTGCAATATATAATACTTTCAGGCTTTAAAACATTTTTCAACAGTATGATTACAAATTTTAAGAGGTACCATCCAAAAATTATAAAGGACAAATCCAAATTCGAAAAGTGCATACAATGTCAAACAATACAATTTTTATATAATAGAAAACATGTTTTCTGGAGTAAAGTAGGCTGCTGATATTTTAAATAATCCCATAATAATTAATTATCAAACAAACAAACTGAATTCACTTTCATTCTCCCTCCAACTGTTAGTTTCCTAGCAAGGATATGTTTTAGAAGAAGATTCGAAAGTGATAATGTCAACTCACACACAAATACAGTGCTTTCCCTGTCAAATTTCATCAAAACTACACATTCAGTTATGGTTTTATTAAAATATAAGGCTCTGGGAATATATTTCATAATTGTGGGTGACACTGAAAAGATAAACTTTTATAAATCATCCCAAAGGAGAAATTCAATTATTGGACACAGATTATGAATAATTTTTCCCTTCAAATCAGATAGGCAGTATTTTTCTGAATGGCATAGATTAATTCATCCATTTATTTTATAAAAGAATATATTTCTAAGCTCTTATCACTCACCAGGCTCAGTTCTAGACGCTGAAGCTACCACTGTGAAGGAGATGGACAATAACCAGGGCTTTCCTGGTGGCCCAGTGGTGAAGAATCTGCTTGTCAATGCAGGGGACATGGGTTCAATCCCTGGCCTGGGAAGATCCCACATATCATGCACAGCTAAGCCTCTGTGCCACAGCTGCTGAGCCTGTGCTTTGGAGCCTGAGAACCGCAACTCCTGAAGCCGGCGCGCCCTAGAGCCTGTGAGCCACAACAAGAGAAGCGGCCGCAATGAGAACCCGTGCACCGCAGCCAGAGAGTAGTCCGAGTAGTCCCCGCTCGCCGCAACGAGAGTGAGCCGGTGTGCACCAACAAAGACCTGGAGCAGCCAAAAATAGATACATGTAAAAAGACCGACAATAGCCATGAGCTCAAAGAGCTTACACTCCTGCTAGGGTAACAAATAAACAGAAATGACAGAGATAGATGGACGGGTGGGTGAAGGATGGATAGACAGATAGGGATGATAGGTATCACACATGACTTGGTACTTTATATATAAAAGTTATAGTCAAGGGATAAAGGATGATGGTCAGAGGTACTATTTAAATAAAAGAGTCAAGGAAGGCATCTCTGAGGAAGAAACCTCTGGGAAGGAACCTCAATGAAGTGAGGAAGAACATTCCGAGTAGAGAGGAGAGGAACTGCAAAATCCCTGAGGCAGAAACAAACTCAGAAGATTTAAGATGTGGACCTTGAGATGACTTGCCAGGTGGCACAGCAGTGAAGAATCCAACTGTCAATGCAGGAGATGCAAGAGAGGCAGGTTCGGATCCCTGGATCAGGAAGATCCCCTGGAGTAGGAAATGGCAACCCACTCCAATATTCTTGCTTAGAAAATTCCATGCACAGAGGAGCCTGGCAGGCTACAATCCTTGGGATCACAAAGAGTCAGACACGACTAAGCACTCAAGCACTCAACTCAAGATGGAACAATGAGAAAAGATAGTCAAATAATGTGAAGAAAGGCCTCATTGGAGGCAAGAGGGTCAAAGACAGAGAACCCAAAGCATCAGCTGATTTATTTAATTGAAGGTCCCAAATCCTTTGGTTAAGCATTTGTGAATTAATTTTAAATTTAATCTTTCTTATGCATTCATGTCAGAGAAGGCGATGGCACCCCACTCCAGTACTCTTGCCTGGAAAATCCCATGGACAGAGGAGCCTGGTAGGCTGCAGTCCATGGGGTCACGAAAAATCAGACACGACTGAGCGACTTCACTTTCACTTTTCACTTTCATGCAATGGAGAAGGAAATGGCAACCCACTCCACTGTTCTTGCCTGGAGAATCCCAGGGACGGGGGAGCCTGGTGGGCTGCCGTCTAAGGAGTTGCACAGAGTTGGACACGACTGAAGCGACTTAGCATGCAGCAGCAGCAGCATGCATTCATGTAAAGCTCAAATTTTCACTCTAAAGGCCACATCGCCCCATTCCTCAAGTGTTTGATATATAGTGTTTGTACTGTCATTTGGTTCTAAATATTTTCTAAATTCCACTACAGAGTTTTTCAGTTGAGCAATGTTCAGTTTGAAGTGAAGTATTAAAATTACCAAACATATAGCCTGTGAGGGGCTATTATCATTGATTTCTAAGTTTATTGCCTTGCAGACAAAGAATGTGGTATAATCAATTATTTGGTTATGTATTGAGAATTATTCTACAACCTGGTATAGGATCAATTTTTGCAGATGTTCAATGTTTGCTTGGAAAAAAAGTCAGTATTCTGTAATTTCTGAAACAGGGGTATATGCATCCCTGACATAACTGTTGCTCAGGGGTGGTGTTTCCCTGTTTAATCTATTGGTATCTAGAAGAAGTATGCTTCAATCTCCTACTGCAGTTTTGTCCATTTCTCCTTGTAATTCTGTTCATTTTTGCTCTATATATTTTTGTGATTATCTTGTTATTTATGCACATCCAGGGACAACTTTCTAGTACCTTCTTGGATAATGATTTCCTTTTATTAGGATTTAATAAATCTTAACTGTGCAATACAGGGGCTTCCCCGGCAGCTCAGCGGTAAAGAATCTGCCTGCAATGCAGGAGCCTCAGGAGATGTCGGTTTGATCCCTGGGTCAGGAAGATTCCCCTGGAGGAGGGCATGGCAACCCACTCCAGTAATCTTGACTGGGAAATCCCACAGAGGAACCTGGCAGGCTACACAGTCCATGGCGTTGTGAAGAGTCAGACATGACTGAAGTGACCTAGCACACATGCATGCACTAATACAATATATTTTACCTTACAATCTATTCTGTCTGACATTAATAGGACCACTCAATCTTTCCCTGATATATATATATATACATATATATATATAGTTTAACCCTCAACTCTTTTGTGTTATCATATTTAAAAATATCTCTTGTAAACAAAATACAGATTTTTTCCCAGTCTAAAAATTGTTATATTTTTATACATGGTCTAAGAAATGTACATCTATTATGATTATTGATATATTTAAATTTAATTCCACCACTATTATTTTTAAGACCAATTATTTTGTTAATCAAATTCCAATGAGAACGTCAGATTATACACTAAAGCATGGCACAAACTTGCAACTTTGCCTCTTCTTGGGGAATTTTTGCCCCTATACAGACCCCCCAAATAGCATCAAGCTCCCAGTTGTTCCTCCACCTAGTGTTTCTACCGTCCATTTCACATTGAGGTTTGGGGTTTCATGTGAGGGTCTCCATCCCAAGGGGCTCCCTTAGGGGCTCAGACTGTAAAGAATCTGCCTGTAATGTGGGAGACTAGGGTTTGATTCCTAGGTCAGGAAGATCCCGGGGAGAAGGGCATGGTAACCCACCCCGGTATTCTTGCCTGGAGAATTCCACGGACAGAGGAGTCTAGTGGGTTACAGTCCATGGGGGTGTAGCCTGCCAGGCTCTCCTGTCCATGGGGTCGCAAAGAATCAGATTGGACTACTAACACTGTCACTTTCTTTCACAGTCCAGAATACAAAGAGAGGGAGTTTGCTGGTTGTCCAGTGATCGAGAATCCACCTTGCAAAGTAGGAAACATGGGTTCGATCCCTTGATGGGATACTAAGACCTCGTATGCCAGGAGCACCTAAGCCCACATGTGTGGCAACAACCAAACCCTCACACAACTATGGGATTCGCACACCGCCGTGAAAGATTCCGCAGGATGCAACAAAGGCCCCAAAAGGCCAAATAAATAAATAACCATTTAAATATTTTTTTTTAAGGGATACAAAGAGAATATCCCAAACAGGAAGAGTATGTCCCAAGATCCTGTACAGGAAGAAGACTGGACAAAAACCAGAGAACTGAAAGAAGATCCATGTGGCTAGAGCACAGAGTGAGAAAGAAGGCAGTGTGGATGATTTTAGAGAGGCTGGCTGGGAGGGAAGATGCTACACCTCCCCACAGACTTCTACCAAAAGGGTCTTACCAGATTTAATCCCTCCATAACCTGTCAACAATAATTCCTTCCTTGGAAGGCTGTAGTGAGGATCTTTTGGGAAAAAAAAAAGAAAAAAACTATGCCAAATGTCTGGGTCGTGGTCAGCACTCAGCCACCAGTCTTTTCTTCAGCTTTTCTCCACTGTATTTCTTGTAAGGAATGTCTAGTCAACAGTCTTGCCCACTGGGGTTTTAGTCCTCCTTCAAATTGATTTCCACACAAAATGTAGGACGTTGGTAACTCGCTCTGCAGCCTGTCCTTTCAACCTTCCATTTGCATGAAAATTACTACATCAAATAATGTCATCCTGCAGAAAAACCACAACTGTGAAATCAAGCAAACCCTGCAAAAGTGGCCAAATCAGAGGATCTGCCAAACGCCACCACTACCAATTAGAAGCCGGGGTGATTTGGGACAACATCTTTAAAAAAGAACAAGAAGTCTTTCTTCCAAAGAGTACCACGAAAGTTCTCCTTTCATACAGAGAACAGAGGGTATCAAGGTTGAACGTATTCTTCCCCACTTTTCAGTACAGCTGAGTGCTGAGGGCTGATCTGGCGAGTACTAACTTTCAGTGGGTGCTTCACGGTTTTCTTTAGGGCTCTACATTTCCTGACTTCTCCAATCTAATGTAAAGTACCCCTTCTCTCTTATCTTTATCAAGTACAACATTTGGAACTATCAAGCTCACCGCTGCAAGGAGACTTTGGTTGATAAGGACAGTTAGATCTTGCAGCTCCAACCCTGTCCTAAGATTTATATTTTGTATAGGAGTCCCAGTGCCACCACCCCCAGTGGCCTTGGGTAGTGTTGAACCAGAAGAAATGACTCCCATTTTAGCTTAAATGTGGGCAAAAGACCCTTTCTTTTTACGCTATAACTTAACTAAGACTTTGTCAACATGGTCACATCCAACTTTGCTAAAAGGGAAACCAACCCCAAAGTCAAGACTGCCATGAACACAGATCATGTGCTTTCCAAGCATGACCTACTCACTGTCAGCTTGTAGTTCCATTAGCTGAAGACAACCTCAAACTTCTTTAACTCTCAGCATCTCGGAGTTCATATATACATGTCTTACCTCTTATATTTCCCAACTAAACACTGAGCCCAAAGAGAGAGACCCCCATCTCCTTTGTGGTTGACCTAAACCCATCTCTTCCTTGGTGGATAACAACAGGAATAAAATTCACTTGCGACCTCACCTCCTATTCATCCTTAGACTGAGGCTTTCATGGGCATCTCTCAAAACAAACCCAGAAATGCAAGAACTGTCTGCCTATCAGCAGAGGGTCATCTCTTCACAAATACTCTGTTCTCCAAAGCCCAGTTTTCTTAAAAAATGGGAGGGAAAATTGCGCCACAGAAAAGAACAAATCTAATATGCACTAACCACTCTCTTGGGGTATCTTTTTAAAAATGCAGATGTTCCTTGAGAGAACAGCATTGAAATATGTATATTACCATATGTGAAACATGACCAGTCTAAGTTCTACACATGAAACAGGGCACTCAAAGCCGGTGCACTGGGACAACCCAGAGGGATGGGATGGGAGGGAGGTGGGAGGGGTGTTCAGGATGGGGGACGCATGTACACCCATGGCTGACTCGTGTCAACATATGGCAAAAACCATAATATTGTAAAGCAATTAGCCTCCAATTAAAATAAATTAATTAATTTTTAAAATGCAGAAGTTATTTTCATGTAATTATGTCTCAGTTCAGTTCAGTTCACTTGCTCAGCTGTGTCCAACTCTTTCCGACCCCATGAATTGCAGCACGCCAGGCCTCCCTGTCCATCACCAACTCCCGGAGTTCACTCAGACTCACATCCATCGAGTCGGTGGTGCCATCCAGCCATCTCATCCTCTGTCATCCCCTTTTCCTCCTGCCCCCAATCCCTCCCAGCATCAGAGTCTGTTCCAGTGAGTCAACTCTTTGCATGAGGTGGCCAAAGTATTGGAGTTTCAGCTTTAGCATCATTCCTTCCAAAGAAATCCCAGGGCTGATCTCCTTCAGAATGGACTGGTTGGATCTCCTTGCAGTCCAAGGGACTCTCAAGCGTCTTCTCCAACACCACAGTTCAAAAGCAGCAATTCTTCAGTGCTCAGCCTTCTTCACAGTCCAACTCTCACATCCATACATGACCACTGGAAAAACTATAGCCTTGACTAGACGGACCTTTGTTGGCAAAGCAATGTCTCTGCTTTTAAATATGCTATGTAGGTTGGTCATAACTTTCCTTCCAAGGAGCAAGCATCTTTTAATTTCATGGCTGCAATCACCATCTGCAGTGATTTTGGAGTCCCCAAAAAATAAAGTCTGACACTGTTTCCACTGTTTCCCCATCTATTTTCCATGAAGTGATGGGACCAGATGCCATGATCTTAGTTTTCTGAATGTTGAGCTTTCAGCCAACTTTTTCACTCTCCTCTTTCACTTTCATCAAGAGGCTTTTTAGTTCCTCTTCACCTTCTGCCATAAGCGTGGTGTCATCTGCATATCTGAGGTTATTCATATTTCTTCTGGCAATCTTGATTCCAGCTTGTACATAATTTTCATGTAATTATGTCTACATTCTATTTAATAATTTTGTAATAATTTTCAGGCTGTTACATCTCTCTTCTCTAGTCCCCAAATACCTCTATTTACTGAATTGTACAAAAATAATTAAAAGACAAAGCAGAGCAGGCTGTGATCCCCTCTTCTCAAATGAACTATAAGCTCTGAGAGGGCCAGGCTGTGTGAGTCACCTTTTATACAGCTATGATTTTGCACATACTGGTGACCCTGCCTTGAATTGCTTCAAGTAGACACTTTCTGGCTTCCTGGCATCTCAACTTTCTTCTGTGTTTGGAGATTTCTCCCTGTGCTTCACTACAAAAGCTGCAAATGTCAGGCACAGGTACTTGTTTCCCATTCTCCCTTGCAGCTACTGCATGAACACATGACTCAGGCTCTGCCAATCAACACTGAAAAGACTGAGATCATGGCATCTGGTCTGATCACTTCATGGCAAATAGGTGGGGAAACAATGGAAACAGTAGCATACTTTGTTTTTCTTGGGCTCCAAAATCACTGCAGATGGTCACTGCAACCATGAAATTAAAAGATGCTTACTCCTTGGAAGAAAGCCAGGACTAACCTAGACAGCATATTGAAAAGCAGAGACATTACTTTGCCAACAAAGGTCCATCTAGTCACAGCTATGGTTTTTCCAGTAGTCATGTATTGATGTGAGAGTTGGACCATAAAGAAAGCTGAGTGCCGAAGAATTGATACTTTTGAACTGTGGTATTGGAGAAGACTCTTGAGAGTCCCTTGGACTGCAAGGAGATCCAACCAGTCAATCCTAAAGGAAATCAGTCCTGAATATTCATTGGAAGGACTGATGCTGAAACTGAAGCTCCAATACTTTGGTCACCTGATGCGAAGAACTGACTCATTTGTAAAGACCCTGATGCTGGGAAAGATTGAAGGCAGGAGGAAAAGGGGATGACAGAGGATGAGATGGTTGCATGGCTTCACCGACTCAATCGGCATGAGTTTGAGCAAGCTCCAGGAGTTGGTGATTGACAGGGAAGCCTGGCGTGCTGCAGTGCATGGGGTCACAAAGAGTTGGACACGACTGAGTGACTAAACCGAACTGGACTGCCCAGTCAGATACACTCTCAACAGAGTTTGGAACAGGACCTAGCAGTACCAGGAAGTGGAAACATCTCAGGAAGCAATAGAGATTGCAACAAACTTGAGTTCCCAGGGCACATCTACAGGGCTGTAAGTCCAAGTATTCAAGGCTTGAGCTTTTTTGCCAGACCAGTTCTAGCTATGATTTTGATCTTTGTCTCAGGCTATGCACATTTGAGACTGGTTTAGCCCTAACAACATCCTTTTAACAAAACATCATTTCTGCTTAAATCAGCCAGAATCAGTGCCTGGAATGTCCAGTTAAGTGTCCCCACTACACTTTTCTTACCTGGAGAACCTGCTCCAAGCTCCCACTAAGTGGCTGGTAAATGAAAATAGGAGGCAATTGCCAATCTATCAGTAATCTAATTCCTGCAGATAAACAGGAAAATGGATTTTCTTAAAAAAAAAAAAAAGACCAGTTTCTGATTTTGGAGTTTATGGATCCAGTTCAGAAAGCTATTCTCCTTTCTGTGGGAGCATAGACTTTCTTCCCAAGTAACTGCCCATCAGACCAATAACAATACTGTATATCTGTAGAGACACACAGAAAATTCTTCTGAGCTATGATGGTGAAAATGTTTTTTTTTTTTTTTTTTTTAATGCTTTCCACTGTTAAAAGACAGAAATCCTCAGCTGAAGGGAATTTTTTTTTTTTTTTCCATATGAACATTTTGGACTACAGGTCTCTGCACACTTTTACTGGAAAGCAAATAACATGTCACGGTTTCAAAGCACAAAGAAACATTGCCAAGTGAGCCTGCATAATTCCATCCTTTATTTTTGTCACAGACTCGGGGTCAGGCATGACTGAAGTGGCTAAGCAGCTGCAGCAGCAGGGTCAGGTGAATTATGTTTAATGGCATAAGTCCTCTCTCAAGGGCTGAGAAGTAAGGTCTTTCCAGAACAGGAAAGAAGACCCAGTCACCCTCCAGGGTTGTTCACTGCTCATGCCCTCTATTCCCCGTCCAAAAGCTTCCATGTGGGGAACCCTCCCTTCTACGCTGCAGACAGAGAAGCACGGGGTGTCCTCTGAGAAAACCTGGGAATGGAGCTCATCACGTTGTCACCAAGACTTGAGGACAAAGCAGTGAGTGATGATGTGCAAGCAGATTCACAAGAGGCCCATTGTTTGCGGCTGTGGTTACTCATATGTCACTGTGCTTGCAAAGCGCAGGCTTCTCACCAACGGGGTCAGCAACAGACCCTCAAATTACATGGTTGCGGGTGTAGACAGAACCTTCCGACCCTGGCTCTCAATCAGAACAAAATTTGTGCTGAGACGTAGAGAAAGTTTTGTGCTGCTGGGAATGTTCATTCTGGGAAACCAACAAATAGTGAGCTGTGATACTACAGATGCCCAAGCAGGAGCTGAGGATAACACTTTGCTATCAGTGAGCTTCAGGCACAGTTTATCCTCTGAGCTGCCAGTAGAGAAATCCTACCTAGAATCCAAGAGGATAAACTGGACTCAATCTGCTTGTCAATTTCAAACAGTGGGTGACTCGCTGGCTCAGAAGGAAAGAGTACAATATTGATTAGTCATGTCTACCCTGGGATGGGAAGTGGTACTATGAGTTCCACGAATTTTTAAAACCTTGTCATCTGATGTCACAGTGTCAATTAAGCATTGCCTGATCAGTTCTCCTTGCAGTCCAAGGGACTCTCAAGAATCGTCTCCAACACCACAGTTAAATAGCATCAATTCTTGGGCGCTCAGCCTTCTTCACAGTCCAACTCTCACATCCATACATGACCACAGGAAAAACCATAGCCTTGACTAGATGGACCTTTGTTGGCAAAGTAATGTCTCTGCTTTTGAATACGCTATCTAGGTTGGTCATAACTTTCCTTCCAAGGAGTAAGCGTCTTTTAATTTCATGGCTGCAGTCACCATCTGCAGTGATTTTGGAGCCCAAAAAAAAAAAGTCTGACACTGTTTCCACTGTTTCCCCATCTATTTCCCATGAAGTGATGGGACCAGATGCCATGATCTTCGTTTTCTGAATGTTGAGCTTTAAGCCAACTTTTTCACTCTCCACTTTCACTTTTATCAACTGCAAGGAGATCCAACCAGTCCATTCTGAAGGAGATCAGACCTGGGATTTCTTTGGAAGGAATGATGTTAAAGCTGAAACTCCAGTATTTTGGCCACCTCATGTGGAGAGTTGACTCATTGGAAAAGACTCTGATGCTGGGAAAGATTGAAGGCAGGAGGAGAAGGGGACAGAGGAAGAGATGGCTGGATGGCATCACTGACTCAATGGATGTGAGTCTGGGTGAACTCCGGGAGTTGGTGATGGACAGGGAGGCCTGGTGTGCTGCGATTCATGGGGTCGCAAAGAGTCGGACACAACTGAGCGACTGAACTGAACTGAGCTGATCAGCTCTACTCTGTTGAGTTCTCTGTCCTAAGAAACTCCAAAACTGTTTTCGTCTGCTTCTTTTGTAATACTTACTATACTCCACTCAAGTTATTTGCATGTTTCTGTTTACCTCTTCCAGCTCTTGAATTCCCCAACATAAGGAACTTTATCTTATCTACAATTGCATTCCTTTCAGATCCTAGCAGTCTTCTATCCCTCCTTTCTTTGTCCTTGTTTAGTCACTAAGTCATGTGCAACTCTTTCAGGACCCTATGGACTGTAGTCAGTCAGGCTCCTCTGTTGGTGGGATTTCCTAGGCAAAGATACTGGGGTGGGTTGCCATTTCCTCTCCCAGGGAATCTTCCCGACCCAGGGATTGAACCCACATCTCCTGCTTGGAAGGTGGATTCTCTACCACTGAGCCAGGGAAGTCCAACTAACCTTTTACCTGTTCCTTAATTCTGCAGCAACTATTGAATTTCTGCTTTGTGTAGCAACTGGTTAGGCTTTATAAGAGAAGCATTAATAAGATTCACCCACACCTTGAGTAAGCACATGGCCTAGTGGACCCCTGAGTGAATGAAGCAACAATAATATTCTGGTTCCCCCACTGGTGTGATCTGTGTTGATGACCGCCTCTTAGAGGGGTTGGTAGTTTATGATGCATGAAGTTGGTTTCCATATGCATTATACTCTAATGTCATCCCAGCCAAATGGACAAAACAGTGAACTGAAATCATATCAGAGAGACTTGCCCCAAGTTTCACACGATGTGTTTTGGCAAATCAATTGAGGAATGTTTTTCAAAGTAGCCACACAGCAAATAATCCTGTAGTGCTGTGACCTAAAGCCTGGATCTCAAGCCTGGATCTTCTTGTCAAAGATCCCTAGGCAATTCTAAGGTGTGATGAGGGCCAAAAATACCCACCCAAAGCTGCCGAGGAGCTTTTACAGCAGATGTGTGAACACAGCCCTCTTGATCTTGTGACCCTAAAACTGTCCCCACAATGCCCACAATATGACATTCCAGCACCTTTTCCTCAATAGACTGGATCTCCTGTTTTGTATTTAGTACCAGAAAGCACTTGCCAAGATAAAACTGACTCAGAAGTCTAGTTGATGAAAATGGGGTATGAGGGCCAAGAGTCCTTTGAATTCCAGCCTTCTACATGTCCCCTGAAGCCAAAGTTCCATAGTTGGAATTACTGCTCATCAGTTGACCATGGAGGTGGGCTGGGCTTGAACACTCATCTGGTGTGGCATGCCCCCAGCTGTACACTACAGACCACTAGATTCTCAAGACACTAACAGACAATAACAATGGGGTGGGGGGTCCATGATCAAATATCTTTGAGAAACACCACCCACACTCTCCTGCTGTTGGATATTGCCGGCTCTGGGATGCCCTGCAATTGAAAATATATTTATTGTGTAACTTCATACTTCCTAAACTTACTTGACCAAGGAACTGTTTTGCAAAGAATACCTGTCACCCAGGGGACCCGGTATGGAATTTAAATTCCTTCTGGTGAAAGATGATACAATGGGGTCTTAGGGGATGATGGAATTGGCTCAAGGTCAGGAAGCACCAAATATTCTGTCCTGAATATTCATTGGAAGGGCTGATGTCGAAGCTGAAGCTCCAATACTTTGGCCACCTGATGTGAAGAACCGACTCATTTGAAAAGACCCTGATGCTGGGAGGGATTGGGGGCATGAGGAGAAGGGGACGACAGAGTATGAGATGGTTGGATGGCATCACTGACTCAATGGACATGAGTTTGAGTAAACTCTGGGAATTGGTGATGGAGAGGGAAGCCTGCCGTCCATGGGGTCGCAAAGAGTCAGACACGACTGAGCGACTGAACTGAACTGAACAGGAAGCACAGTCTGCCAGTGCCTCCCTGTCTCCCCTGACTCACCAGGGCTTCCAGGACCCAGGCTATTTCCAGCTCCCTGACAGCTTCCCAGCCCCAGGGGTTTGTTTGCCGTCCCCGGCCCAGTCCACCTGGAAGACTGGCTGTGAGCCATCCTCTTACTGGCTTCCCTCCTCCTCCTCCTCCCCCTGCTTTTCCACCTGCTCTTCCCGAGATCAACCTCCTAATGAGTTCCTCCCAGGCTTGCTTTTGGGGAACCCCAAAGAGTTATTCAGAGCTTCCCTGGTGGCTCAGCTGGTAAAGAATCCGCCTGCAATGCAGGAGACCTGGGTTTGATCCCTGGGTTGGGAGATTCCCTGGAGAAGGGAATGGCAACCCACTCCAGTATTCCTGCCTGGAGAATCCCACGGACAAAGGAGCCTGGAGGGCTACAGTCCACAAGGTTGCAAAAAGTCAGACATGACTGGGTAACTACGCTACAACAACCTGAGTTTGGACAAATGTATATGACATGTATACATCATTAGAGTATCATACAGAATGCTTTCACTGCCTTAAAGCCCCTCTGTGATAATGACTGGGTTTTTACAAATGAAATTAGATTCAAGCTCAAGATTCTAGGTTTTCAGCGCACATAGACATTCTCTCCTGAGACAAGCAGTTAAATTCTGTCAAAATCAAGACGTTACACTTTTTTTTTTCCTTGTTACACTAAAAAAATTTTTTTTAAATATAAGGCTGTATTAGAGATAAAGCATTTTGCCTTATCTTCAGAAAGTAGCAGGGCTCCTCCATGTGAGTGCCCCATTAGTGAAAGGTCACAGACAAATAATCAGTCATGTTGCTAGAATGTTCTTTGAGAGCTAAGAAGAAAACAGAAATGCTTAAGAAAGTTGGACTCGGGAATTTCTGAACAGGCTGCACATCTGAGGTGGCTCCAGGCAGCCAGGTTTTTTTTTTTTTTTTTCAAAAACAGTGAATAAATTTGCTCAAGAAATTAGCTGTCAATAGCAGGGGTATGAACACCCAGCCAGAACTCTAAGTTTGGCCAAGGATCTCAAACTGTTTTCCAGATATATGGGGCTCAGTAAACTCTAACACATTTCCCCCAGCAACTTCTTTTCCCCTTTCGTTTCCAAACCCTGAAATTACAAGGGAACTTTGATGTGTGCTTTTTAAACAGTAGTTGATATCAAGTCAGCAGATAAGCATTTTCTGGTTTTTGCTTTAATGGAAGGATTTTCAAGAAATTAATACTTGATTTTGGTGAATGCTACTTTTCTCCATATTTAAATTTTGCACCCTCTGTTCAGGGTGGGCATTTATGGTTGAACTCTTCATGAGAGAAGCTTACACTTTCACAGGGAGGGGAGGAGGGGGACAGAGAAAGACCGAGAGAGGGCGAGAGGGAGAGAGTCTACAGGGGCTTCAGAAGACCTGCCCTTTTAGACCTGGGAGGAGGGAAACATCTACTGAGGCAGAGAAAATGCAGCCCTTGCCTGTCACTTTGGAGGAGACTCATGCTGTCGGAGGCCAGCTGGACAACAGTCAGCACAGCCGTGACAAGTGGATGAATAAGTTGTTAGAATCCATCTGCTCAGCTCCGAGTCCTTTCACAACTGGCTTGGTCAACAGTTGTGTGTTTCAAAGCACAACTACATCTGACTGCTCTTCATGAAAAGTCACGGTTGCCCAGAAATCCATTCCCAGAGGTCCCCCTTTTGTGCCCCATGAGGGTGTGACTGTGTCGCTCCTTTCTAATTGCTTTCTCCATCCGCAGCTCTCGTCACCCCCATGGCCAGAAACTTCCCACCTTCCTGGGGTCTGACTTTAATCCCAGACAAATGACCAGACCATCTGATTCTCTACTAGCCTAGCTCTGAAGACAGATTTCATTTTGAAGGATGGAGAGTCCATCTGAAAAGGTTGCTCTGTGTCACCTCGACCTCACACTGTGGAGCTCCTGCCAATGGACAACACCGGCCCATCTGCACATTTCGGACCATGACTCCTCCCACAAAGCCTCCCTCCACAAACATTCTACCTACTCCATACAGCTCATCACCCTGCAGTGCAAACCACCCTCCGCAGATTAAACAGGAGTTCTCCTCCAAGGAATGCTTTGAGACAGTGATGGAAAAGGTCCCTTTTGACCAAAGGTGACTCCCTTAGGAGCATGCCAGGGGACCAAAACGTCCACCATTCCTTTCTCTGGATGAAAACATGGATGGCAACTGTCTAGGGAGATGGGGGACAGGCAAAGCCGTTATCAACCCTAGGTTAACAAGGAACTTAGCAAATTTGCTGTGGCCACCAGCAGGGCTAATGAAAATGGATCGTGGACACAAAATATGTGTTTAGATCTGACAAGGAAAGATGCCTGGGGCACACGGGGCTGGGCGATCAAAATGCATTCTCCTTTGAAAAGGGAACCTGCCTGCAATTCTAGTGGGAATGTAAACTGGGGCAGCCACTAGGAAGAAGAGTGTGGAGGCCCTTAAAACATTAAAAATAGATTTGCTATATGATCCAGCAATCCCACCTCTGGCCATATATCAGGGAAAAACTCTAATTCAAAAAGATACTTGCACCTTCCATGTTCACAGCAGCACTCCTTACAATAGCCAAGACATGGAAGCGATCTAAATGTCCATCGACAGATGAATTGACAAAGAAGATGTGATGTATATACACAGTGGAATACTATTCAGCCATAAAAAAGAGTGAAATAATGCCATTTGCAGTTTATATGGATGGACCTAGAAATTATCATACTAAGTGAAGTAAGTCAGAAAGAGAAGTATATGGTAGCACTTATAAAGTGACAAAAAAGTGAAAAGTCGCACAGTCATGTCTGACTCTTTGCGATCCCATGGACTGTATCCTGCCTGGCTCCTCTGTCCGTGGGATTCTCCAGGCAAGAATACTGGAGTGGGTTGCCATTTCCTTCTCCAGGGGATCTTCCCGACCCAGGGATCAAACCTGGGTCTCCTGCATTGCAGGCAGATTCTTTACCAACTGAGCCACTAGGGAAGCTTATGTGGACTCTAAAACAAAATGATTCAAATGAACTATTTTATGAAACAGAAATAGACTCATGGACACAGAAAACAAACTTATGGCTACTAAAGGGGGATGAAGAAGAGGGATAAATCAGGAGTTTGGGATTAACAGATACACACCACTGTGTATAAAATAGATAAACAGGGCTCTACTGTATAGCACAGGGAACTATATTCAATATCTTGTAAACACCTACAATTGAAAAGAATCTGAAAAGAACACATATATGTCTATATTATATATGTGAACCACCTTGCTGTATACTTGAAACTAACACAACATTGTAAATCAACTTTACTTCAAAAAAATATCCCTCCTTAGTTAGGGGAATAAGACGGAGGTGGGCAGGCATTAGGAAACAAAACAAGACTACTGCATGCCTGTAAAAGAAGATAACCCCAAGGAGAAGACACACGGGTAGGAAAAGATGATGAAATGAGCATGAAAACAAGGCTGTAGCCATTCGGGGAGAAGACATGGTCTTACACATTTAGGAAACAGTCCCTGATCTGATTACCACTATCCTTATATGAGGTCAATATCCTCATTTCCATTTTACAGAGGAGTGTATCGAGGCTCATAGGAACTTCACTGCTTACCTCATTCACACGACTAAGTGGCAGGTTGTGGGTTCAAGCCCAGATTTCCCTCTAAAGATCATCATCATTCTATTTGGCTCCACCATCTTCCTAATAATTGCAATATTGTTAGGGGTACATATGTGCTTTCTCAGGGAAAGAAAAAGACAGAGAGGAAAAAAATTCCACTAGACTTCAGACTAGAGGCTTGGCCCAGAGAAGCAGAAGTGTCAGAGAACTCAACCTACAATTGTTTCTTAGCCTGACGCCCCACATTCTCTTAAGTCTGTGGCTCCCAACCGGGGACTCAGAGGTATTGTAAGGGATCTGTGTATCCATGTGTACATTGAATGTTGTCTGCAGACAACATACATCATGGACATCTATTTCTGTGATTGATAATATACCAGTTGATTCGAAAGTGTTATTGAATTCACAGGAGATATTTATCATTGTATATTTCCCAACCGAGGACTATTAAAAGCATAATTAGAATCATATGAGATGAGCGTCTTTGTTATTAAAAAGGGATTTTCAATCCTGCAACCCAGAAATCCCATCCTTAGATACGTACTCAAGAGAAATGCAGCAATGTGTCCATCCACAGACATTATACAGGAATAGTCTTAGAAGCATATTCAGAAATTCCCCAAAGTGAGGCAACTCGAATGCCAGCAATGGATAAACACTGTTCAGCAATCACACGGCAGATACAGCACCACAGCACACGTGGACAGACCACAAGTGTACACAGTGACAGGACAAACCTCACAACGCAATCCAGAGCAAGGGAGCCACACACATAAACAGGACGCTCTGTGTAATTTATACAATAAATTATGTGTTTATATAATAACTTAGATGATATTCAAAATATTATTTTGAATATTGCCAAAGAATTGATGCTTTTGAACTGTGGTGTTGGAGAAGACTCTTGAGAGTCCCTTGGACTGCAAGGAGATCCAACCAGTCCATTCTCAAGGACATCAGTCCTGGGTGTTCATTGGAAGGACTGATGCTGAAGCTGAAACTCCGATACTTTGGCCACCTCATGCGAAGAACTGACTCATTGGAAAAGACCCTGATGCTGGGAAAGCCTGAAGGCAGGAGGAGAAGGGGACGACAGAGGATGATATGGTTGGATGGCATCACCAACTCGATGGACATGAGTTTGAGCAAGCTCCGGGAGCTGGAGATGAACAGGGAGACCTGGCGTGCTGCAGTCCATGGGGTCGCAGAGAGTTGGACACAACTGAGCAACTGAACTGAACTGAGTATTCAAAAACAAGCAAATAAATCTATGCTGTTAGAAGTCAGGAAAAGGTTACCTTGAGGTGACTGGGGGCCAGTGAGTGGAAGTTGAGTGACAGAGCCTGAGAATGTCCTGTTTCTTGATCATTTGGTTCTGTGAGTGTATCCAGTTAATGGACATTCCTTGGGATGTGTGTGTGATTTGTCTGTTTTATGTTTCTATTTTGAGAAAAGACTTTTGAAACAGAGGGGGTCAGACCTCTAACACGAATGACCTCAGCTCTATACAAAGTTCATCCCAGCCAAGCCAGACATTGAGGTTTAGCCTCCCCATTTTTGCTCAGGTTAACTCCACAACTGCAAATCACCCACCCCACACTCTCTGACTATAAAAATCGTTTTTTATTCTTCCAGACTCAGCTCCATAGCACTGCCTCCAAGGAACCCTTTCCAGTTCTCTGGTCAGAAGGGAACTCTTGCGCCCCAAGCCCCAGAGAACTTTCATAGCAATTTCTCTGATCACAGCTCAGAGGTCCCCAAGCCTAGCACAGTATAGCTTGCCAAACAATAGGTCATCAACAAAGGTTTTCTGTTGTAATGATAACCTCCACATCTTAACCTCTGAATGCAGGATTTATGTTCACTTACCTCCTACCCTCAAGAAACTCATGGTCTTGGGAGAAACAGACGTCTACTCATCTTTGTATCACCCACCAGACCCAGCCAGTGACCAGCCATCCAGCCGGTGCTCAGGTAATGCTTCTGAATGAAGACGTATGTCCTCTGCAAAAAGCACCTGCAGTGAAAGACTCCTTGAAGACCTTTGCAGTTCTAGATCACACATGCACAAAGGCAGTAAAGAAGAATTGAAGATGAGCATCGCCCTCTCTCCCTGCTGGCTGGCATTGTAGTAGATGGATACTAGACTGCATACCCCCTTGGGGATCTAATTATCTCTACAGGCAAAAATGTGCTTTTTTTTTTTTTTTTTTTTACAATAAGAAAACTGAAGGCAGCTGATATGTTTGGATCACAGGGATGAAAACCTCAGCCCAATTCCAAGCCCCTTGGATCAACCTTGGCACACACTTCCAAAATGAGGAAAAGGCATCTGACAATCAAATCAACAAGGCAACGTCCCAGGAAAGATGACAGAAGTGGCCTCCATGGATAAGTCCTCAAAGCCACTTCATCCTTGTCGCCTGGGGAAGAAGCCTCCCCAGCGTGTCCTCAGTCTACCTCTCTGCCTCCTTCCTTCCCCGTTTCCTCCCCTTTTGTCACTAACCTGCACGCTATCTGAGACAAACTCACAATGGAATGATTTTTTTTCCCCCTTTAATCATTAGGGCAAAAATGAGTGGCGCTGGAGCACTAAGATCCCTGAATTAATAATATTGCTGCCATCCGTGATTTGGGCTTTCTCTGTCCTGGTGGCAGAAGCCAAAGTATGAGGAGATATTTTCCAGCATTACATTTTTAGATTTGTGGGCAGGCTGAGTGATCTTCAGCCAGCCTCTCAGCCCTCAGGCCTACATTCCAATGTCATTCTCTGACCACAGCATCATTCCTGGGCTCCCCCAAGTCATCGCTCTGGAGAAAATGAAGCACATTTCCAGAATTTAATTTAAGAACAACCCAGGCAACCTAAGGCTAACTGACAAGGCAGTGGGTCAAGTCTGCTAGAAGGAAGGGCAGATATTGGTGACATGGATGTGGTCAACACCTCCCACCAAGGAGATCTTGTATGCCTACATCAAGAACTTCATCAAAAGCTGGAGTTCACAGGTCCAAGAAGCCTCAACTGCCCACATCTTGTGCTTTTTATTCCATTTAAAAGATAACAGAGCATTTGAATTAAAATATGTATGGTAGGATTAACCTACTTACCATTTAAGTATCAACTTGAATTGCATATCTCATGGGAGCCTGGCAGAAGGCTTGTTCAAGCTAACACTCTTCCTTCAAGGCCTTTACTATGATTGTTATTTGCTAATAATTACATGAGCAATCCTACATACTATGGAAAAATAAGTTCCATGAAGACAAGGATTGAGGCTGTCATGTTCATGACATCAGTAGTACCTGGGAAATACTTGGTATACTTAATATTTGCTTGCTGGCTCCACGGATTACTAGAACCCATCCATCCAGCAACCTCCACCCTCCATGGTTAGAAAGAAGGGAAGCCAGAGAAGTGTTTTTCATGAGCCCATACAGATGGTGAATCCATGATCAATTTTCATTCCTTCTTCCTTTCTCTCAGACTTTAGGGCCTCAAATGGTCTCCTGATCCTAATTTATGGCTCTGCCATCCTCCAAGTTAATCAGTTCAAAGCCTAAGCAACATCACTGATTCTGTCTGCCTTGCCAATCTGCCTACTTCCGACTCACTGATGCTGCCTCGAAAGGCTTTCTTTCAGCCCCACCGCTCTCCTTCCCCTCAGTCACTGCTGTGCAGGACCTTGTTTCCCCTCTCTTGGACCTTCCACTGGCCTTGACCTTCACTCTCTCTTTCAACTAAATCTCTTCATTTCTAGCTAACAGATAACTCTTAGTACTTTCAGATCACTCCCTACTAGAAAACACATTCATACGTTTCTCACACTGCAGTGAATAACATGTAAATATCCTACTTTAGAATACTCTTCAGTCCCCAGGTTGTCTCCAGCCGCCTTCCAGATGATCCGTCTATGCCCAGTTGAAATGCCATTTTCACACAGGAAGTCTTAGCTAAATTGATCTCCACATGAAAAAGCAACCAAACGCTGCCACCACATTTTTAAGAACTTTGTAAATGTTCAATTTTATAAATTCTAAAGCATCTCTTAAATTGTTCCTATTAGTCTGGAAAGATCTTCCAGTCATAATCTAGATCATACTGGTTTTTGTTTACCATTGAACGCCTAACACGATGTCTGGCACAGAGTAGCTTTTCAAAACTATTTCTGGAACTTAATCAAATTCATTCCTTCATTCATTCTTTCAAACATGCAGTCTCTGTTTACTATCCCTGGCTCCACCCCAGGAATAATGACGTAGAATAATTGTGTGACCTCAGACACGTACCTCTCATGCACCCATAGCTCCTTCATCTGCAAAACAAGCTATGCTGTGGACCAAATAAAATAATGCATGTAAAGCACTAACCCCAGGATCTGATGCATAGTATATGCTCAATACGCATTAACCTCTAATTATTTAACAAGGCACTCTGTTCCACTGTTGGGCAGCTATGATTACTAAAACATTTCCCCCCAATTCTGAGTTAAAACAGACCTTCCTATAACTCGTCTTCACCCATCAGAGCTTCTTTGCCTGTGGCCAACAAGAATGAAGTGACTCCAAAGAAGGCTCAGATACACTTTTAAAAACCTGATTCTCGGCCCCAGGCCTGGAGCTGAGAAGGGAAAACTGGGGTCAACTGAGGAGAGAAGCTGGATTTCATTAACTCCATGGGTTTCTGAAAGGGGCTACGGTTCTGTAAGTTGGTGTTCATTTCTACCTTAGGACTTTCGCTCTGGGAGTCCAATATACTGCTTAAATTTCACTTATTTCCTTCAGCTGTAGGATTTGGGCAAGAAAGGAAAAATCCGCACAATGACTTCACGTTTGGCAGTCATTTGCCCTTGGCCAAATTAGTCTGCAATTACTCAAGAATGTCAGGAGTTTCCAAATTAACTTAGGCCGTCTGATGCTGAGAGGGCTCCTGATGGGGTGGGTCACGTCCATGACCTGAGTCTTGGGGCGTGAGATGGACCCAGCTGTTCTGCGGAGGCCTGCGTCCAGTGTCCTCACTTTCCCCAGCACCTGGTTCAACTCCTGCCAGGAACCATGACCCTTCAGGACTTGTTTTCATTTCTCTGGCTTCCCACTCCCTCTTCCGCTGGACTTTCCACCTCTGGGCTAATTATTTTTTTTAATAAGTGGACTTCAGCCGACAGAAGGTTCCCTTCTTTAAGACAGCGGTTTCTCCCTTGCTGGACAGTTGTTCTGCTGTGTTCTGCTCGTGCGTGCCAGGTCACTTGAGTCGTGTCCAACTCTTTGTGACCCCACGGACAGTAGCCCGCCAGGCTCCTCTGTCCATAGACTTCTCCAGGCAAGAATGCTGGAGTGGGTTGTCATCACCTGCTCTGGGGGAACTTTCTGACCTGGGGATCAAACTTGCGTCTCTTACGTCTCCTACATTGGCAGGCAGGTTCAGGCAGCTTCTTTACCACTAGAGCCACCAGTTTGCACAAACCAAGTTGTGCAGAAACTTCCACACCTCCACACAGGTATGAGGGCTGATGATGCTATAAGCCCATTTTCAGAAATCTGAAACCATTTCTAGAACATTCAAGAAGAGTCTGTAACTCTCCAAGGCTTGGCAATGATTTATTGTCAACTACCTTCAGAATAATCTGTAATTCTCTTCAACTCAAGCACCTAGGGAAAATGAATTATATAGTATTTTTACAAAATTCATTGAGTATCTACTCTAACCCACAGCCTGGCAGCCTAGCCTCCTAACTGACCTCTGTTTCCACTTTTGTCCTTTATATTCTATTCTGTATTAGACCCCAGAGTGATTTTTTTTTTCAATATAAATCATAATATCTTATGCCTTGTTTAAAAATGTTCCATGGCTTCAACCATATTCCGGATGAAACCACGGTTGTTGAAGCTCTGAACACCTTGGTTCCTTAAGTTTCTCTGCTCCCCCACAACCTGCCCCGCTTTGTGTACCATGCACACACAGGGCTCCTCCGAGTTCCTCAAGTGTGTGGAGTCTGTCCTGGCTACAGGCCTGTAATTTTTGTACTTCCTCTTTCTTCCATCTGGACTCTTCTTCCCAAGCTTCTAAATATATGTCTCAGTCACATATTTTTGCTCTCACCTTGCATTTAGCTTTCTCAGGGAACCAGAAAATAGAAACCCCTTCCTCAACCTGCAAAGCTGCTCTTTAAATAATTCAGCATATTTTCTTCACATCAGCCTTCCTGGGATGCTCATGACTTATGTCGTTGATGGCCCCAATTCTACATAAATAAAGAGGCTAATGAGAGTCAACAAGTATGACTGGCTGCGCTGACCACTGTGGGGGGAAATATATCAATCCTGTAGTCCTTAGACAAATGTGAATCATATAGAAAAGTTAGCAACATAGCAGTCATGGAGCCCCACCGCCAGAGAGGAGGATTAAAAAGAGGAAACACTCCCTTCTTTTGAGCAGCATCTTGCTCACTTTGTAAGAAGGAATGCTTACCCAGGATGGAGCTTCTCACTGCCACTGGAAGAGCCAAGTTTGATGGGATTGCGACAACAAACAATTGTTTCTTGAATATTCCAATTTCCTTCTAGGATTGAATTACCAGCCTACTTCATACTACTTAGACGTCACAAGAGAAATAAAACTAATCAGAAGAGGAATTTCTTCTTGATCACCATCCACAGTTCCTTTCCTCAGCAGCAGACTCTTTTTTTTTTTTTCCATTTTGGTTTTTAATTATTTGTTTTGGTCCCGTGAGGACAGACTGTCTCAAGAGGCTTTATAACACTGAGAACTAGGATTCAAAAAGAAATCTGAGGGACTTTGACAGCGGTCCAGTGGTTGCGACTCCAAGCTTCCAGTGCAGATGGTGGGAGTTCGATCCCTGGTTGGGGAACTAAGATCTTGCCTGCGTCTTGTTAGGACTTCTTCTTTGTCTTTGGACGTGAGGTACCTCTTTTGGTGGGTTCCAGTGTCCTCCTGTCGATGGCTGTTCAGTAGCTAGTTGCAGTTTTGGTGTTCTCAAGGAGATAAGCACACATCCTTCTACTCCATCATCTTGAACTGGAAGTCAAAGGGAGATTCTTGATACAGAAACCCTTCTCCGTGCTGAATGAACACGTCTGTGGCTTGTGAAGTTAGTGAGAGCATGCCCAGGTGTCACAAGGGTTAGAAGCTGAAAACACAAAAATAAAAGTAAAAAAAAAAAATAGTAGCAATATTAGTGAATCCTAACATTAAGCAAGTGCTTATTGTCTGCCAGAAAAGCATTTAAGCCTGTTATAAATGTTATTTCACTTCAATCCCATACATGTGGCTCGAAGATGCTGATCTTATCTGTTTTACAAGAGAAAAAAAATGAGGCACAAAGAGATGAAATAAACTAGCACAGAGTCATTCAGGCCATTAGTGGAGTGTCAGAATTTGAACCCAAGAAATCTGAGTTCCACTCCTCCGTCTTAATCACTTACTGCTCCTCCATGTGCCAGAGGGACTTAGGGGTCAGGACGTCACAAACAGTGCTGACCACACCCACGAACTCAAACTCCAAGTCCCAGAGGGACAGGGTCTGCAGAAGTGGCCACATAAGGCGTCTGCCAACATGTTGAAATCATGAGAGACGGTGATGAGTCCACTCAACCCTGCTCCTGGAAAGTTCTGGGAATTCTTACAATGTCTCTCCCTCTCTTCCACTGGGCAGATCTTTTGTATATAACCCTGTGTGTGCCATTTCAACACACTCCCCACCATCAATTTCTTCTCTTTCATCATGTAGTCAATGATAATTCTGAATCTCAGTTCTAATCACATTGACCCTAGTACCCTCATTACCTACTGAGCCACCAGATTTCCCTGCCACAGTCTCCTGTTTAGCCCAAAGGGCTGGAGAAATTTCCCCAGCATCTTGTTTGGTTTCTGACTCCTTGAACAGTGCAGGCTGGTTGCTGTTCTCAGTACAACTGAGCAGAAGCACTCACTCACTCAATGTGCTCCCTGTTAAAGTATCCCAGTAATTTTCACTCCTATGTCTTAGGCAGCTTGGGCTGCTACAACAGAACGTTAAATAGACCGGGTTGCTTAAACAATTGACACTTATTTCCCACAGTTCCGAAGGCTGGAAGTCTGAGATCAGGGTGCCAGCGTGGTTGGGTGCTTGGTGAGGGATCTCCTCCTAGTTGACAGACCACCCAGCCTCTCACTGTGTCTTCCATGACTGAGAGAAGAGGGGAGGCACTAGGGAGAAGGCGTCTCGCTCCTATCACTTTGTTTAAGAATATCAACCCCATTCGTGGCGGCTCCACTCTCATGATCTAGTCACCTTCCAAACGCTATGCTTCCAAATACCATCACATTGCAGATTTGGGCTCCAACACATGAATATGGGAGGGGGACACAAACATTTAGTTCATAACACCCCAAGCGCCATGATCTCAGTACAGCACATCCTGAGTTTGGGCACACCTTCCCCTGAAGCAGTGGCAAGCAAGATTTGGCAGGGACTATGCCAGTGTAACTCCAGATGCAACAGTGAACTCCCATTTCACTAAGGCAAGAACAGGAGTAACCACTTTCCCAGCACACTCATCTCACTCACTGTTTTCCAGCCACTCATCCTACAGTTCTTCAAATACACCAAGCTTCCCACCTCAAGCCCTTGCCAATTCCATCAGTCTGTGATGCTCCCCCTCCATTTATACACAGAGGTAAAACTTTCCTTTAAATCATCTTTCCTTTAAGCCTCAGCTTAAATCCTCAGTCTACAGAGGGGGTGTCTATGGGTGTATTTTTTTTTTTTAATTAAAGTAACGTCCTTTCCCAATTAATTCCTATTTTACCCCCTTCCTTCCTTTCTTCCTTCCTGGCATGTACCACAGTCTCTGATTCTTCTATTCATTTCTTTATTTTCTGACTTCTAGTTGGTCTTTCCAGAAATGATATAAATGGAACAAGGTCAAAAATTGTGTCCAGGGGAAGGAGGGGTAGACTGGGATGAATTGAGAGGCTGGCGTTGACACATATGCACTATTGATACTCTGTATAAAATAGATGGCTAATGAGAGCCTACTGTAGAGCTCAGGGAACGCCACTCAATAGTCTATGTATGTTTGTGTGTTAGTCCTTCAGTCGTGTCTGATTCTTTGTGACCACACGGATGTAGCCCACCAGGCTCCTCTGTCCATGGAATTCTCTAGGAAAGAATACTGGAGTGGGTAGCCATTCCCTTCTCTAGGGGATCTTTCTGACCCAGGGGTTGAACCCAGATCTCCTGCATTGCAGGTGGATTCTTTATCATCTGAGCCACCAGGGAAGCCCACTCAGTGATCTGTGGTGACCTAAATGGGAAGGAAATCCAAAAAAGAGGGGATGTATGTGTATATATAGCTGATTCACTTTGCTGTAAGCAGAAACTAACAACATTGTAAAGCAACTATACTCCAGTAAAAATTAATTTTTAAAAATTATGGTCAAAATAAAACAAAAAAGGAATACAATTGTGTCTTTCTTGTTCACCATTCCTGACACATACTGGCAGTTCAATGAATATTTGTTGAATGATTGAATAAAATAATTACACAATATATAATCATAAGGAAAAGGAAGGGAGTCACAAAATAAATACATCAAATCTTTTACTCATATATAATGTTACAACCAGGAAATAATCATCTCATTTAATTTTGTAACAATATCAGATTTCAACATGACCTCCCTGATTTGTTCTTTTGCTACTAAAACAAACCGGTCCTCCTCTTTCTCCTGGACTATGATTTACCATCATACTTACTCTATTGCCTCTGAAGAATAAATCTCATTTCTCCCAATGGAACCCAGTTTTTGGAGATTAAAAGTTGACATCCTTATGAGATATCAACAAAGAAAAGACAACTTGAAGAAGCAGATGTGGCTATTTTAGAAGGAAAAAAAAAGTCTACATTCTGTTTTGACTTTGCAAGTCTCAAAGAATTCTTTCATGACAATGCATGGAGAACTACTTCGTGAAAATAAATAGCCACAGTGGAATATGGATTTAATTGCTTGAATTGCTGCATTAGCTAAAATAAAACAGCTGTGATCACATTCTGGGATAAAAACCATTGTTCAACAAAGACTTCTATTAAAGATCACCCCAGTGATGAGTCTGGCTTTCTAAAATCAGGCATACCCCTTCCTGGACCACCCATTGTCCTTAGGGTAACAGTGATTCCAATTTGGGGGGCATCTGGGTTGGACAAATGTTGTCTGTACCACAGGGCACAGGACTGCTTGATAGATTTTTCTCTTTTTCACCCAATACACAGCTCAAGTTACTCAAAATTATCCAGCAAAACAAATTCCTTTAATAGTTCCATAATCCCAAGACACAGGAAAGGTGTTGGGCTGGCAGCTGGGGTTTTAGAGTTCCAATTCACTAAAAGATGAAACTTGAAGCAAACCTTGTCCAAGTTCTTCCCAAAGAATCCTGGTGAACAGACCATGGTCCCTTAAAAAAAATAAATAAATAAAAGTCTCTGAAGTGGTGGGTTTTGATATTTCTCGGGCCATAGAGCTTTTCCACGGAAAATTTCTAAATGTATCGACACAAAGTTTGAAGCCTTGCCTCCAGAAGTTCTGTGTACACCCTAAAATTATCCATAAACCACAAACTCAGAACGCTTATTCCAAAATGCAGAAGTAGGGCTTGAGATGGGGCAAGCCAAGAATTCAAATGTTTTTTTCACCAACCACCATCGTGTATCAACTTTAAATAACTGCCACACTCCAGTCCCACCTCTAACCCATCTGCAGACCTCGAAATCTGCGATCAATATCAAGGGAAGTTTGATGGAAAAGAAAGCCCAGAGGGCAATTAAACTGAAAGTCACTCAGTCATGTCCAACTCTTTGTGACCCCATGGGCTATACAGTCCATGGAATTCTCCAGGCCCAGAATACTGGAGTGGGTAGCCTTTCCCTTCTCCAGGGGATTTTCCCAACCCAGGGATCATATCCAGGTCTCCCACATTGCAGGTGGATTCTTTACCAGCAGAGCCACAAGGGAAGACCAAGAATACTGGAGTGGGTAGCTGACCCCTTCTCCAGTGGATCTTCCCGACCCAAGAATCGAACTGGGGTCTCCTGCATTGCAGACGGATTCTTTACCAGCTGAGCTATCAGGGAAGCCCAAGTACCAGAGGCACCACTCCTTCTTTCTCATCTATACCCCTTCTCAGGGGAACTTGCAGAGAAAAGATGGAATGAGAGGTTTTCGGGTGAACCAGTGCCTGAGAGTTGCCTGATGACTATCAATTGATCAGTAGCCTTATTTCATCTGCATAGTCCCTGTTGCGATGGTGTGAAACATTCACGACTGTGACAGCAGGGGATAAGGTCAGTGGACCAGTATCTTTCCTAACCTTCTCTGCCCATCCTTCAAGGTCCTCCTTCTCTAGAATGTCTCCCTGATGAATTTAGCCCTAATTCCCACAAATAATCTCTCTCCTTTTGGGGTTCCTATTTCACCTGGTGAACTATTAATATAGAGATAATTCCCCTTCTTGTTTTCGTACTGTTTCTTCTTATCTGCCTCCTGAGTACTAGTTCTTTAAGAATATGAGTATGCGTGAAATGCCTCTTCATCCCACATAATACACAACCCATCATAAGCACATAGCAGCACCTGCTACTCTGGCCTGCCCCCAGAGCTGCTGCTGCTGCTGAGTCACTTCAGTCGTGTCCGACTCTGTGCGACCCCATAGACGGGGCAGCCTACCAGGCTGCCCCGTCCCTGGGATTCTCCAGGCAAGAACACTGGAGTGGGTTGCCATTTCCTTCTCCAATGCGTGAAAGTGAAAAGTGAAAGTGAAGTCGCTCAGTTGTGTCCGACTCTTCGTGACCCCATGGACTGCAGCCCACCAGGCTCCTCTGTCCATGGGATTTAGCAGTCAGCGTCTATTCCCCTCTTTCCCGAATTCTTTCCTAGTAACCGTATCTCAGTTTCCCTTGAGAAAACTACCCTCCTCCAGCCTAAGTTCATTTGTTTCAGAGAGCTTAATTCTATCCCTTGATTCTAGACATGGGCCTAGGTTGATCTAGGTTGGACCAATCAGCATAAGCCAATTTACTGGTGCAAATGATTGGTTTCTGATTGTCGCATGATCCAAGCTGGGCCAATGAGATTCAGTCCCGAAACTCTGGCAAGAATTACCAAGGAAGTGAGTCATCTCTTTCTGGGCAGGCTGTCGGGGCTAGTGAGCTGGCGTCCTGTCAGGTGACCTGAGAATTGCTCAGGCCCCTGGCTTCCCTGAGCTAGTGACAGGCATCCTGTCATCACCAGGGGAAGACCCGCTCAAGAAGAAGCAGTTGCAAGCGGGGGCTGAGAAATACAGAACCAATGACTAAGTCCTAGGGACCTGGTTCCTCGGTTCAGCCCAGCCAGAAGCTAGCCCTACCTCCCAAAGTTTTCAGTTATACACAGTGAACAGCTACTAAATAGTATCTCACAGTATTTGAACCAGTTTGAGTGTGTTTCTGTCACTTCTACAGAAACAACCCAGATTTGCTTAATGCTTCATAAATATTGACTGAATTAACAGTCATTTTTAGTTTTGGAAATGTTGGATGTATTTGGATTATTAAAGCCTACTAAGTACCTTTTTTTTTTTGCAGAAGGTCAGCTGCTTAACTTTCGTCTTTGGCAATGAACACCGATATCCTCATTAAGGAATGCCCTTTGGAACTGGACAAATGAACTTGGATTCCCAGCTCTGCCACTTACAAAGGGTGTGGCCTTGGGCATTTTACTTAGGAATCTCTCAACTGAGGAAGACCACAGTAAAACAATGTACATTGTTACTGGAGGGGTTAGTTTTATGTAGATGATGGAATGAAGGGTGGAGAGACGAGGCAGGATAGCATTAGCCAGTTCCAAGAGCAGATGAGCTTTAGACTAAGGCAGGATCACAAGAGACACAGACCAGAGGACAAACTGCAAAAACTGTGGCATATTGGCAAATTCAATGTGGGATGCAGGAAAAACAAGTAAAAGTTCCTGGAAACTAGTTCAATTATTTTTAGTATGAAACATTAAAATAAAAACAGATTTGCAGCCTGCTAGACAGGTGAGGGGGCTGCGCTTAAATTCTAGTCTATCTAGATGAGTTATCTTTAATAACACAGATAGCTTTGGAGTTATATCTGTAGCTTCCTTCTTCCTTGTGAAGAAGTTGAGTGGCTTCTTGCTTCTAGGCAATAGCTGTGATTTAAAGCTGTGTTTCCCAAGGTATTAGAGGGTCTGCTGGTGGTAGGCAGGTGGTTTTAGGCGGATTATAGGATGACTATTTGCACAGACAAGACATGAAATAATTCTGAATCATGTTGGGGGAAAGCTGTTTCCTTTCAGGCCTCTTGATTATTTTGTCAAGGAAAAGAAAAATCTCATAGGGGGCCTAAAACGTCTTTAACACCTCTTTCTAGCACTTGCTAATCCTCTTCCTTAATAGGGAGCAGGTCTCAAGCTTAAAATTTTGAGGAGGGCTGAGTATCCATCTAAGTAATATCGTTGTTTGCTGAATTTATCTTGACACATGCTTTCTATCAATGGCAAGTGGAACTTATTTTCCACTTATAATAGCTATACGTCTCTTTTTAAGATAAATTTATTTTAAAAAGTTGATCCTATAAAGGCAGCTAAAGAAATGTGGCACACAGCCATGGCAAGAATTGGAAGAGCATCTACAAAAAAAAAAATAATAATAATAACTGTCCGGGGCCAGGGGTTCTAAAATGTCATTCATCAGCGGTGGGACTTCTGGCACTTGGACAGATGTCGTCTTAGGAGGTATATACCCGGAACACCACTGAGCGCGTGACTTGCTGCTAAAAGCCTACAGTGTGTCTTAAATGTGTCTATTCTTTGGACAGGTACCAGGGCCAAGTCCAGCCCTGCTCTGTGCGCAGCACCCTTGCAAACCCTTGGGAGGCCAGCGCGATCTCCTAAGCAACTTCTGATTCTAAACACTCCGGGAGTTTGGTTCACTCGTTGTGAATAAGCACTCTCAGTGTGGAAGCACCGGGGTTTCTCCCAGACGCGCTGCGCTCGGCTGCCTGCGCCTCGGCCGGGTGCATCAGCACTTCCCGGACGCCCCGCCGTGCTTCTGCGCAGCGTCGGCTCAAAGGTGCCGCGGGAGAACTCCGGACACGCACACCAAACCTTCTGGCCTGGCACTGTTTGGTTTCGAGAGCGATCTTTTGTTTAGTGAGGAGTCGACAAAAACACTTCTGGCTGAGCGGAGGAGCTCTAACGCTACTAAACTTCTCCCCCTAGCGGACCTTTCGTTAAGACGTAAATCATTCAGAGGTGGAAGTCCAAAGACCACGGAACGAGAAACTTTAATTTCACACTCAAAAACGGCACTAAAAAACAAAAACAAAAAAAAAAGGAAAAGACGTTGCCAACCTTGTTCAGTTCGTGCCTTGTGCCTTTTTTTTTTTTTGCCAACTAAGATGAATAGAAAATGTATGTCATCTGACGTCGCTTGAAACTCATAGAAGTTTGATGTTTTCACACCAAAAAGTGGAAGGGCAGAATCTCGAAGTAAAGGCCAGCACCAAGGTTTTCTCCATGGACAAGATGGATGGCTTCCAATGCTGGGTTAAGTGGTTTTTCTTCTTCTGTGGTGCATTAAGAATAAATGAAATACATCACCGACCCAATGGACATGAATTTGAGCAAACTCCAGGAGACAGTGGAGGACCGAGGAGCCTGGCATGCTACAGGCCATGGGGTCTCAAAGAATCGGATGTGACTTAGCTACTGAACAACAACAACAACATAAATATAGACAGTTGATCTTCAAAAACAACAAAGCAGGCTTTACAACAAATGGCATTGGAAAACTGGATAGTCTAAGGCAAAAAGAGAAGAAAAAAATCTAGACCTTTCACAAAAATCAATTCAAAATGGATCATAACGCTAAATGTAAAGCACAGAATTATAAGGTTCCTGGAAGATAACATAGAAGAAAATCCAGATGACTTTGGGTATGGTGATGGCAGATACAACACCAAAAGCGTGATCTATGCAATAAACAATCGATAATCTGGTCTTGATTAAAATTAAAAACCTCTGCTCTGTGAAAGACACTAGAGAGAATGAGGACTCAAGCCACAGACTGGAGAAGATATTTGCAGAAGATACAACTGATGAAGGACTGTCATCCAAATATACAAAGAGCTCTTAAAACTCAACAGTAAGAGAATGAAGAAACTGACGTAAAAAGGGCAGAACTGAGTGGATGCCTCACCAAAGAAGATACACAGATGGCAAATGACTATATGAAAAGATGCTCCACAGTGCCTCAAAAAACTAAAAATAGAACTACCATGGGATCCAGCAATCCCACTCCTGGGAATATATCCACACAAAACTATAATTCAAAAAGATACATGCACCCCAGTGTTTACAGCACCGCTATTCACAACAGTCAAGACATGGAAACAATATAAATATCCACGGACAGATGAATGGATAAAGAAAAAGTGGTACATATATGCAATGGAATACTACTCAGCCATAAAAAGAATGAAATAACATTTGCAACAACATGGATAGGCCTAGAGATCACCGTACTAAGTGAAGGAAGTTAGAGCAGGACAAATACATGGTATCACTTATATGTGAGATCTCAGATATGATACACATGAACCTATCCACAAAACAGGAACGGACTCTCAGACACAGAGAGCAGACTTGGGGTTGCCAAGGGGAGGCTGGGGAGGGCCAGACTGGGGGTTTGGGGTTAACAGATGCAGACTATCATTACAGAATAGATCAACAGTGAGATCCTACTCTATTGCACAGAGAACTATATTCAATATCCTGTACCAAAGCATAATGGAAAGGAATTTTAAAACAAGATGCTCCATATACTGTTATTCAGTTCAGTTCAGTCGCTCAGTCGTGTCCAAGTCTTTGCGACCCCATGAATCGCAGCACACCAGGCCTCCCTGTCCATTACCAACTCCTGGAGTTCACTCAGACTCACGTCCATCGAGTCAGTGATGCCATCCAGCCATCTCATCCTCTGTCGTCCCCTTCTCTTCCTGCCCCCAATCCCTCCCAGCATCAGAGTCTTTTCCAATGAGTCAACTCTTCACATGAGGTGGCCAAAGTACTGGAGTTTCAGCTTTAGCATCATTCCTTCCAAAGAAATCCCAGGGCTGATCTCCTTCAGAATAGACTGGTTGGATCTCCTTGCAGTCCAAGGGACTCTCAAGAGTCTTCTCCAACACCACAGTTCAAAAGCATCAATTCTTCAGCGCTCAGCCTTCTTCACAGTCCAACTCTCATGTCCATACATGACCACAGGAAAAACCATTATTAAGGAACGGCAAATAAAAACAAGGACATGCCACAACACACCTATTGGAATGTCAAAATCCAGAACACCGATAACAGCCCACGCTGGTGCGACAGGAACTCTCATTCACTGCTGGAAGGAATGCACAGCAGGCCAGGCACTTTAGATGACGGTTTGCTGCTGCTGCTAAGTCGCTTCAGTCGTGTCCAACTCTTTGCAACCCCATAGACGGCAGCCCACCAGGCTCCCCCGTCCCTGGGATTCTCCAGGCAAGAACACTAGAGTGGGTTGCTATTTCCTTCTCTAATGCATGAAAGTGAAAAGTGAAAGTGAAGTCGCTCAGTTGTGTCCAACTCCTAGCGACCCCATGGACTGCAGCCTACCAGGCTCCTCTGTCCATGGGATTTTCCAGACAAGAGTACTGGAGTGGGGTGCCACACACTCTTACCATGTGATACAGCCATCATGCTCCTTGGTATTTATCCCAAAGGGCTGAAAACGTATATCCACACAAAACCCTGCTCATTGATGTTTATTACCAATTTGTTCATAATTGTAAGCAACCAAGATGTCTTTCAGTAGGTAAATAAATAAACTGTAGGACATCAAACAATGAAATAAAAAGTTTCATTGTTTCATCAATGAAACTCTCACATTTGTTTCATCGTTTCATCAAACTCATAAAAAGAAATGAGCTATCAAGCCACGAGAAGACACAGAGGACACTTCAGTGCACATTACTAAGTGAAAGGAGTGAGTCAGAAAAGGTTACACACTGAGTCACTCAACTATATGACATTATCAAAAAAGGCAAAACTCAGGAGGTGGTAAAAGGCCCAGCGGTTGCCAGGAGTTGTGGGGGTGGGGAGGGATGAATAGGCAGAGAAGATCTTTACTGCTGAGAAACTCTTCTGTGTGATACTATAGTGATGGAGACATGGCATTATATGTTTATCCAAACCCACAGAATATACAACACCAAGAGCGAACCCTAAGGTAAACTATGGACTTTGCGTGATAACGATGTGTCAGTGTGGGCTCACAGACTGTAACGCATGGACCACTCTGGTGGGGATGAGGCCCTACTGTATAGCTCAGGGAGCTCTACTCAGCGCTCTGTGGCAACCTAAATGGAGGGAAATCTGAAAAGGAGGGGATATGTGTACATGTATAGCTGATTTTTCTTGCTGTAAGTAGAAACTAACACAGCGTTATAGAGCAACTATACTCCAATAATTTTTTTTAAAGCTAATTTACTTAGTGGAAATTTTTAAAATGTGAGACAACTTTCTAAATTATAAATTTTATGAACTCTAAATACAGATCAGGGATTTCCAGAAATTTAGCATCTGATTTGAGATGTACTTGTATGTGTAAAAATACACACTAGGTTGGAAGACTTGGTATGAAAAAAATAATGTACAATATCTATGAATCATTTTAAGTGAGTATATGTTGAAATGATAGTTTAGAGCAAATATACAGTAACAATTGATTTCTGAAATTAATAAGATTATGAAATTAATAGGCTAATTTCACATTTTATTTTCTAGTGTGATTCCTAGAAAGTCTAATTTATATATATGTGATGTGCATTATATATCTATTAGACTGGGCTATTCTAGACTATGAAGAAAGTCCTGGAAATAGAAAACGATTATTTAATTATTTTATGTTCACTTCCCAACATAGGATATGGTAAATAATAAGTGTTGAAGAATTATTTCTTTGATATTTAACTAAGTGAATGATTATCCATATCTGACAAGGCTGAGTGAGAGTAGGGCTATTTGTTCTATATTTTCTAGCTCTGTGCTAATTTTTTCCATTGACTAGCATAGGGCTTTGAAAATCATGGTAATAACTACAACTATCATTTTCATTCACCTACTATGTACACTTTTAATCTATTAGAAATTTGTTGCAAATTTAGAATGTATGGGAAGTAATTTGTCCAAAGTTATGTTACTAATAGAATTCAGCAAATGCTTGCTTATGAATCACTGAATGAATGAACAAACAAACTGGAATGCCTAAGAAGAATGAGCATAAAATTTTTCTAGGCCTCTGTTGCTTTGAATGTGAATATGAATCCTTTCATTTTTATCTGATTTGAGATTGCTTGTCCCAGCTTAGAAAGACTCGTAAGAGATTGTCAAGTAGGAAACCCTGGAACAGGAACAAGAAAAATATTCTACTGACAAGAAAGTAACTTGCTCAGGTTACAACAATAAATTAGATTTGGAAACGCTGAAGACACAGCTGCCTTCGGGAGCCTAAGAGAGAGAAGGTCCTGGCCGTGGCTCCCTCCTCATCTGTCATTTGGCCAAAGATCCTCCAAAAGCACCACAAAACCCGATTAATTAGAAATAGATGAACCTCCATGTTCTCGGGTCCTACAACATTTCAGGCCGACAAGCCAACCTTCCAAGCTGAAGGAGACACACATTTGGCCACACGCTTCGCTCTCAACTTTTAAACCCATGCGTCTATTTTAATGGCAATTCAATCCAGATGGTCCCAGTTATTTGCATTAGATTCATCAGAAGCAATTTTGGAAAGAGGCTTCAATCTAGTAACTTCCTCAGGGCTGTCTCTAGACCTAAACTCCTCCTCCACGGTTCCTCCAGCAGAGTCTGTTGGGTGGTATTTGTATTAACTCAAGACAGCACAGAGATTAAGAGCAGGGACTCTGGAAGCCAGACTGCCCAGGTTCAATTATAGAAGCCTCACTGGGTGCCAGGCATGGTTATAACCATTAGCTATTATTTCTATTACGTTTAGGAGCAAGTGACAGAAAGCCAACATTGGAAGGGCCTGTGAATGATAGCTTACTTCTCTTTGACATAAACACAGGTGGTTCAGGCCTGGGAGGATTACCCCTTCTCACCAAGACCCCAGTACCTTCTATCTTGTTGCCCAGCAACCTCAGCACACAACTCTCACCTTCTGATCCAAGACAGTGAGCCCACTTCCGGCCAATTTGCCCACATTCCAGCGGGAAGGAAGGATGAGAGAGGAGAAAAGCCACACTCTTCCTTTAAGGATGCTTTCTAGAAGTTGTACACATTACGTTTGCTGCATCCCATTGAACAAAACTTAGTTGTGGTCATGTATCTTTTAAAGGAGACTGGGAAGTGTAGCTCTTTATTCTGTTATTCTTTATCTATTATTGTTGCAGGAAAAAGAAGGACAGATATTGGGGGACGGTTAGATGTCTCTGTGACAAATTCAGAGTGAAAGATCATAAACGCCATCTCACAGGCACCCCAATGTTCCCAGCAGCACTGTTCACAACAGCCAAGACATGGAGACAACCTAGATGCCCATCGATGGATGAGTGGATAAAGAAGATGTGGTCCATAAATACAGTGGGATATTACTCAGCCATAAAAAGAATGGAATCATGCCATTTGCAGCTACATGGATGGATCTAGAGATGGTCATGCTGAGCAAAGTAAGTCAGAAAGACAAATACCATATGATGTCAACTGTAAGGGAGACCTGAACTATGACAGACTCACAGACACAGAGCACAGACTTGTGGTTATCAAGGGGAGGGGGAGGGGGTTGGGAGCTTGTGACTAGCGGATGCAAACTGTTGTATATAGAATGGGTAAAAATACAAGGTCCCACTGTACAGCACAGGGAACTATGTTCAACATTTTATAATAAACCACAGTGGAAAAGAATATGAAAAGGAATGCGTGTGTGTGTGTGTGTGTGTGTGTGTGTATAACTGAATCGCTTTGCTCTACACCAGCAACTAACACAGCACTGTAAGTCAGCTAAACCCAACTGGATCTAGAATGCATACCAAATGGAGGAGATCTTGGGGTAATGGAATGTGGTTTGAGAAAACTGCATTTTAACTCAGGACTTGGCCATCTCCACATTGTTTGCTTCTAAATCCCATAAATATAAGCTGCATAAAACACTAAATAAATGTTTATTCTAATTATTGTACAAAAGTGACCACAACTCTCTTTTTTCCACTCCCACCAGAATTATATCCAGGGAAGGCTTCAGATGCTTGTGGATTCAGAAAGAAGAGATCTGGTGACTTGTAACACTGCTTCAGTTGAAAAGGAAGGTCCCTCAAGTACCCACCAGCCATCACACTCCTGAGCCACTCTCTTAGCTCTGAGCCCTCCATCATAACTAAGGAAGTGATGACACCCCAGCAGGTTCAGGGTGCCCCTCCTGAAACTGACCACAGAGGCTGACATTAGACAAGGCATCTTCCCATTCTGTCTGAGCCTATACAAATAAGTCATTGACAACACATACACAGATAATAGGAAACATATTTTTGGTCAGTGAGTTAGCTTTCTGGTTGGGCTTGAATACTGTAGCAGATCCTTTGAAAGCTTCCCCATTAACCACACTCTCCTTCTGAATAGAAATGTATTTCCCAGCCTTGAGGTTAGGTTTGGGATTGGCTTAAGCCAACCAAATGTATGCAACCCTGTGTCCACAATAATCATTCCAGGGTTGGGCATCTGGTTGAATGAGACGTGAAGGAAGAGGTGAGGGGCTTGGAGAAAGAAGCATCAGTTGACGTTGGCCGTTGTCTTGGGTTCACAAAGAATATCTGGCCTTAGAATGAAGACATCAGGCCAACAGCCTATATGAAACTACAGCGGGAGGATGAAAGTCGGTCTGTCAAGAGGTTATTGAGTCAGTGGCTTGAAACTTATCTAAAGCCCACATTCATACAGACTCTGAGATTCACAAGCCGGTAAACTCTGTTTATGGTTCAGGCCTCCTGAGTGGGGGTCTCTGTTAAGCAGTAGTCTAATGGACTGCTGCTGCTGCTGCTGAGTCACTTCAGTTGTGTCTGACTCTGTGCGACCCCATAGACAGCAGCCCACCAGGCTCCTCTGTCCCTGGGATTCTCCAGGCAAGAACACTGGAGTGGGTTGCCATTTCCTTCTCCAATGCATGAAAGTGAAAAGTGAAAGAGAAGTCGCTCAGTCATGCCTGACTCTTAGCAACCCCATGGACTGGAGCCCACCAGGCTCCTCCATCCATGAGACTTTCCAGGCAAGAGTACTGGAGTGGGGTGCCATTGCCTTCTCCGAGTCTAATGGACACTGGGTCATTAAATGAAAACCTGGGAGTACTTAACACAAGGCAAATTAACCAGGAAGCTGTAGCCAGACATTCATCACATCAACTATACCAAGATTGGAGTGCTGGTCTACCATTTCAGCTCTCGTGTGAGCACAGGCAAATTATTTGAAGAAAATGTGGAGTCCTGCCCCAGGGCTATAGAAGGGAGGGCTTGTACCAAGGCCACAGGAGTGGAACCCACAACCCTCTGAAGCTGACTGAGCCCCTTTGTAACTTGCCAAAAGCCCCCCGATCATCACTAGGAGGCTTCCTGACCCCAAACCAGGCAAAAACACCCAACCCAGCAGTCACCCTTTCACATCCTAACTAATCACCTAAGGCCAACCTTTTAGTGGAATTTTCTTTATCTTGAGGCTATAAAAATTGGCTACTAAACTATGAAAAGCGTCGGCTCTCCCTTGAGATGGCCAACTGTTCTAACAGTGTCCTGCTGGCTCTCCCTGGTCTGTCGGGCTGGCCCGCTGTGCTGGCAGTGGGCTCATTATCTCTGCTCTTTGTTCTTCACTCACTGCCTTCTGAGGTGCCCTGTGTCTAGAAATTCTTTTCCAAGCCATGCTTGGACAGCCTCAATGGAAAACATGAAACTGCTTCTTAACCAGGAAATCGGGAATAACTGTACTGCTGTCAGGGCTTCCCAGGTGGCACTGGTGGCAAAGCTCCAGTGCTGGAGAGGCAGGAGACGCGGGCTCGACCCCTGGGTCGGGAAGATCCCCTGGAGGACGAAATGGCAACCCACTCCAGCGTTCTTGCCTGAAGAATCCCATGGACAGAGGAGCCTGGCGGGCTACAGTCCATGGGGTCGCAAAGAGCTGGACGCGACTGAAGCCACTGAACACACAGGCTTCTCTTGGGGCTGTTGTATAATACATACAATCTAAATGAGCTTGCCCTGGACCAAGCCTGCTTCCTAAACAGAGAAATCAGTAAAGACATAATACAGTCACAGATAGAGGGAAGCTGTGTGTGAAGAGTCTAACATAAACTCAAAGAGGACAGTGGATGGAGCCTGGATGGACAATGGTGGGCCCTAAACTTTGTGAGACATCACATGGTTGACAGGGAGCCCAGACGCTTCTCAAGTAAAGTTTACGTATAGTTAAAAGAAAACAAAACCCTTTTATGGCCTGGTTCTGTCAGTTTTAACAAATGCATGCAGTTGTATAACCATACATCATAGTCAGGGCATGGAACTGCTCCATCATCACCCCCCCAAATTCCCTCATGCTCCTCTGATATCAACTTCTTCCTGCACCCCCAACTCCAACTCCCAAGAGATCAAAACAAATCACGGATCTGTTTTCTGCTCCTACAGTTTAACCTTTTCCAGGATGTCATATAAAAGGAATCATGTGTTAGGTCATCTTGTGAGTCTGACTTCTTTGGCTTAGTAGAGTGGGTTGGAGATTCATCTGTGTTGGGATTAAACCTTTTGCTTTTATTGCTACACTGAACGTGTGACTACGAGAGACGAGGGGTGGAGTGAGTAGCCTTTCCCTTCTCCAGGGGATCTTCCCAACCAAGGGATTGAACTGGGGTCTCCTGCACTACAGATGGATTCTTTAACAGCTGAACTACCAGGGAAGCCCCCCAGGTGGCACTAGTGGTAAAGAATCTGTCTGCCGATGCAAGTTAGATGTAAGACACACTGGTTCGATCCCTGGGTCCGGAAGATCCCTTGGAGAAGGGAATGGCAATCCACTCTGGTATTCTTGCCTGGAGAATCCCACGGACAGAGGAGCCTGGTGGGCTACAGTCCATAGGGTCACACAGAGACGGACACAACTGAAGCGACTTAGCACAAATGTGATTAAAGCCTACCTTCTTTTTTAGTTGTTGATTTAATTTGATTTAATTAATTTATCTAATTCATTATGATTTAATCTAATTGCACAAAAATTTGAAATTATAACTCCTTTAGATTTCTAAGAGGAAGATTATACATGCCTCCATATTCAATTCAGCACTGTCACATTGGAATCATACAGTGAATTTCAGCAACATCTCAAATTACATAAAACAAGCAATTCTTAAAGCTTTGTGGAACGTTTTATGCTAATGATAAAAGCTTTTTTTTTTTTTAAAACTGGCAATTTTGGATTATAATGTATCAAGTGGCTAATACTGTAAAATTTCGGTCACTGAATATCATGGATTTTGAACTGGTTTCTGCTCCTAAAAACAGATCATCCACTTAGGTGGACAACCAAAAATTCACTTCACTCTAAAAGCCTCAATTGTGTTTCTTAGAAAAATAAGATTTGTGTAACCAACTGTCTTCTATGGGTCAAGGATTATGGTAATAGCGAGATCAACTATTACAATCATGCTAATGTTTTATTTTCAAAAGCACTTTGTAAGAAAATATGAGCACGGCTTCCAATAGGAATGCCACACCTGGACTCGACACCCAGCTCAGATTTTGGCTTTGCAAGGTAAAGCCTACCTTTCCTCTTAACCACGTATGCCACACAGGATGACAGACAGACAGCTCACTTCCAATGACCGTTTGCATACCCCTAATTTTTTAGCTGTTTCTATTGGAGTATGGTTCATTTACAATGTTGTGTTAGTTTCAGGCGCAGAGTGATTCTGTTATATACATACATATGTATTCTTTTCTAGATCCCTTTCCATTATAGGTTCTTATAAGATACTGATAATAGTTCTCTGTGCCATACAGCAGGTCCCTGTTGTTTTTCCATTTTATACACAGCAGTTCAGTTCAGTTCAGTTGCTCAGTCGTGTCCGACTCTCTGCGACCCCATGAATCGCAGCACACCAAGCCTCCCCGTCTATCACCAACTCCTGGAGTCCACCCAAACCCATGTCCATTGAGTCGGTGATGCCATCCAGCCATCTCATCCTCTGTCATCCCCTTCTCTTCCTGCCCTCAATCTTTCCCAGCATCAGGGTCTTTTCTAATGAGTCAACTCTTCTCATGAGGTGGCCAAAGTATTGGAGTTTCAGCTTCAGCATCAGTCCTTCCAGTGAACACCCAGGACTGATCTCCTTTAGAATGGACTGGTTGGATCTCCTTGCCATCCAAGGGACTCGCAAGAGTCTTTTCCAACACCACAGTTCAAAAGCATCAATTCTTCGGCGCTCAGCTTTCTTTATAGTCCAACTCTCACATCCATTCATGACTACTGGAAAAACCATAGCCTTGACTAGATGGACATTTGTTGGCAAAGTAATATCTCTGCTTTTTAATATGCTGTCTAGGTTGGTCATAACTTTCCTTCCAAGGAGTAAGTATCTTTTAATTTCATGGCTGCAGTCACCATCTGCAGTGATTTTGGAGCCCAGAAAAATAAAGTCTGACACTGTTTCCACAGTTTCCCCATCTATTTGCCATGAAGCAATGGGACCAGATACCATGATCTTAGTTTTCTGAATGTTGAGCTTTAAGCCAACTTTTTCACTCTCTTCTTCCACTTTCATCAAGAGGCTTTTTAGTTCCTCTTCACTTTCTGCCATAAGGGTGGTATCATCTGCATATCTGAGGTTATTGATATTTCTCCCAGCAATCTTGATTCCAGCTTGTGCTTCTTCCAGCCCAGCGTTTCTCATGATGGACTCTGCATATAAGTTAAATAAGCAGGGTGACAATATACAGCCTTGATGTACTCCTTTTCCTATTTGGAACCAGTGTGTTGTTCCATGTCCAGTTCTAACTGTTGCTTCCTGACCTGCATATAGGTTTCTCAAGAGGCAGGTCAGGTGGTCTGGTATTCCCATCTCTTTCAGAATTTTCCACAGTTTATTGTGATCCACATAGTCAATCTGCTATTCCCAACTCCTAGTTTATTGCCCCCAGCAACCACTATCTCGTTTGTTTTCTATGTCTGTGACTCTATTTCTGTTTTGTTAATCAGTTCCTTTGTATCACTTTTTTAGATTCCACATATAAGGGATATCATATATTTGTCTTCCTCTTTCATTTAGGTGGTAATCTCTAGGTCCAGCCATGTTGCTGAAAGGGCATTATTTCATTCTTTTTTTTATGACTGGTAACATTCTACTGTGTGCCCCTAATCTTTATATGAACTTGGAACTGTTGAAGAGTAAAAAACAGGCTATGGAATGAACTGTGTCTCCCCACTAAAATTCATGAGTTGAAGCCTGAACTGCCAACATGACTGCGTTTCAAGATAGAGTCCTTAGGAGGGAATTAAGATTACCTGCCATCATAAAAGCAGGGTCCTAATCTGACAGGACTGGAGGTCTTACAAAAAGAGGGAGACCCAGGCTCTCACATGAAGACACCACGAGAAGATGGCCATCTGCAAGCCAGAAAGAGAGTCCTCTCCAGGAGCTAAGCCTGTGGGACCTAATTTGGGACTTCTAGCCTCCCTAACTGTGAGAAAACACATTTCTGTTGTTGAAGCTACCCAATCTGTGGTCCTTTGGTATGGAAGCCCCAGCAGAATTGAACAGAGTGACTCAGAAGAAAAACCTGGGGTTGGTAATCAGTGAACAGGTCAGGTCCTAACATCTGTTTCTTCTTTGTGGGATAAAGGTGGAAACAGCGTTCCATGCAGCCTCGTGACAAAGACTGAACTACAGGGGTGATATATGTAAATCGCTGAGCACGGCTCTTGGCACCTGGAAATGCTCGGCACACACGACACTTCCTGTTGGCCGGCTCTGTGTCCCTCCTGCGGCCAGTATGAGCCCTGCCACATACAGGGATGCCAGGAAATAGTTGCAAAATGCAACTGGAATGTGACTGGACATGCTGAAGGACCTCTCATATTTTAATTTTTTTTAATATGCAGAGCAAAGTAGTTGATACAAATGAATGTGTCTGACATCTGACACTCATCTATTCTGTTTCTCACAATCTAAACAGGAAAGAATCTTAGGGTAGTCATTTTCACTGGAGTATAAGCAGATTTCAGTCAGTCATTGCCACAATGAGAGGTCTGCGCGTTAGTTACGGGCTTCCCTGGTGGCTCAGAATCTGCCTGCCATGCGGGAGACCTGGGTTTGATCCCTGGGTTGGGAAGATCCCCTGGAGGAGGGCATGGCAACCCACTCCAGAATTCTGGCCTGGAGAGTCCCCATGGACAGAGGAGCCTGGTGGGCTACAGTTCATGGGGCTGCAAAGAGTCAGACACGACTGAGCACAGCACACATATTAGTTACCAGGAATGAAAAAGAAGCCTGGGTACTTACGTCCCTGGAGCATGGCTTGTCGACAAGAAGAGGGTGGAGGAGAGGAGCAGACAGGGAGGTGCTTTCTTGGGCACCTGAAACCGTAATTGGTAAGGAGGAATGAAGCGTGTCCTTGGACTTCACATGTCCCCCGGGGAGGGAAGGAGGAGCAGGTGGCCGTGTGGACCAGGCATGGACCCCCTTGGTGGTGTGCTGGAGCAGGCTCCTTCTAGCTCCTGAGAGCCCGCTGTGGAGTCCGCTTCCCAATTCCACATTCAGTTATGCCATCTTGTTGGCAAAACTTGCCATGGTGGGAGTTCTTTCCACAGAAGAAAAAAAAAAAACATAAAACTGCACAAGGCTGTAAAGTGGGGCTTCCCTCACCCTCCAGGGAGCCAGCGGTTAGCCGTTTACCAGCACACCACGTGTCCACGGCCCAGGCTTGATCCTGCCTCCCAGGGGTTCAGAAAGCTTTACGGTAAGGTAAAGAATGGATAGCAGGGGTCTGGGATCCACAGACCACAAGAAAGCCTCAAGGAAGTTAAGGGGGCCCAGATTTTGGACTTTGGATGCCAGCGTTGTGTTAGTCGCTCAGTCGTGACCAATTCTTTGCGACCCCATGGACTGTAGTGTACCAGGCTCCTCTGTCCATGGGACTCTGTCCAGGCAAGAACACTGGAGTGGGTTGCCATGCCCTTCTCCAGGGGGTGTTCCTGACCCAGGGATAGAACCGGGATCTCCTGCATTGCAGCCAGATTTCTTTACCATCTGAGCCACTAGGGAAGCCCTTGGATGCCAGACCTTGCTTTAATCTTCACCATTTTTGAGATTCAGTGGATTATTTGTGGCCTCGTTCTGAGAATTAAGCCATGGATTTTATTGAGAAAATAAATATGGTTTATTCTCACAGACTGGCTGTACTTTTTTAACCTAGCAACTTGACTTCCACTGAAACAGTCCCTCTGAATAAAAGTATTAAGAATGGGCAAAGATTTAGGCACCAGAAGGTTCCACACAACATTCACTATCATGCAGTGTGTTTGGGTAATACCTAACATCTGACAACAGGGAATTCTGCTTAGCTTTATCATGGTGTGTTCATATAAATGGATAGTCTTTAAATATTCTTCTAAAACTTGATTTTTCTGTTATGGGAGAAGACTCGTGATAAAAATAGAGAAGAGTAAATGGCAAAGAGAGTTATTTAATGATTAGAACTTTATAAAATGCAAAAACATTGATGGTTATAGAGTAAATTTTGAATGGAACACTTTTTTTCCCTTTGGTGCTTTTATGCATTTTTCAGTGTTTCTGCAGTGAGAATGTATTACTTTATGAAATAAGAAAAAAAAGAAATACTCCAACTAGATAATCTGAGAAGTTAAATCATAAAATTTGGTTTACTGCTAAGTCACTTCAGTTGTGTCCGACTCTGTGCGACCCCATAGACAGCAGCCCACCAGGCTCCTCTGTCCCTGGGATTCTCCAGGCAAGAACACTGGAATGGGTTGCAGTTTCCTTCTCCAATGCATGAAAGTGAAAAGTGAAAGTGAAGTCGCTCAGTTGTGTCCGACCCTCAGCGATCCCATGGACTGCAGCCTTCCAAGCTCCTCCGTCCATGGGGTTTTCCAGGCAAGAGTACTGGAGTGGGTGCCATTGCCTTCTCCAAAATTTGGTTTATCTATATATTAATAAAAGTAACACTAATTGACAAAATTTAATAACATCTAAGCCAAACTGGCAACATAGCAAGGATTATGATATCACTGATTATATCTGATACAACTATTTCTTTATCCTCATCCCTAGTCAACCACCTTGCTCTTCTTCTTCTAACAATAATATTCACTAAGCGTTTTCCATATATCAGCCATGGTGCCAAGTAAGTGAAATAATTTATTCTTCAGAAAAAAAAAACCTATTAAATAGTTACTATTTCATAATATTTACATCTCCATTTTACAGATGGAAAAACAAATGCTTTGACTTATAAATAACCTGCCCAATCCTCACAGCCAGTCAGTGCCAGACCCAACATCAAACTCTAGTTCACAAAAGCGGGCATTTTGCACTGACAACAAATAATCCAATTAAGCTCATAAAGTCTCACTTTTAAGGAGATGATAGGCGCCACACTGACAGTATTAAAGTCGATTCACATTTTCAGTTTCCATGGATTCCTTGGGCTAAGCTGACACACACATTCTAGAAGACTAGGAAATTACAAATCAATGAACCACGTTGCAGGTACCTATTCTAAAACAAAAAGGAGGGAATTCCTTGGTCCAGAGGTTAGGACCTGCAAAACACTTCTTACCATTATTCTGAGAGTTTGAGACCTAGTAGGAGAACAGACAATGACACCCTACTCCAGTACTCTTGCCTGGAAAATCTCATGGGCAGAGGAGCCTGGTAGGCTGCAGTCCATGGGGTCACGAAGAGTTGGACACGACTGAGTGACTTCACTTTCATTTCTCACTTTCATGCATTGGAGAAGGAAATGGCAACCCACTCCAGTGTTCTTGCCTGGAGAATCCCAGGGACAGGGAGCCTGGTGGGCTGCCGTCTATGGGGTCGCACAGAGTCGGGCACGACTGACGTGACTTAGCAGCAGCAGCAGGAGAACAGTGGTGACGTGACCAAACTAATGGTATTCGCAGTATTCCTTTTTAAGGAAACACTAGGGCTCCCGTGCTCAGCCCCTGCTCCTTCATTCATTTTTCTTTTTTCACCCAGATCCTGTAATAAAAGCACTACACTTTGCAACCTGAGATTAGATTCCTGGAACTCCCCCTACGCACACCCACAAAGCACCCGAGTGTTGCCTCTTCTCATTAGCGTGGCTCTCAGTGCGACGACTGGCTTGCCAGGTGGACTTCCCTTTGCGTCAATACACGTGCTGTCCAGCAGAGGGCAGGATTGCACAACGCACCCGGGGATCCTCTCCAGTTAGGAATAAAACGGGAGAGATGGTCCAGACCTACCAGCATCAAGGGAGATTAAAGCAGAGCAAACCATAGCCTGTGTTCTTAGAGATGACAACATGAGAAATATTCCACACTGGGAGTCGTACACCTGGTCGCCAGAGTCAATCTGGGAGTCACTTCACCCGGCCTCAGGTGAAGTCCTCACGGCTGGACAGGCCCTTGTGGTTCTTATTATAATTGCAAGACCCCCACAGCAATAACCATCAGGAAACTCTGAAGTGCAAACGATTTATAACTTACGGGGCCTGGAAATTACATGGCACACCTGAGGCCACACAGCAAAGTCACGTGGGGAGAGAGGAGGGGAGAGAAGAGGAGAGAGGGGCAGAGAGGGTGAACCAGAACCGGGTTCTGCTAGAACTAGGTCCAGGGTAGGGTCTAGGGTTTTGCAGGCTCGTTCCTTATTGGGGAATTTAAAGCATGGCAAGAGGCCAAATGGTCAGTTACTGAAATCAATCATGATTTCTGAAACAAAGAAGCCTGGGGTAGAGGACTGGTTCTTCAGTCTAGCCCTGTGACTGGTGTTTATTTCAAAAGCTAGCTTTGAAGTGGATGTCTCAGCCACTTTAAGTCAACCACTTGCCTTGTGAAAAGAAAAGCCCACTGTCCGCGTTTACACTACGAGGTCTCAATTTCCCCAGCAGTGTAGTGAAGGCGTTCTCTTAGATGACCCCCAGTTCTTATTTCTCCTGTAAACTTCTAATACTACACTCTGATCTGACCTGAAGTAATGCTTCTGAAGTCGTGATCTTGCTAAATGCAAACTGAAGTATGTGTGTCCTCGGTTTTTAACATGACAGTAGGGGTTGAACATGAGCTCTTTTACCTCAATGGCTCCAAGTTTCTCCTTCCAGCAGAGGGCAAGACTGTCTTCCCAACTTTGACTCAGCAGTTGGGGTGGTTGAACCAGTAGAAATTATAATAGGCTAATCCCACATCCAAGGAGCGGTGGCTGCGTGGGCACAGGAGGGCCGAGAGAGACTACTCCACATTCAAGGTCAGGAGGGGTGGCAGTGAGGAGATACCCCTCGTCCAAGGTAAGGAGCGGCGGCTGTGCTTTGCTGGAGCAGCCGTGAAGAGATAACCCACGTCCAAGGTAAGAGAAACCCAAGTAAGACGGTAGGTGTTGCAAGATGGCATCAGAGGGCAGACGCACTGAAACCATACTCACAGAAAAGTAGTCAATCTAATCACACTAGGGCCACACCCTTGTCTAACTCAGTGAAACCAAGCCATGCCCATGGGGCCACCCAAGACAAGCGGGTCATGGTGGAGAGGTCTGACAGAATGTGGTCCACTGGAGAAGGGAATGGCAAACCACTTCAGTATTCTTGCCTTGAGAACCCCATGAACAGTATGAAAAGGCAAAATGATAGGATACTGAAAGAGGAACTCCCCAGGTCAGTAGGTGCCCAATATGCTACTGGAGATCAGTGGAGAAATAACTCCAGAAAGAATGAAGGGATGGAGCTAAAGGAAAAACAATACCCAGCTGTGGATGTGACTGGTGATAGAAGAAAGGTCCGATGCTGTAAAGAGCAATATTGCATAGGAACCTGGAATGTTAGGTCCATGAATCAAGGCAAATTGGAAGTGGTCAAACAGGAGATGGCAAGAGTGAACGTTGACATTCTAGCAATCAGTGAACTAAAATGGACTGGAATGGGTGAATTTAACTCAGATGATCATTATATCTACCAATGTGGGCAGGAATCCCTTAGAAGAAATGGAGTAGCCATCATGGTCAACAAAAGAGTCCAAAATGCAGTACTTGGATGCAATCTCAAAAACGACAGAATGATCTCTGTTCGTTTCCAAGGCAAACCATTCAATATCACAGTAATCCAAGTCTATGGCCCAACCAGTAATGCTAAAGAAGCTGAAGTTGAACGGTTCTATGAAGACCTACAAGACCTTTTAGAACTAACATCCCCAAAAGATGTCCTTTTCATTATAGGGGACTGGAATGCAAAAGTATAAAGTCAAGAAACACCTGGAGTAACAGGCAAATTTGGCCATGGAATATGGAATGAAGCAGGGCAAAGGATAATAGAGTTTTGCCAAGAGAACACATTGGTCATAGCAAACACCCTCTTCCAACAACACAAGAGAAGACTCTACACATGGACATCACCAGATGGTCAACATCGAAATCAGATTGACTATATTCTTTGCAGCCAAAGATGGAGAAGCTCTATACAGTCAGCAAAAACAAGACCAGGAGCTGACTGTGGCTCAGATAATGAACTCCTTATAGCCAAATTCAGACTTAAATTGAAGAAAGCAGGGAAAACCACTAGACTATTCAGGTATGACCTAAATCAAATCCCTTATGATTATACAGTGGAAGTGAGAAATAGATTTAAGGGACTAGATCTGATAGATAGAGTGCCTGATCAACTATGGATGGAGGTTCGTGACATTGTACAGGAGACAGGGATCAAGACCATTCCCATGGAAAAGAAATGCAAAAAACCAAAACGGCTGTCTGGGGAGGCCTTACAAATAGCTGTGAAAAGAAGAGAATCAAAAAGCAAAGGAGAAAAGGAAAGATACACCCATTTGAATGCAGAGTTCCAAAGAATATCAAGAAGAGATAAGAAAGCCTTCCTCAGTGATCAATGCAAAGAAATAGAGGAAAACAACAGAATAGGAAAGACGAGAGATCTCTTCAAGAAAATTAGAGATACCAAGGGAACGTTTCATGCAGAGATGGGCTCGATAAAGGACAGAAATTGTATGGACCTAATAGAAGCAGAAGATATTAAGAAGAGGTGGCAAGAATACACAGAAGAACTGTACAAAAAAGATCTTCACGACCCAGATAATCATGATGGTGTGATCACTCATCTAGAGCCAGACATCCTGGAATGTGAAGGCAAGTGGGCCTTAGGAAGCATCACTGGGAACAAAGCTGGTGGAGGCGATGGAATTCCAGTCGAGCTATTTCAAATCCTGAAAGATGATGCTATGAAAGTGCTGCACTCAATATATGCCAGCAAATTTGGAAAACTCAGCAGTGGCCACAGGACTGGAAAAGGTCAGTTTTCATTCCAATCCCAAAGAGAGGCAATGCCAAAGAATGCTCAAACTACTGCACAATTGCACTCATCTCACACACTAGCAAAGTAATGCTCAAAATTCTCCAAGCCAGGCTTTAATAATACGTGAACCGTGAACCTCCAGATGTTCAGGCTGGATTTGGAAAAGGCAGAGGAATCAGAGGTCACGTTGCCAACATCTGTTGGATCATCAAAAAAGCAAGAGAGTTCCAGAAAAACATCTACTTCTGCTTTATTGACTATGCCAAAGCCTTTGACTGTGTGGATCACAAGAAACTGTGGACAATTCTGAAAGAGATGGGAATACCAGACCACCTGACCTGCCTCCTGAGAAATCTGTATGCACGTCAAGAAGCAGCAATTAGAACTGGACATGGAACAACACACTGGTTCCAAATAGGAAAAGGAGTATGTCAAGGCTGTATATTGTCACCCTGCTTATTTAACTTATATGCAGAGTCCATCATGAGAAACGCTGGGCTGGAAGAAGCACAAGCTGGAATCAAGATTGCCGGGAGAAATATCAATAACCTCAGATATGCAGATGACACCACACTTATGGCAGAAAGTGAAGAGGAACTAAAAAGCCTCTTGATGAAAGTGAAAGAGGAGAGTGAAAAAGTTGGCTGAAAGCTCAACATTCAGAAAACAAAGATCATGGCATCTGGTCCCATCACTTCATGGGAAATAGATGGGGAAACAGTGGAAACAGTGTCAGACTTTATTTTTTGGGTTCCAAAATCACTGCAGATGGTGATTGCAGCCATGAAATTAAAAGACACTTACTCCTTGGAAGGAAAGTTATGACCAACCTAGATGGCATATTCAAAAGCAGAGACATTACTTGCCAACAAAGGTCCATCTAGTCAAGGCTATGGTTTTTCCAGTAGTCATGTGTGGATGTGAGAGATGGACTGTGAAGAAAGCTGAGCACTGAAGAATTGATGCTTTTGAACTGTGGTGTTGGAGAACACTCTTGAGAGTCCCTTGGACTGCAGGGAGATACAACCAGTCCATTCTAAAGGAGATCAGTCCTGGGTGTTCTTTGGAAGGAATGATGCTAAAGCTGAAACTCCAGTACTTTGGCCACCTCATGCAAAGAGTTGACTCATTGGAAAAGACTCTGATGCAGGGAGGGATTGGGGGCAGGAGGAGAAGGGGACGACAGAGGATGAGATGGCTGGATGGCATCACTGACTCGATGGACGTGAGTTTGAGTGAACATTGGGAGTTGGTGATGGACAGGGAGGCCTGGCATGCTGCATTCATGGGGTTGCAAAGAGTCGGACACAACTGAGCGACTGAACTGAACTGAATATTCATTGAAGTGAAAGTTGTTCAGTCGTGTCTGACTCTTTGGGACGCCATGGACTATACAGTCCATGGACTTCTCTAGGCCAGAATAATGCACTGGGTAGCCTTTCCCTTCTCCAGGGGCTCTTCCCAACCCAGAGACTGAACCCAGGTCTCCCGCATTGCAGGCAGTCACCAACTCAATGGACCTGAGTTTCATCAAGCTCCAAGAGTTAGTGATGGACAGGGAAGCCTGGCATGCGGCAGTCCATGGGGTCACAAAGAGTTAGACACAACAGAGCAAAGGACTGAACTGAACTGAATATTCACTGAAGGGCTTCTCAGTGGCACAAAGAATGTGCCGTCCAATACAGGAGACACAGGAGATGTGGGTTCGATTCCTAGGTTGGGGAAAAAATCCCCTGAAGAAGGAAATGGCAACTCACTCCAGTATTCTTGCCTAGGAAATGCCATGAACTATATAGGCTGGTGGGCTATAGTCCACAGAGTCACAAAATAGTCTGACACGACTTAGCAACTAAACAACAACAAATATTCATGGATGTGCCAGGCAATGTGCAAAACGTTGTAATCTTCCACCCACTGCATTTTCCAGGTAAGGTTCCAAAGCCACAGAGAGAGAAACTGTTGAAGAGCGTGCAGATGGGAGCTGATGAAGCTGGGATCTAAACTGCAGAGAATGGGCTCACAACTGTTCTTATTGCTTTTAGGGACTTTGGGGATGGGAGAGAAACTGACCAGAGACAACTATGAGTCTTTCAGTTCAGTTCAGTTCAGTTCAGTCGCTCAGTCGTCTCCAACTCTTTGCAACCCCATGGACTGCAGCACACCAGGCCTCCCTGTCCATCAGCAACTCCCGGAGGTTACTCAAAACAATGTCCGTTGAGTCAGTGATGCCATCCAACAATCTCATCCTCTGTCATCCCCTTCTCCTCATGCCTTCAGTCCTTCCCAGCATCAGGGCCTTTTCAATTGAGTTGGTTCCTCGTATGAGGTGGCCAAAGAATTGGAGCTTCAGCTTCAGTCCTTCCAATGAACACCAGGACTGATTTCCTTTAAGATGGACTGGTTGGATCTCCTTGCAGTCCAAGGGACTCTCAAGAGTCTTCTCCAACACCACAGTTCAAAAGCAGCAATTCTTCAGTGCTCACCTTTCTTTATAGTCCAACTCTCATATCCATACATGACTACTGGAAAAACCATAGCTTTGACTAGATGGACCTTTATTGGCAAAGTAATGTCTCTGCTTTTTAATATGCTGTCTAGGTTGGTCATAACTTTTCTTCCAAGGAGCAAGTGTCTTTTAATTTCATGGCGACAGTCACCATCTGCAGTGATTTTGGAGCCCCCCAAAATAAAGTCTGACACTGTTTCCACTGTTTCTCCATCTATTTCCCATGAAGTGATGGGACCAGATGCCATGGTCTTAGCTTTCTGAATGTTGAGCTTTAAGTCAACTTTTTCACTCTCCTCTTTCACTTTCATCAAGAGACTCTTTAGTTTTTCTTTGCTTTCTGCCATAAGTGTGGTGCCATCTGCATATCTGAGGTTATTGATATTTCTCCCGGCAATCTTGATTCCAGCTTGTGCTTCTTCCAGCCCAGCGTTTCTCATGATGGACTCTGCATATAAGTTAAATAAGCAGGGTGACAATATACAGCCTTGACGTACTCCTTTTCCTATTTGGAACCAGTGTGTTGTTCCATGTCCAGTTCTAATTGCTGCTTCTTGACGTGCATACAGATTTCTCAGGAGGCAGATCAGGTGGTCTGGTATTCCCATCTCTTTCAGAATTGTCCACAGTTTCTTGTGATCCACACAGTCAAAGGCTTTGGCATAGTCAATAAAGCAGAAGTAGATGTTTTTCTGGAACTCTCTTGCTTTTTTGATGATCCAACAGATGTTGGCAACGTGACCTCTGATTCCTCTGCCTTTTCCAAATCCAGCCTGAACATCTGGAGGTTCACGGTTCACGTATTATTAAAGCCTGGCTTGGAGAATTTTGAGCATTACTTTGCTAGTGTGTGAGATGAGTGCAATTGTGCAGTAGTTTGAGCATTCTTTGGCATTGCCTCTCTTTGGGATTGGAATGAAAACTGACCTTTTCCAGTCCTGTGGCCACTGCTGAGTTTTCCAAATTTGCTGGCATATATTGAGTGCAGCACTTTCATAGCATCATCTTTCAGGATTTGAAATAGCTCGACTGGAATTCCATCGCCTCCACCAGCTTTGTTCCCAGTGATGCTTCCTAAGGCCCACTTGCCTTCACATTCCAGGATGTCTGGCTCTAGATGAGTGATCACACCATCATGATTATCTGGGTCGTGAAGATCTTTTTTGTACAGTTCTTCTGTGTATTCTTGCCACCTCTTCTTAATATCTTCTGCTTCTATTAGGTCCATACAATTTCTGTCCTTTATCGAGCCCATCTCTGCATGAAACGTTCCCTTGGTATCTCTAATTTTCTTGAAGAGATCTCTCGTCTTTCCCATTCTGTTGTTTTCCTCTATTTCTTTGCATTGATCACTGAGGAAGTCTTTTCTTATCTCTCTTTGCTATTCTTTGGAACTCTGCATTCAAATGGGTATATCTTTCCTTTTCTCCTTTGCTTTTTGATTCTCTTCTTTTCACAGGTATTTGTAAGGCCTCCTCAGACAGCCATTTTCCCTTTTTGCATTTCCTTTTGTTGGGGATGGTCTTGATCACTGCCTCCCATACAATGTCACAAGCCTTCATCCATAGTTCTTCAGGAACTCTGGCTATCATATCTAATCCCTTGAATCTATTTCTCACTTCCACTGTATAATCGTAAGGGATTTTATTTAGGGTATACCTGAATAGTGTAGTGGTTTCTCTACTTTCTTCAATTTAAGTCTGAATTTGGCTATAAGGAGTTCATGATCTAAGCCACAGTCAGCTCCCAGTCTTGTTTTTGCTGACTTATAGAGCTTCTCCATCTTTGGGTGCAAAGAATATAGTCAATCTGATTTTGGTGTTGGCCATCTGGTGATGTCCATCTGTAGAGTCTTCTCTTGTGTTGTTGGAAGAGGGTGTTTGCTATGACCAGTGCATTCTTTTGGCAAAACTCTGTTAGCCTTTGCCCTGCTTCATTCTGTACTCCAAAGCCAAATTTGCCTGTTACTCCAGGTGTTTCTTGACTTTTGCATTCCAGTCCCCTATGATGAAAAGGACATCTTTTTTGGGTGTTAGTTCTAGAAGGTCTCATAGGTCTTCATAGAACCATTCAGCTTCAGCTTCTTCAGTGTTACTTGAACCAAAACTGGTTCATTCATTCTCTTACTCACATCCTCTCTCAACAAAGTGACTACTATGTCCCTGGAACTTAATTATCCATAATTCTTCAATGATGGCATCTTGTCCAGTCATGTAATTTTCCACACAGACTCAGAAGCTTGAGGGTAAGACAATTTCAACCCTGGCCTTCAGTTGAGATTTTGGTGGCTAGGTACAGTGCAAAGTGGAATTTAGGGGAGGAGGTAAAAAGTTCCATAGAGACTGTGAGTCAGACAATCAACCACGAGGCCCAGACAATCAACATGAGTTCCACCGCCCAAGCCCCCAGGGCTTCAACCGGTCAAGGTTCTGTGAATGTCCTGCCTTCACTTTTTCCAAGCACTACCCTCACTCTCTGTTGACAAATGGTGTGATTGCACCAGAAGATGGCAGGGGTGCTAAGTTCCACTGTAGCGCTGCCCTGAACATCTATGCAATGTGGAAAAACCATTCACTATCTCTGAGTTTGCTTCCCTCACCTATAAAATGAGACACCACTCACACTGAACAGAATGGCCATCATCAAAATACCTACAAAGAATAAACACAGGAGAGGGTGTGGGGAAAACAGAGCCCTCCTGTGTTATTGGTGGGACTGTAGACTGGTGCAGCCACTGTGCAGAACAGGATGGACGTCCCTTAGAAACTAAAAATAGAGCTACCGTATGATCCAGCAACTCCACTACAGAGCGTATATACAGAGAAAACCATGATTCAAAAAGATACATGCAGCCCAGAGTTCACTGCAGCACTATCTGCAATAGCGAGAACATGAAACAACCTAGAAGTCCATCAACAGAGGAATGGATAAAGATGTGGTACACATATACAACGGAAGAGCACTCAGTCATAAAGTAGAATGAAATAATGCCATTTGCAACAACATGAATGGACCTGCTGCTGCTGCTGCTGCTGCTGCTGAGTCGCTTCAGTCGTGTCCGACTCTGTGCGACCCCATAGACCGCAGACCACCAGGCTCCCCCGTCCCTGGGATTCTCCAGGCAAGAACACTGGAGTGGGTTGCCATTTCCTTCTCCAGTGCAGGAAAGTGAAAAGTGAAAGTGAAGTCGCTCAGTCGTGTCCGACTCTTAGCGACCCCATGGACTGCAGCCCACCAGGCTCCTCTATCCATGGGATTTTCCAGGCAAGAGTACCGGAGTGGGGTGCCATTGCCTTCTCCATGAATGGACCTAGAGGCTATCATACCAAGGGAAGTAAGACAGAGAAGGAAAAATATCATGTGATATTGCTTATATGTGGAATCTAAAAAAGGTGGCACAAAGGAACTTATTTACAAAACAGAAATCAAGTAATCAATATAGAAAACAATTCTGTGGTTAATAGGGGTGGAAGGGAAGGAGAGATAAATTGGAAGATTGGGATTGACATATACACACTTCTACATATAAAATAGATAACTAATAAGGACCTACTGTATAGCATAAGGAACTATACTCAGGATTCTTTAATAACTTATATTGGAAAAGAATCTAAAAAAGAGTAGATATATGTATAACAAATTTATCTTGCTGTACACCTAAACTAACACAACATTATAAACCAACTATGCTCCAAAAAAGATTTTAAAATAAATAAAAAATAAAATAAGGAATCATTCAGCTCAATTACTAGAGAAATATTTTTGAACCAAGTAGAATATGCCTGGCACTGTGCTTCATGCTAAGGACACAGAACACCAATAGTAACAACAATTTCTCCATTCAAAATGCTCACATTCAAACACCTTCTATACATTTTCAACTGATAATAATAGAACAGTGGGCCTACCTCTGATGGAAGGGTCTATAGGATACTGCAACTACTATTACAGATAAACCATGTTTTGAGGCATCTAATTTGGGCCAGGAGCGTCCCTGATAGCTCAGTTGGTAAAGAATTAGCCTGCAATGCAGGAGATCTGGGTTTGAACCCTGGGTTGGGAAGATCCCCTGGAGAAGGGAAAGGCTACTCACTCCAGTATTCTGGCCTGGAGAATCCCATGGACTGTATAGTCCATGGGGTCACAAAGAGTCAGACACGACTGAGCGACTTTCACTTATCACCATATGTAAATTATTTCTGCAAGCCTTTGCCCCAACCCTCTGGAATAGATATAATTATTATTTCCATTTTACTGATTTTCTAAAAACTGAGAATTAAGAAGATTCGGTTACTTACCTAAAGTCACATGGTAATGTTACTGTAGGTAATGTTATCTGTCATCATATCAGTGAAGAAAGGATGCTGGGGCCACCAGGCCATCAGCCAATGCAGCCACACCAGGACTGTGCACCTGTGGGGATTCAGGATAGAGAAACCAGGAGCCTGGTCTTGGATAGCTGAGGTGTATATCCATGGAATTATTTCAGTGAGTCTGGACTCTTGCCCCATAACATACATAGAAAAGCACTAAATTCATAAACCTGAGATGTCTTGCTTTCTTTAATTAACAGTGATCTTTTGATGATCTGACTACCTGGTCCTTGTTGCAAAAACTCACATATCCTGGCTCCTCCCTTACATCTTCAGAGCAGCCCCTCAAAGCCATCATAGAAGCGTCTTCCAGGCAAGGGTCCTCAGAAAGTCCTCCAAAGAAAACACAATTCTCAACTTTTAGGCTGTGCATTTTTCTTCAGTCAACAAAAGTAAGAAGTAATAGAACCAGAACTAAAACCAAGCCTGCTGGAGACCAGTGCCTATTTGTTCCTAAGCCCTCGTGTCTGACTCTTTGAGAGCCCATGGACTGCAGCACGCCAGGCTTCCTTGTCCATCACCAACTCCCGGAGTTTATTCACACTCATGTCCATTGGGTCAGTAATGCCATCCAACCATCTCATCCTCTGTCATCCCCTTCTCCTCCCGCCTTCAATCTTTCCCAGCATCAGGGTCTTTTCTAAGGAGTCAGTTCTTTGCATTAGGGGGCTAAAATATTGGAGCTTCAGCTTCAGCATCAGTCCTTCCAGTGAATATTCAGGGTTGATTTTCTTTAGGATGGACTGGTTGGATCTCCTTGCCCTAGGGAAGCACAGAACAGGGGACCCAGGAGATGAAATTTCAAGTCAATTTCAGATGACACCCACCTGATTCTTGAGAACGAGTTGTGCTAATCCTATCAATTCCTCTCCTAGAGTTAAATTGCTCTACTGACTTTTCAATCCTTATCCAAGAAAAGTTGGCTTGATAAGCACAACTGGAATTCAAGACAACTAGATTTTTTTAAATGTTTCCCATGATTTTGGCTCCAGGGCTTTTCAAAAGAGATATGAAAAAAAAATGTGAAATGTTAATTTTATACATTTTGTTGTTGTTGTTGTTCAGTTGCTAAGTTGTGTGACTCAGTGTGATCTCATGAACTGCAGCATGCAAGGCATCCCTGTCCTTCACCACCTCCCAGAATTTGCTCAAATGCATGTCCGGTGAGTCAGTGATGCTATCTAACTGTCTCAGTCTCTGCACCCCCTTCTCATTTTGCCTTCAATCTTTCCCAGCATCAGGGTCTTTTCCAATGAGTCAGCTCTTTGCATTGGGTGGTCAAAGTATTAGAGCTTCAGCTTCAGCATGAGTCTTTCCAATGAATATTCAGGGTTGATTTCCATTAGGATTGACTGGTTGGACCTCCTTGCAGTCCAAGGATTCTGCCCAAAGTAACATAGTCTTATGTTGGCTAATTCATGGCTCTTGGTTGAGGAATTGCACTTACTTCCAGGGCCTCCCTTAGATACTACACAATTACAGAAAAGGACTGCCAGCACTAATCACTCCATCACAAATCCAAAAAGTCCTACAGAATCTGAGATGCTGACAAGAAGTTCAGATCTGCTGGAAAACATCTGTAAATCATAAATCTTGTCATTTTAACTAACATGGTGAAAAGGTTTAGCTTCCATGATTTACTAATGCCCTGAGCCATCTTTAAAGTCTTGTGTTCTTTCTAAAGACAAAGAATAAAACAGATTTGAAGGCTATGTTTAAAAGAGTAAACAGCCAGGATGGCTGCTACAGTTGTTAATGATAAACATTGACATTTCAGACACTCCAACCAACTCAAACAGAAATTTTAGTAGGACATTTGGTCATTGTTTAAAAGTTTTCTAAAAGTATAATTATGCACCATAAAATACATTTTTGAGCAGATAATTCAATGATTTTTAATACATTTTCAAACTTTTGCAACTATCACCACAGTTTGGTTTTTAGAACATTTCCATCTCCTAAAGAGATCCCTTACCCCAGTTAGCAGTTATTCTTCATTTTCACTTCCAGCCCTAGGAAAACCTTAATCTCCTTTTTGTCTCCAAATGTCTGCCTTTCTGGACATTTCATATACACAGAACCAGACAAATATGCTTGCACCCAGCTTCTTTCACTTAGCCTGTTTCTGAGGTTCATCCATGTTGTAGCGTGTAACAGAATTTTGTTCCTTTTTTCTTGTTGGATATTGTCCCACTGTATATATAATGTACTGCTTATTAATTTCCCATTTGATGGACTTTAAGGTTGTTTCACTTTCTCACCTTATGAATGAATAAGGCTGCTATCTATTTCTAGCGTGAGTCTTGGTGGCAACATACATTTTCCTTTTTCTCGGAAGAAAGCTAGGAGTGGAATGGCTGGATTATATAGTAAATGCATATTTAACTTCTTTTTTTCACCTTATTTGTTTCACTTTCCCCTTATATGTAATTTTTGAAAGTGTATGTGCCAAACTGTTTTCCACAATAGCTGTTCCGGGATTTCCCTGGCGATTCGGTGGTTAAAGACATCGCCTTCCAATCCAGAGGGTACAGTTTCAGTTCCCGGTGGGGAAGCTAAGATTCCATATGCCTTGTGGCCAAAAAGTCAAAACATAAAGGAGAAGCAATATTGTAACAAATTCAATAAAGACTTTTAAAATGGCCCACATCAAAATGATCTTTAAAAAAAAAGTGGTACCATTTTCCATTCCCACGGTGTTCACTTTTAAGCCGACACAGTAATGGGAGCATGAGGTTTCTGAGCAGTGGAGTTAACTCCACAATGTCGAGAATATCAATTCTCTGTTATCCATTGAAGGCTTTCTGGCTCTAAGATGCTTCAGACTTTGTTATTGCTCCATGGGTAGAGAGGAGTTGAAAGAATATTAGGCTTCTTAGTAAAGAATCCAGAAATTATCTATTTAAATGATCACCCCAGCCTTGCACCCTTCCTGATTGTTTTCGACTGCTTCCTGGCACCTCTTCTTGGCTGCAGGCTACAACGGTGAACTCCACTCGGACCCCCAAATTTAGAAGTGCTTTTCTCATGGTTCTTATAATATCCCATGCATGCCTTTTGTTCCTGTATAATTTTCCAGCCTCTCTCAAGGAACTACATTTTGCTCACCTTTGTCTGCTCGGTACTCAGCACAGACATCGTCTCGTTGTATGTACTCAACAATCTCTATGGATCAGTGCATGAATCAATGAACACAGAACAAACCTACCTGTTTAAGTATATCATCGTGGTCTTAATCTCATTTAACGGAAATATGTTACAAATGCAGGTAAGGAAAGACTTAAATGTCTGTCTAGGTAATTTCTGATTTTCTTCCCAAAGAAATAGGAACTAAACCTATCAATTTAGTCCCAGGGTCTAAGAAAAACTGTGAGCTCTAGAGGAAGCCTGTCTGTTCCCTTTCTCATCAGCTTTGTGGCCTCAGTCAAGTTACTTGGTTTCACTAACCCTCAGTTTCTTTATCTAAAAGCATTGCTGTGAGGATTAAAGGAAATAATCCACATAAATCCCTTAGTTATTACTTTGTGATGTCACCATTTTAACATTTATTGAATAAGTATTAAAATCATTATGAATATGAGTAAACAGGGTGATTCCCTGTTATAGGCCATCCTAGAAAGTGAGAGTACCAGGTTACACCCCCAGAGAGGTTGTTTTACATCATATAACAAATCTCATCAACCAACCTCCAATTATAGTCATCAGTTGAGAGACTGAAATACAAGATCTAAAGGCAAAGATAATGAACGACCATGAATATTTATACTGTGTGTGTGTGCGCACATGCACACCTATACACACATCTCCACTTTAGTCATATCTCAGTGGATCCCTTTAATTTCAGGACTTGCTTCCAAGTGTAACTGAGCAGGTCCTGGGACAGACCCCACCCCCATATCCTCTTGCTGTAGCTCGTCTCTGATGTCCCCCAATAATAAGATCTGATGCATATTTCCTGAGTTTTTCAGATACTAAAAACCACCACGAACAAATGGAGGAAATTAAGTAATGATCAGACCTTCTGATACCTAAGGATGGATCATATCAACCAATCAGAAAACTGTACCAGCTGATCATGTGACCTGAGATGCCCCTCCCTCAGTTGGCCTTTAAAAATGCTTTGCTGAAACCTTTCAGGGAGTTCAGGGTTTTTTGAACACAAGACACCCGTTTTCCTTGCTCGGCTCTGCAATAAACCTTTCTCTGCTCCAGAGTCAGTTTGTTTGGCATTACTGTGCGTGGGGCACATGAACTTGCATTGGGTAACACGTGGAGGTTCTCGAAGGGAGGCTGGTTACAGCACAACAGCCACCATCAAGACCTACGGCTCGTCTCCAGTGGTTTCACCCAACACCACCCACCTCTTCAGTCTCTCAGAGGAAAGCACAAACACCAGCAGCAAGCTCTATGGAATCTCAGGCAGAGAGAGCAAACCATGGCTATGGCAACGCTTTCACGACTCATCACCCAACTTGAAAACATCAGGGCTGCTAGGCTGCTTGGGGCTGTGGGCCCAGAAACGTGCATCAAGCAGCCTGTGAGGCTACAGAACCCTATACGAACGCGTGCACATTTACGGGGAAATGCCATCTTTGGAGGCAAAATTTGATTGGAGTCCTCACCTATCACCTGCCGTCTCTGTTTCGTTGCTCAGTCATGTCCGACTCCTTGTGACCCTGTCCATGGGATTTTCCAGGCAAAAGTACTAGAGTGGATTGCCACTTCCTCCTTCAGGGGAATCTTCCCAACCCAGGGGTCAAACTTGTGTCTCCTGCAGTGCAGGCAGATTCTTTATCTGCTGAGCCATCGGGGAAGCCCCATTACTTGCTAGTCTTGGACAAATCTTTTTGCTTTTCTGAACCTCAGTTTTCCTTGTTTGGAAATGAAGATCAACTACTTGGCTGACATAAGAATGAATGAAATGATGCCATTTGCAGCATCATGGATGGATCTAGAGATTATCATACTAAGTGAAGGAAGTCAGACAGAGAAAGAGAAATATCACATGATGTCAGTCATACGTGGAATTTACAAAACAGAAACAGGCTCACAGACATAGAAGACAAACTGAAGGGGGAAGGAGGAGACAGGGGAGGGATAGATTAGACTGGCCGATACAAATTACTACACATAAAATCGATAAACAACAAGCTCCTACTGTAGAGCACAGGGAACTATATTCAATATATTGTAATAAACTATAATGGAGAAGAATATGAAAAAGAATAGATATGTACATATATCTGTGTAGCTGAATCACTTCGCTATATATCAGAAATTAACACAACATTGTAAATCAACTACTCCTCAATTAAAAAATTTTTTTAACTACTTGGCTGAGTCATTGTGATAACTGCATATAATAAATGTAAAATTTCCCAGTAAAGTGTATGACAAATCACAGTCACTCAAAGGTAATATGTGTGACTATTCTACAATATCTATGCAAACATGCTATGCTGGGCTGTGCTTAGTGGCTCAGTCATGTCTGATTCTTTGTGACCCCAAGGACTGTAGCCCCCAGGCTCCTCTGCGCATGGGATTTTCCAGGTAAGAGTACTAGAGTGGGCTGCCATGCCCTCCAAGGACTGAACCTAGGTCTCCTGCATTGCAGGTGGATTCTTTACCATCTGAGCTACCAGGGAAGCCCTATTAATACATAACCAGTGACATAAAGCTCCCAAACATAGAAGTGAGAAGATCAAGGTAAGTGCTTTCCTGGGTCTTGTCCCCACTTCATTTGCAGAGTTTCTTTTACACTGGTACTCTGTTTGCATTCACCGATTGCCTCTAAGCTAATTTTTTTCACATATAGATTCTGATTACCTGTGATGGATGTCAGTGTCACTGAGACAGCAAAATAAATGGACTTGTGGAGGATGGGGCCACCCCAGACCTGTTGCTTCCTGGCTAACCCCATGACATCAAGCAATGGAGAGAAAGATGGCAGATAGTGGCCCCACCTACACTCAAGCATCTGAGATAAGGGCATGGCCCTCCAGACACTGGGGAGAAGAACGCTCAACAAACACACACCTCAGACAACCGGAAGCTCCTCAGACCCCACTCACGTTCTCCCAAGCCCACTGAAATCCCAGAACACACTTGTCAAAAGAGGAAAGATCATTGCCCCAAGTGGTTTGGAATGTTCTTCCATTTCAGAGAAGGATAAATATTTGTTTGTCAAGGGGAGAATGTTGTCTGGCATCGTGGCTAGTATAATTCTATGACAATGCATTTTCCTAATTGCTTATAAAATGTATTCTACCATCCTGTGCAAATAACACTGAGACTTGCAGTCATGAAGTGTGTGTAATCAACAGATGTCAGTTGTTCTCCACTTAAGCAACTTAGAAACAACCAAAAATGAATTAGGATTATTGAATGATGATGTGGAAAGCTAAGGTATTAAATATTTAAGGCCCCAAACAGAACGATGGAGTTGATTTTGCGTGCTTGTTAGTTGCGGCTTTATCATTTTGCATCAGTGATCCTGCGAATTCGTTCATTTTTCTGCAAGGCTCGTCGGGTGTTGCTATGGAGACAAGAGCTGCTCTGACATATTCCCACCGGCCCTGTTTGCTGGCTTTTTCAGTAAACACTTAATTATGCATCGCATTCTGCAATCAGTGTCGTTGGAGGGAAGTTCGCTTAGCTGATCTCGGATAAAGATGAGTTCCGCTCCTAAGCAGATGCTTTCAGAAGTGTTGAGTGTGGTTCTAATAAATGGAGCAAAATCAAGAAGCCTCTGAGAGAAAGACAACAAATAAGAAGGCAAGGATTCAGTCTAATTACTTCTGATCACCTACCTGTATGGGCTTCCAAGGTGGTGTCAGTGCCAATGCATGAGACGCAGGTTCAATCCCTGGGTTGGGAAGATCCCCTGGAGAAGGACATGGAAACCCACTCCAGTACTGTTACCTGGAGAATCCCATGGACAGAGGAGCCTGGAGGGCTACAGTCCATGGAGTCGCAAAGAGTCGGACGTGCCTGAGCACGCACACATGCATCTAACTGTATAAAAGATTGTCAAAGTCTTAGCAACCTCAACTCCATACTGAAACCTCTGACAGTCTGGGGAGGAGGATGAATTATTCTATACCATATAACCTAAGCAGACAAATCAAACAAGCAACAACAAATATAACTATATATTTGAAGGCTATTCTGTCTAGGAAGAGGTATTATCAAAATACAAGATCTTTCTTTAGGTCAAGAATTCTCAACATAAAAATAGACTTCTTAGGACTGGGACATTCCCCCTCTTTCCATAAGCGTAAGCAGCATATTGTTTGGGTGTGTATAAGTGCATCTCTTGAAAGAGTCTATAACTTTTATCAGAAAGTCAGAAACTGATCAGACTAAGCAAGACAAAGAACCAATTGACTGTATTCCAGTGAAAAATACCCTATCTCCTCCAGAGAAAGTGTGTTTACTCTTTCCCACCTTGTGCGATTACCAAAATGCAAGAAGCATTTCTGTGGCAAGGATCCCACCCCGATTCTGTCCTTTATCCAACTCTAGGTTTTGAGAGAGACATGCCTGGAATTCTCTCTCATTTGAAGGAACAAACACAGTACTGGGTTAGATGTTCCAAATAAAGAAGTCAGCTGATCCATGCCCAGCATTCCGAGTTACAACAAAAGCTGTGTCCCAGTGGACCCCTTAGTTTTATGAAAATGATCTAATTCAATGAATGAGATATTTATTTGGCTGATTCTCACAGGAATCAGATCTTTATTCAATTCGCTTTTTACTAGGTCAGGGACTTCCTTCACACACTGCTACTGATATATATATATGTACATATATATATATATATATACACACACACATACACACACACATATATATATATATGTATATACATACTCTATTTTATGTCCTCCTTGTGATTTCAGTGTATTATTTGCACTGAAACTAGAAAAGGGAGACAAGGGTTCAGAGCCAAGCATAATTCAGACAGAACTGCCGATTCAAATTTGGGAATGAAAGAGACAAGCTGGGAAGAGCCAGAAGGAAAGGACTCCCACTTCACCTTCCTTGAATGTCAACAACGTTAATGTGAGTATCTGTGCAGCCCCTCGGCGTGTGTAACACCACCTGAAAGCCACAGCTGTCTTTTATGATCTCTCAGGGTTCTGGGGGCAGGTGGGGGGTGGGTGGTGGAACAGAGGGGACAGCTTGTCTCTTCTGCATGATGTCTAGGGCTTCCCCTGGTTTGACCCCATGGCTGAAGGCTGGACCACTGGGACTGCCGAGCACCCTTCTGGATGCAAACTCAGGGTCTCTCCGTGTGCCTCCACCTAGGCTCACCTTAGCACAAGAATTCCACAGCAGTCACACTTTTTGCGTGATGGCTCATGGCTCAAGTTGTTCAAGTTTACCAAAAGCCAGGGCAGAAAGTGCAAGGCTTCTTAGGACCTGGCCTCATGAGTCCCAGAACATCATTCTGTTAGTCATGAAGATGCTCAGGCTAGCCCCGACTGAAAGAAAGGGGGCTTTGTCTCTACCTCTCAAGGGAAAGAGTAGAAGAGGCTGTGTGACTATGTTCAGCAGCTCAAAAGGCAGGGCAGATCTACAGGAACACTGTTAAGTCACTATCCTAACTTTTGAACACACACATGATGTCAATTACCTCTACTACCCACCCTGTGGCCCCATATTACAGATATGAACACTGAGGCAGAGTAGGGATTCAACCCAGGACTGTCTTCAGATTCTGTACCATTGACTACAACCCCTCCTGGTTCCTCCAGTCTTTCCCTCAAGTTACAAACACTGCAGCCTCCACTGATTTCTTCTGCCCTCCTCCTAACATACTTGCGACTTGGATTTTACATGAAATACAGTGGAATTACCCATCTTTTTTTGGTACGTAGGCGTCTCCCTAAAGAGTTCACAGAATCACAAACTGGGAAAGCTTTGGGTTCTGAGAAGGGTAAACAGAAGGGTACATAGGGCCAGCATCTCGGCTGGGATCACACAGAGACTGGAGGAGACAGAGCTGGGCTCAGAGAAGGGGAGAAGCTCCTGGTTCCTGCTCCTGGCTCCGTCTTCTTATCTTCAGTTCTTGGCACCATAGGGGAGATTTTCCTCTAACCTTCTAGGTTCTTTGGCTGGTCTATTAATTAAATTGACCTAAGAGAGATTAGCAGGAGGAAAAACAAATTGAATTTCCTACATGTAAGAGCTTCACATTGACACTGAAGCTTACATGCCATCTTGAGCTAAGGAGAAGCAGGCAGGGGTCTGGGACTTCAAAGGGAAGGAAGATAATTTACAAGAAGATTGGTAAACAAATCTGAGTCTTGGCGCAAACAGACAGTGAGATCCAGAGAGGAATTTGAACAAACAGGCTTAGCTGAGGTCTCCCAGCCTCCTACACCAAGCCCAATCATTTGTAGTTGTCTTGGGTGACAGCTCTCTTCCTGAAACAGCCCCTCTATCAAAATTCTTTATTTTTAAGAATTTTATTGAAGTACAGTTGATTTACAATGTTGTGTTAATTTCTGCTTTATAGCAAAGTGACTCAGTTACACATGTATATACTCTTCCTCAGAGTCTTTTCCATTATAGTTTATCGCAGGATATTGAATATAGTTCCCTGTGCTGTACAATAAGTCCTATCCATTCTATATATAATAGTTTTTTAAATTTTATACCAAAGGATAATTGCTTTACAATATTGTGCTAGTTGCCAACGCACAGCAAAGTGACTCAGTTACGCATGTACGCATTCTTTTTCACACTCTTTTCCATTACAGTTTATCGCGGGATATTGAATATGTGCTATATAGTAGGAACTTGTTGTTAGTCCATTCCAAATATGTTGCTGTCGTTGCTCTTTAGTTGCTCAGTCGTGTCTGACTCTCTGCGACCCCATGGACTGCAGCACGCCAGGCTTCCCTGTCCTTCACCATCTCCCTGAGTTTGCTCAAACTCATGTCCAGTGAGTCAGTGATGCCATCCAGCCATCTCATCCTCTGTCGTCCCCTTCTCCTCCTGCCTTCAATCATTCCCAGCACCAGAGTCTTTTCAAATGAGTCAGTTCTTCACATCAGGTAGCCAAAGTATTGGAGCTTCAGCTTCAGCATCAGTCCTTCCAGTGAATACTCAGGACTGATTTCCTTTAGGATGGACTGGTTGGATCTTCTTGCAGTCCAAGGGACTCTCAAGAGTCTTCTCCAACACCATAGCTCAAAAGCATCAATTCTTTGGCGCTCAGTCTTCTCTATGGTCCAGCTCTCACATCCATACATGACCACTGGGAAAACCATAGCTTTGACTATACAGACCTTTGTTGCCAAAGTAATGTCTCTGCTTTTTGATATGCTACCTAGATTTATCACAGCTTTTCTTCCAAGGAGCAAGCATCTTTTAGTTTCATAGCCACAGTCACCATCTGCGGTGATTTTGGAGCCCAAGAAAATAAAGTCTGTCACTGTTTCCACTGTTTCCCCATCTATTTGTCATGAAGTGATGGAACTGGATACCATGATGTTGTTCCCTTCTCCAGGAGATCTTCCCAAAACAGGGATCAAACCCAGGTCTCCCGCATTGCAGGAGGATTTTTTATCATCTGAGCCACCTGGGAAACCCTCTCTATGTAACGGTTTTTAATTTTTTTTATATTGGAGTATAGTGGATTTATAACATTGTATTACTTTCCGACGTACAGCAAAGTGACTCAGATTGAGGCAGTTACAGAGGGAGATGAAAAGCTCTTCCTGTGTCTTTAGGGCCTTGATTGACTCCGGCTCAAAACAATCCACATGCCAGAGTGGCACATTGTGGGGAGGCTGTTCTGACCCCTTCAGTGCACACAAGCCACTAAAAACACCGTGTGGCAAAACCAGGGATGTCAGCGGTGTTCCTTCCCCGCTGTCTTGTTGAGGGCGGAAGCTCTTCTAAGGGAAGATAATTTGCTCTCTAATGAGAGTATTTGAAGGGCATTTCTTTCACTTGCTTTGAGATTTCTGTCAATTTTTTCATCTAGTTCTAATCTAATAGAGGCGAAATCCATTTTCAGCTAATTATAGGAAATGCTTCTAATGGGTAAATTAAGTCTGCTTCGACCCCGAGAGGCTCACACACCTCCATTACCTTCTCTTCTGTCCGCGACGGTGCACGTTTCCTCCTTCTCAGAGGGCTTGTCACACCCCGTCTCCCCACATCACCAGCCGTGGTGGAAGCGTGCAGAGGTCAGTCTGCCCTCAGGAGGAAGTGGCCGTCCGCCCATGACACGTCCAAGGGCCGTGAATTTACCAACTGCAAATTGCTCATCACGACGGCACTACGAGACGTTCCTGATGGCTTTATGAGAATAAAAGATGGTCTGCCACTTGCTTGGGAGCTACACTGCCTGCCAAAAGCAGAGCAGTGGGAGTTGGAATGACCCAAAAGAATGCTTTGCAAATGTGAAAAGGCCTGTCCATCCACAGTGCTAGTTCACTTCCTTTTAGAAATGTGTGGAAGGAAACTCCGGGTCACACAGCCCTCGGTGCTAAAGTGACAGGGGAAAACAAAAATACTTGGCTGACATTATGCTTAGCAGTTAAGTCCAGGTGCAGATACAATAGCAGCTACTGGATGTTAAAGAGAATTATCCATCTGGGGGCCCAGGAGGTTATAAAGATAATAATGAAATACCCAGAGAAGGGTAGATCCTTATATATTTCTCAAGCATCCAACTGTTTTGCTCAAAACCAAATGCACTGGAGCTGGGGAGCAAAACTTGCCACTCCCAAATGTTCCTTTGGCATGAAGATAATTTTGATGAAAACAATCAGGGCCCAAAAGACTTGGCAAGCAACTTTGATCTTTCCCATAAATGCCTAAAAGAATTCAGATCAAGGGCCTGTTCTGCAAAGGGAGGTGTCGCCACCGATATCTGCAAAGCCTCTGGGCTAAGTGGTGGGGAAACTCTAGGCAGGACCTAGAGACCCTGAGTCCACCCTGGTCCCCACTGTCTGTGTGGCCCACCAAACGTTCTTTGTTTACCAAATATTTGCTTTACCACATCCATGTGAATTGTCTTCCTCCTCTTTGAAGTCCCAAACCGATCTCCCCAACATCCTCTTTTGTTTTCAGGTAAAGATTGTATCTAAAGTGAGGGTTTCAGTCACTTCGACAAGTTACTCAGTTTTCCTGGGTCTCAGCCATGTATGTTACTGTTGTTGTTTAGGCACTCATTTGTGTCCAATTCTTTGCAACCCCATGGACTGTAGTCCATCAGGTTCCTCTGTCCATGGAATTTTCCAGGCTACTGCAGTGGGTAGCCATCCCCTCCTTCAGGGGATCTTCCCAACCCAGGTATCAAACCTGGGTCTGCTGCATTTCCAGCAGATCCTTCACTATTTTGGGTACCAGAGAAGCCCAAAAGATCACCAACATCTCCATCTCCATTAGGGAATTGAATCCTAGACGGCTGTGTGACAGGTGGGGGCACTAACCACTGTACTAACGAGGAATTGTTACGTACGGATGGATGTTTCTAAACTTCTGATTTTCTCTTATAAATCTGTCTTGTATCAATTTAATTCTTAGATCAGCCAGAAGCACCTCAAAAGGTAGAGAAAAATTTCTTCCTCCCTGAACAACATTGGTCAATGACTCCCACTAATCCTTAAAATAGTTAATAATATGTCTGTAAATTAAACAAAACAAAGCATAGAGTATCCGTCTCTGCTGGCTGCATCGTACACCTTATTGAGTCAATATGCAAGCCTCACAATTCTGGCTGCCAAAAATATCCTTCATCTTTGCTTTCTGATGTCTTCAAATCCAGTTAATGATACACAGCTCCCTAAGATCAAAACAGTTTATTTTGCCTGTTTAGCCTCCAGTGTTAATCAAACCTTTGTGATAGATACTCTAATCATTGACCTAGCAATACACGCAAGAGAAAACTGACGCCTGGAGGAATTAAACAACAGTCCCTATAAAGTTTATTCACCATTTAATGGAAAGGTTTTAACCCAGTTCTCTAGTCTCCAGAAGACTTGATGCTCTTTCCTCTCTCGAGTTGCCAAACATGGCAGCCCCACCCCAACAACACTCTCAACTATGATTCCTTCTTGTCCGTCTCCCGATTTCAAAGCCTTGTCATTTCTTCCTTAGACTATTCTATTTCTCATGAGGCTGCATCATTTCCACATGTCCCCTTGCCAACTCTTCCTTTAAATTGTTCATAGGATGGTCTTCTCAAGCATAATACCAACTGAGAACATGGTGATCTTGGAGGTTTGATGGTATTAAGATAGTATTAGGACAAGGGAGCTGGCGATGCCTGAACTCCACCTTTGCCAAGCATCTCTTTGTCCTCCGAGGACCTGGAGAGATGGGTGCACCTGAAACATGAGATTGCACTTGACAGATGGGACATGGTTCCTGCCCTCTGAGGGCCTGTGCTCAGAATGTGGTGGGTGTGGTCTACTCCACTGAGGTCTGCAATGGACTCAGGAAGGGATGGTGATAAGGTAGTCCTACATTCCTGCCAACTCAGTATGCTGTTGCACACTGCTCACTAACCACCACCAGAGAAAAACTCTTTAGAAAAATCAATATCTAATTCACGAAAATGTTTTCTAATACTCAAGCCAAATTATGGGTTTTCTCACCTTTCCTCTCTCTCCAATAAATCTAAAGTTTGGCCAACTTACTGAGAAATACATACATATATAATTTAGGATGGAAACCACCTGCAAATTTCATTTTTGTGTTCCTTCCTTAAACCAACCATGATTTTGACTAGAAGTGTTCAAACAGGCAGGCTCAGCTTGAGGAGCTATTCAAAACCATATTCAGAATCCACAGTTTGCCTTTTTTAATGAAGCACATTGCTTTTGCAGACATGATTTTGCTAGCTTTTAAAAATGGGCTATTAAATTTAGAATATCGGAGAGCGGAGCACCGGAGAGTCTAGACAGTGGGGGTGGGTAAGGAAAACCCTGGTGAAGACATTTGGCAAATTGGGAGACACTGAAACGACATTATGGGGAGCAGAGGATGACTCCTGAGGTATGTGCCGTGCAGACGGGTGCAGGGAAGAAGCCTGAATGGCAAGCTAAGACATGTGGGTTGTGGTTTGTTTTTTTTTTTTTTTTCATAAAGACTGTGGACTTAAAAAAATATATTCACGACTAAAGTTGAGAGTTCTGTTTTATTGGGTGGGAATTTTTAGGACTTCAAGCCCAGGAGATGCATCTCAAGTGACCCTGAGAGAGCTGCTCTAAGGAGGTGAGGGGAGGAGCCAGGTTCAAGGGAAGTTTTGCAACAAAGGGCAAATGGTCTGAATGTCAAAAGATTACTGAAATTAAAGAAAACTAGATATCCCAAGTTTAGGAATTTAGCACTTTTCTGTGTATGGGAAGATGGCAAGAGTCTGGGCTCACTGAAATCATTCCTTTGATAAGCAGCTCAGGTATCTGGGGCCAGACTCTTACGAGTTCCTTGGACAGCAAGGAGAGAAACCAGTCCATCCTAAAGGAAATCAACTGAAAATTCATTGGAAGGACTGATGCTGAAGCTCCCATAATTTGGCCACCTGATGCAAAGAGGTGACTCATCAGAAAAGACCCTGATGCTGGGAAAGATTGAGAGCAGGAGGAGAAGGGGGTGACAGAGGATGAGATGGTTGGATGGCATCACCGACTAACTGGATATGAGTTTGACAAACTCCGGGAGATGGCGAAGGAGGGGGAAGCCCGGTGTGCTACAGTCCACGGGGTTGTAAAGAGTCAGACACGACTGAGCGACTGAACAACAACAACAAACCCTGTGTTTTCACACCCTGAGCTTCCTCAGGGCTCGCCAGCTCTCTATCCACAGTGGCTGCAATTGCTGGCGATTGTGACACCCTTGTTTGCTTATACGGAAGGAAATATTCCATTTCTTAAGACTTCCTGTTGAACACAAACATTTCCTGTCTAACAGGGCTGACTTGAATGGTAATGAACTCCATGTCTCTGGGGGTGACCAAGCAGAAGCTGGTACTATCAGAAATGCTGCAAAATCAGATGGGAAGGTAGCTCTGAGGTTATTAATGTATGGTCCATAGAGTCTGCTTTTTTTTAAGGGGTAAGTGGAGGGGAAAAGGAGATAAAGAATCCAGATATTCTTTAAAAGGCCAGAACTCTAAAGACATTGGGCCCATTCCATTTGGCCACATTAGGTAACTAGCAGGTTTTGCTGAGTAACTGTTAACCCCATAGGGTCAGGTGCATTAGTCTGCCAGCTCTGCATCATTAATTATAAGCACCTGTGCGCTCCTTGCGGGCATCTGCATATCTGACCCTGGGCCTTGATTCTATGAAAGGATTTTTTCCTATATTTGATGGTGAGCAACCATACTTGACCATTCTAGACTTCCTTTACCTTGCTAGAAAGGGACTACGGTGGTCTCGAGCCACAACAGGCCACCCAGGCATCCTGTGTTTCCTGAGGAAGGGACAGATCTGAGTTGACTTGTCACCAGGGTCCCTCCCTCAGGAAAGGAGGGGAGCAAAAGGTGCCACTGCACGATGTGTGTCTTTGGCGTGAGGATTCTTTTAGGTTGGCTGTTTTTAAGAAATAAAAGTCTCAGGGGACTTCCCTGGGTGCCCACTGGCTAAGACTCCAAGCTCCCAATGCCGGGGGTCTGGGTTCCACCCCTGGTGGGGGAACTAGATCCCTCGTGCCACGATTAAGAGTTCATATGCCGCAAATATTAATAAAACCCCCACATGCTCCAACTAAGACCCAGGGTGCTGCGTGCATGCTCAGTGGTCTCAGGCGTGTCCGACTCTTTGTGACCCCAGGGACTGCAGCCCGCCAGGCTCCTCTGTCCATGGGATTCTCCAGGCAAGAATACTGGAGTGGGTTGCCATGCCAGTATTCTCCAGGGGACCTTTCCGACCCCATGATCGAACCCACGTCTCTTATGTATCCTGAATTGGCACGTGGGTTCTTTACCATTAACACCATCTGGGAGACCCCCAAAATAAGTTCACACCAAAAAAAAAAACAGACTTAAAAAATGAGAAGTCTCCATGGGGTGGAGGTGGGGGTGGGGGTCCCCGGAAAAGAGTTTCCCCCAGAGTCAGCTACAAGGAACATGAGCTAGGTGGGGTTGACTGAGGGGAAACCAGCCAGGCCCGTCTGATCAAAGTCCCTGGGTCCTGTTGTGTCTGCACAGAATGACGCACATGTTTACCAAGGATCTACATTTCCCAACCTTCATGTAAACTGTTTGAAATCCCAACCCCCTGCCCCCTTCTCCTTCTCTCAGATGCCAGATTAGCCTCAACTTCCTAACCTGTTCTGCAGCCTCACATTCTTATGGAGCCCCCATATGTATGTCATTACATTTGTTTTTTTCTCCTGTTCACCTGTCTCACGTCACTTTAATGACTAAGCCAGCCATAAGAACCCACAAGGGTAGAGGGGAAATTTTCCTCCCCAACAGAAAAGACAGTGTCTCTTAAAACCTGCATTTTCACAATAACATTCTCCTCCAACTAAAAGATGTCACTTTCTATCATAAAGCCTCATAAATCTTGAATTTATACAGAATTATCATGAGATGAGGCAGAATCACAGGCTCTCGGGTTTGAAGGGGAGGGGCTGGTGATGCCTCCATCACAAAATCAGATGTTTTCAATAACAGCGCTTCTCCTCAGCCCTACCTCCAGTGTTCCTGCCGGCAGAGTAGAGGAAATGTGTTTGTGAATTATTTGAACTTTGCAGATAATGAATGACAAACGTTTTGAAAATCTGACTCCCTTTCCACTCTTCTCTCCACACTGCCACTTGAGTGGTGCTTCTAAAACATGGATGTGGAAATATCACGCACTCACTTATAACCCTCCACCCTCTCTTTACCTACAGCCTTATTAAAGAGACAGACATTGCATGCTTGAGGTGAGGCAGGGGGTGTATAGATGAGCCTTTCATATGTTAAAAATCATGTATGAAGTTTAACATGTATTATGTAAAAACATACCAGCACATTGAGAGAGTCAATTTCTAGGTAGGTTGATTTCTAGGTAGGAAGTCCGGGGTCCCCAAGGAGGAGAAAGGGGTCTGGAGCTCTTGAAGAGGAGATACGGGTCTGGAATTCTCAAGGAGGAGGAAAGGACAAAAGTTTTTTTCTACATTCCTTAGTCGTAATCACATAAAACGTTTTTTTCTTTGAGCATGGACTTTATGATTACACAACAAAACAACTCAGCTTAAACTCTGTATGTATATATTTTATATAATATGTATATATTTTATATATTGTATATATATTATATTGTATATATACAATAATATATATTGTATATATATATATGTATACACATATATAATATGTATATATTTTATATAATATATATTATATATAAATAAAAATATATAATTATATATATAATATATAATTATATAATATATATAATTATAAATTATATATAAATAATTATACCATATATAATGTATATTAATATTATATATAAAATATATATTATCTATTTTATATAATAAATAAAATATTATATATATTATATATATATATATATATATATATATATATATATATATATGGTCCTTTGCCTCAGAGGTGGGATGCAGATCTTCATGAAGACCTAGACCATAAGACCAACCCCCTGGAGGTGGAGCCCAGTGATCCCATCGAGAATGTCAAGGCCAAGATTCAAGACAAAGAGGGCATCCCCCTAGACCAGCAGAGGCTGACCTTTGCAGGGAAACAGCTGAAGATGGGTGCACCCTGTCTGAATACAACATCCAGACAGTCCACTCTGCACTTGGTCCTGCACTTGAGGGGAGGAATTTTAAGTTCCCCCTTTTAAGCTTTTGATAAATTACATTGCATTTCTCTTTCAATAAAGTTGTTGCATTCCCCCCAAAATTATTATAATTATATTATATATATTATATTATATAATGCATATTATATATTATATTATATATAATACATACAATGCATATAATACATATTATATATTATAAATTATATTATGTTTATATATTTTATATTATATATTTATATTATTATATGTTATTATATTATATATATATATAATAATCTCCGTACTAAGGATTAAGGATTAAACTCTGTACTAAGGATTATATATTTGGGCCAGGATAAATATCAATAACCTCAGATATGCAGATGACACCACCCTTATGGCAGAAAGTGAAGAGGAACTAAAAAGCCTCTTGATGAAAGTGAAAGAGGAGAGTGAAAAAGTTGGCTTAAAGCTCAACATTCAGAAAATAAAGATCATGGCATCTGGTCCCATCACTTCATGGCAAATAGAGGGGGAAACAGTGGAAACAGTGTCAGACTTTATTTTGGGGGGCTCCAAAATCACTACAAATGGTGACTGCAGCCATGAAATTAAAAGACGCTTACTCCTTGGAAGGAAAGTTACGACCAAACTAGATAGCATATTCAAAAGCAGAGACATTACTTTGCCAACAAAGGTTCGTCTAGTCAAGGCTATGGTTTTTCCTGTGGTCATGTATGGATGTGACAGTTGGACTGTGAAGAAGGCTGAGCGCTGAAGAATTGATGCTTTTGAACTGTGGTGTTGGAGAAGACTCTTGAGAGTCCCTTGGACTGCAAGGAGATCCAACCAGTCCATTCTAAAGCAGATCAGTCCTGGGTGTTCATTGGAAGGACTGATGTTGAGGCTGAAACTCCAATACTTTGGCCACCTCATGCAAAGAGTTGACTCATTGGAAAAGACTCTGATGCTGGGAGGGATTGGGGGGCAGTAGAAGAAGGGGGCAACAGAGGATGAGATGGCTGGATGGCATCACTGACTCGATGCACATGAGTTTGGGTGAACTCCAGGAGTTGGTGATGGACAGGGAGGCCTGGCATGCTGTGATTCATGGGGTCACAAAGAGTCGGACACGACTGAGCAACTGAACTGAACTGATCTGGTGGTTCAGAGGTAAAGCATCTGCCTGCAATGTGGGAGACTTGGGTTTGATCCCTGGGTTGGGAAGATCCCCTGGAGAAGGAAATAGCAACCCACCCCAGTACTCTTGCTCGGAAAACCCCATAGACGGAGAAGCCTGGTCCATGGGTCACAAAGAGTCAGATATGATGGAGTGACTTAACTTTTTTTTTTTTTTTTTTTGAAGGATTATATAACAACAATGTATCCTGCTTGAGGACACGTTTCTCCTTCTTGAGAACCTTCCGACTAATCCTGTTATCTTAAAATGTATATTATGGGAGTGGGTCTGGTAAGACCTTTACAACCTTGAGACATTCTTTTGATTTACTGTAATAACCAACTGAAAAAGTATATAGCTCTCTGTCTAAGACCAGTGAGGTGGGGGGCACTCTGTCCCCCTTCTGATGTCTGTGTCAGAACTTTTCTCTGTCCCTTTTTCACTTTAATGAAACTCTGCTACACTAAAGTTCTTGAGTGATCAAGCCTGGTTCCTGATCCCAAAGCTAAATCTTCTTCTTCAGAGATCAGAAATCCAATATCGTTCACCATAGGCTATCAACGTCAAGCTCATAATTTCAGTTGAAACGTATGTTTCTTTACAATATTAAATTCCCTGGTGGCTGAGTGGTAAAGAATCAGTCTGCCCAAGAAAGAGACATGGGTTGGATCTCTGCTCTGGGAAGATCCCACATGCCTTGGAGCAACTAAGTCCGCGCACCACAACTGCTAAGCCTGTGCTTTAAGCCCAGGATCTGCAACTACTGAAGCCCATAGGCCCCAGAGCTCATGCTCCACAACAGGAGACACTGCTGCAGTGAGAAGCCCGTGCACCACAACTAGAGTAAAGCCTGTGCAGCGGTGAAGACCCAGCACAGCCAAAAATAGATAAATTAGAAAAAAAAATTTTTTTTTGAAAATGAATATCAGCCTGAGACCAAGAAAAAAGTCTTTACCAAAATGTCATAAGTACATTCTGAGCAACATTTAAGAACATGAGATCCAGACTCCTAGACCCTAAACTCCAATCAATGTAACAAAGACATTCCAGAGTACTTTGTCTCAATACAATATACAGAGTTGATTTCTCCCAGGCCCAAGTGTGGGGGAAAGGTGGTGATGGGCACGCAGGAGCTCAGACTTCACAGACGGGGTGAGAAGCCCACCGAGCCCCCCTCCTCTGACACCCCATCCTCTCCTCACGCCTGTGACATCCTGTCACCTCATCTCTCCACCTACCTTCCAGCTACTCATTCATTAGCTCTGTCTTCACTGTTGGCTCTTCCTCCTGCTGGAGTTTTTCAAGGCTCACTTCTAGATCCTATCCACTTCTCAGTAACACCAAAAAAAAAAAAACCAACAACAACAAATACTTAATATGAGCCAGACTCTCCTCTACACGATTTTCTCGAGCTCTTGCATTAAAGCAAATGTATCACCTCCTGCACTTGCCTCTATTCCACACATTTCTCCAACCCTGGGCTCATCCTAGACAGAGCCAAGTCAGGTACCACAACCTCAGCTCACCACCCTTACCCCACACCTGTGGTTCTCAACCAGGAGCAATTTTGCCCCCACCCAGGGGACAGGAGAGAACAACTGGAGACATACCGGCGGTCACAACTGGCAGAGAGTGTGCTACGGCGTGTAGTGTGTACCAGCCAAGAAGTCACGGACGCTCCGAAACATCCCACAGAGCACAGGCCAGCCGCACAGCAGAGGACTGCCCAGCACAGGACTGCCAATGGCTCTGAGAACGAGAAACTCTGCTCTGTACCACTTTGTGGCTTCACTGGTGGCTCAGATGCTAAAGAATTCGCCTGCAATGCCGGAGACGTGGGTTCAATCCCTGGGTCGGGAAGATCCCCTGGAGAAGGGAATGGCAACCCACTCAAGTATTCTTGCCTGGAGAATCCCATGGACAGAGAAGCCTGGCATGCTACCAGTCCATGGGGCGGCAAAGAGTCAGACAGGACTGAGCAACTAACACTTTGTATCACTTTGTAACCTTTTGGTAGGAGAACTGACCCATGCGCACAGGTGTGAGTTCAATCTGCAGACTGAGTAAACCAGGATTGATATTCCTAGCCCTGACCTCTTCTTTGACTTTTATAACTTTCCTGCATTGGGGTATACCACTTGACATCCCCATTCAGTTCAGTTCAGTTCAGTCACTCAGTTGTGTCCAACTCTTTGAGATCCCATGGACTGCAGCACGCCAGGCCTCCCTGTCCATCACCAGCTCCCCGACTTTACTCAAACTCATGTCCATTGAGTCAGTGATGCCATCCAACCATCTCATCCTCTGTCAACCCTTCTCCTCCTGCCTTCAATCTTTTGAAGCATCAGGGTCTTTCCCAATGAATCAGTCCTTCGCATCAGGTGGCCAAAGTATTGGAGCTTCAGTTTCAGCATCAGTCCTTCCAATGAACACTCAGGACTGATTTCCTTTAGGATGGACTGGTTGGATCTCCTTGCAGTCCAAGGGACTCTCAAGAGTCTTCTCCAACACCACAGTTCAAAAGCATTAATTCTTCAGTGCTCAGCTTTCTTTATGGTCCAATTCTCACATCCATACATGACTACTGGAAAAACCATAGCTTTGACTACGCAGACCTTTGTCGGTAAAGTAATGTCTCTGCTTTTTAATATGCTGTCTAGGTTTGTCAGATATTAAAAACTCAGTGTATCCAAAATTGAACATATGGCCCTTGCCCTTCCATATACCCTCCTCCATGGTCCCCTATCTCAGTAAACAATAACACTGTCCAATCAAATGGACAACCCAGAAAGCCAGTAAACCTCATCAGCAATTTCTTCTTCTCCCTCTGCAATTCTCTCCAACACATACACTGTAGATTCTACCTGCTAAGTATCTCTGAGCCCACACATGTCTCTCCATCTCTCTCAGTACCACGCCCCTAGTCCCAGTTTCCCTCCCGTGATTTCTGACTTGGGCAATGGCAGCCATCCCCTGAACTCTGGATCCCTACTCCACACCATCCATGATGAGTCCGCAGAGACATCACTTTAAAACTGCTACCCTGATTTATTTTTTTCCCCTAAGTTTTAAGGTTATTAAATAGATATTTCCCCCAGTTCTAACAGCATCCTTCTCTGAGCAGATTTCCTAGTGTGATCATGGTTTATCTGTTAGTGTCTTGACAGAAAACAGATGGCACATCAACATAGGGTGGTTTGGATCAAGACGGTGGCGTAGGAGACCCCAGCCTCCACCTCCCCACAAGGCACAGTTAGACTGTTGTTTATGAATGAAAATAGCTCCAGGAAAGCTACGGAGTCCACAAAGAGGTTTCAGCAGAACAGCAGAGCAAAAAGCCTAGGATTCACAGGAATAAATGTGTGTATATTTTCTCTTGATCTTCACACTTTTAAGAGTACATTATGTTTTTGATCAGTGCTTGCCTGCATCAGTGGTACTTGAGGTACTTTCAACTCTGATTTTTTTCTGGCAGTTGGAAGAAACCCCTCCCCCCAAAGAAAGAGAGCAGGCACTTAATAAATTAAAAATAAAAGGCTTTGAATATGTATCAAGCACTTACTAAGCACCAGGTCCTATGTTGAATGACTGGATGACACAGGTGAAAAAGACTGGCACGGGCCCAAAGATCTTACAATCAAGGCTTTTTCTGATCATGAACCAAGCATCTTCACAATTAAACTGTTTCAACAGAGAAGACTGTTCCACTTGTTTCTGTAGTCCTGTCATAACCATCTCCTGAAAACAGTGGCTCATGGCCTTTTCCCCTTTACCTTAATTCTTGCATGACTTCTTGCCCATTCTGACATTTGAAACGAATATTCTTTATAATTCTCATCTTTTTTGTTTATTCCCTCCAGGACTGAACGTCTAGCCAGTCATCATGCAGGATATGAAAAATCAATGCATTGTTGCTCCAAATGTTATCAAAGAAGGTCACGCTCTATCGATTCCCCAGACCACGTTAAAGCCCTAAATCGAAATACTGACAAACCCTTACTCATTTTCAATGATTTTTATCAGGCTAAAGAGCTATTTTATACATTTTCTGCTATAATACAATCCTGCAGCCTTGCAAGAGCCTCTGGTTTCAGACCACCAAAATGATTTGATTTGAATAAATTTAATATTGGGTGCTCTGGAGAGTAATTGACTTATGGCTTAATGAGTCTCTAAATACAGTATGTTTTAAGGCAAATTATCTGCAGGGAGAGCATGCTGTGGTGGAGCACAGAAGAAAGTTGTGTGAAGGATTCTTACTACCTGTTCTTGTTGCCAGAAATAATGTGCTTGCTGTGTACTTGAATTATCACCTAAGAGACTCTCGAACCTTTGGCCCTTGGTTGCAGAATGTCTTCAGGATTCAGAGTTCCACTCATATAGCTTAAATTTATGGATGCTCTTTGCCCTTGTCAACTGAAAACAAATATATAGCACAACCTAAAAGTTGAGAATTGTGTTTTATTTGGGAGACAAAACTAAGGGCTTGAGCCCTAGACACAGCCTTTCAGATAACTCTGAGGGACTGCTCTAAAAAGGAAAGGGGGGAGCCAGGCTATATAGGAGATTTTGCAAAAAAAAAAAACCTGGTAGTCAGAATTCAAAAGATTGCTGTTAATTACAGAAAGTCAGGTATCTCAAGTTAATGAGTTTCATGCTTCTCTCTGTTTGGGAAGATGCAAAAGTCTGGGCTCACTAATTTCAGTGCACCTGTCGGGGCCCAGATCCGGTGTCTCCCCATCCTCAGCGTCCTCAGGGTGCACGGTCAGCGGTGGTTGCAGTGGTTGATGACTTGACGGCGGGCATCCTCTTTCTACCTTGAGTTCCCTCAGGGCTCACTGTCAGCGTGGCTGGAATGTGATTGGTTGATGGCTGCAACATCCCTTGTTTACTGATACAGCAGGCAACATTTTTTTTCACACCCTCAACAAAGTCAAAATGGCTACAGAGAATGAAATTCATGGAACAGCATGATGGAAGAGGAATTGAAATAAATGGAAAATCAGGAGACCTGGTTTCAATCCCTTAACATTTCTGTTCACTGAGTAAACACAGATGTCATTTTCTCCTTAGCACTGTGACCTGTGAAATGAGGTACTGGACCAGATTAAAGATCACAAACTAGCAGCGAACTGGCAGGATTTGCAGATGTGTTTTCTTTGGGTTGCACAGTATAAAATAAAAACAAACAAATGCAGAAAACAACATGGTCAAGAATTTTAAAGTCAACAGATGTCCAAGCAAATTCCCAGCTCCCAGCTTCTACTATCAAAAGGTTCAGTCACATACATCTGCATTCCTCGTGGACACGGCTGTTAACAGCTGTGCAGCTTCTACCCAGTTAAGATGGGGCCCGAGCAACCACACTCCCCATACTGGTCCTTGAGATTTGTTATTTATACTCACATGACTCCGTCATTCTCTTATAGTGGAGAACCATTTCATTTTCTAACTAGTGATAGAAAAAAAAAAAATATATATATATATATATGTACAAGGGCAGGTAGACAATGAAAGCCACTTGATTCAATAAAAGTGGCAAAAAGAACATGTTCTGTGAACTCAAGGCTATTTCTAAGTGCGTCATATGCAAAGAGGGTGTGAGCTTACTGAAATGATGCAACAGGCTTATTTCATTCATTGAATAAGGTAGACAGTGTTTTCACGTCTCAGATGAAAAGACCTCAAGGTCTCTTCCTAGTTTTAGAAACTTGAAAACATGTATTCTGCTGTTAGAAAAGCCATTTATTCATCTTTCTCTCTCTCTATTTAAGAGTGACTCACATACAAGCAAATCGATGTCCGTGGAGAAGAGGCTCTGACCATATTAATTGGGAAAGTATGACTAGATAAAATGAAACAATGCTTATGTTCAGAACACATATAAGCCCATCCATCTATACTCTGCCTCCATGGGTGAAAAATCACCTATGCTCTGCAGCTGGGGCAGAAATAAAATTGCTAAGATGGTGGGTGGCATATTAATAAGTTGTATAGAGAAAGATGGTTCATCTCTCTAGCTGTCTATCAGCATCCACCATCTACAGCAAGAATTCTTAATCTGGAGTCCATGGATCCAATTAGGTCCTGCACTGGAATGGGCTTGAGAGGGTGTCTGAAATGTTCTAAAGAAAAATGCAAATTTTCCCATATCTATGCCCTTGTGCATTTTTCTAAGATGATGATCCATAGCTTTCACCAAATTCCCGAAGTTCCATGACTCCCCACTCCCAAAACTTAAGAACCACTGAGACACAGTGAAAGTCACTCAGTCGTGTCCAACTCTTTGTGACCCCATGGACTACACAGTTCATGGAATTCCCTAGGCCAGAATACTGGAGTGGGTAGCCTTTCCCTTCTCCAGGGGATCTTCCCAACCCAGGGATAGAACCCAGGTCTCCCACATTGCGGGCAGATTCTTCACCAGCTGAGCCACAAGGGAAGCCCAAGAACACTGGAGTGGGTAGCCTATCCCTTCTCCAGCGGATCTTCCCAACCCAGGAATCGAACCATGGTCTCCTGCATTGCAGGTGGATTCTTTACCAGCTGAGCTATCAGGGAAGCCCCAATGAGACACACAGAGTATCAATTAAGCAAACCAACCATTTATGTGTTCTTGCTGCGGCAGAATCACAAGGACCATATTTTCAAAACCAAAAGTTGGGGTGCATATTTGGCTACAAAGCTGGAAATCAAGACAGGATACTGAAATGAGGATTGCTCCAGAAAACTCAGGGCATAAGGTCACTTTAAAAATAGGGTCCTCAGGATGGGATGGGGGCTGGGGAAATGTGGTTTAGAGGGGTCAGGCCAAACCAGGTAGAACAAGTAGTTACCCTGAAGACCGCAGTGTTCTTGGCAAAATCAGTACTAGCACTGGGATCTTTTATCATCGTTTGCAGTGGCATTTCCATAAACCCAAACCCTTGCATTTATTTGAGAACTGTCCCTCTTCCCTGCCCCCTCATACACACACATGGTTAGTGTTATTTAACTATTACAACACTTAAAAGGCAAACAGGACTCTGCAGGCACATAGCAAGCAATTGGTGTTATCATCTGCATGAAAGTACCCTACAAACTGTGAAGAGCTTTACAGGTGAAGGAGGTTATTTTCACTGGTGGGCAGACATGCATGGCAATCCACTCCATTATTCTTGTCTGGAGAATCCCCACGGGCAGAGGAGCGTGGTGGGCTACAGTCCATGGGGTCACAAAGAGTCAGACACAACTGAGCAACTAAGAATAGACATGCAAGGCTCATTCTCTCTCATTCTCTAGATGAGTATTAAAGAGCTGAGAGCCTTAATGAGAATTTAGTGGTCCATGGCTTACTCTGTCCCAGTGGCCCTAAAACACACATAGAGACGTGTGTGTGTGGGGGGGTGTGTTCATGCTCAATCATGTCCAACTCTTTGCGACCCCATGGACAGCAGCCCGCCAGGCTCCTCTATGGGATTTTCCAGGCAAGAATATCGGAGTGGGTTGCTATTTCCTCCTACAGGACACACGTCTCCTGTGTCTCCTGCATTGCAGGTGGATTCTTACCACTTGAGCAATCGGGGAAGCCTACATAGAGAGGCAGAAGGACCTTACTTTCAGAATGACTCAGGCTTCTCTACGATGCCCAGGCAGCAAAGCTATGAAGTCACAGGGTTCTTTGTAAAAAATCAATGAAACAGTGTCTCTAATTATGAACACTTGTACTCATCATATGCTCACTGTTGTTTTATTTTTGGTTTTATAGAAAATCATCTTATGATAGATTCTAATAAACAGAAGAGGCAGAAGGGGAACTAAAGTTTTAATCAAAAGGATTTCCTCGATTTTACCCACATGACTTTATCAACTCATTTTGTGCAACTTATAACAGACTGCTGTTTTATGAAACTGTAACAGAGAGGGACAAATCTGAAATATACATAGCAGCCCATTCTCAAGGCTCTGACTGCCAGGCTTGACCTCTAAAGGTATCACAATTTTCATTCATATAGAGACTAAAAGTTGCAAAACAGAGAATATCATTTGTCTTATTGGAGGTTTACAGAAACGTTGTGACTAGACCACATGAACAGCTGCAAGACCAAAGGACTCTGGCGCTAAGAAGTTTACAACAACCAGGCACACCCCTTCCCCTTTTAGAATAAAAGAATCCTGAATCCTAAGCTGGAGAGGATGGTTCTTTGGGACACTAGTCTACCATCTTCTCGGCCTGCTAGCTTTCTGAATAAAGTTGCTATTCCTCGCCCTAACATCTCATCTCTCTATTTTTTATTGGCCTGTCACATGGTGATCAGTGTGAGCTTGGGCTCTGTAATAGAACAATCCTGTTTTAAGTGGTTCACATATAGAATCACATTTGATCCTTGCAATAATCTTATGAGTTAGATACTAACAGAATCCGCATTTTACACATGGTGAAACTGAGGCTCAGGGAGATACAGATATCTGCCCAAGGCAGGATTCTGGTCTGAGAGATTCCAAAGCTGCTGCTCTTCCTTTCAGGCTCCACCCTCTTGTTCTGTTTCTGCCAAGGTCCAGTCCACTGAATATCTGGGAGAAAAGAGTGGGAGAGCCACCAGGATGATGGGCCTGTTGCATAGCAACCCTGTGCTGGAGCCTGGCGAGGGGAGACAGGCTCCTTAAGTTTTTAAAGCATCACCACTAAAAATAGCCTGAGCTATGACAGCTCAACTCCAGGTCTCCTCCAAGAAAAATCCATCCCACCACCGAACGTCTTTGCTGTGTTGTCCTTGAGAAAAGTATGTGACGTTATGGGAAGCTGGGCATCAGCAGCTTTTCCCCAAAACCATAGCACTTCATTTCACTCCTTCACTTCCGAGGTGAGGGTGCCGCTGTGTATATGGCACTCGTGAAATATCTATTCCATAATTTTTTTCCACTCCAAGGCTGGAATTCAATACAGGCTGAGGCAAGAGAAATCTACTTGATTGCAAAACATGGCCTTCGGCTTCCCTGTATTAATCTCCCAGAAATTAATCACCTTGGCTGGAATCACCTTAGGTACAGACGTTTATAATGCCCACATTTGTCACTCTGCGAGAGACCGTGCCAGTTCCAGGGGCACCAACTATAAATCTCATACCTTCCAAAGAATATTAGATATTTAATTATATCTTGAGAAAACTCTTCACCTAGTACCTGGATGGTCTCTGGGTCCTTGTCTAAGGCTGATAATTAAAAGGACTGTCTGAGCCTGCTGCATTTGTCTGTGAGTCAGAAAGTTCCTATCATAGTAATTACTGAGCCCGAATGTTGGCCTGGCTTGGGTAGGCATGCGAAGCAACAAGAGAAATTTAAATGCAGTCATTTACCCAGAAAAAATTTCTAAGCCAGTTGGCCATTTATTTATTGAAGGCAGAATAACGGTCCCCCAAGCCATTCATCTCCTAATCCCCAGAACCTATGAATGTGTTAAATTACTTGGCAAGGGGAATTAAGGTGACAGATGGAATTAAAAGTACTAGTCTGCTGACTTTAAAATAGTGAGATTATTGGCATCAACATACACACATTACTATACATAAAATAGAAAAGCAACAAGAACCTACTGTATAGCAGAGGGAACTATATTTAATATGTCATAATGACCTGTGAGGGCAAAGAATATTAAAAAGAACAGAAATATACATGTGTGTGTGTGCATGTGTGTATTACTGCATCACTTTGCTGTATGTCTGAAATTAACACTGCCTTGTAAATCAACTATAATTTTCCTTACAAAAAGTATTTAGCTCAAAAAAATAAAATAGTGAGACTAGCCTGGATTATACAAGTGTGCCCAGTGTAATCTCAAGGTTCTTAAAAGTGGAAGAGGGCAGCCGAAGAAGAGTGTCAGAGGAATATATGACGAAAAGAGAAAGGCACCCAGAGATGCAATGTTGATGGCTTTAAAGAGAAAGGCACTGACCAACAAAGGAAGGGCCAGTCATGCTGGGCCTCGAAGGCCTTGACACCAGTTTGGATTATCTGCTCAGAGTTCTGGGTTTGCAGGATTGTAAGTAGACTGCCAAGATGCAATTCAAAGTTAAGAAGACCCGTTTTGCTGCTACACAGAGGACAGGTTGAAATGGAAGAATGGAGGGACACTGGGCCATCCCCCCACGTGGGGAAATAACAGTGGATCAGGTCTGGGCAGCAGCCGTGGAGATGGAGATGGTCAGGGACAGGTTGTATTTTGAACATAGGGCTTGACTTGCTGTGAGAAGTAAAGGATGAGGAAGGTATAGCACCTCTGGGTTTGTTTTTATTGCCACTGCCATAGTTTTCTTAAGCAAGAGAGACACAAGGGGCTGAGTGCCTTTTTTTATCTTTTACGCTAGTCAGTTGTTGCAAATATTTAAAGTGAAAGTCGCTCAGTCGTGTCCAACTCTTTGCGATCCCATGGACTGCAGTACACCAGGCTTCCCTGTCCATCACCAACTCCCTGAGCTTGCTCGGATGCATGTCCATTGAGTCGGTGATGTCATCCAACCATCTCGTCCTCTGTCGTCCCTTACTGTGCACTAGTCATTCTTGCAAATATTGGGTTCGCCAAAAAGTTCTTTTGGGTTTTCCACAACATCTTACTGAAGAATCCAAATGAACTTTTTGGCCAACCCAATATATTCATTCGTTCATTCGACAAGGGTTTATTGAGTACCAACTACATACCACAAGGTTTTCAGGTACTGGAGACACAGCAGTAAATTCAATATAAGCCCTTCTCCCATAGTGCTGATACTCGAGTGGGTTAGACAGACAACAAATAAATGTAAAAATCTATAATGAAATTTCAGACCAGTACAGGGCTATGAAAAAAAAAGCAGGGGATTACTACTTCAGACAGACAGAAATCCTGGCTAAATCAAGGAAATCACAACTTCATTAGTTAGGCTAATTAGAAAATAGAGATGTTAATTTCATGGTTAAGATAATTAGCAATAACTGCAATCAGGAGTTGTCATGAGCCCTGAGGCAGCTACCTCTTTTTTTCTGTCAAAAAGTGTGAATCTCGAATTGGACCGTGGAGAATGTCTCCATTTTTGATAGAAGGAAAGAAATAATAGAAAGAAGAGAACAAGTAAAAAGGTAGAAGTGAGGAGAAGGCTAAGAAATGGGAAGGGTGAAACCTAGGAGAACCCTGCAGAGCCCGCCCAAGAATGAAGACCTTTCTGAGTGCCCCATTGCTTGCTTTGGCCTCCTAGATCTTCCCTGAATTTCAAAGGGCAGATCCAAACAGCTACTAATTAGGGGAGTGAGGGAATACAGAAAGAAAAAAGAGTGCGGCTGTGAGGCCTAGTCACGCTGGTGGGGGGAGGGCTGTGCTTAAAAGTCTGTTATAGATCTCTGAGTTCTTCTATAGGAACAAAGACCCCCCCACCCAGGGAAAGGATGGTAACTGAAGGCTGAGCACAAGCCCAGAATGGCTGGAACCAGAAGGCTGACGGTGGAGACTCCTGGAAGGCCATCCTTTTATCTTACCACCAACCAATCAGAGGAGGGTCACACACCTGCAGCCCTCTCCCCAAATGTCGCTTCTATCAAAGCTTCTTCCCTGGGCACATCTGGTCTTTTAAGCAGGCACCACCCTGTTCAACTCGTATGGCCCTGAAATAAATAAACCTTTCTCTGCTCCAGAATTCAACATTTCAATTTGTGTGGCCTCATTGTCCATTGGGGCTTCCCTGGTGGCTCAGACATAAAGAATCTGCCTGCAATGCAGGATATCTGGGTTTGATCCCTGGGTTGGGAAGAGCCCCTGGAGAAGGGAATGGTTACCCATTCCAGCATTCTTGCTTGGAGAATTCCATGAGCAGAGGAGCCTGCTGGGTTACAATTCATGAGGTCACAAACAGTCAGACACGACTGAGCGACTAACACTTAACTAACTTAACTATTGTCCCTCGGGGACATGAACTTGGGTTCAGCAACAACGGCATGGCCAGGCCTCAGCACCAGACTTTGCCAAACTCATCACTGACAGCTGGATGGCCGCATGCTTCTTAGAGATGCAGGAGCACCCATTTCCCTTGATTTCAACAAGAGGAAGGAAGAACTGATGAGAAAGTCCTCTCAGGCTAACAGACTTACTTTACCAGACATACCTGAAATGGATGATTTGTATATTTCAGGACAGAGTTCCCCTACAAAATTAAATTTCCATCTCATTCGGATATTACTGAAATTGCAAAGACCAGAAAAACACTGCTGCTCCAACTGGAGATTCACCAGTCAGCATCAACAAAAGCAATCAGGCAGGTAAAGTCTTTTGAAATTGCTCTGTGCTAAAAATAGAAGAGTTAGCCAAATGCTGAGCACACAATACAACAAAAGAGACGCTAGACTCTGGGCTTCCTGACTGGGGTGCGTGTGGGGGCAACTGAGCAGCACGCAGTTCAGACGGATGGGTGCACAGGACAATGTGAAATGTACACTAGCTGCTATGTTTGAGAAATGAATTAGTAAATGATCGAGTGTGACTGTACCACTACCGTGTAAACAGTGGCTCTGTTTCTCGTAGCAATGCCTGGGACATAGCCTTCAGAGTAAAAATATTTACCGTCTATTTATAGAGATGGCAAAAAAAAACTTATGAAATAATCAATAAACATGTATTAAGCAACTGCATCTAAGTATGGGACACAATGCCCAGTGAAGATTAAACAAGATATATGTCATAGGAGATCTTTTGTTTTTTGAGAGGTTTTAATGTTCAGGAGAGAAAATATCAAAATAAATTGTGGAGCTGATGATAAGAAGGAGGAGAAGGAGACTATCCATCACTGATTAAAGTCTTACTATTTGTTTAGATCTCACTAAAATTTTATGTCTATCATTACATTTAATTCACAAAACAGCTCTATGGGAAAATCACTGGATTATTCACATTTTACAGATGAGGAAAGTAAGGACCAGAGAGGGCAAGAAAGTAGCCCCAAGTCACTCAGCATACAAAGAATGGAGCTGGGGTTCAAACCCCTGTACTCCATGCTCAAAATCCTGCTTTATGCTGCTCCCACTGATCATGTAACGAGGGGGCACTTGATTCAAAAGGAAAATCAGAGGGTACACTGCAGCTCATATTCCATATTAAATACAGGAAAAGTCAGCAGCTATTTACCCTTCTGAACGGAAGAGAAAGAATCCTACTCTTTGGCAGACAGAGATGAAAAGGCACTTTTTTAGAGGTTATAATTAGCATTAGTGTCATCCCCAACATCATCATCCTTTGAGAAAGAATGACTTTAATGACATCATATTCTCAGCCTCCACTGATAAAACAAGAACCTACTCAAATTTCAATCTATCAGAATGCAAGTTGTATTCAACTATTAAAATTGTATTTTTGGAAAAAAAAAAAGATCTGGAAACAGTTCATGCTATATAAAGTTCAGTGATTTTTTTTTAAGCAGGATATACAACTGTATATAGCTTAGCATACTTCCATACCTCCTGACACCAACAAATTGGGTAACAGATTTCAACATGTGAACTTTGGAGGTGTCTAAGCATTTAAACACAGCAATGCTCAAAGCCTAAAAACATATTTGCTCACTCACTTGCTCAAAGACCCCTTCTGCAGCTCTGCCTCTTATTAACCCTGCAACCTTGGACAAGTGGCCCCTTCACCTGTCAAGATGCCCATTTCCTCATCTGTAGCTGAGTCATCTGAACTGGAAGATCTCTAGAGACACTTCTCTGCCTCCATAGTGCTAATAAATGAGTTATCCACCCTTTGGTCCCAAGAAAAGAGTTTTTTTTTCTTCCTATCTTTGTTTTATGATGCTTCTCAGAAAGTTAAAAGTGAATCATGATGGGCCAGGTTTTGGCATGGTCTAAAGGCATAGTCCGGAGAAGGCAATGGCACCCCACTCCAGTACTCTTGCCTGGAAAATCCCATGGACGGAGGAGCCTGGTGGGCTGCAGTCCATGAGGTCGCCAAGAGTCAGAAACGACTGAGCGACTTCACTTTCACTTTTCACTTTCATGCACTGGAGAAGGAAATGGCAACCCACTCCAGTGTTCTTGCCTGGAGAATCCCAGGGACAGAGGAGCCTGGTAGGAGGCCGTCTGTGGGGTCGCGCAGAGTTGGACACGACTGAATCGACTTAGCAGCAGCAGCAGCAAAGGCATGGTCTGAGGCATGACCTGGTTCAGGTGGCCAGTCAGGTAACTCCGGTTCTGTGAGACTGTGCAGAGGTGAGAGTCATCACCAACCCACAAAGCACTCACATCTCAGAGACAAGCTGCTCTAAACTTCACGCCCCACCTCCACCCCCATGGGCAAGTGATTCCTTACTGTGTGCATATAATTTAAGCTTCTGTCATTAAGTAGGACAAATGAGACAATGCTGATAAAACCACCTTTAAATCTCAGTCGCTTAAAACAAAAGGGTATGTTTAACTCATATAACGCATCAGTGTGGATCAACACTATCTCAGGTTTGCACTGTATCCTCCCTAATGTCCGTATCGCCGTCCTAACCTCAGAATATGACCTTTTCTGGAAGTAAGGTCGTCATGCAGGTAGTTTACATGCAGTTGCCTAGAGCAGCGTGGACCTTTAGCCCAATGTGACTGGTGTCCTTACTAAAAGGGGAAGTTTGGCATCAGAGATGGCATAGGGAGAGAGCCAGGTGAAGATGAAAGCAGAGATGGGGTGATGTTTCTACATGCCAAGGAATGCCAAAGATGGCCAGCCAACCACCAGGCATGGGTCAGAGTCTTCCTTACAGCCCTTGGAAGGAACCAACTCTGGGAACACCTCGATCTTGTACTTCTAGCTTCCAGAACTGTTTGTCCACATGATTCTGTTATTTAAGCCACTCGGTTTGTCATACCTTGTTTACAAAGTTTGCAACCCAAGCAAGCTGTCCCCTAGCATCCAGAGATACTGAAGACTTTACCATTTGGTAGCTGAGCCCTGTGGGACTCATGGCCTTCCCAGCAGTAAAACCGAGGGAAGAGCTACCAGGAAGCCCTTCCATGCTTTGGCCCAGGTCACTTCTGTTCAAAGGCTGTTGGTCGGCACTAGCCCTACAGGTCCTGGCTGCATGGCTGAGACAGACACAATGTCGGGTAAACACTCTCCTGCACCTTCCACCAAGGACCCTCCCCAGATGCTAAATTTCAGCAAAACAATGTTTTGCTGGGTGGTAACCTCATAGTCCGGAGAAGGCAATGGCACCCCACTCCAGTACTCTTGCCTGGAAAATCCCATGGATGGAGGAGCCTGGTAGGCTGCAGTCCATGGGGTTGCTAAGAGTCGGACACGACTGAGCGACTTCACTTTCACTTTCCACTTTCACGCACTGGAGAAGGAAATGGCAACCCACTCCAGTGTTCTTGCCTGGAGAATCCCAGGGACGGGGGAGCCTGGTGGGCTGCCGTCTCTGGGGTCACACAGAGTCGGACACGACTGACGCGACTTAGCAGCAGCAACCTCATAGTCATTCTAGTCTCCCCCTTTTTAAGTTTCAGGGGCACTGGAAGAGCTACTGAGAAGTACTAGGGGTCCTTGGAAGGTTTCCTCTCCTTTCAGATGACCACTGTAATGGAACTCTTGTGACCGTAATTGGCTGTCAAGAGTGTTGTACCAAGACAGACTCAGCTTTGCGCGGATTCTGAGATGATGATCCATAGCAGTCATGACGGGTGAACAACGGAAGGGAAGGGAGTATGTAGATCATGGACGTGGCCCTCCAGTTTGAGGGGGAATAAACATGGATAATGGGGCAGCGCTTATTTATGGGTCAGCATAGAAAACAGGTCAGAATGCCTGAATTTATGCCTCTGTCCCAAATAACATGGTAAAAGTCCTTCCCCAGAAATGTGTATCCCTTTGTGATTTTCAAACTGCTTTTACTTATGTTACCTTGTTTGGTATTCTCAACACTCTTAGAAGACACACATTTTAGATACAGGTAAAAAAAATTCAGGAAGTTAAGTGACTGTCCTAAAGGCATGCACTGTGAGTGGTTTTCAAAACCAAGATTAGAATCTACATTTCTGGGGGCTCCTCGCAGGAGCCCTTGCCATAACCCCTGGCACAGAGGTCTGGCTGTCATTAGTAACTGAAAAACCTCACGGGCTCTATTCTAGAAGGGTTTTTGAAAGAACAAGGAAAAAAAAAAGGAAACGTGCTCAGCAGCACATGAGTAAGGTTGTGGAAAGTTCTTGGAATGACGTTACCAAGGAGTTGGCCACCATGATTTCTCTCGATCTTTAGGACTCAGTAAAGTATGGCTAGTCCTGAAGGATGCGTGGCTTATAGTGCTTTTGCTCTATCCAACACACCTCGTAACTCAGCACTAAAAAGGCCCTGCTCCAGAATTTAACAGACAGACCAGCACAGAAGCACACACGCAAGCACCAAGCTTTTAGGTGTCCGGGGAACAAGATCACGTACTCATTTCCCTATCCAAACTGCTGCTTTGAGAAGTTTTCCAAATGCACAGCCTGACAAAGATTATTAAAGTGGTTCTTTTTAAGATGCCTTTTTAATTGCAAAATGATAATATCCCATCATCTCTGCCTCGTTGAGATTAGGGAAATATTTAGAATGTGTTTGCGTGTCCTAAGAGAATGACTGGTACATAATTGCAAATTATTACCACTTCTGCAGGTCATGCTGACAAGATTATCTCCCAGCAGGCTGACAATCAGAAATCTGCTTCTAATCTGGTGGTTTTTCACAGCTGGTAACCTTTTTCTTTATTCTTGGATAGAATGGAAATGAGTGTTGTATGCCTTCTCCTCTCGCTTTCATGGACCATTTATCATATCAAAGCCCATTCGTCTGCACACCAGCCTAACCAAATTAGGTAAACAGAGTTCGAGAAGGAACTGACAGCTGTTAGCCAGACGAGTAATCACAAAACACAAAGCTCATGGCAGCAGCTGCCACATAAACACAGTTTTCAAAATTATGGCAGCTCGGAGGCAGTTTCAGGAGAGAATCTTCAGAGGACTGTTAGTGCACTCAAAATGCTTCATTTGCAATGGAGGCTTGAATTCCCATTCCTTAATATGGTAGAAAAAGCCCTGTAAGATCTGGTCTGGCTCATCTCTCTGAGCGTATCAACTCTCTGCCCTCCCCCTCCACGCCTGCAGCACCCTGGTCTTCCTTTGGGCCCTCCAACGCTCCGAGCTCCTTCCACCCCAGGACCTGGGTGCGTGCATCCCTCCTTTGACAGAAGCGTAGCACGAGCACACAGACGAGGCAGACACCTGCAAGTTCATTCGTTCAGGCAGCACTTGCTGAGCAGCTAAGTCTAAAAGGCCTTGAGCCAAAGGCTATCAAGATACAGAGCGGAATGAGACACTGATTCCTAAGTTCAGCCCTCAGCACACAGACACTGCGCTTCTGTATAAGAAATCATGAAACGGGACTTGCCTGGTGGTCCAGTGGTTAAGACTCCACGATCCCAACACAAGGGGTCTGGGTTGGATCCGTGATCAGGGAAATAGGATCCTGCATGGCACGAACATCTTGCCACCTTGCCCTCGACTTCTGGTACAATCTCCTCCCTGTCCCATTTGTAAAATTCGTGTTCTCCAACTGTCCTTAGTTTTAGTATCAAGCAAATCATCTTAGACCACTCTGTAATAGGCAGAGTATACATCACCAATAAAGGACATCTAACGGAATGTATACACTCATATATATGCACACGTATGTGTATGTTATGGAGAAGGGTATGGCAACCCCCTCCAGTATTGTTGCCTGGAGAATCCCACAGACAGAGGAGCCTGGTGGGCTACAGTGCATGTGGCTGCAAAAGAGCTGGACATGACTGAGTGACCAAGCACATGTATGTATTAAGTAGCAATCAAATGGACACAAAAATAGACCTAAAGTCTAAAAACTGTGTTCAATAAGGAGCAAAATGCCATAGAGTGGATATGGACATCAGAATGAAATGGTTTATATTCACATCCTAGCCCATCTCTACCTGCCCTGAGATGCTCCGTTGCTTATCTGCTCTCTGTCTCCATACACTCATACCAAAAAGAAAAAGAAAAGCGTCTGTACATCAGAAGGTGGTTACAGAATTAATCAAGCCCATCAATGTAAAGCACTGAATGCACTTTCCTACAATGCCTCACACACAGGGCTTCAAACATAAGTGGTTGCTGGTGACGCCCATGTGTTGCTACTGGCCTCATCCTTCAGTTGGCCCAGGGGGTGGGGTGGGGCGAGAGGTGGGGGGGAAGGGGGCGGGGACACTAAGGAGCATAAAACTCAGGTGACTTTGGCTGAGGGTCAGGGAGGAAAAACTAGCCCAGGCTGTCAAGGTTGAGGAAGATGCTGTGGGCAGTACCTTCTTACCTAAAGCGAACAGGATGTACATTTTAATCCCTACACAAGGTCAGAAGACTCACATTGTCAAAACCATGAACATCTCATTTCCCATGAGGCTGTACAAATTAGCCTAGTTAGCAGCCCAGCATCTATTTGAGGAACAAACCATTGCTTTTAATTATGAAAAAAGACAAACAACATGAAAAGAAACATATTCTGCTTTTTGTCCCTGTCTCTAAAGCACATCTGTATTCTAAATGAGAAAGCAAAGAGGAAACACAGCCTGACAGTTGATGCCCTTTTCCCAGAAGGATGACTCATCTCCTCAACGTCCGAGACGAGTTTATAAGGGTGGCAACCTTTGATAGCTGCTGGTCGTGCATGTTTCAGGTTATGAATTTGGCTTCTATGTAGACACATTGGCGCAAGTTCACTTTAAATGCACAATTTCATAAAAATGTACAAAAGCAGATACCAGATATATATCATGCATGCATATCACCACACATATATATCAATGGATTTATTTGTAGGCAAGTAAATTGGCCAGAATGCCAGAAAATAGAGTGGCTCACTCCCTCAACAGTGCCTCTTCCCCAGTAAAGAATCTAACACTCTCTGGAGATAGTGTGGTACCTCCAGTTTCTTGCCCCTCTTAGAAAATGCTCCTATAAAGCGAGCCAGCGACCACCACCACTACCACCACCACCCCTCTCTCAATTTATGTACTGGCCTCAGTGAATCCTTGCAGTGTTATCTCCTACCCCTGGGAGACAGCACTCTGGCTTCAAACAAAGCCAGCTTCTTGACAACTCGTTAATTGCTTTTATTCTTCTGTGCTTCTCCTTCCTTCCAGAATGAACTTCTAGCACCTCAAAATCCTTCCTCCCCTTTAAAGCCCAGTTGAAATGTTTTCTTTACCAAATTCGGTCAAAAGTCATGCATTGATGATCTAGGTGCTGCAGCCACAGCAGTGAGGAAAAGATATTACTACACTGTTCCCTCTCTCCTGGAGCTTAGATTTGGCGGGGTGGTGGGGGGGGATGGAGGACCAGAGAATTTAGGAAAACTAAATACGTATTATATCATTCAGTGATGAATGCCCTGAAGAAAAACAAAGTAAGTTAAAGGAATGGGAGCAGCAGCAGGCTTCTCCGTGAAGTTGGCCTTTATCCTCGGGGGCAATATTCATCCTTCCCCTATATCCTTACCCATCACTCTTAATGTAGCACCACTCAAAGTGCTACATTCACCAACAAAACACGGGACACCAGTTCAAATCAATGTTAGTGGGTATCACGGGGGCAAAAAGAAGTCTATGGCCAAGTACATCAGAGAAAAGTTGCGTTGAACAAAGTGAAGTAGATTTCTTTACAGCTGAATATTTTGAAAACTTCACCGTGTGTGGAATTAATGAAACTTCCGGTAAAACTGGAGTCAAGACAGGCCCGAAGGTGGAGGTCCCATGTCCCTGCCATGCATAGCCAATGACTCCACGCAGGACGAGACAGTACCTGGATCTCCCACAGGAAGCTGTCGCCTGTTCTGCAGTCCAGCAGGAAGAGGAAGATGTCTCTTGGCCTGACAGCCCAGCCAATCAGAGACTGGGGAAACTCCACCAATGAGAAACCTCCATACACTGGGCTCCCAATCTCCTCCAATGAGAAACCTCCATACACTGGGCTCCTAATCTCCTCCAATGGACTCTGTGGTTTTATAGCCCTTTCTCAACACGCCCCACCCTATTTCCTTATAAAAGCAAATTCCCCTTCTTTGTTCTCTGGATTTGCCTACAATCTGCCATTTTTATATAGCCGAAATGGCAATTCCTCTGCTTGTTCCCAAGTAAACTTGATTTTGTCGCTAAAAGAACTGGCTATGACACAATTAAAGATGAGACATATTAAAATAGATTGCATACCTGCAAGAGCAGGACGAAACGCAGACTTCCCAAAATGAATGTGGCCACTGTGCCTTCGTAGAGCGCACATCTTCCGTCTGAGGTTGCTTGGAACATACTTTGGGAAATACTTTATTCCCCATGCACAGTATTAATTCTTTAACGAGTGGTATGACGTCTAGTTGTCGTTAACAACATATAAATCAACACAACTCGCCACGGAGCAGGTATAAATAGGCACTTGGTTGCTAACAGCTTATTGTCTCCAGTAAAACTAAAAGCTGGTTTCAGTGCCCTCACTAATGTGATAGGTGGTGGGAGAGGAATGGGTGCCCATGGAGGGGAATGTCAGCTTACCTTCTTTGTAAAAGAAAAGAAATAGTGATGCTGGCATTCAGCTCCATCTCCCCAAAATACCCTGGGGGGGACCTCCAGGAATTTTTCTCAAAGCAAGTTTTTAACCAGGAAGATATGATACCCTGTGAAGAAGACATCAGCTGATGTTTCTAAGAAGATGGCAAGACAGAAGGAAATTTAGAAATTACAACCCTCTGACTGTACTTATATGGTAGCCACAAGCCACATATGACTCTTTAAATTATCTAAAAGTAAATAAAATTTAGGGACTTCCCTGGTAGTCCAGTGGCTAAGACTCCTCGCTCCCAAGCAGGGGGCCTGGGTTTGATCCCCGGTCAGGGAACTAGATTCCACATGCCGCAACTAAAGATCGTGCACGCAGCAAGGAAGACAGGAGATCCTTCGTGCCACAACTAAGACCCAGCACAACCAAATAAATAAATATTTTAAAAATGAAAATTTAAAATTTAGTTCTGTCACATGAGCCACATTTCAAGTGTTCAATACCCACATGTGGTTAGCTGTCACTGCATTAGAAAGTGCCAACAGAGAGCATTTCCATCATTGTAGAATGTCCTGCTGGACAGTGGCTGCTAGAAGTAGAATCCTCCACCATCAGACCCTTGAAATTACTCCGTGACAGCCCATGTTCTTTTCTGGCTTCCCCTGAAGACCTTGAATTGTGGCCAGTGCCCTCCAGCCCTGACAAGACTATTGTGTGGTCTTTTTGAGACAGGCTGGGGCTTCCTTGGTGGCTCAGTGGTGCAGAGTCTTCTTGTCAATGCAGGAGACACAGTTCGATCCCTGATCCTGGAGGACCCCGTTGGTCACAGATCGACTGAGGCTGTGCACCACAACTGTTGAGCCTATGCTCCGGAGCCTGGACGCGGCAGCTACTGAGCCCACGTGCTGCAGCGGCTGAAGCCCTCCTATGGTAGAGCCCATGCTTTGCAGCAGGAGAGGCCTCTGCAATGAGAACCCTGCACGCCACAACTAGAGAGCAGCCCCACGACTGGAGAAGGAGCCAGGGCAGCAACAAAGACCCGACCCAGCCAAAAATACATTAATTAACTAATTTTTTAAAATATTTTTTTAAAAAAAGACAACCCGGCCAAAGGATCAACATGGAACCAGAGGCTAGCCGCAGATGGATGGCATCCTTCTTAAAGAGTTTGTCCACCTCGCAGTGTTCATTATCCCAGATACACCAAGAGACACTGCAGCCCTGAGAGCAGAGCACAGATAGCATGCTTTCTGCTGAGGCAGAAAGAGTGGGTTGGAGAAGGCACCACGCTAGGTAAGTGGTGGAGTCTGGACTGGGGAGGGATGTAAGTTTCCATCTCCTCTCACCAACCTGTACAAGCAATGGGGTTCAATCAGGGTTGAATGCTGAGTTCCTGGTGGGCAGACTCAAGGCCAAGGTGAAGGCACAGAGGAATTCTACAGAATTCCCTGTAGAGTAGAATCTGTTTCTTCCTCTGAGGCTGAGCTTCGCACATGCGCTGGAAAACCTTAAGCCAATTTGCTAACTAATTCACATGCTAATTGAGACCAGACTGCTTCTCATCCTGTTGTGCAGTCATGCCATTCTGTGCATCCTAGGCTGAGCCTTCATTTAGATTACAAATTTCCCAGCACAGTTGTTACTGGCAATTAAACCTACTTGATTGTTCCATTACACAAAGATTACACGACTGTTAAGGAATCAAATATAACTAATCTCTATCTCATTTCTAAAGGTGCACAGAAATAAGACCTGACAAGAGTAGAGAAATCTGTGAAAGATTGGCGCTCATCAGTTATTGTCAGTTTTTGGCAGGCCTGGATCAAAGAAACTCAGAGATTTAAGGCATCTTAATATGCAATCATATATCTGTTTTATTGTTATTACACAATGAAAATTAAACATGAATGAAAAAGCATCATGAATTACTTTGAAAAATCACATTGGCAGTACTGGGAAATAAATGCCCAGCGATTTACGCTTTTGTAGTCTGGGGCCGTTCTAGAAGCATTTTCCCCAATCATCCCTATCTAATCTTTTGTTCCCAGTCCACACCTGCTGCCAGAAAAATCAAGGACTGTCTCAGGTCACCGACTTCTTCGCTCCTGTGTCTATCCAGACTTCCTGGGCCTGACTGATTTTTACTCTTTTATTTTTTCCATATTCAAGTTCTGTTTTCTCCCCCTTTCAAAGTTTAGACTTGTTTCAGAATCACCCAAGGTCTGGTCACAAGTGCAGATGTATTTGCCTTGCAAATGAGGCAGGAGCCCAAGAATCTACATGTTTAATTACCCCCAGAAGATTTCTACGCAGACCAAAATTACTTGCTGCCATATTTGACATCAAAATCCTCAACAATAAGGACCAACTGTCCAGTGTCCCTGTATCTCCAACATCCAACTTGATGCCAAGCCCAAGAATGGGCACTCAACTTTGAAAACATTCTGAACCAAATTCACAAACTCTTTCCCTTTAATGGGGCTTCCCTGGTGGCTCAGATGGCAAGGAATCTGCCTGCAATGCAGGAGACCCGGGTTCAATATGTGGGTCAGGAAGATCCCCTGGAGAAGGAAATGGCAACCCAGTCCAGTATTCTGGCTTGAAGGATTCTATGGATAGAGGAACCTGGTGGGCTACAGTCCATGGAGTCACAAAGAGTCTTATCTTTTTTTTTTTAAAATGGATCTTTTACCAAAATGCAAGAACCACATTAAGTAGGGATCCGTCCATCCCAGCCAACTTTGTACAGAACAATCCGCTCAACTGCCCCGGAGTCTCTGCTGAGATGGACCTGCCTGAGTTGCCAGCTCCCAAGCCCTTAAAGGAAAATTGTCTCATTGCTACCAGGAATGATGGCTCCTGGCACTGGCTGGCCACCATCTGCCTTCCCTCTAGGGCTGCTACATCACCCAGTGTTAGAAGGTGGTGACTTTTATCCTTTTGGCATCAAACATCTCATCTCCCTTGGGAGCACTCCCTTGGGAGCATTTAAACTAGTGCCTTTGCTGCTACATCAGAATCACCTAGAAGCTTGCTTAGAAATGCATGTTCCTAGATGAATTTCCACCCTGAGATAAGTACCTGTGGGGTGGGATTCAGGGCACTTAGATGTCCATGCAGCATCCTTGCCCCCGGATAATTTTTGAGACTGAGAACCCCTGACCTGTTCAAAAAGGAATTTCTGTTTCAACCTAATCTTCAAAGAACTCTGTCTACTTCCTCTACTACGGCTTCCCTGGTGGTCCAGTGGCTAAGAATCTTCCTGCCAAAGCAGGGGACATGGGTTCAATCCCTGGTCCAGGAAGATTTCACATGCTGCAGGGCAATTAAGTCCACAGGCTGCAGCTGCTGAAGCCCACGTGTCTAGAGCTCGTGTTCCACAACAAGAGAAGCCAGCACAATAAGAAGGCCTCGAACCCCAACTAGAGAAAGCTTGCCACAACTAGAGAAAGCCCATACTCAGCAACGAAGACCCCGTGCAGCCAAGAATAAATAAATACACCTTCCTCTGTTAGAAGGGCCAAGTCTGTGCCTCCTTAACTCTCTCTGATTTGCTGGGGAGAGGGGTGGGGGGTGGAGGGAAGTGATGGAGACTCGTCTGCAAGGCCCAGCCCAGCAATTGTAACCATCATCCCCTGACTGATATGTGAGAATGAACCTGAAAGCTCCCCTCTGACACTTCCCAGCAGGAATTTAGAGACCTTCGCAAACTGAGGAAGGAGCAGAGGAAACTCCCATTTCTTGAATGTCGCCCTAATGGTCGAGAAACGAGCGACGACAATGAAGACAACGCAAAATCTGGTGCAGTGGGTCCGGAGGCCGGCAGCCTCTACTGGACTGCGGTGCAGCGTCCACTCAGAGTCTAGCTTTTGTTCCTTTGTGCAGACTGCAAGACTGTCTCTGATCTTATCTTTCTTAGACACTACACCGACATAGTCCAAATCTCCTTGTTTTACCCCAGACCGGTCCCTTCTGGGCTAGTCTCCGGAACAATTAGCAAGTGCATAGGCAGCGATCATGCCTGACACGGACCCGGTCCATGCTTTCATGATCCCAGTCATACTCCCTTCTGGGGCTGGCCTTGAGGTTTGTAACAAGATTATTCTTAAGAAAAACACAGTTTCTTAACATATGCCGTTTTTCCAGGTGCTATTTCTGTGAAATTTCTCAAGGCCGTGAAAGTACATTATTAGGAATTCCCACTATACTTGAGCTTTATTTCCTGGGAAAATAACACTAAATGCTTAGTGTTTCCTATTATCCTACTTTCCCTCCACATTCTACCTGGAGCCCACTGCGTACTCCCAGGCAGAATTAATCCCTTCCCCACTCTCCAGAGTACTCTGCCCCCACCCTCCTGGATTAGAGCACTTTTCTGGCATTAAAGCTAATTGTTTGTGTAGGTCTTTTTCCCCAGACATCCTTTGCTCCAAAGGCTGGTTGGTATTTTCTTGATCTCTGCACCACCCAGACCTGGCCTTAAAGTGCTGCTCAAATTAAGTTTCCAGGTGGGTGGACTGCAGATAAGGTCCACCCTGGCCCTCGGGATGTGTCTCTTTGACTGAAATGCACATGGAGGTGTTGGCTTTGCAGGCTGGCCTGAACCTTTTTATAGCTTTGTTTTTCTTCAACACATTTTCCAGAATTTATGTCACTACCAACAAATCTGTGTGCAAAAGCTACAGAGACAAGTTATTTCCCCTAGAAGACACTGCCCATTAACCTTGAATCCTGTATTGTTTTGCATACATATATATATATATATATATATATATATACATATATATATATATATATATACACACACACACACACACACAGAGAGAGAGAGAGATGCATATTACTTTGTGATGCTCCCTGTGCTATGGCTTCCAGCATTACAAAAGCCATAACAGCTAAGTGTTTTTTGAGCAGTATTTCTGATTGAAAGCAGATGCCCTGCATTTAGCCTTGGTACACAGCAAAGCATCTCAGGATGCTGCTTTTTTACATGAAGGCAATCCAGACCCCCTCCTTTCTGATGTCAGAGAACGGATAGGTATTTTTCAGAAGGTTTAAAGCTTTTTTTTTTTTTTTCTGGTTCTTTCAGTCCAGACTTTTAGAAGAGCTCCTGCCTCCAATTGCCCCCCAATTTCTCCTCACTTCTAATCCATCTCCCACCCTGATTCCACAGAGATCTTCCTGAAAACCCAGACCTGTTCATTCTTCTTCCTTCAGAAAGAAGTTCAACCTCCATCTTGCTGTGGTTTCCAAAGCTTTCTCCACTGTTCCCAGGGCTCCACTCTGCAAGATGCCCTTTTTGTTCCAGCCACGCTGCACTCCTTGACTCTCTGAAACTCTTCACTCAAGCTTTGGTTTCTGCTGTTCCCTCTGCCTGGAATGCCACTGCCCCCACTTTGGCCTCTTGAAACCCCACCTAGCCCTCAAAACCTATTCGAGTGCCAGCTCCCTGCTGTGTGACTATGGGCAAGGCACTGACCCACTATGAGCCTCAGTTTGTTCATCTTCAAAAGGAGGATTCAACCAAAGGATGGGCGAAAGAAGAGAAAATAGAATGCTTGAACAATAATCTCCAGCCCCCAACTCCATCTTCACTCTTTTTATACAGAGCTAGAGCACACTACACATTCATTATCATCCCCAACAGACTAAGAGGTCTTGGAGGTCAGGGGGCTGCACTTTAGACATGCCTGGCACAAAGTATCTGCAATGGATATGTCGATTCATCTCTGTCTCACTGCCAATCAGATCCACATAATTCACAGGCCAGTTGCTTGCGAGAGGTTGCATCAAAATAAATGAACTCAAGAGGTCAGAATGATCTAACCTTAACCCCACGCCCCCTGCATGGGAAGCATCCAGTCTTAACCACTGGATCACTAGGGAAGTTCCCAAAGCAAGAGACATTTTTAAATTTCCTGATCTGGAGAGTGAGGATGGCAATACCTCTGTGGGAATAACCTTACTTCATGGGGTTGCTCAGAGGACTAAGTACACTAACATTTAAGAGAACAACTATCATCACTATTCTTAGGATGCCATCAAGCTTTTGGTTTGGGCTTTCCCAGCCTTGGCAAACTGGCAAGGTGAACAGCTGAGCTCAGTGGTCTTGGAGGTCCTGGAAACTGTGGCCCAACTATCCCACGACCAGGGCTACATTGTTATTTTCATGGGCCCTAGGTAATTTTGGTTTTATGGACCTTTCTCCATTAAATAATAAAATGAATATTATTTTAGGACTGCATTGGTTAAAGATGAATATAACCCAATCAGAATTCATTATTATATACTGCTTCTTATTATATTCATTTTCTTCTTTTGAAAGAAATTAAAGTTAAGGAATTCCCTGGCAATCTAGTAGTTAGGACTTGGTGCTTTCACTGCATAGGCCATTCAAGGTGGCAAAAAAAGAAAGAAAGAAATGAAAATTAAAACATTTTTCATGGAGTCCTGAAATTATGGGGGGCCCTGGGCATTGCACCTCCTGTGCAGGATGGAGAAGTCAGCCTTAGCCTTCCGTCTCTGAATTAACTTCTTGAATGTCAGCTCAAACCAGGCTCCCTCTCACTGATCTTCTTCAGCTACTTCTGGGATCTTTGCACAAATTCATTCTTTTTCCTGAAACTCTCCCCCCTGCCCTTCTCCCTCTCAGAGCAACAGAACTCCCTTACAATACAGCTCACTGTGCTCTACACCCAGTTTCTGATCCAGCATCTCCTGAGTGCGACCCGAGAGTCTATCCATTTTTAACAGCACACAGACGCTGCTGATGTGGACGGTCGCAGCTTCTCCCAGGACCACACTTCAAGAACAGCAGCTTGCCGGGTCAGCTCGGATACCAGTCTCTTTGGGAAGCTTTCTCTGATTTGCTTCTCCCTCACATGCTCCCCAGGGACTAACGGCTTCATCTAGGTAATTGTCTGAGTTCTGTCTCCCTCTCTCCTATTTGACTGTAAGCTCCGTGTCGTCTGTTCTCTCACCGTCCGGCCTGCAAAGTAGATGCTGGGTAAACATGTGTGGACTGCTGTTCAGAAAAATTGAACCAACATGACATCCTAGCAACGGTGAGTACGAATGTTAGAATTCTCTCAAGTCACCAGCACTGCCCTTTCCCCATTTTCAACAATTGTCAATTTCAGAATTCTTCCTTTAGCTCTTGCCTTTGAGGGAAAGCAGGAAGAAGCTCTGCGCGACCAGGAAGGCGGGGCCTTAAGCCCCCACTAGCCCTGCCCCCCACGCCTCGCCCCGCCCCACTAGCCCCGCCCCGCCCCGATCTTCAGCCTCGGCTCTCGGTCCCGCCCTGCGACCTAAGCCAGGCCCCGCCCCCAGATCCGGGCCCCGCCTCTCTCCCCGCCCCAGGCCCGGAGCTGCTCTGCGCATGCTCGTCCGGCAGAGTTCCCTGGGAAGCGTTGCTGGCAAGAAGCGAACTTTTCCCGGGACGATGTCGCGACCCGGCCCTCCCCAGGAACCTGGCAGGTAAGGCCTCCCCGACCTCTGGCACCCCGAGCCGGGCCTGGCCCTGCCTTGATCACTGCGCGGCCGGACAGGTTGCGGGCCGTGGGTGGCCGGGGCCTTCTGGCTACTTGTTGCGGGTCCCGCCTGTCCTCCTTCCGGAGCCCCACGCTCCGGACGCTCACCTCCTTTGGCAGCTCGCAGGATCCCCGGGCCTTCGCGCCTTCCCCCGCCAAAGACGGAGCCGGGTTTGCACACTTGGGGGGCGCACAGCCCCCGAGGCCTTCCCTCTTCCGCTCGCCGAGCCTCAGCCGTCGAACAGCGAGCCCGCACCAGGCAGCGCCCGGTTCAAGGTCCCCAGGCTACTTCCAGCCTCAGTTACACAAACTCTCTGAGCCTGGAACGTGATCGTGTTTTCACCTTAATGAGAAAAGCATGGACAGAAGGTGCGATGAGCCCACCCAGAATGTAGTACAGAATGTACCGACAGTAGTGTTTACCTGGCGATTACTCCGAGCACCAGCTCCTTACGTGGACGGTTTTGCAGACTGTTGCTTCTGCTGGTCCCTGTGGTCAGCTCTGGGCACCACACTTTTAAGCAGTCCCTCACATTGCTGGTCGGAAGTTCTAGTTTCCTTTTCTGGACCCCGGCCTGTGTGCACTAGGATGTGCTCTGGAGTCCCCTCCAGTGCCAGCATTCCTGTGACTCTTCAGGCCATTGGGGCACTTTCAACACCCACTGCAGTTTCCTAACTACATTATTGAGCATCCTACCTCCTAGAAAGAGGCAAGAAATAGCACACATCTCTGGCAAGCAACTATGCATCTAAGGACTGCTGCTGCTGCTAAGTCGCTTCAGTCGTGTCCAACTCTGTGCGACCCCAGAGACGGAAGCCCACCAGGCTCCCTGTCCCTCGGATTCTCCAGGCAAGAACACTGGAGTGGGTTGCCATTTCCTTCTCCAGTGCATGAAAGTGAAAAGTGAAAGGGAAGTCACTCAGGCATGTCCGACTCCTAGCGACCCCATGGACTAGAGCCTACCAGGCTCCTCCATCCATGGGATTTTCCAGGCAAGAGTACTGGAGTGGGGCATCTAAGGACTGAGACATTTAAATGGCAGCCACAGAACTGGATCATTTAATCCTTACAAACATCCTCAACATGTCACACATCAGGAAAGGGGGGCTTAGAGAGGTCAGTCCTAACACTTTGAAACCAGTCTGGCTTACTTAAACACCAGCTTTTGCCCCTTACACAAAACTGCCTTAACCCATAGTTATGAATTCAGAGAACAATGTGTGGTTAAAGCCTAAATACTTGGATTTTACTAAGTCACAAGTGGACCCAACAGTCTTTGTTGTAACATGCCCTCTGGGTGACTCTGTTGCTGCATAAGTTTGGGAACCCGTGTTATAAGGTATTTGAAGACAAGGGTTTGATAATGTGACGTGAGGGCCAGGTTAAGAGAAAGCCCTTAACCTTACGATGGTGTAACCTTTGTAACAATGAACTTGCTCTGCAAATCTGTCTTCCTGAGTATTACTGTGGGTTTCAGCACTGAACTGTTGCACAGTTGAAAGAATATTTTATCATCATTCAAAATTAATTTAGATTTTAAAGTGAACTCAGGCACTAAACTGTGTTCTTAGTAATTTTTGCCTCATTTTATCTTACCAAAAGTCACATGATTTGGGTATTATTATTGCTGTCATATTATTAAAAAGTCGGAGAAGGCAACGGCACCCCACTCCAGTCCTCTTGCCTGGAAAATCCCATGGATGGAGGAGCCTGGTAGGCTCTAGTCCATGGGGTCGCTAAGAGTCGGACACGACTGAGCGACTTCCCTTTCACTTTTCAGTTTCATGCATTGGAGAAGGAAATGGCAACCCACTCCAGTGTTCTTGCCTGGAGAATCCCAGGGATGGGGGAGCCTGGTGGGCTTCCGTCTCTGGGGTCGCACAGAGTCAGACACGACTGAAGCGACTTAGCAGCAGTAGCAGCAGGACACATAGCAAAGCAGAAACATCATGCAGTTGAGGAGCTTTTTATCATAACCCAGGTTACTAAACTGTGTGGTTTGTTTCCATTTTAGAAACAGTTTGATAGATGACGCTAAGGCCCGCTTAAAAAAGCATGACTGTGGGACCGAATATTCTCACTGTTCATCTAACAAATGTTCGATCCTTCTACCTTTGTTGGCTAAAGATGGGAAACTTTACCTGTTGTTCACCCTCCGGTCAGAGAAGGTAAGTGACGGAAAGGTTCCTGACCTTAAGGTCTCAGGATGTTTGAAAACCCCATGAAATGTGGTCACTGGCACATAGTTTGAGGTTCCAGATTCTCAGTTGGGCTTTCAAAGTTGTGATGTTCAAGGGGTACATGAAGCCACAGAATCATGTGGCTTTTTACGGAGAAGTTTTGGAAAGTAAAATAAGCAATTGAGCTAGCAAGTAATTTAAAATACTTTTATGCCAGGGTTTCTTATCCAGCCATCACCATTCGGGCTGGATAATTCTTTGTTGTGAGAGTTACCCCGTACATTATGGGACATTTAACAACATCCCTGGCCTCTTTCCACTAGAAGCCAGTAACACACACACACACACAGACCACACACACAGTTTGTGACAGCCACATATGTCTCCAGATATCGCCTGCTCTCTTGGCAGGGATGCTGCTGCTAAGTCGCTTCAGTCGTGTCCGACTCTGTGCAACCCCAGAGACGGCAGCCCACCAGGGATGGGGGGCATAAAACTGCCCCCACCAAGAGCCACTGTTTTAGATTAATCCCACCCTAGGTATAGTGTGTATATGTGTGTATCCAGATCACTTTGCTGTATACCAGAAACTAACACAACATTGTAGATCAACTGTACTTTAAAAAATATATTAAGTTTTTTAAGGAATAACATTTCATCTCAATTTTAAAAAATATTTTAAAAAATAGTTGCTTATAGAATTGTTCAGACTCATTGACAAGAAATCCATCTGAAGCATTGTGCCCAGACCCATAAGCACTCGATAAAGGTTATCCATTCAGAATGCTGGCCTTTACATTATCCTTTTGTTCTGCCTTTTTTCTCCATCAGTGTAAATCTGTGTGTGTGTATGCTATCTTTGGAGGGCAAGGAGAGAAAAATCAGAAGTGAGGGTAATTCTCCTAGTTCAATTTTTTAAAGGACTCAAGTTTAAAAAAAAGAAAAACTTTTCTGTCTGGTCTTATTCCCTACTGGTTGCCACAAGTATGGGAATGGTCTCTGGCACAAGACAGAAATTCAGCACATACTTGTTGAATGAATGAGTGGTACCAAACTTGGAATCCCACACGGCGGCTCTGTTCCTTCCATATCCAGCTGAGAAGGTCACCCGGAGAGGTCTGCTTTCCTGGAGGTAAGTGCGAACCTACGGACGTGGACGACGTGGCCACGGCTCTCCGGGAAGCCCAGGAGGAAGTGGGGCTGCGTCCTCATCAAGTGGAGGTGGTCTGCTGCCTGATGCCACTGCCGTTTGATGTAAGGCTGGGGGTGGAGCTGTCTGGCTTAGACTCGCGTGAGCTCGCAGTAGGTAGACTATCTTCAGGATCCCACGACCCTCAAGCATGCGGTACAGAGTCAAGAGACTCTGGCTCATGTGTGGACTTTGCCCCCACTGGGCTAAGAGGCCTTGGGCAACCCCCACTTCCTATCTGGGCCCCTCCTTCCCCATCCAGAAATGAAAGGGCTGAACACCATCAGCGGTTTTCAGACTGGGTGCTGTGGAACCCTGTAGATGCCTCAGTGTTCTTTCGTTGACATTCAGTTCACAGTTTTCTCTAGATGGGTTTATTTTTGAGAATTCTTTTGAAAAAAATAACACACGCTTGAGCATGCCACATACCAAATTTTAGCCCCTTGGAGGCCACTGAAGGTACTCATTTTTGCACATACCATGGAACCAGGCTTCTCCATATCACATAGATTGAGCAATATCCTGAGATCTAGGGAAGCTGTTTAGAAACAGTCACTACTTGTAACTGCATTTCTGTTTGAAGCAGGATTTGATAGTATATACGAAACAAACAAACATAACAACGAAAGGGGTCCTGGGACTGACAGAGCTGGACCTCATTTCCTACGAGCTGATCACAACACTCTCACTGTTACACTAAGTGACTGGAGAAGGAGTGATGTGCCCTGCTAAGGCACTTCAGTCGTGTCCGATTCTTGGTGACCCCGTGGACTGTAGCCTGCCAGGCTCCTCTGTGCGTGGGATTCTCCGGGCCAGAATACTGGAATGGGTTGCCATGCTCTCCTCCAGGGGATCTTCCCAACCCAGGGGTCAAACCCACGTCGGGAAGATCCCTGGAGGAGGGCAGAAGGAGTAAATAGGGTGAATTTAAAGTTGCATAACAGAATTATTTGACTGGTCTAAAATTTTCCATGTATACTTGTAATTTTGGAATGGTTACCGATTTCACAGAGAGTTCTCACGTAGCCGTGCTCAGGTCCCCCTGTTACTGACATCGGACATCACTGTGGTACATTTGTGACACTAAGAAATCAGTGTCAGCACTTTACCATCACTGAACTCCACGCTTTACTTGCCTTTCACTAGTTTTTCTACTGATGTCCCCCTTTCTGTCCGGGATCCCACGCAGGACACCATGTTGTGCTTGGTTGCCTGTCTGCTCAGTCTCTGGTCTGGGCCAGTTTCTTAGACTGCCCTGTTCTCATGGCCTTGACACTTGTGAGGGGCACAGGTCAGGTGTGTTCTTTGCACGCTCCTCAATTTGGGTTTATCTGATACTATTCTCCTGGTTAAGCAAAGGTTACAGGCTTGGGGGAAGAATAATCCCCCAGAGGTGAACTTCACTCATCACCTATCAGAATAGGTATAATTTTTTTTTTAAATAGTATTGGGCTTTCATGTGAATTTTTATGTCAAAGGAAGAATTCCACTGATGCCTAAAAATTAGAAAGCCAGAATGCCCTTTGTGACGATCAATGATGCTGACATCTGTCTTAATTGGCTCAATTTTAAGAATAGAGAGGTCACCACTCCCAGGAGATTTAGCTTGGAAGAAGCTAAAGGCCATTCCATAAATGTGCCCTCAGTGAGAAAGAAACGAGACAGAAAAGGAACATTGGATTAAGACAGGACGTATGCCAGTTACTTCCTCTGTGTTTTCTAATGGGAGCCCTTTTCAGGGGATAGCTGCAAATCTCCTGGGACATCTTAGAGATTTATTTTAGAACTCTCTTGACAAAACACATAATGGTTATAGGTTCCCCAGATGAGAGTAAGTCCATTTCCAAGGTCCCCAGAGCTGCTGAGTTCACCCGTAAGGGGATCGCATACAACAGTCCTCACAGGTGTGTGTGTGTGTTCAAATGACCTGCTCCTGCTATAATGCCAATCACACCACCGAGAAATTAGAATGAAGAAAGGCTTTCAAGGAGGATGTACTGTATTTAGAAGTGCCAGTGAGGGTTGTTTTGTTTTTTGGACTTTGCAAATCTTTTAAATATGGTTCAAAAGTGCCATTTATTTAATGCCTAGAAGCCTATTCTAATTCAGTCAGAATTCTAATTCTTGACTGGGGGTGATTTTCTCTCTTGGGGAACACACACAGGGCAATGCCTGGAGATGTTTTGGGGTGTCACTGGCTTTTCCCCATGCCTGGTGTTAACACTCCCAGGCCTTCCAGCCCCCAACCGACCTTCATACATGTCACTGTATCATACATGTATGAGCTTCTCTCTGCAAAGGCCTCGAGGGACAGTTCCCCTTTTTCTCTACGCGTGGCCCGTAACTCCCAGTCTCCATCCTTTTGTTCGCTTCCTGAAGGCCCGATTCCTGTAACATTTCAGTGGTGTGTCCTGACTTCCAAGGCTGTTTCTAATAGTCTGCAGTTTCTTCCAGGAGCTCTAAAGCCTGGCTCATCCTATTTTCAGAGCAGAAGCCAGTCTCTGTGGGATTTCAACTCAGCAAATGGGCAAAATCCAGGCTTTTATGGGTCCTGGGATGTCTGCCACATACTACCTTTTTCCTGCCATTTCAGACACCTGTGTTTTTAGACATGGGATGTGCAGAGTTGCTGCTTCAGCCACAAGTTTCCACAGTCTCTCTTACTTTGCTGAGCTTGAACCCTGTTGAGCATGCCTGACTCCCTATCTAGAACATTCAGTCTTAAACCCTGATCTCCCTTTGAGGCTTTGCTTTGATTCTTTTTCTTTCCTGCACTAATTTCCTTAGACTCTGACATGCCAGTTCAAGGGCTGGCACTGGCCATACAAAGTTCCTGCCCAGGCACCTGCCTAATAGGCATGGCCCTGAGACCTCTGGAAGGCCTGAGCCACAGCTGGGGATGCTGCCTCGTGGTCTCCGGGCTGCTTACTGGTGTGCCAACTTGGAGATTTGGTGACCAGCATTTTGATAGAACTTGAGCACTCGACTCCAGCATATGGGCAGCAGGCCTAGGGTAGAATCCTGGCTTCTGCCAAGTGGGAGCCAGGTGTGGCCATGGGCAAGTTTTTTTCTGATCCAGTTTCCATTGGTAAAGCTTCTTCAGGAGCAGGTTGTTATGAAGAACCTGGGGGAGGCTGATGGATTCTAGACGAGGGGCCCACAGGCTGTGGGGTTTGAATGGAGAGAGCAGCCACGGATGCACGGTGAGCGACACTCCAAGCTCTGTCCAGATGCTTTTTTTTTTTTAATTTATTTCTTAATTGGAGGAAATTTGCTTTACAGTGTAGTGTGGGTTTCCACCATACAACAATGCAGATCAGCAGTAATTATACATGTATCACCTCCCTCTGGAGCCTCCCTCCCTTCCCCTGTGCCACCCGTCTAGGTCACCGCAGAGCGCCAGGCTGGCCTCCGCGTATCACACGGCAGCTCCTCGCCAGCCGTCTGTCTGACACAGGGGAGTGTGCAAACGGCGATGCTGCTTTCTGCCTCGCCCGCCCTCTCCTTGCCCCTCTGTGTCCACGAGGCCGCTCTCTGTGTCTGCGGCTCCATTCCCTTCCTGCACGTAGGTTCATCCATCAGTGCCACTTTTCTCGATTCTGTATATACGCGGTAACAGTCCTCTTAGGATGTGTTTCTGACACACACAGACACACACACACACTCTGGTTCTCTCTCCATACTCCTGCCCTCAGGCTCCTGGAGCCGCGCCCCGCCCCCATGGGTCAGCACTGTCTTGATTTACTCCTGGCCAGGCAGAGGCCGGGGATGAAAGCCCAGCTCCCTCATCATCTCCCGGGACAGACCGAGGTACACTTTATACGCTGGAGCTGCCCGCAGCATCCCTTCTTGGCTTCCCTGCTCCCGCCCTCAATCCTTTGTCCTCGAGCTCTTCCTTAAGAAACCCCTGGCATCTGAGCCTTCATCTCAGCGGCTGCTTGAGGGGACCTTGTGACAGAAGAGGCTGTCAGGCAGGCCGAGCACAGTGAGGGCTGCTGCTGGGTCCGGGCTTCGGGGCAGCTTACGACCCCAGACGTCCCACCTTACAGACGTCTCGAGCCCGCGCTCCCCTCCTCCGCTCCCGGTCCAGATGTTGACTTGCGTCATTAATTCAGTTAACCATCTGAGTCAACACTGCTCTTCAACACGCATTAGCTGCCCTCCCTCAAGACCTCCCACAGGCATATTGGTCCTCCTGTAGGAGCCCAGCCCCACAGTGTCTCCCTGGATTTCCCCACTCACTTTCTCTCAGGAATTCCCCAATTCGTCTCCCTTTCTCATTCAAGGTCATGCCTCCCCCATCAGCTCTTACACTAAACCGCAGGCCTCCCCTGCAAGACTCCAGGTAGAATCTTTCACGGAACAGCACCCTGCGTTCATTTCAGAACAGTGGTGGTTATAAATAGAAATCTCCCCGCCAGCTAGCCTCCTAGGCTCCTCTGTCCATGAGATTCTCCAGGCAGGAATACTGGAGTAGGTTGCCATTTCCTTCTCCAGGGGACCTTCTCGACCCAGGGATCGAACCCACGTCTCCTGTCTCCAATCTGTATTGGCAGGCGGATTCTTTACCACTGAGCCAGGGAAGCCCACGCCTCCATTTAAGGGACATAAAGTTTACTTATAGAAGAAGTTTTATGTAACAGACTGCTTTGGCCTGTGAGCTTAGTTTATGCTGAAGTAGCATGCGTTTGGGAGAAGGCAGTGGCACCCCACTCCAGTACTCTTGTGTGGAAAATCCCATGGGCAGAGGAGCCTGGTAGGCTGCAGTCCATGGGGTCGCAAAGAGTCAGACACGACTGAGCGACTTCACTTTCACTTTTCAGTTTCATGCATTGGAGAAGGAAATGGCAACCCACTCCAGTGTTCTTGCCTGGAGAATCCCAGGGACGGGGAGCCTGGTGGGCTGCTGTCTATGGGGTCGTACAGAGTCGGACACAACTGAAGTGGCTTAGCTTAGCTTAGCATGCGTTTAGACATACTTTTTTATTTTTTAAACTGTATCGCTCACATCTCAGTGTCTTCGTGTTCTGCTTTCAGAAGGATATGTGGATAACGCCGGTTGTAGGATTTATAGACTCCAACTTTGAGGCCAGACCTAACCCGGATGAAGTTAAGAACGTGTTCCTGGTGCCTCTGGAGTACTTCCTGCGTCCCCGTGTTTACCATCAGAGTCACGTGACACGCTGCGGTCGTCGTGTTATTGTTCACTGCTTTGAGTACACGGACCCTGAAGATGGTGTGACGTACTGCATCCGGGGACTGACTGCAAGATGTGCCGTGTTTATCGCCTTAGTGATTTTGGGGGAAAAACCCTCCTTTGAGGTTGATTTTAATCTCAGCGATTTGATTCCACCCTCTGAAGAGTCCTTCCTGAAGCCTCAGAAACATGCTCTGAGCAAGTTATGATTTATGAGACCAACACCCAAATGACTCTCTGAGCAGTGTTCTTGTGGGCTTAGCCACGGAACAGTGATTCGACCAGCTGTTGGAATTTGACAGGTGTGAATATTTTTACTGCAACTTGAAGGTAAAAAACCTTGCCTTTTCCCCAGTTGTCCTCTACTGTCTGAAAAAGCAAAAGTCTTTAAAAAGTAGAAAAATGTGTTTATACTATTGCATAGTTTCACCCCCAATATGTGTAACAATACTTTTCTTACATGTGTAAGAAAAGTGGTCCGGTGGCTAAGACTCTGAGCTCCCAGAGCAGGGGGCCCGAGTTCAATCCCTGGGCAGAGAACGAGATCCCATATGCTGCAACTAAGACCCAGCACAGACAGATAAAATCAATATTTTAAAAATATTTGTTGAATGTATGACCATGTGGCATTGATCTTATTTGTACGAGGTAACCTCTCTCTCTCTGTTGTTACGTGTCAGAAACTCCTGACCAGCCATCAGAACACACCCTCCTTCTCCTTGGCTATAGAGTTGAAGCTGAGCCCATAGCTCCCCAGGCATTGACTAAGATCCAGTGCAGTTAAATGTAGCTCTGAAATTGAATTTAGGCCAATGGGATGTGAAATCGTTCTTGCTGGTCATCTCCAATTTCAATTTAAGAGATAAACCAAACTCCCTCGATTGCCCTTTCCATGCTTTATCTGCAACCCAGCCTTGACTTTACAATTCCTGCAGGAAAGTCAGAGCTAAAAGATGTAAGACCTTGGATCTCTGAAAGACTGTGGAGCAAAGCAACCTGCCATCCTGGGCTATTCCTTTGGGACGGTTACATGGGAGAAAAAGAAAGCTCTGTCACTGCTGCCACTGTAATTGGGGTCATTTTGTTACAGCAGACCTATAGCCTGAATAATACACCATAACTCTTGAAAATGGTTGGATGGATATTCACCCAAACTTGAGGTGTTGTCAGTAATTAGAATTCAGGATGATCTGACATTTAACATACGGTTCCTGGGACATGCACAAGACGACTTTGGGTGTTGGTGGGGTTTGACAGTCATGATCCAAAATAGCTCAAAGAATATGAGAAGCCGACATTCAGGGCAGATTATCTGCCTTAATATGATAGCAGAAAAACACGCATTTCAAGGACAACCCTCAAATCAGAGGTCAGAGAGACATATATTCTGAATCACACGCCTTGAAATCTATTACTTCGTACAGGGGCATCATCGTATGTCAAATTTTAGAGTTAGCAGAGATTTCTTTCCTTAATTAAGGTGTTAGCCATCCTGGACCAGATTGGGGACCAAGGGGGTCCTGTGTTCTAGCTGAAAATACGGTGCCCACACGCTGAATCCATTTAGTCAGCCATGCCACTGTCCATTGCTGATGAATTCTGATTTTCTGAGAGCTGGAGGAGGAAAACATTCAATCTGCAGCTTTATGCCCGTAAATGTTGAAATGGTGCAAATCTGGCTGCAGCCTCGAAAGCAGATGTTGAGTGAGTTAACCCGTTAACATTCTATAACCAGCCCTGCAGGAAGAGGCCTACATGGTTTCCGAACAATTATAGAGGAATTTGCAAATATGTATTTACAGTCTGGTTGACCTCTGGTAGTGCAGAACTTTCCGAACTGTTTGTTTATACAAACACCACAGACCTGCCTAGTTTCTAAGTGGAGATGACCCAACCTAAGTCCTCACTCTGAGTGACATGCATGGCCACCCAACTGGCTCAGTCAGGAAAGAATCTGCCTGCAAGGCAGGAGACACGCGGGTTCAATCCCTGGGTCAAGAAGATCCCCTGGAGGAGGAAATGGCGACCCACTCCAGTATTCTTGCCGGGATAATCCCACGGACAGAGGAGCCTGGCAGGCTACAGTCCACAGGGTCAAAAAGACCCGGACATGACTGAGTGACTCAACCACCACCAGCACCGCAGTGATGGGGGTATTGCCCACCCCCTTTTTAGTGGTTTATTTCATGACATTTATGTTCAGGGTTCTAGTTAAATATCCTGTTACAATGGCCAGACATTTAGGAAGTTTGACTCAAAGAAACTATTGGCAGAGCACTGATCTCACAAACTCTGCAGAACCACTGAACAAATCAACCTCAAGGAGCGATGTGGATGGACCTAGAGTCGGTCATACAGAGTGAAGCATGTCAGAAAAACAAATACTGTTTATTAAGGTATATATGTAGAATCTAGAAAAATGGTACAGATGAATCTATTTCCAGGCCGGGTTTAGAGACACAGACTTAGAGAAGGGACGTGGGTGGTGGACGGGGAGGGTGGGATGAATTGAGAGGGTGGGACGGGGAGGATTCACATATATACACTACCCTGTGTATAACTGAAGCTCCAGTACTTGGGCCACCTCGTGCGAAGAACTGACTCATTGGAAAGGACCCTGATGCTGGGAAAGATTGAAGGCGGGCGGAGAAGGGGACGACAGAGGATGGGATGGTTGGATGGCATCACCGACTCAATGGACATGAGTTTGAGTATGCCCTGGGAATTGGTGACGGACAGGGAGGCCTGGCGTGCCACAGTCCGTGGGGTCGCAGAGTCGGACACAGCTGAGCAACTGAACAGAGCCGAGCTGATGTGTAAAACAGATAGTGGGATGCTGCTGTACAGCTTAGGGCGTTCAGTTTGGTGCTCTGTGATGACCTAGACGGGTGCAATGGGGTAGTGGTGGGGGGAAAGTCCAACGGGGAGGGGATATATATGTCCATAGAGCTGACTCCTTCGTGTACAGCAGAATTAACACAATATTGTAAAGCAATTATCCTCCAATTAAAAAGTCATCAGGGGCAAACCTCTACCTCGAAAGCAAGAGGAGGTGCATCTTGACTTCTGCATCCTGCCATTCTTATGATGATAACCATCTTCCTGAGTTATTGATACAGACAGAGAAAAGCAACAGAAACTCAGTGCTCCAGCCCCTAATTCTTTAGAGGGGACTCCACTTGGCCCTGTTCGGCTCACCTGGCAGGTTTCCAGGAACCTGTGGACATGTTCAAGGGCAAGGCTCAGAGCTGGGGCCACAGTTGCACGTGTTTCCCAAAGGCCCCTGAGTCAGGTGGGTCTGGGTGGGAGCATTCCTGAAGAAAGTGGGCTGGATGGACACCCCCAAATACTTATTGTCTCCAGTCCCTAAAATCTGTGCATTCTGCCATCCAGGCATCTCAACTCTTTTCTTTGCATCCCTGTGGCCTTGGTAAGCAGGTGGTTAAGTCTGAGTGGGGAGTCAGGATGCCTAGATTTGAATCCCAGCTAAGGCATCCATCCATTCAGTGACCTTTAGCAAGTTACTCATCCTCTACAGTTCTTAGTTTCCTCCTCTCTAATGTGGGAGAAACTCTTTACTTTAGGTCTGTTGATGGGATTAAGAGTTAGTACATGTGGAGGGAGGAGGGAGGAGGGTTCAGGATGGGGAACACGTGTATGCCTGTATGGCAGAACCAATACAATATTGTAAAGTTTAAAAATAAAATTTAAGAAAAATAAAATAAAAATGATAATGTATTACTTAAGAGTGTGAAAAATCAGTAAAGTGTTTCCATTTTAGAAAAATTTGTGTTCTAATGTTATTCAATAAGAATTTTATAATAAAATTATGAATAAAATTCACTTCTACCTAAAAAAAAAAAAAAGAGTTAGTGCATGTGACCTTCTTACTTAAAGCACACCCAAATGCTTAGAATAATGCCTAGGAAATAGTAACAGTGTTACTGTTAGCTGGTAATTATGGTATTATTATAACTAGGACATTATAATGGTAATAATAAGCATTGCTATTTCTCTAGTTCTGAATATCATTTTTCCTACACCAGAAGTTCATGAATTTTCTTGGTTCACAGTGAGTACCCTTGGCATCTCAGTCATTTTTTTCACAGTATATCTAGGCCAAAGGAAAACACCTAATAATTTGGTTTGTTATGTTAGTATATGTGAATGATTTAACAAGTGTTTATGTCCTCCTAACTTGGTAGCCATTTGAAAATATACTAAGTACTAGAAAAATACTATTTTCATTTCAATCCTAAACAACAGTTGCTTAACTGTGAACACCAGTGGGGCACCCGAGTAAACGGCAGACTCAAGTACAGTCACGTGATGGGAAAGAACACACAGAGGGAGGAGGGACTCAGAGAAGCCGTCCCTGAGGAGGCGGTGGCTGAGCCAGGCTGACGGATAAGGAGACGCTACCCAGGTGAATGAGATGATGGTGGTGATGATGGGGACTATTACTTATTGAGCACCTGTTATAAACCTTGAGTTTGAGCAAACTCTGGGAGATGGTGAAAGACAGAGAAGCCTGGCGTGCTGCAGTCCACGGGTCACAAAGAGTCGGTACCATGGAGCGACTGAACAACAATTATAAACCTGGCCCTTCATTTTGATTATTTCATTTAACCCTCCACCGAATCTCTGCAGTGAGTAGTAGTAGTATTCCCATTTTTAGACATGAAAATTTGAGAATCAGAGAAGTTAAATATTAGCCCATGGTCACAGAGCCAACATCCGAATACACATGTATGAATTTCACAGCTCATATTCTGCTATACTCACTTACTCAACATAAGGCTCACTTTCTAGGGACAGAGGCAAGAATAGAAGGGTTATGTTAACCTTTCCCTTGAATCACTACATGGGAAAGGGAGAGCAAAGCTGAAAACATTGGGACAGAGCAGAGTTTATTTTCCCCTTTGTCATGTCCTCCAGTTTATTCAGCTGCTGCAGCACACATTGAAATGAATGATTAGCTATGATGATTTTAATTAAAGTGGAGCATACCAATTAATAAATGAGAGTGCTGGCATCCTTGCTCGTACGACAAGTCCTTTCACGGTGCCAGCTTTCCGGGTAAGGAACTGAGATGGCGCAACATTCCTCCACCCTTCAGATGAGACGATTAAACGTAATTTCTTTTTCTTGTTGCCAGCTGGTTTCCTATCTGAGACTAGCACGGAGTTTTGATACAACTGCTGGAGTGATCAGCCCCTAGGGTCCCTCCTGGGGTCTGTGTCTAGACTCCATTCAGAAATCTTTGTTTCTGGTGCACCGTGCAGCACGTGGAAATTCCCCAACCAGGGACCTGGGGTCGGACCTATGCCCCCTGCAGTGGGAGTGAGGAGTCTTAACCACTGGACCGCCATGGAAGTCCTCCATTCAGAAATCTTGACTGCCCCCTCATCACCACTTGGACAGCTCTGTCTGCCATTCCATTGTTGCACACCCCTCAGACTTAAGACTCAAATCCTCTATGCCCACTCCTCCAACCAGCCCTATTTACGTAGCACAGACACTGCTTCATCACACCCCTTTGCATACCCTTCTCTCTCTCTCTCTCTCTCTCTCTCGCTCTCTCTAGGCTTCCCAGGTGACACAATGGTAAAGAATTGTCTGCCAATACAGGAGACACAAGAGATGTGGATTCTATCCCTAGATCAGGAGGATCCTCTGGAGAAGGAAATGGCAACAACTCTAGCATTCTTGCCTGGAAAATTCCATGGACAGAGGAGCCTGGAGGGCTACAGTCCATGGGGCCATAAAGAGTTGGACATGACTGAGCGACTGAGCACACATATATATAACAGATCCACAGACCATGCAACCCCTCAGTCTGACTTCCCCTGGCCTCTGGTGAATGGACCAGGGATCCATGGTCAACCCAAAGGTAGCATCTAATTTGATAGCCAAGAATCCATGACTTTGTAGAAGAAAACAGCAACTCACTGTAGTAGTCTTGCCTGGGAAATCCCATGGACAGAGGAGCCTGGCGGACTATAGTCCATGCTGTTGCAAAGAATTGGCTATCACCAAGAATGCATGAAATCTGTGACTCATGTGGTCTATTTAAACAGATGACCTAGATAGGAATTAAAAAGCAGAGATATCACTTTGCCAACAAAGTCGTACAGATGTAAGAGTTGTACCAAAAAAGAAGGCTGAACACAAAGAATTGATGCTTTTAAATTGTGGTACTGGAGAAGACTCTTGAGAGTCCCTTGCATATCAAGGAGATCAAACCAGACAATTCTGAAGGAAATCAACCCTGAATATTCACTGGAAGGACCGATGCTGAAGCTGAAAGCTCCAATACTTTGGCCACCTGATGCAAAGAGCCAACCAATTAGAAAAGACCCTGATGCTGAGAAAGATGGAGGGCAGGAGGAGAAGGGGATGACAGAGGATGAGATGGTTGGATGGCATCACTGACTCAATGGACATGAGTTTGAGCAAACTCCAGGAGATTGTGGAGGACAGAGGAGCCTGGTGTGCTGCAGTCCTTGGGAGTTGGACAGGACTTAACAACTGAACAATAACAACTTAAGTAGCTGAGCTAAGTGCATTACATTTTCCAAAGAATTTGAACCATGACAGAAGATGATAGATGTTCAGGACCTATTTTGGCCCACATGCATGCTGAGGAGTAAGCCCAGGAAGTTAGAGTTTAAAGGTTAGATGGCCAGAACTTTTTTTAAAATAGTTTCTGAGTTTTAAAAATGAATTAATTTATTTTAATTGGAGGCTAATTACAATATTGGTGGCTTTTGCCCTACAAGTGGTGGCTTTTGCCATACATTGACATGAATCAGCCACAGGTGCACATGTGTCCCCCATCCTGAACCCCCCTCCCACCTCCCTCCACATCCCATCCCTCAGGTTGTCCCAGAGCACCGGCTTTGAGTGCCCTGTTTCATGCATCTAACTTGGACTGGTCATCTATTTCTCATATGGTAATATACATGTCCCAGTGCTATTTTCTCAAATCATCCCACCCTCGCCTTCTCCCACTGAGTCCAAAAGTCTGTTCTTTATATCTGTGTCTCTTTTGCTGTCTCGCATATAGGGTCATCATTACCATCTTTCTAAATTCCATATATATGCATTAATATACTATATTGGTGTTTTTCTTTCTGACTTACTTCACTCTGTATAATAGGCTCCAGTTTCATCCACCTCATTAGAACTGATTCAAATGTGTTCTTTTTAATGGCTGAGTAATACTCCATTGTGTACATGTACCACAGCTTTCTTATTCATTCATCTGCAGATGGACATCTAGGTTGCTTCCATGTCTAACTATTGTGAACAGTGCTGCGATGAACATTGGGGTACACGTGTCTCTTTCAATTCTGGTTTCCTCAGTGTGTATGCCCAGCAGTGGGATTGCTGGGTCGTATGGCAGTTTTATTCCCAGTTTTTTAAGGAATCTCCACACTGTTCTCTATAGTGGCTGTACTAGTTTGCATTCCCACCAACAGTGTAAGAGGGTTCCCTTTTCTCCGCACCCTCTCCAGCATTTATTGTCTATAGACTTTTGGATTGCGCCATTCTGACTGGTGTGAGATGGTACCTCATTGTGGTTTTGATTTGCATTTCTCTGATAATGAGTGATGTTGAGCATCTTTTCATGTGTTTGTTAGAGATGGCCAGTATGTGGTGGACATGTTTTTGATGTAGGCAGTAGTTTTCATGTCAGAGATTCCACTAGGAATGACTGGAAGAAGAAATATTTCCTGAAGCAATTTAAAGATCCTTTTAAAGGTCTCATATTCAAGTTCATAAATTTTCATTGTATAGATGTAGCCTTGGTTTGATATTCCCTTGACTGTAGTTTTCCTCATTTTGCATTTTATATCTTTGAGCTTTTATCCCTTATTTCATCATGATTGTCAATGGTACCCCTGTTTCAACTTCTTCTCTTTTTGACTTATTTTGTACAGGAAACTTGAAGTTTCTCTTCTGATTGTTTTGTTCTACCTTCTTAATTCATTTGCATTTCTTTTTTAGTTTATGAACAGATTCTGCTCTGGGCTCATTTCATCTCCTTCCACCATCCTAGGTTTTTCTTCTAAATCTGCTACATCCCATAGAGCTCATAAAAGCGTTATGGGAAATCACCTACATTTTTTTTCTGACTATAAATCCATATGGCTTAACATCAGACCAGGTGATAAACTGAAGATTTGCTAGAACTCCTAACCTGTTGTGAACAAATACTGATTTTAGCCCTCTGTACTGAATTGAATGCATGCATGCTCAGTTGCTAAGTCATGGCCGATTGTTTGCGGCCCCATGGACTATAGCCCACCAAATCCTCTCCTGGATTTTCCAGGCAAGAATACTGGAGTGGGCTGCCATTTCCTACTCCAGGGGATCTTTATGACCCAGGGATCAAACCCATACCTATTGCATTGTCAGACATGTTCTTTTACCACTGAGCCACTTGGGAAGACCCAAGAAGACATCCAAGTCCTACCCACCAGTACCTGGGAAGGTGACTTTAACTGGAAATAGAGTCTTGGCAGATGTAATTAAGTTAAGGATCTTAAAAGGAGACCATCCCGAACTTAAGATGGACTCTAAGTGCAATGACTTGTGTCCTTATAAATGAAAGGAGAAGGTTGAAGATGGAGCCTGAGTGATGCTACCACATGCCAAGGAACACCAGTAGCCAGGAGAAGTTGGAGAGACCAGAAAGGATCTCCTTTCCTAGAGCCTTCAGGGGAAGCATGGCCCTGACTGTACCTTGATTTTGAACTTCTGGCCTCCAGAGCTGTGACAGAAGGTATTTCTGTTGTTTAAAGCCACCAAGTTCATGGTCATCATTATACCAGCCCTAGAAAGCTAAAACCTGCAGCTTCTATAACCACCTCCTAGGTTAGGGCTAGCTCTCCACTCTGTCTCAGGAGTAAGGTGGAAACAGTCCCCTGTTGACTGCTCTGGATTGGCACCCAACCCAAACTCAGTTAATCAGATTTGTCCCCTCAGTAATTCCCTTGAGATTAGGACCAGGCAGAGTCTGTGTGCCTGTTCCCTGGAGAGCACCCTTCCGTGTTCTCATGAACTAGCTCAGTTGCTAGACCGGAGATGCCGTGAAGGCAGGGGCTGTAGTTTGTTGGCCTTCCCTGGGTCTGGCAGTGCCTGGCATGCAACATTTCCCAATGTTTTGTATCTCAGCAGCTCAACTCAGAAATCTAAGTTGCCTTTTTTTTTTTTGGCTGTTTGGGGTCTTAGTTGCAGCATGTGGGCTCTAGCTCCCTGACCAGGGATTGAACCTGGGCCCCTTACATTGTGAGCACAGAGTTCCAGCCACTGGACCACCAGGGAAGTTCCCTAAGTTGCCTTTGACTCTCACCCTTACCCCCTCCAACAGACACAGTCTGGGTCCCACCCATATATCCCTTGGGTCCTACAATTGTCGTGAGCTCCAGACCACTTCTAAGAGCCAATTCTAACATCTCTGTTCCTGAGGACTTTTTCTAAACCCACAGCAGGTGGCCAGGAAGTGCCAGAAAATAAGGGCCTTCATCAGTTCAGTTCAGTTCAGTCGCTCAGACGTGTCTGACTCTTTGCGACCCCATGAATCGCAGCACCCCAGGCCTCCCTGTCCATCACCAACTCCCAGAGTTCACTCAGACTCACATCCATCAAGTCAGTGATGCCATCCAGCCATCTCATCCTCTGTCGTCCCCTTCTCCTCCTGCCCCCAATCCCTCCCAGCATCAGACTCTTTTCCAATGAGTCAATTCTTCACATGATGTGGCCAAAGTATTGGGAGTTTCAGCTTTAGCATCAGTCCTTCAAATGAACTCCCAGGACTGATCTCCTTGAGAATGGACTGGTTGGATCTCCTTGCAGTCCAAGGGACTTTCAAGAGTCTTCTCCAACACCAGAGTTCAAAAGCATCAATTCTTCGGCGCTCAGCTTTCTTCATAGTCCAACTCTCACATCCATACATGACCTCTGGAAAAACCATAGCCTTGACCAGACGGACCTTTGTTGGCAAAGTAATGTCTCTGCTTTTTAATATGCTGTCTAGGTTGGTCATAACATTTTTTCTAGGGAGCAAGTCTTTTAAGTTCATGGCTGCAATCACCATCTGCAGTGATTTTGGAGCCCCCAAAAATAAAGTCTGATACTGTTTCCCCATCTATTTCCCATGAAGTGATGGGTTAGGGTTAGGCCTTCAACAATGACTGGTAGAATTTGGTGTATCAATAGCCCAGCTTTGGACTTCCCTGGTAGTCCAGTGGTTAAGAATTTGCCTGCCTATGCAAGGGACGTGGGTTCGATCTCTGGTCCGGGAAGATCCCACGTGCCGTGGAACAACTAAGCCTAATATCCACTACTATGAAGCCTGAGCTCTGGAGCCAGTGCTCTGCAACAATAGAAGCCCTCGAACCGCAACTAGAGAGTAGGCCTGGATCAGCACAGGTAGAGAAAAGGAAAAGGCCACGTGCAGCAAGGAAGACTTTGTGCAGCTAATAAATAAATACATAGTTTTTTTTTTAAAAAAAGACCTAGAAGAGCTACTGAAAAAAAAAAAAGGCACCAGTTTCTTCACCTCTTGAGCCGGATAATCGTGAAGCATGCTTCTTCCCTGGATCTCAGAATGAACCAAGCCCTACTCCAGTCACTGACTATAATAACTGGCTTCTGTGTGTGCTCGGTTGCTAAGTCGTGTCCGACTCTTGTGACCCCATGGACTGTAGCCCGCCAGGCTCTTCTGTCCATGAGATTTTCTAGGCAAAAATACCAAAGTGGGTTGCCATGCCCTTCTCCAAGGGATCTGCCTGACCCAGGGATCGAACCCCCATTGCCTGCATCTTCTGCACCGCAGGCAGAGTCTTTACCTGCTGAGCCACTAGGAAAGCCCACAGTAACTGGCTTAATACCTCACTTTTTAGTGCTTGCCTTCCTTCCCTGTCTCTCTCCCCCACCCCCATACCAGTGTGCCTTGTATATTCCATTAAGTTGAGTCTTCGTCTCAGAGTTTATTTCTAAGTAAACCCAAACCAAGATCCTCCTATATCTAAACTTCTGCTGAACTCTATTGAATTTACCTTCAGAATATTTGTCGAATCTGGTTCTTCCTATCTCCACTGACATTAGCTTAGTTTAAGCAATCACAGACTTGTGCAAATTATCCATGTGGTAATTAACCATCGCTCCGCCCATTGTCCTCTACAGCCTGTTGTTTATTCAACCTCGAAGTATGATCATGTTTTCCTTGAGATATCCTGATGGCTTTTCGTTGCTTTTTTGAGGAAGAGGAATGGAGCTTGTAAGCCCTGTGTTCTGGTTCCTGTCTGCCTCTCCAGCTGTCTGTTTCATGTGGTGCCTGCCTACTCACCTGCTCACCTGCTCCTACCACACTGGCCTTGCTTCAGCTCATGGACACCACCAGACTCTTGCACATGCTGACCCTTCTATCTGGAATGATTTCCCATTTGCCTTTGCCTATTGTTAACTCCTACTGGTTGTTCAGATCTCAGCTTCTTAGGGAAGCTCCTCTCTGTCCCCTTCCACTGGTTCTGTGTTCTCTTGGTACCATATACCTCTCCTATAACTCCTATCACAGTTACAATATTATAATGCTTTGTCTGATTTTACGATTGATGCTTCTCTCCTCTTCTAGACTTTGAGCTCCATACTGACGGATCATGTCTCAATTGTGGTCCATCATTGTACTCCAAGCACTTCCTGCAATTCTTAGCCAAAAAAAAAAAAGAGAGAGAGAGAGAGATGCTCCATAGATATGTATTCAATGAAAGAATAAAACTGTATAAATATAAAGGCAGCTATTTCTAATCAAATAGCCAATTCAGTAGGCCAAAGAAAAAATCAGTCTCTTCCCAACAGCCAACCTGATAAAAGTTAATGTAAGGTGGCCTAATATCATTGAGAGTCATCTCCTGTTTACTGGATAAAGTATATTAAGTGCCCTACCAAAAGTCAACATGAGTGAATGGCTCCTCTCTTTAACCAGTTTTTGCCTTGTAGTCATTTCCATACCTAGCTGTCCTGATGTACTTTCCTAAGAGCTACCAGAAGATAAGAATTCAATCTCCTCTTCCTTCTATTCCCAATGCTTGGATATATGTGGGGCTCATCTCCTTCAGATCTAGGTAAACTTGACTGGAGTCCCCATGGTAATTCAAGTGCAAAGCTCAGTGGTCTCCCATGATTTGTTCAAACCCTTAGAGGCTCACATTTCTCCAATCATCTCTGGTTCAGTTTCCAGCTTCTGTGAACCTTCTTTCTGCATCCTGTGCCTTGACGTTCTTCCACATCTCCTTTACTGTAGTGTCAACCCATGTCCAGGACAACCACCACTCCTTGTTTTCCCCAATATTGCCTTTTACATAAATCTCCGTGTGACTTTAGTTGGAGATACAGGGGTATCAGCCAGGTAAATGTAAATTGCTGAACTTACATGTGAATATTATGTTTTCTTGTTCTTAAAAGGTCCTGCCCATTTATGTCAAACTGGGTTCCAGGTTGATGTTGTATTTCTCAATACTTTTGTCGTAGCCTTGGTCTTCTCTGTTTGCTGACACCACCAGCAAGATACTTATTTCTTTTGCAGGAAGGCTGAAGCTACCTATTTGATTCTTTGTATCTCATGCCCATTGGGACTCATCTTGCATATTCAATAGGCCGAGCAGTGAATTTTCCCAAATAAAGAATTTATCTATACATGGTACATTAACTCCAGTGACACCTTTTTCTCACTCTACTGGATCTTTCTTTCTTTTTTCAATGAAGTGACAGAGTGAAGTGAGGACAGCCAAGGTTCATGGGCACTGTAGGTTTAAAGAACCTATTTGTGCAAAACCCATTTGATGTGTAAATGCATTGATTGTGTAAGGAGATAGATGAGCCCGAGAAATGGTGATGGGAGTGAATGATAAGATCAGAAGGACTTGGAGTAAGAAGTTGCATTTGAGGCTTGGGCAGAGGGAAGGTAGGAATGAAAATAAAGATGGGCGAGCAAGGCTGGGTTGCAAAGGCTGTAGGTGAGAGTTGGACGTGAGAATTTATATTAAAGGAGTAGTCAGGACGACTTTTAGAAGAGAGGTGGTGAGAACAACCTTGAAACAGAGATCCCAGTGAGTCACCAGCCAGGGGAAGTGGGCATTGACCCTGTCACTGCCCATTCATATTCTGTGTGACCTTGGACACATAAATCAATGTTTCTGAACCTCAGTTTCTTGGTGTAAAGCATATTTGCACTAGCTGGTCTCTAAACAATGTCTACTTCTGAAATCTTGAACTCTGGACCCTCTCCAACTCTATTTGAACCCATACAGGTAATTAAGCAGTTTTGCTGAATGTTTTACAAAGGAAAAATGTGACTGAGGAAAAGAAAAGAATTGCTTTTTTGTCTACTGTTTGAAGTTAGCAGCATGCAGAGAGTTCATTATGTGAAAATACCATTTGGTGAGATTAATTAAAAAATTCTGACCTTCAGAGCAGGGATTTGGGGCAGGAATGTACAAGTCTAGAGCTCTGGACTTGCACCTTATTACGTATATGGTCAAGCGTTAGGAGGGGGACATTTGGAAGCCAATATTCCAAACCCAAGTGCTTGTTGGCTTTATGCAGTTTGTTTGAATTATTGCATGTTTAATAGGATTTAGCTACAGTGCCTCTGCTTAGCAATCTGTTTCCTTGGCAATGCAATCCTCAGAGGGGCAGAGGCCATATGGAAAATAGGGGTTATGTTGTAATTTATTAAGTGAGGTGAAAGGAAGAGAATTTAATTCAATGGCTATCTTTGCATTTCCTCTACACACACAGTAAGGAAGAGGGGCCAGCACATGGTAGGTACTTAACAAATGGAATGCATTCTTTATTATGAGAAAAAAAAATCACCCTGTGCATCATATTATAATAGATGTCCAAACATGCTATTTTTCAGGAAAATTCTTATTGTTACTGTTGTTCATTCGCTAAGTCATGTCCGATTGTGTGACCCCATACACTGCAGCACACCTGGCTCCTTTGTCCTTCACTGTCTCCTGGAGCTTGCTCAAACTCGTGTCCATTGAGTCCGTGATGCCATCCAGCCATCTCATGCTCTGTCACCCCCTTTGCCTCCTTCACTCAATCTTTCCCAGCATCAGGGTCTTTTCCAATGAGTTGGCTCTTCACATCAGGTGGCCAAAGTATTGGAGCTTCAGTTTTAGCATCAGTCCTTCCAGTGAGTATTCAGGGTTGATTTCCTTTAGGATGGACTGGTTTGATCTCCTTGCCATCCAAGGGACTCTCAAGAGTCTTCTCCAGCACTACAATTCAAAATCATCAATTCTTCAGTGCTCAGCCTTCTTTATGGTTCAGCTCTCACATCCATACATGACTACTGGAAAAACTATAGCTTTGATTATACGGAAAACGCTTAGCAGACACAGTCACTATTCTCCATCATTTCATTGGCTCTTTTTATCCCCTATATCCCTCATTTGCATTCCATCAGCAAGTCTTGCTCATTCTTTGTCCAATTCATATCCCAGGTTCATCCAGTTCTCCCACCTCCTCCGTGGCAGGTGGTCCAGCCATCATGACCTCCCACCTGGACCTACAACAGTCTCCTAATTAGTCTGTTTTTGCCCCCTGCACTCCATCCTTCATGCAGCATCTAGAGTGATCATTTGAAAACATGAGTAACATCTTTGTCACTTCTTGGCTTAAGACCTTCTAGTACCTTCCAATGTTGCCTATAATAAATTGCAAACTTCTTTCCTGGTTAACAAAATTAGTACAACCTGGACTCTCCCTACCTCTGACCTTCTCATCCTGGTCTACCTCTCCAGCTTCCTTGGTGAACTAAAACGTATCCGACCTTCCTTGTCTTCCTGAAACATGCCAAGCTCACTCCCACCACAGGGTTTTTGCATCAGCGGTCCTTGTCCCTGGAGTGGTCTTCCCCAGGCTCTCTGCATGACTGGCACAAGTTTATCATCAATTCTCAGTATACTCTTCCTTTCCTGGGAGAGTCTCACCCTGAACCCCTCCCTGTGACACTCCTGTTTTAATTTTCTGCACACCATTTCTGTATCTGGTATTTTGTATATTTATTTACTTGTTTATTTGTTTTTTCCCTCTCTCCTTCTCTGCAGAGCGTAAGCTCTGGCAGTGTGGGGACCTTTTTTTTTTATTATATTTTACTTCCTGCCAGGAACTCAATAAATGTATCTTGCATAGATGAGTGAATTAATTTTGTTGAAAACTAATGGTCAAGTCATGTTGCCACAAAGAAGTAGGTCAGCACAATAATGAAATCAGATCAGTGATTAGGTAAAAAATTTGCCCAAGCACTTCAGTTTTTATTTTTGGTACTATTCAATACGGATAATTTGTTTCACTATAGGACAATTTTGTAATCATTTATATGTCCTTAATGATCTTTTATAAGTTAAATAAGCAGGGTGACAATATACAGCCTTGACATACTCCTTTTCCTAGTTGGAACCAGTCTGTTGTTCCATGTCCAGTTCTAACTGTTGCTTCCTGACCTGCATACAGGTTTCTCAAGAGGCAGATCAGGTGGTCTGGTATTCCCATCTCTTTCAGAATTTTCCACAGTTTATTGTGATCCACACAGTCAAAGGCTTTGGCATAGTCAATAAAGCAGAAATAGATGTTTTTCTGGAACTCTCTTGCTTTTTCAATGATCCAGTGGATGTTGGCAATTTGATCTCTGGTTCCTCTGCCTTTTTGAAAACCAGCTTGAACATCTGGAAGTTCACGGTTCATGTATTCCTGAAGCCTGGCTTGGAGAATTTTGAGCATTACTTTACTAGCATGTGAGATGAGTGCAATTGTGCGGTAGTTATAAGCATTCTTTGGCATTGCTTTTCTTTGGGATTGGAATGAAAACTGACCTTTTCCAGTCCTGTAGCCACTGCTGAGTTTTCCAAATTTGCTGGCATATTGAGTGCAGCACTTTCACAGCATCATCTTTCAGGATTTGAAATAACTCAACTGGAATTCCATCACCTCCACTAGCTTTGTTCATAGTGATGCTTTCTAAGGCCCACTTGACTTCACATTCCAGGATGTCTGGCTCTAGGTGAGTAATCACACCATCGTGATTATCTGGGTCGTGAAGATCTTTTTTGTACAGTTCTTCTGTGTATATTGTCACCCTGCTTATTTACTTCTATGCAGAGTACATCATGAGAAAGCATGATGTACACTGGGCTGGAAGAAGCACAAGCTGGAATCAAGATTGCCGGAAGAAATATCAATAACCTCAGATATGCAGATGACACCACCCTTATGGCAGAAAGTGAAGAGGAACTAAAAAGCCTCTTGATGAAAGTGAAAGAGGTGAGTGAAAAAGTTGGCTTAAAGCTCAACATTCAGAAAACAAAGATCATGGCATCCGGTCCCATCACTTCATGGGAAACAGATGGGGAAACAATGGAAACAGTGTCAGACTTTATTTTGGGGGGCTCCAAAGTCACTGCAGATGGTGATTGCAGCCATGAACTTAAAAGACTTGCTCCCTGGACAAAAAGTCATGACCAACCTAGACAGCGTATTAAAAAGCAGAGACATTACTTTGCCAACAAAGGTCCGTCTAGTCAAGGCTATGGTTTTTCCTGTGGTCATGTATGGATGTGAGAGTTGGACTGTGAAGAAGCTGAGCACCAAAGAATTGATGCTTTTGAACTGTGGTGTTGTAGAAGACTCTTAAGAGTCCCTTGGACTGCAAGGAGATCCAACCAGTCCATTCTAAAGGAGATCAGCCCTGGGTGTTCTTTGGAAGGAATGATGCTAAAGCTGAAACTCCAGTACTTTGGCCACCTCATGCGAAGAGTTGACTCATTGGAAAAGACTCTAATGCTGGGAGGGATTGGGGGCAGGAAGAGAAGGGGAAGACAGAGGATGAAATGGCTAGTATGGCATCACCGACTCGATGGACGTGAGTTTGCGTGAACTCCGGGAGTTGGTGATGGACAGGGAGGCCTGGCGTGCTGCAATTCATGGGGTCGCAAAGAGTCGGACATGACTGAGCGACTGAATTGACTGAACTGAATGATCTTTTATAATTGCTAATGGTTTTTTTTTTTTTTTTTAAATATCTACTTTAATCTAGCTAAGTAGTCCAGCTCTACATTTGTATTAGGGGAAAAAAATGAGGGCAATCTAGACATGCAACAACTTGTGAATTGTTTAAATAAACTATGATAAATTACAGAAAAATGTATGACTCCATTTTTTGTCAAATAATTTTACCCATATATCTCTGTTTAGGAGGACATTTGTCCAAGTGTTTAAAATGGTCTTCTCAGGAAGGGTGGTTGGGCTTATCCTTTAACAGAAAAAATTTTGAAAGGCTGTCAAATGTAAGGACTTGGAATGTTTGTGTGGAGGAGAGAGTTTTTTAATTAAAAAAAAATACCAATCCCTAAGTGGAAAAAAAAAAAAAAGATGTAAAAATTCAAGTTCTGAAACCAAGATTTTCTGCTGGTGAATTCAGCTGGGGTGCTCAGATAACAGTAATCCTTGATACATCTTTGCATGCATTGGCTTAGCTGATGGGCAATGCCACGAGAGAATGGTGATGGCTCTGAGACCACTTCCCTTTTGTTCTCTCTCCTACTCAAGCCCTCACACATCCTACATCATCCCTCTATATCCCAGCAGTGTACTGTAATTACATACCTGCATTACAAATTGGTCGTGTGTAAAACACTCAGAGGCTTCCCTGGTGGCTCAGAGGTAAAGAATCTGCCTCTCAAGCAGGAAACATGGGTTCAACCCCTGGGTCAGGCAGATCACTTGCAGAAGGGAATGCAACCCACTCCAGAATTCTCGCCTGGAAAATCTCACAAAGGAGCCTGGCAGGCTGCCGTCCATGGGGGTCACAGAAGACTTACGAACAAAACAATGACAAAACATTCAGAGAAGTTGAAGCAGTTTTTCTATATGTGGGGCTGTGACTGCTCCCTCTCTTGGGCATCTGTTCTCATCCACTGATTCACAAGGGGTCTGAACCCTGTCCTGGGAAAGCAGATTGAAATGTGCCAGCAATGGGATACAGCTGTGCACATGCATGTCGGAGCTTGATGGAATAGACCAAGTTGCCAGGAGAATCTCAGGGCCCCTAGGAGAAAACCAACCTGTGAGAGAAAGAGTCTAGAATAACAGACTGAGGTTGGACAAAGAACCAGAGGTTTCTTTGGGATTTTTGAAAAGGCAGATCATCACATAAAATGAACAGTGATGTCTGCTAATCCTTCTGCCACCTCAGCAGTACCCATGAGCATGTCTCCATAGAAGGGCTCTGAGGCTCTTGCCACTTACTTGTCTTAAACGATTTTGCTATATCCCTGTTACAAAACTATTCCCTTTGTCTGTTCTCTACATCTCCATCCCTATTCCTGCCCTGGAAATAGGCTCATCTGTACCGTTTTTCTAGATTCCACATATAGGCACTATTACACAATATCTGTTTTGCTCTTTCTAACTTTCTTCACTCTGTACAACAGTCTCTAGGTCCATCCACATCTCTACAAGTGACCCAGTTCTGTCCCTTTTTATGGCTGAGTAATATTCCATTGTATATAGGTAGCTAGTAGGAACCAGAGGATGAGCTGGATGGATGGCATCACCGAGTCAATGGACAGGAAAAGTTTGAGTAAACTCTGGGAGCTGGTGATGAACAGGGAGGCCTCGCGTGCTGCAGTCCATGGGGTCGCAAAGAGTCAGACACAACTGAGCGACTGAACTGAACTGAACTGGGTAAGAACCTGCTATAAAGCACGGGAAGCTCAGCTCCGTGCTCGTGATGACCTAGATGGGTGGGGTGGGGAATGGAAGGGAGGTCCAAGAGGGAGGGGATATGTGTACACATATAGTTGAGTCACTTCATTGTACAACAGAAACTAACACAACATTGTAAAGCAATCACACTCCAATTAAAAAAAAAAAAAAAAAAAAACTAAACTTGTCCACCAAGATTAGGGAAATAAAGTTTGTAATCAGGCAAAATTTCAAAGCCACGTGACAATCATGAGCTTCCTGAACTGAAGATATGGATTTAAATTAGGGCCAGATGTGCGTAATTATTTGAGAAAAAATATATGCATAGTAACTAAAGAAGTCTGAGCCTTCACGTGCAGAAGACACTTGCTTCTCATTCCACAGATTCTTAATATAAAACTAAGCAAGTTCTATCATGGGATCATAGATTTTGAAAACCTTCAATCCTCTGCCCACAATGATCAGGCAACTGTTTTCCCATGGCCTTCTCTTCCATGCACTCCTCCTGGAAGGAGTTGAGTCTGCTGCTGCTGCTGCTAAGTCGCTTCAGTCAGGTCCGACTCTGTTCGACCCCATAGACAGCAGCCCACCAGGCTCCGCCATCCCTGGGATTCTCCAGCCAAGAACACTGGAGTGGGTTCCCATTTCTCAAACAGCACATGAGTCTCGCTTGTCTTTGCAGTGCTTGCATGCTGCTTCTTGTTTAGTTGTCCTTACAATCCTGTGTTGTTTCAAGCTGACTTGAAACTCAACATTGAAAAGACTAAGATCATGGTATCCAGTCCCATCACTTCATGGCAAATAGACGGGGGAAAAGTGGAAGCAGTGACAGATTTTATTTTCCTGGGCTCCAAAATCACTACGGACAGTGACCACAGCCATGAAATTAAAAGATACTTGCTCCTTGGAAAGAAAGTTATGACAAACTAGACAGCATCACTTTGCTGACAAAGGTCCATATAGTCAAAGCTATGGTTTTTCCAGTAGTCATGTACAGATGTGAGAGTTGGACCATAGAGAAGGCTGAGCACCGAAGAACTGATGCCTTCGAATTGTGCTGCTGGAGAAGACACTTGAGAGTCCCTTGGACTGCAAGGAGATCAAACCAGTCAATCCTGAAGGAAGTCAACGATGAGTATTCATTGGAAGGACTGATGGTGATGCTGAAGCTCCAATACTTTGGCCACCTGATGCGAAGAACTGACTCATTTGAAAAGACCCTGATGCTGGGAAAGATTGAAGGCAGGAGGAGAAAAGGGCAACAGAGAATGAGATGGTTGGATGGCATCATCAACTCAATATACATGAGTTTTACCAAATTCTGGGACACAGTGAGGGACAGGGAAGGCTGGTGTGTTGCAATCCATGGGGTTGCAAGGAGTCAGACATGACTCAGGGGCTGAACACACAACAACAATCCTGTCGGCAACACTGGGCCAGTTATCCATGTTGTACCCAGGAGTCAGGATATTTGGTGATGTTCAATGCTTTTCTAAGAACCCATGGCTATTTAAATGAGGATCTCCATGGCAGAAGTGATTCCTGGTTCTCCATCAAATTTCTCGTGAAAGACCAAGGGGAGAGAAATCGTGTTTATCATGGTCGAGCTCTGCAGTGGCTGGACTTGTGATCTGGCCAGCATGAGTTCCTATCACCCTTGGCCATCAGCCAGTACTGAGTGTCCCAGTTACATCTGTCCATATAATTATTTTTGCTTAAGCTAGTCTGAATTGGGGCCCCATGTCTTATAACCAAAGGAACCCTAACATCAAATGCATTAATGACCAACATCTTTGCCTTGCCCCAATTACTTCTTTTGAGGTTCCTGTCACAGATCCCAGTATTGATTTTCCTGTTTGGGCAGCAAATTTTTAGATATTTTAAAGGATATTATGGAAGTAGGGGAAAATACGCTACTGTTCAATCATGTGCCCTGAGAATTCCAGGCAGTGTTAAGTTCAGAAGATCCCTAGGAGTAACATTAAGAAAAAAATGCTAAGTAGATGACAGACTGGAAATTGACTGCCAGAAAATTCTATCCTCTTCTATCTCTACTCGAGGCAATCTGACAAAATTCATTAATTTTGACTTCCAGCTAATAACATATCAGCAGATAAGCTCCCTGATGAACTTTTTCTTTGGAACATAAGGCCATCGATGTTCAGAGGGCATGCGACACTGTGAAATTAATGCTTGTGTTCTGCTGCTGCTGCTAAGTCTGCTGCTAAGTCGCTTCAGTCGTGTCCAACTCTGTGCGACCCCAGAGACGGCAGCGCAGCAGGCTCCCCCGTCCTTGGGATTCTCCAGGCAAGAACACTGGAGTGGGTTGCCATTTCCTTCTCCAATGCATGAAAGTGAAAAGTGAAAGGGAAGTCGCTCAGTCGTGTCCGACTTCTAGCGACCCCATGGACTGCAGCCTACCAGGCTCCTCCATCCATGGGATTTTCCAGGCAAGAGTACTGGAGTGATTGCCATTGCCTTCTCCGTGTGTTCTGCTAGTAGGGCCAAAAAAGTTGTGTTTCTAGGACTAAACTCTTCAGATAAATTCTCTTGGCTGTAAGTACTCAGCCCTCAGGGACAATCAAAAGTAAACAATTAGATTATCTTGATTTGCTCATACTTTGTAGTAAATTGTTCTGTATAAAGTTTCCCTTCTCCAGCTCTCCATTGATTCTTGGCTGTGCTATTATGAGAAATGAACTATGCTGTCTGTTATTTATTTCTCAATTTATTCTCAGTTTCTCTAAGATTTAATCACTAAAAATGAACTCATGAAGGGGCCAACATATTTTTTAAAAGCAATACACAAAACTAGCTTCCCTAGTAGCTCAGAGGGTAAAGCTACTGCCTGCAACGCAGGAGACCTGGGTTCAATCCCTGGGTCAGGAAAATCCCCTAGAGAAGGAAATGGCAACTCACTCCAGTATTCTTGCCTGGAGAATTCCATGGACAGAGAAGCCTGGCGGGCTACAGTCCATGGATTTGCAAATAGTCAGACACGACTGAGTGACTAATATACATACAGTATACAAAACAGTTGGATTATGGGGTTCTGTTGTCCGATTTAAAGCCCAAAGGAAAGAATGCCCCTCTTCCTCTTAGCACTCCTATTAAAACAACTACTCCAAAGAGGATAAAAATGAATGAGACCAGCCCCAGTTTTGGAGAACTGGTAGCTGAAAGGATTAGGTCCATATAATGATGCTCCTAACAGTGATAGCAAAGAATCCTAATTGCTATTACCACTTTTGAAGGCTTACTGGTATTGTTCTAAAGCAGAGAATTATAAACTAGGGCCCAAGGCTTATTTTGGTCAATAAAGGTTTATTAGAACACCAGCCATGCCCATTTATTTACATAAATAATGGCCTGTAGCCACTTTGGCTCTACATTGATAGAGCTGAGTATTGCCACAGACGCTTATGATCTACAAAGCCCCCAAATATTTACTCTCTGACTCTCTATAGAAAAAAAGTGTACTGAACTTGATCTAAATGCTCTTCTAGCATTTTCCTATAAAACCCCCACAAAGACTAGGAGGTAGATTGATGCTATTTCCAGCCCCACTTTACAGATTTACAACAAACCCAGAGAAGATCAACCAGTTCTTCAAGTAAAGCTGGAGCTCCATCCACTTCTATTTGTAAAACATATTTTTTTAGAAATCCACAGTGTGCACGCATGTGTGCCAAGTTGCTTCAGGCGTGTCTGACTCTTTGCGACCCTATGGACTGTAGCCCGCCAGCTCCTCTGTCCATGGGATTCTCCAGGCAAGAAATACTGGTATGGGTTGCCGTCCACAATACTGTCTCCCTGATGCCAACAATACAATTATCCTCCACTAGTGCCCTCTAGAATCTATAAAATCTGCTGCCCAGGCAAGAAAAAGTAGCCTTTGGGATTAAGACACAAGGCCTAGATGGTAGACTAAGGAGGTGGGTGCAGGAGGAATTAGGAAGGCCCTTTTGTACCATGCATTACATAAATATCAGCCAGGAGTAAATGGTGTCACCACAAAGTTAAAACTTCTTTGTTCTGATGTACTCTGTCCTTTCAACTCCGAGCCTCTGATGATCTCGAGTGATTTGGGAAAAATTCAAGAACTTCCATAAGTTTTGTGCCGTAGAACAATACAAAAACAATGGCAAGAAAAGCTTGCGAATACAGGACTTGGCTATTCAGAACTTGTGAGAAACTCATATGTTAGGTCATTCTCTTTCATCTGGGACTATAGAATCAACAGCACATCAAGACCAACCACAGACATCTTGACTGTTTGAAGGAATCAGTCATTTTCGTGATGGCTTGAGAATGATGGAGCTTCACGTAAGTCAGTTCTGATTATCACCACACCTACAGCATTGGTATAACTGTTTTCCTATGTATGGGTGAGGAGACCCACCCAAGCCAGCCACAGGCCTGATGAGGGGTGAAGGACACGGTTTCCCTCTGTGACCCCACGTTGGCTCCTGATACCATTTCTGTTCCATCTGGCTCTGGATCTGCAATTTCTCTTCACGTTTCAACCCTGTTCCCATTTCTTGAGTTTGCTGAATGCCTTTGGCTTCTCTGATCTGACCTCTGGGGACAGCTCTATTTAAGGGCTGGGTGTGGGCCAGCCAGCCACCAAATTTCTCTTCCAATTTCTCCTCCACCCACCAAATGAAAGAGGATGACTTGTATTTTTTCACCCCTTACGCCTGGCCTTGTGCAGGACTCTGCCCACTCAGCACTTGGACTGCCTCTTTACCTAAGAGGATGCCTTGGCCAAAGCTCCGGTTCCATCTCAGCCTGGATCTTGGCGAATCCAGTATCAATCCCTGTAACATGAGCATATTTCCTTGGGGGATTTGAGGCTCTCCATCGCATCGGTGTATTATCCACTATTGAGAAAAAGTCGGGGAGAAAAGTAGGGAAAAACCCTACTCTTTTGGGAGTTAGAGACTTCTGGACCCATCGCCTCTCATCCCTGGTGGGTGTGGCCAAAGTCCTTTAACCCTATAATCCTTCACGCACTCATTTGTCAGAGGAGCATTACCGTGTCTGTTCTGCAAGGTTGTTGGAAGTAACAGAGGCACTGAAAGTGAGCGGCCTCCAAACTCTCCACCAAGAGGGCACTAAGTGATAAAGGCAGGTCTCATGCCCATTTGGGGCCATCTTAGCACAGACTCTCGCCCAACAGCTTCCTATCTCCAGAACTCTGTGCCCACACCTGGCTCTCTAAGACTCTTCATTCTGATCGGTCTGGTTTGTGTTCACCCCCTGCTCTCTAGTCCACTGTTACTCAAAATGTGGTCCCTGGATAAGCACCATGCTCCTCACTCTGGAGCTTGTGAGAAATGTGGAATTTCAGACCCATCCCCAGACTCAGTGAATGAGAGTCTGCACTGTAGCCATTCCCGGCGATTCTCGTACATACCAAAGTTTGAGCAGCCCTGCTCTGGTTCACTCTTCCCCTGTAATTAATTACCATCTGTAATTTCTGTCCCATAATACATGGCAGATGATGGATGAGACTCTTATTGCTGCTGGAACAAGTTATCACAAATTCAGTGGCTTAAAGCAGCACTGATTTAGTCTCTAGAGCTTCTCCAAGTGAGAAGTCAGAAAGCAGTTTCTCCAGGGCTGAAACCAGAGCACTGGCAGGGCCAAGGCCAACAAGGGAGGCTCTGTTCTGTCACCTTTCCTGGCTTCTAGAGCCTCATTCCTCGGCCAGTGGCGTCCTCCTCCACCTCCAGGACCATCAGCCGCACCTTGCTTCAGCTCCATGTGGCCTTGTGTCTCTCTCTCTCCGCTGCCTCTTTATGAGGACCTTTGTTTACATTTGAGACCCAGCCAGACAGTCCAGGATTCTCTGGGTTATAATCTGAAGATCCATCATGTACTCACATATGCAAAGTTCCTTTTGCCATATAAGGTGATATTTGCAGGTTGTGGGGGTTAGGGTGTGGATATTTGGGAGGCCCAGAATGCAGACCACTATGCCTGAGTCTCTAATTTGGCACTTAATAGGTCTTTAGTAATAAAAGTTGGTTAACATTTTTATTCCTTTAGTGAATATCATAATTAATAGACACCCCCATTAGTAGATGGGGGGGCAAAGAAACAGACTATAATTTATTATAACTGAGTATTTACAGACATATCCCTCAGATTCATATGTTTTCAGCAGAACAGGTAATTAACCTTGAAATTTTCACAAAAGAGGTAAATGAGTCCACAGTAAGAAAACTAAATAGAAATTCAGATTCAGCCGGTGATTGAGATGGGGAGAGACATTCTAAGCAGAGGGAACAGCATCTGAACAGGCTTGGAGACATAAAACAACAAGACCTATTCAAGGAGCTCTCAGTGTTAGGGGAACTAGAGTCTAAGTCTGAAACCAGTCGATGAGGATCACATCAGGAAGGGTTTTAAGTGTCTCACCAAGAAAATGGGTGTCCATCCTAGAGAGTGCAAGCAATTGTTAAAGGGTTAAAAATCGGGACTGAGAAGATCAGAGCATCATTGAAGAGTTGCCTTTCTGGCAACAGTGTTGAGACTATTTTGCAAAAGCTCGGCACAATTAAATTAACTTCTCAGTTCATTGCAGGTGTTTCAATATATTTCCACTCATCATCCCTCTCATGCAGCTTCACACTCGAACTGCTGGAGAAAAAGGGACCCAGAAAAACAAGGTGTTTTATTCCAATCAGATGCCACTCTGGTCTGAGCTGGGACACAGCTGTTCAGTGATCATCAACACACCAGCTGCTGTTTCAATCCTTTTTAACCAGGGAGGGGATGCCAGATATGAAATGGCAAAGAGAGCTCTGGGCACAGCATGCCTGGAAGGCTTGACTCCTTCAAGACAAGCCTGGTGTGTCTCAGATTCAGAAGGTTCCTGCAGATCTTAGTCATCTGCCTTTCGAATGGGCATCTCCAGGCAGTTCTGACAGTCAGCAGGATTAAGGAGCATAGCCTCAGCCACCTGAGCTGTCCTCTGGTACTCTGAGGTCAATGGACTATTGGTTCCATGTAGATGGATGGCCCATGGATTTTCCTGGCTTCCCTGGACATGGAGGGGACAAAGAGGCAGCTGGTCACAATGATCATTTGACCACATACTATGTGGGTAGGCTTGCCTTATCTTAACTATGTCTAATCTTTATAACAGAGTTTTTGAGACTACTGAATTTCACCCACAGTAAGAAATCATTTGATGTTGCAGTGCATGGTATACATATATGCGGGGGCTGTCCCATCACAGTGCACACTGAGTGTAGGGCACCAAAGCGTTTTCTGTTCCGTTCTGCTCTACTTTATTTCATTTTTAAAATGTTGGTCATCATGCTCTAAATTGATTTAGTGATCTGCAGTTTAAGACTAAATGGAGAGTCTGGTTGTCCCATCATTCTAGCAAAACAGTCAAGGGTGAAGTGACTTAAGCAACACACCCAAGGCAACATGAACCCCAGTCAGCTGCAAACTCCGCATCCTTCCCTCATGTCGTCCTGCCTCCCAAGTCACAGAGCCTCTGCCACTGGGACGGATGCCCGAGTGCGGCAGAGAAGTGATGATGACAGCCGCAACAATTACTTAAGAAATTATATAGCCAACATCTTTTTTGCTTTTTTAAAGATCTTTTTAATGCGGATCACTTTTGAAGTCTTAATTGAATTTGTTATAATATTGCTTCTGTTTTATGTTTTGGTTTTTTGGCCTCAAGCCCCCCAACCAGGATCAAACCCACACCCCCTGCACTGGAAGCCAGTCTTAACCACTGGACCACCAGGGAAGTCGCTAGCCAAAGTCACTACCCAATACCTTTTAAGCCCCAATGACATGGTCACCACTGCACTAAGTGGAAGGGTTATGTGCTTTCTAATTTAATACTTTGGCCACCTGATCCAAAAAGCCAACTCACTGGAAAAGATCCTGATGCTGGGAAAGATTGAGGGCAAGAGGAGAAGGGGCGACAGAGGATGAGATGGTTGGATGGCATCACTGACTCAATGGGCGTGAGTTTGAGCAAGCTCTTGGAGACTGTGAAGAGCAAAGAGTCAGACACAACTTAGCGACGGAACAACAATTTAAGTGAGGGAGAAATAGCACCAGAGACAACAGGATATAATGCAACATGTGCTGACTCAAACACAGGAAGTTTTGCATTTGCTCAACCCTCATCCCCGACTCTTACTAACCAACTCCAGCCTCAGATCACTCAGCTGTACCCAGGGCTCAGTGACTCGCTTGACGCCAGTGAACATGTGTCCCTCCGATTAGTTACATGAAGGATCAAAAGTGCTAAGTCCCTTTGTAAACTGTGCAAACATTACTTCTTATTTCCCATTTTTGAAAGGCCCATGCTGCAAAGAAGATGGAAAAATGGAAAGCTTTTAGCTTTGTCCTTTCATCAAAGAAGGCAAATAGGAAAATCAGGATGTTCCTAGCTTCAAAAAAGAGGGTCTGATACAACAGATTTTTGCCATAAAAAGAATATTGTTTCTTTCCAATATAGGAAATAGAACTGTCCGGTTACCTGGCTGAAGCGTGCCCTGCAAGGAGGGGCTTGTCCCTTCCAGGGTCACAGGGGATGTCCATGCTGGGCCCTGGACATCCATTCCCATCACTGCTCACCAGGAAAGATAGAATGAATATTAGAAACAAAGCGTTTCCTGGCTGGGAGTTGATTGTCCCTCTATTCATGCGACTTCTACCTGCTCTTAGCTCCCCCAGTGAGCTCTGTGTCTTGCAAACTGGAGGACAGAGGGGCAGAAGACGCGTGTGGCAGGTGGCTGTGAATTGAGAAATATCACAGTCCAGTGCCAGAAGGGAGATCTCTGCAGAATCCTGAAGATTCTTGTGCTCCAGATGGACACAGACCAGAAAGTCTGCCAGCAGGGCCGGGTGAGAGTGGCGTGCAGAGGACACACCAGACACGACCGTGCCCCATGCCGTCCCCTCACTGCCAGGCTTGGCCCCTGAAATGTCCTTCCGCTGCAACGTTGGCTCCACGCAGCCGCCCCGCCCTGCTCCTGGCCGGCCTTCACAGCTGCCTTACCTCCGGTGATCTTTCTATCGTGCTCTCTTTCTCTCTCATTCTCCCCCTTTCTCTCTCTTTTGTTCCATGGCACTTTTCGGGTACTTTAACTCAGTGCAACAGAAACATAGGTGCCAAGGTTTTAACACCCTGCATTCCTTAAGAAATATAATTGTGTAAGAAACAAAATGTGGATTCAAATCTCACTCTTCCTCTTTCCGGCTTTATGAGCAAATCCCTTTACCACCATTGCACAGGGCGCCGATGGGATACAACCTGGGGTCTGGGTTTTAATCCTGATTTGAGCAGTCACAGCACATAGCATGTGGCACATGTGGGCAAGACACCAACTAAGTCTCAGCCTCCACAGCTGGATGTGAAGGCAACGCTAGCCCTGCCAGCCGTGTGGGTGGAGGCTTTCACAGTACGCGCGTGATGATGCCAGCATCATCGGAGGCTTTTTCAGCATCTCAGGGCTCTGAAGATGGTGAGGGTGGAAGGAGAGGAGGTGTGGGAGTCCCTAGCTCTGCCAGGTACGAGCAGTGGCTTATAGCTGCTCTCCCTGTCCGGGGCTGGGGAAAAGGGAAACCCTCATTATTTCCTGTCCATTCCTGGGGGCTCAGTCTCTCTGCCTTACGATGCGCTTTGAGCCTAGTAGGCTCCTGGCTGGTATTTGTGCTGTGCTGCGCTTAGTCGCTCAGTTGTATCTGACTCTTGGCAACACCATGGGCTGTAGCCTGCAGGGCTCCTCTGTCTGAGGGATTCTCCAGGCAAGAACACTGGAGTGGGTTGCCATGCCCTCCTCCAGGGGATCTCCCCAACCCAGGGATCGAACCCAGGTCTCTCACATGGCAGGCGGATTCTTTACCATCTGAGCCACCAGGGAAGCCCAGGCAAACCAAGATCAGGCCAGATCTAGCCTCCTAAGGTAGGTTGCAGGAGGGGAGAAGATGCCACAGGGTTTCAACTAAAGCTGGTTGGGGAATGTTCAGGAGATGGGAGGACGGGGACTGCAAACAGTTTGGCAGGTTGACACTCCCCTCTCATTTCTCTGAATTCATTCATCTATCCATCCACTCATTCATTCATTCACTAGTGAATGAGGTCACGCTTTCCTTCTTTAAACCCAAGGGGAAAAAAATGGGTCTTCAGCATCTCCCTCTGAAATAACAACTTGCCCAGACTTAAAGGCCTTCACTCCAGCAATCCAAAAACCCAGAGTCATGAAGTCAGACTGCTCTCACCAGACAGACTGCAGAGTGACGAGCAGGGTCAAAGCTGACGCGGCGTTTCCTCGCACACAGCGCAGCCGGGCCGCTGGTCCTCTGGTCACACTGGGCAGAGGGCCAGGTGCCTGCCCTCTGCTCTCAGATGTCCCCCCACTTGCTCTGTGCCCATGGGTGAGTAGCTTGACGTCTCTGGGAGGCTGACGGTATGCACCTTCCTTGTATGTAAATACAGTGCTGCTGTGAACAGGGGCCCCACACCCAGCCCAGGCCTTTGCATTCCTGGTCTCATCTCATCTTCTCAACAACCTCGTGTTGCTGGAATTCCAACTAGAGTTGGTCTGAGTCCAGACGCCAGGCTTTTCAGCTCTGAGTGTTTCCTATAAAGCCAGCCAGCTTGTGTACCAGCTCCGTGTTGTTTTGTCCTTGCGGTGTCCCATTTGCAAACTGAAATACACTTATCTTAAAGGGAAAATATATTTCACTGCCATGAAAGGAATACCAATATCACTTGCCGCCAAGAGAAGGTAAAGTCAAAGTGAGAGACAAAACAGTGGTATAAATTCCAGCCAGAGAGCAGTGTTTACCAGGCTGCATCCAGGGCTCATCAGAAAACAGAGGACACCCTCCAGTGGGGACACGAGGAGAGTTACTGGAGAAACTACTAACAAAGATGTGGGCAGGGTTATGGGAAACTAACAAGGGGCTGCAAGAGTTGAGAGCAAGGACCCTCTAGGGTAGCTTTAGTATATTGAGCCAATAGAAGTATAGACTGTCCAGTTAAAACAACAAATAATTTGATGACAAAGGTCTGTATGGTCAAAGCTATGGTTTTCCAGTAATCACGTATGGATGTGAGAGTTGGACTATAAAGAAAGCTGAGTGCCAAAGAATTGATGCTTTGAAATTATGGTGCTGGAGAAGACTCTTGAGAGTCCCTTGGACTGCAAGGAGATCAAACCAGTCAATCTAAAGGAAATCAACTTTGAATACTCATTGAAAGGACTACTGCTGAAGCTGAAGCTCCAATACTTTGCCCACCTGATGCGAAGAGCCGACTCATTGGAAAAGATCCTGATGTTGGGAAAGACTGAGGGCAGGAGGAAAAGGAGATGACAGAGGATGAGATGGTTGGATGGCATCACCGACTCAATGGACATGAATTTGAGCAAACTCTGGAAGATAGTGAAGGACAAGGAAGCCTGGCGTGCTGCAGTCCATGGGGTCACAAAGAGTTGACACTACTTAGCAACTGAACAACAGCAATTTTCAGAAAATAACAAATAATTTTTAATATAACTCCACCTAAGGAAATATTTGGTATCTACTTGCACTGAAATTGTTTGTTGCTCTCTGAAATTCAAATTACCTGGACATCCTGTATTTTTCTGGCAACCCTCCCATTAGGAGGGAAAGAGGAGGAGAAGCAGTTGCTGAAACACACAGGGAGAGTGAGGTCTGCAGAAGGAAGGCTGCCTGGAGAGAGCTGTGGCTTCTGTGCATGACAGACAGGGCAGCAGAGGTGCTGGGGAGCAAGGATCCGGAATGTCTCTCCTCCTCCAGGCTTCCCATCACCTGCTGGCATTTCCTGTTATTAAAACCTAACAATCAAGTAAGCCTGTTATGTCTTCCAGTGGTTTCCATGAAGATCAGCCTCCCAGGGCACAGAGCTTTGGTAGAAAGAAAAGGAGAGTGGACACGCAGGGCAAATAGAAGTTACTAGCACACCTCCAGTTATTTGAGCCCAAAGTCTAATCACTTACTGCTAAAAGATTAGCAAGTGTTAGAAAAGTATCAAATTCTTGCTGGCACCTGACCTTCACTTTCCACTTAACTTGGTCAAAAGGTTTGGGGAAAAATGAGAAAAGGAAAAAAAAAATCCCTTTCTCATGAAAGGCTAGTGTTATTTAATGTCACGGCCATGGACAACCCAAAATGATACTGTGTGTGACCTACGTAAACCTTGGGAAACCTTGCTATAGGTAAGCCACCAATGGGGTGCAGTGAGGGAGGCACCCTCCTCAGATACAAGATTTCAGGTGACGGCAAAGTAATCAAGGGAAAGAATATTCTAATGCATTATCTCTAGACATCACAGTGAACACAAAAATCCACAATAACTGAAACGTCAGTATCTTGGTAAAGACCAGATCCATCCCTGGCTTTGCAAAGCTCAGCCCCGCTTGTCCCACCCTAACCCAGGGCCTGTCGGTGGTGTCTGCACTTGGCGTGTGGGTTAGTCATGGTCCTTATCACATCTAGAGGGTCCTCTTATTCCCAAGGCACACTGGCTTGTGTAGCATTCAAAGACACACACACACACACACACACAAACACACTTTTCAAGTGTGGCCAAAGAAAGGATGTCAGCATTTAAATTTGTATTTAAAATTAAATGCTTCTGGCTTACCAATTGGAATAACCTTAAATAAGTTACTGCCCTGTCCAGATTGTCTGTCTTGGGCCTTTTCCATGAGTAGGGATGGTCTTCTCCTGTGAGCTGTGTTTATCTGAAAACGACTTTCATTTCCGAGCATATGCCTTTCCATGAAATCCCAAGTGAATGCCCAGATGCCTAAAAACACAGATGGAAAAATCTTGGATAGATTATGCAGCCCATCTGTTTGCAGTACTCTTGTCATGGGAATAATTTTATTTTTACATAATTAGAGAAAGTTGGTAAAGTAAATTTACCTGGGATCCTAGGATGTTTTATCAAAAATAACAAAACTTCATCCTCTCTACCCTGCAGAAGCTCTAAGGTGTTAACTGAAGTCACCCAAAGCTACTTCTCAATGGGTCTTGATGAGGAGATTTCCTTTGAGTTTCATCTCCAGGGCAAAGACTGTGGAGAGCCAAGTTACCCTTGAGTGTTCCCTTCAGCATGTTTTTCTCTAGAATATTTGGGATTCTTGTAAGTGCTTTGGTTTTACACTCATGGATCTTTCTTCAAACCATAGCTGAGCTTCAAAATACCTTTTCTTAGTCCCTCTTCCCACATCAAGTGGGATTCTCTTCTGTTCTGTCCTAGAAACTGCACTTCTCAAAAGAGAAAGGGCCAAACGGTGCCTTCTAACTCAGTGTCCCAATCTACTCTGTTTAAGAGCTTAACACCTAATGCAAGCTGTTTCCTTCCCCTTCCCCTCGCTACCTCCTTTCCCTCTTTTAGTCAATGCCCATTCTTTTGTGTGTGTGCGTGTTATTGCAGAGAAAAAGCATTTAAATGAGAAATTAATATCAAAGATACTTTTAAAAAAATCCCATGTATTTGGAAATTGAAGGTCCACTTTTAAATGATAAGTATGTCTAAGGAGGCATAACAAGGAAAATTAGAAAACATCTATAATAGAATAAAAATGAAAAGAGAATTTACCAGAAATTGTTGCATGGGGCAAATTTGTTGCATACCAGAATTTGAAGCTGCTTAACCCAATTAAATACAATGTGGAGTCTTGAGTAAGGTATGAAAACAAATAATGGACACCAGCATAAAATTTTGTGAAATTTAAACAAAATATGTAATTTAGTTAGTAATGTTGTATCACATGTTAATTTCCTGGGTTTTTTTTTTTTTTTTTACATCAGAGCATTTCTTTATATGCTCAGAATTGGATTAGAAGTTTCACGCCTAATTCAAAAAACATTAAAAAAAATCACTAAGATAATAAACTTCCTAAACTTTTAGCAGTAATAGTAGATACCAAAATACATGGAACTGTATCTAAGTTTTGAGTGAATATAGCCAATGTCTCGGAGAAGGCAATGGCACCCCACTCCAGTACTTTTGCCTGGAAAATCCGATGGACGGAGGAGCCTGGTAGGCTGCAGTCCATGGGGTCGCTAGAGTCAGACACGACTGAGCGACTTCACTTTCACTTTTCACTTTCATGCATTGGGGAAGGAAATGGCAACCCACTCCAGTGTTCTTGCCTGGAGAATCCCAAGGACAGGGGAGCCTGGTGGGCTGCTGTCTCTGGGGTCGCACAGAGTCGGACACGACTGAAGCGACTTAGCAGCAGCAGCCAATGTCTATCCTTATCCACAGAGAAAAAATAAGACATAAGCCTTTCCTTCTAGGATGATACATAGTAACAGGTACGGAGTTGAGACTAGCCCTGATGTACTGAGCACTTTGCATTTCTCTATTTTGGGAATGTTAAAACAGCTTTTAACAGTTTGACCACTTTGATAATCTTTTGGAATACTTTCAGTGGACTGTGACCAGCTCACCAAGCTTTTCTTCAGCCTCTCTAATTGTGACATGTTAATTTTAAGACTGACAGGTTTGATCTCCTTGCTGTCAAGTCAGTCTATCTTAAAAGAAATCAACCCTGAGTTCTCATTGGAAGGACTGATGTTGAAGCTGAAACTCCAGTATTTTGGTCATCTGATGCAAACAGACGACTCATTGGAAAAGTCCCTGATGCTGGGAAAGGTTGAAGGCAGAAGGAGAAGAGGGCATCAGAGGATGAGATGGTTGGATGGCATCACTGGTGCAATGAACATGAACTTGGGCAGACTTCGGGAGATGGTGAGGGACAGGGAGGCCTGGTGTGCTGCAGTCCACGGGTTGCAAAGAGTTGGACACGACTGGGCAACCGAATAACAAATTAGAAAAGGAAAAGAAAAACCTGTAGTGCACACTGCTCAGGGGCTCAGTCATGTCCGACTCTGTGCAGCCCCATGGGTTGCAGCCCGCCAGGCTCCTCTGTCCATGGCATTTTCCCAGCAAGAATACTGCAGTAGGTTGCCATTTCCTGTTCCGGGAGACCTTCCCCACCTAGGGATCAAAACAGCATCTCCTGGGTCTCCTGCATTGGCAGGCGGATTCCTTACCACTGAGCCACCTGGGAAGCCCAGGAGGACACTAGTCACACTTTTTTGGCTACCTAGCCTCTGAACTTTCTTCCTATGTCTGGGGTGTACCCCCACCTTGAACCTGGAAGTAGGCAAACCTTGAGTCCCACTCTAGAACCTGAGGATGCAACATGTTTGCTTTGCCAGGTGCCTTCCCAGTGAGGGTGCACGCTCATGGTCCAAGCCACCAATCAGACTCACGCCCAACCTGGGCTCTGAAGCAAGGTAGCGGAGATTTGATTCATGTGGTGGCTGGCTGGAACAGTGTCAGCAAGGTCAAGATTTTAGTGGCAACAGCATGATGGAGTGGCAGTGGTACCCAACATCTGTTGGTGGTAATGCTTACACAAACAAAGTGGTCCCACATTTATCAGAAATGGCCAGAGCAGTGCCCTCACCAGACAGATTCTGTGGCTTGTTGTCAGCTGGGGTCCTGGCTGCTCACCATCCTGCATGGTTCTACAGCCTCCCCAGGGACCTTGTGAGCTTCCCAACACCCTCCAAATAATCCCTTTTCTTTCTATGTTAAATCAGTTTCAAGTTTTATACTTGACTGATACAAAGACAACATAAAATAATGCACTCATGTCCCGTGGAGGCCAGATGACCTCATCGCTGCAGGACTGACTTTTTGTAGCGACTAGAATTTAGAAAAGTTGGAGGGAAACTCTAGTTATTGCAAGATGTAACTGGAGTTTAGAGTCCCTTGGACTGCAAGGAGATCAAACCAGTCAATCCTAAAGGAAATCAGTCCTGAATATTCACTGGAAAGACTGATTCTGAAGCTGAAGCTCCAATACTTTGGCCACCTGATGTGAAGAACTGACTTATTGGAAAAGACCCTGATGCTGGGAAAGATTGAAGGCAGGAGGAGAAGGGGATGACAGAGGATGAGATGGTTGGATGGCATCACCCACTTGATGGACATGAGTCTGAGCAAGCTCCGGGAGTTGGTGATGGACAGGGAAGCCTGGTGTGCTGCAGTCCATGGGGTCACAAAGAGTTGGACTGAGCAACTGAACTGTACTGAATTGGAATTCTGGATTCAGAACAACCTACTGCTTTGGAAGTCAGGATCACATTTGTATTGCAAAGCTCGACTTTAGTTGACCAAACACCACCACCCATCATGCGGAGTTACCGTTATCATTTTGATTTATATTGCTTTTTACTGCTTAAAGATATAATACGTAAGCCTATTTGGCTTTTATGGAGTTGTTTATAAGAGCTGTAGGCATAAGGATATTACAGTTGGCTTGCATTCATGTAAGTGGTAGGATGATAATAATAATTTAAATCAATATGTTACAGCAGCTGCCAGCCCTGCCCACCCTCTGCCCTGGACACTTAGCTCTGCACTCCTAAAGCTGCTGCCAGTGAACACCTGCTGCTCTCTGCCCGAGGGCTTTTGCTCTCGGAGCCTGACTGGTCTGAAAGCAGAGCAAGCCAGCCGTTCTGAAAGTCAGTGCTTCTGAAAGCGGCTCGCAAGAACTTCCCAGTGGACAGATGCCCCAGCTTCCTCAGTGCCCGTTTAGAACAACTCAAAAGCATGTTGTGTGCTGCTTTCTGTAATGCCCCCGTGGGGATGAGTCCCAGGTGTCACTTGATTGAAAATGCACCCATTTTCCTGTTTGTCCTCAGTCCCTAACCCTCCCAACTCCATTACCAGAGTTTCCTGGGTTCTTCCCCCAGACAAACTGCTGGGATCAAATCCTAGGGTCAAGAGTCTGTGTTAGGGGAAAGCATAACCAAGACGCCTGCACAGCAGTCAGCACTGTGCCTTGACCTGCACGTCAAGTGTGTTAGCGACGGGCCGGGGTTCTGTGTATTCACTCTTATGCCTGCCATACAATTAGATTGATTTCCTATAGGAAATAGGCTAAGGAGACAGGAAGTTATTGGAAGAGTGACTGACACCCAGAGAAGGGTCAGAGGGAGCACGTTTGGTGCAGTTCCTCTGTCCCCCAGAACCCCTAACAGGGCAGGGCTGCAGATGACACTATCCATCACAGCGAGGTGGGGGGGGAGTTGGCTTGGCCACTGCTCTTGTATCCTCAAGCTCATATCATCCTTCCAGAAGAACCTACTCTAACAATCTCCATGCATTGCTGTTAAAGAAAATGTTGCAAGCACTTGGCTCCCCTGGTTCCTGAAGTTCAGCACCATCAAAGGTCACAACTTCCTCTCTCAGGACCATGGGAAACAGGGTCAGGGTCCAGGAAGCCCTAAACAATATCCCAGCCTCTACCTCTCCAGGGACGCAGAAAGCCCTTTTTCCCTAGTAATTTATCTCTTTGAGAAACCCTGCAGTGCCTTGTGGGAAGGGATGATGTCACACCAGGCAGACTGCGCAGTGGCTGACTCAGAGTCTGGAGATAGGGTCAGAGATGACTTTAGCATTAATGTGCTGAGTGTATTTTTGGAGACTCCAGCCTTCATTACCTTCATTGACTCTGTCCCATCCCCCATCCGTCACTACTTATCCTGGTCAAAGCATCCAACCCCCGGGCCCAGAACCTCATCCTGCAGCCTGCCTCAATTCCACTGCAAACTTGATTGAATTAAACCCTCAAGATAAAAACAAAGAACCAAAAAACTTTGCTCTTGATAACCAACTGGATAAGCAGGCTCACGCGACGCCAAAACCCCAAATCAATATCCACTGGACTATCTTTATTTGGAAAGGCAGTGGTATATTAAATTAAAGTGTGTCCTTTGATTTTTTTTCCTTCAATAAAATATGAGCGATCTCTACAACAAAATTGCCCAGGATGATTTAGCAGCCTTCTAAAATCAGCTTCCAATTTACTCAAGTGTCTGGACTGAGACCTGCAGGAAACGGGCTTCTGAACTCATCAAAAGGACAAACAGTATCCCAGGCTGGGAACAGTCTCCCAGTGTGTGTCATTTCGGGAGCTATCATTTCTGATCAATGTCGTCTCTGCAGAGAGAGCCCGTGTGCCAGGCCACTGCCAACATTGATGACTGATGTGACCTCGGTCCCCTGGGCTGGAAGGTCCCTTGAGCATCAATTAGTCCAAGTATCTTCTTTTACCAACAGGAACAAGGACATTTCCAAAGTCACACAGGCAGCAAGTCAAAACCATGGGCTGCCTCGCTTGCGGGGTCTAAGGAGTCATGATTTAGAGCAAGCTTTATCAACTTTCGCATGATTGACCATGGGTGGGGCTGAATAATCCTTTATTTGGGGGGCAGTTCTGTGCCTTGTAGGATGTTTAGCAGCATACTCACCCTCTGCCCCTTAGACATCTCTAGCACCGTTCATGACAACCAACAACGTCTCTAGACATTGTCAAGTTGTTCCCGAGGGGGCCAAAATCACCCCTGGCTAAGAACTCAGAGCTTAGGGCAAAAACTACAAATTGGTGCTGCTGGGCTAAATCCGGTTCACAGGTATGCTTTGTTCATTCTATGTGATATTTGTCAGGATTTTAAAAATTGGGGCAATTTCACATAAAAACCCAGACTTCTGGCTTCTTTTGAACATTTAGAAGACCTGCCAACATGGAGCACACCCCCTCACATGGCAATACGAGACTGAAGTTGAGCTGATGGCCTTTAGAATGACCACCTGTATCCCTCTTTGCCGCAGTCCCCACCGCTCCCTATTGTTTCCCTCATCAGACCCACTGTATCAGTTTTGTAATCTTTCTGGACCTCAGCTTAGTGTTTTAAGTCTTTTCCCTCAAGTACGGCTCTCAGCTCATTGAGGGCAGATCCTGCTGTTTTCTGCTATCCCTGAACAGACACTCAAAAATAGTTATCCATTGATTTGTCTAGGGCATCTTTTCCCAAAAGACATCTGGCAGAATGCTAGTCTTCAAGGTAAAAAGGCTGGAAGTCAAGAAAATGGGGTGAAGCTGCATTCTGTATTTCCATTTAAAGAGACCCTAAAAGGCCCTGTACTGAAGAAAGCTGCTGAACTGAACTTGACCTAGAGTGACTCAAGACACTTTGGTCATCACAGAACTCTCTTTTACCCTGGCACCAACCGGTATCCCAAGAAACTACAGTTCTATAGAATACAGTTCAAAGTATGACAAAGCCTGTATTGGAACTTTATGAATTAAACACAGTCACTGAAATACTAAGTGCTGTGACAAAGGCAGACGAGCCCAGTCCATGGGATCTCGAAGAGTCGGACACGACTTAGTGAGTGAATAACAGCAAACGACAAAGGCAGCTACAAAGCACTAACGTATAAAGAGTAATTTTTCTAAGCACAGACATTAAATATGTAGGATAGGTGTGATTACTATCCATACCTTACAGAATAGACAATAAAGCAACAGAAAAGGAGTTAGCCCATGGTTACCCAGCTGGGAAGAGCTCACGCTAGGAGTGGGATACAGCCCACCCAGCCGCACAGCCTAAGCACTTATTCTCCATCTACACTGTCCCGCCTCCCAGAACATCATCCCATGCTGTTTGTGTGTCTGCTTCCCTCTCAGGATAAGTACCAGGCCTCACTCGTGAAGGAAGCAGAGAGGAAATTATTATCCATTGATCAAGTGCTTCAGATAATGCTGGGAAGAATTTGACATAGAATGGCATGCGGTTCTTCACATCGTGCCTGAAAATTAGGTCTTCTGACTCTCATCCGATTTGGGCAATTCTCTCAACCTCTTGGAGCCTAGAAGCCAAATAGTTACGGAAAACTGGGATATGAACAAGTCCTGGAAATAAGGTATGTGTTCCTTCCACTTTGCTTATTGTATAGTAAGAATATAGGAGCTGGATAGATGATGGGTGGGTGGATGGATAAATGGATGGGTGATGGATGGATGATGGGTAATTGATGGATAGATGGATGGATGTACATGTGAACGATGGATGGCCGACGGAAGGCTGGCTGGGTGATGAATGGATGTGATTTCTTGCCCACTTACTCTGTGTGAGGCACCCTACTAAATTTTGTGGAGAGGTATTCTAAAAGGAACAGGCTAGGATGCTTGCTCCTAGAGAGCTTTCCCTATTTCCTGGGGCTTGATCCTTTAACCTCGGAAGAGAAAAGGCAAACTGTGCCCTTCTCACATTGCGTACTTTCAGTTTACATGGAGATCCTGCAGTTTCACGCAGTCATTGCTCTGAGAAAGCTCCAACCAACTGGATATGGGCCAATCCAGCAACAATGGAAACAAACTCTCAGGAAAAACAGCTCCTAGCCCAAACCAGAGATGTTAGGGAAACAGAGACTGAGTTAGCTGGAGGGTGATTTCATTCCTGATTTGTAGCGTCAGCTTGGAAGCAGAGAAATGGTGAGGCTGGAGCAGGGGAGGGAATACTCCCTCTTCTGCATTTCTCTTGGACTCCATCTGAGGAGTAAATGCTTTGTTTACTTCTGAACCTAAATTTTACATCCCCATCCCATTACCATTATTCACAATGATCTATAGCAAAGTACTTCAGGGAAAACACAGCTCTCTGCAGCACTTGAAAGAAGCAGACAGCATCATTTTGGTGATGATACATGCAAGAAATCATAAAGTCTCACACTAGGGGGAAAGCCCTCGATAAAATTCAGGGGGAGGGGTAAAAGAAACCACTCACAAATGTTTTAGGGTGAACAAGGCTTCAGAAACATAAGCTACTTGATTGAGATTCCTGACTCATGATGGATAGTATACTCAGTCCCGTGCAGCGTATTGTTCTCCTCACTTAGCTGATTGTGTTTACCAAATAATACTAACAATCGATAAGATCTTGTCTCCGTGGATAGCAGCGACTTATGGATAAATGAGTAAGAGCAGGTGAAACACTACTAATTGTATTCATACGTGATTGGGCTCACAAAGAGCTAAAATGCTCTCAGGAGCAGCATCTTTTGGTTACGGGAAGAGAATTGAGTGTTCTATTAACTTTCATTATAAAATTACAGACAAGTCCTTTTGAAGAGAAACATCCAAGAGGATGAAAACCTCTCTAAAAGGAGTTGTTAGGAGAGCAAGATTGAGTCACAGAATTGAGATCCTTGGACAATGTTGCCCTTTCAGAAGTTATGAGCATTAACCTGTATTCTTATCATTCATTTCTTGAAGGCCTCTCAGTGGCCTCTCTATATACCCCTGCTATACCTCCCAATAGAATCTCTCCTCTTCCCTATCAATGATAGAACTTTGACTGTTACCTCCGGTGTTGTCACTTAATTAAGAAAAAAGCCTGCATCTCCCAGTTTCCTTTGCGGCAGGATATGGCCATGTGACTAGGCTCTGGTTAATAAGAGGTAAGGCTTCCCTGGTAGCTCAGCTGGTAAAGAATCTGCCTGCAATGCAAGAGACCCTGGTTCAATTTCTGGGTCTGGAAAATCCCCCGGAGAAGGGATAGGCTACCCACTCAAGTATTCTTGGTCTTCCTTGGTGGCTCAGATGGTAAAGAATCTGCCTGCAATGTGGGAGATCTGGGTTTGATCCCTGGGTTGAGAAGATCCCCTGGAGAAGGGAATGGCTACCCACTCCAGTTTTCTGGCCTGGAGAATTCCATGGACAGAGGAACCTGGCGGGCTACAGCCCATGGGGTCGCAAAGAGTTGGACACGACTGAAAGACTTTTACTTTCAGATGTATTTTGGCTGTCTCCTCATTCTTTAAAAAGAAGCATGTGGATCTTTCTCCCTCCTCCCACATGTCTTGCTCTCACTACCTGGAACATGGATGTGAGGGGTGTATTTTGAACCATGAGAATGAGGGTCAGTCCCTCATCTGGGTGAAGTACAGAACTGGAAGGAACATTGATCCTTTGAGGAGACTCCACACCATCCTTATGTGTATTCTGTCTTCTTTAAGCCACTTTTTATCTTGAGGCTTTTGTTATTCGTAGCTGAATATTACAGCCTTCCCTGACCTTCCAGAGAGAACATTCTATTTCTTCTTTACAGTGCTTATACTAGTAAATGATTAATTATCTGTGTGATTTTTTGGGGGGGAGTCATAGCAATAGGAGAGATTGCTTTGTTCCACGTATACCCTCTTAGAACGCACCGCTGCCACGAACAGTGATCCAATGGGTTTAAACCAAAACACCTGCAACTCTTTCAGAATAGCTTGGTTAGCTACCAGTTCCAAAACATTCATGTACAGGGCAGACCAGAAAAGGATAGATGCTTAGCACCCCGGAGAAACAGCCCTTGGCCAAGGACTGACAGGAGTTGGTAGTCCATTTACCTTACCTCTCGACTGTGACGCCTTTGAGGTGTGTTCTATAGTGTCATGCAGAGTTCTCCAGCACGATTTAACCTGAGTCAATGACAGAGGTAACCTGCCAGATGGTGTACCTTGCACTAACTTCTTTCCATTCCCTATATCAATTCCATAGACCCCTATTTCCCAGCATCATCACTCAAATAAGCCATTTACACTCAAATCTTTAAATTATAAAAGGTTTGCTTCTGGGGAACTCAAGCTAGACCAATATATGTCACCTCTATTTGTTCCACTGGTGCTGAGAATGCGTGCATGCTAAGTAGCTTCAGTCATGTCTGACTCTTTGCGACCATATGGACTGGAGCCTGCCAGGCTTCTCTGTCCATGCAATTCTCCAGGCAAGAATACTGGAGTGGGTTGCCATTTCCTCCTCCAGGGGATCTTCTCGACCCAGGGATCAAACCTGGCTCTCCTGAGTCTTCTGCATTGCAGGTGCGTTCTTTACCACTAGCACCACCTGGGAATCCCAGTACTGAGAATATGTTTGTCTTATTCCCCATTCTATCTCCAGTACTTAGTAATAGTACAAGGTCAGCACTCAAAAAGTGATGAATATCAGTTCACATTTTCCCTCTGACATGTCTAGAGTTAACCCTCTATGACTAATTCTATGAGATATAAATAGGAAGTTTATTCTGCCTCTTTCAGGATGGGCTGCACACTTATTCAGTACTTCTCTGAAGATAATGCTGTACTTGTGGCAATCATGCTTCATTGACTTTTAAATTACATCAATACAAACTATAAGAAATTATAGCATACATCCTTTAATATGAGCTCTTGGATATTACTAAGATCTTTCAATGGCCATCAACCATTAACTGTTCTTCATTACTGACCTTATGAATTTGTCTTCTTCCTCAATCTCTTCTATGGCATTTTTGAAACCCATAACAGCTTATAAAATCATAAATATTATGCAGGGTGGTTAAGCATCCACACTTTAGAGTCAAATGCCTTGCACTTCAAATCCCAGCTCTGCCAGACTAAGTAGGTGACCTTGGAGAAGTTACTCAGTTTCTATTAAATTTTTTCCTGGGTAAAATGAGGATAATCGTTTCTGTCTGTGGGTCGAGACTATCCCTGAAGTAGGGAATACTGGAACCCACTCCAGTATTCTTGCCTGGAAAATTCCGTGGGCAGAGGAGTCTGGCAGGCTACAGCCTATGGGGCCACAAAAAGTCAGACATGACTGAGCAACTGAGTACACACACACATACACACCGTACCTAGGGCACAGGATTATTTTTTAGATTAAACAATGTATTATAATAAATGACTCTAATTGTATTGAGGACAATACAATAGAAGAAATCTTATTAAAGGATACATTTGAAGACATTGACTATTCACCCCAGGTAATGTATTGCTCTGGAAGATAGATACTTTTCAAGTATTTTAGAAAACCATTCAGAAATCGTACTAAGATTGTTTCCCATATATTATTGCCCAAAGATCTCACTTCTTTTGTGTGGCACTCCCCTAAGATGGCTTATATTGTGAGGGGTTCCTATTTAGACCCCCTACACCCCTCCCAAGGTACACACCCCTGTTCCTACCTCATATACAAGTTAATAGAGAATGAGGTGGATGAAACTGGAGCCTATTATACAGAGTGAAGTAAGCCAGAAGGAAAAACATAAATACAGTATTCTAACGCATATATATGGAATTTAGAAAGATGGTAACAATAACCCTGTGTACGAGACAGCAAAAGAGACACTGATGTATAGAACAGTCTTATGGACTCTGTGGGAGAGGGAGAGGGTGGGAAGATTTGGGAGAATGACATTGTAACATGTAAAATATCATGTAAGAAACGAGTTGCCAGTCCAGGTTCGATGCACGATACTGGATGCTTGGGGCTAGTGCACTGGGACGACCCAGAGGGATGGTATGGGGAGGGAGGAGGGAGGAGGGTTCAGGATGGGGAATACATGTATACCTGTGGTGGATTCATTTTGATATTTGGCAAAACTAATACAATTATGTAAAGTTTAAAAAAATAAAATTAAAAAAAAAAAAAATAGAGCTGAGTTGTAATACTGCATTTCACCAGCAGTGGCCGCTGTGGTGACATTGCCCTACAAAATAAGGTATTTCGCAACCGAAGTTCTAAAGCCAGTGCCCAAGGAATCAATTTTATAAATTGAAAGCAGATTTATTGTGTTTATTTGGACAGATGCCTTGCCGCATAGCTTTTGGCACATTCCACCAAAGAGGAGAAGATTTGAGAGTACTTAACCATCCAGGTTAAGCACAGGACTCAGAAGAAGGTATTCCTCCAACAGCAGTAGACTGTGGTGTGTTTCCTCTTAGCTGTTGTGACAATCAGCTGCAAACCAATTATAATCTGGTGTTTATAAACAGCCAGAAGATTCCCTTGGAGGGAGTAATTATATTCCTTTTAACATATTATAAGGCAAACACTTCTCTTAAACATGCTGTGTACTGAGTGCAAAGTAGATTAACTTTCTATTCTTAATGAAAGCCCTCAGAATCAAGGCAAGGGGTCCTAATGGGACAGAAATATTAGGAGGCCAACAAAGGGCCAGAGAACATAAAATGCCGTGGAGTATTATCCATCCAAACAAGCATGCATGGTGAGAAGCTAAGCGCATCCATTTGGAGCTGGTTATGTATCCCACCACAGTCACTGTGTTCCTTTGAGCAGGATAATTCACCATGTTAAGACTCACTTTTCTCTTCTGTAAAGTGGGAACAATGATGCTTACCTAATAAGGTTTATTCTGAGAATTAAATTACAAAAGATACATAAAGTCTAGATGAGTAGATACCCGCAAATCAAGACCACACCTTGAAGATGTTATCAATGCCAGTCCCAAAGCCCGTCTGAACTCACCATTCCCTGTCTAAGATAACGGCTTTCTATGGAGAGCACCCTGCCTGGAACATCTCAGCACAGGTACGAGGGGCAGGATGAAAGCACCAGGGAGCTAACACTTCCAGGACAGCCCTTAGCGGATCAGCAGAAAGCTTAGTTTAAAGCACCCATGTTCTTACTCCTTGGATGAGATGGTGCTGAGCGTGTCCCACACTGTCTCTGGGCCTGGGGCCCCCATGTTCCTGCGGTCACGCTCCTTGTGTTGGCTTCAATTGCTTCCCTGATCACTTCCTGACTTCCTGATGGAAGCTTCCTGGGAACACCTCCCAAATAAAGCACTGGCACTCCAATGCTTGTTTCAGGATAGAATCCGGCCTGAACACTATACTGCACAATGTCAACAGACTTAATGATTTGGGCAATTTGGTTTACAATCAAATGTTCGATCCACTAGCCAAGTCTTGTCTCTTCAGCCTCCTTCTAATCTCCTCTCTTCCATCCTACAGCCATTGCCTCAGCTGAGGCTCTTATTTACTGACTGATTTGTCGATTGATTGATTTTTGTCTGCACTCGAGTCCCTAACGAATCTCCATGCTTCCAGTAATTCTATTGTCCAAACCGTCACCTGTTTACCTCCAAACTTGTTATCCTGAAATGCAATCTGGTGATGCCATGCACCCCCCCCCCTTTTTTTAAGACTCCAGTGGTGCCCACTGCCTTCTGTTGAGTCAGGGCTGATTATGTCTTAACTTTTATAACACAATATGTAAAAATCCTCAAAAGCTGGTTCCAACCAACTTTTCAAGCCTAGTCTCCAGCAACTGTCAAACACAGCCAATGATCAGCTCACACAGAACAAACCAGTGTCTTCCCAGTAGTACTTTCACCTGCCACCTTGCTATGTGTTTTAAGGTGCTTGAGATCACCTATCTGAGGAACCTGGTTCACCTTCAAGGTCTGGCTCAAGGCCCCTGCTCCCTGAGGTCTTCTTCAAAGACCTAGGTTTTTTGGCTCATAACCAGAATATACACCTATCACTCCTCAACTGCATCTTTCTTTAAACTGCTGCAAGGGAATACCCCATTTTTTTCCTTAAAAAAAAAAAAATCTAAGTGCTTCTATGAGCTTTTTTCAAAAGGGCTCGCTAACAGAAGACAAGAAGCCAGGTATTGCTTGGCGTGTTTGTGTGTGTGTACACGTCTGCGTTGCAGGTGTGTGTGTGTGTGTGTGTAAACAGTGATCTGATCTTCTGTTGAGTCAGATCAAGAACAGAACCCCTTTCTGGTACTGAACTCTATTTTGGAGCCTCTTCAACGGCCCCAAACGGGTCAGGTGGTGAGAGTTAGCCATCGTGAGATGCTCCTCGCGATCCCGGTAAGGGGCATCGCTGCAGGTCCCAAGTGCAAAGACCTGGATCTGGACTCCTCAGGGCAGCCAGTGGGATTTCCAGTTTCCAGTTTCCCGAACCTCTCCGTCCTTCTAACCCGGACCGGTGGTTTGGGAAACAGCGCGTTTCCCGTCAGTCCCCCGGCCCCCGCACGTCGGTGGGAGAGGAGGCCACCTTGGGGAGGGGAGGCGTCCTCCAGGCCCAGACATTCATCTCTGTCCATTTCAAGGCACCCGGCCCGCGCCGTATATAATGAAGTATTGCGTCCACGGCGGAGGACAAGGCGTCCTCTCTCTGTGTGTTTTATTCACGAGTTTTTTTTTTTTTTTTGGCGGATCTGGGCTCTGGGTTCTACGATCAAGAGCTTGGTGTGAAACTGGCTGAGAAGCGGGAGCTGAGGCTTTGCTCGGGCAGGACAGAGAGGAGGGCAGTGAGGCAGGGTGCGCGGCTCTTCGGAGGATTACGGCGGAGTCCGTGGACCGCGGCGCTGCTAGCAGAGGCTGCAGCCATTGCGCCGCCGAGCATCCCGCATTCAACAGGAGGAACCCGCGAGCGAGGGTCTCCGAGCCCCCCAGCGCCGCAGCAGCCGCAGCCCGTGCGCCCCGCGCCCCCGCGCGCCATGGCCAAGGAAGGCGTGGAGAAGGCGGAGGAGACGGAGCAGATGATCGAAAAGGAGGCAGGCAAGGAGCCGGCCGAGGGCGGCGGCGGCGGCGGCTCTCACCGCCTCGGGGACGCCCAGGAGATGCGCGCAGTGGTGCTGGCCGGCTTCGGGGGGCTCAACAAGCTGCGGGTCACCAGGAAGGCCATGCCCGAGCCGCAGGACGGCGAGCTCAAGATCCGCGTCAAAGCCTGGTCCAGTATCCGCGCGTTTCTTGCTTTCTTTCTCTCTCTCTCTTTGCGCGCTCAGAGCTCCGGGGGAGCGGCTGGCAGAGCCTCGGCGGGCACGCTGCCCGAGGGGAAGAGCCTCCCTGGGCGGCCCCCCGCGCGCCCTCACCGGCTCTCCGAGCCTCCCCCGCCGCCCCTTGGCCCGCCGATGCTGGGAAGGAGGCTGGCAGGCAAGCCCTCGCTCTCCCCAAGCCAGATCTGGGGGTGACCGGAGGAGATGGTGAGCTCCGGGGAGGGGAAGGGTGGCCGGTGGCGCCCAGCGCTCAGGGTCTGGATGATCGCGCCACGGGAGCTCTCCGTGGAGTAGGACAGCTCAGGGGCCAGGAGAGGAAGGTTTGATGGTAACATGGTTAGAAAATCGTAACCGTCGGCTCACTGCGTACCTGCCATCGGTTCTTAAAAGAGTTTTATGTGTGCGATCTTATTTAATAGTTCCCGGGACCCAGAGAGTTAGGCATCATCGTTGTCCCCTTGTCACAGGTGCGGCAGCCGGGGCTCAGAGAGTGGTTTGCCCAAGATCAGCCGGCTGCCACTAAGCAGCATGGCCAGGATTTGATATGGCATCTTTTTCAACCTCTAGGCAGTTTTCCCTTTGGGGCTGGGGTCGGAAAGCCTGGCTGGGGAAATGCGTCCTTCTTCCTCACCGCTGTACACTCCCTCCTTGTGGTCTCATACTGGGAAAGGAACTGGGAAGGAAGCATTTTAGGTACCCAGCATTTAAGCCTGGTGAGAGGGAAGGCCGGCACTGCTACTTAATCCCCCTCTTGCCCCCCAGCGTCCTCTGTGTTTCTCTGAAGAGGAAAAGCACAAACAAACAAAACAGCTGAATCTTCTAACTCCTGCTTCCATCTCCTTAGTACCCTTCCTGTCCCCACCCCGCCCCGGGGAACGTCAGACCCTCACCGGGCTGGGATTCCTCCTGGAGTGTTTAAACATCGCTTGTGCTATCACTGTATAGTCATTTCCCTGGAGTTCCAGGGAGAGGGCTCGCCCCGGAGGGCTCACTGGACCAGCGCTGGGAGTCGTATGCTGCAGCGTGGAAAGCTTTCCTGGGGGACTTGCTGTTAGCACCCTGAGATGGGCCCATCCCTTCCCATCACCGTTCTTTAAAGCCCCCAACAGACCCAGCTCCCTAAAAGCAGCAGCCAGCTCACTGGTTAGCCCCCCAAACTCAGCATCTGGGAGCAGTCTAGAGGCAGGAAGAGTGCAGAGGAGCTTCCCCTCTGCTTTGCCACTTTGAGGGCAGGTGCGGGTTTCATTCTTCAGACTGGAAGGTGGCTGGAGAGAGGCAGGCACTGGTCTCTGGCTCACTTCTCACACAGGGGGCTGGGCGCATTTGACTCTAAACACAGGGGCCTCTCCCAGGGGAATTCAGGGTGGCAGAGGCGGCTTTGGCCAACTAGGGGACCCTATACAGTTCTATCTTGTTAACTCTTGCTGAACCAAGCTGGCTGATCCAGAAGGCAGAGCGTGCCTCTGATACATGCTCACTGATAAATTCCCAATGCCCAGCACAAAGCTTGGCACCCAGTGTATCTTGCTGAATGACTCAGTTATTGTTGGATGGAAGGATGGGGGAAAGGTGCCTGGAGGGAGATTGTTGAGTCATGTCTGGTGGAAGTATATCTACCTAGTAAAATTAAACCTGTGTATTGATTAATTCTCCTTCCTCAACCACCAATCAAAAATATTACGTGTGTGTGTGTGTGTGTGTGTGTGTGTGTGTGATTTATGACCCTTATTCAAATTGAGGACTGGGTTCTAGGACTCTTTATCAGAGTGTATATACAGAGAGTAAAAATGTTGAAGCTACTTTTTTGTTAAAAGATCATCATCTGCAGGACAAATAGACCTGGGTTCTCCAGCCTTTTGCTTCCTGCATAAATGCCAAGAGGACCTGAAGGGTTTGGAAATAATAAATGTCAGGATGAAGGCTGGGAGATTGATTTTCAAAGCCAGACACAGAAGCCTGCTGTTTTGGAGCCGCACACACACACAGACACACGCACATACACAGACACAGAGAGAGAGACACACACACGCTGAGTAGAATCACCGCAGATCCCCCTGCCCCAGTTGTTTAGAAAGCCAACAAGCCAGGAGGGGTGGGAGATGATGCTGGACGAGGGAGGAAAAACAGTACTGCAAAGGGCCCAGGTTGATTTTCATTTCACCCAAGCTGGAAGCAGAGTTAATCAGTTTTGCAGGGAGGGATTGGAATAGGTTTGTGAGGATTGCCCGCTGGGCCCTTCTTTCTCCACTGGGCTAGGATTGGCTGGCCGGAGATGCCCATTGATTGTAAGATTAGCCTTGGGAGCCAGGCTGACTCATTCTGTAGCTTTATGAATCAGCTGATGGCCTCTTGGATGAAGGTTCCCCTCTTATCCGTTCTCTCTCGGTTCTCTATTTTTAATGGAAACCTTTTATCATCAAATAGGATCTGCTTTTTGCTGGAAAATAAGGCATAGTCCATCTGAACTAGTATCATTCAGACCTGAAATGAGGGTCCAAGTTGATTACCATATGAATTTTGTGGAAATGGAAGAGAGAAGGCAGGGGGACATACATATTTCATCTCATTTCCCCACTCTCATCTATGGTCTAACACAGTAGGTATTATGGTAAATCAAACTGAGACTTGGAGATGTTGAGCAATTTGCTAAAAACACCACACAGGTAATGAAGCTAGGATTTGAATCCTAGTTTATTTCTCCTTAAAGCTCTGCTCTTTTCCTCTTATTTTGTCTCCCTCTGTTGAAAAGCCAGAAGAGGTGTAGTTTACTTCTCTGGACTTTTGACACATGACCTTGTTTTCTCCCCTTTCTTCAGCGAATGTGGCTTTGATCTGTTTGCACGGGTGCTCAGTCACTTCAGTCGTGTCTGACTCTCTGCAACCCCATGCACTGTAGCCCGCCAGGCTTCTCTGTCCATGGGATTCTCCAGGCAAGAGTACTGGAGTGGGTTGCCACGCCCTCCTCCAGGGGACCTTCCTGACCCAGGGATGGAACCCGCATCTCTTATGTCTCCTGCATTGGCAGGCAGGTTCTTTATGTGCCACCTGGGAAACCCTTTTAATCTGTTTATGTCTGGCTTAAGGAAACGTTCTCTGGCTGTCCCAAGAGTAATCCAGCTTTCTCCCTAAAGTGAAGGCTTGATGGTTAAACATGGCTCAGAAAGAAGCACTGTGGGCTGTACAGGGTGGGAAGGGTAGCCCAGTCTTCTATCTGAATTATTACCAGAACCTCATTGTTTATAGGGAACCCATTTCATCAGCCATTCAGTGAACAATTTGCACAGCAAGTGATTTAACTGGCCAGGTGGAAAAAGCGTGTGGCCTTTGGAGAAAGATAGATCTGTGTAACCATGGTGAGCATCTCTCTTAACTTCTCTAAGCTTTTCCTGCCTCGACTGCAAAATGGAGTTAATAAGATGAACACTATAGTGTTCAGAGGTTCAGATGCAAGAAAGAGATGGGCTCAAGGTTAGCAGCAAGAACTGTGGTGTTGGAGAAGACTCATGAGAGTCCCTTGACACTGAGGAGATCAAACCAGTCAATCCTAAAGGAAATCAACCCTGAATATTCATTGGAAGGACTGATGCTAAAGCTGAAGCTCCAATCCTTTGGCCACTTGATGCATTGAGCCAACTCATCGGTAAAGATCCTGATGCTGGGAAGTATTGAGGGCAAGGGGAGAAAGGGGGCGACAGAGGATGAGATGGTTAGATATCGTCACTGACTCAATGGACATGAGTTTGAGCGTACTCCGGGAGATAGTGAAGGACAGGGAAGCCTGGCGTGCTGCAGTCCGTGGGGTTGCAAAGAGTCTGACACGACTCAGCCACTGAACAACAACAGCAAACAGTAGTTGTGATTGTTGTCACACTGATGCCTGTATGATAGACCCGCTGGCAACCTGATGACTTGGAGGCCATCATTTTAATCATGTATGTCATAATACAGGCAATGTTGCATCACATCTACTTAGAGATGAAGAGTGAGACCTTCCTAGACATGAGCGTAGCTCACCCCCTGCTACCCGGCTGTCCTAGGACTGGTCCCCTGGAGGCACAGCCTGAGACAGGAATGCTGTTTGAAGAGGTTGATGGTTGGGGGAGGAGGTGTCCTTTCAGGAGAAGGGGAGCAGGATAGGACAGGGGAAGGAGTGAAGCAAAGGTTGGTCTCATCTGGATCCCTCCAGGAGTTCTAGAGCACAAGTTGCACCACAGAGTCAATCTGACCTTGTAGCAGTGGGGGGAGCCTTCTGGGCTCCCCGCCCTGTCATCGGTCGGTGATGGGCTCTGGGCTGATTCCTGAGTGGGGGTGTGGAGCCTCTGTAACTCATGGAAGGAGGAACAGGGCTTCTCTGAGCTCCGACAGCCAGCTGGGGGACGGGTGCGTTGCCTGGTGACAGAGATCTGGGTGAGGCGTGAACAGTGTCTCTATACTGGCTGACCTTGACCCCGTCGCTTACTGCTCTAACCATGGGCTTCCCGGTCTATAGAATGGAAAGAATAATAGCACCGCCCTTCAGAGCCAAGCCAGTCATTCCTCAAGATCGACCCTGAAGAACTTCATTGGAAGGACTGGTACTGAAGCTCCAGTACTTCGGCCACCTGATGTGAAGAGCCGACTCATTGGCAAAAACCCTGACCCTGGGAAAGACTGAAGGCAAAAGGAGAGGAGGGTGGCAAAGGATGAGACAGTTAGATAGCATCACTGAGTCGATGAACATGAATTTGAACTAACTTGGGAGATAGTGAAGGACAAGGGAGCCTGGCGTCCCGCAGTCCACGGGGTTGCGAAGAGTCAGACGCGACTTAACAACTGAACAACAAGTGTAGAGTGTTGTAAGGGGGTTTCAATGCGACACGGCGCATCAGGACCTTTGTGGTGATGCCTGACACAGAGCAAGAGGCCAACAAATGCTAGATGGTGTTGTTCAAACTGCTTTCTTGGTTTCCACAGGTTCCCCTTTATAGGCTATCATACCAGCACTCTGGAGAATGAAAGGGACACTGTTGATAACTGCTCTGGGACAGCAGGGACAAACTGGGACTGTTCTAGACAAACCGGGGTTTGTGGTTTCTCCTCCCCCAGTCCCGTCAATTGCTCAGGGTCCTGTCTACACCTTTGCTGCCAGGGGTCTTGCCACAATGGCGCTTCTCTTGGACAGGAGCTGGGAGGATTTGAGGCTGAGGGTCTCCAGACTGTGCTGCAGGAACTTACTTAAGTGGCCATTAACAAGCCTGTCTGTTTGGCTTGTGGTGGAAAGGCTCTAATGGACTGGGGACGTTTATTTTCCCAGACTGATTTACAGCAAGAGGCCACGTGAAGCTGCTGGAATGAGACCAATCGGATGAAAAATAGTTGCAGCCAGTCATGGCTCCATTGGCTGATCTGAAAATGGGCCGAGGGCGGGCCACGCTAGAGGAAAGCTAGGAGATTGGTGGGATCCTGATACATCATGAAGGTCAGGTGCACTGCAGATGGGCTGGGAGCCCAGCCATTGGCTGCTGGTGATGAGGCAGCCACTGAGTTGCCTGCTATATACTTTGCTTCATTTTATCCTTATGGCCACTCAAAAGCATCAACAACATCAGTGTTACAGTCTCCATTTTAAAGATGGGGGAACTGGCATTCAGAGATATGTTAAGATTGCAACTTTTTAGGTGGACAAGCAACATAAAAATCTAAGTCTGCCTTGTTCTGGACTCTATGATCTGAGGGACACAGTGACAAACACAGAGTAGAAAGAGAGAACAGACAGAGGCAGTGAAAGACCCAGGGACTCAGAGAGGCAGACAGACACAGAGACTGGAATTGGAAATACAGAGAAAGAGCCATGGGATGCACTGGACTGACTTGAAGCATAGCTGGTCACCCTCAGAACTGCATGATGGGGCTTCCCTGGTGGTCCAGCGGTTGAGACTCCATGTTGCACTGCAGGGAACACCAGTGCAATCTCTGCTCCGGGAAGATCCTACATACGGCGGAGCAACTAAGCCTATGCACCGCAGTAGGCAACCTGTATTCTAGAGCCTGTGCTCTGCAACCAGAGAAGCCGCTGCAGTGAACAGCTGGGAGCCACGACAAGAGAAAGCCCGTGCGCAGCCACAAAGACCCAGTGGGCCAAAAATAGTTAAAAATAAATATATATTTTAAGTTGCATGCTGTCATCTTGCCTCCCAAAGCAGCCATTGTGGTTCTGGGCCACATCCACTTCCTCACCATTTCTGGGGTCTGGAATGCTTTTGGGATCCACTTAGAATCACATTACTACGGTTGACCCAGAATACCCATGCTGATTAAACATGATCACCACTCAAGACATTTAAGTTCCTTCCTCTGCCGCATTTCCTCCACTGGTCTATGGCTACACCAGCAACTTGAGCTCAGGGTATCCCAAACAAGACAGCATGAAAGGTTAAGCCAGTGAAACATGGCCAATATGCTCTTCCCTGTGTCTGTTCGAATAAATAAGTGGGGTGTATGAGGTCAAGTTGCAAAGAGCCAACTCACTGCAAAAGACCCTGGTGCTGGGAAAGATTGAAGGCAGGAGAGGGGGGATGGTGACAGAGGATGAGACAGTTGGATGGCATCACCCACTGAATGGAATGAGTTTGAGCAAGCTCTGGGAGATAGTGGAGGACAGGGAATCCTGGCGTGCTGTAGTAAATGGGGTCATAAAGAATCAGACACGACTGAGCGACTGAACAACAACAATGCTCTTCTCTGTGTTTATTGAAATAAATAAATGGACTGTATGAGGTTAAGCAATGCAGGTGTTTGTAGAACTGAGAAATTGTTTGGAGGGTCCCAGTACCTGAGCTGGGAGCCACTCTGGCACAGAGACTGGAATAAAGTGCTCTGTGTTGGACGGGGTCATCAGGATTTGATGGGAAAGGGTGACTCTCCAGAGTCACACTGAGCCCCGTTTGGGGATGAGAAGGTGGAGGCGCTGCATCAGGGGTCTTTCTTGTCCATCTGAATTTGCATTTTTCCGTTAACTGTGTCCTCCCCAAGGAGGGCTGGTGATGGTGACAGTATCTGCTCTGATCCAATAACGGAATGGACTTCCCGTCTCCCCAGCACTTTGAGGGAGAAAGGAAGCCCAGGATCAGAGTTTCTTCTACTTCATAGGTAGAGGAGGCACAGAACATCTCATCAGACGTCTGACATAGAGCAGGTTCCCATAAACAGCAGCCTGATCTTCATTAGATGGAAGCCAAAGGCAGGGGGCTCACGGTGGGCAACGGGAGTGAGGACTCAAGTTCACCCTCCCCTGCACCGGCAGCGTCTTTGCAGCAACAAAGCCTATCATCCTTGTCATTTCCCATCCGACCCTCACCCATGAGGCTGTCATCCTTAATTTCTAGGTAACGAAAAAGGGACTCAGAGATGAAATGGGAAGAGTAAGGACCTACAACAGATCTGAGTTCAGACTCTAATCCTGCCTCATGGTGGCTGGGTGATGGTGATGCCCAAGAGACACCTTGCCCATAGCCTCCCCTTGGTACGAATAACACCCTCTCTTTGGTGTTACCGTGAAGACCGGCTGAGGGTCTCTGACCGTCCTCACTGCTCCTCAGACATAGTGAGTCAGTTATTTCCCTTCCTTTATTACTGGACTCGACCCCCATCCTCCGGTGCCCTGTCCTGATCACCTCCCATCCAACAACGTGCACAGCTGGAGTAGGGTGCTGGCTTTTGAGTCTTATGCCCAGGGTTGAGAATGGACTAGGATGAATGTATGCTACCCTGACACCAACTCTCTGCACACCCATCCATGGGTGACAGCACAGATTTCTCTGATAGCTGGGCGTGCAAAATGGCTCAACCTCTGGAGTCTGATTTACACCCATCTAGCAGAACCAAAATCCCATGACATTTGGGCAGATCACTGACATTCATGCCAACAGCAAAGCTCACCCAGGCATGGGGAAGAATGCCCTCGTGACCCCAAGTTCCTGCCACTTCTTATTCTTCATACAGGTCTTTCTTGGCATCTTGGCATTTGTCATAGAAGAAAAAGTTTAATTAGAAACAAGAAGAGGCTCTTCCTAGGAAAGGGCAGCAGGCATGTAATCTCAAATTAGTCTGATTCCTCTGTATGTGATCTCACACAGAACATCAGTTGCAGCCACGGTATTAAAATGAGTAAATTTAATGTTTAATGTTTGAAGGCCCAAGAGACAAAATAGATGCTCCAGTGAAAGGAGCTGTTTCATCTTTGAACGTGATGTTTTTCTAGATGAGAGCCTGCAGGGGAATTCTGTTCTCCAGCTCCTTGGCCCCTAAGCCTTAGCCCCTTCCCCAGCAGTGTCCAGGGGGAGAAACATGTGAGCCACTGCTTCCTCTGCAAATTAAAGCACCGAGTCCTCTTAATGCTGACTGCTCCCCTCCTCCAGAGTCCCTTGTAGGATAGTTCTCTTCTGCGAAAAGACTGATAATGATTCATTTTGGGGGCTGGCACTGACTAGACATCCAAACTGGCTAGGAGGCAGGATGCATTGGGGTTATAAAAGGGTTAATGTTTGGGGTGAAACAGATGTGGTCAAGTCCTTGAAGTGGATCGTTTTTAGCAACCTCTGTCACCTTGGGAAAATGACTTCCTCTTTTGAAACCTCAGTTTGCTAAGCTGTAATATGGGTATAATTATAGTCCTTATGGGGTAATTTTAGATCGTGTCTAAAGTATTTGGCAATGATGTTGGCACATTTCATATCTGTTGAATGAATGGAGTCCTTGTCGTATAGTATATGTTTAATATATATTAATGGTGGTAAGGAGATGAAAAAAAAAATAGGACATTAGAAAGTCCCTCCTTAAGTCATAAAGTTTTCTGAATGGAGTCCCTATTCAGACTCTACGTGTCTCCCCTAAAGGGTATAAGACCCTAAAATCAAAAGTAGCTGAGGGACTTCCCTGAAGGTCTAGGTGGCCAAGACTCTGAGCTTCCAACGCAGGCAGCCTGGGTTTGATCACTGGTCAGGGAACTAGATCGCAAGGTAACTTGAGATGACGTGCCATAACTAGGAGATCCCACCGCATCTGAGACCAAACGCCATCAGATTAAAAAAAAAAAAAAAACAACAAAACACAGTAGCCTGGACAGGCTGTGCCACTATGGCATGACATAAACACGAACATCCAGATGTGTTCCCGAGGGAACAAGAGTGTGAGTGGGACGGTGCTCCGACTGTGCTGCAGGGGCTGGGCCAAGCTCAGGGACCTTCAGGAGGAAGACCAGCCCACTTCTGCTCCCACCTCTCTGTCCTTCCTTTCAGCCATGCTGAAGGAAGTTCACCTTGGTGAACTAGTCCCTGGACTCCTAGGCGCTCCCCTTCCCTTCCCCTTCCCTCTCTTGTCTTCTCTCTCCTCGTGGGTACGATCAGCTGCCTTCCCGAGACCTGGAAAGATGGAGACCTTTCACCCCAGCTGCCTCCTGAGAGTTTAGCAAGCCCCGATGCAAACAGAACTTTCTTCTCCCAGTTTTCATACGTCAGGGAAGGGATCCAATTGACCCCTCATAAATCACAAACCAGCCCTTGGGTCTCTCTCTGTCTGGCCCGAGGGAGTAAGGCGTAATGATTGGCCACATTGGTGTCTCACGCCCTCCTGTTCTGACCTAAAAGAAGGGAGCACTGAGATCAACAGCCCAGCCAGGAACTCATGAAGCATGTGCACGCACGCGCGCGCGCGCGCGCGCGTGTGTGTGTGTGTGTGTGTGTGGTGAATGTGGGGTAGATGCTGTAAATGGAATGGAGGGCAGTTATCAGATGACGCAGGTAGGTAAAAAACACACTGGACTGATCAAAATGGTAGCCATCATGGTGGATGGGAGATGCTTCTTTGTCCAGAAAAAAGTGAAGGATCAGAGGGGGCACTGGGGAAGGCAGCTCCATGCCTTCTCTTGGGACTTGACGTCCCTCAGCACCGAGTCATTGAATCATATTAAATAACATATATACTGTTTTCAACTTTGAGGCCCATCACCTTTTGAATCTCTGGTTGTCTTGGACCTTCCAGAAGCGTTCTCTATTCTCTGATAACTGGTGAATACCATGCCTGGCGCTTCTGTAGCAGTAGGCACACAATCAGTGTTTGGGGGAGTGAATGAATGTGTTACCCAGAGGGTTGGGTGTACATTTCGGCAGCAGTGGCTGTGCCACTTGTAAATGTGACTTTCCTAATACAAACAGTGGCCCGTCCGAGCCCGTGTTCCTTTGTGCTCTCCTCCGTCATCTTAGCTTTCTCTGAGTCTACCTCCCTCCAGCATGCAGGTCTTTGAACAGGGATTTGAAAGAATGCCAAAGGAGCTGTGTTTGGGGGAGTTTTGCTTCTCCCTGACACAGTTTGTTCTCTTGAAGCCAGAAGGTCGCTTCTTGAGCCCTCTCATAACCACTCCGCCGAGGCGGGGAGATGTGGGTCTCTAACTTCTCAAGACGCTCTGTGGTTTCTTCCTCACTGTCAGCCAGCTCCACTGGGGGCTGCAGCCAGCACTCTCTCCAAGAGCCCAGTGTGCTGCTTCTGGCGAGGTTTACTCCAAGAGCAGTAACTCAAGTGTTCCTGCCATGCTCGCACACCTGGGGACCTGAGGTTCCACCAGCCTGGCTGGCGTTTCCCTAAAGTAAACAGTGACGTGACAATCCTTGTGTAAGATACGCACACATCAAATCATTATGCTGTACACCTTAAATTAATACAGTGTGTCAAATACAGCTCAGTACAACTGGAAAATAAATGAATAAATATTTCAAACTATTGGGGGGAAATAACCTTTTAGAACAAGTAGTATGTCCTTGACTCTGTTCTGACCTTCCTTAGTAGGTATCAGGACCCCCACCTTCAATGCCTCCCACATAGTTGGCAGGGTATCTTAGCTGCTGTGGCCTGGACTCTCAGAACACAGTTCTGGTTCCCCTCGATTGTAACCGTCTCCTGTTGCTCTGCTGTGCTCCTCCCAGGACACTGAAGCCACCCAGTGTGCTTCCCGTTTCTTCTCCATCCCGGGTGGAGCCTGGCTTTCTGCTGAGGTGGAGCCTGGCCTTCTGCTGAGAATGTGGCCCCCTTTCTACCCAATACAGGTTCTAAAGCAGCATGTGCCAGCCTCCTTATCAATGTTTCTGCTGTTTGGAGCTAATAATAATGACACTCTTGTCATTCATTATTTATCATCGTTATTATCACAATGACCCTTACTGAGTGATTTCTCACAGCACCACGTTAAGGGTTTTATAGAAATTTCCCAGGTGGTGCTAGTGGTAAAGAACCCACCTGCCAATGCAGGAGATGCAAGAGATGTCGGTTCAATCCCCAGGTCAGGAAGATCCCCTGGAGGAGGGCATGGCAACCCACTCCAGTATTCTTGCCTGGAGAATCCCATGGACGGAGGAGCCTGGTGGCTGCAGTCCATGGGGTCACAGAGTCTGACACAACCCAAGCGACTTCGCATGCACACGTGCACTTAGCATGATACCCAACATTTTCTGATGAAGGGAAAGGATCAGAGAAATAAAGAACTTGCTAAAGATGACGAAACTCTTGAGACAAGAGCTGGGATTTGAGCCAGGGTTTTCTTCACTCACTTTATACCCACTCGTCACGGGCCCTTGAAGTTGAAGGGCTAAGTTGTACCAAAGCCCACATTCAGAGTCAAGCTTCCTGCTTGCATTACCATAGGCTTCTTCATCTAGGCTCCTCTTCTCCAACTCACATTTCCCTTAGCATGAGTGTTTCTCTTCTTTCCCAGGCTTATCTGCTCTTCATGCAAATAGATACGTAGTGGGACAACCCCAGTGGCTCAGTCTAAATTCTACAGTAAGCTCTGATGAAGCTTGCAAACTGCAAAGCCCTCTCCCCACCCTCCCGATGCAGACACATCTCCTTCTTAAAACAGACTATCCATCAAGTAACAGACTTAAAAAAAAAATCCCTAAGATCAGAAAGAATTGCTTTTCATTTATCTATGCTATCCCTAGGTCAATCAGCTAATGGGGAGCTATTAAATCCACTGTTCCTATGACTGGTCTCAATGATTTCGTAATTGGATTCTCTTTATCCTCCAGCTAAACTGACTAAAATTGTTCCGACTGGGGACCTTGTAATAAGCTGTGACTCAGTGTTTCTGCAGCCAGAACCCGGGATGTGTAATACAGCTAAAAACATGCCCCCTCTTCCCAAAACATTCTGTTCAGGTTTATCTGCTTTCAGATCCTGGAGAACCGTTCTCTCTGATCACAGAGGAGATGGTCCGAGCCCTGGGACTGCTCCTTCCTAGGAAATAAATAGGAGAGGCAAATTTGCACCCTCTCACCGGCTTGGGGTCACCATCTCTGCCCTCAGCCTATGGCGCTTACAGGACACTCTTCCTTTTGCTCTTTTAACGTTTTTCATTCCTATTCCTGTTCTGTTTTCCCTTTTGTAGCCCAGATTTAGCTGGGATGATTCACTCTTGAATAGAAACCCAATTTTTCAATATAATTGAGAAGCACTGTCAAATTCTATCGAGTCCTTTAGAAAGTGCCAAAGCTGGAACTATTCGTGCTGCAGAGGAAACATCTCGAAAATTTCTCTTCCCATTTAGACATCCCCCACCGCCCCCGCCAATGCCTCCTCTCCCTCCAAACTCTTCTCCCCATGCTCTTCAGACTCTCCCAGACTCTCAAACCCTGCCCTCGCTCTCTCTTGTCTTTTGCATCTATCTTTGCTCACCTTTCACATCTCTTCTTTTATCTTCCAGGATAAATATTTGCTCTTCCCAAAGCACATCAATCAAGCAGGTCTTTGATCTTCTCAGTTTTACCCTGCCTACTGACAAGGCTGCCAACCAGTAACTCCCTTTAGCAGGAGGAAGGAAAGAGCTTGAATCACTCCTCGGTATTTTCCTACTTAACACCTTCAGTGGAGGAATCCTTGTTGGCAAGGCTAGAATGTGCCCTGGGCTAAGCAGTGAACATCGAAAGATGGATTTTAAGGGCGACTCCCCCTTTGAGTTGTGCATAGTCCACCGGGAAGACAGCAGGGTAGTGATGTTGCTACTGTCTCCTTCTTAACCAATTAAATTTTGTACTGAAGTTTAGTTGATTTACAATGTTATTAGTTTCTGATATACAGCAACACAATTCAGTTTTGCATATATATATATATATTCTTTTTCATATTTTTCCCATTATGGCTTTAGTATATTTTATTTTTGGTTGCACTGGGTCTTCGTTGCTGCATGCAGACTTTCTCTAGTTGCAGCGAGGGGGGCTCCTCTCTGCTTGTGGAGCTCGGGCTTCTCACTGCAGAGGCTTCTCTTGCTGTGGGGCATGGGCTCTAGGTCCACGGGCTTTGGGAGTTGCTGCACGTGGGCTCAGTAGCTGCAGTTCCCTGGCTCCAGAGCACAGGCTCAGGAGTTGCAGCACACGGGCCTAGCTGCCCTGGAGCACATGGAATCTTCCCGGGCCTGGGATTGAACCCACGTTCCCTGCATTGGCAGGCGGATTCTTAGCTCCTGAACTACCAGAGAAATCCTTCCGTTTTGGTTTATCACAGGATTTGAATACAGTTCCCTTTGCTCTAGAGTAGGATCGTGTCTCTTATCTATTTCGTAAACAGTAGTTTGTATCTGCTAATTCCAAACTCCCGACCTGTCCCTCCCTCACCCCCTTCCCCTTTGGTACCCCCCAGCTTGTTTTCTGTGTCTGTGAGTCTACTTCTGTTTCGTTAGTAAGACTGTTGGTGTCATATCTGAGAGTCCACATATCAGTGATCTCATACGGTATTGGTCTTTCTCTGACTTACTTCGCTTGGTTGATAATCTCTAAGCCCACGTGCTGCTGCAGATGCCACTGTTTCGTTCTTCCCTGTGGCTGAGTGGCATCCGTTGTATATGTGCACCACATCCTCTTTGTCCATGTTGCTTCCCAAGCTTTGCTATCGTGAAACTCAGTGAACACTGTGGTACATGCGTCTTCTTAAATTAGAGTTTTCATCTTTTCCATTTATATGCCCAGCAGTAGGATTGCTGGGTCATATGGTAGTTCTATTTTTAGATTTTTAAGGAACTTCCAGACTATTTTCCATAGGGGCTGCACCAATTAACATTCCAAGAAACAGCATAAGAGGGTTTCCGTGCTCAATACCCTCTCCAGTGCTTGCTACTTTTTAATGGTGGCCACTCTGACAGGCATGATAGCTTTGATTTGCATGTCTCTAATAAAGGTTAACTACATTTAAATACTAATTAAAATTAAAAATCCAGCGCCTCACCCACACTGTCCACATCTCAAGCATTCGGTAGTCACACGTGGCTAGCGGCTGCCACGTTGAACAGAACACACACAGAATATTTTTGCCATTGCAGAACGTTCTATTGGACTGAGTTGTTCTAGTCTTAGCCTACTTGTTTCCCTACTGACATAACTGTTTTATGGAGCAAAGCTTTTATCAGCATCAATGACAGGAGATAACTGTCACGTTGTGGCAAAAATGGAGTGTTTCTCTGGGGGAGCCCTCCTCGCCTCCGGGGCTGCAGTGAGAGGTCAGGCAAGAAGCAGTCTGCACTGTCCGGCGATACCGTCTCCCTTCTGCGGTGGGATGACGCCGGAGAGCTCGGGAGAACGGGAGCAGAGGGCGCCGCCACGCCTGAGTGACGCTTTGCTGTGGGATCTGCACGACTGCTGCATGGTGGATTATAACTGCCCGGCCTGTGCCAGCTGTGACCCACGGCCTGCAGGGCAACTGTCATGCTGTGAAGGCACTTATCTTGTTGGTCTCCGAGCTCTTGGGAAGCAGAGGTCCCATTGTCACTGCTGTCACATTAGTCCCGAGCCAAGCCCCAAGTCGTGAAAGGTCTGTTGAATTTAAATTAAATGCGTTTGAATGCTCTGCACAACCCGTCACAGCCAGGCACCTGTTTGAAGTCAGTGACTCCATCAACATCTAACCCGGACGGCAGAGATCTTAACCTTTCTGGGAATCTCGTTGGGAATAAACACCTGCTGTGTTCCCAGGATAGGCTGAGAGTAAATAAATTCCTCCAGGTCCAGAAATCAAGGGGTCCGTCTCAGCATCAGGGAGAATTTTTCCTGGACACACTCATGCCGCACTTTTCGGTTTCTGCTGAGAATGGCTGTTCATATTTAGCTTCTCCGTGTATCTCCTTGGCCATTTTGTTCTGTGTTTGAAATATTAAACCGACATGTGTTTGGAATACTAATGTGGACCTGTGATGGGGACATGTTTCCTATCTCTGAGGAACAACAGACCCGTGCAACCTCAGCTCAAGCTCTGTCAGCGCACCATCAGTCCCTGTGTTAGAGATACAGGCGTCTGGGCTGGGCAAAAACAGCATCGTTCACTTAATAAGTGGTTGATGACAAAACACATCAGATGTGTCCGAGAACTTCAGGCCTCACGTCTAAAAATAATGGTTAAACAAGGTAGGCAGGAATACAAGGACCCAGACATGGAGGAGACTGCTGTCAGGAGCCATGGCCAGGGGTGGGAAGAAGGTAGCCTGAGCATCCATAACACACTTAAAAAAAAATCTTTATATTTATTTTCTATGCGGACAGAAGGAAAATGGTGGAGTCGTAACTGAAAAGTTTTCTGGTTCTGTGGGTTTTGTTGCGTTGTTAAGTAGAGGAGTCAGATTTTTAAGCCAGGAAGTTCATTTTAGAATTTGGACTCTTAACACTATCCCATGCTATGTTTTAGCAGCAAAGATGACAGTCTGTTTAGAAAATACGGTGGAACTGAATATTTTTTTAGTTGAAAATTTCCCTTCTGTCTCTTTTGCTTACATATCACTTGAAATCATTTAGTCAATTCAAATGTCATATTTTAGTTGTTTATTCTTGGTTGAAGGATTTGAAGAGCAGTCCGCATGCTAACTGACTAAGATCTTAGCAGAAGCAAAACTATTTGTTTGGAGGTTACTCCCTCTTTTCTATAATTTTTTATTTTTGCATTCCTTTTTTATTTAGGTATAGTTGATGTACAATATTATGTAAGTTCCAGGTACATAGCATAGTGATTCACAGTTTTAAAAGTATACTTCATGTATAGTTACTGTGAACTGTTGGCTGCATTCCATGTGTTGGACAATATGTACTTGTAGCTCATTTATTTTATGTGCTGTGTGTGCTAAGTTGCTTCAGTCATTCCCAACTCTTTGCGACCCTATGGACCATAGCCTGACAGGCTCTTCGATCCATAGCGATTCTCCAGGCAAGAGTATTGGAGTGGGCTGCCATGCCCTCCTCCAGGGAACCTTCCTAACCCAGGGATCGAACTCGTGTCTCTTATGTTTCCTTCATTGGAAGACGGGTTCTTCACCACTAGCACCAACTGGGGAGCCCGTTTATTTACACATGGCAGTTTTTACCTCTTCATTCTCTACCCCTTCCTTGCCATTCTCCCTTCTCTCCCCACTGGTAACCACTAGATTGTTATCTGCATCTGTCCTAACACACTCTTCCCAACCTCAGATGGAGCTCAGGTGGTTTCTCTCTCCTGAGGTCCACCCAGGACAATTCTGTTTGTTCTCCAGTAAAAGGTGCCATTTGAGATGTGCATGAAAGTTTTCTTTGCTTTAGACATGAGTTTTTCCTTCCGTAGCAGATTTGTATCGATCTCTTTTCATAGTCTTGACATAATAAAATGGGTGCTTTAGTTCAGTTCAGTCGCTCAGTCATGTTTGACTCTTTGCAAGTCCATGAACCACAGCATGCCAGGCCTCCCTGTCCATCAACAACTCCCAGAGTCCACCCAAACCCATGTCCGTAGAGTTGGTAATGCCATCCAGCCATCTCATCCTCTGTCGTCCCCTTCTCCTCCTGCCCTCAATCTTTCCCCAGCATCAGGGTCTTTTCAAATGAGTCACCTCTTCCCATCGGGTGGTCAAAGTATTGGAGTTTCAGCTTCAACATCAGTCCTTCCAATGAACACCCAGGACTGATCTCCTTTAGGATGGACTGGTTGGATCTCTTACAGTCCAAGAGATTCTTAAGAGTCTTCTCCAACACCACAGTTCAAAAGCATCAATTCTTCTGCACTCAGCTTTCTTCACAGTCCAACTCTTACATCCATACATGGCCACTGGAAAAACCATAGCCTTGAGTAGATGGACCTTTGTTGGCAAAGTAATGTCTCTGCTTTTAAATATGCTGTATAGGTTGGTCATAACTTTCCTTCCAAGGAGTAAGCATCTTTTAATTTCATGGCTGTAATCACCATCTGCAGTGATCTTGGAGCCCAGAAAAATAAAGTCAGCCAGTGTTTCCCCATCTATTTCCCATGAAGTAATGGGACTGGATGCGATGATCTTTGTTTTCTGAATGTTGAGCTTTAAGCCAACTTTTTCACTCTCCTCTTTCACTTTTATCAAGAGGCTCTTTAGTTCTTCTTCACTCTCTGCCATAAGGGTGGTGTCATCTGCATATCTGAGGTTATTGATATTTCTCCCAGCAATCTTGATTCCAGCTTATGCTTCCTCCAGCCCAGCGTTTCTCATGATGTACTCTGCATAGAAGTTAAATAAGCAGGGTGACAATATATAGCCTTGACATACTCCTTTTCCTATTTGGAACCAGTCTGTTATTCCATGTCCAGTTCTAACTGTTGCTTCCTGACCTGCATACAGGTTTCTCAAGAGGCAGGTCAGGTGGTCTGATATTCCCATCTCTTTCAGAATTTTCCACAGTTTCTTGTGATCCACACAGTCAAAGGCCTTGGCATAGTCAGTAGAGCAGAAATAGATGTTTTTCTGGAAGTCTTGCTTTTTCGATGCTCCAGCGGATGTTGGCAATTTGATCTCTGGTTCCTCTGCCTTTTCTAAAACCAGCTTGAACATCTGGAAGTTCACAGTTCATGTATTGCTGAAGACTGGCTTGGAGAATTTTGAGCATTACTTTACTAGCGTGTGAGATGAGTGCAATTGTGCGGTAGTTTGAGCATTCTTTGGCATTGCCTTTCTTTGGGATTGGAATGAAAACTGACCTTTTCCAGTCCTGTGGCCACTGCTGAGTTTTCCAAATTTGCTGGCATATTGAGTGCAGCACTTTCACAGCATCATCTTTTAGGATTTGAAATAGCTCAACTGGAATTCCATCACCGCCACTAGCTTTGTCCGTAGTGATGCTTTCTAAGGCCCACTTGACTTCACATTCCAGGATGTCTGCGCACGGAACAAAGGACTGAACAGAGATAGCCGGCTGCAGACCTTCCCCCTCCGGTGACAGGCAGCCAGAGCCGGAAGGGGGCAATCGCAGCCCCAGAGAGACATTATCTATAAAACTGTAAGCAGGTTCTTTGCTAACTAAAACTTCTTGGGGGTCGGGATGGTCAACATCTGCCTGAGAAGGTGCACCGGTTTTACACCCAGATAACTGAGTGGCGGGGAGGCGATAAGTCGCAGCATTGGCGCTCGCCAAACACCTCATCACCTGAGCTGCTCGGACCTGGGAAGAGCACAAAACGCAGGCCCAACTGAGTCTGCGCCTCTGAGGACTACCCGAGTGCCTGAACCTGAGCGGCTTGGACCTGGGAGGTGCATGCAACCCAGGGCCAACCTCGGATTGTTCCCGGCGGAACAACCTAGAGCCCGAGCAGTGTGGGCAGGGTGGCTACACGCGCCGTGAGCGGGGGCAGACCCAGGGTGGCTGAGGCACTGCGAGCCCACGCCAGTGTTATTTGTTTGCAGCATTCCTCCCTCCCTCCCCTCAGCGCGACTGAACAAGTAAGCCTAAAAAAAAAAAAAAAAAGTGTCCTGAGTGATCACAGCATCATGATTATCTGGGTCATGAAGATCTTTTTTGTACAGTTCTTTGTATTCTTGCCATCTCTTCTTAATATCTTCTGCTTCTGTTAGGTCCCTACCATTTCTGTCCTTTATTGAGCCCATCTTTGCATGAAATGTTCCCTTGGTATCTCTAATTTTCTTGAAGAGATCTCTCAAATCTTTCCCATTCTATTGTTTTCTTCTATTTCTTTGCAGTGATCACTGAGGAAGGCTTTCTTATCTCTCCTTGCTATTCTTTGGAACTCTGCATTCAAATGGGTATATCTTTCCTTTTCTCCTTTGCTTTTCACTTCTCTTCTTTTCCCAGATATTTGTAAGGCCTCCTCAGACACCCATTTTGCTTAAACAAAGCCAAAAAAATAGGGCTAAAAAAAGACGACGAAGAAGAATTGGGAGCAAGATTTTCTGAGATCAATGATTATGGTCCTAGATGTTTTTAAGCTATCAGCTGTGATTAAGAAACAAAACCAAAATCTTGAGTTCCGGGGAAATGAGGGAATGACTCAAACCTGTGTTTCTTTGGCGCCACCCCCTTGGGTTCAGAATTCAGTGCTTTGAGGAATATCGCAGCAGCCAGAGGAGAGCTGAACAAAGGGCAAAGCAGTTTGAGGTAACCACCAAATAAATAAAAATTAAAAATGTTAAAAAAAAAAAAAGCAAGGGCACAGCTTCCGGGCTGCTGTGGCTCAGCGCAAAGCCACACATTGGGAGCCTCCGGGCCAGGCTGCAATGGCTGCTGGGCAGTGAGTTCACCAAGCAGAGGGAATTCTAGACTCCCCGCGTGGCGTCTGACCGTGTTCCCTCTGGTGTCTGGGTCTCTACCAGTATCCAGTGATCCCCGCCTTCTAGACACAGAGAAAGCCCCGAGCTACTATTTTTCATGGATTTCCCCAAGCAGTTCACTAACCCTGCGTGTATGGTTTTCATAGCTGAAAATAATCTAGTAAACCCTGTGGAAGACTGTTTTCCCTTTGCCCCAGCGTCACTGAGAGATGACTGATGCATAACATTGTGTAAGTTTAAAGTGTTGATTTGATACGGTTGTGAATTGCAAAATGATTACCACCAACCCATTAGTCGCCTCCATGCTATCAGAAAGTCACCGTTTCTTTTCTATAGTGAGAACATTTAAGATCAACTCCTGCGTGTGTTTTGATAGTTTGTCCGCCTTTCCCCTTCTCTTTTTTTCTTAGTTTGTCGTGTCCTTGACACTTTGATCTCTTCAAGTCCTCCCTTTCCCTTCCCTCTTTGCCTCTCATCCTCAGATCCCAGTTTGAAGATACCATCCTCTTCTTCCTTCCCAGCATTGGTTGTAAGAACCCTACACCTTTCCTTCTCAGAAACCACCATGCAAAGGACACCTCTGTAAATTCTCACCATCAGTGACCACTGCTCTGGGCCAGCAGAGGAATAAAGCCCTGCAAAGGAAGGCCATAACACCCCTCTCATGGTGGATGCTGGGGTATACCACCCAGGACCCCCTTTTAGGACTGAAGAGCGCCTTCCCCCAGCTACAGTGAGTGCTGGCTGCTGGGGGCTCGCAGCTAGGTCCCTGCTGAGGAGTTGCCCTCAGCAGAAGGAAGTACCCTTGCCTGAGATCAGAGCTCCTCCCGGGGACAGCTCTCATCCAATGAGCAGTTGACATGAGGTAAAAAGGTCCAGCCCCCTTGCCTGGATTCATCATGACTTGAGGTCCCATCCTAGCTCTAGAACTTTCCACGGATAAATCGTGTCCTTTTTTACTACCACGTCAGTGTTTCAACCTCTCCATCCACTCAGTCCAGCTTCCCTCACCCCTGGGTAGGTGTTGTTCTCTGGGGTGCCTCCTATCGACCCTCCTGCATGCAAAGCTGAGTCTCGCAGTCTGCTTCCCAGGGAGCCTGACCCATGACGCCTTCTCTGTGTGCTGATGACAACGACAGCAGCTCACGCTCACTGAGCACTGCGGTGTGCGAGGCACCCCGCTTCACAAGGTCCTGTCACGTGCAATCCACACCAACCCTGACAGCGCGAGGCTGCTACCGACGCATGTTTGAGATGAAAGAACTAAGATTCAGGGAGATTAAGCAACCCCCTTGTGGAGAAGCCAGAAAGCAATAGCTAAGGGTTTACGTTTAGCTCTGACTATAGAACTTCCCTGGTAGCTCAGTCGGTAAAGAATCCGCCTGCAATGCAGGAGAATTCCATGGACTATATAGTCCTTGGGGTCACAAAGAGTCATGACTGAGCGACTTTCACTTTCACTTTCTTATGGAAATTGCTCATTCGTGTCTGACTCTTTGTGATCCCATGTCTGACTCTATACAGACCATGGAATTCTCCAGGCCAGAATACTGGAGTGGGTAGCCTATCCCTTCTCTAGAGGATCTTCCCGACCCAGGAATTGAACCAGGGTCTCCTGCATTGCAGTCGGATTCTTTACCAACTGAGCTATCAGGGAAGCCATCACTTTCACAGAGGGTGTCACCAAAGCTAAGAGTTCTTTGAGAAAACCTTGTTGAGGGTCCTTGTTCTGACTCCACGGTTATCTTGTCTGTGAGTCCGTCTCCTGGTGGCCAGGTGAGCTCTCTGGCTACACTTCTATCGAACCACTCATCCCACTGTGTTGTGATCAGCTTTCACGATTCTGTTTCCCCATGAGAAACTGAGCCCCCAGTTCTTAGACATCCAGTACTAAGTATCTGCTCAGGACATAGTAAGTGCTCAGTGTGACATGTGAGTTGAGAAGTCCCCTCTCTGTAACTGGAAACATTGAGTGATGGTCTCTTGAAAGGAAAGCAAAGGGCAGTAGCCTCTGGAGACATCACTTGCCTTCACCTCTTGGCTTTATAAACCTTAATGTGCCTCCGTATTGATCTCTGTAAAATCTGGGCAATGTGTATCTCTCAGCCTTGTTATGGTTGCTGTAAAAATTAAGTATCACACTTACAGACATTTAACACCATGTCTGATACATAGTATGCACCCCATAAATGTTATCTATTACAAGACTTAGCCACAAATAATTCCTTTTCTCCCCATCCCTATCATCTGAAGAATTAAAATAAGGGTTTCTAGAGATCTGCTAGTTTATTGGGCCCCTCAAACCATCACAAAGCCCTACATGAGAACCCATCACAGAAAGGACCTATCTCTTCTTAAAAAGTCTTCTTGTGGGAACAGCTGATTTGAGGCTACTTAGAGCAATTTTTCTCAGTGCTGATCACACATGAGAATGTGTGCCTGGGTAAAACACTCTCAGAGCTAGGACCAGAGTGTGCATATTTGGGGATTTGTGGGCCGGGGAAGGGGGATTTGTGTGTGTGTGTGCACGGGAGGGGGGAGCTTTGATGGTCATGACATGCATCCAGAAAATTACTGTACCTGAAACTTGCTCAGACTGCGCCCACGTGGTCAGCAACTTCTGCTGGGAATGGGGAGGGGGGTTGACTGCCTTGGCTCACGAAGAGTGGGGCTCACTAACTTACACAGATCTTGTTAAACATGAATTCAAAGTATTGGGTTGGCCAAGAAGTTTGCTCTGGAAAAACCTGGAAGGACTTTTTGGCCATGCCAGTATCTTGGAGATGTTTCAGAGAATCATAGAGTCCATGAATTGAAGAAACTTAAAACATGTCCACTGGTTCTATATCTTGAATTTCCTCCATGACATCTCGTTGTGGTCTTCACAGATACCCTTAGTAACCAGGAATGTGACAGCCAGTCCAAAATTTTTATCAGCAATTTGGACAGAAAAGTCAATGGCTTGATATCTGCATTCTCAGAGGCTACATATCCAAAAGGAAGAGCCAATTTTTTGGATGAAAGAATTAGGATCCAGGAAAGAGCCAGACAAATCAGAATGATGAACCTAATCTAATAAGACCACATTTAACAAGAGTAATATAATTCTTTGGACTAGGATCAAAAAATTCAGCTGCCTTAGAGGACTATGAGAGAGCTTTTCATTTTCTTATCTACTTAATCATCATCTATTAATTTTTACCTTGTCTCATCCCAAAGACAACTTGAGATAGCTTTAAAAGAAATGGTACAGCAGCAGCTCTCTAAGTGTGTTTTTTAGAGCAGCGGCGGCAGCAGCAGCTGGAAGCTTGTTAGAAATGCAGATTCTTTTTTTTTTCTTTATTTTTTTAAAATTTTTTTTAAACTTTACAAAATTGTATTAGTTTTGCCAAATATCAAAATGAATCCGCCACAGGTATACATGTGTTCCCCATCCTGAACCCTCCTCCCTCCTCCCTCCCCATACCATCCCTCTGGGTCGTCCCAGTGCACTAGCCCCAAGCATCCAGTATCATGCATTGAACCTGGACTGGCAACAGGTTTCATACATGATATTTTACATGTTTCAATGCCATTCTCCCATATCTTCCCACCCTCTCCCTCTCCCACAGAGTCCATAAGACTGTTCTATACATCAGTGTCTCTTTTGCTGTCTCATACACAGGGTTATTGTTACCATCTTTCTAAATTCCATATATATGCATTAGTATACTGTATTGATGTTTTTCTTTCTGGCTTACTTCACTCTGTATAATAGGCTCCAGTTTCATCCACCTCATTAGAACTGATTCAAATGTATTCTTTTTAATGGCTAATACTCCATTGTGTATATGTACCATAGCTTTCTTGACCCTCGCCCTAGACCAGCTTAGTCAACAGTGCAGGAGTGGGACCCGGCCATCTGTTTTAATAAGAACTCCTCAGAATTCTGGTGTACAATCAAGTTTGAGATCTAAGATAACAGAGCCTAAGACTTTTAAAAATGGCAACCCCAAAGCATTCAGAAAGTTAAGATGATGGTGAGTGTTAGAATGACATAGAGAATGAATTCCAGAAAGCGCTGCTGTTTCAGGGAGGGGTGCTACAACTTTGGCCTGGAGCTTCCTAGTAGCCAATGAAAAGAAACAAATATGATCAGTTTCTAAACTGTGCTGGGCCTGTGAGACCCATGTAAACTAAACCTCTGTGTTGAAATTTGAGGGAAAATCCCCAGTCTTCATAAAGAAGAGAACGTATATTGTAACAAATGATATGTTCAACAATCCCTCAGAAAGTAAAACAGGGGGTTTCTGAAGGTGGTTTCTGTGACCACGTATCTCTCAACTGAACCAGATGGGACAAGATTAGGGATTCCTATTGAGTGTGAGGTCAAAATATATGATTGGGGTCTATTGAGGTGCATTAGTAGAGAAGTAGGATTCTGGAAGATTTTCAAGATTTTCATCACATTGTCCTTTGTCTAGTGATCTGTGCCGAGGACACTGATGGCCTCTGGGAAGAACAAGACGGCAGGAAATCCAAAACCCTTTCCCATGAGCAACCTTCACCTTATCTTCACCTGGAAAATAGAAGGGGACTTTCTCCACATCTACTTGCTCTTCTTTGCTAAATCCCTCTTTGGGCCAATTTTCTCTCAAACTGGAAAATTAATAAACTATAGCTGGGCATCTGGTCCCATAACTTCATGGGAAATAGATGGGGAAACAGTGGAAACAGTGTCAGACTTTATTTTTTTGGGCTCCAAAATAACTGCAGATGGTGATTGCAGCCATGAAATTAAAAGACACTTACTCCTTGGAAGGAAAGTTATGACCAACCTAGATAGCACATTGAAAAGCAGAGACTTTACTTTGTCAACAAACGTCCATCTAGTCAAGGCTATGGTTTTTCCAGTGGTCATGTATGTATGTGAGAGTTGGACAGTGAAGAAAGCTGAGAGCCGAAGAATTGGTGCTTTTGAGCTGTGGTGTTGGAGAAGACTCTTGAGAGTCTCTTGGACTGCAAGAGATCCAACCAGTCCACTCTAAAAGAGATCAGTCCTGGGTGTTCATTGGAAGGACTGATGCTGAAGCTGAAACTCCAGTACTTTAGCCACCTAATGCAAAGAGTTGACTCATTGGAAAAGAGTCTGATGCTGGGAGGGATTGGGGGCAGGAGGAGAAGGGGACGACAGAGGATGAGATGGCTGGATGGCATCACTGACTCGATGGACACGAGTCTGAGTAACTCCAGGAGTTGGTGATGGACAGGGAGGCCTGGCGAGCTGCGATTCATGGGGTCGCAAAGAGTTGGATACGACTGAGTAACTGAACTGACTAACTGAACTGATAGCTGGGCTGATTTTTCAGTCATCCACTTACTGGTGTCCTTGAAGAAATAACTCAGAAGCTTTTGCACGGCAAAGGAAACCATAAACAAAATGAAAAGACAACCTACAGTCTTGGAAAAAATATTTGCAAATGGTACAACTGACAAGTGACAGATTTCCAAATTATACAAACAGCTCATACAATCCAATATCAACAAACCAAGTAATCCAATCCAAAAGTGGGCCAAAGACCTAAACAGACATTTCTCCAGAGAAGACATTCAAAACAAGCAACAGGCAGGTGAAAAGATGCCTAACATTGCTAATTAGTAATGAAATGTAACTCAAGCCCACAATGAAGTATCAGAATGGCATCACTGAAAAACCTACAAATAATAAATGCTGAAGAGGGTATACAGAAAAGGGAGCCCACCTACATTGTTGGTGGCAATGTAAATTGGTACAGCCCCTATGGAGAACATCAGGGAGATTCCTTAAAAATCTAAAAATAGAGTTGCCATTTGATCCTGCAATGCCACTCCTGGGCATAGAACTATACTTTGAGAAGATACACACCCCTATGTTAATTGCAGTGCTGTTTACAATAGTGAAGACGTGGGAAGAATCTAAATGCCCATCAACAGATGAATGGATAAAGAAGATGTGGTACATGCCTGGGCTTCCCAGGTGGTGCTAGTGGTAAAGAACCCGCCTGCCAGTGCAGGAGACATAAGAAACATGGAATCAATCCCTGGGTTGGAAAGATCCCCTGGAGGAGGCCATGGCAACCCACTCCAGTATTCTTGCCTGGAGAATCCCACGGACAGAGGAGCCTGGCGGGCTGCAGTCCATAGGGCTGCAGAGAGTCGGACGACACTGAAGCGACTGAGCACACACACACACACCTGATACATGCATACGTATGATGGAAGATCACTCAGCCATAAAAAAGAACGAAATGACGCTATCTGCAGCAGCATGGATGAGCTCACAGACCATCATACTAAGTGAGGCAAGCAAGACAGAGAAAGACAAGTATCATACAGTGTCATTTATATGTGCAATCTGAAAACTGACACATTTGAGCTTATTTAAAAAACAAAAATAGACTCACAAAGAAAACAAACATATGGTCACCAAAGAGGAGGCGGGGGGTGGAGGGATAAATTTAGGAATTTAGGATTAGCGGATATACACTACTGTCTATCAAATAGATTAAAAAAGGGACCTACTACAGCAAAGGAGCTATGTTTCAGTTCAGTTTAGTTGCTCAGTCATGTCCGACTCTTTGCGACCCCATGAATCACAGCACGCCAGACCTCCCTGTCACCAACTCCCGGAGTTCACCCAGACCCACGTCCATCGAGTTGGTGATGCCATCAAGCCATCTCATCCTCTGTTGTCCCCTTCTCCTCCTGCCCCCAATCCCTCCCAGTGTGGCCAAAGTACTGGAGTTTCAGCTTTAGCATCAGTCCTTCCAAAGAAGACCCAGGGCTGATCTCCTTCAGAATGGACTGGTTGGATCTCCTTGCAGTCCAAGGGATTCTCAAGAGTCTTCTCCAACACCACAGTCCAAAAGCATCAATTCTTCGGTGCTCAGTTTTCTTCACAGTCCAACTCTCACATCCATACATGACTATTGGAAAAACCATAGCTATGTTTAATATCTTTTAATAATCTATGGTGGGAAAGAATCTGAAAAACTGTGTGTGTACATATATATATATATATATATGTATATATATATACACATGATATATATGTATGTATACATATATAAAAAACTAAATCACTTTGCTATATGTCTGAAACACTGTAAATCTCAGTAATAACACTTTAAGCCTCTTATTTGACTAATAATTCAATATGGGAGGGAACAAAAGCCTTACCTTTCTAACTGTGTCAGTCTTGGAGAAACACAAGGTTGCATTTTTGCATCGAGCACCTTGCAGTACTATTTCTTTTTGCAGTGCCCTCAGATGTTTAAGGACTTCCCTGGTGGACTTCCCCGGTGGCTCAGACAGTAAAGCATCTGCCTACAGTGCAGGGGAGCTGGGTTCGATTCCTGGGTCAGGAAGATCCCCTGGAGAAGGAAATGGCAACCCACTCCAGTACTCTTGCCTGGAAAATCCCATGGACAGAGGAGCATAGTAGGCTACAGTCCATGGGGTCGCAAAGAGTCAGACACGACTGAGCGACTTCACTTCACTTCACTTCAGATGTTTAAGAGAGTCACATAAAAAGTCAGCAAGAAAGACATCTGATGGTCACCCCTGGTGTGGGCCCGAATCATCAGGCATAGTCATTGCCCCCCCGCCTCAGAATTCCCAAAGGGGAAAGTGAAGTGGCTCAGCCGTGCCCGACTCTGCGACCCCATGGACAGTAGCCTGCACCAAGCTCCTCCGTCCATGGGATTTTCTAGGCAAGAGTACTGGAGTGGGTTGCCGTTTCCTTCTCCAGGGAATCTTCCCGACCTAGGGATTGAACCCAGGTCTCCTGCATTGTAGACAGGTGCTTTACTATCTGAGCCACCAGGGAATTTTAGAGAAAATTAGAAACTATTATAATGATGATGCATGGCTTGATATGCCCCTGTTTTTTCCTGAGGGAGTGGGAAGAAAAACGTGTTTGACAGACCCAAGTTTAAGTCCTTTCCTTCACCATTCACTGTCTGTGTGGTCTTGGGCAAGGAACTTATTATTGCTAAACAATGTTACTTGTTTTGCTTGGGGGGAAAAAATGAGGTCATTAATGGTTGTCCAGTGAGTGATTTACGGATATTGATTCTAGTATTTGTTTTCATTTGTATTTTGGGTTCATGAGGCAGAAACCACACACATAACCCAACGAAGAGCTCTGTTATAAACACGTATGTGAAGTATCCAAGGACCCCTTAGGTATCTGACGACAGGGGGCACATGGGGCAAGGAGGCACCACAGGTCGAGAGTGGGCTCTTCCATCCTTGGTAATTCAGCAGTGAGGTGTGTATAGCTGACCCTGGTGGAAGCTGCTGGGTTGGCTCTGCGACCTGGCTCAGTCCTATCTTTTGACATCCTCTCTGGTACCAAGTTGTTCTCTTGATGCATGTTTTCCAATTCATGGTTTCTGAGATCCAGTTCTTGGACCAGCTCATTTGCTTTATGCTGCATGCGCTCCTGCTCAAACTAGGATTGGCCACTCCTCCAACACTGGGTCCAACCATTGGTACAGTCAGCTGGCAAAGAGATAGGAAGTTATAAATGTGGGCCCTGGATGTGCCCCCCTTCATCAAGGGCAGTGGATGGAGTCCCTGTGAAGAGGCACTAGGGTGTCATCTGTGAGGTCCCAGGTTCTGGACTTGGCTTGGATTTGAATCCTGACTTCGACAGTTTCCACAGATGAGACTTTACACAAGTAACTTGTTGAGCCTAAGTTTCCTCATCTGAAAAGTGGGTATGATAGTTCATACTTTGTAGGAGTGTTGTTGAGTCTTAAATAACAAAAGGAAAATGTTTATCCCAGTTTCTGCCCCAAATGAGGCCCTCAGTAAATGCTGGCTGGCTCCATTTGAGGAGGAGGTGTGGGCAGACACCATGAAACAGGTCTGATGTAGCATAAAGGTGCTTCGTCACCACCTCGTCACCTCCTCTCTGCTGAGATAAACAACACTGACCCATCCCCCCTCACGTGGGACACACCTCCTTCATGTTTCCATCCTGAAGGTGACTGGCTTCCTCCACAATCCTGAGTGCATGCCTCACTGAGAAAACGGGGTGCTCCTGGCTCTGTAAGGTCTTGGCCCTTATAGAGGCTAAGCCCTTATATAAGGCTCTATAAGTCTTGGCCCTTCTCTCTGGCATTGAGTAGCTGCCTCCTCATTTATAATCACTGCACCCACCTCATGCTGGATGGAAACTGAAGGCTGCCCTACAGAGCAGTGTGACAGGCATCTCGGCTGAAACCTTGTCCAAGGGGCTGGCGCGTTTACAGCACTGTCAAGTCATCTCTTCTGCCATTTCTCCATCAGGGGTCTTGGGAAATCATAAGTTTTCACATGGAGGATATAACACGGTGAGCTGAAATATGTGTGACATGAGATGGAGTGTTTGATTTGGGACGTAGAAATTCCTTTTATTGTTATACAGTGATGTTTTATTTATTTGATTGTGTCGGAAAATGGGCTATTTCACAGAAGCAAAGCTTACAGATAGCTCAAGTTTTCCCATTTCAGCTCTGAAACGATTTTTCACTCTCATTTAATGGCAATCTTCCCAAAATATATCTCACACTTCAGCCTTCTTAATAGAAGACACAGATATTATTATTATTGAATACGTACTTTTTACTTGGCACAATGCCTGACTCTCATCAGTTTTCCCAACAACCCTGTGATACGGGTGCTCTCATAACTCCCATTTCACAGATGAGGAAACTGAGGCTTAGAGAGGTTGCATAACCGACCCAAGGTTACCCAGGGAGAAGTCGTGGAATTGAGACTTTATTCAGCCACATTATTGGAGAACATTTTGGTTACTAAGTGGCCCTAAGAACTATTAAACATCGAAACAGGATCGTTGGAAGTCTACACACACATTTCAGAAGGGTGTCCATGACTCTGAGCATCCCTTGGCTGTTTTCTAAAAGGTGTTAGTACTCAACCTGGCAGCACGTGTTTTTGAATATTCATGAATATTCTTTGATTCAGTGTGTGTTGCTTGAGTACCTACTGTGTTGCTGTGGGTATGAGGCATGCCAGGTATTCTGGGAGCCAAGAAGTGTGAGGCATGCAGCTGTCTTCAGAAAGGGCACACGTCAGAGATACTTCGGTGGGGGGAATATGTGAATCTGGCCTCATTTGTGACTAGAAAAACCTTGAGAAAGGGGTGACTCTAATCCGCCTTTCAAGGAAGTCACCCTCCTTGCCCCTGTCCATTGCTAGGGATGAGACTGACAAGTGGAGACCAGAGGTGGAAGGTAGATGTCCTGTGTCCCTGGCTGCAAAGAGGCTGAGGAAGAAATGGACAAGCTGTGTTTAAGAAAGAGTTCAAGTCTTCTGCTTGCGAGAGAAGCTGTGGTCAGAGGCCAATAGGCCTTGGGCCAGACCGAGGACTTTGGTTTCTCCAACCCATGTCTTCCTTAGATGGCAGCTTGTGAAAACAGGAAGTACGTTAGAGCCACATGTGCGAAAAAAATACATGCTCGTGTATTTCACATACATGCTTTCTCACTTCATTCCTTCACAGCTGTTAAATGCAATTCTCAATTGTAGCTCTTAAAAAAACAACCAATAGTTTGGAACATTGGTAGCATCATTACAATCAAGTATGTGGATTTCCAAGGCAATGACTTTGATATAGTTTAATGATAACTTTCTTACTTCAAAAGTAATATGTCTATAGAGAATACCAAACAATTTCTCTCAGCCAGAGACAACTCAGGTTTTTGAAACAAGCCTTCCAGTCTTCCCACACCCACTGGCCTGTCCCTTTGACCTCTCTCTTTCGAGTCACCGTCCTGCAGGCGCACCCAGCCTGGTCTCTTGATGGCTCACGGTCACCATTACGGCTGGCCTTTATGTCGCGGTGCTGGTGTAAGTCTGTGAGATGGTTGAAAGTGAAAGCGAAAGTTACCCAGTCATGTCTGACTCTGTGACCCTGGAATTCTCCAGGCCAGAGTACTGGAGTGGGTAGCTGTTCCCTTCTCCGGGGGATCTTCCCAATCCAGGGATAGAACCCAGGTCTCCCACATTGCAGGTGGATTCTTTACCAGCTGAGCCACAAAGGAAGCCCAAGAACACTGGAGTGGGTAGCCTGTCCCTTCTCCAGAGGCTCTTCCCAACCCAGGAATGGAACCTGGGTCTCCTGCATTGCAGGTGGATTCTTTACCAGCTGAGCTACTTGTGACAGTCTATTTGAGACCTTTTAAGTTAGATCTTTTCTTCTCTTTCTTTTTCATAGATAGGTGGGTGGCCATTATGTCTGGCTGCTTTCTGTGTTTCTTCTTATAAGCTCTTCCTAGTATTTTTTTTCCCCTCAATTAAGTGCTAGAATGGCTAATGACCAGGTTGGTCAATACATTTTTAGAGTTAGAGTAAGGAGGCTGTGAGTGGGGACAATGAGGCTCTCTCTTGGAATTAGAGCGTGAACGCTGCAGATGCCATTTGAAGGGCTAAGAAAGCATGAGTTGTCTAGAGAGGTAATTGTTTTGCTTTCTTGGTGACATCTAGCTAAGTAACGTTATTATTAGACACATTTTTCCAGAAAGTTAAAAAAGAAAGAAGAGAGGAACTGGGGGAGGAAGGGGAGGGAGGGGATGGGAAGGAAAGAAGAGTCAAGCCAGTGCTTTCTTTCCATCTCATCGTGAATTTCTCTCTTTTCATTTTGCTGTTTACAGTGGTTTAAACTTCATTGACTTGATGGTGCGCCAGGGGAATATCGACACCCCTCCCAAGACCCCGCTGGTGCCAGGATTTGAGTGTTCTGGGATTGTTGAAGCCCTAGGGGACAGCGTTAAAGGATTTGAGGTAATGTTTTGACTTCTGACTGAAAGGGTGATATTTATCTGGAATCTATTGAAATAATACAAGATTAAACAAAACATTATGCAAAATGCATTTGAAATCATCTGTAACATGTCTTCTTGTTATTTGCTTTTTAAAATTTATTTCAATTGAAGGATAATTGCCCGATAGTAGTGTGTTGATTTCTGCCATACGAGTGAATCAGCCGTGGGCACACATATGTCCCCAACTCCTGAACCTCCCCCAGCCTCACCCCACCCCTCACAGAGCATGGCCTGGAGCCCCCCGTGCCGTCAGCGGCTCCCATCAGCTATCTGTTTCACACACGATATTCATAAGTGATAGGACTTTCCCAGTGTCTCATGCCTTTCTCAGGGACCATCTTGTTACAACTCCTGGCAACAGTCTGATGAAGTGGCCAGGGGAAACCTTAACATCCCCTTTATTCACTTTATAGCTATTAAAAAGATTTTTAAAAAGAAAAATGTTTTTTTAAAAAGATTAAAATGAATACAACTATGGATTTGGCCATGGGTTAACCAAGCGTACACCCCTCCTCTCTCTACTCGTGGCTCCCATTTCGCCATCACATCAGGCTCAGAAGTTAATTACAAAATGCAAAGGTTGGTGAGAAATAGCCTCTGTTTCTTCTAATCACTTATAAGTCATTATTTCAGACATTGAGAAAGGGCATTTTTGGATGAAAAATTTAAAGACAAAGGGTAGAGTTATCTGACAATAAGACAGAATTGGCTATGGGTTGGTGGCTTGGGGAGTAAGACAAGTCTACAAAGGGTTATTATATAATTCTGTTTTTGTACATGTACATAACTCCCAATAACAAAATTTTTAATCACTGAAAATATCCTATTTACCATTACCATGCAAATCAAATAGGATCTGGTCTATGAAAACTGAAAAACCTATGGGCAAATCAACTATACAAAATTGTGGTAGTTGAGAGCAAGAAAAGCCATTGGAAATCAGGCATAAGAGCTCTCATTAAACTTTAGTGCTTCCCCACGGAGAGACAAAGAGACCTCACACTTGAGAATCCATCATAACCAGAAACATGGGCAAGTTACTGTTTTTCAGCCCCATCACAACCCTGCAACGTAAAGATTATTATCCCCTTAGAGATGAAGTTCAGAAGGGTTTGGTAGTTTTCCATGCGGTCAGAATGAGAGCAAGTAGAAGGTGAACCTGAATTCAAACCACTAGAGAGTTTTGATTCTTCCTACAGTCCCACAATCTTTACCCCTCCTCCCCACCTGCAAATGCTGCATTGGATGGTTAATACAGGAAGAAAAATCCTGTAAAAGGCAATGCCAAAATCCCCTCGGAATCGATTTTGAGCCTGCTGCTTGGTCTCAGTGCCTCAGAGCCTCAGTATACTTTGAAAATATCAATATGCTCCAAATTCATTATGATGAATGTCTGGACCCCTCAACCAGCTCATCTGTCTTTTTGTCAGTGGTTTCCAGATAACACGGCAGAAAAACGTTCAGAGAGAAGTAATTGTGCTTTTTCTTTTCTTCTCTATGACTTTACATTTTCTGTCCCCAGGTAGGCAATATAACCAGAGGCAGCACCGTCTCTCCCTGAAAATGCTGCGTATAAGAAATACAATCTGTTCTTCATTCCTCCACGTGGTCCCAAAGGAAAAGAGCATACCGTTTGCTCTATCAATCCTGAGCACTGGATAAACAACCCATCATTTTAGGGATGGGTTGACCTTGGTTTATAGGGAGGAATCACTGTGCCTGTTTATATATATTTTCCCTTATGTATGATCTTTCTTTTGCTAGTTAGCCCTGGCTTGCTTATTGTCAGATTGATCCATCATCTCCTCCACCCCTCCTCCAGTCCTTTCAGCTGCACTAATAAAAGAAGCCACCTACGGGTTTCTAGTCAGGGCGTGATTGGGGAGAAAAACCAATACTAATATGCCCTCTATAAGTCTGACTTATGATTTTCAATCATGTTGGAGATAGAATTCCACACAGCAACACATGGAATAGCTAGCTGTCTTGGCTTGATCGATTACAAGGAAGCCTTGAAAAATTATTGCCGGGAGCACTGCAGAAAAGGAATCATTTGGGCTGCGTTGCCAAAAACTAATTTCTTTTCCCTAACAGAATCAAATAATGAGGTGAATTAGATATTTTTTAAAAAGTTTCCCACCTCTGGACTCTGAGATTAGGGTTTATCTGATGGCTGACCCCTCTTTTTGACATTTTGATAATGAAATGAGAGGCCTGGAGCAGACAACTCTGCTGGATGGCACGACCATTACTGTCAGGGTGGTCTGGGGTGGTATGACCATCACTGTCACGGTGGTTGAGATACTCTTTTCCCACACTCTGTTTACACCGCACGTCATCAGCTACTCTGTGGTGCTACGATAGAGCTTTAGGTTTGCATGACTCTGAAAAAGGAGGATGCCGGTATTAGACCTGAGCGATCCTCTGGTCCAAGCCATGATGTTCCTGACAGCATCCTTTGATTCTCAATGCTTCCAAGGATTGACCCTCACTGCCCATGAGACAGCCTCTCCCACCCATCAGTTTCCTCACTAGACAGCTCTTCCTCTGCTTCATGAAACTCAGTGGGTCACAGATTTAGCTTTCGATCATTAAAGTGTGAATTCCATGGGAGATCAGGAACCAGGCTTCTTAAGAGCTGGCACTGACTGTTCTTTGCTCAGTTTACATGCACCATGCCATGTAGGTTGCTTGCTTATTATTTTATTTAATCTCATAAGGAGCCGTTCCTAATATTAAACCCATGTAAGAGCCAAGGAAACTGGAACTTAAAGACCTTAGACTAATATTCCCAGACTTGGTGGGTTTCCCCTGTTGCACACTCTTATATAACTCAGTGTCTTCTTTGTAGCACTTAGGTGTAATGAATGAACTATTTGTATCTGGAGTCAGCCTCGCTATGTTCGCATCCAGGTCCAGCTGCTCTCTGGCTGCATGACTTTTGGGTCAGATCAGTGACGTGATCTTCTCTTTGCTTCAGTTTAAGTGTCTGCAAAAAACTCTCATCGTTCATCTGTAATATGGAGCTATAAAAAAAACCAGTCTCATGGGAGGCTTTTGTTGTAGTTTGTTGAACAGAGGTAAAAGAGAAAGGCTAAACTAGAAGAAAACAGTAGAATCAATTACTAAAAAAAAAAAAAGTAAACTAAAACACAGATATATGGAAGCCATTAGTTTACTGAGAAATCACTATGACAGTAACAATTTGAATATTGCATTGAAGAGTCACAGTACAAGCCTAACGTCATATAGCAGAATGGTTCCATTGAACTACCACTTGGCAACTCATAAGCTGTTCGTGATGGTTTACTTTGTATTTCCCTTGAATAATGATATGTTATGGGGGGGGGGGAAACTTAGCACATGATTATAACCACTTTAAAGGGAAGACCACTCTTTTCTTTTCTGCCTGGTGTCTGGCTATGTAAACCACTGATTAAAAAAAACCGCAGTCTTCAGCCCTGCCTCATCCGATCAGGAGGTAAACCACGTGACAGCCTTAGGACAACGCCTGCCGTATAATACGTGTGCTCCTCACACCCGCGGGCAGTCTCCTATTTCTCTCTGAGCCTGGTTGCTTTTATTCAATTCCCTGCACTCAGATTTACATGACTTTTCTGACGCACCACGTTTCACATCTAATGCCATCGGTAATCCGGTGCTAACCTTTGACGCAAATACTGCAGTGAACTAGCCTGGCAGGGAATCAATACGGGCTGGGAGAGAACCAAAGAGAGCAGACTGACTCCCAGCCCTGCCCCTTTGACCCTCCACGTCCTGAAACAGGGAGATTAGATGAGAGGTCGGATCGGTAATGTGACCTTCTGACGCTAACATTCCAAGGCGTGCAACGTGGTGCACGTCGATATTTATGCTCCGGAAGAGGGATACAGACCGGGGCTTCCATGGCCTCTGGGAAGCTTGCAGAGATTGGTTCAGAGCATCCACAAATGCCTCAAAAGGCAGGTGAGGTGAAGGTGTGCATATTTTAGGGTTTGAGATTTCTTTTTTTTCCCCCCTGGGAAGGACTCTACAGTTTTTGCTAGATCATTAAGTGTACTTGAGAAATCTCTCAAAAAGACTAAGAAACCTCCACTCACGCCGTGCTTCCCTCTCGCCAGATCGGGGACCGCGTCATGGCATTTGTCAATTACAGCGCCTGGGCAGAGGTAGTGTGCACACCTGTGGAATTTGTCTACAAGATCCCCGAGGACATGAGCTTCTCTGAGGCCGCTGCCTTCCCCATGAACTTCGTCACCGCCTACATGATGCTCTTCGAAGTCGCCAACCTCCGAGAAGGGATGTCTGTGCTCATACACTCGGCTGGCGGCGGCGTGGTGAGTGGGCTGCTGTGCGTCCTCCTCCCCGAGGTCAGGGTGGAGAGAGTGGAGTGACACGCGGTTGATGATGTTTCTTTGTGAGCTGTGTCCATTCGTAGAGATGATCACTGTGGTTCTCCTGAATCTCACGTGCGTGGCAGAGTTCATAAGGACGAATGTGTTGGGGTTAATGTGAGCCTCAGAGATGGTTTCTCTGGAGTTTGGAAAGATCTCTTAGATGGTGTGTCTCAGTGGTGGATTCTGTAGAGAAGCACTCACTCTCAGCCTTGGCATCCCAGTGAACCTTCATGTCAATCACTGTGAGATGCTCCGTAGGTCATGTACTACTAACATTATCTGAAATGCCAAAATGGCGGAGGCTTTACTCTTTTCAGTAAGTTGCCACAAATTCGTGATACTTCCCAGAGTAATGGTGTCCTTGTTCATTTGTGTTCTGATATATTTTCTTGAGTGGCAGGGAGGCAGATGGAGATTGTACTAGCACAGTGGGAATGGCACTTTAACCTAAGTCTACCCATGAGAGCGGTTGCTTGTAGGAATGTCACCTGTAAGGCATGTTTTGACAAGGGAAGAAATAAAGGAAATTAAAATTGCTGCCCTGGAGCTCAGGAATGGCAGAGATTTCTTTCATGGTTTGGATGGATCTCAGTACCAGTCACATCATATGTACTGCCAACCTGCCCCAGGGCAAGCACTGTGTTCCCCTAGGTGTCTTGGGGTTGGAGGAGAACTCCAACCTTTGAGAATGAGAGGTACTTGTGCTCAGTCACTAGTCATGTCTTGACTGGAAAATTCCATGGACAGAGAGTGAGATGTTACTCACTAATTCAGTGACTGTGCATTGAATACATACTACGTCTTGGGCTCTATGGGGATAGAGATTAAAAAGAGAGGGTCTGGATACACTGTCCAGTAGGGCGTGAGAGGTTCTTGGGGTTGAGGATTCTGTTGTTTTATGAACTCAGAGATGAACTCTTAGGTTGCGTATATCTTAAAGATTTTTTTCATTGGTGGTTCTACTAAGGTTGTTTTTTTTTGTTTTTAATCTTGGCTTTCTACAACTACCAAAACCTTATATACTGTACAACTCATTTCTGGTTTTCCTTTCCAAGAAGACAAGGAATGCCTTTAAGAAGAATATCTTCAATCACTTTAGCAAATTGGCCAATGTCTTTTGACCATGAGTAAAGATACAATAAAAGTTAAATATCCCCCAGAAAAGAAATGGATTTCAGTGCCAGTGAATCTGTTAACAGCAAGCAAGCCATTTAGAACGCTGGTATTTATGAGCTCGGTGTGCTCGGCACGTAACGTGTGAGACCTGTTTTCCTTTTATCAGCCTCAGTGCCAGGCTTTACAGTGGAGCTGGATTCAGTTCTGCTGAGAGTCTGTGTCGAAACATCGGCATTGACGTTGTTTGGTTATATGTTTTGATTTTTTGTTTTTCATTTGAGTTTGTTCTTCTTGGAACCAAGAGAAATGTATCAGGGACCTGGGTCTCACAAAAGAGAAAAAAACGTCTTGGGAAATAACAGAAGTTCTTACCATGCCTTATTCTGGGCTCACAGACACGAAAGGACTAAACTCTGAACTAAACTAAAGGACAGTAAGAAAAAAAATGTGAAACAGGAAGGAACTGGGGGAAGGGGACAACGAGGGTAGATAACTAATGGGGCATATAATGCAGGCTTTGATGTCTTATAGCTTTGCTGAAGCTTCTTGGCTTCCTAAGAGTGGGTTGTGCAAAGGGAGAAAAATGATCAGCCATGTGCACTTGCGTTCACTTGATGGAGATAAACCAGTCACCAGGAAAACCATAACCAGTACTGGGGTGTTTGTTAGTTACTTTGCTTTTGGCCAGGCCATGCAGGCTGTGGGATCTCAGTTCCTCCACCAGGTATCAAACCCATGCTCCTGCAGTGAAAGCCCAGAGTCTTAACCACCGAGCCACCAGGGAAATCCCAGTGCTGATTTTAAGGCCAGGGATAATTATCTGTCGTTTCTCATAAGAAATGTATGCTGACATGTAATGAACATCCACTCACAGAACAGTTACCATAAATGCAACTTCTCCTGTGATGCTGCTTCTTATGGTGTGCTTGTTTCATAATCTAATAGCACTAAGTAAAGCAAAGTTTAGTGAAAGTGAATAGCCTGGGGCCAAAAGGATGTGGTCTGGCTAAACCCAAGGACACTTGAAGGGTGGGGTTGGACTTCCAGCTCTCAGGTGCTTCGGTCTCTAAGTAGCATTTTTCCCAATCAAGATTTGATGGGTGGTATGTGGCATGGGGGCTTCCCGGGTAGCACCAATGATAAAGAACCTGCCTGCCCATGCAGGAGACAAAAGACACGGGTTCGATCCCTAGGTTGGGAAGATGCCCTAGAGAAGGGCATGGCAACTCACTCCAGGGTTCTTGCCTGGAGAATCTCATGGACAGAGGAGCTTGATGGGCTACGGTCCATAGGGTCACAAAGAATCAAACATAACTGAAATGACTTAGCATGCACAAATACGCATGCAGCATGGAGTTCAAGGTTACCGTGAGAGGAAAGTCTTTTTGCCAAGCACGTATCCACATATGTGAACACTCAAGTGAGATGGGGTGGACTTGACACAGTCTTAAAAAAACCAACAGGTTCTGAAGGGAGCCCAGACCATGTCACCACCCCATGGTGGAAAGACCAGCGGGCCACCTCCAGGGCAGACCTAGATTCCTCCTGAGAAGACAGCCAGCCACTGCCCTCATGATGGGGGGGTGGGCTCCCTGGGGAGTACTTTTCATGTGCTATCTGTGATGCTCTGGAAAGGTACAGGGTGTTGCCCATCACCATTGGATAAATTTGGCTCAGCTGCAGTGGGCAGCAGGAGACATGAGACATGGGTTCAACCCCTGGGTTGGGAAGATCCTCTAGAAGAGGAAATGGCAACCCACTCCAGTGTTCTTCCCTGGAGAATCCCATGGACAGAGGAGCCTGGTGGGCTATGGTCCATAGGGTCACGAAGAGTCAGACGTGACTGAAGCGACTTGGTGCACAGCACAGCTGTGGTAGGCAGGGTGATTCTCTCTTTCTCTCTCCATCCCTGACTCCCCCCACCCCACCCCAGACATCCACGTCCTAATCCCTTATACAGCAAAAGGGATTGTGCAGATGGGATTAAGGAAAGGACCTTGAGGTGGAGAGACCCTTCTGAATTATCCAGGTGGGTCTGATAAAAAGAGTCAGAAGGAGATTCAGAGATGTTACACTGCTGGCCTCAAGGATGGAGGAAGAGACCATAAGCCAAGGGCTGTGGGCAGTCCCTCGATGCTGAAAGAGACAGAGAAAGGGACTCCCCTGGAGCTTCCAAAAGGAACACAACCCTGCTAAAAACCTTGATTTTAGCCTCAGGCAACCCATTTTGGATTTCTGATCTCCAGAACTGCAATATAAAACCTCTGTATATAATGTAATATATATCCTATTACAATATAAAACTCTGGCAGAATAAATTGGTTTTATTTGTTTTTAGCCATGGAACTAGATGGTAATTTTTTGTAGCATCAATAGGAAATGAATTCATAGAGCTACTTTCTCTGGGTTGTTTCCCTTTTCATGGTGAAAAGCCAGTAATAAATTGCAAAACTAGGATTCACACCCTCCTCTGGCTGATTAGAACACACTTCTCTTTCCACTCAACAGCTCCATCATTCATTCCTTCATTTATTCATTCATTCAACACATATTTGTTCATCTTCTACTTTAGTGCCAGCTATAGACATTTCTAAGAGCCAAAAAGGCTGTGGCCTGGGTATATGTTTCCTAACTTGATGATGATGAGATGACAAATCAGATTCAACCTAATTAGGATAAAGTTTGCTTAACTGAGTTTATATAAAGTGTGCAGTCCTCATGGTACCAAGACTTCTTCTGTCTGACTTTATCAGAGGCTGTGGAGCAGAATTTGCAGACAGGAAGTGAGAAATGCCAACCTAAATGTGATTTGGAAAGAAACTTTAATATCGTATAGGGAAATAATTCAATCCAGAGCCAGTCACTTTCTCATCTAAATTGCCCAAGTCTCCACTGCTCTATCCGATCTCTGAAGATGCTGTTGATTTCCTCTGACAGTAGCAGAGTCAGATGGTCTGAGAAGATAACACACCTAATCAAATCTCTGTGTGTACTCAGTCACTCAGTCGTGTCCAATTCTTTGCAGCCCCTTGGACTCTAGCCCGCCAGGCTCCTCTGTCCATGGAATTTTTCAGACAAGAATACTGGAGTGGGTTGCCCACTTCCTACTCCAGGGGATCTTCCCAACTCAGGGACTGAACCACTGTCTCTTGCATCTCCTGTGTTGGATTCTTTACCAGTAGTGCCACCTGGGAAGCCCCAATCAAGTCTTTGTCAGTCGCTCAGTCATGTCCGACTCTTTGTGACCCCATGGACTGTAGCCCGCCAGGCTTCTCTGTCCATGGGATTTCCCAGGCAAGATACTGGAGCGGGTTGCCATCTCCTTCTCCAGGGGATCTTCCTAATTCAGGGATCAAACCTGTGTTTCCTGCATCGGCAGGTGTATTCTTTACCACTGATTTGTTACTGCGACATCATAAATGCAGTAAACACTTGTGAACCAAAACGCTGTTGCAAGCCATTTTTTATGGCCTAGAAAACGTATATGCTGAGCTAAGGAGAGTCCCATCCTTGATTTAATCTCAGAAAAAAAAATCACTCCTAGGGATCTTGTAAATTTCAGCCTAGTAAGCTGTCTTTGGCGGTCTTGCTCATGCCATCCCACATTCTGAATATTGTTCCAGGTTTCCTCTCTGCATCTGGTGTGCATTATTAGTTGAATGAGGCCCCCTCTTCAAGGCCCTGTGGCCGTTTCACCCATATCCCCCTCCATCATCCCATGGTCCGGCCATGCTTAGTCTGTACTCGTCAGCACGCAACTAGAGGGTGCATGCATGAGATCTCAGAGCCAGAAGGAGACAAAGACATCCAGTTGTGTCCCACACCAGTTGTGTACCAGGGTCACTGTAAACAGAATTCATGTAGCCCTCGTAACAACCATCCCCAAGAGAGAGTACGTAGCAGGGAAGACTTCAGACCATGAGTTCTAGAGCTGGGCTCCCTGAGCTTAGTCCCAGCTCCATCTTCCAACCCCTTGGAGAGTCGACTTTCTCATTTGTAAAGCGGGGTAACATTATGGCCAGCCTCAGGCGGTACCTCTGAACTTGAAGCAGTATACTTGCACATGATAAACACCCAGTAAAAATGAGCTATTGTCATTTCCCAGATCCAGAGTTTCAGAGTTGTTTCCAAGCCCATAATCGTTCATTAGATGGAAGGATCAAATTTGAACTCGGAATTCCAGGGCCAGGAACTCCCCCATCCATCGCTCTTGAGATTGCCCCACAGAGCCGGCCTCAAAACTGTCTGCACCGCCCCTGTCTTCTGTCTACCCCCTACCCTATGCCCTGGATAAGAGGGTCTACACCATAGCAAGACCCCCGAATCCCCAGGAGCCTACAATTCTTGGAAACGGAATCTCTGAAAATTTTAAGAGGATAAAGTGCCTCTGTCATATCCTTAAATATCCATGTCATATCCATGAATAATAGAAGAGATGATGATTAACTGCATCTCAGCCATCAGCAGGAAGGGCTGTGGCCTGGGGACCCCCTGGGATGCATAAGACCCTCATTCTGTAACCGCTGACCCCGAGAAACAGGCCCTCACCCTCCTAAATGTCAAAGATGCTGCAGAGATGTGTCGTGGCACCAGGCCCCACCTCCCTGCTTCTGGAAACCTCTGATGCTGGCTGCCACTGCCTGACTTTCACAAGTCAGCAATATACCTTAGGTTAAGAAAAACATATCTAAAAACATTTCTTCCAAGCTGGGTCTATGTCTGGATAAGCCTCACTTGATCTTTATTTTTAGTTGCTTTTAACTTTTTTACAGTAAGTCATGAGTGAGCCAAAGAAACTATCTTTATTATAAACATTATAAAGGTTAAATTTGGCCTCTGAGACAGAGGCTTTGTTTATTCAATATTCGTTGAACATATATATCACATCATGAGGGAATAAGAGCTGAAATAGAGTCCAGTAATTTCCATACAGTGGCTGTGAGGTAGATACTGTTTCATCCCCGTTATAACAGAGGAAATTAAGACACAGAGAGGTTGAGTTACCTCTTTCAGGTCACCCAGCCATAAAGAGGATGGGCTTGCATGTGTACTTGGGTCTCTTTGAATATAGAGCTCATGTTTTTTAAGTACTGGGAGGCCATGTGCAGAGAAACCCAGCTTCTGCTTAGAATGAAGTGGAATGGATTCCTCTCTCTGGGTTTTGTCGGTGAGCTTTCCCCCCACCCCAGGAGCTGAGGACAGCCTGGGGGGTTACTCAGGAGAGTTGAGCTATCTTCAGGAGGAGGAGGGGGCCATCCGTTGATACAACCAGCCTTCCAAGAGGCAGGCGGATTTAGTGCTGGAGCATCTCCTCTTGTTAATTTCCCAGCTGGAAATAAGCTGTAGGTTGCCGTGTCCCTGAAGGCAGGGATGGTGTGAAGTCCTCAACACTATGTCCTGAGCACACAGCCCAGTGCCCAGTATACTGGGGTTACTTGCTGAGTATTTGCAGAGGGAATGAAGGAAGAAAGGGGCAGAAGGAATGAAGGGGGAAAAGGCAGCATTTATGTTAGTTATAGAGACAGTACAGAACTTCAAGTGCTCAGATTCCAAAGTTTGAGCTGGTTTTCATCCTAGCTTCTCTGTTTTCCAGGTGAGAGACCTTGAATAAGTGCTTTAACTCCCTTGGATCTTACTTCTTCATCTGTAAGAATGGATATAATATCGATCTCAGTTTTTGTACAGCATTTTAAAAGAGGTTTATGGAGTGGGCTTTGCAAGCTAACCGGCATACAGGAAAGTCCAGTGTCAGCTGCTATTATTACTATTATCATCATGTTATTATTATCACTCTCTGGTTAGAAAATATTACTCAGTGCCACTGTGGCACTTAAACAGCCAGAAGCAAGAGAGCAACAAATCATACAGTCAGCGGGCGGCTGGTTGTTGGAACCTGGAGCAAGGGGCAGGTAAAGCCGATCTCAGCATCCTTCGTTCATCCTCCCAGACAGGTGTCTGCACAATGATCTCATGAATTAGCGGGGCTGTCACACAAGCCCCTTTTCAAGCATCACTTTCCTCAAACACATAAGACATAATTAGACATGAAGAAAAATGTACCTCCGTAGTTCCAGCCCCTGGACATGTGCTGAGAACTCCAAACAGACAGACTAGTCTTGCTGAGTTTATATAACCCCAGGGACCCATCCACTTCCCAGCAACACACTTGAAAGGCCACACTTGCTTTTCAGAATATTATTGCCCATATTAAGATGAAAAAAAAAAAAAAAACTGTTCAGCTGGGAAAGTGTGCAGTATACAGCAAGAAGCAGCCTCGCCTGTTCTCATGGGCACCCACCAGGCTGTCAACCGTTGTCCCCGCCCTCTACCCATCCCCGGCTGGCCACTGGTCCCTCTGACAGTGTCCATCCTGTGGCTCACTCTATGAGAAACTCCAGAGAATCCCCCACGTAGTCCCTGTTCAAACCGCGCTTGGGCTCCTCAACCGTTTGACTGGATAGAGAGATGAACTCTCAGCCTCACCTTTGCTCACACAAGCCCGAGTCCTTCTCGCACCCCGCTCCCCATTGTTCCCACCCTCCACCCCACACTTGCTCGTAATCCCCTGCCCTCCCCACCGCCAGCCCCTGCCTCTCTCATCTCTCTGTGCCTGGCTCTGCCTCTGTCTGCATCTGTCTTTCTCTGCATCTCTATCTCTTGCTTTTTTTTTCTCTGTATCTTTCTGTCTCTGTTCTTCCCTCTCCATTTCTTTCTCTCCTTCCTTGCTTTTATCTTTTTCTCGTTCCTTCTTTTTTCTTCTTTGCTTTGTCTTTTTCTCTCTCCCCTTCCTTCCATCTTTCCTCCCTTCTCTCTCTTTCCCTTTTCCTCCCTCCCTCCCTCTCTCTTTCTTTCTTCATCTATCTAGTACAAGCCCTGAGGATAGGTAACTGTGTCAGTCTCTGGGTGTTATAAAGTGAGCAACATTAACCCAATGCCTCTGTCCTGAAGCCTGCAGTCTCATGGATATAATACATCTTTACCAATCATCAATGGCAGTGGTGATAGGCACTAAGCAGGGAGTAAATGGTGTTGTGACTATAGAATACAAGGTCTAAGCACCTAGTCTAGGGGATCAGAGATGACTGTACTTAGGAACCAAACTTAGGACTGCTATTTAAGGATGACAAGGAGCTGGGGAGGTGTAAACAGTGAAGGGAAGAGGTTAGGAGGTTACAAGAATAATCAACAATGTGGAATCTGCATATGTTCCGGAAACTGACCAGAATGTGGCAAGAGAGGAGAAGAGAGAAAGAAGGGACAGTGAGTGAGTGGCAGGTGAATGACCACATGGCAGCATGACGACCATTTTTTTAAAAATTTTTTTTAATTTTTAAACTTTACATAATTGTATTAGTTTTGCCAAATATCAAAATGAATCCGCCACAGGTGTACATGTGTTCCCCATCCTGAACCCTCCTCCCTCCTCCCTCCCCATAACATCCCTCTGGGTCTTCCCAGTGCACTAGCCCCAAGCATCCAGTATCGTGCATCGAACCTGGACTGGCAACTCGTTTCTTACATGATATTTTACATGTTTCAATGTCATTCTCCCATATCTTCCCACCCTCTCCCTCTCCCACAGAGTCCATAAGACTGTTCTATACATCAGTGTCTCTTTTGCTGTCTCGTACACCCGGTTACTGTTACCATCTTTCTAAATTCCATATATATGCGTTAGTATACTGTATTGATGTTTTTCCTTCTGGCTTACTTCACTCTGTATAATAGGCTCCAGTTTCATCCACCTCATTAGAACTGATTCAAATGTATTCTTTTTAATGGCTGAGTAATACTCCATTGTGTATATGTACCACTGCTTTCTTATCCATTCATCTGCTGATGGACATCTAGGTTGCTTCCATGTCCTGGCTATTATAAACAGTGCTGTGATGAACATTGGGGTACATGTGTCTCTTTCCCTTCTGGTTTCCTCAGTGTGTATGCCTAGCAGTGGGATTGCTAGATCATAAGGCAGTTCTATTCCAGTTTTTTAAGGAATCTCCACACTGTTCTCCATAGTGGCTGTACTAGTTTGCATTCCCACCAACAGTGTAAGAGGGTTCCCTTTTCTCCACACCCTCTCCAGCATTTATTATTTGTAGACTTTTGGATCACAGCCATTCTGACTGGTGTGAAATGGTACCTCATAGTGGTTTTGATTTGCATTTCTCTGATAATGAGTGATGTTGAGCATCTTTTCATGTGTTTGTTAGCCATCTGTATGTCTTCTTTGGAGAAATGTCTATTTAGTTCTTTGGCCCATTTTTTGATTGGGTCATTTATTTTTCTGGAGTTGAGCTGTAGGAGTTGCTTGTATATTTTTGAGATTAGTTGTTTGCATGATGACCATTTTATCCTTATCCTAAAAGCCATGCAGGGTCATGGGAGGGTTTTGAGCAGAAATTTAACCTGGGGTTGACAGTTTTATAAGATTCTGTATTGCTGAAGGGTGAATAGATTTGAGTGGGTCAGGGTGGAATCTGGGTGATTGAGGGATAGCCAGAGTGTCCTTCAGCTTCTCTTTAGAGTAATTAGAGCTCTGGATACCCGAATGCCAGAGATTCAGGCATGTAGGGCTCTATCCTTTGGTCTGACAACATCACAGTGTAGTCCTAGGTAAGCCTTTTCCCATCTTGTGCCTTAGGTTTTCCTGTAAAATGAGGTAATGCAATGCTGCTTCTGTAAAATAAGGTAGACCAGATGTTTCTCCTGTAAACTGAGATAGACCCATTGGTTTCTAAGGCCCGATGTCATGCTCTCTTGTGATGTGGCCAATCTTTACCTCCTAGATGAAAACTTCCTTACCTATCACTCTCACCAGCGCCAACTCCCCTCCCTATTCATCCACTCTCACCATGATTCTCTTCTTTAAATTCGTAAGAGTCAGAGGAACAGTTAACAGTTGTTAAACGTTCAGTCTTTGGAACAGACTTCCTGGGTTTGAGTCCTGCTTTCTATGACTTACTACTTAGCTGTTTGTTAGTTTCCTTGTGTATAGTAGAGTTATTATACTTATCTCATAGTGTTGGGAGGCTTGAATAAATTAATATATGTAAAACATGTAAACAGTGCCCAAACCTAGTAAGTACCCAAATGTTACCTAATGAAACTGTAGGGGATGCTGTGCTGTGCCATCTAGAACACCCTTCAGAACAGAGGTACACATTTTCCCGAGCTGCCGGAAGCTTTGGCTACTGATGACTCACGGCTGTGTCCCCTCCCCAGTAATAGCTGTCGAGGGAGGGAGCTGCCTTGCTCAAGGTTTCTGCCCCTTGCTGGGGGCACTGTTGGACGCAGGGCTACAGAAACCCGGCCCCCCTGCATCCATGGAGACAGCTCTGAAGGACTAGAGACAGCTCTGAAGGACTCACCCATCTTTGAAACAGTTGTGGGACTGGCATGATCATCTTTTGCAGGTGTGCCACAGCTCAACTTCTCTCTCTGCCCAGTTCTGCTTCCCTCACTCCTTTGCAGATGCTGTTCCCATGAGTACTTCCCAATAAGCACTCTGCACGCAGGTCTGCACTCAGAGTCCTTTTTCAGAGAACCTGGCTCTCGACAGTTATTGTGATGACCATTATGAGTTATCATCATCATATCATCATACCCCACTTGCCTGCCTGGTTGCTTGGTTGAATTTCCAACAATGATCATCCTTTAGACCTTGCTTCTCCACCCTGTGCTTAGTTCTGGAAGCTTATCTTCTCTCCTTTCTGAGAATCCTTCCTGTTGTCTGGAGCACTGCTGAGTGCCCAGAAGCAGCTCGTAAGTGCTGGTGGGCTGAATAAGTGTGTACACAATGGGGCTGGTGCATACTTTCTTTCTCCTAAACCATTTGGGCTCCACTTGATATTACTAAACCCAGGATATACACCAGACAAAACATCAGAATAACTTTGCAATATGGCCCCAAGCTGGGAAAACTGGGCCCTGGGCTTTCAGCTCTTATGGTGGGGTTTGCTTTTAGTATCAGGAAGAAAGAAATAAAGCTATTCTGGGCTTGGCTTAAAGAAGAGAAGCTCAGATTAAAGGCGTATTTCTCTTTATTTGGGCAAGCTACTTAACCCTCAGGACCTTGGTTTCTTCATTTTTGCAATGAGGATGAAAGTGGAGATGTGAGTAGTCAGTGAGTAAATTCATATAGAGCTGTGGTTTCCCACAGCATGGCTCCTAGACCATCAGCATCACCTGGAAGTTGTTAGAAATGCAAGTCCTTGGGTCTCACCCCAGACCAACTATGGAGTCTGAAACTCTGGCATGGAAGCCAACAACCTGAGTTTTAACAAGCCCACCAGGGGACTCCAATGCAAGGTCAAGTTTGAGAATCAGTGATACGGAACTTCTAATAAGCCTGACACTCGGAAGAATTCACTAGGAATTAGATATCACTGTCATTTGGGTGGTGGTGCATTGTAGTGGGTAATGCACACGAAATGTCATGCATTAAAGAAAGAATTAGTATTCATTTCAGTCTTCTGTATTAGTGTATGCTAGTTTAGGTTTAGGGCACAGAGGTTTAAACTCAACCAACCTGTATTTGCGTCCCAACTTCGACAATTTACTGGATGATCTTAACCAAGGTGCTTAATCTAAGTCTCAGTTCTCCGTGTGTAAAATTCACATCACAGCACAACCCTCCTCAGACTGGTATGCAGTTAACAAGAGAATGGAATCCTTAATACAGCGTCAACCCCAAGTGAGAGCACGGTAAATGGTGACTGTGATTCTATCCAAGTCACGCCCTACGTCAAAGAGAAGACATAACGGCATAATTATCCTGTAACATTTCCATGTTTGCTCATAAAAGCAGATGTAGGACCCAGCTTGTCGTGTGTGCAGGAGGGAAGTCCTCATGAAATGGTACCCATCTGTGTCACACCGGAGTGAATGGTTATTTTCAAAGTCTCAAAGCTGTGAGCTCTTCCACTGTCGAGCTTTTCTCAATCCCATGTTGCTGGGCTGCGTGCCCGCCTGGTGGAAGGACTGACTCTTGATAGGAGAGGGAGTCTGTGGTCTGAGAGCAAGGGACGCAGTTTAGTGTAAAACAGCAAGAAAAATAGCCCACAAGGAATATTTGGACGCTAAGGATGCTTTTTATCCTCCTCGGCTTTATTGCTTACTTTGTATCCATAAAATCTGTCTGGCATTCGTGTCCTGTTCCTCTGCCTGGAGCAGGCATTCATTTTTGTGAGCTGGCAGAAGAGGTTCAGACCAAATACTCAGCCACTAAGGAAAGAATATGTCTACTCATGAGGTTAGGGCTCTGGCCTTGGCACCTGGATGTGGGTTCAGACCCCAGCCCTGCTACTTGCTGATTATGTATCATCTCTTTTACAAGTCTCATTTTTTCCCATTTGTAAAATGAGAAAACTCATTCAGTATTTATACAAGTAGTCAACACAGCACATGACGCCCACTTAGTTATTTTTAATTGTACTGTTGGAAATGATGTTAGACTGTCCAGCATGGATTTAAGGAGACAGATATTCAAATTACATAAGCGTGCTTGTTTTTGTACTTTTTTTTTCTGCCTTGTTATTCTCAGGCTAAATCGGGGTTACGATAACTTCACTTCAAACCGGGAGTGAGCTATATGGATTCACATTGATGAATGGCAGAAACCAACGCAATACTCCAAAGCAATTATCCTTCAATTAAACATAATTTTTTTTAAAGTTAACCATCAACTCCAAGCCCTCTTGCATGACGATGACACGTTTCCCCAAGCATCTCTAATTGCTCACGTGTAGCTCTCACATCAGCTGGTGGTGGCCTTTTACTCCCTCCTTGCTGACCAAGGACCATCACCCCCACCAACAATGGTGGTCCTGGGGGCAGTGGAGGCCACCCAAGGGCCCCCTGTTCTCTGTTATAAACGTCGAGCCGTGGTCAGGCTGAGTCAGGGGTATGGGGACGCCAGGTATGTCAGCAAGCTGACAGCAAGTTCCATTGGGCTGTCAGCCTGTCTCCTGAATACCCTGCCTTTCCGAGCTGCGGCTTCATTGTTCTGACAAGAAGACAGAGGGAGGGGACCTTGGTGATGGGAGGGGCCTGGAGGCTTCTTCCTTGGGAGGTGACAGTGCTGAGCTCAGCCTGGGGCTGGGATGTGGTGTCAAAGTAAGAGTCCAGCTAATGCAAGGTCAGGTCTGGACTTGGCTTTTGTGGAAAGAGGGAGTGGTACCTTGAGTGTTTTGCACTGCAAGGAGGTCAAACCAGTCCATCCTAAAGGAAATCAGTCCTGTATATCCATTGGAAGGACTGATGCTGAAGCTGAAGCTCCAATACTTTGGCCACCTGATGTGAAGAGCCGACTCATTGGAAAAGACCCTGATGCTGGGAAAGATTGAGAGCAGGAGGAGAAGGGGATGACTGAGGATGAGATGGTTGGATGGCATCACTGACTCAGTGGACGTGAACTTGAGCAAACTCCAGGAGACAGAGGAGAATGCTGCAGTCTATGTGGTCACAAAGAGTCGGACACAACTTAGCAACTAAATAACAACAACAGCAATAAAAAGTGATACCCAAGACTGTCCATCAGGGGATGCTATCAAGGGCTTTCGAAATCAGGCTAGTCACGCTTTTCCAAGGAAGGAGAACTCTTCCCTGGGGCTGAATAAACCTGAGAGTCCATTGAAACAGAGTGACATATACAGGTGCCCGGCCTGTGCTGGGTCCGGGAGAGGCCTCTGCAGGGACAGAGATGCATAAGACAGCTCCTGCCTTGTGAGGACTCCCAGCTCTCTGGAGGAGATGGATAAACAACTGCATACATGAACTAGAATGTGGAGTCTGCACTAATCGAAGCACTTGGGAGAAAGAAGGGTTAATTCTCTATGTGGGAGGGATGCTATGTCAGCAGAATTCTTACAGATAAAGGTGAGTTTTCCAGGCTGCCGGGAAACATGGCACAGAAGGTCAGGGAAAGCGTGGAGCTAGCTGCAAGTAGTGTGTGGGCAGTGATGAGTGAGGAAGGAAGACAAGGCTCCCTCACAGGGGCCCTGAGCTGCCTGTCACGCTGGTTTCCCAAGACCCTCCCCCACTCGTACTCTCAGCACCACGATTTGAGTTTTATTCATAACTCTTTGAACAGACAAACTGATGAATAAATGAGATCCAAGATAATACCTAGTAGCAGTTTTGAAATTTAGTTATAAAATTTCAATTTTTCAAATTTTGTGAATTGTAATGGCAACCCACTCTGGTATTCTTGCCTGGAAAATCCCATGGACAGAGCAGCCTGGCAAGCAAAGAGTCAGACCCAACTGAGCAACTTCATTTTCATACACAAATTTAAGCACAGGAATGTATGTGTTGCTTAATTTTTTAAAACACGTGCTGCCAAGTACCTTGCACTCATTTTGTGTGGCTGACGACCACCCTATGTGGTATTTACCATTATCATCAACCCGTTTTGCGGTTCAGGATACTGAGGCTTGTGGAAGTGAAGTTCCTTAGCCAAAGCCACATGGTTGGCAAAGACGGAAACAGGATTCACACTCAGAAGGGTCTTTCTCAAAGCCTGTGTTTAAACCTCTAAGGCAGGTCTGGAAATAGGAAGGAGACAGCAGGCAAGGTCTACCCATCTGCTCAGGATTTCTGCCTACCTGCCTATTTTTGGCACACTGAAGGGACCTTGCTACAAGCTGTTTCCTTTGACGGTGTATGGGGTCACACTGGCCTCTGAGAAGCCAGGTGGGCAGTGCGGGGCAGGAGTGAAGTCTGTCGGGGTAGAGGGGAGGGGGCGTGGTACGCACCAAGCCAGCTTGGAGGGACAGCCACTTTCCCCCACAACTCTCCGGGGCCCCAGCAGAAGGTCAAGCCCAGTAGGGTTGCCAGATTTAGCAAAATTCAGATTTGATCTGGCAATCCTTCCTTCCCAGGGGCCACCAAGCTCTCACACAAAAACTCCTAAACCTTCCAAGGAGCTAATTACACCAGTGAGGCTGAAATCCTGGATTTGAGGAGATTAAGGGATGCATCCAGGCAGGAATGCATTAAGGAGGGCAAATATTTTAAGCCCCAAGAGATGCAACTGAAAGGAGCCCTGTTCTCTAGAGCCCATCCCCATGATGACAGAGTGGCTCCGTGCAGTGCCGAGACCTGGACTTCCCTTCCCAGGGCCAAGCAGAGGCTAGTCTTCCCACCCACCTACCACCCCCACCTCCGCCCCCAGAAACCTGCCACTGCTCAGGGCTCTTCCCCATCCCCCCAGCCCCAGGACAATGGGGAAGAAGACTTCCTCTGCCAAAAGGTACAGGAGGCAGGTTGTTGCCCCGATTCCTTTACCCAGCAGACCTCACTGAGCACTTGCTATGTGCCAGGCAACATGTTAGGTGTCTAGAATGCAATGGCAAATAATGGGGATAGGCACACAGCCAAAGACCAAACAAATATATGCACATGTGGACATACGTTATATATATACACAAGCATACATATGCCTGCTGCTACTGCTGCTAAGTCACTTCAGTCATGTCCGACTCTGTGCGACCCCATAGATGGCAGCCCACCAGGCTCCCCCGTCCCTGGAACTCTCCAGGCAAGAACACTGGAGTGGGTTGCCATTTCCTTCTCCAATGCATGAAAGTGAAAAGTGAAAGTGAAGTCGCTCAGTTGTGTCTGACTCTTGGCGACCTCATGGACTGCAGCCTACCAGGCTCCTCCGTCCATGGGATTTTCCAGGCAAGAGTACTGGAATGGGGTGCCATTGCCTTCTCCCATACATATGCCTATACATATGCATATATGCATGCATGAATGCATACTACATGATATACACCTGAAAGGATCAAGATGCTATTATAGAATAATCACAGAGGAAGACGCACTGCAGATTGAATCATCAAAGATGACCTCACTGAGTGGGTGACATTTAAGCAGAGACAGGTTGCAATTACATGAAAAGCAAGAAAGAAGTCCATTGCAGGCTTTAGGAAACAGTGAACACCCAAGGCAGGAGTTACTGATGGTATTAAGTCACTGGAAGAAGATTATTCTTGTATAGTCATGATTGTTTGGAGAAATGTCAATAACCTCAGATATGCAGATGATACCACCCTTATGGCGGAAAGTGAAGAACTAAAGAGCCTCTTGATGAAAATGAAAGAGGAGAGTGGAAAACTTGGCTTAAAACTCAACTTTCAGAAAACTAAGATCATGGCATCTAGTCCTATCACTTCATAGGAAATAGATGGGGAAACAATAGAAACAGTGACAGACTTTATTTTCTTGGGCTCCAAAATCACTGCAGATGATGACTGTAGCCATGAAATTAAAAGACACTTGCTCCTTGGAAGAAAAGCTATGACCAACCTAGACAGCATATTCAAAAGCAGAGACATTACTTTGCCAGCAAAGGTCCGTCTAGTCAAGGCTGTGGTTTTTCCAGTAGTCATGCATGGATGTGAAAGTTGGACTATAAAGAAAGCTGAGCACCGAAGATTTGATGCTTTTGAACTGTGGTGTAGAAGACTCTTAAGAGTCTCTTGGACTGCAAGGAGATAAACCAGTCCATCCTAAAAGAAATCAGTCCTGAATATTCATTGGAAGAACTGATGCTGAAACTCCAATACTTTGGCCACCTGATGTGAAGAACTGACTCATTGGAAAAGACCCTGATGCTGGGAAAGATTGAAGGTGGGAGGAGAAGGGGATGACAGAGGATGCGATGGTTGGCATCACCGACTTGATGGACATGAGTGTGAGCAAGCTCTGGGAGTTGGTGATTGACAGGGAGGCTGGAGTGCTGCAGTGCATGGGATTGCAAACAGTCAGACACGACTGAGCGAGTGAACTGAACTGAACTGAACTGAATCACAGCATTGTCATGCCGAGATCTAGCTTGTTACCCACTAAGCTTTAGATGCCCCCTTGCCCAGCCAACCCCCCTGAGGTCAGTGTATAGCCCCAGGTCATGCCATCAGATTCCTGCAGTTCTCTGCCTGAGGTCGTTTTCTGGTTTGCAACTTGGCCCTGGCTTGATGCAAGGTGGAAGTGTCTAGGAGTTAACGCCCCCAGGAGTGTCCTCAAGTGCATGATGGGAGTTGGCAGATAAATCCCTGAACTGGGAGAATTACCAGGTGTGTCCTGCATGGTTTAGAAGATCCCCACTAGAAGTGCACTCCAGCTAGTCACTGGGCTAAGCTGCTTTATAGGTTGATAGGTTTTCCTCTCTCCTGCCTCACTGCCTTACTGCTTCATCTTACTTCCGGGATCAATTGCCAAATAAACCATGTGCACACATATCTTCATTTTAGGGTGTCCTTAGGGGGAAGCCCAAACCTTTGAACAAGTCATGATCGGCCAAGATGAACTCAAGCACTTCTCTCCATCATCTGCTGCCAACTTCTTCATCTCTAGCCATACTTGTCTGTTCATCTTCCCCTTGCAACCATGCATTTTCACTCCCGACAGCCTTTGCCAGCTCCCCTTATTTCTCTGACAAATTCCTGTTCATCATGTAAAAATCACTTCCCCATGGAAGCCTTCCCTGCTTTTCCATTTCTACAGCCTCGACAGTTTGAATATTCCCAACCATTCAAAACAATGATGTAAAAGAATGTTTCACAATTGTATTATGGATAATGCCTTCATCAGACCTCATGCATCCATTTATCCATCCATCCACCTGTCACCTACATCCATATATCAGGTACTGCAATTGTTCTCCAGTCTTCTCATCTAAATCTTGAGGTTCACAGTGAATCTTAGGCATCTCTCTGCTTCTAGCATGTCGTACAGGGTCCAGTTGGAGTGAGTGGGTGCTTGGCCATTTTTAATTGTTTGATCTAATTAAATTGATGAACTTCACCTGTTCCAGGCAAACAGCATCTGTGCAATGATAATGAGATTCCTAATTACACAGAGAAGGATACATTTATTAAGTATGTGGAATTAACAAATGACCATGTTGTCAAAATGTGAACCACACGTAGACACTGTTTCATTACTTAAACTAGCTTGTCAGCTGTTAAGTCAGGAACCACGATGGATTTCCCGGTTCCTAAATGTATTATTCAAGGCAGAGACGGCTGTCGGCTTGCTCTACTTTATCAGTCCATCGACTCTCTCTGCTTTATCAGTCTGTGGACTCCCGAGTTTGGAATTCCTGCTTTGCCTCCAACATCTCCTCTTTAGAACTATACTAAGCTGGCGGACCTCATAATTTATACTGGTAGGGTTGCCATGTCAACTATAGGATAGAACCCTATCTACTGGCAGTGTCTAATAAGGAAATAATCTAGGAGTTAGTCAAATGAGTGGCAAGTCTGTATTCAAACACTGACTGTCTAGTCTCTCCAACATTGGGCTAGACACAAAGTACGCAGTGGCAGATAAAGCAGATACAGACCCTGCCATCCGAAACTTACCATCAAAGATGTACATTCCAAGATGGTCACTGAAGTATGGCATTATAATTTCCTCTAAGATATGGACTGGTTACAAGGAATTATAGTGTATCCCACAATAGAATATTCCCCAACCATTCAACATAATGATGTTAAAGAGTGTTTCATGCCCACGAATGTGCTCATGGTGTAAGCTTAGAAAAAAATAATCAGGGTACACAGTGGTATATTCAGTGTAATTTCAATTCTGTAGACAACCAGATACTAACCTATACATGTCAGACAACTACTGGGACAAAAGAGTCAATTTATGTAGCGTATTTATCTCTGAGACTGGCGTGATGGTTGGCATTTATATTGTTTTCTGTATTTTCCCAATTTCATTCTTTATGAGGAACACTAACATGTGCGGCTTTCAAATAATATTTTTTTTAAAGAGCTTAGAGGAGATCAGCATGCTGCTGCTAAGTCGCTTCAGTCGTGTCCGACTCTGTGCGACCCTATGGACGGCAGCCCATCAGGCTCCACTGTCCCTGGGATTCTCCAGGCAAGAACACTGGAGCAGGTTGCCATTTCCTTCTCCAATGCATGAAAGTGAAAAGTGAAAGTGAAGTTGCACAGTCGTGTCCGACTCTTGGTGACCCCATGGACTGCAGCCCACCAGGCTCCTCCGTCCATGGAATTTTCCAGGCAAGAGTACTGGAGTGGGGTGCCATTGCCTTCTCCAAGAGATCAGCATAGATCCTGCTAAACGTGCCATCGCGTTCTCTCACCTACCTGGAGAATTTACTAATGTGATCAGTTTGTGCTGTGCTTGGGGAAATAATAGCTTCAGTCTTACCTAGAGCTTTCAGAGAATGAGGAAACATTTAGGAAACTCTGGACCCGTGAGAGCTGTGTACCTTTGTAAGCGCCTTCATTGACTGCAGCCTATAAATATTTGGTGGCCGAAAGCAGTAGGTGTCGGGGAGGAGGGAGGGGACAGAAACCACGCTGTCCTCTGCTCCCTCGGTCCCCCAGGCTTCTCACAGGTCAACCCGCAGCCCCTGAGTGCCGCATGGCGGCCTGGGTGTAGATCTTGCTGGGGAAACAGGTGTTGAAATCCTTAACTATCCTGCTGCCTGGTGCTAGGCCGGATGCCCAGGCCTCCATGGGGTCACATTCTTCTTTCCTCACACCCACCTTTAGCAGGGCACTCCTACCATGCATGCGTGAGAGGTTAGGGTTCTGAGGACTCATAGGACTGGTCCATTTCCAGATGGCTGATGAGTGTGGCCAGGGGTACCCCAAAGGCCAGAACCTCCCACTAAGGATTCCTAGAACCCAGTGCAGCACGTGGCACAGAGGAAATGTGTACAAACCAGCTTGATGTCTATGCACAACACTGATTTATGTCCATAGCACATGCTTTTCACTGAATAGAACAATAAATAAACAGGCAAAATTTATGCGACAGTGAAAAGGATACCATGAAAGAAACAAGGTATTCCCTTACTAAGATGTGTCAGGTCAGTTCAGTTCAGTTCAGTCACTCAGTTGTGTCCGACTCTTTGCAACCCCATGAACTGCAGCACACCAGGCCTCCCTGTCCATCACCACCTCCCAGAGTTTACCCAAACTCATGTCCATCAAGTTGGTGATGCTGTCCAAGCATCTCATCCTCTGTCGTCCCCTTCTCCTCCCGCCTTCAATCTTTCCCAGCATCAGGGTCTTTTCCAATGAGTCAGTTCTTCACGTCAGGTGGCCAAAGTATTGGAGTTCAGCTTCAGGACCAGTCCTTCCAATGAACACCCACGATTGATATCCTTTAGGATAGACTGGTTGGATCTCCTTGAAGTCTCGCAAGAGTCTTCTCCAACACCATAGTTCAAAAGCATCAATTCTTCAGCACTCAGCTTTCTTTGTAGTCCAACTCTTACATCCATACTTGACTACTGGAAAAACCATAGCCTTGACTAGGCAGACCTTTGTTGGCAAAGTAATGTCTCTGCTTTTTAATATGCTATCTAGGTTGATCATAGATTTTCTTCCAAGGAGCAAGTATCTTTTAATTTCATGGCTGCAGTCATCATCTGCAGTGATTTGGGAGCCCAAGAAAATAGTCTGCCACTGTTTCCATCTATTTGCCATGAAGTGATGGGACCAGATGCCATGATCTTAGTTTTCTGAATGTTGAGTTTTAAGCCAACTTTTTCACTCTCCTCTTTCCCCTTCATCAAGAGGCCTTTTAGTTCTTCACTTTCTGCCATAAGGGTGGTGTCATCTGCATATCTGAAGTTACTGATATTTCTCCTGGCAATCTTGAATCCAGCTTGTGCTTCATCCAGCCCAGCATTTCACATAATGTACTATGCGTGTAAGTTAAATAAGCAGGGTGACAATATATAGCCTTGACATTGTCCTTTCCTGATTTGGAACCAGTCTGTTGTTCCATGTCCAGTTCTAACTGTTGCTTCTTGACCTGCTTACAGATTTCTCAGGAGGCAGGTCAGGTGGCCATCTCTTTAAGAATTTTCCACAGTTTGTTGCGATCCACACAGTCAAAGGCTTTGGCATAGTCAATAAATCAGAAGTAGATGTTTTTCTGGAGCTCTCTTGCTTTTTCGATGATCCAATGGATGTTGGCAATTTGATCTCAAGATGTGTCAGAGAAGGAAAAAATGCAGAGATTTCCATTCATTCATTCACTCCCACGTTTTATGAAAGCCTTCTGCATGCCTGTTGCTATGATGGTGGCTCCAGATAAAGAGGTGATCCAAGACATGATGTAGAAACTGGTGGTGTTAATGTTTACCCAAGGGAGATGGCTTGATAAACAATACTAAGAGTTAAATAGCTGTACATTTATTGCATTTACAAAGAAAGTCAGTGGACTTTGAAAGTCTGCTGTTCATATGAAACAGCAGGATGAAGCTTTGGGAAGTGAGGAGCTGCTCTTTAAAGAGAACAGATCATGAGGGTTGGAGAGGAAGAAAAGGTGGATCGGACATGGCTAAACACCCCAGTGGGAATTCCTCTCTGGAGATGGTGCTTCTCTTCCCTATGGGACTGAGCCTGAAACACACTCTCACCTGGAACATCTGACGCCACCTTCCAGGTGTCACGAGCTCCACACCCACACCAGTTTCAGAACCTCAGTCAAGGGATTGGCAGCCGCAGAAAGAGCCCAGACGTCTGATCCAGGAGACCTGGCAGCAGGAGCAGGGGCTTGAGGGTCTGAGTATTTCATGCCCGGGGCAGGGGCTTTCCTGTGAACTTGTCCTCGTATCTGACGGGAGCTGAAAGCAAGGTCCGGCTCTTGGTCCTGCCCAGAGGCCTGACTAATGAGGTGCCTTCAACAAACAGGGACACTCAGAAAAATGCACAAAGCCAGAGCACTGAGTCGTGGAAACCGTCATCCTGAGCAGGGGCTCTTACTGCCTCCCAGGCACAGCCACGAGTTGGTTTCACAAGTCCCCGGGGTTAGGGTGTGGACAGTGTAGTCATCGGGCAGGGAAGTGAACTTTTATTGCCTAAGCCCCCACTTTGTACTTGAACTCGGGGAGCGCTTCTCTCTATTTAGCGCATGCATGTGTGCTAAGTCACTTCAGTCGTGTTCAACTCTTTGCGACCCCGTGGACTGTAGCCCTCCAGGCTCCTCTGTCCATGGGATTCTCCAGGCAAGAACACTGGAGTGGGTTGCCATGCTCTCTTCCAGGGGATGTTCCCAACCCAGGGATCAAACCCTTGTCTCCGGTATCTCCTGCATTGACACATGGGTTCTTTACCACTAGTACCAACTGGGAATCCCTATTTAGCACATAGAGGTAGGTATTATCATCCCAACTCTAGAGGTCAAGCTGTCAGTTGAGAATCATTGGGCCACAGCCCACGGGTGGTAAGTGGTCGATCAAGGGTCAAAGTCCAAGTCTTAATGGATGCCTACACCTTTCCCTTCGCTCCTGGCCACCCTGTTCCTTCTGGTCCTTGACTTGATATTAGGGCACTCACACAATAGGTGTGTGTGTGTGTGTGTGTGTGTGTGTGTGTGTTAGTTGCTAAGTCATGTCCAACTCTTGTCACCCCATGGACTGTAGCCCAGAAGGCTCCTCTGTCCATGGCGTTTTCCAGGCAAGAATACTAGAATGGGATCTTCCCGACCCAGGGATAGAACCCCAGTCTCCTGCATTGCAGGCAGATGCTTTCCCATCTGAGCCACTAGGGAAGCCCAGTAATAGGTGTGGCCACCCAGTTTACCTAGCGCACTTCCACCTTCTGCCTGTTGAGTGAGCCAAGTTAGTAACAGCATCCCACTCAGCCCCTGCTCTCAAAGGGTATCCCGTTTTGGATGGTGCATTATATGCTCACCCTACCTAACAAGTTTTGGGTTGAAATAGACACATTTATCAAAACCACAGCTCCGAAATGTGAGTACAAACTATAATTTGGCTGGGAACCGTGAATCCGGCATCCCACTGTGCACCAGTAATCATCCAGGAAATGTATCCAGATGCACCGCGTGGAAGGCAGCTAGCCTGGAAGTGGCTCTGACCACCACGATTTAGAGCCCTGTGAAGGGGACTTGGCCATCTGGCAGCCTGGACTGGCTCCCTGGCCAGGATTCCAGCCATGTGGTTCCCAGAGTCCAGTTCTCAGTCAGTGTGGGCTCTGGATTGTCCTATGGGTACCTGGGCGTCTATGGGAAAATTGTCCCAATGAAAGATACGGATCCGCAGGTGGGCTGGTTAGCAGAGTTACCATGTGCAGTTGGGCAGGCTGTACACGGCACAGAAACACTCAACCCCTGGGGCAACAGAGAGGAATGCTGTTTTATATTCTTTTATGAGATGGTCAGTCCGATGCAACTCCAGGCGGAGACAGAGGAAGGCTCAGGAAAATGAAGGTTATGATACTCTCTAGTCCTAGAGACAGGAGCACACCACACGCACAAGGAAAAGGAAAGACCTCGGGGTGCTCAGGAGGCAGAAGGACGGAGCGAGGCAGACACTGGCTATGACTTTTACTGGGGTTTCTGTGGGAAAGGCCAGGCTGGGCTGGGTGGATAGTCAAGGACTGGCTATTCTGAAGCATTTCAGCAGGGATTGGGCTATAGGGCCGGTCACTAATCAACCCTCGATATTCTTCAGAAGGACTGATGCTGAAGCTGAAGCTCCCAGTATTTTGGCCACCTGATGCAGAGTGGACTCAATGGAAAAGACCCTGATGCTGGGAAAGATTGAGGGCAGGAGAAGGGGGCAACAGAGGATGAGATGGTTGGATGGCATCATCAACTCAGTGGACATGAGTTTGAGGAAACTCTAGGAGATAGTGAAGGACAGGGAAGGCTGGTGTGCTGCGGTTCATGGGGTCCCAAATAGTGGGACACAACCTAGCTATTGAACAACAACAATTACAGGCCTCCTATCTGGCTGAGAGACAGATAAGGCAGAAGAGAGTTGCCTCGGGGTGTATGAACCAGCTACACAACTGAGGAAGAGAGGGTCCCTGGATTGGTTAGTTTGCATATCAAAGAGTGCCCTTGGCTCCCTGGGGAGCCCTTTGTTATTGAATTGGAGAGCCCAGGAGGGGCCTGCCTCTCCCCAGCCAGTGAGGTTCTTAACATGTCAAAGCATCACATAATATACAGAAAACTTTAAACATCTACAATACAGATGCCCACACTTCGGTTGCCAAGGCTCACAGCTGTGCCTGCCTGGAGGTAGAGAAGGGGAGAGTGGTGGCCCTAAACTAAACCCTTCCAACTCAGCTCCCTGCCTTGCAGTCCACGTGGGGCTTAACCGGAGGCGGAAGATAACAGCACGCACGTGAGGATTGCACAAGGGCACTAATCGTGTGCTGGGCTTCCGCTCGCTGCCTGGCGCTGGGCTGAGTACTCACCTGTCAGCGTGTGAGCCTCAGCCCAACACTGGAGTCGATAGTCCTTTCTCTGTTTTATAGATGAGACCATGGAGGCGCCAAGAAATGAAATATCCTTCCACAGTCACACAGCCCATCCGTAGCATGAGTACATACATTTCCAGCCCATTTCCCGTCATTGATGGAAAGTCAAAACTGCCCAAGGCATGTGGGGCAGATCAGCATCTAAGCAAGGAGAAAGCAAGGAAGCCTTCTGGGCAGCAGCTAGGACCATCCTTCCAAGCCTCCTCTTCTAGAAAGGGCACACGTGTACAGTCCCAGCCCTCAGTCTCCCTCTGACATTGTGGGTCCTCTGTGACCACCTTGCCCTTTGCCACCAAACTTCCATCTCTTCTGCTACTTTATCCATTTGACATGAAGCTACTGAGACCTATGCAATGCGACTCACTGCTGTGGATAAAGGTAAATAAGACATGGTCCTCCCCTATAGGAGCTGATAGGCTAGTGGGAGACACAAGAGAAAGAGATTTTTCAAAAGAAAGAGACAGGAACAGGAGGGAGGAGGAGGGAAGGAGAATCACAGCACAGAGTGGAAAATGGTTGAAGAGTGATGTGTATGAGTTTTAGGGCAAAGCAAGAGATATTTGATGCTTTCGAACTGTGGTGTTGAAGACTCTTGTGAGCCCCTTGTACAGCAAGGAGATAAACCAGTCAATCCCAAAGGAAATCAACCCTGAATATTCATCGGAAGGACTGATGCTAAAGCTGAAGCTCCAGAACTCTGGCCACCTGATGCAAAGAGCTGACTTATTGGAAAATACCCAGATGCTGGGAAAGATTGAAGGCAGAAAGAGAAGGGGGCAACAGAGGATGAGATGGTTGGATGGCATCACTGACTCAGTGGACATGAATTTGAGCAAACTCCAGGAGATAGTGAAGGACAGGGAAGCCTGGCATGCTGCAGTCCATGGGGTCACAAAGAGCGGACACAACTGAGCAATGAGGAGATATTAACTCCACTAGGGATCTCCAGGATGGCTTCCTGGAAGAGGTGGCTTTGGAAGCCTGGTTATTGAGCACCTGTTCTGAGTCTTCTGTGGTGAATCACATCACACATGTTGCCTCCTTTGACCCACAGTTGACCTCATTGAGTAAATGTTATTATCCCTGAATTAGAGAAGAAGAATCTAGGGGTCAACCAGCTTACCAGCAGCTCCAGGACAGAAGTGAGTCTGGGGTCCCAGAGCTCTAGCTTGCTCTGCGGCCATGGATGGGTCTTGTTTCTATGCAGTTGTTTTGGTGTCAGAACAAAGAACTTGGGCTTTAGTGACAGGAAGCTTGGGTTTAGATCCCATCACTTCCTGCCTCTAGTATTAGCCTCTCTGAGCCTCGGTTTCCAGCAACTAGCAGGATAACCTTGATCCTTCTGAGTCTGTCTTCATGCCGGGAGTATTTTGCTGGGAGGGTGAAATGAGGTGTGTGTGGAAGGTCCTGGCACAGTGCTTGGCAAAGAGCACCCGGCCAGTGAGAGATGTTTCCCCTTCCTTCTCTCCTCGTAGCCCCAAGACCCACTACTGTCCTGCAGCACAGGGCAGAGGTTAAGGCTGTGGACCCTGGAGCCAGGCGACGTGGGTTCAGATCTAGTCCCTGTTGTTACTGTGTGCCTTTGGGAGGTTACATCACTTCTCTGCGCCTCAGTTCTTTCTTCTGGAAGATGAGGATGAAGTGGTACCCTCCTCATCGAGGACGGGATGCGGATGGAATGAGCTGGTGTTTGCAGAGCGCAGAGAACCCTGCCCGGTACACAGGAAGCTCTGCGCAGATGACACTGGGTAAATAAATCTAGACTCTTCACCACCTTGCCCCACTGCTTCTCACCTGAGAGCCTGTTCTGTGAGCTCAGTGCAGCCTGAGCGGAGGAAAAACGTAAATATTCACCTTGCCATCAATGGATGGGCAGAGCTGTGGGTGGCCAGGAAATGTCTCTTACTTCCAATCAGTGAAATTGACCTGGGTGTTCAGCAGCCTCATTGAGGCCCCAGGAGCAGGGAGGCTGAACGTCTCCAGGCCTGCAGAGCCTCAGACCATGCTGATAGAGGGGCAACAGTTTTCTCATCTGCCTCTCTGACTTATAGAAGACTGTTAGTCATATCCTCACCTACAGGATCTCACACGCTAAACCCATGGGCTCCGACGTCAACCTCGACTCAGAAGGGAGGAAGTGGATTGTAGTCAAGGCTGTGCTGTGTTCAGTCATCAGTTGTATCTGATTCTTTGTGTCCCCATGGACGGTAGCCCACTAGGCTCCTCTGTCCACAGGATTCTCCAGGCAAGGATACTGGAGTGGGTTGCCATTTCCTCCTCTGGGGGATCTTCCCAACCCAGGAATCGAACCTGTGTCTCCTGTGTCTCCTGCATTGCAGGTGGATTCTTTACACCCTGCGCCATCTGGGAGGTGCATAGTCAAGGCTGTAACTGACCAAATTAGAAGAAGGAGACTTTATAGAGCACTGGATCTCAGCAGACTCTGCACATTAGAATCACCCTCTGGAACTTATAAAATACAGACAAATAACTAGGCGCCATCCTGGCTTGAAATAAAACATGTGCTATTAAGGTATTCAGAGCATCCCAGGGGCCTTAGCCTCTGCATCATGCCAAGTGGAATGGCGCCCTGAAGGATGAGTGGCATCAGGATCTCTTGGGAGGCTTGTTAAACCTCTGATGCCAGGTTCCACCCCCTGGGGATTCTGATTCTGCAGGTCTGGGGTGGGGGCCTGAGAACCTGCATTTCTAACAAGTCTCCAGATGAAGTGATGTGTCACTAGCAGCTCACAAGGAGAAGCACTGAGCTGTATGATAGATAAAATCAATCATCGATCAAAGGTATCATCCACCAGGTCTTCCCAGACAAATGTGTCTACTGCTTTTTTGGATTAAAAAAAAAATCCATATTTTGACCTTCAGTTCAGTTCAGTCGCTCAGTCATGTCCGACTCTTGGTGACCCCACGGACTGCAGCATGCCAGGCCTCCCTGTCCATCACCAACTCCCGGAAGTGGATCAAACTCACGTCCATCAAGTCGGTGATGCCATTCAACCATCTCATCCTCTGTTGTCTCTCCAGTGCCACGAGACCTTGAGCAATTGAAAAAGGCTTGTCTCCATTGATCTTCACTTTTTTCCTCCTTCTCTCTCTTCTCCCTCAGCCACTGCCCCCTGGAACTTCTCGCTATAGAGATATCTGCTCAGCACATACATGTTACAGGGAGTGTCATGTGTAGTTCAAGAGTTTGGCAGCGACGAACAAGATAAAAAGGAGCTGATTCTGAAAACGTTCTAGGGGAAGGCATAGAACGTTCTTTCCTGCCTTTGATGGCGGGTCACATGGATCAGCCCACGCAGTGGGATGTGAATTTGCTCTTCTTACAACAATTGAGTCAAGTGAATTGTTGAGCAGGCAAATGACAGCCTTGATCTGGGGGAAAAGAAGAGTTTCTAAACCCGTGTCTGAATCCCAGTGTGGGAGTCAGTACTGTCATATGAAAAGCATAAGGAGGGCTCAGGTCTCCAATATACTAAATTTTGTGATAACAGTCATTTATCTCTCCTGGTCCAAGTGCCTTTCTGCCTTGACGAAGATGAAAAAGTAAACTGGTGGTTCTTGGGAACAGAACAATCCACCCTCACTGTTTCCTCCAGGCGTCTCCTCTATATACCCCCAAGCTCATTCTTTTCCATTCTTTGACCACAAGAATGATTGGTGGTTTCCAGGAGCTGTTTAAAATCAAAAACAACTTGTGGAAGAGATAACCCTAACTCTCTTCTATAAGTGATCTTGGAAATGTCAAGTTAGCAGTAGAAAATTCCATTTTTCACTAAATGTAGGATACTGTGTAAAGTCTCATTCTCTTTGGGAGGCTTTTCAAATAGATTTTTTTATAGACCAGCTAAGAACCAGTCCGTGTGACCTAGAAGTCACGGCACTTGAGAGACCACAGGGATCAAGTTCAAGTTCCCGTTTGTCTAGTCTCTCCCTCCACATGTCCACATGCGCTGGACTGCATGCCCCCTATTTGCCACGAATTTCCAAGAGTGAAGTGTGCCAACGTGGTCTTATCCCAGTGGTTCAATGGTTGGAATTGGCATTCTCACTCCATTGGTTTAAGTGTATGACTGTACCTTTAATAGTATCTTTATTTTATTCATATCTGTTGCCTCTAGAGGAATGCAAGCCCCAAAGTGAAAAGGACCATTTATAACTTGTTCACCTTTATGTTTCCAGGAACTCCCATAGGGCTAGGGTTAGGGTCTAACCTATTAGAGGCAGTCATGAAATAGCCCTCTAATGATGGAATGAGCAACAAAGAAGTGACAGAGAGGCTGAGGTTCAAAAGATGACGGGGAATCAGCCAAGAGAAAAGACAGGGGAGAGGGCTACCGGTAGGGGGCCTGCATGTGAAAGGTCCTGTGGTCAGAGGGTGTGGTGCTCAGGAAAGACTTGGCATTTTCCCCATATGCTCAGTCTGTCGAAAGCTAGAGTTGTGGTGTACGATGAGGAGGTAGAGAACCTCTGCATCAGAGAGGCCCTTTGAAGCCATCTTTCCATTGTCTCCTCCTTACTTGAGAATCTGATGCTGCATCCTGCATCTCAGTGCCCTGATAGGAGCGCCTATTCCATAATCAAAGATTTTTTCTTTTCTTTTTTTTTTTTAATCAGAGGATAATTACTTTACAATATTGTCATGTTTTTTGGCGTACATCAACATGAATCGGCCCTAGGGCTACATATGTCCCATCCCTCTTGAACCACACCCCCCGCCCATCCCAGCTCTCACGGTTGTCCCAGAGCACCAGCTTTGGGTTCCCTGCATCATACAGCAAACTCATGCTGGCTATCTATTTCACACATGGTAATGCATCTGTTTCAATCCTTTTCTCTCAAATCATCCCACCCTCTCCTTCCCCTACTGTGTCCAAAAGTCTGTTAATATTTTTTAGATTTTTTAAAATTGAACTTTTAGTTTTGTACTGGAGTGTGACCAGTGAGCAGTGTTGTGATAGCTTCAGGTGGACAGCATAGGGACTCAGCCATGTTTCCATTCTCCCCCTAAACCCTCCCATCCGGGCTGCCACATAACATTGAGCAGAGTCCCCTGTGGTATACAGTAGGTCCTTGTTGGTGATCCATTTTAAATACAGCAGTGTGTACATGTCCATCCCAAACTCCCTAACTATGTCTTCCCTCATTCCCCGTCCTCCCCAGCAACCGTAAGTTCCTCTCTAAGTCTGTGAGTCTGCTTCTGTCCTGTAAACAAGTTCATTTGTAGCATGCCTTTTTAGATTCTACATATAAGGGACAGCATCCATTCTAAATTCAGGTTGAGTGGGTAACCAGAATTTCAGCCAGGCTTGGTCCTAATTCCAGGACAGCTGTGTTAAAAATTGTCATTTAACAAGCTGAATATGTCTCTGGCATGTACTAAGCCTGTTACACAGATGTGCCTGCTCCTCTGACCTTCCCAGGTGGCACAGTGGTAAGGAACCTGCCTGCCAAGCAGGAGGTGGAGGTTTGAACCATGGGTTGGGAAGATCCCCTGGAGAAGGAAATGGCAACCCACTCCAGCATTCTCTCCTGGAGAATCCCATGGACAGAGGAGCCTGGAGGGCTACAGTCCACGGGGTTACAAAGAGTTGGACACAACTGAGCAACTAAAACAGCGACCTCCTCCTCAAATTGTTCATCTACTGTGCCCAAACTTTCTGGAATAAGATCTTGCTTTGAACTGCCAGTCTGTTGATAAGAGTCAAATTGCAGGACCCACCCCTCCCCGCCCCCCCACAAACAACTTCCTCACAATTATTGGCCCTGGATTTCCCACTGACTGTGCTCTGCTTGAGGAGACCTCAACAGCCCTGGGATTAGGACCGAGCTGGTTGAAATCTGTTCACCTATCTTAACCTGAGACAGAGCTATCCAGAGTAGACCAATTAAGCCTTCCAGACTGATGTCAAGGACCCATGGCTTTCTCTAAGATTTCCATGTCAGCAACTTGAATGCTTAGCAGGATGGACAAAAAGACAGTCAGGGACAGTCAAGGAGTCAGGGACAGCTGAGTCTGACCCCAGCCTTATCACGTACAGGCGCCAGAACCCTGGACAGGTTCTTTTCCTCTCTGAATCCCCATTTTCAGGTATAAAAGAGAAACGAAGTGTCCTACAAGTGATTTAAGGATTTAAGGCAGCTCTTTAGCCCAGTACCTGGCACAAGGTGTGAGGCAGGAACCACGCCGCTGTCACCTCTGAGGGAAGGGAGGCAGAGGCTTGCTGCGAGCTCTTACATCCTACAAGGGAAGGGGAATCAATCAGAAACAAGTACATGCAAATCTCCATTTACTGCTGTTGCTGGGAGACTAGATTGTCTTGTTCATTTTATGTTCTGGGTCTGCAGGTAAATTGCAAAATCCTTTTTATTGAAAATTCACTCCGTCTTCCGCAAATGTTTATTGAGTCCATGCTGTTTGCCAGGCACATGGGAGAAACCGAGGATAAATTAGATGCTGATCTTGCATTCACCTTGGGAGTTGGAGAAGGGAGGGTACAGATTGTCTATAAATGTGAGGGAGAGCACTTTTCTGCTTAAGTACAGAATGGTGGGTATTATTTATTTTAGAAAATCACTGAGGATCTTGCAAGGGCCTCTCATTGCCTGAGTGAATTAATTAAGAGTTAAAAGAGGGGGTGGGAATGCTGCAAATAGAGGTGCACTGAACTTGTGTTTACTACCCATCATTATTTATATAATAATAGACACTATAATCTCAGACGGTAAAGCGTCTGCCTACAATGCGGGAGACCTGGCTTCGATCCATGGGTCAGGAAGATCCTTGGAGAAGGCAATGGCACCCCACTCCAGCACTCTTGCCTGGAAAACCCCATGGGTGGAAGAGCCTGGTAGGCTGCAGTCCGCGCAAAGAGTCGGACATGACTGAGCGAATATTACATATACTACTTGTATCTGTGCTAATTATATGTGCATTTATATTGTATATATGCATGCATATGTGCTCAGCCGTGTCTGACTCTTTGCAACCCCAGGGACTGTAGCCCACCAGGCTCCTCTGTCCATGGGATTCTCCAGGCAAGAATACTGGAGCGGATTGCCATGCCCTCCTCCAGGGGATCTTCCCGACCCAGGGATCAAACTCAAATCTCTCCTGTCTCCTGCATTGTCAGGCAGGTTCTTTACCACTAGCGACATCTGGGAAGCCCATTCATATATACATATAATTCTAGCTATATATTGTATAACATAATTATATATACACAGTTGTCCCTTGGCATCCACAGGACCACACCCCTCCCCCAACAGAAACCCAAATCCAAGGATGCTCAAGTCTTTTATATAAAATGGGATAGTGTTTGCATATAACCCATGCACATCCTCCATGTACTTTAAATCATCTCAAGATTACTTATAAGCCCTAATACAGGATAAATTCGATGTAAATAGTTGCCAGCATGTGGTAAATTCAAGTTTTATTTTCTGGAACCTTCTGGAATTAATTTTTCCAGAATATTTTCAAATCACCAATTGTTGCCTCCACAGATGCAGAATCAGTATCCATGAGGGCTGACTGTAACTATATTATATAATATGTTTATGTATTATATATTACATTTAGTGCTCACATATATTACATAATAATATAAATATGTAGGTAACCCAGTTACTTCTGTCACTTCATTTTATTACCACATGTATCTTTCTCTTTAAAATGAAAATGGTAAATTTCTGCTTGGGCCAGAGACTAGTAATGCTGAATGTTAAATCTGTGCTTTATTCCTGCTCTGCAAAGCTGAAAAACAAAGAAATCTGCAAAGTGACAAGGGGCTTCCCCATTACGTCAAACCCCTGTTATTTCTTGTGCATCAGGTCAACACACTTTACCAAACACCTGCTTCGTGCCAGGCTCTGCCCTGGGCACTGGGGTGTGGAGCCCACAAGGCACCGTCTCTGGCGCACGGACGGGTCAGCGAGCAGCCGCAGAAGGCGGCGGTGGCTGCTGTCCTGGAGGACGTTCGGTGGTGGCCCTGGAAGAGGGGAGAGGGTCTGCCTGGGATGCTGGAAAACTGGCGGCCTCAGAGCAAGCACTGTGAGCTGCAGAAGGGAGTGGAAAGCCAGGTCGTGACAGGAGAGGGGACGCATTCGGGGAAAGCGGCACTGTTACAAGCAGCATGTGGGGCTGTGGAGTAGTAGTAAACTGTGGATCTGCTCCCACTGCCCATATAACCATAATAATACGGAGAAAAATGGCAATAGGAGTCCTAGTGGTAACGAGTGCAAATGCTTATTGGGTGTTCCGGTGCTAAGCCTGTGGATGCATTATGTCATACAGCCCCGCAGCAGTCTTAGAATTTATATAGTGCCATATGATGCGTATACTGTAAAATGCAGAGGAGCGGACGCTTACTCAGGGTCGCTCAGCCGGCGAGCACAGCACGTCAAGTTCTGCCGCATCGTACCCTGGTGGCCTTGGCCCAGGCCCCCGACCTCCGTGAACCTCAGCTCCTTCCTCAGTAAAGGAAGGTTGAAGGCTTATTCTGCGAACGCCTTGGGATGAGGGTCAGGGCCACTGTCAGTGATGGCGCAAGTGTGTGTAGCTAGGGAGTGGGTATTGGCCAGGCGGAGGCCGTCTCTTAGCGAGGTGACTGGGTCAGATCCCAGGGGGCTGGCCTTGTGCGGTCACGTACAGGGTGTGCATTTCATCCGGAAGTTGGGACAGGCGTTGGGAAGCCTTGCAGCACATGAGGAAATGTTCAGTGGTGTGTTTAAGAAAAATCGTCCTTCACGGTATGAAGTCCACGTGGAAACAGCCAGGCTGGTGAGAAGGGTGTTGTCATAGTCCAGGGGAGGAAGTGGCAGTCACAAGAGATGGTGAGGGGAAGCAATCTGTGCCATTTGGAAGAGGAGTTCAGTACAACTCCTAGATTTCTCTCTTTAGCAATGCGTGAATGGTGCAGCTCCATCCACTGAGGCAGGAAATGCAGCGGGAGGAGTGTGTGGGGTTGAATCATGTCCCCCTGCCCTCGTCCAGTTCATAAATTAAAATCCTAAACCCCAGCACCTCAAAATGTGCCCTTGTTTGGAGGCAGGATCTTCACAGAGGTCATCGAGTTACAATGAGGTCATGAGGGTAAGCCTTAAACCACAAGGCTGCTGTCCTTACAAGAAGGGGGTTTGTGGACACAGATAGGCACAGGGAGAGAAGACCAGTGTGAGGAGACCCAGGGAGAAGACCACCGGGGAGGGAAGCCTGGGTCTGCTCCCTCCCTCATGGTCATTAGAAGGAGCCAGCTCTGCTGACACTCAGTTCTGCTGACACTCTGAGTTCAGACCTCCAGCCTCAGAACCGTGAAACAGCAAAGTCCTGTTGGTTAAGCCGCCCAGCCTGTGGCATTTCGTGATGGCAGCCCTCGCAAGCTCATACAAGGAGTAACTCTTTTGGAGAGAGCCACGAGTTATGTTTTGGATCGCTTGAGTCTGATGTGTGGTTTCCGGAGAGCCGGGTGAAGATGGCTGGTAAGATGTAGTTCAGTACACAGCCGTGGACCTCGGTGTGCCTAGAGAGATGAAGGCGTATCAGGAATCTGCCGCTCCAGCCTCTATTACAGTGTGACGAGGCAGCATGTAGTAGGAATCTGAAAAGGAGTTGAGGGATAAATGTCAGGTTTGCTTAAGGCTTCCCTGGTGGCTCAGATGGTAAAGAATCTGCCTGCAATGCAGGAGACCCAGGTTTGATCCCTGGGTTGGGAAGATCCCCTGGAGAAGGGAATGGCTACCCACCCCAGTATTCTGGCCTGGAGAATTCCATGGACAGAGGAGCCTGGCGGGCTACAGTCCATGGGGCCGCAAAGAGTCGGACACTTTCACTCACTTGCTTAAGGACAGAAGGCAGGAGGGACTACACAGCTATGAGCACCAGCTCTAAGCTCTCACCCCAGCAGTACTAACAGTACCTGTCGAATTTTCAAGGATCGTCACATTGGTTGCTGACATTTACACTCTGGTGGGCTATAGCCCACAGGGTCACACAGAGTCAGATGAGACTGAAGCAACTCAGGACACATGCATAGGAAAGATAATCCCTTTTTTGTTCTGTAAAATCAGGAGATAAAGAAATGAACCAGACTTCCATGGTAGTTCAGTAATTAAGAATCCTCCTGCCAAGAAAAGAGAATCTGCCTGCCAATGCAGGGGACATGGCTTTGGTCCCTTGTTGGGGGCAACTAAGGGGAAACTAAGTGGCCCCGGGGCTACTGAGCCCATGTGCCACGGCTAGTGAGCCCGCACTCTAGAGCCCACGTGTGCAAGCACTGAGTGCCGCACGCCCGGGAGCCCATGCTCTGCACCCAGAGAGGCCGCCTCAACGAGAAGCCCCCACACTGCAGCTGGAGAGGAGCCCCCGCTTGCCACAACTAGAGAAAGCCCGAACGCAGCCGAAACTAAATAAATAAAATGTTCTTAAGAAGAAATTAACCAAAATACCAAAGCTATTCTTAGAGCAGAGAAGTACAGCCCGTCTAGAGTCTCAGGTTCATGGCCATGTTCTGAAATGGTGACCTCCAAGCGAGCATGTCAGTAATGTGTCTATTTTAGACAGCAATGTAAAAGTCCACTTAGTGCAAAATGTCAAAATAAGTAGACAGCGTGGCATAATAGAAAATGGCAGTAGCTGGAAGTCAAGAGACTTTGCTTTGCATCTCAGGTCTGCCTCAGAAGAACTGGGTCACCTTAACCTTTCCGAGTCCCCTGTCCCTGCTCTATAAACAATGAGGGGGAGGGGGTAACTGGATGAGCTTATAAATCTGACATTTTCTGATGCTCTCAATGTTTCCTTTCATTGCAAATGTTGGGAAGAATCGTATTTCCACAAATTGACCTGCCAGCCTGATTTGAGTCCACCAACATGAAAATGTAAATAAAGTGAGAGGCAGTAATTCATATCACAGATGCCTTTGGTGGAATGATTTCCCTCCTTAATAATTTCTGCCTCATGAAGATGGTTGATGGAACACTGGAAAAAGATAGTATTTGGTTTTAGGATGCATCCTAATTAGCAAATTGGGTTTTACTGGAAGGTTTGTGAATGCATGCGATCACAGTATTTTGTCCACTGACTCAAACTTCTGACCATACTGAAAAAGGACATGGGAAGATTACCCATTCCTAACTACTTCTGTGATCTCTCTTGAAACATTTGGTATTTAAATGTACTGGCTTTTTCTTCATATGGTTGGACATCTCAGCTCTAGCTGTAATAAGCCACTATGGGGTACGGATGATTAACAGTGACTGAGTCCCATGTTTTGTGCCAGGCGCTGACCTGTGTCACATGTTACCTCATTCCCCACCCTGGAGCAGAGGCTATCAGACACACCACACCTTCTCTGCACTCAGTGTGGTACAATTTGCTCACTTAGGGCTCCTAACTGGCTGTGGAAGCACGTTTGGTCTCTAAGGACAAGCCAGACATGCCTAAGGGTTACTGCTGCAGAAGCAACCCTGAACCCATATCAGATGGAAATTTGGTGGATAAATACTCCAGCTTCCTCACCACTTGGTTGGGATAATGCAAGGTGCAATCTGCATTTGCTCTTGGAGTTCCTCAGAGGGACCCAGTTCCAGTTACCATGGTGGATGCTGACTTGATAAACACACCCTTTATTGACTGCCTTCCATTTCTGTCCTGATATCCCGGTGTTTCCTGCAACCCTATTCCAGATAAAGGTGGTTGTTGTTTGTTGTTCAGTCACTCAGTCATGTTGGACTCTTTGTGACCCCATGGACTGCAGCACACCAGGCTCCCCTGTCCTTCACTGTCTTCCAGAGTTTGCTCAAAGTCATGTCCATTGAGTCAGTGATGCCATCCAACCATCTCATCCTCTGTCACCCCCTTCTCCTCCTTCCCTCAATATTTCCCAGCATCGGGGTCTTTTCCAGTGAGTCAACTCTGTGCATCAAGTGGCCCAAGTATTAGAGCTTCAGTAACAGTCCTTCCAATGAATATTCAGGGTTGATTTGTTTATTGACTGCCTTCTATTTCTGTCTTAATACCCTGGTATTTCCTGTGATCCTATTCCAGATAAAGGACTTGCTCCTCAGGATCTGCTTCTGGGGAATCCAAACTAGGACATCCTCCAAGATCCCTGGGGTGTAGGTAATATCAGTGCTGATTTATAGATGGAGAACCTGAAGTCCAGATGGTTAAATGATCATTGTTATGTCTTGGTACCAGGGTTTTGCTGGCTCTCCTTCCTCTATGCCAGTGGTTCTCAACTGGGGGAGATCGTGTTTCCCAGGGGACATTTCTAAATGTCTGGAGATATTTTTTTAATTCATTTATTCTTTAACTGAAAGGTAATTGCTCCACAATATTGGTTTCTGCCATCCATACGCCCACCAACATGAATCGGCCATAGATATACATATGTCCCCTCCCTCTGAACCTCCGCCCCACCTCCCACCCCATCCCAGCCTTCTAGCTTGTTACAGAGCCCCAGTCCGAGCTCCCCGCGTCAGGCAGCAGGTTCCCGTGGGCTATCTGTTTCACATGTGGTAGTGTACACGTTTCCGTTTGTCCCACCTCCTTCCTCCCCACCCCTGTGTCCGTAAGTCTGTCCTCTGTGTCTGCATCTCCATTGCTGCCCTGCAAATAGGCTCCTCAGTACCTCTTTCTAGATTCCATATATGTGTGTTAATATACGATATTTGCTTTTCTCTTTCTGACTTACTTTGCTTTGTATAATAGGCTCTAGGTTCATCCACCTCATTAGAACTGACTCAAATGTGCTCCTTCTTATGGCTGAGTAATGTTTCACTGTATATACGTACCACAGCTTCTTTATCCATTCATATGTTGGTAGACATTTAGGGTGCTTCCATGTCCTAGCTATTGTAAATAGTGCTACAATGAACACTGTGGTACCTGTATCTTTTTTCAGTTTGGTTTCCTCAGGGTATATGCCCAGTAGTGGGAATTACCGGGTCCTATGGTAGTTTTATTCCTAGTATTTTTAAGGAATCGCCATAGTGGCTGTGTCCATTTACATTCCCACCAACTGCGCAAGAGGGTCCCCTTTTCTCCACACCTTCTCCAGCATGTGTTTGTGGATTTTCTGACGATGGGCATTCTGACCAGTGTGAGGTGGTATCTCGCTGTAGTTTTGATTTGCATCTAATAACGAGCGATGTTGACTGGAGATACTTTTGGTTGTCACAGCTGGGGGCATGCTGCTGGTACCGTGTAGGTGGAGGCCAGGGATCCTGCTAAACATCTCACAATGCACAGTTCAGCCCCCTCCAACGAAGACCAATCCAGCCAAAAAAAAGGTCAATAGTGCCAAGGCCGAGAAACCCTGCTTTTTGCCCAGCAAGATTAGCTGTCGGGTGGTAGCTCTTCTATGTGACTTGTCTGTTATATTTCACTTCTAGGGCCAAGCTGTGGCTCAGCTGTGCTCCACTGTCCCCAACGTGACCGTCTTTGGAACAGCTTCTACTTTCAAGCACGAAGCTATCAAGGACTCCGTGACCCACCTCTTCGACAGAAACGCAGACTATGTGCAGGAAGTGAAGAGGTAAGATGTTTGTTCTAAAGAGCACCGGGATGGTCCTTGCGCTCCTCTCTTAGAGAATTTCTCTCAGTCGTGTCTGACTCTTTGCGACCCCATGGACTGTATAGGCCCAGGTCTCCCGCATTGCAGGAGGATTCTTTACCAGCTGAGCCACCAGGGAACCCCAAGAATACTGGAGTTGAGTAGCCTATCCCTCCTCCAGGGAATCTTCCCAACCCAGGAATCAGACCAGGGTCTCCAGCATTGCAGGTGGATTCTTTACCAACTGAGCTATCAAGGAAGCCCCTTCTTAAAGAACAGGGGCATTCATTTAGAGGAGGGCTAATAACAGTCATCAGCTCAGTGGTAAAGAATCTGCCTGCCAACGCAGGAGACCCGGGTTCGATCCCTAGGTCGGGAAGATCCTCTGGAGAAGGGAACAGCAACCTACTCCAGAATTCTTGCCTGGGAAATCCCATGGACAGAGGAGCCTGGTGGGCTACAGTCTATGGGATTGCAGAGTCAGACACAACTTAGCAACTGAGCATGCACGCACTCTCTCTTTCTCAGGGTCATAATGCCATAATGATGAACATGCATATTACTAGCTCTGGGCTATTTCACATGTAATTCGCTCATCTAATCCTCTCAACAACCTTATTATTATCCCCATTTTGGAGACAATAAACCCAAGGAACTGAGACGTTAAGTAACTCACCAAGCTGAATTGTGAGAGCTGCTACAACATGACCTTAACACAGAGAAGTTTATCTCTCACGAATTCACATAACAGCCCCAGGGAATGTAGACTCCAACCTGGGTGTGACTGAGAGCCACCAAAGGACCACGGTGGTGACAAATGGGACATGGGCTTGAAACAGTCACTGGTGCTGCAGGGAGAATGAATGGGAGACGGGAATCTGAAGGCAGAGGCGTCAGTCTGCTGGCTGTTGCGGTCTCCACAGGGGAGACTTTGGTTTATAACCAGATCCGTATTTTACCTGTGATCCTGAAGCCATTGATCACGGCTACGTGCACGCCAACACAGGGAATCAGATGGCACACTCAGCTGCTGCCACACTTGCAGATGATCTGTGGGTCTCCCCCTGCTGATTCTGAGCATTCAAGGCAGATTCCCAGGCTCTGCTCCACTCGCAGTCCCTGGGAGGATTCAGCCAGGTCCCAGAGCCACTGTTTATATATTTTCAGTCTCCAGCACAAAATTGTAAGCTACAAAGGATTAAGTTGTCTAGCTAACATCATAACAAAGAAACCATTTTCTCCACACCCCTGATTAAGGGCTGCAAGACAGGAGATCTGGTTGCTTGAAGTGATAGATTTGGACCAGATTAGGTTAAACTTGAGAAGTTTCTTGGAAAGGAAAGCCTTCTGATGGTCTGAATTCCCCGATTTGTTTTTAGATATTGAATGGGGAGATCTACATGCTATTTAAGGTTGCCCCAGTATTTCCCATGAGGTGTGAAAAGAGAGCTTAAAAGCTGGATATTAGAACTTCACCATCCATTTCTCAGATATCCAGAGATCACAGGCATTTTGTAAAAAATTTAAGTATAGATGATTATATTTTCCAGTGTAGGTAATTACAGAATATTGAATAGAGTTCCCTGTGCTGTACAGTAAATCCTTGTTGCTTATTTATTTTATATATAGTAGTCTGAAAGACTCTCAGAATATATTTTTGCCTACTCTTATACCCCTCAGGTGGTTCTTTATTCCTTTTTTTTGGCTCGCTGGGTCTTCGATGCTGCTACTCGCAGCTTTGTCTGGCTGCAGCGAGAGGGAGTGACTCCCTCTGGTTGCGGCTCTCGGGCGTCTCGGTGTGGGGGCTTCTCTTGTTGTGGAGCACAGGCTTTGGGTGCACGGGCTTCAGGAGTTGCAGCACTCAGGCACAGTGCTTGTGGCACATGGGATCTTCTCGGAACAGGAATTGAACCCGAGTCTCCTGCTTTGGCAGGTGGATTCTTTACTGAGTAGCCACCGGGGAAGTTCCTTCCTTTCTTTAGCTTGTATCTTTCAAGCTGTGATCTGATCCCTTCTGTCCTCTTTTCTTTCATCCTCTGAAGTGATATTTTGGCAAGCATCCCTTTCTCTGTTCCTGCCCTGACCAACTTAACTTAGTAAGTCCCAAATATCTGTGGTGGGCCAGGTACTCTGCTAGGGCAGCAGATCCAGCAGAAACTACCTTGAGAATCACTGTCTTCAAGGAACTTAGAGTCTCAGTGGGGAAGACAGGACAAAAGATATTGAAAGGTTCATTGCTTTATAGTTTTGGTATGCACTCTGGTGGAGAAATGCAAGGTGCTAGTGAAATAAGCACAGGCACGTGGGGAAATCAGATGTGTTATCCATCAAAGGGTGAGATTTGGACTGAGAACTGAGGGATGAGCATCAGGCCAAAAGAAGAGCATTTCTGACCAAGGGGAATGGCGTGTGCTAAGGCCCAGGGTCAGGAAAGACTTGGTCAGTTCCAGAATCTGCAAGGAGACCCGTGCGGCTGGAGGATGTGGTGAGAGGATTTGGGAGGTAGTAGCAGAAGAGAAGCAGGGGATAGCAGCTCTTCTGAAGAGGTGACAGTCCATACCAGGGAGCCTCTGTGGTCCCCACACCCCAGGAGCTGCACCATCCCCTCATCCCCTCACTGCACTTGACCTGCTCCCTTTAGCCCAGAATCGATGATTTCTGCTGATGTCAGAAAAGTGGAAGATAATAGCATCTGAGAGTACCTCCTCCGACCACCATCCTGCAAACATGACCTCCAATACTTCCTTGAGTTTTTAAGTAGAGATCCTAGGATTAGCCTAAAAATGACTTGAGAAGTCACAGGTATATTTCAACTCTCTGTCCCATGAATCCTACCCTCAGGAAATAATCCTGAAGAAGATAAAAGCCACAGGTCCATATTGCCTGTTGCAGAGCCAAGTACTCCTTCTGCCTCGCTGTAGGTGCCCAGGGTGGACTGACAGCGTGAATTACAGCATCGTCTATAATAGTGAAAATTCAGAACCAGCCCCCATCAACAACAGAAGGGAAACAGCTAGGTAGATTACACTACACCCACACGCTTGAGTATTATGCAGCCCCTAAAAAAAAAATGCTAGTTATGAAGACTCTGTCAGAAAATGAAAAAAATATCCATAGTAGCATATTGAGTGAAAAAAGCAGTATGCCAAATTCCAGCTACACTGTGATCACAGCTTTGTATAAATCCTTGGCGTGTAAGGACATAAAATGAAAGAGAAAAAAAATCCACCCACTAAGATGCAACAGGAGTGGAATGCAGAGTGACTTTTCCTTCTTTTCTGATCCGTGGATATTGTTTGTTACACAATGTTGTGTGTAATCAACTAGAAAAAAATAATAGTGTAAAATTTCTTGGGACGGAAATTCTTTTATCAACCAGTCCGTCAGTCTGCTTCTTTTGAACATGTCTGCAGCCTAGAACCAGACATTTTAAAGGGAATGGGGGGAAATATTTATAATACAGACCTAGCCTTTATGTCACTCCCCCTTCTCTTTTCAAGAGGAGAGAGATGAGTATGCTCTTTGTTTCAGGAGATGAAACAAAGTGGAAGAGTTCGAAGCTTTGAATTGTGTGCATCTGACTGTAAGGGCTTTAAAAATAAAGAGGAGAGAAAAAAGACCAGAGGGAGCACAGAGGGGGACAGCCCCCACGTGGGAGCTTGAAGACTGGGAAGTATTTTAGTCCTTAGAGAGAGGCGGGGAGTGAGTCCTACGCCAGGTCTGCATCAGTCCTCTTGCTCTTTAGAGCATCTTAGTGAGACCATTTGATGTGTATCCAGCAAGATGGAAATTCCACATCTTACAAAGAAACTGAGGCCAAGTGGAAATTAACAAAAGCCTAGCCAGCAGGAGAGAGCGGAGAGAAAACAATAGAGAAAGGGTTCCTTACTAGAGGTGGTTTTGCTAAGTGAGGTGGGAGGCATCGCAGTGAACTTTTACTAAGCAGCCTACTGTGTGCCAGGCGCGCTGAAATCGCCTCATCCCTGTGTCATGAGTTCAGAGGTGATGGTTAAAGCCATGGCATGGATGAGTTCTCAGAGAAAAGGGGAATCTGAACGAGAAGACTTGCAGGAGAGCCAAGGACCCAGCTGGAAATGGAAGTTACGATGATAAAGGGGAATTGATCTCTTGATTGACAAAGTCGAAGGGCCGCTTACCCAGTAATGACTCAATGGCAAAGGCTACCACTCAGGAGAAATCCCCCACTGATCCGAGTGGGCGAGAAGCAAAGAGCCGTCACTTTCAGAAAAGGAGCAGGGGGTTGGGGACCAAGGACAGACAGACAGGAAAATCTCGGATCAGCAATCCCCAAATATCTTGCTGCTGAATTTGGCATAGAGACTCTCCGAGCTGGGGCTATTTCTGTTTGCTTCTTAAGTCTGCAGAGATTTATGACAGCAGGAGAAAGCAGAGTAGGAACTGCTGCCTTTAACTCTGCCCTCTCTGTGTTTGTGTAATTATGCAGGCAAGGTGCACATTCCCAGAAACTGGGGCCCTGGGGGCAGCTCAGAAATGAGGATGGTCTCTGTGCCTCTGGCGAGCTGTGTAGCTCTGCTTGTGATATTCATGATTGTTCCTTTAAAAGATGCTGCTAAGGTGCTTGTCAATAGAAGGATGAGCAAGGGAGGACCTGACCCAAGCCTCCCTGTGGAAAGAAAGTTGTTCAGTGTTAGTTGTTCAGTCATATCCGGCGTGACCCCATGGACTGCAGGCTGCCAGGCTCCTCTGTCCGTGGGATTCTCCAGGCAAGAATGCTGGAGTGGGTTGCCATTCCCTTCTCCAGGGGATCTTCCCGACCCAGGAGTCGAACCCGGGTCTCCTGCATTGCAGGCAGGTTCTTTACCGTTTGAGCCACCAGGGAAGTCCCTACTTGCAGGACCTGAGCATTTTAACTAGACCCAGTGTTCAGTCCGATCCACTAACTGCGCTTCTAGTGACTAAACAAGGGGATGGAGCGCTTTGCCATTCTGCAGCTCTCACCTGAAGGAACATTGCTGGCCCTTAAAGGAGCAATGTCTGCTCGCAGGTTTGACTTCTATAACCAAATTGGGTCAGTGGCGTGTTCTCACCCTCAGGGCCCCCAGGAATGACACCAGCCTGTACCCAGCTTCTCATCCACAGAATCCATCTCCTCCCTTCCCTTCCTCCCACTGCACCACTGACCTTCAAAAGGATGTGATGACAGCAATGCGTGGCGAATTTTTGGCTTATTTCAACCTCCATGCATTGCCCGACTCTCTGCTCAGCCTCCACTGGGGACTATGAGTGGCAGTGGCAGTCACCCCCGGCTGGCCACCCCGCCCTACAAAACCTCCTCCATCTCTGGGGCTCTCACTTGGCGTCCGGTTCAAACCAGGGCCCTCCTATTCCCCACACAGTCAACTGACTCTGCTGAGCCTCAGTTTCCTCATCCATCAAATGGGTATAACTGGCCCTGAGTCTCAGGACTGACACGAGGTCTCATGAGATGAGACAGTGCTGTGCCTGGCACACAGTAGGTGCTCTTGAATGTGGGGTTTTAGGAATAGCTAGAAAGTCAGGGTGTCTAGGGTGGTGAGTCAGAGGTGAGGATGGGGAAGTGGGCAGAGCATATGGTCACGTGTTTCTGTGGGTGTGCCCTGCATTTCTGCAGAACCACAGTCCAGAGGCTGGAGCCACAGGCCGAGGCCAGGCAGCCAGTGCAAGGAACTGGGATGGGCAGAGGGGAGGTTGTGGGCCCATGAGCAGAACGTGGATGTGAGGTCCGGGAGGGCAGGCTCTCACTTCCACGGGAGGGAGCAAAACTGACCTGTGGACGTGAGAAAGGAGGGTGCTCAGCTCCCCAGCAGGCGGCTCAGCCCGGCCTCAGCAGCGTCTGTGTGCCGCCTCCCGCTGCCTCTCCAGCCCCGCTGTGCAGCAGGCTCCCTCCCTTTTTTTAATTTTTTAACATTCTAAACAGCTTCATTTCAATTAGTGTACAAACCAGAAGAAAAGAACATTTACCAAGGAAAGTTTGTAACCACTTTTTTCTATTATTACACACCATGAAAAATTCATCTTATAGTGGTTCAGACTTAGTACTTATTTATACACACATTTGTTTCATGCACATATCCTTCTGCATGTTCATATAAACTCACACACCCTCATTCACATATTTTTAAAATATGTAAATGGAAATAAAAGTTTGATGAAATGAAATACCCTTACTCCAATTTGTTATTTTTTTTTAATCCCAATCTCCTCATTTATTCCTCCCCCAACCTTTCCCCTTTGATAGCCATAGTTTGTTTTATAAGTCTGTGAGTCTGGTTCTGTTTGGTGAATAAATTCATTTGTACCATCTTTTAAAATTCCACATGTAAGTGATATCATACGATATTTGTCTTTCTCTTTCTGACTTACTTCATTTTTATGATAATTTCTGGGTCCGTCCATGTTGCTGCAAATGGTATTATTTCATTCTTTGTCATGACTGAGCAATATTGCATTGTGTGTCTGTCTGTGTATCCTACAGCCTCTTTATCCATTTCTCTGTCAGTGGGCATTCAGGTTGCATCCATGTCTTGGCTATTGTAAATAGTGCTGCAATGAACATTGGGATGCATGTGTCTTTTTGAATTGTGTTTTTTTCCAGATAAATGCTCTGGATTGCTGGATCATATGGCAGTTCTATTTTTAGTTTTTTAAGAAACCTCCATATTGTTTTTCCACAGAGTCTGCACTAATTTACAATGCCACCAAAAGTGTAGGAGGGCTCCCTTTTTTCCACACCCTCTGCGGAGTTTATTGTTTGTAGACTTTTTGATGATGACCATTCTGACCGCTCTGAGGTGATACCTCATTGTAGTTTTGATTTGCATTTTTCTAATAATTAGCAACATTGAGCATTTTTTTCACATGAAGCAATCAATTTTGTTCATTCAGTTCAGTTCAGTTCAGTCGCTCAGTCGTGTCTGACTCTTTGTGACCCCATGAATCGCAGCACGCCAGGCCTCCCTGTCCATCACCAACTCCCAGAGTTCACTGAGACTCACGTCCATCGAGTCAGTGATGCCATCCAGCCATCTCATCCTATGTCGTCCCCTTCTCCTCCTGCCCCTAATCCCTCCCAGCATCAGAGTCTTCCAATGTTCATTATGGAGAGTTAATTTTTTTTAAGATTTTAAAAAATGAATGTATTTATTTTAATTGGAGGCTAATTACTTTACAATATTGTGGTGGTTTCTGCCATACATTGACATGAATCAGCCATGGGTGCACATGTGTTCCTCATCCTGAACCCCCCTCCCACCTCCCTCCCCATCCCGTCCCTCAGGGTCATCCCAGTGCACCAGCCCTGAGCACCCTGTCTGCGTGCTGTTCCCTCTGCCTGGGACCCTGTTACCACCTCTCTTGACCCACATATCTGCTCCACCTGCCACTCTTCACTTCCCCAGGGACGTCTTCCCTGGCAGCCCTGATTGGGCAGATCCTCAGTGTAGACGGTCTCATGGCACCTTTGTGGCACTGGACCCCACTCAATTTCAATTTAATTTTCATTTGTATAATGTTTGATTCATATCTGCCTAAAGTAAGCTCCAAAAAAGAGGGAGAAATCAAATCTGTTCGGGTTCACCATGACATCCCCCATGCCTAGGGCAGTACCAGTGCTCAATATTCAATGAACAAATTAATGACTAATTAAACAGTAAACCAGGGGCTTCCACAGTGTGGAACTGAAATCAACAGCAGCAGCAGCAGCTGGAAACTTCTTAGAAATGCAAATACTTGGGCCCCACCTCAGACCAAGTGAATCCTAGAGCTGGGGTTGGGGAGGGGGGTGGGGGTGGTCGTGGGGGGATCGCAATCTATGTCTTAAAGAGCCCCCAGGGAGATTCTGACACACTGAGGTTTGAGATCCACTGGCCTAATTTTCTCAGTTCAGTTCAGTCATTCAGTCGTGTCTGACTCTGCGACCCCATGGACTGCAGCACGCCAGGCCTCCCTGTCCATCAGCAATTCCTGGAGTTTACTCAAACTCATGTCCATCGAGTCAGTGATGACATGCAGCCATCTCATCCTCTGTCGTCCCCTTCTCCTCCCACCTTCAATCTTTCCCAGCATCAGGGTCTTTTCCAATGAGTCAGCTCTTTGCATCAGGTGGCCAAAGTATTGGAGTTTCAGCTTCAACATCAGTCCTTGCAATGAACACTCAGGACTGATCTCCTTTAGGATGGACTGGTTGGATCTTCTTGCAGTCTAAGGACTCTCAGGAGTCTTCTCCAACATCACAGTTCAAAAGCATCAGTTGCTAATTTACAGATGGAACTTGAACAGACACACCCATGAGATAAGCCCTCTATTGGGTAGAAAGCAAAGCTGATCTCTTTGGAAGGGCCTCTGTAATGGGCTGGGTTTTGGACAAGGCCTGGGGGCTTTTAAAGGGCACACTCTTGTTAGACTCAGCTCTTGCGGGCACGAGAAGGTTGCCTTCGTGTCTGAACCCTGGAGGTGCGTGTGTAATTTCCTAGTTGGTGCCACTGTGGACACAGCTGGTGACATCAGCTAGTGTTGGTGGCTGAACTTTGCTGAAGGATTGGGGAGGGGGTAGAAAAACTGAGTGATGTGCTAAGGCAAGATAGCCCCTACAAACTCACAAACCTGAGGAAATGCCTTTCTTGTCTGCCCAGAGCAGGGTCCAGCCACAGCTGGTAACTCCGTGGGCAGGAATATTTTCCCTACACATCTCCCGAGAGTTCCAGTCCTACAGCCCCTCCTGCATAATCTCTTTTATCCCAGGAAGCCCAGTACGTGTTTATTAAGTGCATGAGTAAGTGAATTGCTAAATGTTAAATAAATAAACGGATGAAGGAATCTTCCTAATAGAGGACGGATGTGGATTCCCTCTATGCTGGAACCCTCCATCACTGTAGGAAGATCCCCTCTATTTAACCCTCTTCCTCTGAGAGTGTACTTATAGGTTGAACCTGGAGATTGGACAAACAGAAGTTTGCAAGTTAAATTAGTGTGCCTTTATAGATTCACTGAGGAGGGACGTGGAGAAGGAAAAAGGCAAACCCTGCTAGACTGGAAGCCCCACGAAGATAGGGAGCTTGCTGGTTATAGCACTCTGTCTTCAGCACCTTGGACAGAGTTGGGCACGCGACCCAAGCTCCACAAATATGAGTTGTTGATTGGCTTCCAGAGTGACTGTTTTGTGGTTGGCAATCGGCCAAGTATCACATTTTTCATCTCACTTCATTCCTAGCACAAAAAGACATGCTAGGTCCACTTTCCAAAGGAGAAAGGGGAGGCTCAGAGATGTTGAGTAAGGTGGCTAGACAGACTGTGACTTTCCACGCTGGCACCACCCTCTGGGCTTAGCATCCTCCAGCTTTGTGAAATTCTTCAAGACGGACTCCAAGGCTTCTGCTGTACATCTTGATGCTCTCAGAGCTCTCTGTGTTCCTGAGAGTCAACAGTATGACATGGGAGGGGAGAGGGACTGACAGTTTGTTCCCTGACAGGTTACAATATTTTACTTTGTCGTTTTGCCATTTAGAATCTCTGCTGAAGGAGTGGATATTGTTTTGGATTGCCTCTGTGGGGACAACACCGGGAAAGGCCTCAGCCTTCTCAAACCACTGGGGACCTACATTTTATATGGTGAGTGCTCAACAGAAGCGGGGGCAGGGAGCACTGCGTGTGTGCTTGCAAAAGCTCTGAAAGACGAGATGTGCTGATATGTTGGCAGAATAAGATGGGGGTATTCTCAACTTTTTCATATTTTCTATGATATTGCTATGGCTGTTCATTGTTTTCTATTCTAAAAGTGCCTACTGCACTATTATTCTATAAGCATGTCTCATTCTACAAGAAATAAAGCAAGGCCAAGCCAAGGTAGTGATGAGATGAAACCTGACCACAGTAGGTGGCACAGGAGGGAAATACTAATAGCTTCAAAGGAAGTTCCAAAAACGAAGCAACAAAGGACCCAAAGGAGGATGGAGAGGAGTGGATAGGATGCAGGTGGGGGTGGGTGTGGGGATAAATGGGAAGATCTTCATTACTGAAGATGAAGTTGCAAAGTACAGGATTTCCTTCCTCTAAACTACTCCTGTATGTCCCAATCAAGACAGAAGCTCTGAAGGGATGAAGTCCACATCTGCCTCTACATTCACTTATATGCTCTCGGGTCTGGGGGGATCTATGAAGGACATCTGGGAGAGGTTTCCTCCAGAAGAATGAGACCCCAGAGCCTCCTCTTTCTCTTTTGTCCCTCTTCTTCTTCCTCGCCTCCTTGTCTTCCTCCTCCAACACCACCTCCTCTTTCTCCCCCTTCCCCTTCCCCTTTTTCTTCTCTTTGTCATAGGCATAGAAAGCAATTTAAACATTAGTCTCTACAAAGGGAAAAAAACATATCTGAAGCCAGATGTCACATTCCAGAGCCATATGATCTTAGGGTTCTCCAGTGTGTGAGATTTTTGGCACTCTGTTCCATGGGAATAGAGTACAAAATTGAGCCTTAGTTCTGTATAGCTTAGGAAAAAAATACTCAATTCTGTACTGTTTGCTGAGAAGTTTATAAAAGAGATCTGTGAGAGGAATAAGCAGCCAAGCATCATTTTGTCATCATCAGATCATTGTGACAGAAAGAGAAGGAAGAAGCTTTCACTGCTGGAGTATTCTGGCATCATCAATAGTGGCCATGTATTAATAGTTGAAAGGGGCAGATGCATAATTTTAAAATTATTACTATTGATAAGAGAAGCTATGAATGTCAGTGTACAATATATGGATATTGGCTATGACCGACATGTGAGTCAAATGCAGATGACACTTTATCCATCTTTGCTCATGTACTAGCTGTTTTTTCGCCTTAGTTTCACGATGTCACTCTGGTGTAATACAACTCGATCATATCACAAGTATCTAATTCATTGTATCAATCACTTGACTACTAAGTAATCAAAGCCTAGTGCCGTGATGTTTGTATCCCGTAAAAGCCATGCCATAAAAGGAGAAGCAAGTTCACCAATGCCGAAGAAGTGAGTTTAAGACAGACATTGATTTTCTCATTTACCGGTTCTCTGAGAAGATCCTAGTCCCAAATCTGTGGGGACAAAGCAGAGGAGTTGTTGAAAAGCCACCAATATTGTATAGTATCTCTCACCTTCCACCCAACCCAGAACCCAGGAGGAGGTCTTTTCTTTCTGCACGAGTAGACTCAGCTTCCTGTCTTCCCTCTGAATATCACTTGTTCTCACTAGCAAAGCTCGGTTACCTACACCTTTGGTCTCAAATGGTTTTCTCCTTTCTGCCCAGACTTCTTTGGAGGTAACATGAGTCACACCATTTCCTTGGCTTCTGAACCTGTTTTCACCCTCACCTGTTGCTCTGTACCCTGTATTTCCATCCATCTAAATTCTAGCCCAGCCCCGCCTCTCCCCACCACTTAAATGCCCAGTCAATGTCATCTCCCCAAACCTCTCACTCACCGAGGAATCAAATTAAAACCATAAAGGAAGCTCACAAATGAGTTCATTTCTCAGTCTCCAAGAACGGAACCAACAAGACATTTTGGCAGCCCATCACTTTATTAGAATGTTGGCTTAAATCACATTTTTGCCGCATGACCAATTTTCCCAAGCGATGAAACGGTCGCCTTGAGAAATGTTACTTCCTCTTTGATCCAGTGATACTTAGTTAAAATTGTTGGCTTGACACCACCCACCCCCTCCATTTCCCTCACTTTTCCAAGGCTGAATTAAATTTCTGTTCAAGCTCTTGACAGTTTGGGGCCAAACAACTGCCATTCTTCCATGTGAACCAAGAGATTGATTGTCATGAGCTTGACTTAGGAGTCTTCCCTTTGCAGGTTCATCCAACATGGTGACTGGAGAGACCAAGAGCTTCTTCAGCTTTGCAAAATCAGTAAGTATCCATGCACGTCTAACGAACGGGGGTGGTGTGGTGCTTGGCATGCTGTAAGCTCTTCTAAGGACATGGACCTGATAGGCCAACTCTTGCTTGTCTTTCATCTGCATCATTCATTTGCAAGACAGCCTGTGTTCCCACCCTGCTCATTACACATGGTCAGGACTGTGACTTGGGGCGCTTTTGTTCAAATGAAGCAGAGAGGTAAGAGAGTCAGAGAAACTCCAGAAAGCTTTGTTTCTTATTTCAACAGAGATTGTTGGTGTTCTTAATCATTGGTCAAGAATAAACTTAGCATTAGTGAAGTTTGTTTGGTCCGTGGAGAGACCAGCCTTTCAGTTTGGCTACTTTCTAACCGGGTCTCCAGGGCTGCCTGACATTTCTCCATATCCTTATTCTACTGGCTTGGAGATACAATGGGACCTCAAATTTTCTCAAGCTCCTGGGGCGGTACTGTGATAGGGGCAAGTGTGTGAACCCTAGCATAGATGCTCATGTCTGAATACAGTGGTTACTGTGTCTGCAATTGAGAAGCTGCGTTCCTGGTACATTCACTGCATCACGAACCTACTCAGGTCTGCATTCCCACCTAGAGCTACAGTTGCTGGAATTAAACTAATTTGGACTTGAACCTGCATTTTTACCTCCACACCCACAACAAGGAGTGGCAGCGTCTCATCAGAGCCTGCCTTCGTCCTCTCTCCTCTACCCTCCCCAGCAGCCAGTGAGATGCTGATGGACTCACTCACTCTGTGAGCATCTTCTGAGCACCTACTATTTGTGGTGCTGTGCCAAGCACCGGGTACCGCAGTGAATTAGGCTGGCACACTTGATGTCCTTGGGAGGGAGGCAGACAAGCTGAAATAAGTAACACATATTAATAAGATGCTTGGCAGAACATCTCTGAAAGGGATGAAATAGGGTGTTGCAACAGAAAAGAACAGAATGGGGTAGAGGCATTATGAATAGGGCAGTCAGACAAAACCGGGGCAAGGGGTTTAGAATTTACTCTCAGCATGACACTGTGGAGGTATCCAGATGCCCTCAAAGTGCCAACTCTGATTGCCAAAGGCTTTATTCCCAAATGGCCCCTGATTGTGGAATGATCAATACTTCCTGCCCTGAGAGTGGAATGAAAGGGCCTCTGCTTGCGTTTGAACTTCAAAGTTCAGGTCAAGGATTACGCAGCCATGGGATAAACAGGGGAGCAAGAATGGAGCCTAATGAAGGATGCTGTCTGGATCATGTCCCCTGAAGACAGGCTTTGTGTCCTTGGCAGCTGTTTCATTGCTGTGGCTGTAATTAATGTGATGCTGACGGCCTGCTGTGGGGAACCAAATTGCTCTGAAATTACATACAATTGTAAGAAGTGTTTTCCCTTTCTCCCCTACATGCACAATCACAACACACAGTGTTAATGAAATAATTGCAGTGTGCCCAGGTTCGATGAAGGCGCTTGTAAAAACAGCCAGGATGGAGGGTAAGATTCTCCTGCCCAGAACAAGGCTTCTGATTACCAGAAGGCTTTATAGCTGGAGGTCAAGAACAAAGTTTGTTCCCTTTCAGAGGCCAGGTTCAATATTAGTTGGTCGGTTAGAAGCAAATTGAAGGTAGGGCATGCTGAGGCAGTGGAATGATGGCTTTGTTCTGGAAGGTTCTAGAAAGGCATTTTCTTCTGTACATTGGAGAAAAGCTTAGAAATCGAAGGTATAGTTGGACTCATACAGGAATTTCTCACGCAGCTATCCTACTGATGTTCCCACTTAAAACTCTTACAGAGTGTGTGTTCACATGCCATTTGTTTTTAGATCATAAGGGTAATGACAATAACAATTGAAGTCAACATTTCAAGAGCAGTCTGACTCCAGATCCAAAACTCTTACTCACTTAAGCCAAAATATCTCTCCAACTTCCGATGATAAAAAGGTTTCATACTTATAGACCACATACTACGTGCCAGATGCTGAGCTAAGTCATTTGTACGTGTTAACACACTTATTCCCCATGACGACCCTGCGAGGTATGGTGGGGACACTGAACACAGGTTAAGCGATTTGCTCACAGTTGCACGCTGCGTGACAGAGTGGGATTCAGAAGCAGGCGCTGGACTCTGGAACTCACTTAACCACGACTGGGCAGCAACGATAGGCTCAGTGAGCTTTCATTTCACAAATGCTGCTGGAAGCACTATGCATACACTATGAATCAAGTTATTAATCGTTTCTCTGCCTCCACGTCTGTGGCAAGCAGCCCAGGCCAAATACATGTCTCTTCTAGAGCCGGCCCTGGGGCCGCTGGGGACTGGGTTTTGGTGAAAATGTTGGGCATGAACCTTACCCCTGTTGACAACCTGTCTTTCTTAGACGTATTTTCCAACCATCTCATGTCCCCGCTTTTAAAAGTATTTTACTTTTTTGAGCTTCCTCAATCCTGGAAGGAGGCAGGATGTAAAGGAAACAAACCATAACATAAATGTTAATATCATAAATGTTCCTAAGTATCCATCACATGGCTCTTTGCCTTCTGTATTAAACTAGTTAGTAACCATTTTAATCTCTTAAGAGTCTTCCAGAAGCTGGAACTTCAAATTTCTAAAGTCTAACAAGAACCAAAGGGGACATAATCAAGACAGAGAAAAGCAATTGGATAAATATTTCTGTGGTTTGCTAATGAGTTATCTACTTATTTTTCCTACTTATGGCTTCCCTGATAGCTCAGCTGGTAAAGAATCCACGTGCAATGCAAGAGACCCTGGTTAGATCCCTGGGACGGGAAGATCTGCTGGAGAAGGGATAGGCTACCCACTCCAGCATTCTTGGGCTTTCCTGGTAGCTCAGCTAGTAAAGAATCTGCCTGCAATGCGGGAGACCTGGGTTCAACCCCTGGGTTGGGAAGACCCCCTGGATAAAGGAAAGGCTACCCACTCCAGTATTCTGGCCTGGAGAATTCCATGGACTGTATAGTTCATGGGTTTGCAAAGAGTCAGACACGACTGAGTAACTTTCACTTTCACTCACTTATTTTTCATGTCTAAAGTGGAAGATGGGAGACAGGAAATAAGGCAGCCGTACTTGTCAGGTGTGGCTTTCCCACTTAGGACCTTAGTGCTAGTGACATTTACGGATGGATAATTTTGTCTCAAGGACCTGCCCTGTGTATTGCAGGATTTTAGCAACATCCCTGGCTTTTTCCCAATTCCCAGGTGGTGCAGTGGCAAAGAATCCACCTGCCAGTGCAGGAGATGCAAGACATGGGTTTTACCCCTGGGTTGGGAAGATCCCAGAGTAGGAAATACTCCAGTAACCCACTCCAGCATTCTTGCCTAGAAAATTCCATGGACAGAGGAGGCTGGCGGGCTGTAGTTCAAGGGGTAGTAAAGGGTTGGACCCGAGTGAGCACACACACACTGGCTTCTTCCCAGTAGATGCCAGTTCATTCCCTGCCTTGAGTCATCACAACAAAAAAAAATCCCAAACATTTACCAAATGTCCTTTGGGAGGGGGGAGGGTAAAACTGCCCTTAGCTGAGACCCACCAATTTAGTCCCAACGCTCTGGCTTCATCACTCCATCATGCTGTTCCTTCTTCCTCCGTTATGCTTCTCTTCTCTTTTTTATCTGGTGTTTTCCAACCCTGTCCACCCGCCCCCCCCCCCCCCCACCCAGCCTTGCTGCTGTGCCCTGCAAGGAAAGCTGCTTCCACAGGCACCCCACCGCACCCACACCTCGCTTGGACTTCTCTGCCACTCTGCTCCCTTCACCAGCCCATCACCACCACCACCACCATCCACTAAGCCAAGTGCTTTAGGCTAAACTCTCCCAGGAAACCTCAGAGGCAGTATCCTGCCACATCCCATCACTGAGAAAAATGAAGCCTGGAGAGTAACTGGGAGCAGATTGTCAGGCAGGATCCAGCTCCAGATCACGATTCCAACTGTGTGACTCAGCAGTCTGGTCACATGTGGCCTAGGAGCTGTCTTCGTAAAGGGCTCTCCCCGATCTAGATCCTGAGCATCTTCGAAGCATCACTGTGCACTCATGGCAGCGCCCAGCATAGGAGGCACTTACAAAAATACACCAGCCAGAGGTACCTCCTGGCCAACGGGAATCCCCCCAGCCTGCCCAGCACTGACTCCTTGTCACCCACACCTTCTCTCTTTCCAGTGGTGGCAAGTCGAGAAGGTGAACCCCATCAAGCTATATGAAGAGAACAAAGTCATCGCAGGGTTTTCCCTTCTAAACCTGCTCTTCAAACAGGGCCGTGCTGGCCTCATTCGGGGAGTGGTGGACAAGCTCATTGCACTCTACAACCAGAAGAAGATCAAGCCCGTGGTGGACTCTCTATGGGCCCTGGAGGAGGTAAGGATGATGTTTCCCCCAGCAGATAGTCTTTTCCTTTTAATTCTGGCAGATTTGGGTAGCCAGATCCAATCTTTTATTAAGGGATTCTTACCACCACCACCACCCCCCACCAGGCTTGTTTGTTTTAAATGAGGATCCTAAATGTCATTGTCCTAGAGTGTGGAGTGCTATGAATGTAAGATATACTTCAAGTTTCATAGTGGTTCTTAAACCACGTGTGTCAATTTGCCTCTTGTGCCATGAACCTTTCCCAGTAGGTCACTGAACTTTGATGGGTATGTAGGATTCGCCTTGACTCCAAGAGAGCGTGTACCTTGTTGCAACATCAATTACATCCTCACTTGCGGGTATATGAGACCGAGGTCAGAGCAGACAATGACTCAGAGCTGAAATAATTTGTGTGCCAAGCCTGGGTGCTTGGATCCCCTTCCAGACGTCGTTAACTTCACCCTGGGCACTGTAATTATTCATGAATTGCTAGATCTAGTGTTTGAGTCTTTTTATTAACTGATCTGCTGAAGTTCTAGTATTTGAAAGCATTCCTTGATTACACAAAACAAGAACTCCTCAAATACTGAAGTGTGAACTGGCTGCAGTGGTTCAGGGGAGATGGGCTAGGAGGAAGGAGTGTCTAGAAAATTCTTCAGGACAGGAGTGGTTTTGGATATTTGGGAAGTCAGTCATGGGAGCTACCCGTGAGGAAGAAACGAAGAAATGTGTTCTAGGCTTCAAGAGACATTTCATTAAGAAATCTTCCTTGGTCCGGATGTCACGAGCTTGGCTTCAGGCAGCCAAGAAGCCCTTGGAAAATACTGTGAAAGATGTGGGCTTGTGTTCTTTTGTTTGTTTGGTTGGTTTTTGCATATAGCATGAATGAATGTCTTGTATTTTGAGGAATCATGGACACTTATGAAAAATCTAACAAATATAAAATATTCTTTGGGACAAACAGTAGCCGTCATCCTGGCATGAAACTTGGTGCTGTTTGCCTAATGGACTAGGTTGGCCAAAATCCAATGGCTTTCCTGAGCACAGAAATCCCTCCCACCCAAAATATTTTTGTAGGAATCACCATGTAATCAAATAGGGCCAGTCCTGGATCCGTGGATCAAGCCTATATATGCCTCCTTGACACAGCAATATCATAAATGGTGCTTTAAAAACCCAGCCACCAAAACCCCTTCTCTTTTAGGGTAAAAGAAATATGTGTTTATTATAAGAAACTCCTAAATTACCCAAAGACATAGGAAAAAATAAACTGAAAATCTACATTCCAGAGATGGGTAACACTGTTAATATTCTGGTTTACTTCCTTCCAGTCTTTTTTCTTCTGCCCGTGTTCACTGTAATTCCATTGATTGCTAAGTCAAATCAGATAATCATACGTTTCCTCTGCTGTGTAAGTTCCAAGATGGTTAGCCTACGGTTATATTTTTCTTGAAAATGTTTTAATTTAATGGGTCAGACATCTGTGTCGTATTCACTGTGGCCTCTCATTGGAAGAGGAAAGGGCTAGACTGTAGAATGGCTGGTCTCAGAGGTCGGGGAGAAGGGTAAACCTGGGCTAGTGGAGACCAGGTATAAGAGATTAACTTGACCATGGAGCAAAGAAGAGACTTCAGCTTACTTTCCAGAAGGGATCCAACAAATCTGGTAGCATTGAAGTGAGGCTTACAATTGAAGAGGGGTCTGGTTGATCCAGTGGGTCCTTGGTCTGGTATTGGAAATCATTCCTTGCTTACAATGCTCTTGAATCAGCAAATGTGAACTGAATAACAATTGCATGCCCAACACTATGCATTGTTGGGGGTCACAGTGGCAAGCAGATGGCCAAGGTCCCTCAGCTTCAAGCTCACTTTCAGAGCGGTGGGGCAGAAGAACTCAAGTGACACCTTTAGACATGACATGTTTGCACCTTGTTTTATGTCCCTGGATATGTTCCAGTGTCTCCTAGTTTATAGTCTATGGGAAATTGAATAGAATCTGTATCCTACTGTTGTGTGAAAATTGTATAAATCTGAATTATGTTGAATTGGTTCATAGTGCTTTTCAGGTCTACTATATCCTTCAACTTTTCTATATATTCATTCTATTAATTTTTGAGAGTTTGATATTGAAACACCAACTAAAAATATTAATTTATCTCCTTAAAAAATAATTGTAATGTATAGTGGAACTAAATGTAACCTTGCTCCATATTTTCCAAGTCTCCTGTAAATGTGTTATCACACTTTCATAATTTAAAAAATAACCACCTGCCCCCCCAAAAAAGAAAAACCCAAGTGAACAAAATTAAGTAGGGTGTTCTCCAACTGCATTAAGTTCTGGAAGGAATAAACTACGGTATATGTTGGCAAGTAAGTGGCAGTGGGGGGAGAAGTTTCTACAAAGCAGTCTTTCCAGCCTTTTAAAATTACTGTCCCATATGGAGTTTTTTTTTTTTAATACTTTTTTCTTAATTAACCTCCTCTGTGAAACTTTAGTCCCACAGATATACCATCTACCTACCTACCCATCTATCATCTATCTATGTCCTGTATGTATATTTGTGCTTTACACATATTAAAAGTGTAAGACTTTTTAAAAAATCCACCAGGAACCAATTCTCACCCCTCTGGGGGTGGTTTTGCTCCCACTAAACCAATAGCTCCCTGCCCCCACTGCCAGCTATGACAACAAAAACTGTTTCCAGCCATTGCCAAATGTTCCCCAGGAGGGATAGGGAGAAGGCAAAACCTTCCCTAGTTGAGAACCACCACTTTATATGAAGCTGTATTGAGGCTTCCCTGGTGGCTCAGTGGTAAAGAATTCACCTATCAATGCAGGAGATTCAGGTTTGAACCCTGCTCAAAGATCCCATATGCCTCGGTGCAAATAAGCCCTTGCACCACAACTATTGAGCCTGTGCTCTAGAGTCCAGGAGCTGCAACCACTGAAGCCCGTGTGCCCTAGAGTCTGTGTTCCACAACAAGAGAAACCACTGAAATGAGAAGTCTGAGTACCACACTTAGAGAAAAGCCCGTGCAACAGTGAAGAACCAGCATAGCCAAAAATAACTAATGAATTTGATTTGATTAAAAAAAATCAAAGACGTCATATTGGTTAAGACAGGCACCAGGAAAGCAAAGGAATTACAGCCCCTGCAGCAGGCTAGTCATTCACAGAGTGGGGAGGGGCAGCTGCCCTGTTTGCTAACAAAAGCACCCACAGTCACTCATCAGCAACACCCACCAACGTTTTGATGGTCTCTTCAGCAGTATTTACAGACAGCATTTTAGAAGCTGCACTTGGGCCAAGCTTGGCTATTTATCAAGCCCACACAGCTCTTCTGGGCTTGAAGAGAACAGAGCATGCTTATTACTTGCAAACCTCTGAAGGATGACTACAGTGAGTCTCCCCCATCCCCTTTGGTAAATAAGTTTACAAAATTACTTCTCAGGCCAGCTCTATAACTTCATCTATGGGACAGAAAGCCCATAGAGATTAAAAGAAAATTTTCTTGGGCTCTCTGAGAACTCAAACTAGAGGAATTAATAATATCAGAGATGATTAGGGTTCCTTTTTAGCCATCTATCTTCAACTTTATTGTAAATGTTATACACACCTTGGGTGATATGCTGCAGCCTCAGATTTGTCTCCAGATAATAAATGTGCAGCTGTACATAAAACTGTAAAAACAGTTCAGAGATGGGAAAGGGAGAAAAAAATACATCTGTCAATCAAGCAGCAGAGACATTATTGGGCACCTACTATGTGCTCATACTGTATTAAGATGTCACATCTACAGAAGGGATAGGTCACTTGTTCCCTGACCCTTACGTTTATGATTTAATTCCTGAGACAATTCCTAAGACCTATGAAACAGAAGAACTGCATTTTCAATTTTGGGATGTCAGTTTCAAGTGTGACTGGAATTTGAAAACAGAGGAGAATGGTGTTAAGGAAGAATGAATGTTCAGAGATGGTTTTGAGAATGAGTTAGGGCTTGGTAGAGATTAGTAGAATATAGATTCTTAGGATGATGTTGGGGTTTATAAAAGCAAAGTATTGCCCGCAGGAAGGACAGTGTGAAGACAATCAGAGAAGTGGGAATGAGTATGGGGTACTTGGGGTAGAGAAGTCTGAACAAAGCCGATGAACAGGAACAAAGAACGAGAGGAAATAAGGCCGATCTGCTCAATGGAGTCTAAATCTCGGGTTTGAACTGGCCTTGCCTTTGCTGCCAGGCTCAGACGGTAAAGCATCTGCCTACAATGCGGGAGATCCCGGTTCAATCCCTGGGTCGGGAAGATCTCCTGGAGAAAGAAAGGGCAACCCACTCCAGTATTCTTGCTTGGAAAATCCAGGCAAGATGGATTTGCAATCCTCAATGGATGGAGGAGCCTGGTAGGCTACAGTCCAGGGGGTCGCAAAGAGTCGGACACGACTGAGAGACTTCGCTTTAAAGGAGAATGAGTTGACATTCTGGGTGAGAAGATCGTTATTTAGAGACTGTGGCCTAAGGAATATGACATCATTTCATCTCTCAATTCCTGGAAGCACATCTTGGCACCAAGTATGGCACTAGAAGGACACACACCTGGAGTACACAGCTATGGCTTCTGATCACAAACGCCTTTACCTGTCTGCTATTTAATAGCACACAGAGGAAACCGTTATGAGCTGAATTGTGTACTCCCTGATATTCACACGTTAAAGCTGCAAATCCCAGTACCACAGAATATGACTGTATTTAGAGACAGGCCTTTAAAGAGATAATTAAAATGAGGCCTTTGAGTAACCCTAATACAATCCAACTGGTGTCCTTATAAGAAGAGAGATTAGGTTGAAGAGAGACATGAGGGATGTTTGCATAAAGACTAAGTGAGGACATGGTCTTAGGAAAAGATGGCCATCTGCAAGCCCAGGAAAGAGGCCCAGAATGTGTCCAACCCTACCAACACCTTGATCTTGGACTTCCAGCCTCCAGGATTTGAGAAAATACATTTCTGTTATTTAATACCACCTCCAAGTCTGCAATATTTTGTAATGGCAGCCCTAGCAAACAGATACAGGGTTACAGGAAGGTCTTGACAATTTTATAATATTCCATTAAAGATATTTTACAACATTATTTACATATAAGTCTGTGATTACACTCTAATTATGGTACCAGTAGCCACAGATAGCTATCCAAATTTAATTTAATTTAATTAAGTCAAATGAAAAATTCAGTTCCTTGGCCACATTTCAAGTGGTCAGTAGTTGCCTGTGGCTAGTGGCTACCATATTGGACCATGCAGAGATGGAAGGACATTCCCATCACTGCAGAAATTCTCCTGGAGCTGGTCTGTGAGATGATGTCATCCTCCTGTTTGAAGGTAGGAAAGGAATTTGTTTCCCTAGCAATCTGGTATGATTACCCTTAGTAAATTATGTTAATTATGCCCTTCCTTGTGTATCTCTCTTTGCCTTGGCTGTAGTGAAGTTCACTGCCCGAATGCATTCATTTGTTTGATTTGAGTGCTCCAATCTCTCATTACGGGTCCCCTGCGTTTTCCCCTTCATGTTATTAGCTGAGGCTTAATTATACATGTGTCTTTCATTCTATGACATCACGAAACCTACAAAGATAGAGGTCTGCCTAAAAGAATAAACGAAGGAAAAATAATGTGATGCTGAGTTTGATTAGGGACCCTTATCTGACACAGAGCAAGAGGTTGACATGATAAAAGGGAGATTACTGTTGAACCAGTGATAGGGAGGGTGGAATGGCTCAAGAGACAAGGATGGGTGAGGGTGTGGTTGTCGCTTTTAAAGAACTCCCAGACTTCAACTCCAATACCAGACTGGGAAGGTAAAAAAGGATGAAGCTGATTATCTGAAACAGATACCCAAGCCAAAACCAAGAAGCAAAGACTGAAGAAGAAACCACGAAAAGTCCCACTTAATTATGGCAGATGGCAGTTGGCTGGTAGAGACCTCTTTTAAAGATTTACAAGCTCCTGGGACTTCCCTGGGTGTCCAGTAGTTAAGAATCCGCCTGTCAATGCAGGGGACATGGGTTCGATCCCTGGTCTTGGAAGTCCCACGTGTGTAAGGCAACTGAGCCCGTGCACAACTACTGAGTCCGTGCGCCGAAACTACTGAAGCCCGAGTGCCCTAGAGCCTGTGCCCCAAAGCAAGAGAAGCCACCACAATGAGAAGCCCTCGCTCCACTACAGAGTACCCCCACTCGCCACAACTAGAGAAAGCCTGCGTGCAGCAACAAAGACTGCACACAGCCAAAAATAAATAAATGAAAAGATTTAGGAGCTCCTTCAGAGGCCCAGCTGGGTGTAGGGAGAGTACTTGGCAGCGTCATGTTGAAGCACGTAATGCATGCAGGTATGTCGTGTACTCATTGGTTTGGAGGATGGACTAGGGCAGGCAGGAGGTAACTGCACATTTTTACACCTGGGTGGACAAGCCCCACACAAAAGTGGAAGCTGTGGAATGGGAGAGAATGAGTGAATCCAAGTCACTGGGAAGGATGGAAAGCCGATATAAAGGACAAAGGGGATGCGAGTCTGGGAAACCAGGACTGCGGTTGCTAGCAGTGTGATTCGAGTTAGCAGTGATGGAAGCTGCTGTGAAAAAACTAACGTGCTCAGATGTGGGTTTGGTTTAAAGTGATGGTAGAACAGCAAGTGATGTCCCTGGGCAAGTCAAACGCACCTGAACTCGAGAGAAGAAGGCAGGATAATTACAACTACCACTACTGCTGACATTTCTAGAGGATTTGCTACATTCCAGGCATTGTTCTGGGGCTTCCCTGGCGGCTCAGCTGGTAAAGAATCCGCCTGCAATGCAGGAGACTTGGGCTCAATCCCTGGGCTGGGAAGATCCCCTGGAGAAGGGATAGGCTAATGCCAGTGTTCTGGCCTGGAGAATTCTATGGACTGTATACTCCATGGGGTTTTGCATGGATTAATTTATTTAAATTCTCCAAAATCCCTAAGGCTTCCCAGATGGCACAGTGGTAAAGAATCCTCCTACCAATGCAGGAGACATGTCCCTGGATCCCTGGATAGGGAATATCCCCTGGAGAAAGAAATGGCAACTCACTCCACTATTCTTGCCTGGAAAACTCTATGACAGAGGAGCCTGGTGAGCTACAGTCCATGGGGTTGCAAAAGAGTCAGACACAACTAAGCCAGAGACTGAGCATGCAAAAAGCCTAAGACCCAGCTACTATGATCTTCATCTTATAGGTTGCAAAAGTGAGGCTTTGGGGGGAGTTATCCATGTCCAAAGTCCTTGCTTACAATTGAATTTAATGGAAATTTGAACCCCAGGGAAGTCCAATGCATAGAAGTTATTGAAAAAAAAATGACTATGAATAAACTCATTGAATAAAAGAAGGAGCAAAATAATATTAGCAGACACTTATCATAGCATGTTTGTATGTGCCCAGCGGCCTGGGAAATCCCGTGGACAGCCAGGAGCCCGGCGGGCTACAGTCTAGGGGGTCGGTCACAAAGAGTCGGACACGGCTGAGTGACTAAACAAGAACAAATGTCCCCAGGAGTTCTCCAAGCAAGCACTTTCCATGAATTAACCCATTTAATCCTCACGACAACCCCAGGGGGTAGGTACTGTTACTCTTCCTGAAGCACCAATAAAGAAAGAGGGCTTAGATGAAGTAAGCTGCCCAGGCTCACAGGGCTGGTGTGCGGTGAAGCTGGCATTCAGATCATAGGCATTAGCTTCTACTGAAGAAGGAAGAGGGTAAGACCAGAACCCCATCCCCTCCCTTCACACTGCCCGTAAAAGATGAGGCATCCCAGGCAGGGGAGGGCATGGGGGCCGGTAAAGGGACCACCGTGACCATCGGCAGGTCCTTAGTGTCCAGACTGCTGACCAGTTGGGAGGTACCAAGGAAAAGCCTTTGAATCTGGCCCAGGGGTCACCGTTGACCTTTCAGAAAGCCTTTCAGTAGAATGATGTGGGCAGAAGTCTGAAGGCAGAGGGTCAGGAAGTGAATGCGTGGGTAGGATAGGCTGACAGCCAGCGTGAGCCTCCCATTTGGCAGCGAGCAGAGGAAAGGACTGGCAGAAGCCAGGAGGAGCAGGCCCACAGAAGGGCTGCTTAGCAAGTAGGTCATGGGTTCCATGGGCTCGGGGGCATTTCTGTTTAGCGAGATAAACATGTTCTAAAGTTAATGACAGTTGCACAACCCTGTGAAGATGCTAAAAACCATCGCTCTGCACCCTCTGAACCAATCGTGTGGTGTGTAAAGTGTATCTCAATACAGACACACACAGGAGGAGAGAGAGAGAGCAGGGCTGTTTAAGGATGGGGTAAGAGGACAGGAGAGAAGGGAAGGGGCTACAGTTTGGGCAGTCAGATCCCTGGCCTCGGGCCCTACTAACATCCTAGCTGCACGGCCTGATGGAACCAGACATTCAGCCTAGCCCATCCTCCCAGTTTTCAGACAAGGAAACCAAGGCCACAGAAGTAACCAGTAGGCTTGCTTTATGTCCCTTCCTTTTTTTTTTTTTTTTTTGCAGCATGTCCCCCTTTCTTTCAAGTGAAACCCTAGACCGTTTGGTTTAACATAATCAGTCCCCCATGCACAGCTTTCCAATTTCCACACGCATTCTCCCGGCATGCCCTGCTCACAGGTGTGAAAGTGGAAGTGAAGTTGCTCAGTCGTGTCCGACTCTTTGCGACACCATGGATGGAGGAGCCTACTTCCGTCCATGGGATTTTCCAGGCAAGGATACTGGAGTGGGTTGCCATTTCCTTCTCCAGGAGATCTTCCCGACCCAGGGCTTGAACCTGGGTCTCCCACATTGTAGGCAGACGCTTTACCATCTGAGCCACCAGGGAAGTCCTACCTCACAGGTTTTCTGCACCTCAAACGTGTCAGCACCATCATGCCCCCCAGCGCTGCCATGCATCTGCTCTCACCCCACTCTAGTTGTCCAGCAGATTGAGCCCCCTGCGTTAGCATCCTCATCCGTGGCAAGATGAATAACAGCCCCTTCAAGATGTCCACATCCTAATCCCCGAAGTCTTTGAGTATGCTCCCTTATGTAGCAAAGGGACCCTGCTCATGTGATGAAATTAAGGGTTTTGCAATGAGGAGACTTCCCTGGACTGTTTGGGAGAGACTGATCCCATCCCGCGAGTCCTCACGAGGGAGTCAGGGGAGTCGGAGGAGACGTGAGCAAGGAAGTGGAGCAGGGAGAGGCCATGTGATGTGGGGACACAAGCCAGGGAGGGCAGGTGGTCTCTAGAAACCGGAAAGGACAGGGAAGCCCCGGCCTCCAGAAGAAACCAGGCCCGTGGACGCCTTGGTTTCTATGCACTTGGCCGATTTCCAGCTTCTGACCTGCAGACCGTAGAAGAGTACATTTGCGTTGTGTTAAGCTGTGAGTTTGTGGTGATGTGCCAGAGCAACAATTGGAAATCAGCACACCATCCGTTCAACAGATACTTAACAGGGGCTGGGCTCTGAAAGCTGAGAGGAGCAGTCAGATAATGACACGAGCGGGAGGTGAGCCGTCGAGGGGTGCAGCTGGATGGGAGCGTGACCAGTGCACACTTTGGCCTGGAGAAAAGCCTGGAAGCTAGAGAGAGACGGAGGTGGGAGCATCCAAGCCTTGAAAAGCGTGCATTGGGTGGAACACAGAGATGGGGAGGCCAGGAAGGCAGGCCTTGGGAGAAGGTGGGGTAGGGAGAAACCCCCACCAACCGCCCAGCTCCCCATCACTCCAGCCTCCAGGACCATAGTGCTTCTTCCGAGACCCAAGTCTCTGTTGCCTCCTTGCTTTTATCCCTCCTCTTATCTCCACCTGCCATGCCCTCCCCTCTTTTTTGTCCTTCTGCATAATTCCTGCTCACCTGTCAAGACTCAGGGACACTGCTGACTCCTCTGCAAAAACACCCCTGACATCCCCTAAACTTGCCCTGACCCAGCCCCCACTTAGGAACCCTGCTTTCGGGTCCCAGGGGTTAGCCACCCTCACTGACACGCTCACAGACAGTCACCTGTGACGATAACGGTACCTTCCGTCAGTTTGGTGGAACCAAAAGGCGCTGCGCCCACAGTTGGATGGAGAGTAAGAGCTGGCAAGCTGGTATTACAGCCCCGTCGCAAGTGTGTTCCCCGTGGGGTCATGGTCTTTGCAGTCAGGGACTCTCAGACAAGGTATCAAGCAAGGATGCTCTGTGCAGAAGGTGCCTGGGGTCTCAGGCAGATTGCGTGCGCCAGTGGTGCAACCCCGGCCACTCAGGCCCTAGCCACACAGACTCATCTCCGCCAGAGGCCCCGGTGTGTTGCAGGATTAGGTTTTTTGCAGTCTGGCGCTCCCCGTTAAGAGGTCTGGGAGCTCAGCTCCGAATACACGTCTGTTGTGAAGGAAATGATTGTTCTCGCCTTCACGCCTGTTGTCTAGCTGAAAACGAGTCACAGAACTGGATTTCCTCGCGCCAGGGATGGAGTCAGTGTAGGCTGCTCTTTGCTGTGTTCTTCCAAGACCTGGATGAGATTCTGTTGCTTCCGGAGGCTGGACAGGAACACGTCTGTCTGCTTCTGCTTGCCTTCCTAGGAGGTGGGGGTCAGGGTGCTTGTCTGACTTGCAAGGTGGCATCAAAGGACTGTTTCAAACATTTTTGAGGGACCTGTCCTGATGTGTTCATCACAGATTCTGGCCTATCCGCTAGACCAGAGAAGAGGGGTAAATAACTATTCTTCAGACCAGGATCGTGTGAGCAGGAGAACAGACATTTAAACCAGGGAACGCAGGAATAAAGGTCACACCACAGCAGGTGAACACACTGCGGATGTTGATTTCAATTTCACCTTCTGAAATCCATCCTCCTCCCTAAGCACCCCTTTCCTCCACTGGAAATGGGGCTGCTACCACGTTCCCTGTAATTGCAAAGGATTTTGTGGTTCTTGTGCCATCGACGGATAGATGTTGAATCCTTGCAAACTGAAAAGCACTCTGCCAATGTTGCTCAGCCACTCAGTCATGTCCTACTCTTTGCGATCCCATGGACTGACTGCAGCACACCAGGCTTCCCTGGCCTTCACCATCTCCCAGAGCTTGCTCAAACTCATTGAGTCAGTGATGCCATCCAACCATCTCATCCTCTGTCATCCCCTTCTCCTCCTGCCTTCAATCTTTCCCAGCATCAGTGTCTTTTCTTATGAGTCAGTTCTTTGAATCAAGTGCCCAAAGTATTGGAGCTTCAGCTTCAGCATCAGTCCTTCCAAAGAATATTCAGGACTGATTTCCTTTAGGATTGACTGGTTGGATCTCCTTGCAGTCCAAGGGACTCTCAAGAGTCTTCTCCAACACCACAGTTCAAAAGCATCAATTCTTCCACGCTCAGCTTTCTTCACAGTCCAACTCTCACATCCATACATGACCACTGGAAAAACCATAGCTTTGACTATACAGACCTTTGCTGGCAAAGTAATGTCTCTGCTTTTTAATACTAGGTTTGTCTAGGTTGGTCATAGCTTTGCTTCCAAGGACCAAGTGCCTTTTAATTTCATATTATAATATGCGAGAGCAGCACCAATCAGATGGGGTAAGCTTTGGGACAGTAAATAAATGCATTGGGTTTCCTGACCCTCTTACTTCTGGCTGTTTGGCCTATAACACTTCTTTTCTCTGAGTCTCCTTTTCCTTACCTATAAAATAGGAAAAACTGGGGGCTTCCCTGGTGGTCCAGTGGTTAAGACACCCTGCTCTCACTGCATGGAGTACAGGCTTGGATACCTGGCCAAGGAACTAAGATCCTTCATGCTGCGAGGTATAGCCAAAATTTTTTAAATAAAAAAATTTTTTAATAAAATAAAATAGGAACAACTGACCCTATTTCTCAGAAGAGTTATATATTTGTTTCCTAGAGCTGGCATAACAAACTATCCCAAACTGAATAACAATAGACATTTACTGTCTCCCAGGTCCGGGGGCCAAAAGTCAGAAATCCATATGTCAACAGAATTAGTTTCCTCTGAAGGTTGTTAGGGAGGCTGTTCCAGCCTCTCACCCCATGTCTGGTGGTTTGCTAGCTGTCTTTGGCATTTCTTGGTGCGTAGAAGCATCATCATCCCTCTCCGCCTTCCTTTTCACATGGGGAGCTCTTGTGTGTGTGTGGGGGGGTCCACATTTCCCCTTCTTCTAAGGACATCGGTCATATTGGATAAGGCCCACCCTGCTCGAGGGTAAACCCTACTAATTTCATTTTCAGCGACCCTGTTTTCAGACACGGTCACATTGTGAGGCCCTAGGGGGTTAGGACTTTGAGGGCTTCCCAGTTGGTGTTAGTGGTAAAGAACCCATTTGCTAATTGCAGGAGATGTAAAAGATGCAGGTTTGATCCCTGGGCCAGGAAGATCGAATGGAGGAAGTCTTCACTCCAGTGTTCTTGCCTGGAGAACCCCATGGACAGAGGAGCCTGGTGGGCTACAAGTCCATGGGGTTGCCAAGAGTCGGACACGACTGAAGCGACTTAGCATGTATGTGAACTTGCAGGGGGTGGGAGAGGATGGGACACAATTCAATCCATAGCAAATGGTGAGTCAGACAAGATCAAACAGAAAAATATTTCGTGAACTATGAAGGGCTACAGACGTACAATTTCGCCTTGGGCTTAAAAGGGCAGGTTCCTGAATCATTCAGGTCCTCCAGTGATAACTGTGAGTTCTTGAGAAAGGTATTTCACTTCCTGAGGCCTCGCTTTCTCCATCTGTGAGATGGGGTAATAGCAGTGCCTCCTCTGTGGGGTCATTGTTGGGGCAACGCAGGTGAGCAGTACCCAGCCCCGAGTAAAAGTCAGCCTCTGTCACCATATCCAAGGGGTGGGATGGGGGCGTTCCATCTTTCTGTCCCTCAGCAGGTGAGCCCCCGGGCTGATTTCCCCCTCCATTTGCCACTGCGTGATGTAGACAGGCTAACCGGGGCCCTAGCCTCATGCTTTCCCTTCATTCCCATGGGCGCCGCTTTGAGGCACAGAAGCTCAGAGCAGCATGCATGAAAAATACATGCTGCTGTTTGGATCCTCGGAGCCTCCGCCTGTCTCGTCTCGGGTTTCTAAACTGTCAGCTTGTTGGGGGAGGCTGTGCCAGGAAAGTCATTTAATAAACTCTAAATGTGCAGCTGCGAGTCCTGGACAAGTGCAAAGTGGCAGCGGTGGGTGCAGGTGGCTGTCTGCACTGAGCACTTCACTCGCCTAGACTCCCGACTGTCCTGGAAGGAGACATGTCGCCCATTTTACAGATGGGGAGACCGAGGCTCAGAGAGAGGGCTACGTGGCCCAGACGGGGTCACACAGCGGAGAAGCGGTGGAGCCGAACCTTGACTCCCAGGCTGGCTCTGTCCTTCGTCTGATCTCACAGCCAAGGCTCAGCCCCTCCTGGAAGGGGGTGGCTACCCCAGCCCTACGTCCTGCTCACCCCAACTCCCCGACTGGATGCTTCCTGAGTCAGGGGTGAGACTGGTTTTCAAAGCCCTTGTGCATCCATCCCGAACTTCTGTGAGTGCAGACAGTTGACTCTGAACTGCAAGCCTTGGGTTTCTTCCTCTGTAAAGTGGGGCCGATGACCCTCATGCTTTCTGCTGGTGTCAAACTCTGGGGCAGCAGTAAAGCAGGTGCTGTGTACAGATGCCTCGGGGTGGGGGCTTCCTCTAACTTTTTGTTCATTTCTTCCTGTCCCCATCTCTTCCCAAACGTGTGTCATTTATATCACCTCACACGCGTTGTCAAACAGCTCTTGGGTGAGGATGGGGCCGTGGTGAACTGGCTTCAGTCATGTGATGCCCACCTTGGCCTTCTGGGGTGGGTGTTGCTCTGCCCACGTCTCAGACGAGAAGACTCAGGTGAGGGGTGCTGACCCTCCTCCGGGACGTGAGACTTGAGTGACAGCACGAATTCCCGTGACTCCCAGGCCAGCACTGGGTCTCTCGAGCTCCCTCTCTGCCTCGCCCCAGTGGCCGTGAATCATGAGCTGGTGGGCTGATCACTGCACTTTTATTCTTGGCAAGTGGACATGTTCCAAATGATCCTCTTTATCATCCACATCACTGTGTCCAAGGCTGTGGTGGGAAGTAAGGTGATGATTCAGAGGCTGCACCCACCATACCCCTTCTATCTACACAGCATTTTACTTGCCTTGTGGGCACTGAGCCCCACAGTTATCCCACAGAGATAGGCAGGTCAGGAGTTGTGCCCATTATACAGATTTTTACAAAGAGGGACTGAGGAAGGTAAATGGTACCAATGGTAGAACCAGGAATCCAAGAAAGGTTTCTTACTTTGGAGTTCATGTGTCTTTGTGTGTTCATGAGTATGTGTTTGTTTGTGTGTGTGTGTGTGAGATGTGTGTGTCTTTGTGTGTTTGTATGTGTATGTTTATGTGTTTGTGAATCTGTGTGTGTTTGTGTGTAGGGTGTATGTTTGTGTATTTGTGTGTGTGCTGTGATTATGTGTGTTTTGCCTATTTCCCCAGCATAAATTTTTCTTGCAATTAAAAGATTAAATGATATAAATTTCATATGACCACAACACCCATTTAGGAAACAGAAGAAAAAGAAAAAAGATCACTCATAATTTGGCTACCCTAAGGCTTCCCTGGTGGCTCAGCGGTAAAGAATCCACCTGCCAATGCAGGAGATGCAGGTTTGATCTCTGGGTTGGGAAGATCCCCTGGAGAAGGAAATTGCAGACCACTCCAGTTTTCTTACCTGGGAAATCCCATGGACAGAGGAGCCTGGTAGGCTACAGCCCATGGGGTCACAAAAGAGTTGGGCATGACTGGGCAGCTAAACAACAGCAAACAAAACCACTGCTGTTGCCCTAATGCACTCCATTCTTGGTTTTATTCCTGTACATCTTCTTCCCCTCCACCATGACAGCTGCAAGCGGTCCAGATCCCTCCTGAGCCTGTGTGAGCACGTTAGAAGAATATTATGATGCTTGTCTAAGGAGGGACGTGAAACTGCAACGAAATGGAGGAGGTCTTTGCTTTGGGCCATTGCAGGGTTAGGGCATCAACACAGGAATTTTGCAGGGACACAAGCATTCAGTTCATAACACTCCCTGATTTACCTAAAGAGACTTAGTTTAATCCTTCTTTTCTTTCTAATATAAAAATGGGGTAAAGCAATGTGCCTCCAATACTGTTTAGGTGCCTTTGGATTCCTTCCTTGACTTGTTTTTCATTTAAGGTGTTTTATTTTTTTTCAATTTCCATATAGTTGCACATAATAATTTTTCAAACCAGCTTGCATTTACTGAGCACTTACTATTTACCAAAGCCCAGAGTTAGGCCCTGAAGAGACAGAAAAGCAAGGTACCCTAAAGGAGCAAACACCAGCTGGTGGTAGACATGTAAATAGACAATTACAGTATTTCATTGCAAGCTCACTGATGAGAACATTCATGAGAAATACTGGTGGCAAATGGCAGGCATTCAACTCTGCTTGAGTGGTCTCATGGTGGTGAGACCCTTATAAACCACACCCTCCCCGTCAGGGTTGCAGGCTTTATTTATCCACCTCTTGTTGGCAACTTGTTAGACAGCTAAAGGTTTAGGTGCTCTCGATCTTGAAATAATTTTCCAATGTTTTAAAAGAAGAAAAAGGTGCATTCAATATGTTGGTAGATCTTCATTGTCTTTAAAGAATAATAATAAAAAAAAAAACCAAAAACCTAAGGCAGAATCAAGACAGAAGAAGTTAAGAGCTAAAAGGAGATACCTTGAAATTACGTTCTCTCTTTTTTTTTTTTTTGTCAAGATGTTTATTTTTCGTGTTTAAAAATGGGACGAGGAGATTTCTTCAGCTCCTCCTTGGAGGATGCTTCTACGAGCAAGCACGGAGTAGCCTCTGCTACCCCCTGCTGCGATGGTTTTCCTGTTTGGGTCCATTCTTAAGTTGCTTTCCTGCCCCTGGCTTCCACGTGGCTGCCATTTTTCAGCGTCCTCTGCTGCCTTATTATTTACCCATCAGTTGACTCTCTTTCTTCTCGTTCCTAGGCTGGCAGGCTTCCCCACATCATTATTCTGTTTATATCATTAGCTGCAATTTAGGTTTGTGGTGTGATGGGATCATCCTCAAAGCGCTGCAAATAGGGCTCCCTCGCTGTAACTTTCATCACCTAGGTTTGTACTTCCCCCAAAGTGATTATAAACTTATCACACACCTGCAGTGTTGAGAAACATGCCTTTAAAAAAAGAGTGATCGGTCTCCCCTGGTGGCTCAGCAGTAAAGAATCCTCCTGCCAGTGAAGGGGGCGCAGGTTCAGCCCCTGGTCCAGGAAGATCCCACCTGGCATAGAGAAACTAAGTCCCTGTGCCACCGCTACTGAGGCTGCGCCCTGGAGCCCAGGAACCACAAGACAAGCCACTGCAGTGAAAAGCACACACACCACAGCGAGAGAGTAGCCCCCGTTCTCTGCAACCAAGATGAGCCAGCACAGCAGTGAGGACCAAGGCAGCGATACATATAAAAAATACTTATGCAAACTAGTTGATGGCTGCTTCTCGCGCTGACATTCCAAGCGTTTTATTGGCTCTAGGAGGTGCTGGCTGAGTATTTTCTTGTTTGCTGAGGGTTTAAATTTGCACCTTTCCTTGCCTGTAGTTTGAGTTTCTGCTCACCATCACTCTGTGGTGTTTGGATGGCCTTGGCTCACATCAGGAATGCCCTTCCCCACCTTCTACCAACAATGAGTGTCAAATGAACGACCTTCCCTAGTTGTGCTCAACAGTAAACATTTTTTTTTTTTTTTGGTGGAGGGGGGATGCTCTCTGCATTCATTCTTTAAAAAGTTTATTTACTTATTTTTAAACATTATTTATTTGGCAGAGCGAGGTCTTAGCTGCGACACGTGAAATCTTCCCCCTTCATTGCAGCACGCAGGATCTTCTGTTGTGTCACCCAAACTCTCAGTTGCAGCTTGTGGGATCTAGTTCTCTGACTGGGGACTGAACCCAAGCCCCCTGCACTGGGAGCACAGAGTTTTAGCCAGTGGAACACCTGGGAAGTCCCCCCAAAAGTTTATTGGTACCTATTTTGTGCCAGGGAATGTTGTAAGATGAAGAAAATAATGTTTCATCTTCCAGAATTTCTAGGGAGAGAGGTCTGATGTATAAATCGCTCCATTCCAGTGCAATTGGTTCCCATGGGAACAAAGTGTGACCAAGTCTTGGGGGGAAGCAGGCAAGACTTCCTTTAAGAGGAGGTCAGTCACCTTGACCTGGTTCTTCATCACCAGGCCACTTCCTGCTTATGACTGCTGTCACAAGGGGAGAGTCCTGTGAGTGACGGACAGGCATCAACAGACTCAGACGATGTCTTAGGCTGAGATCCCTTCAATGCAGAGCCTGGGGTACAGGCTTGGGTGCAAGAATTTATGTGAGAAACGATGGCAGGGAGGAAAAGTGAAAGGGATACGTAGCATTCAGGACATGACGGGAAGACTGTTATCAGAGGCAGCTATTGCTATAGCAGTTTCCAACTGCATAATTCCTAAAGCCTGGAGTGTTCCCCTAGGAGCCACTCTAAGGAGGAAAAAAGGGAGGGTGAGCTGGCAAGACCAACTTGACAGGCAGAGGCAATGCGCAGGTGTGGAGAGACACACTGTCCCCGGGAAGTGGGTTCAAATCCCACCTCTTCCACCACCAAGAATGGTGATCTTAGACAAGTCCCTGACTCTCCGAGCCTTCATCTCCTTACCTGCCTTAGTCAGACTGGCTGCGATGGGTGGATGGCATGAGAAGACGCAGGAAGATGGCCAGGTTCTTGGGGAGACTTAGGAAATGCATCTCAGAACCGTCTCCCTGGGAAACCACAGGGTGTCCATTGACTGTCACTCCCCATCAGTCAGGTGGCCCCACAGGCACCAAGCCCCCAGGACTTGCGTGACTGTGCGTGTATGAGGATGGCTTCCCCTGCGCGCACATCAGGGACACTGCAGGTGAAGGCCAGGTATGGGCAGGGCCCAGAGCACTGTCAGCTGCGCCTGCGTGAAGCTGGTCAGCATTGCACAGAACGGGTCCCAGCAGCAATAGCTGGAGAATGAAGGGCACCCAGAGGATTTCAAGTGCTGTGCAAGAGGGGTCCAATCCAACGGATGGGAAGTTTCTTTAGCAGAATAAGATCTGGAGACATGGAAAGCGGTAGGTCTTGCAAGAGGCAGCACTCGAGTGCAAGGTGCTCAGAGTGGTGCACTGCAAGCTGTTTAACAGCTAGCCTTGGAAAAGAACTCCCTGATGGGGAGAATTTGCCAATTTCCCTGTTGCAAATGCTTTCCATCAAGACCAGGATCGAGTTACCATCATGAGTGCACAGTTGGGGAGAGATGCACACCATCAGCTGTCAGAGCTGACTCCCCTGAGACACATCTCCTGGTACCAAGGTCCCCGGGTTGGCCAGTGATAGGATAGCGCTTGGAGGGTGGGGTCCCTCAAGCACTGTCAGGCAGAGACCTCGCTTCTGCTGGTCTCCTATGTGGAGAAACCCTGGCTCCGTGCTGGCTTGCCCACCTCATGCAGTGCAACTGGGGGAATCATCTCAGAACATTCCGGAATGTTTACTAGGAGACTGTATAAAAAAATTAACATTTGACCAACAAGAACCTCCTGGATAGAGCAGGGAAGTATACTTGGTATTTTGTCATACCCTCCAAGGGAGAAGAATTTGAAAAAGAAGATGTGTATTGTTGCTGTTGTTCAGTTGTTAAGTCGTGCATGACTCCATTGCGACCCCGTGGACTGTAGCCCGCCAGGCCCCTCTGCCCACGGGATTTCCCAGGCAAGAATACTGCAGCAAGGTAAAGAGTCCTCCTGCGATGTGGGAGACCTGGGTTCCATCCCTGGGTTGGCAAGATCCCCTGGAGAAGGGAGCAACTACCCACTCCAGTATTCCGGCCTGGAGAATTCCAGGGACTGTATAGTCCATGGGGTCACAAAGAGTCAGACACAACTGAGCGACTTTCGCTTCATGTGTACATCATACATATATTTAGCATAACTGAATCACTGTGCTGTATACCTGAAACTAATAAATATCAGAAATCAAATAAATATTTTAAAAATCAATATCCAGGCAGAAGCTCCCTCCCTGAGCAGTGCCAGGCCTCAGGTCTGTTTCTCCCTTGTTCTTCAAGTCTTGTTAAGCTCTCCTTACGCAGACTCCCACCTCCAGCTCCTGAATACACCCTGTGCTTCCAGATACACTGTCTTCTTATCTTCCGGTTTCCCCACCAAACCCTAAACTTCCTAAAGACAGGGGCAGACACTGTGTTGAATCGATGTTCCCGACATTGGATTTACTTCACAGGGCCTGAAACTTCCTTAATCTTTGCTTAGTTCAGTTCAGTTCAGTCTCTCAGTCGTGTCTGACTGAGAGACTGAACTGTGTGACCCCATGGATGGCAGGCTTCCCTGTCCATCACCAACTCCCAGAGCTTACTCAAACTCATGTCCATTGAGTCAGTGATGCCATCCAACCATCTCATCCTCTGTTGTCCCCTTTTCCTCCCACCTTCAATCTTTCCCAGCATTAGGGGGTTTTCCAGTGAGTCAGTTTGTCGCATCAGGTGGCCAAAATATTGGAGTTTCAGCTTCAACATCAGTCCTTCCAATGAATATTCAGGACTGATTTCTTTTAGGGTTGACTGGTTTGATCTCCTTGCAGTCCAAGGGACTCTCAAGAGTCTTCTCCAACACCACAGTTCAAAAGCATTAATTCTTCAGTGCTCAACTTTCTTTATAGTACAACTCTCACATCCATACATGACCACTGGAAAAACCACAGACTTGACTAGATGGACCTTTGCTGGCAAAGTAATGTCTCTGCTTTTTAATATGCTGTCTAGGTTGGTCATAGCTTTTCTTCCAAGTAGCAAGTGTCTTTTAATTTCATGGCTGCAGCCACCATCTGCAGTGATTTCGAAGCCCAAGAAAATAAAGTCTCTCACTGTTTCCATTGTTTCCCCATCTTTTTGCCATGAAGTGATGGGACCAGATGCCATGATCTTAGTTTTCTGAATGTTGAGTTTTAAGTAAACTCTTTCACTCTCGTCTTTCATCGAGAGGCTCATTAGTCCTTCTTTGTTTTCTGCCATAAGTGTGGTGTCATCTGCATATCTGAGGTTATTGATATTTCTCCTGGCAATCTTGATTCCAGCTTGTGTTTCCTCCAGCTCAGTGTTTCTCATGATGTACTCTGCATAGAAGTTAAATAAGCAGGGTGACAATATACAGCCTTGACATACTCCTTTCCTGATTTGGAACCTGTCTGTTTCTCTCCTCTCCTCTCTTCTCCCTCGAGGAAAAGTGCTGAGGAGAGTACGTGCTCTTTGCCCCCGAGCGGGGCAGCTTAGGTCTGCGGAAAAGCTGTTTCTCACCATCAATGATTAAAGAGAGGGCCTGGAATCATTGCTTAGTGCTTGTGTAGAGAGAATGGTAATACAAGCACAGAGTTGCAGTGAAAGACTGGGATGACAGCTCAGACAACAACAGAGGAGCCACCAGAAGGCTCTCTGTGATTAATTGCCAAGTGAAAGCCCAGACAACAGCAGCTGTCAGAGCTTGGAAAAAGTCAAGAACACTTGCGGAGCCTGCAGGAGGTTGGGTGTTCATCTTCTGACAGTGAGGCTCTGTTAATGGCTTAACCAATGAAAAGGAAAGTAGAGCTGAGGGAGAAGAGAGGGCAAACAAGAGGAGCCAGGCAAAGGATGCTGATGATAATAATAGTGACGATGATGGTGGAGAGAACACTGTGAGCATTTGCTACAAACTGGGCACCATCCTAACCCCTTCGTGTGCTCCGTACCTCATTTCATCCTGCCAGTAACCACAGAAAGTAGGTGGTATTATTTATCGATATTCAACCAGATAGAAAATGAGACACAGAGGAGGTAAGTAACTTGCCCAAGGTCACACAATAAGACATGAAAGATAAGACAAATCACTTCTTTTTAAAGAGGCTTTCTTTTAAAAGTAGGTGATGACAGTTCTTTATGAAATTGCCTGTTTCCTCCAATCCTTACCTCCCTCTGCACTTCTTTTTAAAAAGTATTCATTTATTTATTTTTGGCTGCACTGGGTCTCGGTTAGTATACACGGGCTTTTCTACTTGCGGCGAGCAGGGGCTGCTCTTCGTTGCAGAGCACTGGCCCTAGGGCATGTGAGTTCAGTAGTTGGGGAGCTTGGGCTTAGTTGTCCTGCGGCAGGAGAATCTTCCCTGACTGGGGATTGAACCTGTGACCCCTGCATTGGCAGGTGAATTCTTAACCACTAGGCCACCAGGGACATCCCCTTCTGTGCTTCTTTTCCTCACTTCTCTGCAGGAAGACTCGTGAAGACTTATGAGCTACTAAGTGTTGAGCACTCTACCTGTATTTTCTTGTGCAGTCCACTCACAACCAGTCCAGCTGTGGCAGTTCAGGAGATGCAGGCTTAGAAAGAGTCAGCCTCTGGTGTAAGACTACCCATCTGCTCAGTGGGGGAGGTGGGTGTGAACCCAACCACAGGGCTCTCACCCTTTCCATGTGTGCATGCTACTTCTGCCTGTCAGCCCAGCCTCCAGCTCACCCTCCCCTCCTTCGTCCTGAGTGCAGTCCTACAGGAACGTCTCAGGCTTCTGGAAGAAAGCAAATGGAAGCCACATCAAGACTATGTCAACAACCCAACTGCTAGAGAGGGCAGTCCTAAGAGATTCCTCTTCTGATGTCTTTTGGAAGCCAAGAAGGACCAAAAAGGTGAAATTCAGTCTGAGTTGGAATACTCTTTGCAGACTTGTGAATTCTTTCAATAGGAAGAATGACGGTCCCTATAACTCTGCTTGACTCTCTGCATCTGGGGTGTGGGGATCAACAAGAATTCTGCCTCAAGGGAGGGAAAATGAAAAGCTGGGGAACAGCAGCCCCTCTTTTCTCCTGAAGGGAAATTTCAACAAATGCTAAAAACGGACATCTCAGGGAGTGTTTCAGAAATGCCAGTATTAGTGGTTTTGGAAAGGAGCATGCAATATTGCTTCTTAGTATGACAGTAGGCATTCTGAGATTTTACAGAGACTTTTTGGAGTCCTGTATTAAAGAAACCTCATTAATAGTAGTTGAACTACCATTTTCCAAAATTGTTAGGATACTACTATAGTACTGTTATTATCATCATTTTACATCATTTGAGCTCATACTATCTGCACAGCACTGTGCAAAGAGCTCTAATGTGCAATTTCATGTTGAATCTTTACAAGATTATAAGGTACAGTGACTACCCCATGTTATAGATGATGAGGCAGAGTCTTAGAGAAGCTGAATAACTTTTCTGGGGGCACACGGCTAGCCACTGGCATCTGAACGCAAGCAGTCTGACTCTGAAGCCTTGCTGGTAACAGTTATCTGTGCACATTTACTGTTATCCAACAGGACAGAACCCCCGAGCTAGTTTGCAATGGCCAGCCAGTGTCTAACTCAGCCTGCACCACCCAGTAAGACCAGTGTCCAAACCAGAATGCCAGTTTGTTAACTGACCGTGAGAAACATAACCTCTGTCTCAGACACACAATTGCTCTGGTTGGCCCGTGTCCCTGCTGAGGAGAAAACAGGGGAATCCAACTGCTAATCAGCCAAGCTCCTTGGTTATATACAACAAGGAAGGAACCAAGAGGCGATGGGCAGCTTCCGTGACTTGACTCGTGCCTCCACTATCAGCCCAGGGACCATCCCTTCCCCTCGTCCGGCTTGGTGCCTGGAGCAGTTCGGTGAGAAAAATGTCTGACAGTGGCCTTATTTTCTCAAGCTCTTTGCTCACCAGCCCTTTTGAGAGCTAAAGAGCCACTCACACAGCAAGCACTGAGAACTCTGACTGCTGCCCAGACCACGCTCAGCACTCGGAATCCCAATGCCGATGCCGTGGTGTGCTGGGGCTGGCTCCTACCTGCTCACAAGAGCCTATTGTCAGACGTTCGGGAACTTGGTGAGCCGGTCAATCAACATAACTGTTATATGAAATACTGAAGTATATAAACTTACGATAAAAAATTCTATTGCAGACAAAGGTCACAAATACTTAAAACTCACCACTTCTTAATTATTTTGCTACGCTTGACCCTGTATGCGCTTGGGGTTCCTTAATGCTTGCTTTATCTGTGCGGGGAAAGTTCTGCGAAGTGGCCCGCTGTGTGCACTGCTTCCTAATTGCCTGCACTGATGTCACTTGGGAAAGCTCGTAAAACAGCCTGGTTGGGAGTATTTACACCACAGAAATCAGCGCTTGATTTATCATTTATCTTTCTGTTGACTGTCCAAACTTGGGAAAGGAATGGAGAAAACGTGACTAGCGCAGGTTAAACTTTTAGAATGTGTCGTGTCTAGTGCGGACTAGGAAAGAGATTACAGGGGACCGAGTACAGATTTATAGGCGGGTAAGGAACAGTCCAGCAGCAGATCAGAGATCAATCACATATCAGGATCAACAACAACAAATCTATCGGGTAGTGAGTAATTGGATTAGGGTAGGGCAAAAATCAATTTGTCAAATCATGATTGAATTGTGGCCACAGGTTGGCCACAGGTTGGTTACAGATGGGCCACCATGGGTGGGCAAAAATCAATGAGAGCATTCTGTGGGGTTCAATTCATTATATAGATTTCATAAAGAGTACATTACATATTTTATGATCACTTAAAATTGGGGACTATACATATTTTATGTCAGTAATGTTTCTAGTAAGCATGTGTATGTAAATATAGGAGGCTTCCCAGGCTGCACTAGTGGTAAAGAACTTGCCTGTCAATGCAGGAGACGTAAGGGACGCAGGTTCCATCCCTGGGTCTGGAAGATCCCCTAGAGGAGGGCATGGCAACGCATTCCGGTATTCTTGCCTGGAGAATCCCATGGACAGAGGAGCCTGGCGGGCTATACTCCATAGACTGGCAAAGAGTTGGATACAGCTGAAGCGACTTAGCGTTCATGCGTGTATACTTACGGCTGACTCGTGCTGTTGTGTGGCCCAACACAACATTGTAAAGCAATTATCTCCAATTACTTTTTTAAAAAATTATTTTAAAATACTGCAAGAGTTTCCTCTAAATAATATTTTTGTTGTTTGGGCCCCAAGTGTCCATAAATAAGGTGATTTAAATAAGTGAAAAGAATACATGTGAGGGAGTTTTATAAACTGGCATTTGGATACTGTTATCACTTGTCAAAATTTCAAAGAAGAAAAAATAAGGTTTGCAAAAGACTCTATAGCAGAGGTTATTCTTTTTTAAAACCTATGCCTAAGAGGATCCTTCTTAGGACATACTGAATTTTGTTCCTTTTTTTTTTTCTTTTAAGGTAGGCATATGTTCAAACTGACCCCAGCCTTCCCTCCACTGTTGTGGGCATCCTGTGTGGAGAGTGACCTCTGATTCACGATGATGGCACTCTGGGGACATTAGTCATTCTCACTGTTATACCCAGGCAAGCAGCAGCTCTAACAGATGCTGCTTTGATTAAACTAAAAAAAAAAAGTCTCAGTGTATTACTCCAGTGAATCACAGTTTATTATTCACCCACCAGCAGTTGAAGGATTTAGATAAGAGATACTCAGGAGTGATCGTCTCCTTGGCCTATGGAGCCTCTGAAAAATAACCTGATTCTCAGAGTCGTCTTGGAAGACTCACTTCATTAATTGAGGGCCAATTTGGAAAGAGGATGAGAGGAGAATAGAGGAGGAGGTTAGAGGAAATCTAGGCTCATGTGCTAAGAAGTATTAGGATGGGAGGTAGAATCAGAAGGGGAGGAGAATCGAATAAGATGAAAAAGGGAGGGGTGATCTATCTTGAGTGCTAAGATACAGCTATTACAGGGGAAAGACATATCTATGCTTTATAATTTCAGCGATATTACCTTTTATTAAAGTACTTCCTTTAACTGTATCACCTTTAATGCTGGGTAATAAAAATTGCTAAAGGGACTCGGCTGGATCCCACTCCAGATTTAACAGAGATAATAAAATTCATCCCAAAGCAATCCCAAAGACCCCCCTGTTCAACTTCAAATCATTGCACTGAAGAAGGCAATTTTCAGTGCAGCTCAGAGACTTAACCACGTTTTCTTTATGTTTTGTTTGTAGTTTCTATTAATAGGCAGTTTACAAGGCTGGATAGGACAAAACCGAGGCTCTAAAAGACTGAGACGGCGTGCAGGGGGATTCAGGTCCTTTCTGTCTAATCTGAAGGTCTTTCTACTCTGCTGCCTTGCTTTTTGGTTCCAGTGAATTTCTTGGAATGGGCTTCCCAGGTGGCACGATGGTTAAGAATCTGACTGCCAGTGTTGGAGACGCAAGGAATGAGGGTTTGATCCCTGGGTCAGGAAAATCCTGTGGAGGAGGAAACAGTAACCCACTCCAGTATTCTTGCCTGGGAAATCCCATGGACAGAGGAGCCTGGCAGGCTACAGCCCATGGAGTTGCACAGTCAGACACGACTGAGCACACACGAGACATTATTATTATAGAAGTACACTAAGGAGTGATGAGGAAGGCATATGATTTTGCTCTGCCTTTCAGCGGGAGACTTGCGGGTTGCAAGGATTCTGAATTTCCAGTCTCCCCATCTTCATACGTAAGGGAGCCTTGGGAATGGAGAAATCAGCTGATTTGACCCTCTAGAACCTAGGCAGCCCCCTGCCATCATCCTAGGAAATGATCAGTTATTTGTCCCCCAACGAGGCAGGGAAATAAAGGACAGAGACAGAAGCCCAAATCTTTTCTATCCAAAGACACACTCTGAAGAATTTCACGGCCCAATAAGCATGTGAACAGGGAAGTTACGGGAATGCAAAGTGGAAGCACTGAGGAACTTGCTAATTGGCTGAAGAAGCTGGAAGGTTCTCTCGCTGACCCCACTGCAGCTGGCTCAGCAAGCTGCTTATTCTGTGTTGTCTCAGAGTTCAGGAAAAGGTGATACAGTGGGTCCAAGAAGCTTGGAAATGTTTTCCCCATTATATCCCACTTAATGGTACTACCGTCCACACGAGTGGCCATGGGAGAGACGTCTCTGCCGCCGCACACACCTGTGCACTGTTTGGGCCATTCCTCCCTCTACGTTCCTCTTGAACCCAGTACTTTCTCTTCACTCCTACAGCCACTGCTATCATCCCCTGTCATTTTCCCTTAGTTAGATGCTTTCACTGGCTGTCTCTCTCCCTGCCTGTGTTCCTAGACCCCCGGTCTTCCCTGGCCAGCCTGAGAACATCAGGGCCAGATGCATGCTGGGAATCTAGGTGCTACCCATGGTGCACTTGGGCAACCAGAGCTGTGGGATGATGGGAAGCCTCCTTTCCAATTATTCCTCAACATCCAGCTCCATCCCTGAAAATACAGGCTTAAAAGGGGAAGGAAGTGTATCTGCGCTGCTATCCTCCCCCCACCCCCAAGCTGACCATTAGTGTGCCTCCTACAGGATGGCAAACAAGGTGCCTTGAGTTTGCAGTCTGTAAATGGTCTAGTCAAAGCTATGGTTTTTCCAGTAGTCATGTATGGATGTGAGAATCAGACCATAAGGAAGGCTGAGTGCTGAAGAATTGATGCTTTTGAACTGTGGTGCTGGAGAAGACTCTTGAGAGTCCCTTGGACTGCAAGGAGATCCAACCAGTCCATTCTAAAGGAAATCAATCCTGAATATTCATTGAAAGAACTGATGCTGAAGCTGAAACTCCAATACTTTGGCCACCTGATGAGAACTGACTCATTGGAGAAGATGCAGATGCTGGGAAAGATTGAGGGCAGGAGGAGAAGGGAACGACAGAGGATGAAATGGTTGGATGGCATCACTGACTTGATGGACATGAGTCTGAGAGAGCTCCAGGAGTTAGTGGTGGACAGGGAACGCATGCTGCGATTCATGGGATCGCAAAGTCGGACAACACAACTGGGTGACTGAACTGAGATGGTCTAGTAGGTACGCGCTCCAGGGCTTCCTCGTCTGCTTCCACCCCACCGTCTCCCGGGTCATTCTGCTCCCCTGATACCCCGCAGGGCCCTGGCTCCATCCTGGAGTAGCACTGCTGCATATCACTCCAGTCTTCAGCCTGCTGTGTAACCAGAGAGGCATGTTGCCTTGCGTGCAGTACAAAACAGCATCCACATTTCCTCTTACTGACACTGATGCCTGCCATAGAATACAACTTCAACATGTTACTATTCTACTAAGGTGCCTGTTTCTTGCTAGTCTCTTACCCAGAGGCTAGCCCCTCACACCACACACACACACACACACACACACACAAATAAACACCATGGATAAGGAGGGTAGGGAGGAAGGGCACAAGCAGAGAAAGAAAATCTTGTTCTACCAGGAATTCTTTCAGACTCAAACCAAATATCACCTCCTCCAGGGAGTCTTACTTGTTTACTCCCCAACAAGAGTCAACCATCCTTCCACTGTTTCCGGGACCCCTGATTGACTTTGTCTTACCTCTTACCACAGTCGACATAGTTCCTACTTTGCCTTCAATTTTGAGCTCTTTGGAGGGGGAACCTTTCTTTAATCATCTCGGGGTTCAGAATGCATAACAGAATATTTGGCCAGGACAGGGTCTGAGTAAATATTTGGAATATGTGTGTGTGTGTCTCTCTCTCTAGCTTCTTGTTTAAGAGAGCCTTGGCTCCATAAGCGATGCCCAGGCATCTGTATCTTCTTTCACAGTAGAGGCTGTGCCAATGGGGAAGGGAAGGAGCATTGAAACCAACCAGCCACCAATGAGGAGTCCTCTCAGAGCTCTAGATGAGCATGTGTGTGTGCATGCCTGTGTGTGTCCAGATGCTTTGCTGACAACCTGGGTACCCAGAGAGAAACACAAAGCTGCTTGTGCTTCCTGATTGGTAAACCCAAGGGGGCCCCTCGGTGATGGGTGTTGGACCCAGACCAGAATTCTGTTTTGATTGGAAAGGATGCTGGGCTGATAAGTGGAAACAAAACACTCTCTAATTAACAGAAATAAGAGTCTGGAGCTGGGATGGGAACAGCAACTGTGTTGCCAGGCAGAGGGTTTAAAATGAATTTGAGATGCAAATATGTGGCCCCTAGAAGACCCCATTCCCTGCTTCTCAGGGCTGGGATTTGGGAAACAGGCTGTGGGGCTATGTGAGGGTTCCTGGGGGAGCCTGAGCTGCCTTCTGAGGTCCCATTCCTTCAAGTGATGGCTCTTAGGTAGCATGAGCTAAAGTGAATCTCTGTGCAGGAAAGAGGTAAGACCACTGTGACAGGGAAAGGGAGAAGCATTGTAAGATATCCCTTACTAGCTAAATCTCCTTGGCTCTTGGGTGTACAGAGCAGCAGTTCAGAAAGAAGAAATACCTGGAACTAATAAGACAGGCTCAATATATGTCATTTATCTAAAAAGCAAACTGTATCTGAATAATGCAGCCAGAAGTCCAGATGGAATGGCAAAGTGACTGCTGTTGGGACCACAGAGAGGGGCCAAAAGCATCTGCCCAGTCAGGCAAGACCTAGCTCAGCTCCTGGGGACTTGTACTTTTCACACAGTTCTAACTGCTGTGCATCTTGGTCTGTTATGGTATCCGAAGTTTCAAAGGTAGAGGAAACTGATGGAGTCAGGTCCAGAGCGATAGCCAGTAGCCCAGCAATGGGGGAGGGAAACGCAGAGTAGACCTCCAAAAAGCTGCCCAAAGCCCTCCCCCAAACACAGCTGCTGTTAATAGTAAGAGCAAAATAACTCCATAGGGCTTCCCTGGTGGCTCAGATGGTAAAGAATCTGCCTCCAATGCAGGAGACCTGGGTTCGATCCCTGGATCAGGAAGATCCCCTGGAGAAGGGAATGACTACCCACTCCAGTATTCTTGTCTGAAGAATCCCATAGATAGAGGAGCCTGGCGGGCTATAGTCCATGGAGCTGCAAAGAGTCAGACACGACTGAGTGATTGACACTAATTCCATGCACCTAATTAGTGCTTGGAAAATCCCCACTAACTTATTAGAATTGAAGACATTACTTGACAATCATAATGATGACCTTGTGTTGTATCTTCTCAGAAGACTGAATGCTGTATCCAAATGTATCCAAATTCGATTCTCAGAAGACTATACATATGTAACTGTATGTGTGTATATATAATATGTCTGGGTAGGTATTGTTGTTGTTCTTTAGTCACTAAGTTGTGTTCAACTCTTTTGCAACCCCATGGACTGTAGCCAACCAGGCTCCTCTGTCCACGGGATTTTCCAGGCAAGAATGCTGGAGTGGGTTGCCATTTCCTTCTCCAGGGGATCTTCCCAGCCCAGGGATCAAACCTGAATCTCCTGCTTGGTAGGCAGATTCTTTCCCACTGAGCCACCTGGAAAGCCTGTTTATGCATTATACATATATAATATGTGTATATATGGATATACATATATATAGTGTGTATACACACACACACACACACACATACATAGAGTGAATCCATCAGAAGTTAACACAAATATCCATCCTTCTAGACCAGCAGTAGCCAATAAATTTTATCTCATATACCAATGTCAGTAGGTTGCCAATAGCTACCTGAAGATCTGCTAGGAAGGATTCTGAGGCCAAAACTTATCTTAGAAGAAAAAAAGGCTCCTTCTTAGAGGTGATAACGTGTGTCATGGGACCTGGGAGGGAAGCAAGTGGTGACGGTCTTTCTACTCTTTTCTGGTGAGCACGTCAGAGCCCAAGAACACGGTTATAAATCAAAACCCTGTTGCTCCAAGTCCTCGTGGAGCTGCTTTTACTCGGCTATGCTGACATTTTTCCTATCTTGTAACCAGAGGTATAGTTATAAGAAGAAATTCCGCTGTGTATCTTCTAGGGGTGTTAAGGACTCATCCATTCTAGAGAGTCCCAGTTATGAGGACACATGCGAGGAAACCATCCAGCAGGAGATGGAACTGTGTTTCTCTTAAGAGGCTGGTTGGTGCTGGTCATCGGGGGACCCCGAGTCCTGTGATGAACTGTGTCCCCCTCTCACGGTGCCGGTGAGACCTGGATGTAGGCTGCCCTGTAAGCCTGCACATGGCCTGTTCTGTGCGTTTTACCTGCCCATCCGACCCCTGGCTTTATTTTATCTCTCTATTAATATCACTCCTTTGTCCTAATGTGGTCACTTTGAGACTTTTGGGCATATGCATTTTTCTCAGTCCTCCCCAAATCCTAATATTTCATTTATTTCAAATAACAATTAGGGAATTGTGGACACTTCAGATAAATTTTTTTCAAATTAGCATCTATTGAGACAGGTCGTGACTACCTGGAAAATTCAAGCATTTGGAACATTGCATTTGCTAAAAAGAATAACTCTGTGTGTGTGTGTGTGTGTGTGCGTGCGTGTAAAATTCAAGCATTTGGAACATTGCATTTGCTAAAAAGAATAACTCTGTATGTGTGTGAAATAATATGCGGCTCTTAAAATGTCTGGGAATTAAAAGGCATCATCTTCAAGCTGAGCTACACAGAATTACAGTAATTACCAAGGCCAGTTCCTTCAAGGCAGCTGAGCTAAGACAGGTTTCAACTGAACAAAGAGAGCCTGGACCATTGTTAGGAACGCGCTGCCTACTGATGGCTGCAAGCGAACGTTCTTCCGCCTCGGCCTCAGAAGGGGAGGCAATTCATTCCTTAGGATGAAAAGACAGGTGGCTGCTGGCGGCTCATCACGGCTGGGACGCCATGGGAAGAGCGGTGACGTGGCCTTTGCTGGCAGGGAAGGGTCATAGGTGGGAGAAGCAGGAAAGGATTCAGCTCTCAAATAGGGGCCAAGAGGGAGAAGGGTCTGTGTTTCCAAGTGCCTCCCTACTGTGTGCCAGGCCCTATTGGGCACTTTTCCTAAAGTCTCATTCAACTTCCTGAAACACTTCCCGTGTGATGAGAGAGGAAGCTTAAGCGCAATCAGCAGCCTTTTATTTTATGTTTTGTAGTAGAAATTCTGTTAATGAATTTTGGACTTCCAGTTGGATCATAAAGGTGGAGGAGGAGAAGGAGAGGAACAGGAAGAGGAGGGAGAGAGGAGGAAAAAGAGGAGGAAGACGCAGCAGCAGCCACAGGAGATGCTTCACTGAGCACAGAGGGGGACCAGCCCCTTCCCCACAGCCACGCAGCCATGTAGCTCCTAGCCCATCCAGCTTGCCCTGTACCAGTGCCCTTCCAAGTGTGGTCTGCGAACCACCCAAGGGGGAATTTCTGGGAGCTTTCTAATGCAGATTCGGGGGGCCCCGCCCAGATCTATTCAATTCAGAATTTTGGGCAGTCTCTACGCGCACTCCATCTTGAGAACCCCGCCCCAGCCCCGGTGGCCTCTCAGAGGCAGCGCTGTTCTGTCACAGAGGTGGGCTTTGGAAAGCTCCCCGAGCTCACCATGCCCTCCGCCAAAGTGGGGCCTGAAGACCTCCAGGTCTTCAGCTTCCAGAGGGCAGCTCCATGGCCAGGGGACAGCTGGGGGTGGTTCTCAGGCAGCAGAATGGAGCAGCAGTCAGGGACCCGCTGGGCAGCCAAGAGCACCCACCCAAAGGAGCACCCACCCGAAGGAGCAGCCACCCAAAGGAGCACCCACCCAAAGGAGCACCTACTCAAAGGAGCACCCACCCAAAGGAGCACCCACCCAAAGGAACAACCACCCAAAGGAGCGACTCCAGGGTCCTGGAATCAGGTCTTCAAATCCCTGTCCCCTGGGGGGTTATCAGGTTAAGCAGATTTCCTCACTTGCCGGGCTTATTCTGCTCTGTTCTGTAGAATCCCTTTGGCGTTTTTCAGAAGCCAGCCTCCCACCTGGGCACGGGGCTTCCTGCTCTGGGCCTCGATTTCTTGAAGTGTAAAACAAAGCAGAAGGGCCAGGACACCTACCAAGGCCTCCTTTTGGCCCAAAGATTCTACCCAACTTGGGAGCGCAGCTTCTGAAAACACACAGTCTTCATTGAAAAAAAAAAAAAAAGTGACCATGGAGAAAGCCGTCCAGGGCAGCTGCTGTGGGCTTCCCAGGCACATGCTGGCCTGCACTGGGCTTGTGTGTCAGGCTTGCCCCTCGCCGCCAGCCCTGCCATCCCCCTCCAGGTTTGGGCCCTGGCCCCACTTGCCCTTTGCCCAGCATGGGTGACGATGCCCGTCTCTGCAGCTGTGAAATGGGCATGCTGGAGGCTGCAGCCCACCTCCGACTTGCTCTGGGGTATTGAGCACTTGACTCAGCCTCTCTGAACCTCACTATCTCCATTTCTCCATAATTCAGATGTCTGTCAAGGGCCCCCACTTCCCCTTAAAGAGCTGTACTGACTCAGCCTGAAACTCTTCCTTCCATATTTGCTATTTCCTGGGGCTTAGGATCTGGTGGTCTTCCCTGTGTCTGTGGGCAGGGTCTCTGTTTCACCTGGCATCACACAGGCACCAACACAGCACCTTCACTGAGCCCCGTAATACACCTGCCACCCTGCCCCCACTGCACACATACACACACATTTTGAACCTTAGTAAATCTGCTGGCAAGTCAGGAGCATTTGACGATGGGGGTAGGGGTCACATCAAGGGGCAAGAACCCCCAGTCTTTGAGCTGCCACCCAATCCCTCTTCTCTCTATCTCCTCTCAACCTGCCTCCCGGACTATCACATTCATTTCCCTCTGGCTGGCAGAGTAATTTCTTTTTTCCCTTTGGACTTGGTCTTAGCAAATACCTAAGCTCTGGACCAAGGAGAAGGCCAGCTCATTCTCTGTCCTGTTTCTTTTAATTAAAGGATTTCTTTAAAAATATACGGCCCTCTTGGTGGAAGAGGCACTCTGGTGCATACAATTGTTTCTACCTAAACATGCTTCCCAGGTGGCTCAGACGGTTAAGAATCTGCCTGCGATGCAGGAGACCCGGGTTCAACCCCTGGTTCAGGAAGAGTCCCCTGGAGAAGGGAACAGCTACCCACTCCAGGATTCTTGCCTGGAGAATCCCATGGATGGAGGAGCCTGGTGGGCTACAGTCCACGGGGTCACACAGAGTCAGATACAACTGGGCGACTAACACTTGCACTTTTTCACAAGCATGTGTACATTGCAGGTAAGGCATGTGAGAGGATGGGCGGTCCTTTGTGTGCATAAAGCTCCCGGCAGTGTCCGGCTCACAGGAGGCTCATTTGCCTCCCCGCCCCCCACCATCAATCAATGCTGACAGCTGGGTGGATGGGTGAGCAGGGTGGATGGACGGACTGGGTTGGCACTGTGAAGCACACAGGGAGCAAAAGTTAAGGAGATGCTGACTTTCTCCCGGGTTCAGGTACAGCCTTGAGCCTCTGGGAGCCTCCTTACATCTCACCTCATCCTGGTTCTAGCCCTGGTTACAGCACTCTCTGTCCCCTATGTTGATTGGAGTCTGATCTCAGCTTAACCAAATAGTTATTATTTGAACTTGATCAAGTTGCTTAAACTCTTTAGAAAATCAGGCTGCTGCTGCTGCTGCTAAGTCACTTCAGTCGTGTCTGACTCTGTGCAACCCCATAGACGGCAGCCCACCAGGCTCCCCCGTCCCTTTAAGGTAAAGGCTTGTTGAGGGGATGAAAGGGGTCCATAGATGCAGAATTCTTCATTCAGTAAATGCTGCTCATGTCTGCCCAGAACTAATCTAAGAAAAAGGGACCATTTCAGCTTCCCAGGCTCTGGTGATTTTTCTGCTTCGTTTAATAAAATGAACTCAGCAGGAGATGAGACTAACCCATACCATTTTTCACAGTTTCCCTTCCTGAAATCAATTTTGCTTTTTCCCCAGCATTGCAAATGATGTAAAGTCTAGAGGGGAGACTAAAGGAAATTGAAAGAATAAAATAGATTGTGGACTTAGGGAGTCATTGCTAGATCACAAGATGGGTGCCCTTTGAGAAATCTTTAAAACAACATAAAACGCCGGAAGCATCATCTTTCTTTAATTCCCTCCCCCACCTCTTGCTTTGAAAGTCCTTGACCATGAAATTGACTAGATGCTTTATTTGGTCCTTTGATGATCAATGGTACGTGTTCATTTGATCCTTCCCTGCCAATGATTCATCATTAAAAAATAATGGGAAAAAAAATAGAACACTCAGAGATGCGGTGGTTGATTAAGCGCATGGAAATGCGGCCAGATTTTTTCTTATGTATCTCAGAATAGAAATAAAGTTGGCTCCACAGCTTTCCCCAGACCCTCCTCCTCCCACGCCCAGTGGCTTTTCTGACTGAGCACTTTCCCAACCTACAGCTCTGACTGAGCCTTTGCTTTCGGCCCAGAGACTCGACCCTGTTTCATTCTTCTGCAGTCTCTTGTGCTGGGGTACCTCTCCCTCTACGTGTGACCTGGAAAGGGACTCTGTCTCTGTAGGTCACTCCAACCTGGCTGCCCCTAAAGTTAGAGATCAATCAACCGCTTCCTCTGGAGCTTTAAAGTCCTCTACACATTTACATATTTCAGCTGTCTGCCTAGTTCATGAGTGTTCAGTTACTAAGTCGTGTCCGAGTCTTTTGCCACTCCATGGACTGTAGCCCACCAGGCTCCTCTGTTCTTGCAAGTTCCCAGGCAAGAATACTGGAGTGGGTTGCCATTTCCTTCTCCAGGGGATCTTCCCAACTCAGGGATTGAACTCGAGTTCCTGCATTGGCTGGTGGGTTCTTTACCACCGAGCCACCAGGGAAACCCTGTCTGCTTAGTTAGGAATGTCTTATTTATTTATTGAGTGCAGAACTTAGTACCCATTACATGGTTTAGTGGGCTTTGCATACAGTGAGTTTTGCTATTGTGCCCATTTTACAGATAGAGAAACTGAGGCTCAGCAAGTTTCAGTAATATGATAGAGGTTGAACAGCTAGTAAGAGGTAGAACCAGCATCAAAACCAGTGAGTCCATCTCCAGAGGCTGCACTCTTAGCCACAAATCTGTGCTGTCTCCCTCTGGTTGCCCATTAATTGGCATCAGGCCAGCTGTCCTGATCTGCAGTTTAGAAAATAAAACTGCCATAGCCATCAAGTTTTCAAAATTCTTTTCAAATTCTTGGCATTTCTGACCCCTGGTTCTGATCCTTTTTGTTCATGAAAATCAAGTCCTTTGACCTCCAGTTCAATCCTTCCCTTCACAATGAGATGCCTCCTCTTTGCACTGTCAGAATAATAGAGCAAAATTTCATATCTTTGGTGTCTGTTTGGCTCAAGCAGAACATTGTCACAGCAGGACTTATTGGCAAAGTCGTTTTAATGTTGAGCCCAATCAAAGACCCCAGAGTTGGTCTCCCTCTGTGAAGGCGTCAGGACAGCGGGACCTGACTGTGGATCATTTGTTACCTTTAAGATGCCAGGGAAATCATCACTTCTCTGATCACCAGCCTCCTTTCTGACAAATGAGCATCAGATAATTTTCAATGAGAAAAGCTATATAATCACCTAGCACAGTGCCAAGCACGTATGAAAACGCATTCATTGTTCACTCATTCCACTCTTGCTACTGCTAGTATTTCTCTCTTACTACTATTTGAACTCATTGGAAAAGACTCTGATGCTGGGAAAAATTGAGGGCAAAAGGAGAAGGGGGTGACAGAGGATGAGACGGTTGGATGGCATCACTAACTCAATGGACATGAATTTGAGCAAACTCCGGGAGATAGTGAAGAACAGAGGAGGCTGGCATGCTGCAGTCCATGGGGTCACAAAGAGTCAGACACAATTTTTGTGACTGAACGACAACAATTATTCTAATGTGGATGGGGCAGGACTCAGAAATGGAGGGAGGTTGTCCCTCAGCTTCTAAAAGCTCATCCATCAAGTGTTGAACTTTTCTATAACACCACGTTATTGTGAGACAAAAGTCATGTACAAATGTTCTGTCGCTGACATCTCAGAAACCTGGAAAATCTTGGGTTTTACATCCAACCTTTTCCCCTTAAGTCACCTGTCCCTCACTCTCTCCACCACAGTGACATGTGGAAAAAAAAAAATACAGTTATGGTCAAGGAAATAAGATATGAAAGCAAGTGCTCCTTGAATGACTTGTTTGATATTACTCACCAAAATCAGTTATAAAACCAGTTGCACAAAACATCTTATCTTGATTAAGAGGAGTTGATTAATAGTGGAGTCAGAAAGGTAAGTTTATTTTTCTTTTAAAATGAGTGTCTGCCACGTCCCGGTTGCTGTACCAGGATACCCTTGTTACTTTTAAGCTGCATGGTACTGACACACTCTGGTCCTTATTTGAGCTCTGACTTCTCTGGATGGATGGAATATGACATCCTTCTGTTTCCAGAAATCCTCCTCCCTCTCCATCAATAATCATTTGCTAGACTCAGGGCCACCTCAGCAGTGGGGCACTGTCTTCCAGATGGGGGTCATTAGTGAGGGAAGGATCAGTAACATTTTTTTCTGCTTTGATAGAAACTGGAGTTATATGATCGCTCTGTGCATTTGTTTTTAAGGCCATCTATTTGTATTATTCCCTAAGGAGTTTCAAGGCATGGTGAATTTCTTTGGGCGTTTAATACTTCATAAATAAAGCCTTGGCAGCAATTCTCAGCTCTAGCAGATCGTGGATGTGTTCCAGAGAATATTTAAAACATAAAAGTAAATTTCAAATAAAGAAGAGCCCCATTTTCCCAAGCAGTCGGCGTTATCTCAAATCACTGATGTCTGCAGAACAGGGAGGGTGGCAGATAGGGGATCAGAAGAGAACTGTTTGGTGGGATGGAGACCCCCAACAGAATGACACCAAGGCCACCCTCATCCCTCCCAAGCGCTTTAGTCCTCATAAGATGACGTAGTGTAAGGGGCTGTAATTACCGCCACGGTATAGTTGAGGAAATACTTAGAGGTTATGCAAATTATCTGAGAAGACTCAGATGGTAAGTGATAGGATTTGGACTTGAAGCCAGCAGAATGAATCCAAAACCTGCCCTCCAAGCCGCTGTCCAACCCAGCACAATGCACTCTGCTTCCTGCATGTCCTTCCAGAAAAAAAGCCCCATATTTCCAAATGAACCTCCAAGCCACATCCAGAGCCCATGCTCTTTACCCTTTCTGGAATGCACCACCAACCCAGCCCCTCCTCCAACCCACACCCCTTATCCTTCTTGGCAGGAGCCACTGACACCTCCACCCACAAGCCCAATTTCTGATCGTGCTTGGCATGGATCACCAGTACCCCCAGCTCGTATTCCTGATACTTCCTGGGGTGAATCACTCAGCCACCCCCATGCACATACTCATCATTCTTGGGATGAACCACCGAATTTGACCCCTAGCCTGTATTCTTTCTGTTTCCTGTTCAGTGGCAGCCACTAGATATCCCCCACTATTACCACTACTGGTGTTCTTAGGGATGTTGGGGTCAGCGCTTTCTGCACAAGGGGCACCTCCTCTTGTCCCGTCCACTGGCCCATCTCTCATCACAGCGAGGAGGACCAGCAGGACTTGTGTCTGACCTTGTCCTTTGAATGACTCTCTGCCATGGCCCATGAGACAGACTCGGGGTTGGGGGGCGTCATATGGATGACACCTTGATGTCATGTCCAGTTGTTCAGCCACTAAGCTGTGACCAACTCTTTGCAACCCCATGGGCTCTACCCACCAGGCTCCTCTGTCCATGGAAGTTCCCAGGCAAGAATACTGGGGTGAGTTGCCATTTCCTTCTCCAGGGGATCTTCTCGAGCCAGGGATCGAACCCACATCTCCTGCATTGTCAGGTGGGTTCTTTACCACTGAGCCACCAGGGAAGCCTCCATTCAGCAGCTTGGCTACATACAAAATGACATTCTTGTACACTGAAGAGAGGATGCTGGAAGATTCTGGGCTTTAACTATTTCAATAGCTTCCTTTTTTATAGAGAAGCTAACTGAGGCCCAGAGATAGGAAGTAATTCTGCCAAAGTTACACATTTTCGGTCTGTGAAACAACTGATAATGGTTTACATAGAATTAACTTTTACATCAGATTTTCTGAAGTGTGTTCCCTGGAAGAGTACGGCCTGGGAAATGTTAAAAAGTAACTCAGTGGAGGGAAAGAAAAGGGTTCTGAGGTCAAATACTCTATTTGCTGTGTGCAAAATTCACCAGTTAGTTATATGAGACCTATGAAATGCCATTTTCATACTGTTCATGAGGTTCTCAAGGCAAGAATACCCAAGCGGTTTGCCATTACCTTCTCCAGTGGGCCATGTTTTGTCAGAACTCTCCACCACTCTGGGGTGGCCTGTGGTTTCACTGAGTTAGACGAGGCTGTGGTCCATGTGATCAGTTTAATTAGTTTTCTCTGGTTGTGATTTTCATTCTGTCTACCCTCTGATGGAGAAGGATAAGGGGCTTATGGAAGCTTCCTGGTGGGAGAGACTGACTAAATGGAAAATTGTGTCTTGGGCGGGGCCATGCTCAGTAAATCTTTAACCCAGTTTTCTGTTGATGGGCGGGACTGTGTTCCCTCCCTGTGGTTTGACCTGAGTCCAAACTATGGTGGAGGTAAGGAAGATCATGGTGACCTCCTTCAGAAGTTCCCATGATGCACTGCAGCACTCGGTGCCCCCAGCCCTGCAGCAGGCCACCGCCGACCCACGCCTCTGCCAGAGACTCCAAAGTCAAAGCTGTGGTTTTTCCAGAAGTCACGTATGGATGTGAGAGTTGGACCATAAAGAAAACTGAGCGCCTAAGAATTGATGCTTTTGAAATGTGGTGTTGGAGAAGACTCTTGAGAGTCCCTTGGACTGCAAGGAGATCCAACCAGTCAATCCTAAAGGAAATCAGTCCTGAATATTCTTTGGAAGGACTGATGCTGAAGCTAAAGTTCTAATACTTTGGCCACCTGATGGGAAGAGCCAACTCATTGGAAAAGACCCTGATGCTGGGAAAGACTGAGGGAAGGAGGAGAAGGGGACGACAGAGGATGAGATGGTTGGATGACATCATCAAATCGATGGACATGAGTTTGAACAAGCTCTGGGAGTTGTTGATGGACAGGAAGGCCTGGTCTGGTGTCCATAGGGATGCAAAGAGTCAGACACATCTGAGCAACTGAACTGCTATACAATGCCATAAATTTTATGCAAAATCACAGTTTTAACTATACTTTTTAGAAAGTGACTTCACAGAGGGATAAAAATTATACATGCAAAAAAACTCTACATTCCACTATTTGTATAGTGGAATCCTAGTTGGAAATTGCAAAGTCTAGCTATGTAGTTACACCTTACAAAGCCCTGAGGGGCATGGAAGTCACATAGCTATGTGAATGCTGGCACCTGGCAGGCTTAGTAGTCATATGTTAAAATTTAAAATATAGGGAGAAAACCCAACTTCTACACTTAAGCAGCTGTGTTGATTTTAACTTGCTATTTTTGATAAGAAAATTTCTGATTGAATGTGGTGGTGGGGGGATAGGGTGTATAATGTATCATGACTGTCATGGTTTTAGGCTGCCTGTTTCACCACTAATGGAGTTACCAATATATTATTTTGCCTTGGGTTCTCATTATTCATCCATACCTGGACATAGAGTGCAAGGCAATTTTGGGATTCTTATTCTTTTGTTGCAAGGTAGGGAGGAGAAATCAGGGAATGTATCCTGTGAGTTTGAAACAAAGTTTAAGAAACGCTAGGTGAAACAAAGTTCAGCAGATTTCTTTGCCGCAGGACTGCTTGATCAGAGAATGTACTGCACTGTCCTTATTTGACTGTGGAAGCCTTTTTCTTTGCAGCTCACTTAATGCAATTGCCTGAGGCACAGGTGTTCCCTGGAACACAGCTTGGAAAACTAATTTCTTTACAAAGAGATAGCTCTGTCTCTGCCACCAGACTGTCAAATCCTAGCGATGCAATGATTCCGACTCGAGGGGAAGAACACGTCGGTGCTTTGTCATTTGGGACCCACAGTAGAAACAGAGAGTGTCAAGGAGAAGGACATAGCCTCCTACCAGTGAAGCAATGGCTGAGATGTCATGGCTCACGGCTTGTGAACCCCCAGGCTCGTCTCTTTGCTCTGCCCACAAACCTGCATTCTTATTTGCCTCCATGAATTCACAGAAATCCAAAGGGGAAAGACAAAGGGGGCCTTTCTTAATCAGGAATGCTGAGCTGGCACACAGGAGGAGGAATGTTAAGATGGGCGCATGCTAAGTCTCCACGTGGTTGATGAGGCAGTGAGATTCTGAGGACTTGGGGCATTCCTCCCATGCAAATCTCATTGGCTAAATCTGGTCATGTGGTCCCCCTCACTGCAAGGAGGCTGGGAAATGTAGTTTTCCTGGATGTCCAGGAAGGAGAGGGCAACCAGATGTGGGTAGCACAAGCGTCCCTACCTCAAGCCCCTAAATTCTTGCAAATTTCAGTAGGCAGAGGAAGAAATGGAAATTCACTTGATAGCTTAATTCAGGTGTCACATCCTGTGGTTTCATGACTCTGTCTCACCTGAACTTATAACAAACCTGCAATATATCTCGGTTCCTCTTTTAGTGGGGAAACTGTAGCTCAGGGACCGAACCCACATCTTCTGTGTCTCCTGTATCGCAGGCGGAGTCTTTACCACCGAGCCACCAGGGACGCCCCATAGGTAGAATAGTGGCCCCCAAATATGTCCACGTCCTAACCCCTGGAACTTGTGAGTATGATATGTGACAAGAGGGAGTTTACAGAGGTGAGTCAGGTATAAATCTTGAGACGGGGAGGTTTTCCTGGATTATCCGGGGTGGTCTGTTGTAATCACAAGGGTCCTTGGAAGATGGAGCATGAGGGTCAGAGAGGTTTGAAGATGCTGCTGGCTTTAAAGATAGAGGAAGGGGCCACAAGCCAAGGGATGCAGGTGGAATCCAAAGAAACAGATTGTCCTAGATCACCCGGAAGGAACACAGCCCTGCTGACACCGTGATGTTACCCCAGTGAAAGCCATTATGGGCTTCCGATCTCCAGAACCGTAAGATAATAAGTCTGTATTGACTTCAGCCACTAATTTTGTGGTAATTGGTTACAGCAGCAAAAGGAACTACGATGGTATGTGGAACAGTCTTCTGAAAAACCTGAACAATAACCACCATGAAAAACTAGGAATGACATCAGAGAGGACAGAGAGAGACAGGGTGGTTTATGGTTCAACAGTAAGATGAAAAGTGCTCAGTTGGGTGCTGTCTTAGAGCTTCAAGGTCAAGCAGGAGGTGCCAATTATGGCACGTCCTGCATAAGGCGATGGAAGTGTCAGGAAGTGGGCCAGGTCTCGTGGAGAAGCACAGGCTGGGGAACAATTTCATGGAAGCTTAATGGACCTGCCTCTCACACTGCCAGCAAAAGGAACTCTGATCTAATCCTCATTTCTGAGTGAGAGAAAAATGCATCAAGATGCTCTGTTTCCTTATGGTCCCAAAGAACATTCCTTCAGGCAATTTTTGTTTTCTCTCTTTCTTTTGCCTCACCAAAAGTAGTTTATTTCACTTGGTTCTTCCTTTCAATTGAAACCAGCCAACTGATTCTAGAGCGTAGGGCATCTCTGAAAAACATAATCAAAGTTTCATTTGAAGAGTGAAATTTCTTTCTGGTTGTGGGAGATGTCGCTTCATCTAATCTGATGTAATTCTAAAGTGATAATTGAGATTTTTATGGAATGCAATTAAGAAATGTCATTACTGCTTATTACAGATAATGAAATAAATTGGCAGTGCAGGTAACAGAACTGATATTCTACAGAATTACAACTCTTTGGGAAATCAGGGGAAAGCCACCTCTTCAGGGCATCAAGAATTTTTAACCCTTCCTAATCAGAAGAAACCTTGTCCCCCGTCATTCTTCACTGACCATTCAGTAATGTTTAACAGAAAACCTTCACCTTACCCCAAATCTCAGAGAGAGAGAGAATGAGAAGGAGTGGGGGGAGAATGAAGATCAGAAAGGGAAGTGGGAAATAATACAAATGAATTTATTTACAAAACAGAAATAGATCCACAGACATAGAAAACACGCTTATGGTTACCAAAGAGGGCCGGGGGAGGGGTAAATTAGAAGTTTGAGATTAACATATATACTCCACAGTATGAAAACTAAGCAGCAAGGACCTACTGTGTAGCACAAGAGAACTACACTCAACTATACTCAGTAATAACCTTTAAGGGAAAAGAATCTCAAAAACACAATACGTGTATGTGTATGCACCACTGTGCTGCCCACCTGAAACTAACTCAACATTGTAAACCAACTACACTTCAATTTAAAAATTAATAAATAAAATTAAATTAAATGGAGCAGTTAAACCCATGTGCCGCAGCTGCTGAGCCTGCACTCTACAGCTCGGGAGCCACAGCTACGGAAGGCCGAGTGCCCTCGAGAAGCCCCTGCAATGAGAAGCCCAGGCACCACAACCAGAGAGGAGCACCCCCACCCCAGCCCCTGCTCGTTGCAATGAGAGAAAAGCCCAAGCAGGAGCAACGAAGACCCAGAACAGCCAAAAGAAATAAATCCATAAAATTATTTAAAAGGTTTTTTTTTTTTTTTAAAGAAAAGTGGAAAGCATGAGAAAGAGGTTTAGATTTCCTGGGTTGTGTCTCCAGCCATTATTGCCAGAGACAGAATTGCTCAGTAAAATCAATACTTGGTCGTAAAGTTAAGCTGACCGGAATTTGAAGCCCATCTCTGGCATAAACTACCTGTGGGACCCTGGATAAGATGTCCACTCCCTCTGAGCTCCAGCGTTTCCATCCATCAGAGTGAAGTAATAACATCTGTTTGCAGGGCTGTTAGACTTGTGGTGTATCTAGAGTGCTCTGCACTGTCTAAAGCATACTAGTTACTTAATGAATAATCATTTCCTTCTCCAGAGCATCCTGCCTCCCTCTCCTTATTGACACCTCACGACTTCCTCCTCCAAATGCCAGTGACATATGTCTGGGGGGTAGGGGGAAGCAGGTAGGAAGAAGGTGGGAGGCAAGATAAGGTTGTAAAGAGATCATAGCACCAATGACTTACCTTACAAATTCCCTAGACTGATGGAGGAAAGACCTCATGGTACAGTTGCTGCTGCTGCTAAGTCACTTTGGTCGTGTCCGACTCTGTGTGACCCCGTAGACGGCAGCCCACCAGGCTCCGCTGTCCCTGGGATTCTCCAGGGAAGAACACTGGAGTGGGTTGCTATTTCCTTCTCCAATGCAGGAAAGTGAAAAGTGAAAATGAAGTCACTCAGTTGTGTCTAACTCTTCGCGACCGCATGGACTGGAGCCCACCAGGCTCCTCCATCCATGGGATTTTCCAGGCAAGAGTACTGGAGTGGGGTGCCACTGCCTTCTCCGCATGGTACAGTAGGTGCTTCCAAACTCTGGATCCTCCTGGTTATTGTAATATCCTGAGACTTAAGGTTAAAGAGCACTTGTACTTCTGTAGCCAAATTCCCTCTAAACCTCTGAAGCAATATACTGCCCATGTTTGAGCTGAAGAAACAGAGCCTCAGAGTGGCTTCTTGATATGCCCGGGATTACAAAGTCCGGTGAGAGGAGCCTGAATCTTCCCAAATCACCACACAGCAGCTCTTTATGCCACATCACACCTGCCTCCCCCCACAACCTTGCCACCTTAGGGTAAAAGCCAAGAGCAAAGGGAAGGGGCCAAGTTCTGACACCAGGAGAAAGCCTCTTGGACCAGGCAAGGTGGGTCTCTGGATTCACACAAATTGAGAGACAAGCCGACGCCCCTACCAGGTGAAAATTCAAAAGAGGCTACTAAGCCTATGGTATAGAATCAACAATCACCGGAGAAAATGTGCCCAGAGATGTGAGACAGAACGACAGTCATATGAAGGAAGATGCTAAGTCACTGAAAGTTTAGGGACTGGGAAAACGTGCAATTCTAGACTTCAGCATTGCTCTCAGCAGGTGGAATGGGTGCTGATTTCATCACCAAGCCTACTGGATGCTGAAGCCATGCACTGGAAAAACCCCGATACTGAAGTGGGTCTGAACCCACCCAGAGAGACCACACAGCTTGGCTCCTTCCCCTCTGCCCGGGCACCTACTGGGTCCGCCCAGCTTGGAGCTACCGCCTGGGAAGGGTGACTCTGAAATGACGGGCAGAAGCCTTTCTCCTATGAGCAATGGCCACAGTTGCTCCCTTGGACAGGTAGGGTTTTTCAAGGTGTGCACTCCTTGGGCCAATTTCTGAGCCCTGCCTCCAACCCAGTGAGTTAGAGGAGACTAGAGATAGGAAATGGCAACCCACTGCAGTGCTCTTGCCTGGAGAATCCCAGGGATGGGGGAGCCTGGTGGGCTGCTGTCTGTGGGGTCACACAGAGTTGGACACGACTGAAGTGACTTAGCAGCAGCAGTAGCAGCAGAGATAGGTCTGGGGTCTTCCATTTTATTATGCGTCCCAGTGACCCTAAAGCCCACTGCAAGTTGGGAAGCTGCTCTAAGCTCTGTCTTATGTCTTTGCCTACTAGATATTAATTTGACAGATATTTATTGAAATTCTGCTTATTTGTCAGGCTGTTTTAGGCACTTTGGCTACATGCAAACAAAATGGAACCCCCCCAAAAAATATCTTCAGTGCTTACATTCTACTGCGTGCAGGGGAGGTGGGAGATGAGTGAGTAGTGGAGAGAAAAATAATGAACAATAAACCCTGGACAGTGGAGTAACCCGTCCGTTGCTGGCTGGCATTTGCCATCACCTTTCCAAGCCTGTAAATGGTGAACTACCCTTTGTGAAAATGAAGGAAAACTCATTGTAAATGGAGTCAGAAAGCCCTGAAGGGGGCTTTCCCACGCAAGTGCCACTCAGCCAGCCTCACCGGCAGGGAAAAGGAAGATTGGAATTGTTTTGACAAGGAAGGACATTTCTTACCTGTAGAATTTTATCCCCTGCTTGTAAGAAAAAGGAAGTTCCCTCCCTGCCCCCAGCAGCAACGCTCTAATAACCACTTGGAGCCAATGAGAAACTGCCACAGCCTCCAACTCTTCTTCTCCAGTGAACGTTTCCTTCATAACTCTCCCCAGTTGCCTCCTAAAGCCAGAGAAAAGCTGACCTTCTCTTTGTCTCTCCCAGCTTGCCTGCAAATTTCACCGTAGCTCACCTGTTCCGTCGCATTGCAATTCCCTGCTATTCCCAAATAAACACATTTTGCTGGTGAAACAACTGGCTGGTTTATTTCCGAGGTCGACACCGTCTACAGCTCTCTGAAGGAAAGAGCACCTACCTACCAGGTCTCCGAAACGTTGGAAGGAAAGGAGATTTCTCGGAGCTGCTCTCTGTGGTGGTGAGTGCTGAAGCCTGTGTGCGCCAGCTCCTGAGGGCTTCCAGCTCTGCTCCCGTGATGGTGCCCAGTAGATTCAACTCAGCTGTGTTGGGAGCAGTTCCACCAGAAATCAGCAGGGCGCCCACTCCCCACCCGTGAGATCCATAACAAAAACGTTGCTGCACATTCACCATCGCAGTAATACGACAAAGGGGAGAGTCACAGGGGATAGAAGTCAAAGGGGATGGAAGCTAAATTCCAGAGCCCAACCATTTCCCCCAAATCAAGTGACCAGGGTGTGTCTCCCTTTTGCTTTCTGGGTAAATAAAGATCAGGGCTTCCCAGGTGGCACAGTGGTAAAGAACCCGCCTGCCAATACGGACTCAAGAGACTCAAGAGATCTCTAGATCTCAAGGACTCAAGAGATCCCCAGGTCAGGAAGATCCTCTGGAGTAGGAAATGGCAACCCAGTCCAGTATCCTTGCCTGGGAAATCCCATGGTAAGAGGAAGCTGGCGGGCTTCAGTCCACAGGGTTGCAAAGAGTCAGACATGGCTGAGCACACACACATGCATGCATACACACAAGTAAAGACCAAAGGAGTTGAGGCTCTGGACCAAAACATACGCAGAAAGGCTTGGAATAAAACATATGGTAGTGACACGAGGGATCACCAAGGGTGAAGCTTTCTGCTCTCATTTCATCGTCTTGTATCTTGCATGTTTGTTGTTGGTGCTTTTCCCCTAATAGTCAGTCATTGATTGCACCCTTAGAAATTGATGAGTTTCCAGGGCATTATAAATTCCAAGCATTTAGCAGAACCAGCACTAAAATAGCTCATTAAAGAGTGTGGGTTAGAAAGGAGGATTGTCAGTGTACTTTATATACAATAATCAATTACGGCAATTTCTCAGCAGTGGTTTCTATCACTCCTCTTTAAGATGCTATAATGGAAATTAGCTCATCAGACTTTAAGGATGTTTGTTATTCTGTGTATCTCAAGTTGTTGCACACAAACTCTCTGAGGTAAGAGAAGGAATGGATGTTCCTGGCTGTCTAAGGCCATAACCTAAAGGGGTGTGTGTGTGTGTGCCTGTGCTGGTCACTCAGTTGTGCCCGCCTCTTTGAGACCCTATGGACTGTGGCCCGCCAGGCTTCTCTGTCCATGGGATTCTCCAGGAAAGAATACTGGAGTGGGTTAGTGGGTTGCCATGCCCTCCTCCAGGGGGATCTTCCCAACCCAGGGATTGAACCCATGTCTCCTGCGTTGTAGACGGTCTTCTGCATTGCAGGCAGATTCTTTACTGTCTGAGCCACAGGGATGCCTTAAAGAGGTTTAAACAAGTTCAAAATAGCATGGAAAGCATTAGCGAGTAGCACACTTGTGAAATGTTTTCATAATCAGATCTTGGGGTTGTGGGAAGCTCTGATTTGTAGTGTTTGTCAATTTCCATCGTGTAAAAGCTCCCCCCTGGCCAATTCCAAGCAACGGATGTGCTGTCAACTGATTAGCTAAATCCCTGAAAATTTAACCATTGAGCCCCATGAGCCAGTACAAGCTGGCTTCAACGTGCCACTGAAGTTAGCTTTAAAGTTAATATGAACTTTGCATTTGGCTCAATGATGCTTCATTTTTTTAAAATGATCATTTTTTTTTTCTGTCTTCAAATCTTCTAGCATCATCTAACACAGTGTTTCCCCAAGAAAGCTCTCCTTTCACCAGCGGAGTAGGGCTTTGATGTAGACTAGCCTCACATTGAATCATGTAATGAGAAGAATATGACCTTTGCATTTCCTCCCTCAATCCTCTGATTACACCAGGAGAACAGTCAGCAGGGAGCCCGTGTGCTTCCACAACTCTAGGACAAGTGTCCTCTCCTTTTTGAACCAAGAGAGAACAGACCCCGGGTTCTCATCTTCAGGTAGGCAAGGGCATCAAGCTAGAGTATGACAAAAATGTTTCCTTTTGTCTTACTCGTTATGTTTGGCTTTCGTAAGTGTCACTCAGTTGTGTCCGAGTTTTTGGTGACCCCATGGACTGTCGACCACCAACCAGGCTCCCCTGTCCATGGAATTCTCCAGGCATGGAGTACTGGAGCGGGTGGCCATTTTCTTCTCCAGGGGCTCTTCCCAACCCAGGGATCTAACCTGCATCTCTTGTGTCTCCTGCATTGGCAGGTGGCTTCCTTAATGCTTTCCATGCTATTTTGAGCTTGTTTAAACCTCTTTAGGGATTCACTAGTGGCTCAGACAGTAAAGAATCTGTGCCACCTGTTTGGCTTTTAATGGCAAACAATACCAATCTTCTCCCTCCCCACCCCCACACTTATGGAAGTAGCACGCAGTTTTCTTTTCAGTGTGTTATTAAATATGTTCCCTGTACTTAGGAGGAGGTACCTGGATGAAGCAAAAGTCGCTGGCTATTGAGCACCTTGAAGATGAGACCCAGCCTTTCGTGGGGTCTGCTTGCTGGGCCCTCTGGAGGCAGAATGGGCCAGAGGCAGCTTGGGTGCCTCAGCAGTTACTCTCTGTCTGTGGGAGCACCTGCCCCACTTTGTCTAAATCACAGATTGAGGCTCAAGCCATATGTGCTATCACACGCTGGTTTGTCGCTGTTTGCCTGTTTCTCTGGTGTAAATATTCCCACCGTGGCTGATTTCAAGCAACCGACATGACTTCACTGTACTGAGATTGGGGAAGAAATGTGCGCAGGCGACTTCCCTGGACCAGTAAGAGTGGCTCCAGCACACGCTGGATGTGGCCACCGCTTACGGTCGTTATGAGATTATGTGGAAGGCACCAGGCAAGAGGGCCTTCCTGCTGGCTCGGATGGTAAAGAATCTGCCTGTGATGTGGGAGACCTGGGTTCAGTCCCTGGGTTGGGAAGATCCCCTGGAGGAGGGCATGGCAACCCACTCCAGTATTCTGGCCTGGAGAATCCCCCGGACAGAGGAGCCTGGTGGGCTACAGTCCCTGGGGTCGCAAAGATACTTTCCAGGTAAGATGCCTTCTCATGCCAGCTCATGCTGGCCCCCAAGGCCATAGTTGCTGGTAACGATTATCACTCTTCTGCAGATAAGCAGCTTTGGGGCAGAGAGATTACAGAACACACCCAAAGTTATAAAGCTGGTGAGTGATGGAGCTGGGATTTAAACCCAGGTCTGAGTCAGCACTCGGATTGCAGCCATGAACTTAAAAGGCACTTGCTCCTTGGAAGGAAAGCTATGACAAACCTAGTGTGTGCACGTGTGTGTGCTCAGTCGCTTCAGCTGTGTCCAACTCTTTGCAACCCCATGGACTGTAGCCCTCCTGGCTCTTCTGTCCATGGGATTCTCCAGGCAAGAGTACTGCAGTGGGTTGCCATGCCCTCCTCCAGGGGGTCTTCCTGATCCAGGATCGAATGTGAGTCTCCTGCATCTCCTGCATTACAGGTGGATTTTTTACCACTGGCCACCGGGGAAGCACTGACCAACCTAGACAGCATATTAAAAAGCAGAGACATTACTTTGCCGAAGAAGGTCCGTCTAGTCAAAGCTATGGTTTTTCCAGTGATCATGTATGGATGTGAGAGTTGAACCATAAAGAAAGCTGAGCACTGAAGAATTGATGCTTTTGAACCGTGGTGTTGGAGAAGACTTGAGAGTCCCTAGGACTGCCAGGAGATCAAACCAGTCAATCCTAAAGGAAATCAACCCTGAATATTCTTTGGAGGGACTGATGTTGAAGCTGAAACTCCAATATTTTGGCCACCCAATGTGAAGAGCTGACTCATTGGAAAAGACCCTGATGCTGGAAAAGATTGAAGGCCAAAGCAGAAGGGGGGTGACAGGTGATGAGGTGGCTGGATGGCATCATGGACTCCATTGACATGAGTTTGAGTAAGCTGCAGAAGATAGTGGAGGACAGGGAAGCCTGGAGTGCTGCAGTCCATGGTGTCGCAAAGAGTCGGTCACGACTGAGTGACTGAACTGAACTGAACTGAACAGCGCCAGGCTTGCGGCAGACAGTGAAGGACATCAGCGCCCTCTAGAGGTCAGAGTGGCAATGACAGCGGTGACCTGTGAAATCTGTGTGTGCTTAGTCACTTCAATAGTGTCCAACTCTTTGCAACCTCATGGACTGTAGGCCGCCAGGCTCCTCTGTCCATGGGATTCTCCAGGCAAGAATACTGGAGTTGGTTGCCATTTCCTTTTCCAGGGGATCTTCCCAACCCAGGAACTGAACCCTTGACTCCTGCGTCACCTACGTTGGCAGGTGGATTCTTTACCACTGAGCTATCTGGGAGTTTGAAATCTTTGAAGGAGAGATAATTCCTTGGGGGAAGAGAAGCCTTGCATCCACAGCCCTCTCCCTCCCCTTCTCCACTTAGTGACCTCCTGGCTTAGAAGGATCAAGTTAAACGGGGGGCCCAGGATGACTGACAGGCTCCCCTCCAGCTTCTAGTTGCTAACGCCTACTTGCAAGGCAGTGGTTCCCATCTGGGAGAGATTCTGTCCTCCAGAGACTACTGGCAGGGTCTGGAGGCACTCTGGGTCCTCATGCCTGGGAGGACACTGCTGGTGTCTAGTGGGCAGAGGGCAGGAACGGTGCTAAACATCCTGCAACAGGCAGGACAGCTCCACATGCAACAGAGAGTCATCCAGCCCGGAATGTCACTAATGTCGAGGTTGAAAACCCCCCTGTAAGGAGTTAGGGAGCTGGGCCACTCAGGAGGCTGAATTTATTCTACTGGAATAAAGGAATGCCTGGCACAGCCTCCGGGTGTTGGAAATAATCTCAGGCTCCCTTGGGAGGGTTGGGGACCATCTCCTCGGGATCGCAAGGGGGCTTCCTTCATCTCTCCACTGTATCTTCCCCTCACTTTCTCCAACCTGGTGACTGCTTCCTATCTGACATTCAGAGACACCTCCCAGCAAGGCAACCCCATGGAGCAGCACCCAGTTTCTGGAAGAGCAAAACTACTCACTCAGGGGGTGACATATTTCTTTAGACCTCTGCAGTCATAGGTGTGGATGGACACTTTGATGTACCCACTCCTTCAATAGTGATTCCAAGATGCGTGATTGCCAGTTGATTGTTTGGTTTGAGATGGATAGAGGCTCCTTGTCTGGCTTTCAGTGTCTCGACACTTACCTGTCCATTATTCATCCTTTCCACAAATCTTTTTAAGCATCTGCTCTGTACTACGTCTGATGTTAAGTGTTTGAAATGAGATACTTGCCTGACATTATTTGTCACGCTAGGCGACAGGGCCACCACAACGCAGTCGCAGGGAGGAAGGAAGCAGACTGTAGAGACACTGGCTGGGTTCGAATCCCAGCTATGCTGCCTTCTAGCTGTGCGATGCTGGGAAAGCTTCTCAACCTCTCTTAGCTTCGGTTTCCTCACCCTTTAAAATGGCAGTGCTGCGTCATGTCCAGACTTGTTAGAAGCTAAATGACTAAATGGTCTCAACGGAACAGGTTTTAATCCTCTAGTTCCCGTCTTTACATCCTAGCTCTTCTAGTTTTTTTTTTTTTTTTTTTAGCTGTGTCACCTTGAGCATATTCAGTTCTAGGGTTCTCAGTTTTGTCTTCTGTAAAGTAGAAATAATGACCCGCCATGTACAGAGTCCATGTGGAGATTAAGGGAGATGATGCCTGCAAGCCAGTTAGCATGTTACTGCTGGCATGTTGCAAGCACTCAATAGACATAACCATTATAGTCATGACTATCTATTGCTATTATATTGCCTGCAATAATCCGAGTTGAAGTAGCTATTTTCATCCACATTATTTTAGATCTGTTTCAGTGTTTTAAACAGCCGTGAGTGGCTGAGAGGTGCGTATGCTTGCCTCTTCTTTGTGCCAAGACTGTACCCTGATGAGCAGCAGGACGGGAAAGCAACCCAGGCTGATGGGTCCTCCACGGGGCGGGTTGCTCAGTCCCACCTGCACTCACGCAGTCATGAGCTGAACCCTCTCCCAAGCTTTCTTCCTCCATGCGATGATTTCCTAAAACTTGTCAAGAATCCCAAGCAATGAAAACCAACGAGCCTGATTATAAAGACTCCACGTTGTACACAGGCCTGTCTGCTCTGGTTCGTACAGGTGATCTGGGTTGAGTCAGGGTCTGCTCGGAGTGCTCAATTATGGAACATCAGGAAGTGAATAGACCTACTCTGTCAAGTCCATGGGGGCCAAAATACTGTATCATTTGGTTTTGCAGCAATGCCTAAGATTGCATTGACAATAGAAGTGTCTAAAAAATAGTGTAATAAGTGGCTTCTGGGATCTGTACTCGGTGAGACTATTGACTCATTCACTTGGAAGCATGACCAATTCCAGACTGTAGAACTTTTTAAGAAAGTTATTTTCTTCCACATACAGATGGCCAATGGGCACATGAAAAGATGCTCTACATCACTAATTATTAGAGAAGTGCAAATCAAAACTACAGTGACCACACATCAGTCAGAGTGGCCATTACTAAAAAGCCTATAAAAGTAACAGATACTGCTGAGGGTGTGGAGAAAAGTGGAGCCTCCTACTCTGTTGGTTGGGATGTAAATTGCTACAGCTGCTATGGGGAACAGTGTGGATGTTCCTTAAAAAACTAAGAAGTGAAGTGAAGTCGCTCAGTCGTGTCCGACTCTTTGCGACCCCATGGACTGTAGCCTACAATGCTCCTCCGTCCATGGGATTTTCCAGGCAACAGTACTGGAGTGGGTTGCCATTTCCTTCTCCAGAGGATCTTCCCAACCCAGGGATTGAACCTGGGTCTCCTGCATTGTAGGCAGATGCTTTACCATCTGAGGCACCAGGGAAGTCTTTAAAAAAAAAAAAACAACTAAAAGCTCCAGCAATTCTCTCCCCCAGGAATGTATCTAGACAAAACTGTAATTGGAAGAAATGCATGCACCCCAGAGTTCACAGCAGCACCATTTACTGCAGCCAAGTCATGGAGACAACCCAAGCGCTCACTGACAGAGGAGTGGATAGAAGATGTGGCAGATGTGCACAATAGACCACCGCTCAGCCAGTAAGAACGGCATAGTGCCATCTGCAGCCACCGGGGTGCGCCCAGAGACTCTCATCCTAAAGGAAGAAAGTCAGCCCGAGAAAGGCAAATCCCACACATCACTTCAGTTCAGTTCAGTTCAGTCGCTCAGTTGTGTCCAACTCTTTGCGACCCCATGAATCGCAGCACGCCAGGCCTCCCTGTCCAGCACCAACTCCCGGAGTTCACTGAGACTCACGTCCATCGAGTCAGTGATGCCATCCAGCCATCTCTTCCTCTGCCGTCCCCTTCTCCTCCTGCCCCCAATCCCTCCCGGCATCAGAGTCTTCTCCAACGAGTCAACGCTTCGCGTGACGTCACTTAAGAGTGGAATCTAAACCTGACATGTGAACTTATCTATAAAACAGAAGCAGACTGAGAAACACAGAGAACAGACTGTGGATGCGAGGGGAGAGGACGGGAGGGGTAACTTAGGAGTGTGGGGTTCACAGATACATGCTCATGTAAAACAGATAACAATAAGGACCCACGGAGCGCACAGGGAACTCTGATACCCTGTAATACTCTCTCTCTCTCCCTGCCCTCTCTCTCCCTCTCTCTCTCTCTAACTGAATCACATGGCTGTACACTAGAAACCAACACAACATGGCAAATCAACTATACTTCAATAACAAATAAGTTACAAAAAGAAAAGTGCTAAAACCATTGAAGAAATGTTTTCTCCCAATAGGAAAAATGTCATACTCAATGCAGACATTTAAAAATATACCCCTTCGGAGAAAAGAAAAGAAAAGCGGACAAAACTGTCTAATTCCCATCATCCAAAATAACCTTTTTTTTTTTCCTTCCAATATTTTTATTTTGTGCATTTGGGGGTTTGTTTTGATTTTCTTTTTTCAGGGCATTGACATTTTTCAGAAATGATAATCACACTGTAAAAACTTTTACAGACTGCTTTTCCCCCCTCTAATAGACTCTCTCAGCACTTTTAACCTTTACTGTTCTTCAGTTGCTAAATCATGTCTGGCTCTTTGTGACCCCGTGACTGCAGAACACCGGGCTTCCCTGTCCTTCAGTATCCCCCTGAGTTTCCTCAAACTCATGGTCACATACTATTCTAACAAATGTTTATGTCAGAGTTTATTCAACTGCCCTCCCCACTCCTGGACATCCAGGTCACTTTTATTTTTATTGTTATAGCTGCAATAAGTATTTTGGATATAAAGTTTCTTTCTCTTCTTGTTATTCCAAATGTAGGACTACTTCCTTAAGATATATTCTCAAAAGTGGAATTGTTAGGTCAGAGAATTTTAAATACTTTATAAGGTGCTTTAAAGACTGTGTAGACTCTGCAAGTATTTCCTATGCTGCTTGGTGTGGATATGACTTCAGTTTTGTATAAATGTGGGTGAACTGCCACCCACCTTCCCAACCTCTACCCAACTCTTAGCTGTGGGGACCTTCCCAGATCCACCCTCATTCCATGACTCCCGAGGGTCTGACTGTTGTCCTAAAGCTGTCCCCTGGGTTTCAGTCCCTGTGACCACCTGTGAATTCAGAGTAGCCTGGTCACCCCGGCCCAAGGCATGGCCCTGCCAGCTGAGACAGTGGGCCCCTGAGCAGGAAAGGAAAGTGTCTGCAAGACAAAACCTCCCTCATCCCTTGACTTTTTCCCCCCAGTGTATTGAGCCTGTTTTCTGTCTCGTTGCCATAGCAACGCAACCTCAGGCTAATAGATACTCCTTGGTGCTTAGAGGAAAAATCTCAGCTGACAGACAAGCCAGGACAATGCAGGAAAGAACAGGTTAGGCCCAGATGCCCCTCCACGCCTCGGCAAAGCTGCAGAGATAATTAAAAATTCGACTTTAGGGTCACGCAAACTCCAACAGAAGGCAGGTTCCAGGCCTTAGCAGAGTCATCTGTTTCTAACGCTGATTAAAATGGACAAAGATAATTCAGATGACCTCAGCTCTCCTCTCTGCTTTGATGGAGAACCTTTCCAAGCATAGGTCTTTTTAGAGGCTCTTTCTTCCTTTTGGGGAATTAGATGACTTCCAAAGAGCCTGAAAAGATCGCACAGGTTCAGTGGGATGGACAGCCTATTGCAGTATCCCACCATGGATCTTGTCAGTTCCACTTCACAGCCGCCCTGACTCCCAGGTCCCGCTGGTCTCCCCCTCTCTCCTCGTCCCCTGCCTCACCTGCGGGCATCCCTCCTGGGCTGTCTTCTCAAGACTCACCTCCAGTTAGGTCCGAGCCCCCCAGCCCCGACCGAAGAGAGCCCTGCAGACACAGCTCGGCACAGTGTCCCTGTCACTGACTGTCGGGTCCCTGCATGAGCCATCTTCCCCTTTCAGGATTTGGTGTGCGCATTTTCTCTTCCAGGAAAACGCCACCCAGCCTTACAAGCCCCGGGAAAATGCCATTTTTCTCTAAGTAGCGTCATTTCCCACCCCCCTGGACTCTTCATTCAGGCCCAGAACGTAGGTCTCCCCACGCTGTTCTGGATGGACTGTGTGGGTGGAGTCCCCACCGTGGCAGCCAGTGGGGTGGAGGGCATTGTCTGGGGAAGGGGTTGCCTGTGTGTGTTCATCTCGCTGAATGCTGCCTGGCGCGGGGTAGGTATCCGATACTGGAATCTATTACTCTTATAAAGCCGTGTTATTTGCTGCAAAGAATAACATGATTCTATCTGGGGAAATGGGCGAAGACCTCCACCTTCTCCAGCCCAAACCCCTCACTCATAACATCAGCATCCAACACACACCGTTGAGCATTTGGGTGCTGCATCTGTTGATACAGTTGTTGTTTGGGGAACAGAACTCAAAGTTCATATTTTAAAACCTTTTTTGGGAAATTTCAAACAAGCAGCAAATCCTGACCCACCTCCGCCCCCACCAGCCAGGTACCCATGGAGGCAGCCTTCACGTGATGAACCCCTGGTCAGCTTGTCTCCTTTGCTGCCTCCCCTCCCCAACGGCTTTTCTGGAGTATTTTAAGGCACATCCCAGACACGATGTCATTTCATCTAACAATATTTCATCAGCCGTCTAGGTGAAAATCCTACTCCTTCTGCCTACACTGCCTGTGACCTTGGGCAGATTAATTAACCTCCCTGGTCCTCCTGTTCCGTGTATGTAACATGAGAATAATCATGGCACATCCATCAGAGGGTTACAATGAGGAGCAAATGGACTATTCTGCAAAAAACACTTGATGCTTGGCATTTGCCCAGCTTGTGTGCTAAGTGGTTGGTGTTAGCCATTAAAATCACCATCATACCATCATTATCATCATCTTTACTGATGTTAGCCATTAAAATCACCATCATTACTATTTTCCTTACTGAATCTACTGCCCAAGTCCCAGGCATTTGAGACACAAGAGACATACAAATGTATCGACCACTAATCATAGCTCTGGCAGTTGAAAGAGAACAGATTGGAACGTGGAGACACTGGAGCCCCAGAGATCAAATAGGAGGCTGGAAAAGTCATCCCGGAGGGAGGTGATGGGGCCTTGAACTAGACAGTGAAGGAGGTGGAGAGAACACACCGGGAGGTGAGAGCAAAGACCTGCGGGGGGTGCTCGCTGCAACTGAGGTCGACTTTGGGTATCGGTGACTGGAGAGAGTCAGCTAAGGGAGGGGAGAAGAGGTGGGACGGTGAAGTGTCCTCTGAGAGCCTCTGTCTTTTCTGCACTGGTTGAGGGACATCCTGGGGAGGCGCGCGGCGCGTGAGGCTGCTGATTATGGCAGCACACGGCTTCCCTTGCGCAGCTGGTGGTGTGTTTCACTTTGAAGCCACTTACACAACTCTGTGAAAGGCTCCAGACCCCCCTGAGCTTCCGTCCCCCTCCCCCCTGTTCTGCAACCTCCCTTCACTGTCCTGGTAATCAAAGTGGAGGTGGTGCTTTACCCACCACCACTTTTAAAACGTATTCTCCATGAATACATGCTCACCGTGGACTTTTTAAAAAAGACACACACACAAACATGATCTCGCTTGTATGTGGAGTCTAAACTGGCAAAATCACAGAAGCAGAGAGCAGAGGGTATGTACCAGGGGTTTGGGTCGATGAGAGAAGGAGAGGTGGTGGTCAAAGGGAACAAAGTTTTATGCAGGATATGTAAGTTTTAGAGATCTGCTAATGTGGCGTAGTGCCCATAGCTAACAATACTATATAATGTACTTAACGTCTGCTACAAGGGTAGAGCTTATATTAATTGTTCTTGTGTATGTGTGCTCAATTGCCCAGTCATGTCTGACTCCTTGTGATCCCATGGACTGCAGTCCACCGGGCTCCTCTGTCCATGGGATCTCCCAGGCAAGAATTAAGGGATCGTCGCAACTCAGGGATTGAACCTGCATCCTCAGCATCTCCTAATTGTTCTTACCCCCAAATAATAACTGTGATAAAAAGAGTGAGAGAGAATGGTGAGGGGTGATGGATATGTTTATGGCCATGACGGTGGTGATGGTTTCACAGGTGTACACTTATCCTCAAGTTCATTGAGTTGTAACCATTAACTATGTACAGCTTTTTATATGGCAATTATACTTTAATAGCATGGCTTAAAAAATAAAGATAGAAAGACCGAGATGTGCTCTGGGCCCCAGCACTCGGATCTGCCTGATCTTTGAGAGACCCGCTTCCTGGGGTTCAAATGGGAAGAGGCATTTAAGGTTCCTGCTTTTGCAAACCAGGAAGAGTGCACAGAGCCATGGACAACAGCCATGCTCCAAACCACTTGGCCTCAGGAGCCAGTGACCTCTGAGAACGTGGCTGTGTGTTTCACTCAGAACCAGTAGGCCAGTCTGGATTCTGCACAGAGGGCCCTGTGCAGGGAGGTGACGCTGGAGAATTATACAAATGTGGCTTCCCTGGTGTCTCCATCCCCCACATTCGATCTGGTCTGCCAGCTGGACAGAGGGTAAGCTCCAGGGGACCCCAATCCCTGGGAAGCAGAGGTTTTGAGATGGCAAGTCCCTCATCAAGACAGGGGAGCTGACGGTAGGACCCTACGAATGTAAGGAGCCTGGGGAAGGCCTGCGTTCCAACACCACCCTGACCCAGCATCAGAGGATCTGCACGGGGGAGAAGCCCTGTGCGTGTAAGGAGTGTGGCAGGCTTTCTGTCGGAGCGCCACCTACCTGCAGCACCGAGGCTACGCACGGGGGAGAAGCTAAATGGGAGGAGTGCTGGAAAGGTTTTGGGTGTAGGTCACTTTTGTATTGTCCAGCGGCGCATCCACGCCCAGGAGAAACCCTGGGAATTTTCTTGTGTATGATACAGTCGTAAAAGTGAAAGTGAAGTCGCTCAGTCGTGTCCGACTCTTTCCGACCCCATGGACTGTAGCCCACCAGACTCCTCTGTCCATGGGGATTCTCCAGGCAAGAATACTGGAGTGGGGTGCCATTTCCTCCTCCAGGGGATCTTCCCAACCTGGGGACTGAACCCGGGTCTCCTGCATTGAAGCCAGTTTCTTTACCGTCTGAGCCACCAGGGAAGGCCGATAAGGCGTAGCTGGACTCGAACGCTTTGCCGCGGTCCTTACACTTGAAGGGCTTCTCCCCAGTGTGGTTCCTCTGGTGCCGAAGGAGCTTTGAGTTACATCGGAGGATCTTCCCACATTCTTTCCATTTGTAGAACTTCATGCCGCCTCGAAATAGCAGATGGGGATTCAGACTGGAAGCCTGACACAGGGCCTTACTTTCAAAGCCCGAGTGCTGAGGCAGATCTGAGAGACGCCCTCCGCAGGCCTGCCGCGGCCTCTGTGCCCTCAGAGGCTTGCTCCTCTGCTGCCTGCTGCATGCACTACGGTGCATGGGAAAGCCTGCAAGTGCCACGGCTGCGCGTCCGGCGTCAGCACGTGCAGCCTGTGGAGGAGAAACGCAGCAGGCTCTGGGCCGGCCCTGCCGCGGCCCCGGGGCCCCTGCATCCGCCGCTCGCGGGGTCTCTAGGCCCGGGCGCTGCTCCGGCGGGGCGGGGCCGCGCCTCGCACCGTCTTCATTCCTGCTTCCCCGCCCGTGTTCACGCTGCTGCCTCAGGGGTTCTTTCTTCCCCCATCCAAGTAGTACGTGTCTTCCGGGGTCTTCCTCCCGCCGCGAAGCCTTCCCCAGCTACTCTGACCCCTTCTCCTCACCACCGCCCCGCCTCACTGTGGCCTCTCTCTTGGCACATCTCTGGAGGTTAGAGCAGATCTCTAACCTACCTTCAGCTTGATCTGTAGCTTTTACACTGTATCTGTGTTCTTACTATTTCAGCATAAACTCCATTGTAATTGAAAAAAAAAAAAAAAAGATAAAAAACAGGAAAAGTATATTGGAGAAAATAAAAACTAGCCATAATCCTGCTACAGATATATCCAAGGTAGTTGGGTTGATATAAGCTCTCATTTATTCTTTATATTAATATGTATTCTATGAAGGTATGACCACATTGAGTATATAATTACTCTTTCTCCTTAGCATGTCAATAAGAAATGGGATGAGGTGACCTTTCAGGGTTATCCTATAATTCCCTTAACCATCCTGATAGACATTGATAGACATGTTTTGCTTCCCACTTTTTCCTTTTAAATATCAAATAAGAATTTAGTAATATTCAGTTAGTGAATGTTTTACACATAAAGCTTTACTCAAGTTCCTTAATTTTGCTTCTTTGAAAAGGCTGCTGCTCCCAGTAAACCCAAGGAAAGAATCATGTATTTATCCTCCCATTCCTATAGGAGCTGTTCACCAGTCACAATCAACTAAACAGATGAAGGGGCGTGGCTCCTTATAAAATGAAGGCAGGTAATAAATGAACACAGAGTCTTGGAATCGGAATTTCACAACCCCCACTAAATTAACGGGTCTGGGCTCTGAATATCAGGAAAAGAGGGCCAACCAGCCACGTGTGTCTCCCAGAGGACACAACAGCGCCCACAGTCTCAGTCTGATCAGACCTCCCACCAACCTGAAGGAAATGCAGAGCACAGGGGGCCCTGCTGGACAGTACTGGTTGCCTGCAGTTCACAGAATCCAGACCATGGGAAGGAAACCACCGCCAAGCAACCCAGACTTTTCGACCTGGAAGGAACAGCAGCAATAATGAAATAGGACAGCCTGTAGATTTAAAAAGACCTGAAGGTGTATGTTTTTTCAAATGGCACAAGACAAATCGCTGGTGCCTAGGGATGTACTGCGGCTGCTGCTGTTGCTAAGTTGCTTCAGTCGTGTCCGACTCTGTGCGACCCCATAGCGGCAGTCCACCAGTCTCCCCCATCCCTGGGATTCTCCAGGCAAGAACACTGGAGTGGGTTGCCATTTCCTTCTCCACTGCATGAAAGTGAAAAGGGAAAGGGAAGTCATTTAGTCCTGTCCGACTCTTAGCGACCCCATGGACTGCCGCCTACCAGGCTCCTTCGTCCATGGGATTTTCCAGGCAAGAGTACTGGAGTGGAGTGCCACTGCCTTCTCCTAGGGATGTACAGTTAGGTGAAAAACGAAAGAAATACGAGGAAGTGGTCGCTCTAAAAGTCAGGATGCAGTGGTAACATCTGGGGAAGGGGAGGGAGTTGGGGCTGTGACAGAACATACAGGGAGGCTTTGGGGACGTCCAGCAAAGTTCTGTTTCTTTACCTGCGTACTTACAAACTATACATGTGTGGCTGTCTGTGTATGTGTTTTCTTTTATAATTTTAAAAAAGTTTAAAAAGAAAAACTTAAAGGTGTTAGTACCTGTCTCAGCTTGGATAGGTGTGTCCTTCAATTCATGTCCTTCCCTGAACCTTAGAACACTAGTGTGGAGCTAGGCTCGCTGCAGATGTATTTCAACACAGCTGAGCTGCAGAGGGCTGAGCTCAGATGAGGTCATCCTGGAATAGGATAAGCCCTTAATCTGATATGAGCTGTCCTTATAAGAAGAGGGGAGACACAGAAACACAGAAAGGAAGGACACGTGATGATGGAGGCAGAGATCGGAATGCTGTGGCTGCAAGCCAAGGACAGCAAGCATTGTCAGCAACCCCCAGAAGCTAGAAGAGAGGCTGGAAAAAGATTCTTCCTTGGAGTCTTTGCTAGGAAGCCATCCTCCTGACACCTTGATTTCAGGCCTTTAGCTTTCCTGAAGCTTTCTTCATGCACTGAGCAGAAAGCAAGTTGTCTGATGTCCACACAGGTGTGCAGAATCAAAGCTGAGATAATTCATTCTCAGTTGCCCTAGAATGAGAAGGGCTGTAACTGTGACTTTCTGCTACTTTCCTACATGCAGTGATGTTTAAGCCAAGTGCCAAACAGGTCCTATCCAGATATTAAAACATGGTACACCAGACCCCACCCCTTGCAGAGAGATCTTAGCCCTCCTGGGGAGGGACTGGTCTTTCTTATTTCTCGCTGTGAGTCAGTCAAGCCCAGAGCCTCAGTTGTGGTGGGCAGTGGATATTTGGTACATGAAGCACCATTTAGGTCAAGAGTCTAAAACATCAGACCCCCAGAATCGCCTGGAGTGGCATGCCTCTGCATTCTCAACAAACAGGTCTAAGCTGAAGCCAACACACTTTTCTAAAAATGTATTTAACTGGAGGATAATTGCTTTACAATATCGTGTTGGTTTCTGCCATACATCAACATGAGTCAGCCACAGGTATACACATGTCCCCTCCTCCCTCTGGAACCTCCCTCACGTCCCACCCATCCCACCCCTCTAGGTTGTCACAGAGCACGGGGTTTGAGCTCCCTGTGTCGTCACAGCAAATTCCCGCTGGCTGTCTTTCCTACACATGGTAAAGTGTATGTTCCCATGCTACTCTGTCAGTTTGCGCCCCCTTCCTGCCCCCACTGTGTCCACAAGCCTGTTCTCTATGTCTGCCTCTCCTTTGCTGCCCTGCAAATAGGTTCATCCGTGGTGACCCCCTGGATACAGATTGTCTTCCGTCCACATTTTACGAAAACCTGACCTAACCAATGAGTGTTTTGAGGTCAGAGACCATGCAGCACCCACCGTGTGCCACAGTCTCTTCCTAGTCCTGAGGATGGAGCAGAAACCAGGCTCTGGGGGCGAGTCCCTGGCCAAGGTGTCCTGTGCGCACCGTGCAGGGGCAGGCGTCTGCCCTTGCATGGGAGGTGTGGAGAGCGGACTGAGACCTCACACCGTCCCAGCTAGAGCCGATTCTTTCCCTCCAGGGGGCATCTGGCAAATGCCTGGGGACATTTTCCTTTGTCACAAGGGGGTGCTACCGGCATCTAGTGAGTAGAGCTCAGAGACGCTGCTACATGTTCTGTGATGCACAGGACAGCCCCCGCAACCAATTCTCTGACTCCAAAAGTCGGTGCTTCCTAGGTTGAGAAACTCTTCAAGAGAGAGTGGAATTAAGTGTTACAACCCAGGAGCAACAGGGTGCGTGTGGAAGTGCGGAGGAAATACCACACCCTACAGGGCGCCCCTTGGCCCCTCCTCTCCAGCTCCTGCCTCCTCCCGGCTCCACACACCACGCCCTGGGGCTTCACAGGGCTCGGTTTGAAGCTGACATCATCACATCCCACAGCTTGACTTGGCACAAGCCACGTCACCTTGCCAGACCTCAGTGTGATCTCAGCTCTCCTCTGCAAGCAACAGGGGCTCCAAGAGAAAAGAGAGGCTATTTGTCCGTACCCTTGATTGACAGTCTGACAAGCTACCTCTCCCCTCACAGAGATCGGGCGCGGAAAGTGCTCTGCTTGGTGAAGCGCCTGCTGAGCATCTGTCACGTGCTGGCTGCTGTGATGAGAGCCAGCATTGACCCCCACAGCCCCAGGGGGATGCACCGCCACTGCCTTGCCGTTTACAGTTACCTGAGTTTCAGCTTTGGCCCTTTCCCTGAGACTCTCACCTTCTTCTAATGTAACCTGAGGGCAGGTTATATCACTGCCGTCCAGAGCCTAAAACCTTCCTTTCCTTCCTGTCTTAGTGGAGGACCCACAAGATCCCCTTCAAAGTAGTGGAGGACCAACTTTCTGCTGGAGTGCTTTGCTTGCAAATGCCTCTTATACAAACACAGTTACTCTTCTATTTCTACTCCTTGAATCCTGCAGTCCCCAGACAAGCTGTCCCAGGCGTATCTGCCTCTGTTGGCCACCGCTCATTTTGCACCCTGGACATCCTAACCCTTATCTAAATGACAGCCATGTCTAGATGAGACAATGTCATCTCAGTTCCCTTAGGTACAAAAATGCTCCCCAAACAGCCTGCTGCTGCTAAGTCGCTTCAGTCGTGTCTGACTCTCTGTGACCCCATAGACGGCAGCCCACCAGGCTCCCCCGTCCCTGGGATTCTCCAGGCAAGAACACTGGAGTGGGTTGCCATTTCCTTCTCCAATGCACGAAAGTGAAAAGTGAAAAGTGAAAGTGAAGTCTGCAAACAAGCCCTTTCTATGGAAGTCTAAGGAAAGGTCACCTCTGCCTTCTAAACTGTAGTTTCCTAAATGCCAGCAGCTCTGGCCATCATCCCTTTGGAAAGATGAGAACTTTCAAGATTTTGAAGGGTCTTTGGCCTCCTTGTAGTTCTAACCCTTTTCCATAACTTCCACATTTCACCGTTTCAGGGGAAATCCTTCAAGTGTCATGGAACGCAAAACCTTCAGGTGTCATTATCCATCAGGGAATGAATAAAACTAGTATTATCTGGAGGCAAGGGGATGACCTTATTAGTGAGGAACTAGAGTCCTCCAAGCAGGAATAAGAGTTTCTCTCCCTGGCTGGAGGATTTTGCTAAAGGATTGGAAGCAAGAATCAGTTGACACAATATTCTGTAAGTTCTACCACTGCTGTGTGGGATTTCAGGAGTGGCAGGAGCTCAAGCGATGATGTAACCCATCTGCAGCAGACTTGAGAATCTTAATTCAAGAGGATTTTGAAAGCATCGTCACCAGCATCGCCCTCAGAGTTCTGGTGGCTGTCAATGACTCATTCTTGGAGCAGAGCAATATTTCCTTAAACTCTTAATATTTCTATGTCCTTCTCCTTGGCTGAGTGACAAACTTCTTGACCTTCAAGTCTCAGTCCGTAAGTTCATCCCTGCCAAGAGTTTTCCCCTGATTTTCATTCTTCTCCTAACCCCAATTGCTTCCTCTTCTGTGCCCGTCACACTTCAGACATCTCTCTTACAGATTGTACAGCAGATATTTTTTTCTGCAGGGAACAAGAATCATTTCACGCATTTTTTTTTAATCTTCCCCCCAGACCTCACTTATATGTTGGAATAAGCGTCCTCGAAGTGTCCAGCTTAATTCTATTCCACCATCCAAATTTGACACTGGGGAGCATTGTTAAAGAAAATCAAAGAAATGTTGGAGGCATTTCACTGATTTTTTTTTTCATCTTTTGCTTTAGTTCAAAATACAATTCGACTAGAATACACAGTGCAGCTTGATTATGGGTTGTAGGTTTCTGCAGAACAATTCTGGCTTTTAACTCAATGTTTACTTCATTTGAACTCCTCATGACCGCAATGCATACTTGATCATCAGTGTCAACGTCATCTAGGTTCCCAAGGAAAAAAGGACCAGTTGCTTCATCTGATTCTACTGTCTTGCTGTTTTGTCTTCCCTCTTCCTCCCTCTCCAAATATCCTGTCCCTCTTCTAAACCCGTGTTCCTACCAGTGGCCCTTTAAAAATCTTCCTGGACCATCCACACTATTTTGTGGCCAAGCAGACACTTCTTTTAAAATGACGACTTACTGTCTCCTTCTATTGACAATATTTGGCTTCCACGCAGTGCCAGAACTAGAATGGGGCAAGGCACGTGACTAGGGTGCAAAATTTAAGGAAGCACTCACTCTTGGGTGCTAAACCACCACTCAAATGACCTTGGGAGTGAGCACCCCCTTAAATGCCCCACCTTAACTCATGCCTTGCATCATTGCACAGATCCATTTGCATCTAATCCAAACAGGAACTGTGTTTGATTTTTTTCTCCACCTTCCCAGTGGGTCAATCCATGATTCTGGACATTTTACTTTTTCAGTCACTCTTCCATATAGGTCAAAATCTCAGGGCTCACTCACTTTAGATTCTCACAGCTTCTCGACAGAACATAAACCCCAGATTTCAAGTCTACCTGCACTGAATGTGTTACTTTTCCACACCCACTTTGGATTTTAAGCAATCATCCATTCCCCCCAAAGATGAATGCCGTTAATATGAGTCATCTTCCAAATACGAATTGGGTAGATGTGCTTCTTAATTAGAGTATTACTCATTTCTTCCTTTTCAAAGCTTTTAATTTATCATCTAATAGACACAGTGATCCATGGAATAATCCATCTTAATTTTTTTTCCTCTTTTAGATGGCTAGGCTTATTACTATTCATAGCACAAGCCAAATGCTTTGGTTATTAAGTGGTATCATTTGTACTCTAATGAATTTGTGCCTTTCACAACATGGAAAAGGAAATGAAATATTGGGAAACATTAAATGAGACCCCAAACAAAGATGGAGCATCATTAACCCTCATTGCTCAAGCATGAAGGAACTGACCAGTCTGAAGATGACTGGAGGGTGTAGATCTGTGTGAGCGGCCCTGGACAACTGCACCCTGGCAGGCTCTGGAATGTACTGCCAACATCCCCAGCCAACTTCCCCAGCATCTTGCCCGATGCTCACTTTTGTTCTCTGTCCTCATGTCCGCTGGCCTCTTTGCAGTCTCTTCTTTCATACTTTGTCCCCTCTTCTTGTGATGGTCCTCTCCCTTCTTTTCCTAGTCATGTTTCTACTCATCCTTTAAAACCCAGCTCAACTGTCGCTTCTTCAGAATTTTCCATGATCTTCCCAACCAGGTCAGTTCCCCTATCCACGTTCTCTTAACACCATCTCAGAATTACCCAGTGGCAAGCCTACATTTATTTGAGTCATTTTGATTAAGACCATGAGCTTCATGATGGCTGGGATCTTGTGGGTTTGCTCATCGTCATTTTCCGCAACTTCCAGAAAACCACTTCTCCTAGATCCGTTGCAGGAGGAAAGAACGACCACAGCTAGTGTTCCTCTGTGAACACAGTCTGAGCCAATCACGTTTCCCCAGGGGTCATGCGTGGACACCAACTTGAATGCTACGGGACTTGGTTGGAACGCAAACTAGGGATACACGACCAACTCTGATGGACTGTCACCCACTGGGGTGAAATAAACAATTTTTAGATCGTGGAACTCTTCTTATGACGACTAGCCTGTTTAGTAAGTGAAACTGTGATTCCTTCTGGACAGAGAGAGTGTCTGTTTCGACCACCACTCCGCACACAGCTCCTGGAAAAGGGCTTTGGCACTGTTGGCTGAGTGACCAACCGAATGAACAGGTGGACAGAATAACATATCAAGAAGATGGGGAGCAAAGAGGTGAAGCAGCTTGCTGGAATGATGTTGCTGAGTCAAAGCAGAGCCTGGGAAGTGGGGATATCACGCCTGCCTCCTGCCACCATCCTCTCGGGCTGCAGAATCCAGCTGCTGAGACCAGCTCTGGCCAGCCCCACAGCTGGGATCCTGGCTGCAGTCAGTCCATCTGTCCCGCAGCTGGCAGGGGTGTCTCAGCCTGGGTGGGGGACCACGCCCTGATTATGAGCAGACTGCACTGGGCCACCCTGGCAGCCACCAAGCATGCCGCCTGGGCCAGGGGCTCTGGAACGTGGCATGGATCAGACAGAAACCTCTGGGCAGGCTCAGCCGTGTGATGTCTTACTCTCTGCACAAATCGACTCCTTTGTTCGTTCATTCGTTCGTTCTGCAAGCTGTCATATGCCAGACGCTCCTTTGCACTGGGATCCCTGAGGTTGGTGTCATTGTCATGCCATCCAGGCTGCACTCTCCAATACGGCAGATGTGAGCAGCTGAAGTGCAGCTGGTCTGAACTGAGACATGTGCTAAGAGGAAAGTACACCCTGGCTTCCAAACACTTAATATTTCATCCATAGCTTTTATTATATTGAGCATACATTGAAATGATAGTATTTCAGATAGATAATGATGCTGCTGCTGCTGCTAAGTCGCTTCAGTCGTGTCCAACTCTGTGCGACCCCATAGACGGCAGCCCACCAGGCTCCCCCATCCCCGGGATTCTCCAGGCAAGAACACTGGAGTGGGTTGCCATTTCCTTCTCCATAGATAGATAACAGATAAGATAATAAGATTATAGGTATAAAGTATATAAGATAATAGATAATAATCTAGTTAAAGAAAATATATTATTAAAGTGAATCTCAGCAGCTTCTTTTTACACTTCTAATTGGGTCTAATTGGGGCTTCCTAGGTGGTACTAGTGGTAAAGAACCCAACAAAACCCAAAAAAACCTCCTGCCAAAAAAACCAGGAGACATAAGAGATGTGGGCTCGATCCCTGGGTCAGGAAGATCCCCTGGGGGGCACTGCAATCCACTCCAGGATTCTTACCTGGAGAATCCCATGGACAGAGGAGCCTGGCGGGCTGCAGTCCATAGGGTGACAAAGAGTCAGACATGACTGAGCAACTAACATTTTCACTTTCACAGACAGAAATGTAGAAATAGGTGAAATTAATTTTAATCATATGTTTTCCTTTACCCAGGATACTTAAAATGCTATTGTTTTGAAATTTTTAAATTAATGATTTTAATTGGATGATAATTCCTTTACAATATTGTGGTGGTTTTTGCCATACATCGACATGAATCAGCCATGGGCACACATGTGTCCCCCATCCTGAACCTCCCCACCGCCCTCCCCACCCCATCCCTCTGGGCTGCCCCAGAGCACTGGCTTCGGCGCCCTGCTCCATGCATTGAGCATGTACTAGCCATCTCCTGACATGAAGCAGAGAGTCTGCACTCCTTTTTATTATGATTAAATCACTGAAGTGCATTGTGTATTTCACACTCCAGCACATCACAGCTGGGATGGCCGTGGTTCAAGTGCTCAGTGTCGCGTGCTCAGTGGTCACTGTGACAGGCTGTGCCACATTGGCTGGATGTTCCTCCTGAATGCAGTGGGGAGAGGCTCCAAGCAGAGGTGTGCTTTAGAAAAACTCCCTGGCAGCCACAAGGCAGATCAGCAGCTTTCTGAACGTTGTCACTTCCATCTTCTGGGCACTGTCACCCACGCAGGTGCTTCACATAAACTGGCAACTTGGGAGCAACATCTCTCTTTGCAGATTTTATCTTTTGATGATGTCGCTGGAGGGAAGCTTTGGGGTGCACACAGCAGAGACCCATCTGCTCTGGTTTTCCCAGAGTCCTAGAAAGGGCAAGCTGCAGTCTCAATTCCCATGTGGTTCCCACACCATTCAGATGATGACTTGCCACAGACCCCTTCGATTTTTCATCTTCGGGTTTCTCCTCTGTTGAAACTCTGATGCCTGCCTGTGGTCACCTAAGAGGCTTGAGGTGCAGATAAAATGAAGCAACATGTGTAAAATGCTTCACGCTGTGCTTCATAAAGAATTGATCAAAAAACGGTACTGAGTTTCTTTCCCTCTGAGAGCTGTCATAAAAGATTCTTCCCACCCCCAACAGCAGCCCAGGAGGACTGTAAACTCAAACAGCATGACTGGGGATCAGATTCCTAATCCTTTCTCCATCCCCCATGTATGGAACTTCAAGGCGTCAGTTCATTTCAGAAAGCAATCTACAAAAAATATGCAGATTAGAGCCAGCCCGGCAGGGAGCTCTTTCCCTAGCGCCACAATCAGCTTTTCTGTCTCCCTGGGCTCTACCTTATTGGAGAAGCAGTTTAAAAACTGTTCCTAATCTCCAAGGAGTTTCCAGGTGTTTAATAACTTGCCTGGGTAATAAACAACTGAATTCTGGGAAATCATTATGTGAGCATCAAAGGAAGCGGCATGTTCTGGGCAGAACTGGGGAAAAGCATTGGTTTTTGAAGTCTGACAAAACTGAGTCAGAAACACGATTCTGTCGCCCACAGCCATGTAACCTTTGGACAAATTGCTCATGTCTTTGAGCATCAAGGTACTGATCTGTAGAATGGGATAATATGTACCTTGCAAGGGAAGAATTATACGTTCCAGCTAACAATGTATTAATTATCTGTGGCTGCATGACAAATTATCCCTAAGACTTACTGACTTAAAATAACTCCATGATCTCTGTTCCTGTGGGTGAGGACTCTGGGCAGGGCTTAGCTGGGTCCTCTGGCTGCAGTCAAGGTGTCAGCCAAGGCTGTGGCCTCATTTCATGGCTGGACTGAAGGAGGATCTGCTTCCAAGCCCTCTCATTGGCTGTCGGCAGGATCCAGAGCCTGGGGGCTTTTGGATGGAGGGGATCAGCTTCTCATTGGCTGTTGGCTAGAGTTCTCCCTCCATTCCTTGCCACGGTGATGGGGGGACCTCTCCATAGAGCAGCTCACAACATGGCAATTTGTGTCATCAGAACAAGAAAGCAAGAAGAGCCAGAGAAAGAGACAGACTGCAAGACAGAAGTCAGTCTTTCATAACCTAATCAGGAAGGGACATCCCATCACTTTCGCTATACTCAGTTTGTTAGAAGCAGGTTGCTGGGTCCAGCTCACATTTAATGGTGAGCGCGGGGATGGGTCGTGGGGATACACACGGAGGTGAGTCCCAGAAAGGGGTTGGGAGCAGTTTTAGAAGCTGCCTGCCACAATATTTAAAGATTCTTAGTAAACAGTAGTTGTCAGCACTGAAATACGAAAGCACTTGGAAAGCAATGTTCATCACAGAAATGGGAGAAACCTCCTGGATTATGTACCAGGGGCAGGGAACTCAACAGTCACATGATGCCATCAGTCTACAAAAGAGGCTGATTCCGACCAACGCTACCTTGTCCAAAGAACGCGTTTAAAGATACACTGAATTTACAATGACCGCTGGTTTGACAACAGGTTACCAGATAAACATGTTTGCACATTAGAATTGAAAGGCGCCTATTTCCCCTACATCATGTTTTATATCTAAATCTCTTTCTAGTTACTGTAGGATGCCCACGTTTTTATGGAGATGTAAAGATATGCACCTCGGTTTTCTCATTTAACTGTATTATAAAGGCATTTAATCCTACTGCAGTGTTTATAATTAGCACTTTAACAGCCACAAAACATTTCCAATCGGTAGATATATGTCAGAACTTCGGTTTACTTGACCATTCCCTTATTCTGTGACATATAAGTTGCTCCAATGTTTTGCCATTGAAAGCAATTGAGTATCTTTTCTGTGGTAATTTTTTCCCCATAATTTGAATTGTGTCTTTAGGACAAAAGTCCTACAAAAGCAATTAGAATATGCACCTCTTAATGGCTCTCTCAAGTTTTCATTCAAATGGGAAGCTGGCTTTGGTTTTTCTATAAGCAAACACTGCTCCATAAACCCCAGATTGAGTTCCTCAAAGGCAGACAGACACCCTAATTTACTTAAAAAAAATTTTTTTTTAAGATATGGCACCTAGCCTATAAGCAACAATTAGTGAATATTTGTGGATTGAATGAATGCATGAACAAAGATGTTTAAAACTGAAACTTCAGGGAAAATATTTTAACTAGATCTGTTGTTTCCTTGAAAAAAAAAATCAAGAGATGTTGCACTCCCATTTAGATTTTACTGCGATGCGGAGGATTTATCCACGCCAAGCTTGGCGTTGTTACCATTTCCTTCTTTTATTTCATCCCCACAGCACCCCCGAGTGTTCATTTTCCATACGGCAACAATGAAATGCTGGAAGCCCCCATCACGCTCCATCCACACCTGCCTTTGCAAAGGGGGCCCAGGAGGCGTCTGTGTGCTTGTCTGACAAGCCCTCGTCACTTGGGGAGAAACAGGAAGCCCCCTCACTGGAGAAAACGCTAGTCTGGAGACGCCTCCACTCGGGTGGGAAAAATGTTCCTGGGTCATGGGCCATTTTAGCCAAACTGCGAACCAGATTATGTAACATTGGAGTAAGCTGGGCACAGATGACCCTAGAAAAATAATTTTACAATTTTATTGGTCAAAATTTGCTCTGGTTAATGGGCCCTGACACGTTCTGCAGCATGTAACTCTTGGAACCCCACAGGCCTTTCCTCCCCCAGTTCTTTTTCCTTTTTTAAAGAAACGTTCCTCTTTTCATTTCTGGAGCTATCACGCTCATTTTTTTAGACACAGGAAACCTAACTGCTTGCATAACAACAAAGAGTGTGAGTGACAACCAGAATTTAAGTTGGGAACCACCGCCGGTTGAGCTGCTAAACCTGGACTGCAGCGCCCCCTGGTGGACAGCGAGTGGTTTGGCTTGTCCAGGTCCTCTCGTCACCTGGATGGCATCACCAACTCGATGGGCACGAGTCTGAGTAAACCCCGGGAGCTGGTGATGGACAGGGAGGCCTGGCGTGCTGCAGGCCATGGGGTCGCAAAGAGTCGGACACGACTGAGCGACTGAACTAGCCTGTCACCTGGGTGACGTCTCACCTCACCTTTGTCTCCCTGTCTCCCAGGTGAAGGAGGCCATGCAGCGAATCCACGACCGAGGGAACATCGGCAAGTTAATTCTGGACGTAGAGAAGACCCCGACGCCACTGGTGAGTCAAAGGAGAGGCATCTGTTCACTGCGGCAGGAGAGGGTTTTCAGAGGCAGGCACACGTGCGGTGGAGGAGAGCTCTCTGCTCTCAGCTCTCTGCTGGGGCTGGTGGGGGAGACCCCAGGTAAGTGGGTGAGGGATTAGTCACAGATGGGATGAACGCCAATAAGGAAAGGAAAAGGCTTCGGCAAGAACATTTCCAGAGCCATCCGAGGGCAGAGGGGAGAGGACAGAAACCACAGCCCGGGCCTGTTACCTGAGCTCACTCTTGGCTACAGGTGGGAGGAATTCCTGGTAAAGGTTCATAAACTCACATTCAGATCCCCAACAGAGTGATGCCACCTGCCTCCGAGCTGCCTCCTGCTGGCCCCAGGGCTTTTCTCTTACCAGGACCACACCCTTACATGTGGGGACCCCCCATACACACCCTGTCCCTCAGGAGTGAAGCATGTCACACACACATCCCAGACCCTCTTGCAAGGGTCCCTTGAGGGGCTCTGCAGTGTGGCGGTCAACACACAGACTGCCCCCAGGCTGCATGGATCCTGAGCCCTGCTCTGAACCCCTGCATGACCTGGGCAGTCGTCACTCTGGCTTCAGCTCCACTGTCTGTAAACTGGATCTGAATACGCCCTCATCAGTCAGTTACAGTGACGTGCATAAAACTTTGTTTCGTACAAACTAAGTTCTAGGAAAGATTTAACCAAGAAAATACTCGGGAAGACTTTTGGTTTCTCACATGTTTAGCTTTGGAGCTGCATCAGTGGTTGATGAAAGAGGAAGAACTAAAATCCTGGCACGTTTTAGTCCAACGTGCATGCTTTAAAAAGTGTTTCCTTGCTTTTGAAACCAGAATGTGGTTTGGGTATAATGGCCATTTCACACAATGAAGGACAGTTTAGTGAGAGGATATTTTACAACATGGAAGTGACTGATAACAATCTGGATATAATTTTCTAAATGTTTTCTAAGTCCCAGGACTGGGCCAGCAAGTGTTTGGAGGCAGATAAGGGGTTACGGTTAGGCTAGAATCGCAGGGCTTCTGTGCACCTGTGTTCTGTTTTTTAAACCCGTGACCGAGTCTATCTCAGTCCCATCAGAGGAGGGGGTCTAGAGCCCGGCTGGACCGCTTATTGCTCTCAAGCACCGGAGTTGTTCCTGGCTTCCTGCCCTCCATTACACCTGAGGTCCTGTTGGGTGGTGGGGCTGGTAGGAAGGCCTGCTTGACCACAGGAGGATTCTCAACAGGACAGGAGCTGCAAAGCCACCTTTCTGAGTGAAAGCCCAGGCCGTACCGTGGCAGGTGTCGCTGTCCTCGTTGCTGGAGCTCAGGGGGGCTTTCACCCCTGGGACCTGAGCTGACAGCAGATGGGCCAGCTCAGACCTGCGGTCCGGGGAGCATCTCTTGGCGGGAGGGGCCCGTCCCTCCTGGATGGAGACGAGGCTTGAAGGAGAGGCAGCCAGCGGTGAGGGTATTTCTAGGGAGAGCAAACAGCACAGGGTCCGGGCTCTGTGGGGCCGCGTCACCGCCCTGCAGCATGTGTGGGGGGGATGGGTGCAGCTAGGGGCTCCTGGGGCACACTCTCCTGGCAGAACGGCCACTGTCAGAGCTCAGGGGGCATCAAAGGCCCCGAGTCTGCCCCACTGAACCCACTGCAGGGAGCACACCCGCCACTCGAAACCGTCTGGGCTACAAGGCGTGGGGGCAGCAGGCTGCCCGAAGGTCCGGAAGCGGACGTGCCTACAAGCAGCGGGAACATCTGTTCTGCTGGGGCCTTCTCCTGATGGGGACGGGCGAGCACAGCAGGGCTCATCTGACACCGTGCGTAGGGTCAGAGCCGAGACGGAGCTGCTGCCTGCACACCCCGCGGCGTCAGACGGCGCCCCCGCCCCAGGCCTGGCGTCTGCCCCGGGCCCCAGAGAGGGCTAGCGACCTTCTCTGCAGCCTGCTGACCTCCGCTGCCTCACGACTTCCCGCTTACACGTCACCTCTGAGTCTCCCTTTGCACCGCTGCAAAACGAGTGCCAGCAATAGTTATTGCTATGGCTACTACGTCATGGCTGTTGAGAAGAGAAAAAGTGGGGTGATGGACACGAGGTACCTGCATGGTGCTGAATATGGCGTGTATACTAATAAGGAAGAACTCTCACCACTATGTGTTCACTGTTCTAAAACGCACATTGCCTTCCTGTGTGTGTCCGGAACTTTGCTAGCTGCAGGAGATAAAATGGAAGAAAGCAGGAGCCTGGGTCATCTGCCCGGTCGCTTGCAGTTCCCACAGCGGGGCAGGGTGTCATCTGTTCACAAGCCGTGTGTATAGATGGGACACGGTAGCCATGGATCCGGGCCACAGAGGCGCTCATAACAGGGGGACTGTTCCCATTAGAGAAGTCTGGGAAGGCTTCCTTGAGGAGGCGGGCTGTGTGCTAAAGGAGAAGCAGGCTTGCGCAGGCAGGAGGGTGGAGGGGTGGAGCTCCAGGGAGAAGGCCCCGCATTCATCAGTAGCCGAGAGAGAAAGTCCAGCTCCAGGTTAGACCACGAAGGAGGGGGTGGTGCCGAGAGTCAGGGGCCTATCCCTGTTTCTGTTGGATTACAGATGGCCAACGACAGCACAGAGACCAGCGAGGCGGGCGAAGAGGAGGAGGACCACGAGGGAGACAGCGAGAACAAGGAGAGGATGCCCTTCATCCAGTAGCCCGCGGCCCGGGCAGGAGGACAGAGGGATGCTCTGGGAGAAGAGGACCCAGCTGAGAAAACCCTCCTGTGCCCCAGTGAACAAACGCTGTAGTCCAGTGCGTGTCGTGTTTGTCTGCTGTCAGCCGAGCTAAAAAAAAAAGCTGTTGATCACTGTTGTTTTTGAAATTAAGTGCCAAGCCCATATCATGCGGTATTACATCCCTTCCCCATCTGTGTATTTTACACTCTGCCCTCTTCTCTGTTTCAAAACCATCCATCTTTGGGTCCTTCTCGACAGTTCTAGAACAGCCTTGAAAATCGATACGAGCCCACAGGTCCGTCGCTTAGGAGGCCAGACGTGGGCAAAGACGAGTTTGGGTTGAAAGGTCCAGATCCGAGAAATCTTCGGGCCAGTGATCCTTTTTGCTGCCAGCCGCCCATGCTTCCGACAGGAGCACTTGCCGGTTTGGCCGGCAGAAAGAGGGTAGGCCGGGAGATGTTTTCACGAGCCCATTAACTGTAGGATCTCCCCAAGTCATACTCTACTTCCTCCCACTGAAGAGGCAACCTCTTCACCTTCATTCAGGTGTTTCATGGTCAAAAGGTTGGAAGACCCTCCTCCCACCCTCTGATGCTTGATCCCTTCACTGGTTCTTAACCACAAACATAGGGGAAGAGATGTGCATTTTTCAGGACAGAAGATGGGTCAACAGCAAAGTGTGAGGACCAGCCACGGGGATTCCTCCTCTGAAACCCCATCACGAGAGCAAAATCCTCTGGCTGCGTATAGATTTCATTTTAAGAAAATGTGCCAGGTGCAGGACTATTTCCGAGTCACTCCTGAGACCTGCCTCTGTTTGCACACTTGCCATGGCATTACCCTTCTTCCTCTTTTCATTTCCAGGTACTGGATAACCACCTTTACCGTAGATTCCCCTCCTCCCCCAGGGAAGACCCCCTTTTTGAGCCCTATTTGGGGGGAAAAATCAATGAGTATCTTTTTTCTTGCCAAAGCATGTTCCTACATGTAACAAACTCTAGTGATACAAAAGGTTGATGTTTATTATCTGATGCCAAATGTGCGTTCCTCTCCTCTGAAATAAAAAAATCATGGTGCAGACTCTTTGCAAGACCCTGCTTTTCAGAAATCAGGGACCAAACTACTTGATCACACACCCTTGATGAACTTTCCAGCTCCCAAATTCCTAAGGAGCCCACCCCTAGCCCCACCCCACTTGATATGGCTTGAGGCGAACAGTTCCCCTGGAGGAAGAGAAAGAGAGTCAGATTGCGGGGGGGTCCTCATCACCTTCTCCCGGTCCTGCTGTCCCAAGGGGTCGATTCCATCACTAGCAGACCAAGCTGCAGACACAGGAGCCCACACGGTTACCAAAAGGCTCCCACATTGCCCGATCTCTCCACCACTGAGCCTTAGGGTAGAACCCACTCTTTCCCCAAGTGATGGCAATGAACGCATCTCAGCAATTACCTGTTTTATTCCCTAAGTCCCTTTGTAACAAATGTCACCTCCCTGAACATGTGCTTTTTTTCCCCCTATCTTAAGCTTGTGATGATGACTTATTTATGCCAAATATTTATCTGAAAGAAGTGTCTCCTCACTGTACGTACACATAAACTATGAAGATGAGAAAGGGTGATGCCATCTGATGAGCAAAGGGACATGTGTATCTCAAAAGGAGACACCAACATCAGCGTCTCTTCCTACCCCAGGACACGCCAGTATTCCAGGTCTTGGCCACTTTAGAAAGATCACATAGAGGTTGTATTGCCCCTTCTCCCAACACTTTTGCTAAATGCTGTGCTACTGGTCCTGTTTCTCCCACAGCCAAGTGTTCCATGAGGTCTTAAGAAGAGCCGCTACCCAAGTGGCATTCCTGGTGAGCTAGACAGAAATGGCGTTTTCTTGGGCTGGGGGAACAGACACCTGTGAGCATCCCAAGTCTCTTCTCTGGCTGGGGAGACAGAACTGTCCGTTCAGAAGCCAAATGCCCTTTGTTATGTCCAGTAGGTTAGCATGAAAAGACCTTCTTTCCCAAGTCTGTTTTTTCAACTTTAATCACAAATTGTGCTGGTGAGTTAAAGAAAACCCTTTTGTCTCCGTGAAATACAGAAGGAGAAGAGAAAACTAGTGTTTGACCAATAAGATCAACTAATGCCATGAAGACCGGGGGGAAAAATTAAAGTATCAAAATGAACCGTTTAACACTCTTGTTTGAAGCATCTTTGCCGCCACGTGGTTGTTTTCCTGAAGGAAGTGTACAGAATGTCTCAGGTTGCCTTAAAGGAACTGTGCAGGCTTCACCGTAATGTCAGCTTGATACGAGGGAACTGAAGCATTGTCTAATGTATTTGTGGCTTTAGAGCTTTCGTTATATTGTGCCTACAAAGCAAATCATGTTTACATTAAAAAATACAAATAAAAGTATTCAGCATAGCATAACCTTGCCTGGCATCAGTTATTCTACATACACAGTTGTTGCAAAAACAGCCCTGCTATTAAAACGCAAGGCACCAGTGGCTAAAAAAGAAAACATTAAAAAAAAAAAAACACATCCGAGAAGAATCCTCCGATGAGGGAACTAGAGGCTACATAGAAAAAATAGGAGTTGAGATGAGACAAGCCTTTAAAGGGGCTTCTCTGGTGGCTCAGATGATAGAGAATCTGCCTGCAATGCAGGAGACTGGGGTTCAACCCCTGGGTCAGAAAGATCCTCTGGAGAAGAGAATGGCAACCCATTCCAGTATTCTTTCCTGAAGAATCCAGTCCATGGAGTTGCAAAAAGTCAGACACGACTGAGCAACTGAGTGAGTAAGCAGAAGCTTTGAAAAAAAGCATTTAGCTCCCCTCAAGCTGAATATATATACATACACACACACACACACACACGCACGCACACACACACACACACACACACACACCCCTTGTATATATATGTATATATAAAGACACTCTCTTACCCTCCCAACAACCTTAAGAAGCAGGATCCATCATTATGCCCATTTTACAGGTGCAAAAACTGAAGACAGGTTTTGCACTGAGACCACACAGCTAGGAAGTGGTGGAGCCAGGATTTAAAGCCACAGTAGAATCCTTGCCCTTTCCTGCCCCATATGCTTCCTGGCTCAAATAAGGGGTAACATACAATGCACTTCAAGTTACCATCTCTTCTCACTAGAAACTCTTCAGGGATTCCCTTTCCTCTGATTTCAAGGATACATTCGGCAATGTGTTTTGTTTTGCAGCAAATAACATGCACATCAAGAAGCATTTTTTTTTTTTTTGGTCCAGCCTGTGATCCAAGTGCGCAGTGAAGTGCTATTTTAAACCTCACACATTTCAACCATTTTCCTTTTCATGATCAAATCAATATCCTCAAGGTTATCAAAGAGAGGCACAGAAGTGAATCTCCAAGGGCAAAGGTTTTGTGAAGGAGGAATTCATGATCAGGGAGGCTTCTTCCTTCCTTCTGGGTAGGAAGCCCAAAATATTAGAGCTAGGTCGCATGTTAATAAAATGCCACATACATAAACTTGAGTTAACAAGGCAGAAAAGTTAGTCACATTGTGCGTGGAAGTCTTACAAGATCAGCGTGCAAAGGGTGTTCTCATTCTGTTCTCACTTAATGCTCCTGTACTCCGTGTAAGGCTCATGACCTTGCATAGCCAGGGTTGGTGTGCTGTCACAGGGAAACCCAGTTCAGCAAAAAAACTGCAGCATAAACTAGAACCTGTGTCTTCACTTGCAAATCTGAGAGTGGGGAGCAGGACCTGTAGCTGGGAACAAAACTTTTTTCAGCCACGTGGACGAAGGTAGACCGGAAATGGAGGTAAAACTTTTACATGCCATTTGGGGCAGAGGAAGACATCTGTGCAAAAGCCAGGAGGTGGGATCACTGAAGGGCATTTTGGCAGGATGGGGAACAGAATCCTGCAGCTGAAATACACGCTCCCCTGTGTGGGGCTGGAGTGGGGCTGGAGAAAGGCATGAGGCGAAGCCCAAACAGGGCACGGAGGTCTTTGAATGCCAAATGAATAGTCGTGGATTTCCAGGGGAGGGAACAAGGGTGTGCAGTGGGGTGACATGAAAGCCTGGGGGTGTGGGGGGTGATTACAAAGGGTAAATGTGGGGTTCAGTGGGAGGAGGGATAGGAGATAAGCCTAAAGGTGATCCAGAGGTAGACAGCCCTTTGCCCTGGTTTGGGTCCTCCAGAATCAGACACTGAAACAAGGATTTGAAAGTCAGCAGTACTGGGAGGTGACCCCAAGAAGCACAGATGGGGGCAGAGCAGATATAAGACTGAAAGAGGAGAAGCCACTTCGCGTGCGTCTGTGAGCAAGTGACTACAGGAGGAAACCTACAACTAACTCACCTGAGGAAGAGGATGTATTTCTCCATTAACTTCCAAGTATCACTGGATGGATGAGAGCAACTCCTAACAAGTGTGTTGATTCCCTGATGCTCTTCCATCTTGGACAACAGGTCTAGAGGAAGGGCAGAAATGGACACCAAGGGATTTCCCTGGCAGCCCGGTGCCTAAGACTCCATCCTCCCAATGCGGAGGACCTGCATTCGACCCTTGGTCAGGGAACCGGATCCCACAGGTGGCAACTGAAGATCCCACGTGCCACAACTAAGACCCAGTGCAACCAAATAAATAATTTTAAAAAAATGCAATGTTTTTCAAAAAGAAATGTTACACCAAGATATGTAACACAGATTCAAAGAGGTAATGTTAGGGGGCAGAGGGCGGGGCAAAGCAGAGGGTCCGATGCTGATGGAAGACAATGCTGAGGACACTGCGCACGGGGAGGTGATGGCTGAGTGCATCTCTCTCTTTTTCTGACAGTACCAGGGAGCATGAGCTCTTAGTTCCTTGATCTGGGATCAGACCCACGCCCCCGGCATCGACAGTGCAAAGTCAACCACTGGACCACCAGGCAAGCCCTGAGTGCAGTGTTTCAAGCTGACTTAGTGTTGTTCATGAGAATAAAAGCACACGGCACAGAGCTTGGTACCTTAGGTTCAGTTCAGTTCCGTGGCTCAGTCGTGTCCGACTCTTTGCGACCCCACAAACCACAGCACTCCAGGCCTCCCTGTCCATCACCAACTCCTGGAGTTCACTCAGACCCATGTCCATTGAGTCTGTGATGCCATCCAACCACCTCATCCTCTGTCATCCCCTTCTCCTCCTGCCTTCAATCTTTCCCAGCATCAGGGTCTTTTCAAATGAGTCAGCTCTTTGCATCAGGTGGCCAAAGGATTGGAGTTTCATCTTCAAAATCAGTCCTTCCAATGAACACCCAGGACTGATCTCCTTTAGGATGGACTGGTTGGATCCCCTTGCAGTGCAAGGGACTCTCAAGAGTCTTCTCCAACACCACAGTTCAAAAGCATCAATTCTTCGACGCTCAGCTTTCTTTATAGTCCAACTCTCACATCCATACATGACTACTGGAAAAACCATAGCCTTGACTAGACGGACCTTTGTTGGCAAAGTAACGTCTCTGCTTTTCAATATGCTGTCTAGGTTGGTCACAACGTTTCTTCCAAGGAGTAAGCGTACCTAGTGAGCATGACAAGGGCTGGGAAAATGGGGTGATTAGGAAATACTCAGTAGCTTCCTTTTCTTAAACAACAGATAATACATAGATCTCACTATTTCACTTTCAGATTTATAAGGGTCACTTATAAGGGTCATGAGGGGCTTCCCTGGTGGCTCAGACAATAAAGAATCTGCCTGCAATGCAGGAGAAAAGGATTCAATCCCTGGGCTGGGAAGATCCCCTGGAGAAGAGAATAGCTACTCACTCCAGTATTCTCCTGGAAAATTCCATGAACAGAGGAGCCTGGCAGGCCCCAGTCCATGGGGTTGCAAAGAAGCGGACACGACTGAAAACTAACACAGATAGATAAAACAGTCATGAGAAAACTGGCTCCCTCCGCTCCCTCATTTACTGGCAGTCCTCAACCCAGAAGAGCACTCTCTCTCAAAAACTCGACCATGCTGGCACCATGAAAAATACAGTTTTGCTGTTTGGAGGCTACCCAGTCTATGATATTTTGCTATAGCAGCTTGAATTCTCTAAGGCGTAAATGTTTTACCTTCTCTGTCTTGAGCAGAATGAGCAAAGCTCTTATTATGATCCAATCAAATATGCTGGGAAATTTGTCTTATGAGTTATTCAAATTGGCTCCCAAACACCCAAACAAAGGAGTGACTCAGATAGGAGCAGAGAAACCCAAACACACCACACGCGTATGCTCCCACGTGTGCAGCGACCGAGAGCACACGCCTTGGAATCCTGCAAATCAAGAATCAAATTTGGGTAAAAGGCTTGGCATTTGAGCTTGCCCCTACTGAAATGAAGGGAATTTCCTTCCTTGGAGAAGGAAATGGCAACCCACTCCAGTAGTCTTGCCTGGAAAATCCCATGGACCGAGAAGCGTGGTAGGCTACAGTCCATGGGGTTGCAAAGAGTCGGACACGACTGAGCCACTTCACTTCACTTCACTAATGAAGATGATCATATGGTCTATGTCCTAGAATTGTTGTGAAGATGAAGTGTTTATATAACCAGATTGAAACTATGACCCACATGTTCCAATCTGGAAATCAGATGGCAGATGCTTTCAAAACAAGGGTTTTTTTTTTTTCATTCATTCAACAAACATGTTCTCAGCACAGTATTTTTAGTATTTTAGCAGGAAAATAAAAAGTAGACAGTCTCTTCCAGCCCTTCCGGAGTTTACAGTTGAATGATGTAACAACAAATAAGTTTTCTCACTAGTGCAAACAGCAGTCTATTTGTAGATCCTGCCTTGGTACAGAGAGGTGGTGTGGTCTGAGCAGTTAACAGTGCTATATTTGATGAACCATGTTCATCAGGAACAGGGGAAGAGAGTGGTCCAGGAGAAGGAACTATCCTTAGGCACATTAGTGGGAAAGTGCAGGCCGAGTTCATGGAATGGTACATTTAGCTACTGCACGCATAGGGAGAAGAGACAAATGATCAATATGGCTGAATTATAGAAATACACTAATATCCTTTCAAAGATTCCGGATTTTGTACTAAACAAAGGGATTAACCCAGGGATTGATGGAGAATGTTCTCAAGTAAGAGGAGATCATGAGAAATCTCCCCCAGATGAACACCATTATTTATATGGTCCAGGTGGTTCAAGTGGTAAAGAATCCACCTGCCAATGCAGGAGATGCAAGGGACACGGGTTCAATCCCTGGGTCAGGAAGATCCCCTGAAGGAATGGCAACCCACTCCAGTATTCTTGCCTGGAGAATTCCAGGGACAGAGGAGCCTGGTGGGCTGCAGTCCTTGGGGTCACAAAGAGTCGGACACAACTGAGCATGCACGCACAGAGCTTCTTCTAGCTTTGGGAGGCAGATCAGATTGCAAGGGGTCCTATCAGAATCACGATTCTTTAGCAAGTCCCCCCCACCCCCACCCCAGAGTCCATCCATAACACGTTTGATCACGAATTTCAGCAGCACTAAACTGACATGAATGTGGGGGGGGGGGAACCTCTTCCTTTCAGGAGTGAAACAAAGAGGCAGGTGATGTAAGCTTTTCCCTAAGAGGGGGGCCACTTGTCCAGAGGTGCCCCCCCAAATGTAAATCACTACTGGAGCTGGGAGTCAAAACCAACAGAGGACAATGACCCAGGTAGCATACTTACAAATGCTCATGGGCATAAAGCTTGGGATCATTTTCAAAATACTATCCCACCTTAGAGTTTGGAGATTTTCATAGAGTGAAATCAAATCAAGGCAAAGCATGAAAGTGAATCACACATTTACTGAGGATTTGCTCTTTGCCAGGCATTTTACACATGCTCTCACTGAATCAAAACATTACCTCAAAATATAGATATCGTTCCTGCTTACAGATCAAGGACATTAAATTCCAGAGAGGTAGCTTGCTCATGTTCACTCGGTCACAGAGTAAAGTTCTGTCTATAGAGTCCAGGACTCCATATAACAGAAAGGTTTCTTCCCAGAAGCTAGGGAAGATGGGGACTAGCAGTTCCAACCTCACAGCCTCCTGGGGAGGTGGTCCTTCCTCCCTTGCATACTTTCCTCCACACTCCCTCCACCACCCCCTCCTAAGCACAACTTCCTCTCCATTAGCTCTGGTGTGAGCCAAAGCACTCTCAGGAAGGTTCTGATTAGCCAGCTTGGGTCACATGCCCATCCATCAACCAATCATTGAAGCAGAGGGATGGCTATTCTCATTGGTCAGTCTGGGTCATGTGACCACCTCTGTACCTGGTCATGGTAGGTACAGACAACTTGAATGACAGTCCTACCAGAACCATCTCAAGTCACAGAGAGTTAGATCCTCACGGGATAGGAGGCTGGGCAGTTAAAACTGGGTCTACTGTAGCTCCAGTCTACTGAACACTGATTGTATACCAGACACTGGTTTTTTTGTTTGTGTTGGTGTTTTACTAGTTTTATTTTCTGGACTCTGTTTTAAGCCCCTGTGGGAACCACCACTGACACCTCCCCGCTGTGTTGTCTTGGCTCCCTTGACACCAGAGTCCACTATGCCTGTGGGCAGTTCCTAGCAAGCGCATCACTCAAGCACCTGCCTTGGTCTTTCTTCTTTATGCTTTCTTTCCACTCCAGTGCCACAGGGCACAAGTGCGCCAAGGTAAGCCTTGTGCACCAAGGTAATTCTTACTGTGGTGGGGACTGGGGGCAGGTGAGCCACACCCCCAGGGGCAGCCTCAGCCATGCAGAATGGCAGCCAGTAGATCAGTGCTCAGATTCCCTTGCCATGCTCCACATGGTGTCTGAAGGGCCCCCTCGTGGGAGTCAACCCCAAGTTGTCACAATTGTGACTTATTCATTAGCAAGCGCACTGGCTTTTCTTCCTTCCTTATCTCCTTCTCCCTACACCCCCCACTCCTGCTTCTAGAGATCACCAAATAAACCGCACCCGAGTCCTCACCTGGGGGGCTATTTTTGTTGTTCAGTCGCTCAGTCGTGTCCAACTCTCTGTGACCCCATGAACGGCAGCACGCCAGGCTTCCCTGTCCTTCACCATCTCCCAGAGCTTGCTAAAACTCATGTCCATTGAGTTGGTGATGCCATCCAACCATCTCATCCTCTGTCGTCCCTTTCTTCTCCTGCCTTCAGTCTTTCCCAGCATCAGGGTCCTTTCCAATACGGTCTGCTCTTTGCATCAGGTGGCCAAAGTATTGGAATTTCAGCTTCAGCATCAGTCCTTCTAATGAATATTCAGGACTGATTTCCTTTAGGATTGACTGGTTGGATCTCCTTGCAGTCCAAGGAACTCTCAAGAGTCTTCTCCAACACCACAGCTCAAAAGCATTAATTTGGCATTCAGCCTTCTTTATGGTCCAACTCTCAGATCCATATATGACTACTGGAAAAACCATAACTTTGATGACACATGGGATTTCCCTGGTGGCTCAGAGGTTAAAGCGTCTGCCTGGAATTCAGGAGACCCGGGTTTGATCCCTGGGTTGGGAAGATCCCCTGGAGAAGGAAATGGCAACCCCCTCCAGTACTCTTGCCTGGAAAATCCCATGGAGGGAGGAACCTGGTAGGCTACAGTCCAAGGGGTCGCAAAGAGTCAGACATGACTGAGTGACTTCACTTTCACTTTGATGACACATAGGACCTTTGTCAGCAAAGCAATATCTCTGCTTTTTAATATGCTGTCTAGGTTTGCCATAGCTTTTCTTCCAAGAAGCAAGTGTCTTTTAATTTTGTGACTGCAGTTGCCATCTGCAGTGATTTTGGAGTCCAAGAAAATAAAGTCTGTCACTGTTACCACTGTTCCCTATCTATTTGCCATGAAGAGATGGGACCAGATGCCATGATCTTCATTTTTTGAATGTTAAGTTTTAAGCCAACTTTTTCACTCTCCTCTTTCACTTTCAAGAGGCTTTTTAGTTCCTCTTTGCTTTCTGCCATAAGGGTGGTGTCATCTGAATATCTGAGGTTATTGATATTTCTCCCTGCAATCTTGATTCTAGCTTATACTTCATCCAGTCTGGCATTTCGTATGATGTACTCTGCATATAAGTTAAATAAGCAGGGTGACAATATATAGCCTTGAAGTACTTCTTTCCCAATTTGGAGCCAGCTCGTTGTTCCATGTATGGTTCTAACTGTTGTTTCTTGACCTGCATACAGATTTCTCAGGAGGCAGGTAAGGTACTCTGGTATTCCCATCTCTTTAAGATTTTCCCACAGTTTGTTGTGATCCACACAGCCAAAGGCTTTAACATAGTCAATGAAGCAAAAGCAGACATTTTTCTGGAACTCTCTTGCTTTTTCTGTGATCCAACGGATGTTGGCAATTTGATCTCTGGTTCCTCTGCCTTTTCTAAATCTAGCTTGAACATCTGGACGTTCTTGATTCATGTACTGTTGAAGCCTGGCTTGGAGAATTTTGAGCATTACTTTGCTAGCGTGTGAAATGAGTGCAATTGTGCAGTAGTTTGAGCATTCTTTGGCATTGCCCTTCTTTGGGATTGGAATGAAAACTGATCTTTTCCAGTCCTGTGATCACTGCTGAGTTTTTCATATTTTCAGGCATATTGAGTGCAGCACTTTCATAACATCATCTTTTAGGATTTGAAATAGCTCAACTGGAATTCCATCACCTCCACTAGCTTTGTTTGTAGTGATGCTTCCTAAAGCACATTTGACTTCACATTCCAAGATATCTGACTCTAGGTGAGTGATCATCTAGATAACCATCGTGGTTATCTGGGTCATTAAGATCTTTTTGTATAATTCTTCTGTGTATTCTTGTCATATCTTCTTAATATCTTCTGCTTCTGTTAGGTCCATACAATTTCTGTCCTTTATTGTGCCTATCTTTGCATAAACTTTTCCCTTGGTATCTCTAATTTTCTTGACAAGATCTCTAGTCTTTCCCATTCTATTGTTTTCCTCTATTTCTTTGCCTTGTTCACTTAGGAAGGCTTTCTTATCTCTCCTTGTTGTTCTTTGGAGCAAAGGGCTACTTTGGGGGAACGCAAATAAAAATAGCATTTTGCATGTATTAACTTGGCCAAATACTCATAACAAGCCTAAGTTAGTGACACTATCCCCACCTTACTGATGAGAAAATGAAGCCAGGAAATTCCCTGGTGGTCCAGTGATTAGCAATAGGCGCTGTCACTGCCGAGGGCTGAGATTCAATCCCTTGTCAGAGAACTAAGATCCCATAAGCTGCATGGCATCACAAAATAAATAAATACACACACACACACACACACACACACACACACACACACACATGAAGCCAGAGAAGTTAAATAAAGTGCCCCAAACTACATATAGCAACTGAGTTTCCAGAATTTGGGCCAGAAGTCAAGCTAAGCTCTCTCTAATGCTCAAGTCATTGAGAATGCTTAACAAGTTGGAGACAATTATTCCAAAGCACAGCGAATGACAATTAGAGAGACTTTGGGGGCCAGCCCTCCTTAGCTTTTCAAAAGCCTGCCCAGGGAGTAAGAAGGGATTAGTGCTGTCTCCCTGACTCTGGGGCATTCTATCCACGGCAGGCAGGATGGTGCCCAGCCACCCTGATGAGTTAAAGGGCTGTGCTGTGAAGCGGGGGAAAGACCATCGCACAATGGCAGTCAAGCTGATCTCTTCATCCTTCACAAAAACAAGCACAAACACTTATTTTCTGAGCCAAGGCTCAGGCTCAGGTTGACTATGGATGTTAAGAGCTGGTTTGTCTATTGTTTTAGGGGCAGAAGTCAGAAAATTCCAAAGATTCTTCAGATTAGTCAGCTAGCAAGGCAGGAAGCCCATGCACCATCTAATCGACACTGAGTTTTTAATTATTAACTAGCTTTGTACAACAGGGTAAATGTACTTTACCACTAGTGCCGCCAGGAGATATAAGAGACCCAGGTTTGACCCCTGGGTCGGGAAGATCCCCTGGAGGAGGGCATGGCAACCCCCTCCAGTACTCTTGCCTAGAGAATCCCAGGGACAGAGGAGCCTGACAGGCTACGGTCCATGGGGTTGCAAAGAGCTGGACACAACTGAAGCGACTTAGCATGCACACACACGCACGTGAATGCACTTAGTACCACTGAACTGTACAATTAAATATGGTTAAAATATTTTATGTGACTTTTACCACAATAAAAAAAATTTTTTTTAAGGAGTACATCAGAATGCCCTTTCTTACTCAGGATCTCTATCGCTATCTATCTATAAAACTAACTCTACTAAGGTAAAAATTACTAAGGTGACTCAATTAAATTCTACAAATATTTACCAAGCTTTGCCTAAGTGCATGGCCCTGTTCTTTGTGTTCTGAAGGATTCAGAGGTAAATACAGCCTGGCCACTGCCAGGCTCGTGAGTGAGAGAGGAACAGCAATGACCAAGAAAGGCTAGCAGGCCGGAGGGAGGGACGCAGGGGACTGCATGGTACGGAGCTGAGAAAGGGGGTGTCTGTCCTGGGGGTAAGACAGTCTCCCTGGAGTGAAAGTAAAGGCTTCGCCTGTCAAGAACTGACTCCACCCTACTTGTATCTTGATGGCCAAAGGCAGGGACTCTGAAGACAGACGCCCCGAGTTAGGATCCTGACTCTTACAGTTGCATGACCTCGAACAGGTGATCCTCTCTAGGCCTCTGTTGCCTCCTCTGTAAAAGGTAAATGATAAGATGAACCTGGGGATAAACAATAAGGGACAGAGTGTACATGTCCAAATGTAGCCACTTGGGAAATGCTCCAAGGTCTTAATTGGGACACAATTATCAAATATTTAAAGTACAAAATTTTAAAAATTAGAGCCAACATACCTCCTAATACAAGAGCAGTATCTCCCAAATTTCAGCTATTTACATACCAACCTTTTGATGATTTAAAATACGTATTTTTAAATTTCCTTCCCACCATAAATGGAAAATCAATACTGCTTGCCAAGAATAGAAAAGACAGAGCAATCATAAGCATTAATACCTGGAGCCAGATTATGAACTCCCACTGCCCAAACATCAAGTAATTTGAACCTCAAAATAAATAATGATAGTAATTCAATTTAAGCCATGAATAAAATAAAAATCTGTGAGTCCATCAATAAACAATGTGCTGACTGCAATAAAATGCCAACAAACAAATGCAAATGAAATGATAGAGTTAGAAAATTAGCTACTTGGTGAAAATTTGATGAAAAACAGTTTATTTACCTAGTCTCAAAATATTTTCCCCCCAAATGAGGGAAAAAGTCATAACCTTGTAGTTGAGAAACCTGGCAGGTGACCTTAACCAAGTGATCAAAGGCATTCTCATCCAAAGGGACCAGTTGACAACAGATGCTTCCTAATAGGATGGACTGAGAAGGACACAAGATCACTTCTATGATATTCCTGCCAAAATACGCGGACTGAATTTACTCAGGAGGAGATAGCAGACAACCCCAAACTGAAGAACATTCTAAGAAAAGAAAGAAGTGCCCTGCTTTCTTCAGTAATGCTCCAGAGAGTCAAAGAAAGGCTGAAGAACTATTACAAACTGAGAGCCTAAGGAGACAACGGAACCGCTACGGCTGCTGTGTGACCCCGTACTGGACTCTGCGCTAGGTGGCAGTGCACGAGCCGTAAAGGGACGCTCCTGGGACAGCCGCTGAAATCAACTGGGAACTGCAGGTTCCACAGTAACAGCGCATCAGCAGCACACTGCCTGCTTTTGACAGCTGTGTTGTGTCTGTGTTAGAGAGTGTCCTGGCTCTTAGGAAACACACACTTAAAAAAAAAAATGACAAAGCCAGGGGGGCAAAATGTAGGCAGTACGTGAAACTGGATCATAGGTAGAAAGGAGTTCCTTACACTGTTTTTGCAACTTTTCTCTAAGTTGGAAATTATATCAAAATAAAAATTGACCCAAAGAATAATACAAGATTAATATAATAATACATACTAGTAGAGTCTGGTTAAAAACTATTGTCCATATGGGACTTCCCTGGGAGTTCAGGGCTGAAGACTCTATGCTTCCACTGCAGGGAACACGGGTTGGATCCCTGGTCAGGGAACTAAGATTCCACATGCCTTGCAGTCAGGAAAGAAAGAAAAAAACTATAGTCCATTGAAGTCTCTGAACTTGAGGCCAGTGCCTGGTTAATAAAAAAAAGATTAGCAAGTCTTAGAAGAATTATAAGCCAGAATGACATGAAATTTAGACTGTCTGCTGGACACCATCATCAAGAGTGAAAGGGAGCTGGCAAGGGGAATGGCCGTCTCACTGTGTCATAAGACATTCTTTAATGTATGCACCCCAGTGCTCTGCACACCAAACTGCAGGGAAGCCTGCTGTCCGCAAACAAGGTCTGTAGAAGCTTTGGTCTGCCCGGCAGCTGGAGGCCTTGTAGGCCGGACGCTGGGGCGGTCTGACTTTCCTGCAAGCACTTGACTGAGAAGACGGGCCAGTGCATGTAACTGAACACGCTGGTTGTCACCTGTGAGAAATCCACTTTGCTCACAACAGTTTTAAACCAATTCTCACTTCTGGGTGGTGACAATATTTTCTTCAGCCAGCTGTTCCTACTTAAATGCTGGCTACGGCCAGCTTCAGCAGTGACTCATCAACAGAAGTTTTGTTTCCTCCACACCAGAACACTCAGACGGAAAGAGAAACCATCTGTCAGCCACCCTGACAGCCCCTTCCTAGCACCTGCAGACCCAAGATGGAGACAGAAGCCTTCAAATGGCCCCCCAAATAGCCCCAGGGCCCTGAAGGGGCTGAAATTCAGTGTTATCAAATAGTGCTCCTCCTGCAAAGGAAGCGAGCTCTGAGGCTGGACCGGCCAGTGTCATCTTACCCCCAGGACGCCCTGTCCATACCTGACTCTGCAGGTCAGGGGCGCAGGATCTCTCAAGTGTGGTGGTCTGGGGAGAGTGTAGGAAGAGAGAAAGGAAAGCTTGCCACTCCTGTTTTTGAGACTATCCATTCATTTAAAGAATGTAAGAAAGGCCATATTTACAAAAATGCACAGATCTGTTGTTGCTGTTGTTCAGTCACTAGGTCGTGTCTGACTCTTTGCAACCCCACGGACTGCAGCACGCCAGGCTTCCCTGTCCTTCACCATCTCCCAGAGTTTGCTCAAGCTCATGTCATGTCCATCGAGTCAATGATGCCATCCAACCATCTCATCCTCTGTCACCCCTTTCTCCTCATGCCCTGAACTTTTCCCAGCATCAGGGTCTTCGCATCAGGTGGCTAGAGTATGGGAGTTTCAGCTTCAGCATCAGTCCTCCTAATGAATATTCAGGGTTGATTTCCTTTAGGATTGACTGGTTTGATCTCCTTGCTGTCCAGGGGACTCTCAAGAGTCTTCTCCAGACCTGTAGTTGCATGATTTTTTCCCCCAATCCTATCTATGAATTTCTATGGCAGTGGAAATACGTGCATTTGAAGATAAGGTGAAAAGTCTAAATGCAAGGCCTTTTGTAAAACAGGCCTCCTCCATTTCTCCCCACCCACTACACCACAACAAGCTTTAGCCTGGAAGGACATTCAAGGCTGGTCAAGGAAGCCTCCCAGGCAGCCCCCAAGCCCCGCCCCAGCCCCGCCTCCTGCCCCGCCCCTCCCCAGAGCAGCTTGGACTTGCCCTTGGTGCTCCTGCCACCTCACCCTCCACTTGGCTCTGATCCACTGGTCCAGCATCATGGTCAGGCTCCTACAGAGGTTCTAAGGCTTTGCTGGGCTGTCTTGTAGAGCTGGAAGGAACCTTAGCAATCCTTTTAAGTCATTCCCAGCGATGGAACTGAGGCCCCAGAAGCAGCGGAGTGACTTACACAAGATCCCACGTCAACTCCTCTTATAGCTCATCTCAAACATCTCTTACTCCACATGATACAGGGTATATATACATCAGAAGCACCTACGGGGCCTTTTGACACTACACCTGTCCAGTGAAAGTGAAAGTCACTCAGTCGTGTCCGACTCTGTGACCCCATGGACTGTTGCCTGCCAGACTCCTCTGTCCATGAAATTCTCCAGGCCAGCAAACTGGAGTGGGTAGCCATTCCCTTCTTCAAGGGATCTTCCCAACCCAGGGATGGAACCCAGGTCTCCCACATTGCAGGGGGATTCTTTACCATCTGAACCACCAGGGAAGCCCTCACCTGTCCAGGGAGGGGCTCAATCCTGGAGTTTCAGATTCTAAAAGCCTAGGATGGGCTTCCTCACTGTGAATATATTTTTTTAAGCTCCACAGATATTAATTTCTTATGTACACACATACACACACCAAGTTGAAAACATTTTTAGATTACTAGGCTCTGATCCAATTTTCCGTGTGATGATGATCATCGTTTATGTGGTACTTTACTGTTTACAAACTCCCTTCAAATCCATTATTGCCTTTGATCATCACACAACACGGTACAAGCATAATCTCCCTCTTGCAGATGAGGGAACTGGACTCAACAGGTTAATCCTCCAGGGTCACATAGCTCATCAGTGGCAAGGTGGGACCCCCAATCCAGGTTCTGCCCGATTCCAGATGCCATTGCTTTCTACTATATTAAGCTGCCCCTGGACCACTGTTTGGACAAGAGGATGCAGGAGGCCACGATTGGAGGACTGATTCTATTTAGACAGCTGCTAACTAGCACATTTAAAACTTTTATTTAGTAATTGTGAGCATTTAACTGAGAAAACACATAATAATTCTCAAAATAGCCAGCATCAGGAAACATTGGAATTTAAGTTCTACATGGGCAGAGGTTGGGTCTGTGAGTTTACTCTAGTATCCTTGAACCTAGAACCCCTCCTGGAAGGAGTCAACTGATACTTAACAAATGGACAAGTCTGAACGAGGTATGCAGACCGGCACCATATTCCAGCCAAAACCAATCAGTGGTCCCAGCAAACCAGGTGTGACACATGTCACCTTCCTCCCGCTACTCTATCTATCCTCCCTGACCTGACAAGCCTTGGGGGAAATGGCATTATTATTCTGGAGGAAGCAGTAAGGAGCATGAAACCTAAGTTATGAAGATGAGCCTCAATTATAGCACTAAACTCTGGCCCTGTTTCCAGGAGAGTCAATTAATATTCAATCGAGCCCTGTCAGTTAAATAAAAGAAAGGAGAAGCACGAGCCCCCTGTCGTGGGATTTATCACTCATAGCAGGACATTCCACTTGCTAAACATCCAGCATCCTGGTTCATTAAGCGGTTATGCCCAACAAGTCAACTGAACATCCCTGGGACAGATTTACAAATAAAAGTCAGTGGAAAACTGAAAAATAACCTGCTTACAGTGATTTCTATTGAATGGATTTCTATTTCTGAAGAGCAAAAAAAAAAAAAGAAAGAAAGAAAGAAACGAGAGAGACTGAGGAGGCATGAGAATGGACTTCGTGGAGTCACTTATTCCAGAGCCTGCATCCTTGAGTACGAACCAGGAGATGTGCAAGCTAACAAGATATACACGTGTTGTTAAACAACAAACCACCCAAATCACAGTGCCTGGAAGTTCTGTTTTATAACGGCCTTTTCCCTTTTAGAAATATACTGTAGGAATTTTCCATGTTGATCAATATTCTTTTACAGCAGAATTTTAACGATGGTTTAAAAGTCCAATAGACTAATTCCCCTTTGAGTAATCCCCTTTCAATTTGGGGCATTACAAAAAATTGTTTTGTTTACTCCTTCTAAACTACTGTCAACAGATGCAAGCCAGAGACTTGTTTGCTCCTTTATTTCCAATAAGGGATACTCAAGGCAAGTACTGGGTTTTTCAACAACAATTCCAGCTATCTGTTATATATTTTGGAGGATGGCCTGGTCGCTTTGGGCAGACATAAATTACAGACGGAAGCAGGCGTGGTGAAAGTGGGTCTTTCAAAACCATCAGACTGTCCCCTGGACTTGCTGTCTCCACAGCCTAGCGGCCGGGCTCTGGGAACATTTCCTGTCTGGTTTCCACTGGAAGGAGCCCTGCAGCGAGGAACGACATCCAATGCAAATTGGATGTCCCGAGATGAAAACTAGACACTCATAAAACACTGACTCCTTCATGTTTACCAGACTTTCAGAATGGATGTGCAAGTGGTTTCCTGAAAGGAAAGAAACGCTGGTTCATATTCTAAAGCCCCAAATCTTTGACTCTGAAAATAAGACCAGTATTTTCTGGATGCCAGCACCACTCCCCATTACGCCCAGTCATCCTGCTCCCTAACTTGAAGGACCTCTCCACACCACTAAGAAAAAATATAAAATTGAAATCCACCTCTTACAGATTTTTTCCTAATGGGAAAATGGACACAGCCTTTTAAAATAGAGCTAAGGATGATGGCCCTGGGGCACTATTATGGTCAGAGAACATAGCAATACCTGCATCCTGCCTTGACCCACCCATCCCTCCTCCCCAATTCATGAGGGACAGTGGGGAATGGACACAAGAAACAACTCGGTTAGAAGACAGCTTGAGGCTCAGACTCTACTACAGAGCACCCCAGTGTCCTGGGCTCTGAAACCTACCCTGAATTTAAGAGCCTCTGTGTCTCCCTTTGGCTGGATCCACATCTCAGGACTTTACTACCATGAGAAGAAAGCTCACAGGAAGAGGCAAAAAGAAAGAGCTAGCCATTTCTATGTGGGACCCTTCCAAGAACTAACAACCCTGAGGGCTGATCCACGCGGCCTGATCTGTCCTGAAGTTGACCCGATCCAATCACTGTCCCCGCCTCCTGGGAAGGAGAAAAGCTAAGACCTACTCCTCTTTCCCATGGGATATAATTAGCAATACGTATTAAGAATCTTAGAGTAGTCATTCCCTTTAGTTCAGCAATATTGCTAAACATCGTTCTAAGTAAGTGCTTTAAAAGTACTAACTTATTTAAGCTCCACAATAAACTTGTATTTTAAGTACTACTATTGTCCTTTTTAGCTCAAATAGTAAAGAATCTGCCTGAGATGCAGGAGACCAGGGTTCGATCCCTGGGTTGGAAAGATCCTCTGGAGAAGGGAATGGCAATCCATTCCAGGATTCTTGCCTGGAGAATCCCATTGACAGACAGGCCTGGCAGGCTACAGTTCATGGGGTCACAAACAGTTAGACACGACTGAATAACTAACACACACATTGTCCTTTTTAAAGATGGGATACAAAGACGTGGAACAGCTCAAAAAACTGCCCATGACCCGAGAGCTGGGGGCAGAGCCCAGCTGTGAGCCCAGGCAGTCAGTCTCTAGTCTGTGTTAAGCATCAGACTCTATTGCCCTTCAGTAAATCCACTTACAGAATTGTGCCTCCTAAGACAAGTACTGGATGCAGGGGGAAAAAAAAGGATTAACACACAAAGATGTTCATCTCATCATTATTTACAATAAAGGAAAAATTGGAAATTAAAACAAGTGAAGAAGTTTTAGTAAAGTAGGGCACATAAAATACTCAGTTCAGTTCAGTTCAGTTGCTCAGTCATGTCCGACTATTTGCAACCCCATGGACCGCTGCACGCCAGGCCTCCCTGTTCATCACCAACTCCCAAAGTCCACCCAAACCCATGTCCATTGAGTTGGTGATGCCACCCAGCCATCTCATCCTCTGTCATCCCCTTCTCCTCCTGCCCTCAGTCTTTCCCAGCATCAGGGTCTTTTCAAATGAGTCAGCTCTTTGCATCAGGTGGCCAAAGTATTGGAGTTTCAGCTTCAACATCAGTCCTTCCAATGAACACTCAGAGCTGATTTCCTTTAGGATGGACTGGGTGGATCTCCTTGCAGTCCAAGGGACTCTCAAGAGTCTTCTCCAACACCACAGTTCAAAAGCATCAATTCTTTGGCACTCAGCTTTCTTTACAGTCCAACTCTCACATCCAAACATGACTACTGGAAAAGTAGCCTTGACTAGACAGACCTTTGTTGGCAAAGTAATGTCTCTGCTTTTAATATGCTATCTAGGTTGGTCATAACTTTCCTTCCAAGGAGTCAGCATCTTTTAATTTCATGGCTGCAATCACCATCTGCAGTGATTTTGGAGCCCAGAAAAATAAAGTCAGCCACTGTTTCCCCATCTATTTGCCACAAAGTGATGGGACCGGATGCCATGATCTTCGTTTTCTGAATGTTGAGCTTTAAGCCAACTTTTTCCACTCTTCTCTTTCACTTTTGTCAAGAGGCTCTTTAGTTCTTCTTCACTTTCTGCCATAAGGAAGGGTGGTATCATCTGCATATCTGAGGTTATTGATATTTCTCCCAGCAATCTTGATTCCAGCTTGTGCTTCATCCAGCCCAGCATTTCTCATGATGTACTCTGCATATAAGTTAACTAAGAAGGGCGACGATATACAGCCTTGACGTACTCCTTTTCCTATTTGGAACCAGTCTGTTGTTCCATGTCCAGTTCTTCCTGACCTGCATACAGATTTCTCAGGAGGCAGGTCAGGTGGTCTGGTATTCTCATCTCTTTCAGAATTTTCCACAGTTTATTGTGATCTACAGAATCAAAGGCTTTGGCATAGTCAGTAGAGCAGAAATAGATGTTTTTTTGGTACTCTCTTGCTATTTTTGATGATCCAATGGATGTTGACAATTTGATATCTGGTTCCTTTTCTAAAACAAGCTTGAACATCTGGAAGTTCATGGTTTACATATTGCTGAAGCCTGGCTTGGAGAATTTTGAGCATTACTTTACTAGCGTGTGAGATGAGCGCAATTGTGCGGTAGTTAGAGCATTCTTTGGCCTTGCCTTTCTTTGGGATTAGAATGAAAACTGACCTTTTCCAGTCCTGTGGCCACTGCTGAGTTTTCCAAATTTGCTGGCATATTGAGTGCAGCACTTTCATAGCATCATCTTTTAGGATTTGAAATAGCTCAACTGGAATTCCATCACCTCCACTAGCTTTGTTCGTAGTGATGCTTTCTAAGGCCCACTTGACTTCACATTCCAGGATGTCTGGCTCTAGGTCAGTGATCACACCATCATGATTATCTTGGTCAAGAAGATCTTTTTTCTACAGTTCTTCTGTGTATTCTTGCCATCTCTTCTTAATATCTTCTGCTTCTGTTAGGTCCATACCATTTCTGTCCTTTATTGAGCCCATCTTTGCATGAAATGTTCCCTTGGTATCTCTAATTTTCTTGAAGAGATCTCTAGTCTTTCCCATTCTGTTGTTTTCCTCTATTTCTTTGCACTGATCACTGAGGAAGGCTTTCTTATCTCTCCTTGCTATTCTTTGGAACTCTGCATTCAAATGGGTATATTTTTCCTTTTCTCCTTTGCTTTTCACTTCTCTTCTTTTCACAGCTATTTGTAAGGCCTCCCCAGACAGCTATTTTGCTTTTTTGCACTTCTTTTTCTTGGGGATGGTCTTGATCCCTGTTTCCTGTACAATGTCATGAACCTCCATCCATAGTTTATCAGGCACTCTATCAGATCTAGTCCCTTAAATCTATTTCTCACTTCCACTGTATAATCATAAAGGATTTGATCTAGGTCATACCTGAATGGTCTAGTGGTTTTCCCTACTTTCTTCAATTTAAGTCTAAATTTGGCAATAAGGAGTTCATGATCTGAGCCACAGTCAGCTCCTGGTCTTACTTTTGCTGACTGTATAGAGCTTCTCCATCTTTGGCTGCAAAGAATATAATCAATCTGCTTTTGGTGTTGGCCATCTGGTTATGTCAATGTGTAGAGTCTTGTGTTGTTGGAAGAGGGTGTTTGCTATGACCAGTGCAGTCTCTTGGTAAAACTCTACTAGCTTTTGCCCTGCTTCATTCTGTACTCCAAGGCCAAATTTGCCTGTTACTCCAGGTGTTTCTTGACTTCCTACCTTTGCATTTTAATGTATCCATTAAAACAGTGTATAATAACTTGGGTCACTGGGTTGTTGCAGACCCACCTGCAAACCTGCTTCTCAGGGTTTCTCTGAGCTCTCAGCCAGCCTCCTCCTGCCCCTATAATATTAGGGGAGAATCTGGAGGCCAGGTTCCCGCAGAAGGTCTGAGAAAACTCACTAAATGGAGAATCCGCCTCACTCTGAAACAAAAACTTCAGCCCAGGGTTAGAATCACTCGACATTCCCACCTACTTCATAAGCATTGTTAGCACTTGCCATTGGGCAGGCTCTATTCTAAGCGTTTTCTGTGTTGTGACGAATTCAGTCTCCACCTAAGAGGCAGGTACTGTTGTTCCACCTTCTCTTGCAGCAATGACACACAACTGAAAAGTCAAAGCTGGGACTCAGTCCAAGGCCGTTTGGTTCCAGAGTCTGTGGCTTTAACCAGCCCCTCCCAGCCCAGAGCTTGCAGGGGGGCCGCCCTCTGGTCAGCAGCCTGTGGGCATGGATGTGTGTGGCCGTGGCCAGCACATTCCTGCACCAGAAGTGAGGTCTGTGCAGGACTGTGAGGCTGGATCTGGGTGGCGCAGGGGACGAGGGAGAAGCTGGGCCCGGGGGGGGGGGGGGGGGGGGGGGGAGCCTGCGGACGGGGGCCAGATCCCCCTGTCATCTTGCACACCAACACGTCCTCTGCTTCTGACCCAGCACACAAGCGGGGACCTATGCAGGGCACAGAAAATCTCTGTACCTTTCAGTTAAGTTTGCTGTGAACCTAAAACTCCTCTTTCATAAAAATTCTATTTAAAAAATTAACTTTTTAATCTCTACTTAATTGCAGTCTGGCTTCCATGTCTAATGCATTACAGAAATTGCTTCAAGTCATTTTCTTACTCCCAAGACCAGTGTTTATTTTAGTCTTTTTCCTATTTTGCTTCTTTGACCTATTTGCCAGTTCTTTCTCTCTCCTCCCTAGGAAACTTCATCTGAGATTTTTAAAACACGGTCTGTTGACTCAGTAGAGGGAAATACAGGTTTTCTCTGGCTTTTCTGGCCACTGAAGCCCTTTCCTGTCTCTTTCCAGCCCTTCAACATCTGGGACCCAATAGATTTGCCTCTGATTCTACTCTTTTCACCATCTGAGTATCCTGGCTTCATCCCCATCATCAATTTCCCACTATTAACATATCATTGATTCTCTATTAACAAATGATTGATGCATTTATGGAACTCTCTTTTTCTATCTCATTCAAGTGTCCAACCATCATATCCAATCATCTATGAGACAGACGCAGCTGAGTGTCCCATAAAAACCTTAAGACTGACTCATCCAACATCAAACTGATTTTCACCCCCTCCATCTGCTTCCCTGGTGGTTCAGCTGGTAAAGAATCCACCTGCAATGTGGAAGACCCCGGTTCCATCCCTGGGTGGAGAAGATCCCCTAGAGAAGGGATAGGCTTCCCACTCCAGTATTCTTGGGCTTCCCTCGTGGCTCAGCTGGTAAAGAATCCACCTGCAATGCAGGAGACCTGGGTTTGATCCCTGGGTTGGGAAGATCCCCTGGAGAAGGGAAAGCCACTCCAGGATTCTGGCCTGGAGAATACCATGTACTGTATAGACCACGGGGTCACAAAGAGTCGGACATGACTGACTTTCACGTCTTCCCCATCTGCTGCTTCTCTTCCTCACAATTACTTAGTCAAAAGAAGTACAAGTAACGCCTTGTACCTATAACCCACCCAGTGATTTTTCCTTTTCCTATTCTTTCTCAGAATCGGATCCCATGGACCTGGTTTCCTCTGGTTAAGCACTTAGGGTTTCAGTCTCAGGAAGCATGTGCTGGAAAAGTGACCCCAACGCCATCCTTTTTACATCATCTCAACCAACAGGAATAGCTTGACTGTTTACTCAAGCCCACTGAAGGGGAACACGAGGTGACTCGACTTCTGTTGCTAAGCTTCCGCCAGTAAGCTGTCATGGATTTAAAGCTGGAAACTGAGCTAATTTTCCAGAGAGGCGGGCCTTCTCAGAGGGTCACTGCAGCCCGCTGTCGCCTTGCTTGGAGCACAGGCGGGGTCACAAGCCCCTGAACTCCGAGGGAGAACAAGGGCCTCACTGTTGCCCCCGGAAGGCTGAGCACGATGTCCATGGAGCCCCCGGGAGACCCACAGAGAGGAGCAGTGGAGGCTTTCCCACTGCGGACCCACCTTGTTCTCGGTGGACAGGGGGTGAAGACTGACTTATTTGTGTTCTCAAACTACCTTGGCAGCAGGGCCAGGCACAGCTCACAACAAATCTGGACCATCGGCACACCTAAGAAAAACAGACCGAGAGACCAGTGTTTGCCTTCCATGAAAAGTGCACTGTTTGCTGCAGTGAGTATTTGGAGGATGGGACAGCGGGGGTGGCCAGGGCGGGCGCAGGGTGGGCGACTTCACGGTGAAGTCGTTAAAAGCTGGGACAGTGTAATAATGACGGATGATTTATTAATAGCAAGCCCGCATATGAAATCTCTCTTCTGTACCAGCCACTCTGTTGATTGCTTGTAGGGGATCTTTTTAATCTTCCCAATCATGTTGGCATATAGTCATTATGGTCCCCAAATTACAGAAGCATGAGGATCAGAGAGGTTAACGAGCTCGCCCAAATCACAGAGCTAGCAAATGAGCGAGCCGCCACGACTCACCCCCAGGTCGGGATGATGTCGTCTGCACACTTTCCACGACTGCACACCAGCGTGGGAAGCAAGGACACAGTGAGGTGTCTGATTGGGGCCAAGGATGCGGCGGCCTCAGCCACCATCTGAGAGGCTCCACACGGAGGCAGGGTGGATAGAGCCAGAACACTCGGTCCTGCGAGAGGGGAGGGAGCTGGGTGAAAATGACATCACGCACCACACACTGGCCCAGAGGAGTGACTCCCACAGGCCTGGGGCAGAGCAGAGGGATTCGGCCTTGGGAGGGGCCATGTAACCAACGTCAGGGAGAACCCGAGGAACTTGGGGCAGTGGCGGGATAGTGGCAAATGGGCAGGAGAGACAGAGCAACCTCAGGGGCCTTCATGAACTAAACTGGGGCTGGCATCCAAGAAAGAAAGCTGGGAGAAGGTGCGGAGGAAGGAACGGCAGGACTTCCTAGCCGAAGAACCAGGTGATCTGATGGGTAGTGAGCCCTCCATCATGAGAAGCATCAAAGTAGACTGGACAGGGACTCATGCCTCAAGTTCAAATATATGACTACAAGTGTCTCCTAAACTTGAGATCCACTACCCCAACTTTACCAGAAATTTTCACACTGATCTCCTAGGTAAGCCCATGAAGCCCCAAATCCTCCTTCACTGCCAGGTGGGCCTCACCCCCTGCTGGTTCCTGAGTGGGAGACCCCTGTTTGATGGACGCTTAGAAACTGAGGATTCTAAGAAAAACCGTTTCACTCTCTAAGACTACGTCTCACCTTCTACAAGACGAGGATAACAATGCCTCCTTACTGCCTGCATGCACGTGTGCTAAGTCGCTTCGGTCGTGTCCGACTCTTTGTGACCCCATGGACTATAGCCCGCCAGGCTCCTCTGTCCATGGGATTCTCCAGGCAAGAATGTTGGAGTGGGTTGCCATGCTCTCTTCCAGGGCATCTTCCCGACCCAGGGATTGAACCTTCATCTCTTATGTCTCCTGCAATGGCGGGCAGGTTCTTTACCACTAGCACCACCTGAAAAGGCCCTTTCTTACTGCATTTAGGTAAAAAAAGAAACTCTTAGCACAGTAGTTCAGATAAGATTGTGTGTTGCATGGTCAGTTGTGTCTGACTCTGTTGCAACCCCATGGGCTGCCAGGCTCCTCTGTCCATGGGGTTCTCAAGGCAAGAATACTGGAGTGGGTAGCCACTTCCTTCTCGGGGGACCTTCCTGACCCAGGGATTGGATAGCATTGAAGGAATATAAATCACTCATCTCTTTACTCCAAACCCTCTTGGTTGGTCATTTCATGCAACACACGTTTGTAAGTGTCCGCTAAGCATCAGCCAGTTTTGAAGCTCCAAAATTGTGCTCTCCAACCTGGCAGCTACTAGCTGCAAGCGGCCACTGAACACTTACATCAGACAGCGCTGGTCTAGGAAATCAGAAGGGAATAGGACAGGATCCTTGTCCGAGATAACACATGTGCGGAAAACAAATACAAGATAAGTACAGAGTGTGTAGAAGCCCTTAGATAGAAGTATGGTCTGTGCAAGAACCAATGGGACCAAATCTGTAGGGCTGGGGGTGGGGCGGGGCTGGTGCCTCAAGCATCTATATGACGCGAGTGAGGGAAGCCCTTTCATCCATCACCTGTTGCGGTAAGTTGTGGCTTGTATGTTTTATACACACGCTCTGGTTTTCTCAACCATTCCACAAGGCAGATGAAGAAACCAAGGTTCAGACAGTTGACAAACTCTGACCGTTGTCATATAACTAATAACTTATATGAAATATTTTTTTTTTTTGGTCATGCCATGTGGCCTGTGGAATCTTGGTTCCCCAACCAGGAATCGAACTTGCGCCCCTGGAGCAGACGCACAGAGTTTTATCTGCTGGACCAGATCTGAAGTTTTAACACCAGAAGTATCAGTGCCCTTGCGCTTTACCTCTGTTCAACGCTGGAGCCTTTACTGTCTCCAGAGCTGCCCCAGCCTTCTCTTCAAATTCCAGGCCCATGGGTCACAGCTACAGATCAGAGCCCTGCATGGGAAGAAGGCAGCTTGCACATCTCCCGTCACCAGTCTTTCCTCCAAACAGCTCAGCCTTGCTCCTGCCATTTCCACGTTCATTCCATCACTTCCCCCTGAATGCTGCCCCGGGTTCTGAATGCAGCCTTTGCGTGTGTTCCACCTTGAGGATGAACAGCAAACAGACACGGCGCCAGATGGACATTTGCTAGAATCTAATCCTCGGAAAAACAGCCTGAAGCGACTTTAAAATAGCAACACACCGGTGACACTGGGTGACCAGGGGACCTGTTGTAAACAGCAACTTAATAAAATAAAACCCTGGTGACAGTTTTAAAATCCTCACCAAACATTTTGGGACTAAAGGCAATATTTTTATAGCTCCTATTCCCTGGCTGTAAATGTCGGCTTTTTCTTAAATAGCCCTTTCAGAGGCCCAGGTGCAGCCCAGGGGACAAGCTGATGACAACATGCTGCTCCATAAAAGAGCGACTGTTCGGCCTCCAGGAAAACCCAGCGAGGCCCGTGTTTCCCAAGGGCCAGGTCGGGGCGGCCCAGATCCCCCGTCCGCCCCGCCCGCCCCGTCACTTTGATGTGTGTGTGGCTCACGACAGCCTTCTTTCCAGGTCACCGTCATTTCTCTTCCTGCTTTTCCTTTGGCAGTCTTGGGGGTGGGGGTCCACCTCAAGGGGTGGGCCATGTCTGATGGGAATCACACTGGGGACAGGGACAAAAATCCTTACCTTGAGACTACCCTCAGATCCGACTCTCCCCCCCACCTCCCCTCCCCCCTTCTCCTAGCCGATTGTGCAGACGTTGAGTTTCCACTGTTTCCCCTGGACCGGGCGTCTCTCCGGGAGGAAAGGAAAGTTCCCACCCGTCTGGTCTCAGGGCCAAGCACCTGCAACGTCCCAGTGCTGAGACGGGTGGTTTCTTAGCATGACTCCAGGTGTTATTCCTCCAAACAAGAGCCTCGGGCTCTTTGCTCTTCCATGAGTTGAGATGCGGTTTCCTGGGCCAAGTGCCTTGCTATTGGAGCCTCGGAGGAGAGGTGGGAAGGCAGGGCAGCAAAGCAAAACTGTCCTGCCCGACACGAGTACATGTTTTATTGAGCAAATACTAAGTGTCAAATACCACATGCAAAGTCGAGTTAATTTGACCCAGCCCCAGCCCTCTGGGAGCTTACAGCCTAGCTGGTGAGACTGACATCCTGCAGGAGATCAATGAAGTAAAAACGTTTAGAAGTCAGTCCCAAATTGTGACAAGGGCTATAAAGGAAGCAGAGTCCTTTGGTGGATAAAACAGGGCAGGACCTTCCTAGACTGGGCAGTGAGAGAAGACGCGTCTGGGAGTGCAGACCTGAAAACAGGAAGCCGTACACTGAACATTACCCATCTGGGCACATGTCAAGTTTGGGAAGGGATGGTATGCAGGTGTACGCGTAGGCTCAGTGGCTTCATTCATGTCCAATTCTCTGCGACCCAATGGACTATAGCCCGCCAGGCTCATCTGTCCATGGGAATCTCCAGGCCAGAATACTGGCATGGGTTACCATGCCTTTCTCCAGGGGGTCTTCCCAACTCTGGGATTGAACCCCCATCTCTGCCTTGGCAGGTGGTTTCTTTACCCACTGAGCCACCTGGGAAGCCCTAGGGATGAGATAGGGTGGCAGGGAAAAAAATATGTGGAAAGGAATGGTGGGGTGGATGGAGGAATTGAAAATGAGTCAAGGCTGAAAAAAGGTCTCGATGACTGGAGAAAGTCAGCAGGAAGAACCAGGTAAGTTCTTGGCAGGTAAGAGGGCCTTAGAAACTACGGCGAGAAGTCTAAGCTTCCATGGAAAGATGTGGAGTGTTTTCAGTAGGAGTGCTATGCTATGCTATGCTAAGTCACTTCAGTTGTGTCCGACTCTGTGCGACCCCAGAGATGGCAACCCACCAGGCTCCCCCGTCCCTGGGATTCTCCAGGCAAGAACACTGGAGTGGGCTGCCATTTCCTTCTCCAATGCATGAAAGTGAAAAGTGAAAGTGAAGTCGCTCAGTTGTGTCCGACTCTTAGTGACCCCATGGACTGCAGCCTAACAGGCTCCTCCGTCCATGGGATTTTCCAAGCAAGAGTACTGGAGTGGGGTGCCATTGCCTTCTTTCAGTAGGAGAGCGATGATCATATCAGTGACCTGTGGCTAGTTCCTGTGAGTTGGACAGGAGCCCAGCTCCATCTCAGGGATGAGACGGGTTAGGGTGGGAGCTCTTAGTGACTCGGGGCAGGATGATGGCAGGAGAGATGACAAAGGCATGTGGAGGCAGGAACCACAGCAGCATGTGCTTTTGACCAGGTTGTGGAGAGGGGTGTGGGGGGCAACAGTGAGTGCCAATGGCTCCAAGACGACACCCAGGTTTTGGAACTGGCGCACGATGGAACATTAACTCTGATACGGGGGGCTCAGGAAGAATGGGACCTTTTAAAATTCATGGGGGAATCCCCTGGTGGTCCAGGGGTTAAGAAGACTTGGCAGTTTTATAGTGGTGGCCCGGGTTCAATCTCTGATCTGAGAACTAAGATCCTGCAAGCCATGAGGTGCAGCACACACAGAACAACAAATAAATGGAAGTAAATTTAAAAACCACGGGACATGAGTAGGGGAAGAATGCAGAACTGCATTTAAAGCATCATGAGTTTAAGGTGTCTTTTGAGATCCAGCTGGAAGCATCGCATGAGCAGTAGAGCTGTGAGGCTGAAGGAGGAGTTCCAGGTGGAGAGGTCAGAGTGGAGAGTCCCAGACGGAGTCTGAAGCCTGGAGAAGGAACTCGGCCATCTCAGGAGAGTGTGCAGGAGATCAGGACAGACAGGAGGGAGTCCTAAGCAGTCTCAGGCAATAGCAGTGAGGAAGAGGTGGATACTCAAAATATTTAATTAGAACAAAAATTGTGCACTTTCATGAAACTATCCTCCATGCTACTGTAATGCTGGCTGCAACATTATACGTTTATTTGCCCAAACCTGCAGAACTCTCCAAGTGAAAAAGTGAATCCTAATATAACTACAGACTTCAGTTAATAACATGAGCTTTCCAGTTGGCGCTAGTGGTAAAGCACCTACCTGCCAAAGTGAGAGATATATAATGAGACATGGGTTCGATCCCTGGTTTGGGAAGATCCCCTAGAGGAGGGCATGGCAACCCACTCCAGTATTCTTGCCTGGAGACTCCCACGGACAGAGGAACCATACCACACACACATGCAAGGCGGTAATAATAAGAGAAACTGGGGTTGCGGGGCAGGGTGGGAAGAGGAGATCTATGGGAATTCTCAATACTCTCTGCTCAACTTTTCTGTAAATCTAAAACTGCTCCAGATATAAATGAACTTATTTACAAAACAGAAAGGGACTCACAGACATAGAAAACAAACTTAGAGTTATCAAAGGGAAAAGGAGATAAATTAGGACTTTGGGATTAACATACACATACTACGCTATATAAAATAGATAACTACTATTACTACTGTATAGCAAAGGAAACTATACCCAAAACCTTGTAATAACCTATAATGGAAAAGAATCTGAAAAAGAATATATGTACATTTACTGAGGGCTTCTCTGGGGACTCAGATGGTAAAGCATGTGCTTGCAATGCTAGAGACCTGGGTTCGATCCTTGGGTTGGAAAGATCCCCTGGAGAAGGGAATGGCCACCCACTCCAGTATCCTTGCCTGGAGAATTCCATGACAAGAGGAGCCTGGTGGGCTACAATCCATGGGGTCACATACAGCCAGACACGATTGAGTGGCCAACGCTAGCTAACATGTATAACTGAACCACTCGCTGTACACTTAAAACTAACACAGAATTGTAAATTCACTATATTTCAATTAAAATAAAAGATGGGTGATAAAAAATAAACCTGGATTTATGAAAAAAAAAAAAACTGCTCTAAAAATAGTTTGCTAGTTTTAGAAGCAAGCATGGGCTTTCGGATCTGGCTAACAAAAAACAAATCAGGAAAGTGTCAGAGGCTTTCCTGGAAAGGGAAAACAGCTTAAAACAATACGGATTTTTTTTTTTTAAGATAAGCCTAGCTTTAGCACAGGACAGACCAAAGATCTAAGAGGAATCATTAGCTATCCACCACTGTCTATAACTTGAAATCTCTTCTCAGAGTAAAGGATTTGAGAAGCTGGCAGAAAGCTTTTGGATCAATCACAAAATAGTTGTAAAACATCGATCCTTTTTCCCTTGTCAAATCAAACACATGTTTCCCAGGTCAAAAGAAGTATCTTCTGGGTCACTCAGAACTAGATTTTAAATTCAACTCCCACTCTTGGGACCTGAGTGACACTGAACAAATCTGGTTCGATTTTCTGAGGCTCAGTTTCAGTCATCCGTAAAATGCAGAGAATGTTTATACCACGGGCTTGCTGTGAAGACTAAAAATGTGTGGCATTACTGTACTATTATAAATTACGTTAAGGAAATTACAGGCATTATTACTATTATCATCATCGCTATTATCATTAAGCACTGGACATCAGACTGAATGCTTATTGTCATAACTTTGTTGACTCTTTCCAACAACGCTGTAAAGTTAGCATCCCTAGGTAACCCATTATTGAGATGAGAAAAGACTCAGAGAGGTTCGGTAACTTGTCTAAGAGCACACAGCTGCTAAACGGTTGAGAGTAAAATATGAACCCAGCTCAAGTTCGTGTCCAAGATGCTCTCAATGGCCTATATACAGATTGCCCACATCAGTACGAGTTTACATTATAAATAAAATCTTTATTTTTAAACTAACACATTATTTTTTATTTCATATATTACATTATGTTAGACTTCCCTACGTCACCGGTCTTACTTCAACATCAATATTGTAGGTAGTCTACAAGGTGGCTTTAGCAGGAGGGAAATCAAGATGGATTAGACTGGTTTTCCTCACTAAGATTCAGAAGAAATTAATCACCCCTTGATTCTTCCTGTATTGTCTCCAAAAGAAAGAGATACAATGAGTTTGGTCCTTGGGACCTTCCAAAATCTACAAACCCTGCCCTCCATCCGCACCTGGTCATCCAGATAGTGATGTCAGTTAGTCAGGACGGAGGTCTTTCCCCAGGGTCTACCTTGGACACACTCTTGGAAGTTCCTTATTTTGTCATAAGAGTCTACCTGGTTCTCAGTTGTTGCTACTGTCGTTTAGTCACTAAGTCATGTCTGACTCTCTGTGACCTCATGGATTGTAGCCCACCAGTCTCCTCTGTCCATGGGATTTCCCAGGCAAGAATACTGGAGTGGGTTGCCATTTCCCCTCCAGGGGATCTTCCCAACCCAGGGCTTGAATCCAAGTCTACTGCTTGGCAGGCGGATTCTTTACCACCTGGGAAGTCCCTGGTTCTCAGTACTTTTCCTAAAGCCCATTTCTTGCCCAGGTAAGAATAATTACAGCAAGTCTTTCACTGTATTTCTCTGTTATTTCTGTATTTCCTTTGAAAGTGCTTTTTAAGTGTTTGAGATAATTTCAAAGGAATAAAGTGTTAGTTGGTGGAGACCTGCGAGATAGTGATGGTTGACATTTTACATTAATTTTTATGGAAAAAATTCACTGTCTTTCTTTTTTTTCTAAGGTGTGTTTCCACAAGAATTTAACTCTTGCTAAACCCACAAAATCCTAACAGAAGGCCCTCTGACCATCCCCATTACTCCGTGTGAATAAAATCTTCCCAATCTCCATATGAGCTGTGTAGACACACGGGTGTGTGCAGACACACAGGTGGTGCTCTGGCATAACATGCACATACTCCCACAGTAACTTTCCTAGATGTGTGTATGTCACTGAACGCACTTCTCAGAATATTAAGTGAACTGCAGAGCTCCAGGCCAAAGACTTCATCAGTCTTCACAGAGAGACCCCAAGCTTCCCGGACTTTAGATTGGAAAAAAAAAGAAAGAAAAGAAAGACAAAACTTTTAGTCCCTTTATAAATTCTGATATGCTCTGAAAAGGCAAGTCAAGTAGGAAAATTTTTCTTCGCAGGAAATTTTTTTTTTAATGCCTAAATGAGACGTGAGAACAGGGGCCACCTTATGCGGCAGCCAGCAGAGGCACTCAAACTTTCCGTCAGCAGGATCCCAGCCAAGCTGCTCAGCGCGCTTTTATAAAGCTGGCCCCAGGCATCTCAGGGCAAGATGTGGCTGTGACGTCTACTCTGCCCTTAGTACTCCAGAGGCACTGGCACGGTGGCTGTCAGACTCGCCGCACAGCCATGGCGAAGAACGGACTTGTAATTTACATCCTGGTTATCACCTTGCTCCTGGATCAGACCAGCTGCCACGCATCCAAGTTCAAAGCCAGGAAGCACAGCAAACGCCGAGTGAAAGGTAACGGGGTGCCTTCATCCAGCAGAACTCTAGGCTGCTCAGGGTGGGGAGGAGGTGGACGACGTTCATTTCCAGACTCCCCCCGGAGACCATCTCTGCTGGCGGTTACCATGGCTTCATGCGGATCTGGCATTTTCAGGGGACAGAGTGACCTCTTAATTCTCTGGGACTGTTTGACATTTAAGGAATCATATGGTAGGATTCTGGTTTCGTACAATAAAAAAGGCTCTTGCAAAAAGACTTTCTGTATTGTATATCCTCCATCAGGTGAGCTTAGGCAAGAAAATGTTCATTAGAGTGTGACAACCTGGATACAACGTCTGCTATTTGGAATGAGGGATCAAGTAGAACAAATCGATTAACAGAGTACACTGTTTCACTCATAGATATTGTACAGCTGTTCAAATTCATCTGTAAGATAACTATAACCTTATTCAATGTGTAGTAGAGGATAGAGCTATTGGTAATGTGACTTTCGTTTCATCAATAGATATATTTTCATATCCCTGGGAATATAAGGACAGTCTATATTATATGTTTAAGCTTCTTCATGTCATAGAGAAGTTTTAAGTCTTTCACTTAAAAATATTTCAACACACAAGTCATACAGCATTTGAACATATGTTAATGCAAAACAATCTCCAAGCAATTCCAGTTTGGGGTGCCTTGAATTGGATTGAAACAGTCAAAGTGTCAGTCGCTCAGTTGTGTCCAACGCTTTATGACCCCATGGACTGTAGCCCACCAGATTCCTCTGTCCTTGGGATTCTCCACGCAAGAGTACTGGAGTGGCTTGCCATTCCCTTCTCCAGGAGATCTTCCTGTCTCAAGGATCAAACCAGGGTCTCCTGCTTTGCAGGCAGATTCTTTACCACTGAGCCACCAGGGAAGCCCTGAATTGGTTTAAGAGAGCTAAAAAGTCTTGCAAGGAACAAAGATAATGGCAATGTACACGCAACGCACTGAACCTAAGTCAAAACTAAATCATCGAGGAAGGCGTGGTGTGATGTGCATCTCATTCTGAGTTCTTTTCATACAGGAGATTTCAAGGTGAATACTGGCACTATTTCCTCATCAATTTCACTTCATCAAGAACAACACACAAACAGTAATACCAGCAAAGTTGAAGTCTGGATTTAACACAACACGAATGGCTGGCTGGTGAGAAGGGAGCTTCTCTTGCTGGTCACGTTGTTAAGATTATGAAGGGCCCTGCTTTAGGTCTGATGTAAGGTTCCTTTTTGTTTCTTTGATAATTCTTTATAACACTGTGCTGGCCTCTGCCACACATCACCATGAATCAGCCAGGTATACACGTCCCCTCCCTTCTCAACTCCCCTCCCATGGCCCACCCCAGCCTGTCCCTCTTAAATGCAATTTTTTTTCCCTAAAGAAATACTACACTTCTCTGTTACCTCCTTTAAAGAGAGATTAAAATATCTCTCATGAGCGATGAAGCATTTTGTGGAAGACGAAGGCAGGGAAAGGAAGGGGAGAGATGTGGCATTTCTGCTGGGTGATGAGGCATGTTTTGTCGCCAGCCTCTCTTTGCCACGAAGAAGGTGTGGTCAGCTGGTGATCACCTAGCAGGGGTGTGGGGAGGGGTGTGAATATGTGAATGTGTGTGTGTGTTCTCTGTGGGTGTTTCTGAAATAACTGCAGTTCAGGGCATCATGTTCTATCCTCCAAGGCACACACACACAAGTGCACACACACGCTTTTGTTTGCTTTTTAACCGACTGGGTCCAATCCTAGACATCATCCTTCCAAAGCAGTTTGGCTCATTTTTTGCTGTGAGACCCAAGAAAGTAGATTCTACAATACGCAAAGCCATTAGCCTAAACCTGTTAAACAGTTCTTTTAAACTGCCTGGAAATAATACCAAATCTTATGAAAGCAAAAGCAAAAGTCATTTTTTTCTCTCTCAATTCTTTCCATAGAATTAACCATGATTAACTGCTAAGAGATAATATTCCCAGAGTTTTCTTTAATGCCCAATTAAAAATTGATTTGTTGTTGTTTAGTTGCTAAGTCATGTCTGACTCTTTGTGACCCCATGGACTGTAGCCCCACCAGGCTCCTCTGTCCATGGGATTTTCCTAGCAAGAATACTGGAGTGGGTTGCCATTTCCTTTTTCAGGGGATCTTCTCAACCCAGGAGTCAAACCCAAGTCTCCCACTTGGCAGGTGGATTCTTTACTACTCTGACACCCGGGAAGCCCTACTTTTAACAAAATAAGTGTTGGCTGTCTAAAGTACTTGGCAGACAAATTAGCTGATTTTATCTGTTAACTCTTGGATAACCTCACATATAAGGCATTCCTCAGTTCTTTTAAAAGCTGCCTAACATTCCATGTGTGGATGGGTTATGGCTTATTTAATCTGTTCTTTCTTGGTGAAGCTCTATGTTAATCAAATCTATCTCTTTTTGATCCAATGCCTCAGTGAATTGCTTTGTACATAGATATTGATCCCAATGCTAGAATATCGTGATGATACTTCTCTAGAAGTAAAATGGTAAGTTAGTTACACCATCTGTCTTTCAAAACGGTAGCATGAACTTGTGTTCTCAACTTCAGTATATGAGAGCACCTACTGAGTTTCTCTTGTGGCTCAAAAGTTAAAGAATCGGCCTGCAATGCAGGACAGGAGACCCAGGTTCAATCCCTGGGTCAGAAGGAACCCCTGGAGAAGGAAACGGCAAATCATTTCAGTATTCCTGCCTGGAAAATCCCATGGACAGAGGAAACTGGTGGGCTACAGCCCAGGGAGTCTCAGAGTCAGACACGACTGAGTGCCTAACATGCACACACACCTTGACAACCTGACCTATCGTCAGTTTAAGCTGTGCCAGCCTAACAAAACCCCAGAAGACTTTAAATTTGCATCTCTTTGCTTATTAATGAGGTTGAGATATTTTTTCATGTATTTACTGGTCATTTTTTCCAGCAATTATTTTTGCATTCTTATCCAGTACCTATTTTTGGAGAACAACAATAATAAAATGAAAGGGAGCCTTTAAAAAACTCAAAATGGTAATTGAGCGATTTAGCTCCAAAAACAAGTTTCCCCTGCTATTCACTTCACGGGCCTCAACAAATTAGGTTGAGCAATGCAAGTTATGTTGTAGTAATGAATTAAATATAATCTCTATTTAGTGATATAGTTGTTCCCTGTATTCATTTTGACAAAACACAACCACATTTCTCACAAAGGACAGAAGCAGACTCCAAGCCACCTGGATAACAATTTCCATAATGGTCTCCCAGGAGCCTAATATTAATTCATGTGCCTTCATGTTAATTACAATGTTTACAGCTCCCCTGTGGAGGCCAGTTACTTAAATAGTGTGGAGTTGGAAGCTGGGAGGAACTGGGGTGACATCTGTATGGCTCACAACTTGTAACCTGGAAGAAAACTTAGCAGTCTTTGCAAGTCCGGCCTCCAACAGCCACTGGCTTTGCATAGTGAATGCACCCCTATATTTATTCTGGGTTGAATGGCCCTGTTGAGGAAACCCTTGTTATTGTGCTTCTCAGCTGAGCTATCGGAGAAGGCAAGGGCACCCCACTCCAGTACTCTTGCCTTGAAAATCCATGGACAGAGGAGCCTGGTAGGCTGCAGTCCATGGGGTCGCTAAGAGTCGGGCACGACTGAGCGGCTTCACTTTCACTTTTCACTTTCATGCATTGGAGAAGGAAATGGCAACCCGCTCCAGGGTTCTTGCCTGAAGAATCCCAGGGACAGGGGAGCCTGGTGGGCTGCTGTCTCTGGCGTCGCACAGGGTCGGACACGACTGAAGCGACTTAGCAGCAGCAGCAGCAGCAGCAGCTGAGCTACTGGATGCCTTGAGAATGGATGTCCGTGCCTGGATACCCCAGGAGGCATTTCCCAACCTGAATGTGGAAACACCTGACTTGCAAAGCACATGTTTAAGGGGGAAATGAGTCAGCCATGTTTGGATACTGGCCTGTCCTGAAAACACCCAAGACAGAACACAGATTCTCCATGTGGTACCCCTGCAAAGAGGCAGCTGGGAACAGCCATATCAAGCTTTAAGCGTCTTAGCTGCTTGAGGCTACATAGTAGGGACCAAGCAGGTAAAGGTCGTCACTGTGCAGAAACAGATGGAAGGGGTGGAAAGAGAACAGATTTGAAGACAGCAAGATTCGAATCCAACTCTGCACCTTACAGCTGGGTGGTCTTCGACAGGTTCATTCAGTTTTCTGTGCCTCTCTTTTTTTCTGAAGTGATATTGTCTATTTCATAGTAACATTGAAAGAATTCAGCTCCTGGCACACAGTGTATGGTGGCTTTAATATTCTTAAATGTGTATTAAGATTTATTTATTATCATTCCTGCTTTTGAAGAGCTCACAAGTTGTCAGTTTCTAAGACACTGCCCAGCAGGTCTGGATTTTTGATTCGTCAAAGTTACTAATTTCCTACTCCTTATTTATACCCAAGGAGAGCCATGGGGACATCCAAGACTAAATAAATTGCTAGTCCTTAATACAGAAGCATTTTCATAGGGCTGTTTATCACTGCCTTTCCATACTTCTCCCTGCTAAGAGCCATTACACCTGGAGCATCAGTTGAGTAGGGGTATTGAGGCCAGGGGACCTGGAGACCCAATTAAGTCTGAGTATGAGTTCTACCATTTACTTGCCAATTATGCTTATTGAGTTCATTCTCACTCTTCAGTGGGAATCTCATTTTCCTCCATTCCTAACTATCTTTGAAGAGTAAGTGAAAATAACATGAAAGTATTTTGTATGCCACCATTTATTCACTCAATAAACGTTATGAGATTGATTATGTGCCAAGCATCATGTGAAACATCAGGAATACCACGGACAACCAGAGAGATAAAATTAAGTAAAGAAACATGATTATAGACTGGAGAAAGTGTGTGGAAGAAAAACAAAGTTTCAAGGAAAGAGACCAGCCAGAGAGATGTAGAGAGGATGATCAGAAAGTCTTCTCAGAAGAGGAGATGTTTAAGCTTGATAAGACGATGGATAAGGGAGTTCCCTGGCAGTCCAGTGGTTAACATTCCACGCTTCCAATGCAGAGCGTGAGAGTTTGATCCTTGGTTGGGGAACTAAGATCCCACATGCTGTGGGGCCAAAACAAAATAAAACTGAAGTCTTAAGAAAAAGAAAAAGGACAAGACCTGGGCCAAGAGTGTCCCAGGCAGAAAGATCACACTCGAAGGGTCCTGTGATGTTCTAGAGTGCATCGAAAATCAACCAGTCTAAAGTCTAGTGATGGGCAGGGAGTCACACGGGATAGGGCTGGAGAGATAGACAGGCGCCCCACCTCACAGAAGAAACTCCCAGTATTATTACCCCCACCAAACCCTTACAAATCTTCCTGAACAACTTGCGTTCATTCATTGTTTTTCATGTACTCTGGGCTCAGTTTCATCAAAATCACCCTCGGCTTATGTTCTGTATCCCTAAACTTTATCTTATTTTGTTTTATTTGTACTTTATTTTAATCATATGTTGTTTTATTCATCCTATCCCACCCCACTCTAAAAAATCCTCAGAGAAGGATGGAGACCTGAAGACTCAAGTGGAAAAGCTCTGGAGAGAAGTCAATGCCCTGAAGGAAATGCAAGCCCTGCAGACAGGTGAGACTCGTCTTATCTCAACAAGATAGGAAAAGAAATTGTGATTAGCCGGCAATTCAAACCACATTGAGAGTGCATGTCATTCTAGGTGACATTTAAAAAAAGAGAGAGAGAGAGACATTGACAAGGCAGAGATGAGTCCAGGACAAAGGATTCAAAAGCTGGGAGGATGAATGTTTTGGGAAATCAGCTTGATTTTCCACTTCCTTCGCCTCTCAATGAGTGGAATAAAAATCAAACCAAAAACCAAATCAAATGTATTATTGCATTTCAATAATACATTTTGGAAGACCATCCTTTTTTTTTTTTTTTTTTTGCTGTGCTGTGCGACATGCGAGATACCTGATCTTAGTTTCCTGACCTAGGATGGAACTCTTTCCCCCTGCTTTGGGAGCACAGAGTCTTAACCACTGGACCACCAGGGAAGCCCTCATAATTCTTTATTAGGCAATGGAACACAATTGAAGCAAGTATTAACTAGACAAAATAACCAGCATTTCTTAGCTGTTTACTAAGATGTTTAGGTCTCCAGGCAGCTCAGTGGTAAAGAATTCGCCTGCCAATGCAGGAGACCTGAGTTTGATCCCTGGGTCAGGAAGACCCCCTGGAGGAGGAAATGGCGACCTACTCCAGTATTCTTGCCTGGGAGATCCCATGGACAGAGAAGCCTGGAGGACTACAGTCCATGGGGCCACAAGAGTCGGACATGACTTAGCAACTAAACAATGACAACAAAATAACCCACTGAGAGCTCAGCTGAGGTGGAACTAAACCCAGGGTCACAGGACTCAGCTCTGGCCACACTGAGTGGGTCAGATGCTCTGGAGAAGAGCTTGCAAGCAGGGGGCAGCAGTGAGTGTTCCTAATGGTAACCCACTCCAGTGTTCTTGCCTGGAGAATTCCAGGGATGGGGGAGCCTGGTGGGCTGCCATCTATGGGGTCGCACAGAGTAGGACACGACTGAAGCAACTTAGCAGCAGCAGCAGCAGCAGAGCTCCCAGCAGCCTATGAAGCTCCTGGGGCGAGGAAATGAGAGTCACGCTGGGCAGACTCTGGAACACCCCTGGCTTGCATGTTCACATCCTCAGGGAGGAATACTGTCATAGCAACTCCAAAGGCAGAGCTTTGAGGGTCCCAGAAGAGAGCTGCCCAATTACAAGAGTTAATGCCTTTAAGGAATACCAAAGTTACAGCTTTTTCATCAGCTATTTATGGCCCCCAGGGCTCCCCAGGGGGCTCAGTGGTAAAGAATCCACCTACAGTGCAGGAGACACGGAAGACATGGGTTCGGTCCCTGGGTCAGGAAGATTCCCTGGAGAAGGAAATAGCAACTCACTCCAGTCTTCTTGCCTAGGAAATGCCATGGACAAAGGATTCTGGAGGGCTGCAGTCCATGGGGTGACCAAAGAGTCAGACACACCTGAGCGATTGAGCTCAGCACACTGATAGCTCCCAGGCCAGCTGTATGCTACCAGTCTTGAGCCATTTTTACCATAAGCAATATTGCCTAGTTACACTGCTGGCAGGTCCCTTTATCAAGTTTCCTGGGGAACAGAATCAGGAAGTTAAAGGAAGGTCAAATGAGTTTTCAGAAGAGGAAAGAGCTTGGTTAACCCTTCAGCCATAGTTGGGGGCTATAATAATACTTTATAAACATCAACACAGTTCAGTCACTCAGTCGTGTCCGACTCTTTGCGACCCCGTGGACTGCAGCACACCAGGTTTCCCTATCCATCACCATCTCCCAGAGCTTACTCAAACTCATATCCATCATGAACACATTAATCCTTCAATAATTTATGAGACAGATGCTGCTATAATTCTTCTCAGTTTACAGATGAGGAAACTGAGGCACAGGGAAATTAAGGCTGACACAGATAATAAATATCAGAACGGACACCTAAGCTGAGGCAGTACAGCCCTGAAGCCTGATTCTCCAATGCTATGCCTTAAAACTATCTTTATATTTGGCTTATATCCTGGATAAGATAAACAATATTTAGCTTATTGTTATCTGCTGTGGGCTCAGTTATCTGCTGTAATCTTACGTGCAATGTAAGTCACCTTTTTATATGCTAACAACTCTTTTAGGCTTCATTATATTGTGAGCTCAGTTGCTTCAGTCGTGTCTGACTCTGTGACCCTATGGACTGTAGCCCACCAGGCTCCTCTATCCATTGGATTCTCCAGGCAAGAATACTTGACTGGGTAGCTATTTCCTTCTCCAGGGGATCTTCGGGATACAGGAATCGAACGCATGTCTCCTGCATTGGCCGGCAGATTCTTTACCACTGAGCCACAGGGAAGCCCCAGGCTTCACTACCCTGATATGTAAGGACAGGTGTAATAAGAATCCCACATCATGGGACAGTTGTGATTATGCTATGGGTTCATTTATGTAAAATGCTGGGCACAGTGTCTGCCTCTGTGCACAGGGTCTTCATTACACGCTGACTCACCATTATCTCCATGCATCGTCCTTTCCACCACTGTCTGCTGCTACTGGCCAGGGCCAGTTCTAGATTCGGAGAAGGCAATGGCACCCCACTCCAGTACTCTTGCCTGGAAAATCCCATGGACGGAGGAGCCTGGTGGGCTGCAGTCCATGGGGACGCAAAAAGTCAGACACAACTGAGTGTATTCACTTTCACTTTTCCCTTTCATGCACTGGAGAAGGAAATGGCAACCCATTCCGGTATTCTTGCCTGGAGAATCCCGGGGACGACGGAGCCTGGTGGGCTGCCACAGAGTCGGACATGACTGAAGCGACTTAGCAGCAGCAGCAGTTCTAGATTATTATACTCCCACAGCATGTTAACATGTCAAATCTCACATCTTTACAGTCTGTCTCCGAGGCACAAAATTTCACAAGAAGTGCTACCTTGCCGCAGAAGGCTTGAAGCACTTCCACGAAGCCAATGAAGACTGTATTTCCAAGGGCGGGACCCTGGTTGTCCCCAGAAGCGCGGATGAAATCAACGCCCTCCGAGACTATGGTAAAAGGAGCCTGCCGGGGGTCAATGACTTTTGGCTGGGCATCAATGACATGGTCGCAGAAGGCAAGTTTGTCGACATCAATGGGCTTGCCATCTCCTTCCTCAACTGGGACCAGGCACAGCCTAACGGTGGCAAGCGGGAAAATTGTGCCCTCTTCTCCCAGTCAGCTCAGGGCAAGTGGAGTGACGAGGCCTGTCACAGCAGCAAGAGGTACATATGTGAGTTCACCATCCCTCAATAGTCCCTTCTCAGGTACACCTTCCCAGAAAGACCGGTCATGATTTACAGGCTGATGGTTCTCAAGAATGGTTCAAAATCGTCATAGGGGAGGCGATGTCCCTAGGAAAATGAGAGGCAGCCAAGCTTGCTACCACACTGTATTGTGATTTTTGCCCTCCACGGGGATTGGGGGATCGGAAAATAATCATTCCGTCATGTACACACTGCTCAAGCAGCTTCTGCAAAAATGGGCTATTAGACCTTTCTCATTCCTGGTCCCTCTTCCTTGTATAGACCAGGTGTGTATTAAAAAGACAATGGCCAGAAAAGCAAGCTGTAGGCTACCTGGAAGATCTTCTGTTAAAGGTTTCGTATGTATCTGAGTGATGAGGTGCTACATAATCCAAAACCTTTTCAGTCTGATGCTCGGTCTGCTCCCCCCTAGTGACAGCATCTTATTAGCCGTCACCCTTTCCTTGAGTCGCAGCATCCCCTGGTGGGACATGTAACTGCTCTGTCACATGGATACATAGAAGTCTCAGATAAGCTCTGGTTTAACTCTGTTTTCTTCAAACCCACCCAACTCCTGCCCCCGCCCCCAGTGATATATATACATGGTTGTTTTTTTTTTTTTTTTAAGTTCCCAGTAAAGATCTGAAAGGAAATGTTAAGGCAGCATAATATTTGGTCAGTTTCCACCCTAGTATGACATTACAGTTTCCAACCTGAATAGGTAAACCGAAGGCAGAACAGAGTAGCAGACTGTATAGAAAAAGAGAAACTTTTTAAAGTCTCCTTTTCCCCTGCTTTAGTTTTATGAAATCAACAGCGGATATTATACATCTTAGTTTCCTTTTTTAAAATATATTTTACACAGATATATATTTTAACAATCATATATTTAAGTCTATTAGGAGAAAAATCTATATTTAGATTGAAAGTTGGAAGGTGGATTTAAAAAACCTTTTTTGAGTTACATGTACATCTATACTTTTATTCTGCCAAGTGCTGCTCCCCCTAAATTGTTTAGATTGTGTAATGTAATGCCATTGCTTAATAAGAAATTATGAAGTTAAGACTTGGAGAAAATGGGTTTTTTAGAAGCAAACAATTCTAGGTACATTCTGTTCTTCAAATAAACATCCTTTTTTTTCCCTTTAAATGTTGAATATGTTTTGGGAACAAAATCCTTCTTTATAAACTTAATCATGTATGCTTGGAATTAAGTTTTAGTTCTTCACACTGCACAATAATAATAAAGCCTGAATTCTGATCAATGTGGGGTTATATGGGTCTTGTCTGGAGTTATTCAAACTATGTTGGTTTATATCAGACTTGAAGAAATTGGGGGATAAATGCACTAGATTTGATCAAACTGGTGATTTAGATGTGCTGTAAGGATAGTTTTACTTGAGAATAAAGAAGTAAAGTGGAGACGGAGGAAGAGAACTTTTTAAAAGTTGTACCTGACCCTGATCAATTTCCTCTTCCAACGCAACCACAGTCTCCGCGTGGGAATCTTATCAAATTGCAGATCCCATAGGTCTGGGCTGAGGTCCCAGATTCCTCACTTCTAAAAGCATCTAGTGGAAGCCAACAGGGCTGGACCACACACCACAGTCTGAGAGCAAGGGTCTGAACCTGTAACTATTGCCCAGAGACAGTCTCTGCTGATTCAGGTCTGTTCCCCTTTAACTCAAGTCAAGGGTAGGACCTACAGTTAATCTGTGTGAAGAACAATACTGAGAGAAATTTTTCTACCCATCACAGATGCTTCCAGCCATATCATTACATGATCTACAAAATAAAAGTCCATTAGTTAAAGGAAACAGTAATTGATACTCAACTTAGTGATCTGAAGGAAAATGTATCTCAAGGCTCAAAGGCATAAGTTGAATAGAAGTTCTTACGCTAAAAATAAAGATACAATGTCTTTCCTGCTCTCTGATTACAGAGAACTTTTATATTCTCACCAACTTAAGTACATGTAACAGATAAAGAAGCCCACTAATTTTAGCTATTTAAGTTATTAATTTAATCTGATGTCAGAGATTCAAAGGACACCTACTAACTATAAAGCACCATGGTACATAATACGTAAGGACAGAAAGGAAGTAAGTGATGGTATCTATACTAGCTCACAGGAGGAGAGCAGGACTTGTCTCTGGAGTCCAGGAAAAAAATATTAGTAGCTCTAATTATATATGAAAATTGTGAATGTACAGATTATTACTATCTAGTTTAACCTAAACTGAAACCCACAAAATGGGCACTGATTTAAACAGATTCTCACAAAGAAACAGCACATTGAACATGCACTAATAGTAAGAGAAAATGTGCCCACATTCAAACAAGCAGAGCTAACACGTCTACTGATTCAGAGAGGCATGCATATTGCAGGCAAACCCATTCAGAATCTTTCCCAGTGATTGCCAATGCCACTGGGAGTCATGAAACGCTTTTTGCTATTTTATTTTTGCTAGAAACATTAAACAGAAACAAAGAGAATTTAGGCTTTCTTCCCTTCCAGTTGGATGCAATGTGCAGAATGAAGCCAAACATAGATAAGCCGTGATGAGAAATGACAGGGTGGAGAGGGAAAACAGGGAAGGGGAGAGACAGAGAGAGAGAGAGGAAACGAATGTGTGTTTTCACAAAATGCTGAGTTTATCATTCTTAAAGCCCTGGTTTTTATTTCTGCAAATTCTCTGAGCTACTGTACAATCCCTTCCTTTTGCATCTGAGCTAGCTGGAGTTGGCATACTGACCAGGATAGCCTAGGTTATGACTTTGCAGAGCTTACATCTAGAGAGGCAAAACAGTGAACAAGCAAAGAAAAAAACAAGATCAGCTCAGAAAATATGACAAAATGTCAAAGGACTGACATGACCATGCGGCATAACAAATGACACAATTAAAATGACACAGGAAGGAAATCAAACAAGGAGATGAAAGATGGAGTGACGAGAGGGAGTACTGCCAGATAGAACAGACAACTTTTGTAATACACTCCCCCGCCTGTTGAAAGAGGATGGAAAAGAAAGCGATCCATCAATCTTCAGGGCAAAAGTCCAAGAGAGACCCCAAGAACATTGACTAACCCCAAATCACCCAGCAAGCTGGGGACAGAGCAGGGGCTGGAATTCAATTTCCTGTCTCCCAATGCCAGCCCAGGTCAAGGTCAGTTAAGGTCAAGGGACTTGGAGTCTGAAGACCTAGACTCCACACTCACTACATGTGTGATTTCAGGTAAGAATAAACGTTTGGGTCCTCACTTCCTCCTCTCTCAACAGAAATGATAGATCATCCATAGAAATCTGAAAATATAATTGCCGAGCAAGCAAGCACTCTGGATATCACATCTTTAAGAAAATGAAGAGCTTTGTTCCATTAAATAACCAAAACATCTCACGAAAGAAAAATCTGTAGAGTAGGGGGAAAAAAATTAGAAATTATCCTTTATCTTGGTCTTTTTCATTCATTTATCTAGTTAATAGTTATTCAGCACATGTATCCAGCAGTATCTTTTTACCACCTTCCATGCAAGGCACAGGTTACATCATTAGGCAATGTTATATCCTGCTTTATTTTACTTATAACCATTTTCCTAGCTTTTCCATAATGCACTTTTATGGTTCCATAATATTCCAATGTTAATTGAGCACATAAATGAATGAACGAAGGCTCAGTCGCTAAGTCATGTTTGACTCTTAGCAACCTCATGGACTGTAGCCCACCAGCCTCCTCTGTCCATGGGATTCTCCAGGCAAGAAGACTTAAGTGGGTTGCCATTTCCTCCTCCAGGAATCAAACCCACATCTCTGGCCATCTCCTGCAGTGGTAGGCGGATTCTTTACCATTTCGCCATTTATGAGTGGAATTTCACTTAAACTTCTAAATATAAATGTTTAGTCTTTATGTAAATAAATAGAAATTTTGCTTTTCATTTTTATTCTGTAAATAATGCTCTAATGAATATTTTTTGGTGATATTTTTTCTCTTTGACTGTAGATTTTTCTCCCTTGTTAAGATAGATTTCCAGGCAGTCCAGTGGTTAAGACTCCACTTTTCCACTCCAGGGGCAAGGGTTCCATCCTTGCCAGGGAACTAAAATCTCCGCATGCAGTGCTGAGCAGCCAAAAACAAAATAAAAATAAACCTAAGCAAAGAAAGACAGATTTCCAGAAGTGGAATTGTTAAATCAAAGGATAGGAATAATCTTAGCCACTTTGGATCATGGTGTGAAATTGCTTTCCGAAAGGACTGTGCAAACTGAAGAGGCAGCATGCCCTGTAACACCACCAAATTTGGAGTCAGCTCGTCCTGGGTTTGAATACCAGCATGCATGCTCTGTGACCTGGAACAAATCATTTTACCTGGCTGAATACATTCCTAATTTATCAATAAACAATAAAAGTAAAACAATGTGAAGGGATTCTTAATATTTACCTTAGAAAATTGTTAGGATTAAAAATAAAGACAGAGTTAATAGCTGGTAATAGTTGATTTCGGATATATTAATTATTCAGTTAAGAGTGGGATGGTGGAAGTGAGAGAAGTACTTGGAAGAAGCCTCACAGGTACCAGGTAATATTATATTTGTTATATTCATTTGGCTTCCCTTGCGGCTTAGCTGGTAAAGAATCCACCTGCAGTGTGGAAGACCTGGGTTCAATCCCTGGGTTGGGAAGATCCCCTGGAGAAGGGAAAGCCTAGCCACTCCAGTTTTCTGGCCTGGAGAATTCCATGGACTATACAGTCCATGGGGTAGCAAAGACTTGGACGCGACTGAGTAACTTTCACTTTCATTTTATATTCATTTGAGTTACACAAATTCAAGCTGTGCTAAAAACTTGGAGTGAAGACCAGCATGAAATAAAAAGTTACCAGAAATACATATAATTACAAAACAGGATGAATGCATTTTAAAACAAAACAGGGTTTTAGAAAATCTCCAGAAGCAAGACAGACTTCAACGGGGACTAGAGCCCTTTATGACGTGAAGGGGTATACTTATCAGCACCAGCTTGGGGAAGTTTTTACATGTTCTTGCTGCCTCCCCACGGACGTGCCTAGAAGCCCTGAGAGAGGCAACAGAGGGGGCCACATAGGGAGCCCTGCCTTGGGGAGCAGCTGCAGCTCTGGACACGCGCACACAGCTCCTGGCAGGCCTGGGCAAGGAGGCACAGGGAGATGTACAAGGCGATCGCGTGGCCAGACAGCGCCGAGGTGCTGGCGCTGGACGTGGCGCTGGGCACGCTGCTGGCAGGGGTCAGAGGCGAGGCGCGCGCAGTGGCCGCGCAGGGAGGGTGAGGCGGGCTGCTGCGCTCGTCGCTGTCCACCTGGGCCGGGTGCTGAAGCCGATCGTTCAGAACCCCCACGCAGCGCGCATCTCTCGGTGGCATTTCCGGCCACTGGGAGTGAACCTCAACGACAGAGAGGGCTTCTGGCCCAACAGCCAGGCCACTTTTTCATCTAGGTCGGAGTCTTCCAGGAGCACCTGGGGGAGGAAAGGGCAGCGGTCTGGCTTCTGCCTTCTTTTGGGCACCAAGGTGAAGGAGGAAGGGGTCTGGGAAAATCCACTGCTCCTTGTCTTACCCTTTCAACTGCCAACACCAGCTGACCACAGGGGTCCAGTGACAGGGATGGACATGACTGTCTTCTCTCCTTGCCTTGTAATGGCAAAGCTAATTATCAAGCCACCTTTTTGACAGGGAGGAAGCAACCCACAAGCTGACTCGGTTTTCAAATCTGTAAAATGCAGATAATATTTGAGGACATCTAGAAAATGAAATTAATATTCCCACTCAATTGAAGTTTTGTGATGATTTCATGAGATAGTGCAGGCAGAAGGATATTGCCCAGGTTTGTTGCTCGCAGGAGATGCTCAGAAGATGAAAAGCATCACCATCCACTGCAAACTGAGTTCTGAGGCCTGGAGATGGGTGGGCCTCATCTTTTTAGAGGTAAGTACTCAAAACTCAAATATCAGGTGGCTCTGAGAAAGGAATTTCCTGAATATTCAGAGAACAATGAGAAGAAGATTAAAATGACAGGAAATTTTTCCCCAAGGTGTAGATTTAGCCAGAATAAGCAACCAAAATCAGTCCTAGAGATTCTTTTTTAACAGTGAACACTCACTTTTAACATGTGCTGTCTTTTAGCATGATATCAAAAACAATCTCAAATAATATTGTAATTTTTGAGTTAAATTTCTTCTTGTAAAATCTACTTATATCCTTAGGTCCAAACTATAAGTTAACTGGGCTGATTATGGAATCAAATGATATTAGTAAATTAATATATGTGGGAATAAGGTCTCCACTCCAGTTCATAGTCAGGAGTGAGGCTGGTGGACTTCCAATGTTACCCTTCATCACTGACTATCTTCATGGCCTAGGATGAGAGAGAACAGCCTTCCAGTAGATGCAGCAGTGCACCCAGACTCCCTTCTGGGATGCAGGCACTCACCCCAGCTGCTGGGAGTGTTGACTCCCAGCTGCTCACAGATGAAGCCCTCCTGAGCAACTGCCCTCCACTAAAGGGAGCTGCTTCACTCAGGTTTACACCATGTCCCGGGGAACCTCATAATGATGAGCAGAGACAAAGACCTGCCCCCTTGCCTCAATTCTGGGCCTTGCTGAAGGGACATCCCAGCTTTAGCTCTTTGCACAGGGTCAGTTGAGGCCTCCGTTGTAACTGCATTCCATTTCAACTTCTTCCTCTCCTTCCTTGGTGCTGGTCCTGGAGACATCCCCCTCACCTGCCCCCAACAAAACTGCAGCATGAAAATCTAATTTCTGAATTTATTTATTGAGAAACCTGACTTCTGGCACTCTAAAAGCCTCTCTGTCCTCATCTGTAAAATGCACATGGTAATCACTACATCACAGGGCTCTTGGAGAATGCAGTGAAATAATGCCAGTAGAGTGCCCAGCTTGGAGTCTGACATAGACTGAGTTCTCCCTACCCCGAATCCCCAAATTGATCTAGAGAATCAGTGCAATCAGGGTCAAAATCCAAATTGGCATCTTGGCAGAAGCAAAAACACATATAGAAATTGACAAGTTGGTTCTAAGATGCATATGGCAACGCCCACAACCAGAACATACAAAACAATCTGGAAAAAGAACAAAAAAAGAGAACTTACAAAAAACTGGAGAACTTACATACCTTGACCTCAAAGGTTACTACAAAGCTGGAGTAATCCAGATATTGGTATAAGCATGGACATATATCAGTGGAATAGAGTTCAGCAATAAACTTGCATACTTATGGGTAAGTGATTTTTGACTAGAGTGCTAAGATCATTCAATGGGGGGAAATAATCTTTTCAATAAACGATGCCAGGACAATTGGACAGTCAACATGCGTCATAATCAATTTGGAACATTTCCTTCCACTGTATAGTAGATTAACTGAAAAGAGATCCAAGACCTCAATGGAAAAGCCAAAACAATAAAAATCTTAGAAGAAGATATAGGTGCAAATCTTTGTGACCTGGATTACACAACAGTTCAAGCAACAATGTGGAGAAGGCAATGGCACAAACTCCAGTACTCTTGCCTGGAGAATCCCAGGGATGGGGGAGCCTGGTGGGCTGCCGTCTATGGGGTCGCAAAGAGTTGACACGAAATTGACAAGTTGGTTCTAAGATGCATATGGCAATGCCCACAACCAGAACATGCAGAACATACAAAAGTTGTGTCTTTTTTGGACATGACTGAAGCGACTTAGCAGCAGCAGCAGCAGCAAGCAACAATGAAAACAACAGATAAGTTGACCATCAAAATTAAAAATTTAATTTAAAAAATTAAAAACTTCTGATTTTTCACAGGACACTATGAAAAAAATGAAAAGACAACCAACAGAAAGGGATAAAATATTTGTAAGTCATGCATCTGATAACAGATTTGTATCTAGACTACACAGAGACCTATTTACAAGTCAACAATAAAAATATCATCCAATTTAAAGATGGGCAAAAGATTACATTCTACTTCAACAATTATTTCTGCACACGAGTCATCTAACTTTCCAGGTCTGAGGGCAAACTTTGTGTTTTCTTGCTTTCTGCAGCTCCAGCACCTACCAAAGGAGAGGCAAAAGCATTGGCTTCAGTAGGAGACCTATGCTTCCGTTATAACTCTGACACTTAACTAGTCCTTTGATACTGAACAAGTCACTTCACTTCTTCAATCCTCATCTTTCTCAACTATAAAATGGGCCTAGTAATAACACCTACTTCATGGAACTTTGGAGACTGGATGCAAGAGTGCATGTCAACCTTTTAGCACAATGCCTAGGATAATAACTAGCATTGTTGTAAGTTGTAGCTATAATCCTGAGTTAATAAAATTATTGTGACAAATAAAATTGTTTCTTTAAATTAATTTTTAATTTTTTTAAACTGTGGCTGTGCTATCTCTGCTGTGGTGCTTGGGCTTTCCTCAGTTGCAGCCTGTGGGCTCAGTGGTTGTGGGACACAGGCTCTGTTGTCCCGCTGCATGATCTCAGTTTATAGATGACCTTATGAGAATGGTGATAGTACCAGTCTGACCCCAAATCTTTGTGGGGAGACCAGCTATGTGCTGGGGCTCAGTACAGACTGTGTGGTGGCCTTCTGCAAGGCTTGTGGGGCTAATGCTGCCATAAGCCTTGGGGGGTCTTTTACATTCTGTTTTCCCCACTCATTTCAATCTAAACCAGTAAAAGTGAAAGTGTTAGTTGCTCAGTCATGTTTGACTCTGTGTGACCCCATGGAAGCCTGCTAGACTTCTCTGTCCATGGGATTTTCCAGCCCAGAATACTAGAGTGGGTAGCTATTCCCTTCTCCAGGGGATCTTCTCGACACAGAGATCGAACCTAGGTCTCCAGATTGCAGGTGGATTCTTCACCATTTGAACCACCAGGGAAGCTCTCATTCTAAAACAGAAAGTTGATTATTAGCTCATTTATTGTCTACAGACTAGTCTGTCCTGCCTCTGGAAACTTGTTTACAAAGAATACTTGTGGATGGCTTCCAGGACACATTAACCAAGTGATCGTCCTACTGGACTGCATAATGGCACCTCCATGGCTGAGTAATCAGCAGTGGGAGTGTTAGGGACTGTGACTTCTCTAATCAATTTGTGCTAATGATGCAATGAACATAACCTGACACAGACCCAGAATGCTTGAGGTATCATTTCATTCCAATCGCAATGCCCATCATCAAAAAGTCTACAAATAATAAATGCAGAAAAGAACATAGAGAAAAACGAGTGACCATCCACCTCCTACACTGTTAATGGGAAGGTAAATTGGTGTAGCCATCATGGAGAACAGTATGGAGGCTTCTTAAAAAATACTAAAAGCAGGCTTACTATATGATGCCGCAGTCCCACTCCCAGGCATATATCTGGGGAAAAAACTATAATTCAAAATGATACATGCACCCCAATGTACTGTGCACGTATCACTGTTGTGCAATTCACAACAGCCAAGATCTAGATTAACCTAAATGTTGACTGACAGGTGAATGGATAAAGATGTGCTACATACCTACAATGAAATATTACTCAGCCATAAAAAGAATAAAACAATGCCATTTTCTGCAACGTGGATGGCCTAGAGAGTATCATACTAAGTGAAGTAAGCTGGACCAAGAAAGACGATTATCATGTGATATGGCTTATATGTGGAATCTTAGAAAAAATCAAATCAAGTTATATACAAAACAGAAATAGACCCACAGACATAAAAACAAACTTATGGTTACCAAAGGGGAAAGGGGTTAGGGAGGAATAAATTAGGAGTTTGGGATTAATACATATACAATACTATATATAAAATAGATAATAAACAAGGACCTACTGTATAACACAGAAAACTATACCTAATATTTGTAATAACCTATAAAGGAAACTATCAATAACCTCAGATATGCAGATGACACCACCTTTATGGCAGAAAGTGAAGAGGAATTAAAAAGCCTCTTGATGAAAGTGAAAGAGGAGAGCGAAAAAGTTGTCTTAAAGCTCAACATTCAGAAAACGAAGATCATGGCATCTGGTCCCATCACTTCATAGGAAATAGATGGGGAAACAGTGGAAACAGTGTCAGACTTTATTTTTCTGGGCTCCAAAATCACTGCAGATGGTGACTGCAGCCATGAAATTAAAAGACGCTTACTCCTTGGAAGGAAAGTTATGACCAACCTAGATAGCATATTCAAAAGCAGAGACATTACTTTGCTAACAAAGGTCCGTCTAGTCAAGGCTATGGTTTTTCCAGTAGTCATATATGGATGTAAGAGTTGGACTGTGAAGAAGGCTGAGCGCCGAAGAATTGATGCTTTTGAACTGTGGTGTTGGAGAAGACTCTTGAGAGTCTCTTGGACTGCAAGGAGATCCAACCAGTCCATTCTGAAGGACATCAGCCCTGGGATTTCTTTGGAAGGAATGATGCTAAAGCTGAAACTCCAGTACTTTGGCCACCTCATGCGAAGAGTTGACTTATTGGAAAAGACTCTGATGCTGGGAGGGATTGGGGGCAGGAGGAGAAGGGGACAACAGAGGATGAGATGGCTGGATGGCATCACTGACTCGATGGACATGAGTCTGAGTAAACTCCGGGAGTTAGTGATGGACAGGGAGGCCTGGTGTGCTGCGATTCATGGGGTCGCACAGAGTCGGACATGACTGAGCAACTGAACTAACTAAACTAATAAAGGAAAAGAATCTGAAAAGAATGTATATACATTATACTGTTGTTGCTGCTGCTAAGTCACTTCAGTCATGTCTGACTCTGTGCGACCCCGTACACAGCAGCCCACTAGGCTCCTCCATCCCTGGGATTCTCCAGGCAAGAACACTGGAGTGGGTTGCCATTTCCTTCTCCAATGCATGAAAGTGAAAAGTGAAAGTGAAGTTGCTCAGTCGTGTCTGACTCTTAGCGACCCCATGGACTGCAGCCTACCAGGCTCCTCTGTCCATGGGATTTTCCAGGCAAGACACTGGAGGGGGGTGCCATTGCCTTCTCCAGTATACATTATATACATATATTATATGTAGATATATCTGAATCACTTTGCTGTATACCTGAAACTAATACACTGTAAATGAACTATACTTCAGTTAAGTAAATAAATAGATAGTTAAGCATCTAATTAAAAAAAAAAAACCAGAACAATCAGTCTTTGGGCAAAACACTGGTTATCTCAAATAATATTGGCCAGATAATTCATTACCCTGTCTTGTAGGAACTGACTGACCATCTTACGCACATTAGGCAGTAACCAGAGGCAGAGTGCACACAGCCACTCATGACCAAAAGAAAGTCAGTGTTTCATGCCAAGCATGAGTTACTGAAACTTGCCTGCCTTATCTGACAGTCTCCCTCTTGAAACCTCCCTTTTGTAGCCTCACAAGTTTCTAGGAATCACAGGAGTTCACACCATCCAAGGGAAATGGGGTGGAGATGTGTCAGTTAACTTCTATGCTTGTCTTAATAGCAGTCCTGAGACAACTGTTGGGGTGTCTCTGTCATCCCCAACAAAAGCACCTTAGTAACAAGACTTCCTTCGGTCTCTATAACAATAAAACACTGAGGAACCAGCCAACTTTCCTTCTCTTCTCCAGGGGATCTTCCCGACCCAGGGAATGAACTCAGGTCTCCTGCATTGCAGGCAGATTCTTTACCGTCTGAGCCACCAGGGAAGCCCCATGACAAGTACACAGTTGTTTTTAATTCTTCAAAGAACTGGCTTGCAACCTGAATGATACCATATCTTGATGCTGACCCAGCCATTAAAAGACAGTATCCTCGCTTTTTCTTATCAGGAAGTAGACCTTCCACCAAGTGAAAGTGAAAGTGAAGTCACTCAGTCGTGTCTCTTTGTGACCCCGTGGACTGTAGCCTACCAGCCTCCTCCGTCCATGGGATTTTCCAGGCAAGAATACTGAAGTGAGTTGCCATTTCCTTTTTCAGGGGATCTTCCCAACCCAGGGATCGAACCCTGGTCTCCCACACTGCAGGCAGACAGGGTCTGAGCCACCAGGAAAGCCCAGACCTTCTACCAAGATGGACATAAAAAAATTCCTATATTCTAGACCTTAGAGCTGTGTGTCTTTAGAATCCTTTAGTAAATACTTCCCTGAAGGCTTTGGGATATTTTTCTTTTGCTCTGGGTCTTAGTTTCACTTTAGTGTAAGAGAGAACGCCTAAAAAACAGTTTCTGAGTCTCTGAATATCAGCTTCCAATTTGGGCAACTTGTGACTAAGGGGAGGAGAATATGCTATCCCAGTATGTGCCACTTTGGCATGAGGGTTATTTTGAGCTAAAACAATTAGATCCAGCAGATCTAAGAATAATCTTCTCCCTCCCTCAGTTCAGTTCAGTCACTTAGTTGTGTCCGACTCTGAGACCCCATGGACTGCAGCACGCCAGGCTTCCCTGTCCATCACCAGCCCCCAGAATTTACTCAAACTCATGTCTATCGAGTTGGTGATGCCATCCAAACATCTCATCCTCTATCGCCCCCTTTCCTCCTGCCTTCAATCTTTCCCAGCATCAAGGTCTTTTCCAATGAATCAGTTCTTTACATCAGGTGGCCAAAGTATTGGAGTTTCAGCTTCAACATCAGTCCTTGCAATGAATATTCAGGACTGATTTCCTTTAGGATGGACTGGCTGGATCTCCTTGCAGTCCAAGGGACTCTCAAGAGTCTTCTCCAAAACCACACACAGTTCAAAAGCATCAGTTCTTTGTTGCTCAACTTTCTTTATAGTTCAACTCTCACATCCATACATAACTACTAGAAAAACCATAGCTTTGACAAGATGGACCTTTGTTGGCAATGTCTCTGCTTTTTAATGCACTGTCTAGGTTGGTCATAGCTTTTCTTCCAAGGAGCAAGCATCTTTTAATTTAATGGCTGCAGTCATCATCTGCAGTGATTTTGGAGCCCAAGAAAATAAAATTTCTCAGTGTTTCCACTGTTTCCCCATATATTTGCCATGAAGTGATGGGACCAGATGCCATGATCTAGTTTTCTGAATGATGAGTTTTAAGTCAACTTTTTCACTCTCCTCTTTCACTTTCATCAAGAGGCTCTTTGGTTCATCTTCACATAAGGGTGGTGTCATCTGCATATCTGAGGTTATTGATATTTCTCCCAGAAATCTTGATTCTAGCTTGTGCTTCAACCAGCCCCACATTTTGCATCATGTATTCTATATATAAGTCAAATAAGCAGGGTGACAATATACACCCTTGACAAACCCCTTTCCCGATTTGGAACCAGTCTGTTGTTCCATGTCCAGTTCTAACTGTTTCTTCTTGACCTGCATACAGATTTCTCAGGAATCTCAGTCTGGTATTCCTATCTCATTAAAAATTTTCCACAGTTTGTTGTCATCCACACAGTCAAAGGCTTTGGCCTTCTCCCCTCCCTCTGAACTGCCTTAAAGAGTTTAGATAGGGTGCTGGTCCCAGGAAGAGAACTATCACCAGAGATAACTTTTTACACAGTGTCAACCACAACTTTGCACTTGCCATCTATCTCTACAAGGACTAAATCATGTGCTTCCATAGCTGCTGATTTTCAACATCTCCAAAAGGAGTTCAGGGTAGAGAGCAGAAATGAGGCACTCTGTGCTCCATGGAAAAATTGTCCAGACAGGTTCTTATAGTTAGGTATTTTCAGGAGTTGATTTCATGAGCCCCGTTCTTGTATCTCCTCATATTTAGAAAAGCACTAAAATCCCTGGTCCTCATGATTATTAGAAATACTCTGCAAAAAAATGTGAGTGTGATTGCACGTATCCCCCCTTCACCAAAATCACATGTATACTGACCTCCCTGCCGCCCTGCACCACCCTACTTCCTGCCTCTTTGGAGCAGTTTCTTAGGGCTATCTGCAGTCCTCATCTTGCCCCAAATAAAACTTAACTCAAACCTCTCAAATTGCACATTTTTTAAAGTCAACATCACAAAGTGTTATCAGCATGGCAAGGCAAACATTTGTTTACCAAACAGGTGTTCTTCTCATCTTGTGAACCATCTCCCACCCCTTTGAAGCTCCTGGCCCTTACCCCTTTCTGCTTAGCTAGGCATGCAAGCCTCAGCTACCTGATTGCCAGAGAACCTCACATTTTTGTGGGGCTTCCTGATGTATGACATTTATTTTTCTTCTGTTAATCTGTCTTATGCCATTTTAATTATCAGATCAGTAGAAGAAATTAGAAGGGAAGAAAAGAAGTTTTCCACTCCTGTATGACCACAGAGTTACTTTAAAAAAAAAAATCCTTTCAAATACATTGTCAGGTTTCAGCTGAGAAAGCAGTAAATATGCCTGGTAGTACTGAACAACTGCTTGAATACAAGAGACGTCCCCAAAGAGAGGGCAAAAGCTACTGCCCTCTGCAGATCCAGAGTCACTCCCAAAGACAGCTAAAAGGAAGAAGGACTTAGACAATTCTCCTGAGAGGTGGTAACAGTCAGTAGGACCCCAGCCACAAATTGAGGTGCAATGCATATTTTAGCCATATTTTTGGGGTCCCAACCTTATGGTTGTCAAGCCAAGTTCTCAGGACACAAAATGAGACAAGGCAGGAGCTGTCCTGGGAAAGAAAGGACGATAACCAATGTTTGTCCTGCCAGCTGAACTTGGATCAACCAGACACCCGGATTGCCATCTGCGAGAGCTGACTTTGGTAACAATTCTTACCCTTTGTCAGCTTCCGCCAGCTTTCCCAGGATGCTGTCTGTGGGCTCTGGAGTGAGTTGGGTGTCCCAGAGGGTTCCATTCTGGTCACCAGAAACTGTAGAGGAGGTAAAGTTATTATTCCTCTGCTTGTTACAAAGAGTGCCTGGCTGAGAACGCCTTCTCTGGGCATTTCACAGATGGATGAGCTTATCTAAGATGGTTAAGTGACCCCACTGAGGGCACTGCAATTCTTGATTATCTTTAGTAACTTTAACCTATTAGCTCAGCCTGAAAAATTTTATTCACCAGCGACATCACATTGACTCCATTCCAGTTTAAGTCAGACCCAGTCTGACTCCAGATCCGATCCAGTTTCTGGACCTGATTAGCCTCCAGCGGGTTTCTGGACCCAGGCCAGAAAAACATATGCTCAGATGGTCTGGAAGCTCATGAGGCGGAAGCTGGGGACCCAGGACCAGGAGGACTTGCCCAGCACCTCCAGGGACTCAGTTCCTGCATGCTGGGGCTCCTGGCAACTGTCTGGGGTCTCCTTCGGTTCCCTTCCTGATATCAGTTTTAGTTAATATGCACTAAATCGGGCATATTAAAAAAAAATTAAAAGCCAATGAACAGGACCTCAGCCAGATGATCAAGGTCAGCCTCAATGCTGATAAGTCACGGGGATGTCAGACCCCCTTAATTTGATGTGATAAGAGTGGCAATGTGTCTCTGTGGTCTTCTCCCCAAACACCCATAACCCCAGGTGAATCATGAGAAAACCAGCAGGGAAATCCCAGCCGAGGGACATCCTGCAAAACACCTGACCAGCACTCCTCAAAACCCTCAAGGTCAGTAAAACAAAAAAGTCACAATCTAAAGGACCTAAGGAGCATGAAGACTAAATTGTTCTTGGTGGACTTACAGGAGAGAGAAAGGACACGGGAAACACTGAGGAAATATGAATAAACTCTGGACTTTTGGTGATAATATCATATCCATATTGATTTGTTAATCATAAAATAAATGCACCATATTAATGTAAGATGTTAACAGGGGAAATGTTAATACAAAATATTCATTGGGTGTCAGACATATGCAAATTTTTTGTAATTTTTCTGTAACTCTAAAACGATTCTACAATTAAAAGTTTACCTATAAATATCTAGAGGAGATTGCTTTTTTTGAAAACAGCAGTGGCTTTCTAAAGCAGTGGCCCGCAAACTTTAAACGTCAGATAAATCATCTGGCAGCCTGCTAAAATTCAGATTCTGATTGGGATGGGGTCTGAGAAGTTGTATTTCTAATTATCTCCCCCGACCATACTGAATGGGCTTCCCTGGTGGCTCAGATGGTAAAAAATCTGCCTGCCCATTCAGGAGGCCCAGGTTCGATCCCTGGGACCATACTGAATGAAGGCAATAAGCACCCTTCATAAAAGAAACGCGTTGTCAGAGGAATCATTTCCAATAAGATTCCTTCCCCTCATCTTTTATTAGTGGAAGTTACGAGGGAGTTGTATGGTTTTCTGGAGTGGTCTTAGGATGTGCCCTTTTCTCTTTGTGCAATAAAATATGCATTTTATGGCAAAATAAGAAAAATTTAAACATTTAAAAAAATTCTCTTTCGGTTTCTTCTCTCCTCCAACTATGCATATATCCACACCATACATTGGCCAAAACCTCCCCCATTAGCAGGAATATCTGCTGCTCAACCATAAACAGAAACATTCTCCTAGCATCAACAAGACAGCTCATTTTTGGAGTTCCTGGTAGTTAAGACTCTGCACTTTCACTGCCGAGAGCCCGGGTTCAATCCCTGGTAGGGGAACTAGAGATTGATCCTGCAAGCTGCATGGCTCAGCACCCCCATCTCCAAAAAAAAAAAAAAAAAATTAATGTACAGCCTTCTGTTTAAAACAAAAACAAAACTTATGTAAACTGTCTTGACTTCTAACGGGTGAAACAGTTCTCAGAGATTTCTGAGATACTCTTCTTAGGTTATTATAATCCTCAAATTTGGTTCGAATAAAATATACCAATTCTTTCTTAGACTAGACTGGTTAATTTTTTGCCAACACCCTTTTGCTGCTGCCAGATAACTTTGTACTGCTCAGAATTTAGGTAAGCTGGTACATCTTTTAAGTTTGGGCAGTTTTACAACTTCAGAAGTCAGGAATTCCCTGGCAGACCAGTGGTTGGAACTCAGCGCTCTCACTACCAGGGCCCCAGGTTCAATCCCTGATCAGGGAACTAAGATTCTGCATGTTGTGCAAATGGCCAAAAGAAAAAAAAAAGTAACAGCCGTTGATGGAGGGAGGGAGAAAAATTCAAATATGCCCAATAACAACCAACTAAAGAACAAGTCCAAAGAGCAAAGAAAATACCATGTCTCTTTTAGTCCCCTAGACTCTCCCTGTCCTCACTTAACCTGCTGTAAACTAATATTTACCTTCTGCGGCAGAGCTTCCTCAGAGCTGTTTGTAAACAGGGAGTTCAGAATTTCACACTATTCTAGTCATCCGCTCCTACCCTCAACTTCGATTTCCAAGGTTCCAGCTACCCACGGTCAAACTTAGCCAGAAAACATTACCTTGGAAAATTCCAGAAGTAAACAATTCCTGCCTGTTAAATTGGGTGCCGTTCTGAGGAGTGTGATGGAAACTCCCGCTGCCTCCCTCCGTCCAGGGTGGTGACTCACCCCTTTGTTCAGCGAGAGGAACGACAGACCCGGGAGACCTCAAACACCGGCTTGAACCCAGGCTTGGCCCGAGATGGCGGAGGATCCGGCTTCCAGGAGCCTGCCCCTTATTATGCGCACGTGGTAATACACTAGCATGCGCTGGAGGACCCGCCGCCAGCGCCAAAGCCCCTCGGAGACCAAGCGTAAAAGGCCGCAGGTGGGCGGGGCCCGACTCCTGAAAATCCCCACCCCTTCTCCAAGACAGTTGCAATAATCCTCCCACTCATTAGCCTAGATTACCTAGCCCATAAAATTACCCAGCCCGTGAAACCGAACCACCCCATATTTCCAGGCCTCTTGCCTTCCAAGATGTCCAACACTCTGTTTGTTGGATGATGTGTCTCCCAGGGCCTTTTTCCTTGCCTTTTGCAATGGACCACATCCTCTCTATGGAGTATCTCTCTAAATAAATCCACTTCTTATCTTTCACTTTGTCTCTCACTGAATTCTTTCTGTGGTTAGACATAAAGAATATAAGCTTCCTTAAGTCTTGAAACCAGATGGGTGATTTCAATTAAAAGACAGTGGGTTTGGGACTTCCCTGGTGGTCCAGTGGTTAAGAATCCACCTTCCAATGCAGGGGAGGCAGGTTTGATTCCTGCTTGGGGAATTAAGATCGTACATGCTGCGGGGGCTACAGAGCCTGTGTGCTCTACAGTTCAGGCCCTAAAGCAAGAGACGCCTGAGCACCACAATGGAGACCCAGCGCAGCCAAAAAAAAAAGTGGGTTAAGTCTCAGTCTGGGTTTTGTCTGGGTTTGAGTTCCAGTCTGTGGGTTCAAATCCCGATCTAAATTGTGCCATTTCATATCCATGCTATATACGTTACCCACCCACTGCTGCTGCTGCTAGGTCGCATCAGTCGTGTCCGACTCTGTGCGACCCCATAGACGGCAGCCCACCAGGCTCCCTCGTCCCTGGAACTCTCCAGGCAAGAACACTGGAGTGGGTTGCCATTTCCTTCTCCAATGCACGAAAGCGAAAAGTGAAAGTGAAGTCGCTCAGTCGTGTCTGACCCTCAGCAACCCCACGGACTGCAGACTTCCAGGCTCCTCTGTCCAAGGGATTTTCCAGGCAAGAGTACTGGAGTGGGGTGCCACTGCCTTCTCCGACCCACCCACTAGTATAGAAAAAAACAGTGTATGCAGTAGTAGGTCCTTTGTATCTGTGGAGCCTGCATCCTTGGATTCAGCCAACTTCAGATCCAAAATACTCTGGAAAAGAAATTTCAGAGAACTCCAAAGAAACAAAACTTGAATTTGCCACCCACCAGCAACTGTTTACATAGTATTTACATTGTATTTGGGCTTCCCTGGTGGCTCAGATGGTAAAGAATCCACCTGCAATGCAGGAGACCCAGGTTCCACCCCTGGGTCAGGAAGATCCCCTAGAGAAGGGCATGGCAACCCACTACAGTATTCTTGCCTGGAGGATTCTATGAACAGAGGAGCCTGGCGGGCTACAGTCCATGGGTTCGCAAAGAGTTGGACTCGAGTGAGTAACACTTTTTGCTACATTGTACTTGCTATTATTTACATAGTATCTACATTGTATTAGGTGTTAGAAGTAATCTAGGGGTGATGTAAAGTATACAGGGTCCTATCATATGAAAGCAACTTCTACATTATTTTATATGAAGGACTTAAGCATTGGCGGATTTGGGGATTGGCGGGTGGGAGTCCTTGGCCAATTCCTCATGAATACCAAGAGAGACTGTATGGGACTTGGTACTATATGCAGTTTCAGACATCCACTGGAGATCTTGGAATGAATTCCCCTCGGATAAGGGGTGGGAGGGCTAGTATATTTCCTTGGCAGTATTCAAAATTCAGGTGTCCTTTCTCAGATTTCAGGAATAACCTGAGTTATCCCTTCTGTGCTGCCGCCGCCGCTGCTAAGTAGCTTCAGTCATGTCCGACTTTGTGCGACCCCATAGATGGCAGCCCACCAGGCTCCTCCATCCCTGGGCTTCTTCAGGCAAGAATACTGGAGTGGATTGCCATTTCCTTCTCCAATATCCCTTCTGTGCTGCTGCTGCTAAGTCGCTTCCATTGTGTCCAACTCTGTGTGACCCCATAGACGGCAGCCCACCAGGCTCCTCCATCCCTGGGATTCTCCAGGCAAGAATACTGGAGTGGGTTGCCATTTCCTTCTCCAATATCCCTTCTGTAGTACATCCCAATAAAGTACCCGCTCCAACCCCTGCCCCCCTTTCTGTTTAGGCTTGTATTGAACAATTGCCTTTAAATTACCTCGCAGTACCCTAGGCCTGAGGGCAGGGAGCTCACCTTTTCCCAGAGTGCAATTAAGTTCCTCTGAGGGGAAGAGCCCTTTTTTAACCTCTCAGACCCACCTCGGAGATTCTGATCCCTTCCAAGTGGAGCGGGAGCCTGGAGTCTGTACACCCTCCCCCAGCATTGTGATCCTTATGCTCTAGCAAGAAGACCTGGGTTCGATCTCTGGGTTGGGATGATCCCCTGGAGAAGGGAAAGGCTCCCCATGCCAGTATTCTGGCCTGGAGAATTCCATGGTCTGTATAGTCCATGGGGTCGCAAAGAGTTGGATTCGACTGAGTGACTTTCATGTAGTTTCTTTAAAGGATCAGATTGACTCCTGAAAAAGAGTAACAGCAACAGCTCAGTGTAGCCTCTTGGTAAACGTACTGGCTAATCTATGCATCACAAATCACACACTGCGCTCTGGATGATCCCTACTTGCTTTCCGTCTCGGGTTACCAGGGCTGCCTTGGTTAGTAGGTGGGGTTCCAGGGAACTCTGCGACCAGAGATGGGATCCCAGCTCTGATAATTACCATCCTTGTGACTTAGGTATCTGCTTCCTAGCCTCTCTGTGCCTCTTGTCTTCTGCAAAAGGGCCCTAAACTGTCCTACAGTAGAAATGAGCCGAGCCGACCCCAGTGAGAATGAGCAGAGTAACTGACTCAGACCTTGCTACTCAGGCGAATCAGCCACCACCACTTGGGTTAACTTTCTAGTAAGGAAAGAGAGTCAGCTGTGCTCTGATTGCAGGGTATTGACTGGGAAAGAGGAGGGAGTGTGGCTAACTAGAATCGGGGCATACTTTGCTATGGGTTTTCAGCTCATATTGGGCTTTCTCTGTTTGGTCCTGAGTTGGAAGTAGAAACAAAATACAGGGCACTTGGGTGTCATTCGTCAAATCCTGGCCAGTCTGGGTCAATTGTTGCAGACACTGTGGTTTGGCTTCTCGGAGTGGCTGCTGCAGAGGTCGTGGGTCAGAGTTCACTGTTATAGACGGTCCGGCCATTGTCTGTTTGTGTATTCAACATCTCACTACCTATTTCATGATTGTTCTTCCCAGAATTAAATGAGCTAAAGTCATTGCTTATAAAGGGCGAGACAGAGCCAGGCATGTGGCAAATACGCAAAAATGTTAGCTGTTGTTTTCCCTGTTTAAAAAAATTTTTTCTAGGTTTTAAAAAAATATTTATTTTTGGCTGTGCTGCTTCTTCATTGCTGTGCGAGGGTTTTCTCTAGTTGCAGCGGTTCCCAGGTCTGCTGGGGAAGTCTCCTGAACAATCATTCTTGATTCATACTAATTACTCAGTATTGTTTACCTTACTCCACTGCTTCTCAATTCCCTCACTGTAACTGTCACTGATATTAGTACCTGTGTCAAAATATAGGTTGGATAATATGTGTGAAAGACTTGACCAGTGCAGCAGCACCTATTAAATATTTGATAAATATTAGCTGTCATTATTAAAACCTCATCTCTGCAGCCCTGGGTGGAAATATATATAGTCGTCCCTCTTATTCATGGAGGATACATTCCAAGGCCCCCAACAGATGTCGGCAACCAGGGCTGGTACTGGCCCATGTACATATACACTTTTTTTCCTGTATATACATCCCTATGATAAAACTTAACTTACACATTTGACACCGTCAGAGATTAACAACAATTAGTAACAATAAAATAGACAAATTATAACAATATACTGTGATAAGTTATGAGAATGCAGTCTCTCTAAAAATACCTTATTGTACAAAAGCAATGCCTTTTCCATTTTAACTAAGCATTTAACACATACTGTGGCTGTGACTTCTGCAGCCTGAGGGGCGACAGCAAAATTGTTACAAATTTCTTTCTTCTTCACAATTTCATGGATAAAAGATTTGTTCCTACCGTGGATCTTAGTAACCTCAGCATAGGATTGTTTTCTTCCCTCATGAGGTCAATTTCTGTCTCTTCTCTTAAAGGAAACACTTCACGGCTTCTCCTTACCATATTCGAACATCCAGCATCACTCCTCGTGCACTTTGGGGCCATTTTTTCAGTAAAATGAGGATTATCTGAACAGGAGCACTGGGATATCTGGGACAGTCGATCCGGATATGCTGGACAAATGGGATTCTCGTCCCGGGACGAAGCAGGATATCACGAGATTTTGCCTCGCTATTCGGAGTGGTACAGCAGTTTAAAAACTCAGGCGTTGTTTCTTTCTGGAATTTTCCATTTAATATTTTCAGAAGATACAATTGACTGCAGGTAAGCACAGCTGGGAAAACAGAACCATGGTCTAGGCGGGAGTTAGTCTATTAGCAACAGAATCCAAAAGTCGAAGGATAGAAGAAAATGCTGTGGAGCCGGGGGTCCCCCGTGCCCCACTGCTGACTGGTTCTTGAGGCGGTCGGCGGGCGAGCCAGCCTGGTGTCCTCTGCCGCTCCCCATGGCTCCTGAGCTCGCCTCACCACCTGAAGCATCTCTACCACCCCCACTGCCCCTTCTCCCCTCCTGTCTGTGGTAAAACTGCTTTCCGCGAAACCGGTATTTGGTGCCAAAAAGGTTAGGGACCATTGCTGTAGAGCAGTGTTGTTGTTTTTTTGCTTTTACGGTTTATTTATCTGGTCAAGCAGCATGTGAGATCTTAGTTCCCCAACCAGGGATCGAACCCGTGTCCCCTGCTGTGGAAATATGGAGTTCTGACCACCGGACTGCCAGGGAAGTCCTGGTTGAACATCTAATTACTTACTTAATTTGAGGCTGCGCTGGGTCATCGTGAGTGCCCATGGGCTTGTTCTCTAGTTTCCGCGAGTGGGAGCTACGTTTTGTGGTGGTGCACAGGCTTCTCACCACCGTGGCGTCTCCTGTTTCAGGGTACAGGCTGTGGAGCACTGGCTCTGTAGGTGTGGCTTTGGGAGCTACGTTTTGTGGTGGTGCACAGGCTTCTCACCATGGTGGCATCTCCTGTTTCCGGGTACGGGCTCTGGAGCACTTGCTCTGTAGCTGTGGCTTAGTTGCCCCAGGGCAGGTGGGATCTTCCTGGACCAGGTATTAAATCAGTTTCCCCTGCATTGCTAGGCTGATTCTTAACCATCAGGTAAGTCCAGAACATTCTAAAAAAAGAGAGACTTGGAGGTTCAGAGAGGAATAATAAGTGATCCTCCTACTCTGAGCTGAAGAACTGCAGGGCCAAGTTCAGGCTCTTTCCCAAGCACCCAGTGGACACAGCAGGTGAAACGAAAGTTCAAGTGCTGGTTGTTCCATCGGACTCTATCAACATAATCCATGGTATCTTCACGGCCCCCATCACCTCCTCCTCCACACACATGTGCACAGACTCACACAGCAATGAGGAACAGACCTAACCTAGCATGCCTCTCTCTCTCTGAACTTTATCATAAGAATTGGATTGTAGTTTCAAGAACCTAGCCCAGGAGGAAATGAGATGGCAGAGAAACAACTTTTTTTTTGGCATACGATTTGTTTTATTTCTGCTTGGTCAACAAAACATGCTTTGTTGCCTAGAAGAGCTAAATCAGGCTCTTTAAATCCCCTGTCACTACAAATATTCTCTTGATTTATTAAAAAATGTTCAATACATTTGTGATTTAGATTAGCACAGCTACAAAATACATACAGGGCATAGCATTTGTTTTTCAATTGGCATTTTAGTGGGACCTTTAGATAAAGCATTTCAAATAATAGCAATTGTGACAATGATGATGAGAGAGACACAGTGATTACTATTGTTTTTTGAGTGTCTGCCCTGTACTAGGCACTAGACTGCTGCTGCTGCTGCTGCTAAGTCGCTTCAGTCGTGTCCGACTCTGTGCGACCCCATAGACGGCAGCCCACCAGGCTCCCCCGTCCCTGGGATTCTCCAGGCAAGAACACTGGAGTGGGTTGCCATTTCCTCCTCCAATGCATGAAAGTGAAAAGTGAAAGTGAAGTCGCTCAGTCGTGTCCGACTCTTAGCGACCTCGTGGACTGCAGCCTACCAGGCTCCTCCGTCCATGGGATTTTCCAGGCAAGAGTACTGGAGTGGGGTGCCATTGCCTTTTCCGGCACTAGACTAGAAACTTTCTATCCACTGCTGCTGCTAAGTCACGTCAGTCGTGTCCAACTCTGTGCGACCCCATAGACGGCAGCCCACAGGCTCCCCCGTCCCTGGGATTCTCCAGTCAAGAACACTGGAGTGGGTTGCCATTTCCTTCTCCAATGCGTGAAAGTGAAAAGTGAAAATGAAGTCGCTCAGTCTGACTCCTAGTGACCCCATGGACTGCAGCTCACCAGGCTCCTCTGTCCATGGGATTTTCCAGGCAAGAGTACTGGAGTGGGGTGCCATTGCCTTCTCCTTCTATTCACTATGCTGTTTAATTGTCTGAAAAACATGTGGGCAGACTCTGAATAAAGATGGTAGACTGGACACATATTTATAGCCACATTCTCCCCAAAGCTCAAAATATCAAAAAGCAGTACTTTTTATTTCGTTTGGTGAATAAATACTTAAGAACAAAGGGGAACAGGAGAAAAGTTTATAGAAAGGACATTTTGGAATCTGGAAAGTAAAAAGATACAAAGAAAAAGAAAGTAAAAAAGGCATAACCTTTGGGATTAGGTTCAACTCAAGTGGCAGTACAGCCAACTCAACAATGGTTTAAACACATGAGGTCTATTTCTTGCAGGTAAGTACGGGATTTGGAGAGTAAAGAGTAAATATGAGAATTCCATAAAGTTGCCAGGGACCTAGCAACTTGGTAACCTCCCCCTCCCCCTGCCCTGCCCCGCTCCCCAATCTCTGGGTGTGACTCTCATCTCATGGTCCAATGTGGCTGCTTGAGCTCCGTGCATTGCATCATTTTTTCCAGATGGCAGTAAGGAGGAAAGTTGGGTGGAAGAGGCATGCATATCACCTTACAGACACTTCTTTCAGATTTTTCTTATCACATGTCTTCCACCTGCAATAGCAATCTCTATCAGAGGTAGATGTTATCTAGGTTAACTAAGCTATTTTAATATCTGTCTCTATGATTAACCAAGCCTAATGGACTGACAGTGACTGAACCACCGTCGCCGCCACATGAACGGACATTTATTAAACAAATACTGCACCTGAGCACAACTTTGGAGTCTGAAACACAGTGTGATAAGGACTTGTCAGGAGTGAGGACTTCAGAAGGAGGCCACGGGGACAGAGCCATAGCCATGCGATTTTATTTCCTTAGTCTTGGGCACTTGTTTTATGCTCCTCGGTTAGCACAATAGAGGAGAAAGACCCTTCTCTACTCAGTGGCTCCCAGCTGTCAATTTCCTGTCCTTCCTTCACCCTCTGAGGGGTTCCTAGGAGTACAGCACGTTGGTCAAGGGCAGTAAGGAGTCTGTCTGAAACAGTCTATTACAATTGCCAAGTTCATAACCACACTCTCTTTTGGACCCTGCGATGTATACATTGCCATAGCGAAGAGTCATAGAAAACTAGGTTCTAGGGCAACACCACTGCTTCTCTGATTTGGAAGCAGGTTTCACCTCCCTAAGCCCCAGTTTCCTCATCTGTAAGGTGGTTAATAATTGCACCTACCATACAGTGTGACCGGTAGAGTTACATAATTCCTGGTAAGTGCTCAGCACACTGCTTTAACATAGTAATGCTGAGGGAATGTTAGCTCTTATTATACAGTGGGGACAACAGACCCATCAGATGACAGTCAGACCTAAAATCAGAGTTGTGCTTCGTGGTTGGATTTTAAAGCTCTCCTGGTCCCGTTTTAATTACCAGTAACAACAATGATAGTAGCAAGCATTTAATGCTATAATATTTGATAACAAGAGCTAGCTTTGCGCTTGGTGCTGCGCTGAGTGCTTTGGAGTCATCACTTCTGTTGTTTCTTTCTCTTTATGCCTCTCCCCACACTCTGCCCCTGGTATGCATGTGTATATATAGCCCACCAGGCTCCTCTGTCCATGGGATTCTCCAGGCGAGAATATGGAGTGCGTAGCTCTTCCCTTCTCCAGGGGATCTTCCCAGCCCAGGGATCGAACCTGGGTCTCCTGTATTGCAGGCAGACTCTTTACCATCTGAGCCACCAGGGAAGTATGTATATATACACACACAATAATTTTACTTTTTGTTTTTATTTTCCCCTGGCATATTTACATGCACAGTCTGGCAGGATTTGGGGTGAATCTTGGGCTCCAGGACACGAAGTCTTTGGAAGAATTATTTGCAAGTTCATGAGAGCTGCGGATCAGAGCCACGTCTAGGAAGCTCTGGCTGTCAAAATAAGACACTCTAAACAGGTGGTGGAAGATTTTAAACAGAATGGACTTCTCATGGCAACATGACTGCCCCCAGAGGGGGCCCTTCTCTCTGCAGGACAGAAAGGAGCCAGGGAAGAAGTTAGGCTGAAATAGAATTTTGTGAATGTTGGCAAGTTAGCAATTACAGCCACACTGACACTTGGGCCTATACACATGAATTAAATGAGTGATGTTTCCAAATGTAAGGGTCTAATTTCTGCAAGTCCCTGCAATGGTTGTGATGAGGTCTCCAGGGGAGAGTGCCTACTTGTGGCCCAGGAGATTTTTCTTAGTCCATTTGTACTTATTCCAGAGAACTTCCAAAACAATACAAAATCACTCTCTCCTAAAGTTACGGGCACTCAAGTTCCCTCTGATTAAAACAAATATGGCAGAAGGTTAAGTGTGACTACACCTATGTGTGTGTGTCAGGGGTAGGGTAGAATGGATATTCATTGTGCTCATCTCTCAACATTTCTGGATGTCTGAAAAATGTCATTATAAAACATGTTGGAAAATAGGAAAAGAATAGATTACCGAAAAAATAATAGAAGTAATCTCATAGAAAGAGAAACACAGTACTTTAACTGGAACATATTTACCTTTAAGAAAAAAATTCACTTCTTTTTAACACTTATCTCACTTTCCCATGGAGGATCAAACCCCCCCGGGCATCCACCTGAGAACCAGCACTGGGGATCCCTGTTCTGGAAAGGCAGCTCGTGGGGTGGTGGGTTGAGAGGATGAGTTTGGGGTAGGTGACCTTGTTTGTGTTCTATTCCAGACCTTGCTGGCTTTTGCTCACCCAGTGACCATGGACATGCTACTTCAATTCTTTGTGCCCCATTTGCCTCCTCTGTAGAAACTGGGCTGATACTCATGGAACCAGGTAAGTGACGTGGCCACTGTCACAGCTTGCAAGTGACAGTAACTGAGTTTGGTTCCCAAGATAAATGATAGGAAAGCCTGTCACCAAAGCTCTCCCCCATCTCCGCATACCTCTAGGTCTTGGCTGGCTCTGCTCTCAGAACCCTCATCATTCTTTGTTGGTTTTATTCTAACCAACTGATTTCTGGATGCAAGGGGTATTTCATTTTTCTTGACTTTTCTAAGAGATCTAATACAATTTTTTGTTATCTGTGTGTTTGAATGAATAATCAAAATACAAAAACACTTTCTAACTAAGTCCACATTAACCAGGAGAGTTTTCCCTGAGAATCCTGTTCAATATTCTTGCTTATTAATTATAGCAGGTTTGCAGAATTGTTGGGGCATTTGTGTGTCTGAAAGGAAAGGAAATGACCATCACTGGTAATAACAATGAACTCAAGAAATGTGGCTCTCAGGAATGTTACACCGAACCTTGTGCCCACTGCATGAGTAATGCCAAATTGTTTTCGGCAGAAAATGTACCAGTCTTCTGTTCGTAAACTGTGTTATTGCAGAAGTCAGAAAGAAAACTTCAAATGTAGAAAACCATGTCTCAAATTGGGCTTTCGCCCTAAAATTGTGGGTAACAGCACCATCTGGCGTGTAGTTGTATAACTACATAGTTAATTTTTTTTTTTTTAATCAATGTAATAATCAATTGATTCAGCTGGCTTTACAATAAGAAACCATTCTTTAGGCTTTTGTAAGCACATGCTGAGGATTTTGGCTCATTCCCAAGCTTAAGACTCTGCAAACCCATAATAATCTTACAAGCTAAACAGGGTTCACCCTGTGACAGATCCCAAGTCAAGATCACATCCAAGTTGAAGTCCAAGGGGAGCAGAAACTATGAATAAAGGAAGCTAGTGAGGAAACAGGGGGAAAAAAAAGCTTGCCCATGAACACAGAGCAGGAGCAAGAGATCGTGAAACCCATGAGAGAAAAAATCAGGCTTGTCCTTGGGCTCCTGCAGGTAATGACAATATTCTTATTTAGCTCATTTACATCCTGATCATAAACTTTTGAGTGAGTCTCTGCTGCTTGCAATCTAATAAGCGTAACTAAGACAGCATTAGTTTCAGTGAAGTCCAAAGACTTAAATAGTCCAAAGACTTTAGTCCAAATACTAAATCTGACTTGCTTAATTGCACAATTCCCCAAATGCCTGAATGCCTTTCTTCATTGACCTCTGATCAAGGCCAACAGTTAGAGGCAGGAAGAGAGGAATAAAATGAGGTCATCATAACCATTTGGGACCATGATGGGTAGTCTGGGCCACCCAGTCAGACTTGTCAGTTCCTGTCTCTCACCTGAGGATGGGCCAGGAATTAGACAGGCAAATGCCCTCGGATGATGCTAGAGAACTCAGCAACCAGAACCAGTAGGATCTACGTAGCACCTCGTGAATCTCTGGCCAGAAATGGGCTCTTCAATGCCTTCAGTAAATCTCATCAAATCATCAAATCAGCATTTGATTCACAAGCTAGTAACTTCCAGATTTACCGTCAGTGCAGATCAGCCGTTCTTAACTCCAGGAACAACTGGCAATGCCTGGGGACACTTTTGGTTGTTGCAGCTGCAGGAAAGGCAGTGCTACTGGATCTAGTTGGCAGAGGACAGAGCTGCTGCTAAACATCCCACAGTGCACAGGAGAACCCTGCAACAAAGAATACGGGATCCCCAAATGTCAGCAGTGTTGAGGTTGAGGAACCCTGGTGTCCATGGCAGAGAAGCCTAGAGGAAGTTTTAAAGTGGTAGGAAGGGCAGAGGTTCGAACGAGAAGTTGAGAATCCTGCCAAGGGGAGTACTACCCAGCTTGGAGAACACCATACTATATCACCATCTGTGGAAGATGTCAAGTCATGGGCAACAGGTGCCAGTAGAGGGTCTGATGAGGGCAACCTGAGATAAATCTAAGCAGCAGGTCCTTGAGAAGCTGAGCAGAGGCTATGGATGATGATTGGAGAAACTGAGGCTAAGGAGATTGACTCTATTCATCCCCTTCCTCACCACTAAGGGATTTGGGGATCTAATTTCCTATTCACATCAAAGGAATAAGTTGGCTCGGGTGACAGGGGCAAGGGGTTAAATTGGGATGAGCAGAAGCTGGCAGATTAATAGTAGCTCACTTAAATGTACATGGATTTGGAAAGAGTGATGTGATGGATCTGCGATGGGATAGTGGGTCTGTCAAAACTGAAACATGCTTACCTTAGGTTAGCTTTCGATTGGGTAACTTCCCAGGAAAGCAAGTCTCTCCTCTAAAGAGCAGGCAGTGCAGAAATTCCAAAGCAACATCAATCCCAGGACTTGAAGATAAAAGTCCTGATAAAAGGACTTGAAGATAAAACTCCCTTCTTCCCATTTTCCTCACTTTAAAACCCGTGGAGTCTTGCATTCTTCTGTAAACTAGGGCCAGAGAAATCACAGTCAGATTTCCCTGTAACACTAAGAAGAAAGTTCTAAGTAGGGAATGTTCTGGAAAAGTCTATAAACGGCAGGCATTTGTAACCAACAGAAACATGCTGGGACTGGAAGAAACTTCTCCATGAAGAAACACCTCCATCAGCAGGTGCGTGGGAATTTGCTTTTTTATAGCGTGGAATAGCGTTGACTTTATACGCATAACAAAATCTGTGACTTAGCCTGGGAAAGTTCTGGAAGGCTTCTGAGCAAGACCCTTCACTTCCTGCCATAAACACCGGACAGGCCCTGTAGCCTTAGAAAGCCAACATCACTTGCCTCCTCCCTTTCCGTGCGGTGCGCTAGTCCGGCCAGGCCCGGGACTACATTTCCCAGGATGCCCAGTGGCGGGAGCTCCTGCGGGATAGGCCAGAGCCACGCGGAAGTGATTACGGGTCGCCCAGCAACGGGGGCGGAGCCCTGGGCTAGGATTGGATGCTCACGCCCCCGGCCTGGGGCGGGGCGGGGTTAGGAGCTCGGCCCCGCCTCCGGAGCCCCGGGGCGCTCGCCGGCTTTTACTTCCAGCCGAGCGGCCGTGTGTGTCGCTCCGCGCTTTCCCCTGAGTTCCCCCGAGGCCCCGCCCTCCTTTGCTCCGGCAGCTGCGAAAGTGCGGGCCTCGGATTCAGCGGCCCGGGCGCTGAGGGGCCCCCGGGCGGCGCGGTGCGCAGGCGCGAGCGTGCGGGGAGCGCGGCGCGCGGTTGAAGCCGGAGTGAGTTCCTGGGCGCGGAGACCGGGGGCTGGCGGGCGAGCGACCGCTTACCCCGCAGCCATGGCAGCCCTGCGCTACGCTGGCCTGGACGACACCGACAGCGAGGACGAACTGCCCCCGGGCTGGGAGCAGAGGACCACCAAGGACGGCTGGGTTTACTATGCCAAGTAAGGGGGGCGTCCGGGGCGCGCGGAGAACCCTGACCGCTCCGCGCGCCCCGGGACACGTGCTGCCTTTGGACCCCTGCCCGCGCGGGGAAGGCCTGCGCAGTGAGGGCTGCCAGCCTCCTGAGGACGGGCCCCATCCCGCTTTCTGGCCCTGCTGTCCAGCGTGGGGTCACCTGGCGGCGCCCAGACACGCCCTCTGCTGCCCAGGAGGCGGCAGTGCCCGGCGGTGCGGGGATGCACACGCTTGCATCCCCTTTCCCCAACATCAGAAAAAACGAGCACGCCCCGCTCCTTTCTCGGATAGAAGGGCCGCCTGGGAGTGTGTATTTGTAACCGACGTCCTAGTAGAGCTGTATGTGTATGTATGTATGTATGCACGTATATGCTTGTATATAAAATGTAGCTAATACAGCTTTACTGTAGTTCTCGGGAAAGTTTTGGAAGCCCCAGAAGGCCCTCTCTCCCGCCTCTTACTGTGTGCCCGTGGGAATAACTGTCAGGGGTTACTCATCTGTTAAGAGGGTTGGTTGGAGCGTTTTAGTTGAGGCCTGAACAAACTCTGCTGGGTCCCACTCTCGGCAGCTGACAGCACCGTCTCAGCCTGACACTAGAATCATCTGAGGACCGTCATAACTAGATTTGGGGTCTCAGCGGACACCCCACGTAGGGACTCTGTTTTTTAAACTTCCAAGCTAAGGCAGGTTGTGGCTTTGAGAAACACGGAAGTAAATCAGTGGTTTTCTACTCTTGGGAAACTGACCGGGCTCTGCTCCAGGCTTCCACCTGCAGGTGATTCTTCTCTTCATTTGCTTGCTCTGCCTCCAGCCCCCTACTGCTAGTTCGTGAAATCTTTCCCAGGTGATTCTGATCTGCCCTAGGTTGTGAGCCACGGCTGGCTGCCTTTGGTGGCTTTCTAGAAAGAAAAGCAGGAGCAAAAGACCTTGCTGCATTCTTTGAAGACACGTTGGGAAGGTATCCTATGCCAGGCCCTTTGCTGAGCGCTGGTTTTACTGAGATAAATAAGACCGCATGGTGGGACTTCCACTTGGTGGTCCAGTGGTTGAGACCAAGATCCTTCAAGATGCCTGTTGTGGCCAAAAAATAAAAAAGGTGGTCCTCACACGGTCTGTGTGACCAGTGGCAGCATGCCCAGCATGAGCTGTGTGGGCAGGTGGTGAGGTGCCTGGGGTGGTTGGCCCCTGAGCCCTGCCTTTGGGCACAGGTCGAAGTTGGCAGGTCCAGGGGCAGCCCTGGTAGGAGAGACAGAGGCCCCGCCCATGCCGTGGTGGTGCAGGAACCTGAGCACAGGTGAGGAGGAAGGGCCCTGCTGTGCCTCAGGGGAGCTGGGCTGCATGGTCAGGACCCCGAGTGGGGTCCACTGAAGCTTTGCGGCCAGGCAGTGAGCTCGGCTATGTGTCTTTATTTATTTGTTGGAAATGGCAAGATTTTATTCTTTTTTATGGCTGAGTAATATTCCATTGTAGGTAGATAAATAAGTAGATATAGAGTAAGCAAGATGAGTAGATATATAGTAGATAAGTAGATACAAATTTTTGAATCATTGTGTTTCATTGTATTTTCATTTTAAAACTCAGCATTTAAAAAACTTAGATCATGGCATCCAGTCCCATTGATTCACTTCAGTTGTGTGTCTTTAGAAGGATGATTTCTGCTCTGGAGGACTGCAGGGAGCCAGGGGCTCCGGGTGGCTTCTGAATGGGCGTTGGTTGTGGCCAAGGCCCCTGCCTGAAGGGCTCTTTGATCCCTGGGAGCTGAGCTTCAGTGTCTCTGCCCACGAGGGCGCCCCCGTGCGTGGGCCCTGCCCTCTCCTCCCAGCACCTTGCGCTCCCCCGTCTGCAGTTCTCTACGTGCCACTCGGCCTTGCCTGCTGTCTGTCCCTCCCCAGATTGTCAGCGTCGTGAGCACAGGGACCGTTCCTCGTTCCCCTCCATCCCCCATGCTTAGCATCACGGAGCTGTAAGCTCAGTCCACGGGGAGTAAGGAAGTTAGCTCATCAAGCGAAGGTCTCCTGGGCCTCCCTGGGTGGGTGGCCTTCTGGGCCCTGGGGATGTGAAGAGGCACTGGGCCTGCTTCCTGGCTTCCGGGGCCTCCCTTGCTCTGGGTAGGGCCTGTCCCTGTTCTGGCCACTGTCCCCAGAGCTCCCGGACTCCCTTTCAGGTTTGACCTGGGGCCTCATGCTTGGTCTGGAGGCTCCTGTGGCTGTGGTCACTCTGCTGTCCCCCAGAAGGATGTTGCTGAGCCATGAGAGACATCAGGATTCTTGGCCTCCAGAGATGAGGATTTCAATCCTGGGCCAGTGACGAGGCTTGATCACTCAGAGCTTTTGTGGGATAAAGTGTTATTAAAGTATAAAAGAGATAGAGAAAGTTTCTGACATAGACATCAGAAGGGGGCAGAAAGAGTGTCCCCCTGCTAGTCTTTAGCTGGATGTTTTATGTCTGTTAGAAGGCTGTTAATCAGATAAGTAGCTCAGTCAGTAAATCATCTGCCTACAGTGCAGGAGACCTGGGTTCGATTCCTGGGTTTGGAAGATCCCCTGGAGGAGGGCATGGCAACCCACTCCAGTATTCTTGCCTGGAGAATCTCATGGACATGCAAGAGTCGGACACGACTTAGCGACTAAAGCATCACCAGTCGGATAAGAGAGACACCTCAAGGCTGAGGGAGTTTCCCCAGGCCCCTCTCCCACAATATGCATTTTTGAGATAGGATGGTGTGTCATCCCCCAGCCATAAAACAATTGGCATGAATACTGGTTTGTTGAGCTACTATCAGCCCAAGGTTTGAGAAAAGAAAAAAAGTCTTAGGTGGAGCCATTTTGAAGAAAGGCACGTTCCACAGCAAATACATAGTCTCATTAACATAGCTTAAGGAAAACGTGCTGGTGACCTCAGGGTTTGAGAAAAGTAAGTTCAGGTGGAACCAGGTGTCGTGGTGGCAACACAGAATTTTGGGAGAAAGCATCTGACCCTTGTAGTTTGTTTGTTTCCTCCTGCCGTTTAAGGGAGAGAGAAAAAATGTCTGCCGCTTGCAGCCTCTTCCCTCCGTTTGGGGACCCCTGCCCGCCTGGCCACCCGCCTCCCACCCCCCGCGCCTTGCCTTCTGCCGGGCAACCCTTCCCTCCGCTTCCTTCCTGGAAGGCGTCTGCCTCCTTCGCTCAGTAAGGCCCGCAGGCTCCCGCCGGCTCCACTGAGGGCTTCCAGGAGCCCACAGCGGGGGACTCCGTGGTGCCTGCGTGGTCCCTGGAAAACACCCCGGGGCCCCCAGTGGTGTTTGGCCCTGTTGACTCTGGCTGTGGTGATAGAGCTTGGCAGGCTCCCGGCCGGAGTGGTGGGTGCCTCTCCACAGACGCTCTCCCCTCCTCCCAGCCCTTGATCTTTGCTCGGGGTGAAGGATGCCTGAAACGACCCAGGCCCTGCGTTCCCAGCAGTCCCCCTGAGCTCTGCCGACCTGCAGGCATCCCGGGCTTTTGTTCATTCCCAGTTCTGGAAGCTCATGCGCCCTCGGGGTCTGGGGAACCTGACCGATCTCTCAGAAGGTTGCCCTTGGAGTCCTTCCTTCTCTCCAAGGCGTTCCTCCCACTGCGGCGGGGTGCCCCCCACCCCGGCCAAGGCCTGAGGCTGCAGCTCCCAGCTGGCCCCTGGGGTCTCGTGGGAACCCCCCTCGCAGCCTCGCTCCTTCTCTCCCATGTGGGTTCTGTCCGCCCCTCAGCCTCCCCAGAAGCAGACCTCAAAGGCTCTCATGGCTCAGTGCCCCCAGGCTGGGCCCCCAGAGAGGCCCGGTATTGTGGCGGAGGGTGACCGGTCAGCAGCGTGAGCTGGGGGGCCTTTCTCACTGCCCTGACACCACCCAGGGCAGTCCCTCTGCCTTAGCTGGGGAGGGGACTGAGGGGCGAGGGCTCGGTGCTGAGGGCCGTGATGCAGTCCTGGGGGTCCTCGGGGCCTCAGGTCCTGCCCCCCTTTGCTCCTGAAGCCCTTGGGCCTGAAGGGCGATGGCTGGCCTGCCCAGTGGGTGGCGGGTCCCCGTCTGCAGGAGGCTCTGGGTCTCCCTGTTGAGCTTCAAAAAAAAACCCCAAAACCTTAGAAGAGCATACTTAAAAGTGATAGCCATGTAATGTGGTGTGAATTTAATTTTGATCCCTTTGTTTTACATTAAGATCACTGTTAATTATCTCTTTAAATGACAAAAAGAAAAAGAGAAAGCTTGCTGAAAGAAAAGAAAAATAAAAGGACTTCTTTTTGAAGGAGAATAAGATAACAGTGGGGACGTGTTGTAATTTTCTGTTCATTAAAAAGTCATTTTAGGTTACAGTGGAAAGGGAACAGCTTTTAGTTAACTTTTATATGAAATTTATTTCAAAGAATCCTTTTCTGTCAAAGGCACAGTTCTTAGTTCTTCACACATGTAGACTGACTGAGGCTTCTCTGACCCCAGGAAGGGGCCGCTATTACTCCCTTTGTACTGATGGGGAAACTGAGGCTCAGGGAGGTTTAGTGACTTCTCCAAGGGCACAAGGCTGGTGAGCGGGAGGACCAGGAAGTGTGGGCGTCAGGCCCGGGACCCCAAGTCTGCGGGAGATGGGGGCAGTGTCTGCAGAGCCTTGCCGTTGCCACAGCTGTGTTGGCATCTGGTGGGTAGAGACCAGGGATGCTGTTCATCACCCTGCTGTGCCCAGGATGGTCCCCACTGCAGAGAGTGATCCCGCCCTCCAGGAGTGCCAGGGCGGGAGCAGGGTTACGCTTCCTAGGGAGTCGGGGCTTCCTTTCTCCTGGCAGGGCTGCCGGTGCCCTCTGTCTGCAGGGATCTCATCCATCACCGGTGCTGTCCCGGGCCCGCCTCTCACCCTCCCTGTGCTGCGGGGAGACCGGCTCACCGGGTGCGTGCGGTGCGGGAGCTCAGGTGTGTGGCCTGAATCCAGAGTCCACAGTGTCCTTGCGCTGGCCGCTGAGAGTTTGCAAAACACCAGAAGCCGGCAGTTGCTGAAAAGACCCTGCTTTTGATGTGCAGCATCTTACAGGAGCATTTACTTGCTCTCTGTATTTATTCTCTTTAAAATAATGGCTCCGGAAGAATGTTCTGTTATCCGGTTGTCAGTGATTTCGTGTTATTTGCTACTCTGGCCTGAGCATGTGAACTTGAGTGCTTCTTGCAACATGCAGCTTTTTTGGCATTAAGTAATTTTATGTTTTTCTTGATGATAGGTCACCTGTTGACAGATGTCTCTAGTCTGTTATTGGCTCGTGGTGTGAATTTGAATGATAACTGTATATGCTCTCCTGAGATGAAAGGCTAGTTTGGCATGGAAATCAGACCAGCTTGTATATTTGATTTGTTCAAAATAGTAGACCTTTTGAGGGCTTTTTATATGTCAGATACCGTGTCCAACCCTTTATGTACAGTATCCTCATAACATTCTCCTGAGATCAGTACTAAGATTATTTCCATTTTGCCAATGAGGAAGTTGAGGCCCCAAAGCTAAGTAACTTAACCTATGGGGCTGTCTTACCACTTCTTAATTTCCTCTTGGATGAAATTAGGAATCAGTGCTTAAAAAACACTTTGAAGTTCAATTTGTGAAAAGAATACAACATTTAAGAAGATTTGTGACCCCATAGACTGTAGCCCACCAGGCTCCTTTGTCCGTGGACTTCTCCAGGCAAGAATACTGGAGTGGGTAGCCTTTCCCTTCTCCAGGGGATCTTCCTGACCCAGGGATTGACCTGGGTCTCCTGTGTTGTAGGCAGCTTCTTTACTGTCTGAGCCGCCAGGGAAACCACTAAGATTAAGGTTTATCTAAATTATATTTACATGTCAGCATTATCAATTAGACAGAATTTTCAATCCGTCCTGGAGTAAAACTGAAGCAAGTACAAAGCAGAACACTTCTCTAGATATTTTGAGAAATTCAGTGAGATTTCTAGAGTTGACCCACAGCCGGGGTCCCGTCTTCTTCCTCTGGCTTCCCCATCGGTTCATAAATGCAGGCTTTTACCAGACTGCTGCTGCTTGAAACCTAGAGAGTTTGACCTGTTGCAAACAGACATCTTATGTTCTGAATATTTCTTTGTGAATGTCTGACTTGACTACTCTTGAGAGAGAATTATGTTGGGGAGAGAAAAATCTAATGCCATGGATTAATTTTAGAAGTGTAACTTTTCTTATTGTTCTCTGGATTTTTTTTTTTTTACACAGTCACACGGAGGAGAAGACCCAGTGGGAACATCCGAAGACTGGGAAAAGAAAGCGAATCGCAGGAGGTGTGTATGCCGGTGTCATAAAGCAGAGACCCTTGTGTGTTAGGCATGGTTCAGATGGGGAGACTGTCACAGGCAGAGGGTCTGTTGAGGAACTGGACCTTCCCTCTCGGGAGCTTGTAGGATTCGGTAGAAGGAAGTGATGAGATTTTTGAGTGAAATGCTGATTTCTCACTGGCCTTAAAAATAAAGTATTAAAATAATAGGGCGCTTGGACTGACAGTTCATGAGGTTTTTCTGTAGTTGTGCTGTTTGTGCAAATGTTATTGGCTCCTATCCTGGAATTAAGTACACCAGTGTTGGATAGAATTCCCTGAAGCTTGTGGTGACTCGTAGGCGTTTCTGAGTACGTGTGTCATCCATGGAGTAGAAACGTAAGAAGGTCCGGGCCTTCAAGAGGTTGAGGGGCTGTTTGAAAAGACAGCATGTACCCATGGAAGAAAAAGGGAAACTGCTCTGTAATGGGAGTCATCACAAGCCAGCATACAAATGGTACTGGCTGCCTGCTGTAGAGCAGATACATTCTGGGAGTTCATTCACGGGGTAATTCATGTTGATTGGAGCAGCCAGGAAGGATTTTGTGAAAAGCAGGAGCCGAAGGGAGTGTTGAAGAATGATCAAGAATGAAATCGTTTTAAAAATAGAGTTGCCATATGACCTAGTGGTCCCACTCCTGAGCATATACCCATATAATACTCTGTTTCGAAAAGATACACTCGGCCCTGTGTTCACCGCAGAGCAGTCACGATAGCCAAAACATGGAAACAGCCTAGATGATCATCCGCAGATGAATGGACAGAGGTGTGTGTATACAGTGGAGTACTCTTCAGCCATAAGCAGAATGAAGTGTCCTTTGCATCAGCGTGGGTGGACCTAGAGATCGTCATTCAGGAGAGCAAGTCAGAAAGAGACAGGTACCATATGATACCACTTACACGCGGGATCTAAAATACGACGCGTGAGCGTGTCTGTGGAACAAACAGGCTCACAGGCAGAAGAGGCTTGTGACTTCCACGGGGAAGCTGGAGGTTAACAGATACACATTACTGTGTATAAGGTAGATAAAAAAGAAGGTCCTACTGGATAGCATAGGGAATTGTATTCCGTATCCTGTGATTAAACCATAAAGGAAGAGAATAGAAAGAAGAATATGTGTATATGTAAAAGTTGAGTCACTCTGCTGTGCAGCAGAAATTAACACAATATTGTCACTCAACTATGCTTCAGTAAAACTAAAAAGAATGAAATAGTCTTACTTCCCAAGCGAGAGACAGAAATGTGGAGTCTGGTTGGGGTAACAGGCGTTTTCCTCCTGCCGTGGTTGGTCCGGTGGGAGACTGGGGCTGTGGCTGAAAGGGCGGGGGCTTCAGTTAACCCCTCCCCCAGGCAGACCTGTCTTGCTGTTTTTCAGATTTGCCCTACGGATGGGAACAAGAAACCGATGAGAACGGACAAGTGTTTTTTGTCGAGTAAGTTGTCTACAAAGAAACTACTCTCGGGCTTCTTGCTTTTGTAATAAGTGTATACACTGTAGAAAAATAGTATGTAGTATGTAATCTTACCAGCAGGAGCAACTGCTGTTAACGGTTTTTGGATTTTTTTCTTCTGTATTTTCTGTACATATACTTAAAAAGAGAGAATGTATTGGGTGAACTGTTTGGTTAACTGTTTTTGGCACATAATTCGTGTGAGCTTTTTCTCATATCCTTAGAAAGTTTTCAAGAAAATGATGTTTAACAGCTAAGTGGTATCATTTTGTATAGATATACTATAATTTATCAAATTACCTACTGGGCATTGATGCTGTTACACTTCTGTGATGTGGGGTCCATACAAGCAGATCTTGTCATATTGTACTTCACAGATACTTTTTTTTTTTAATATAAATTGGCAGCCCTACCCTGAGGGCCTTTTGGCCCCATTTTCCCAATAACATTTGCTCAGTTTGTGTCTGTGTCACATTTTGGTGATTTTTGAAATATTTCAAACCCTCCACTGGCATAAGGGCTTCCCTGCTGGATCAGAGGTTAAAGCATCTGTCTGCAATGCAGGAGACCTGGGTTAAAGCATCTGCCTGCAATGCAGGAGACCTGGGTTTGATCTCTGGGTTGGGAAGATCCCCTGGAGAAGGAAATGGCAACCCACTCCAGTATTCTTGCCTGGAAAATCCCATGGACGGAGGAGCCTGGTGGGCTGCAGTCCATGGGGTCGCTGGGAGTCGGACACGACTGAGCGACTTCAGTTTCACTTCTCACTTTCATGCATTGGAGAAGGAAATGGCAACCTACTCCAGTGTTCTTGCCTGGAGAATCCCGGGACGGGGGAGCCTGATGGCCTGCCGTCTGTGGGGTCTCACAGAGTCGGACTTGACTGAAGCGACTTAGCAGCAGCAGCAGCAGCAGCAGTGTGAACGTAACTTTCACATACACTGGAAGCCGCAAAATTTGTACGACTCAGTTTATCGCATGCGACGTGCGTTTTGTTCCTTTGGTCTGGAGCTGACCCCACAATGCAGGATTTCCACGGTGTGCCCATAATTACAGTGTTTTGAGCACCCTCGTCTGTAACACCATCTTTGGAATAAACTACAATAGCGGACAGCAGTAGTGACCGTGTGTCTGGCGCCTGGCATGGTCCAGGTGCGCTCCTGCTGCCTTATACCCGTGGTGGTAACTCTCAGTCCCCAGAGTGCTCTAAGGGCGGCCAGTGCTCAGCGGCCTGGCCCGTCATCGCCCGCCCTGATCCTGTGAGAGTGCTGATAAACTCAGCGGCAGTTCCCTGGGGGAGGAGCCCAGGTTTGTTGCCCTGGTGTAAGGACGTCCGCCATAGGTGATTTCTGGTTACCAGGGTGGAGCCACTGAGGGGCTGGGGGAGAGGTGTAAGCCAGGGTGACCCTGTCTCCAGGGAGCTCTGCCATCTGTATGACTGGAGTCAGAATGCTTACCAGGCAACTGTGGTTAAAAGTCAAATGAAAGTCGGGTTATTCTTGGGTCTTAGTGTTTATGGGGTGGCGAGTATAGGTTTTTAATCTGTATCTAGTTTTATACACAGATACACATTACAGATACATTTTTTTTTACCTATATGTATATATTTTTCGCTGCACTGCAAGGCTTTTGGGATCTTAGTTTCCAGACTAGGGATCAAAACCTGGGCCAGGGAGTGAAAGCCCTGGGTCCTAGCCACTGGGCCACCAGGGAACTCCCACAAATACATTTTCAATCATGAAATCTTTATTTCTGGAGAGTTCTTCATAGCTTTCGAGATATGTTGAGGTGTACCTCGAATCCCAAGGTTACATTTAAAATGTGAAAAGCAATTCCTATTCAGTAGGAGCAACTGGTCTTTCTGTATGAATAGGATGTATTAGTGTGTTTCAATACATTGTTTACAGTACCGATATATTTTATTATTGTTTCTACAAGATTTAGATCAGTTCCAAATCAAATTAGAGTGCGAGTATAGTCTTAAAATGAAAATGTTTAGAAATTTTAGTAGTTGACCACTTTCATATTTATTGTTGCAACTTTTATCACTTTGAGTTTCCTACTCAGAATCTTCTTAGGCCCTTACACGTGAGAAATTTAACTGAAATCCGCTGACAAGAGTGACCAGCAGATCTTTCAGCCATGTTTGCATGACTTAATTAAAAAGCCCCAAGCCTCCTGCGTTTTTGAGATCTGGGGATACAGGGCAGTGCTTATGGTACTTACAACCTCTTACAGGCAGTTCCGAAGAAAAAGCTTGGATGCCTATCTTCCTAGGCAGGATGGTAATCCTTCTGGAGCCCAAATCATAGATCAAACAGACCCCAGGTCTTTCCAGGGTTAAGAAAGAGCTTTTCTAGTCCCTGGAAAATGGAGTTTGCCTACCCTGCGCCGGAAGATTGTCTTGTGGTTGTAAACGCCTCCGTCCCCTGCTGTGGGCTCACTGCTCTCTCCTCTCCTCTGCAGCCACATAAACAAAAGAACCACCTACTTGGACCCAAGACTGGCGTTTACTGTGGACGACAATCCCACAAAGCCGACCACCAGACAGAGATACGACGGCAGCACCACGGCGATGGAGATCCTGCAGGGCCGTGACCTCAGCGGCAAAGTGGTCGTGGTGACCGGGGCGAACTCGGGGATCGGTGGGTCGTCAGCCGGCAGTCGTGATTGTCGCTGCTGTTCTTTCCACTCTAGCTGGGGGGAGGTTTTTTTCAGTGCTTCTCTGATTTAAAAGATACCTGTAGGCTCTTCAGCCTTCGGGTCATTAAAGTCCTGGGCGCATTTTCGGTCCCGGTGTTTGCGTGGAAGGAAGGCCACGGAGGGGCTGACCCTGAATCCTCCGAATGCTGCAGTCACAGGAGACAGTGGTTATTTTGGTTCTTAAGGAAGAGAGATGGCATGCTCCGTTGGGGATTTTTTGAGCTGGTCTGCGTGCTGTGCAGACACAGTCCGGTCACCTGGCCCCTCGAGCCCAGCGTTGGTGGGTAGTGGGTTCTCGGAAGCAGCAGTGTGTGGTGCCTGTGGGACAGAGGGCACAGTGGGTGTCCGCTGGTCACCGAGAGCATCACTTTCCTTGGAGAGCAGGATCTGGTTTCTTTGCAGGGTGGCAGAATCGGTCCTTGTCTTGACCTCTCGGTGGCCCGTGTTTCCCCAAGGTGACCATCACGAGGGCAGGGGCTCCAGGGGGTGTCACAGGCTGTAAGAGAAACTGCGGCCAAGCAAATGGCCCCGCGGTCACTCTCCGTGTGATTTCATTCTCATCTCACTTGGTTCCGGTGACGTGAACATCTGAGTCTCTAGGAACCAGCTGCTTGGAGTGAGGATGCGCATCCCCAGGTTAATTTGCAGGAACAAGACATGGAATTGTGTTCCGCTGTATTCTGGCAAGTTCTCTGTCCCTTCGACCCTTCGCAGCACCAGCCCCCTTCCCGACCCCCGCTCCCAGCCGCCTCTCTGACCAGCTTTGGGTCCTCAGCCTTTTGTGCCCTCCAGCTTTGTTAATTTTTGGTGACCCCTTCTTGAACTCACAGAAGCATCGCCTGGTGTCAGCGGGGCAGGTCTGGGTGGTGACATTTTCTTAGAGCATCAGTTGTTACAGAGTGCAGTGTCAAAACTCTTAACAAGCTACAGTCCCAGAGCAGAACTTTTTTTTTCTTTTTAAATAAGACTAGACGTCCTCTTTTATCTGTAGCTTTATGTATTGGCTCAGTTGCTTTTTCGGCGCCCTGGGGCTCTGTTGCTGCGTGCGTGTGGCTGTCTCTGGTCGTGGTGAGCGGGGGCTGCCCTTCCTCGCGGTGCACAGGCCTCGCTGCCGCACTTCTCGTGGAGCGCCGGCTCCGCGGTGTGAGGGCGTCAGTGGTTCCGGCACACAGGCTCAGTTACTCCGTGGCAGGTGGGGTCTTCCCGGACCAGGGGGTCAAATCGGTGTCCCCTGCGTTGCAAGGCCGACTCTTAACCAGGGAAGCCCCGGAGCAGAAGTTTGGACTGTTTTTTTTTTTTTTTTTTAATTGAAAGGGATTTATTTAAAAATCAACTCTCGGACCTCATCCTGGACTGAGAATATGTTCAGTCCAATTTTCTGAATCACATTGGCATCAATTCTATGTCTTTTTCATAGATAGAAAAAACTGATGCTTTATTGACAATAGCTGCTAGATCCCCAGTCATCCAGGAAACAGTGTCGTGCTGATGTGTCGACCACTCTCTGTGAGGGTGTGGACTAAGCGTAGGATAATTAAGAAAAAAAATAAGGACTGAAGTCAAATCTCTTTATTTAACCCTCAGTTACCCAGAGAAGTAACCAGAAGATCTCATTCCCTTAATCTTGTGGCTGGACAGTTTTTCCCTTTCGTTAGATGTGTGACTTCTGATGGTCTGTGCGTGAGCGGTCAAACTTGGCTCTGCATGACACGTGGCACGCCTTCACGTCTGGGGAGGCTCTGCTGAAGTTTGCCACAGCAGGCTTATGACGTGGTTGTTGTCACTTAGTTGCTAGGTCGTTTCCGACTCTTGAGACCCCATGGACTGAAGCCTGCTAGGATCCTCTGTCCATAGGACTTCCTAGGCAAGAATATTGGAGTGGATCCTGCCCCTGAAGTTTCCTTCTTCAGGGCATCTTCCCAACCCAGGGATTGAACCCACGTCTTCTGCTTGGCAGGCAGATTCTTTATCATTGAGCCACCTGGGAAGCTGTAATATGGGACCAAAGGGGTCGGTCCAGAATATGCAGAGAGCTCCATGCAGTGGGGGGTATCGAATCGTGGTTGGAAGGGAGGAGGAGGTTCTGGAGCGTGGAGGAGAAACGTGCTGCGGGTCAGCGTGGGCCTCGGGCCTCTCGGAGGGGGCTCTGGCCCCTCCCAGCCCTGACCTCTCACCGCCCCTGTCTTGAGCTGCCTCGTGGACCCTGCAGGGCTGCCTGTGGTCCATTAGCATGCGGGGGCCAGTGGTCACGCTCAGGCTGGGAGGGCGGTGCGGAGGTCTCAGGGCGCCACGCTGCCCCCGTCCCCAGCTCCGACCTCAGTTGCCTTCAGCTCTGCCTCCTTGCCCTGGGGCCCCTCCGCCCTTGAGAAGCCCAAGCCTGGGGGAGCTCCTGAGATTTGTTTCCTTAATTTTGTGAAATGATATTGGACCGAACATTCCAGGTAATCAAATCCTTGCAAATAGCTGTCACACTGCAGCCCCTCCAGCAGGCTTAAAGAGAAGGGCTGAAGGCAGGCCTGTGGCTTTCTGGTCGTCTCTAAGGTGGTTTTGACATCCTGTGCGCGGCCTTACAGAGTGTCCCTGCCCCAGGAGGTCGTGCTTTCCCGGTGAAGCCCTCCCTTCTCCTGAACTGTGAAACACGCCAGTTTAGACATTGCTATCACTGCTCTGTTTCTGCCGCTTCACATGGAACCACTTCGGGCAGAGCGATCCACTGCGGGCAGAGCGATCCAGGCGTCTTTGTTTCCAACTCTCCCGGGCACTCAGGACTCACCTTCTGTGGGAGCTTGGACGTGCTGGCCTGCCCTTGCCGCTCAGGGGGCCTGTGACCCACGTGGGAACTGCCCAGTCTTTAGCCTCCTGGACGTCTGTGCTCTTGGGAGCAGAGGCGGCCATCACAAAACGTACCAGCCTTTATGTTGGGGGTGGTGGCCCCACAGCTGGAAACACAGGTGACCCGATCGGCTTTACAAAGGCGGGCACACACATCCGGTGTTTCCCGTGATGGTCTGGCTGAATTCCTGACAGGGCGCTGCTCTGTTGGACTTGCTCTTCGGGGACCCAGGCCCCCGGCCACAGGAGGGTGATGATGGCATCCCGCTGTCTCCTGGGGACGCCCCGCCAGCGCCCTCTCCCCCGGCTCTCGGGAGCTGCAGGCCCTGGGACGTCACCTCCTCTAACACTCGCCGCCTTCTCTCCTCGACCTCTGAGCACATTCTGAACCCGGAGGACCTTGTAGATGGAGCGCTGTGGCTTGTGGGCCTCTCTGGAGCTCAGCATTGCAGTGTCTGGGCCAGTCCCCCCCGTGCACCAGAGCCGCTGCTCACAGACCCAGCAGCCCAGAATCTGGTCCTGACCGCCGACCCGTAGAGACGAGGCGGGAGGTCACTTCTGCTTGTGCTCGCTGTGGCGCTGGCCAGGAAGGGGCAGGCGTCCGTAGCTCCCTGGAGTCCGTGGTACGACGGAACTGATCTGGTAAAAGAAATGAATGAAAGTGGCTTCAGCACAGTGATTGTTAAACGCAGACGGAGTCTCCTGCCAAGTCCCAGGAGAGAGGGTTTTGGAGACTGGGGGTCTCCCATCGTGGAAGATCCCATGGCCGCTTCTCTGGACTCAAGCCTTTTGGCCGAGCTTCTTGCTGACCTCTTGCCTGTCAATAGCTCAGGGCAAACTGCTGCCTTCTCGCACCTGAGGGCTGACCGTGCTCCTCAAAGGCCAGACCCTTCCAGCGCGGGGCTGCCTGAATGCCTCAGCGTGGGGCTGTGCCTGCCCTGCGCGCCGTCTGTTGTGAGCAGGTGCGTCAGTTGGGAATCGTGCAGATGTTGCAGGGAGCAAAGTTACCATCATGGCGCCTAAGGAGAGAGGTCCAGCTCCTGTCAGACATGCACTGAAGAGCTGTTAACAGGGATGTGCGCGCAACATTGCTATTCTCAGCCTGCTCTTCACTGGCAATGATGATAGAAATTTCTTCCCAACTTCCAGCTTTTTAAAGATTCGTTTCATTTTGGCCGTACTGGTCTTGATTGCTATGCGGGCTGTTCTCTATCTGCGGTGCGCAGCTCCTCACTGTGGTGGCTTCTCTTGTCGCAGAGCATGGCTCTAGAGCCCTGGGCTCAGCCGCTGTGGCTTTGCGGCTCTGGAGCCCAGGCTGAGAGCTTGGCCCATGGGCTTCGTTGCTCCACGGCATGTGGGATCTTCCCGGATCAGGAATCAAGCCTGTGTCTCCTGCACTGGCAGGCGGATTCTTTACTCCTGAGCCACCAGGGAACATCTCCAACTTCCAGTCTTAAAACCAACAGTGGTTAAAATTTGGTTTTTAAATCCCTTTCAGAGTGTAGTCAGGATGAAACATTTCTTTGACCTTCTGAGCCTTGATAACGCTGGGCTGTCTCAAAGGTTGTGACTCCAGGTCTGGAATAGCCTGGCCTGCATTTGATTTTTGAGTCAGATGACCCATTAACAAGAACAAAACTGTTTTTTTTCCCCTGAACAAATACAAGCTGACCACCTCAGAATATGCCAGTAAAATATATTTTAGGACCGACACTTCAATTTTCTGTTGATATTCATGTTATATATGATAAATCTCTTTAAGGTTCATTACAAGAATTCTAATAATGTGTGTACATGTGTGCACATGGTTATATACCCACATTTATATACTTTGAGATACAAAAAAAGTGTATGTTCACACTGTCAAAGTCAACCCCAAATTTGTTCTTGAAACAAAATGGAGGTATAAGATTTCCACCCTGGAATCCCAGAACATTGGAGTTGAATGTTGAAACTGGTTGTTTTGGTTAGAGCCGTGTTTTAGAGCTTGGGGTCTTGTTCCAAAATCATGTGTTGAAATTCCAGTGTGAAGTGTACTCGCTGTATTCTTTTATCCTACAAATCATCACCACGATGAATTCATCTCTGGCGTAAATTCTGCCAGTTATGCGTCGATACTAGAAGAGTGCTTTTCTTTGTGTAGAAAGGTGTGTTTGTCCTTCAGGTTTAAACCCGCCGGAACCCCTTCCGCTCCACCCACAGGTCTTTGGCTTTCTTTTCCACACCCAGTGTAACTAAATTTTGCCTTGCAGCCTAAATCACGCCATTGACTCCCCCCCGTCCCAGTTGTTCCAAAAGATCCCATATGTTCAAGGACAAGAGGGTGCCTTGGAGTCGTTTTCTTGTTTAAAACTCCCTCATATGGTATCATTACACTTGAGATCTTGAAATGCCTGATTACAGTCTCCTTTCCAGTTGTCAACAAGATTTAAACTAGTGCGATCGTGACGTTTATCTTCTTTTTAAGAACCTGGTGCTCATTAAGCGGAGGGGAATTTTTTGAAGTAATCTAAATGATCTTTTGGGAATTCAGACCCCCATTTTAAATGAAAAACATTTGTGACTATCTCTATTTTATGATCAAATACACCCATGTAAGTGAAATGATTTTGCAGTTATTCCAAGAAAATATTGAGATTTTTGACAGTGTTGGAAGAAGTCCTTGAATAATATTACATAAAGATTGAGAATTAGTACTTAAAATTAAAGAACCTTTTTTGCATTTAAATATTCTTAGACATTGAATATACATGGGAATCACATGATCAGAATATTTGAAAAGCCGTATATCTAAAGGAAGAGGTCAACTGAAATATTCTAATGAGCCTCATCTCATAATTTGGTAATCATATTTAAAAACTTATTTAAAAATGTATGCAGTAGATAATATGTAAATGATATATGTGCCTCAGTAGATGTCAACTAAAGCTTTCTTGTCAGATGAGGTCAAGAATTTCATACTTGCATGTATGTTGAGATTTTAATTTATTTGTTATAAATAAGCATAACAAACGAGGTTCATACAAGCTGCTATTCATTGCCAAAGTGGTTTAAAATCATCACTCAAAAAGAAGTACTTAAAAATAGTTCCACCCTAATTGAGATTACAAGTGTTTTATCAGGTTTGAAAACTTGACAGTTATTTTACTTAACCCCGAATATAAGATATTTGCTTTTTTGCTTTTGCATAGTACAATGACATAGCAGTTGTGAGGAAAGAAAGGGTTCTGTGTATTTTGTGTGAATTACCTAAAAGAGAAATGTCTTCCTGTAGGCTTATATTTTCTCTCCACTAGAGGGCGCTGTTGCCCTTTGATACAATTAAACAAAAGCAGTAGCATCTCAGCAGTTTTCTTCCTCTCAGCGGGCTCTTGCTTTCATTTTTGTTAAATAATGCCTTTTACTTTCCTAACACATCTTTCAGGTCTTGTATGTCCTGGTGAAAGAGTTCACACTGAAGACTGTTGCTAGTGCCAGGCTTGCTTCTCTTTCTTTCTCACCCCTTCCTCTTGCCTCCCCCTTTTTTCCCGGTATGAAATTCCAAGGATGAAGAGATCCATTTAGAAAAAGGCCCATTGTGTTCAGGGAGCAGCCCATTCTGCCAGATTACACAAGGGCTTGTGTTCTCGTGACATTATTGGTTTTGAGTGTGCTGGCCTATCAATAATGTGGTTTTTAAATTTCTAAGTGGAAATTGTAATATTTAAATACTAATACCTCTGTTTAAGGTTCATTTAGAAGGCCTTGGTGATCTTACAGTTTTTTCTAAGAATATAGAATTTCTCTGCCTCCCTCCCCCAGCCTACTCAGTGTTATATAATTTATTGTAATTAGATTGCTTAGTAATGATACGTTTTTGCAGTAGAAAGAAAATGTGTCCTTTTGGGCTTAGTATATGTTTCTTAACTGAGAGGCCCTGTTAAACCAAATACTTAATATGAAGCAGATGGCCTGTATCTTCACGTACAAGATCTGAAGGAGGGTAGTTTTTATTTTGGCTCTGTAACCCAAAGTTGGAGGCAACACATTAATTGTATGCTTCAGCTTTCAAACAGAAATTTGACCCAGAAGAGAAAATCCTTTTGGCTTTATGAAACTACTTATTTTCAAATTTTAAATGGGGGCAAAATGAATACACCATATTACATGCTTTTACTTCTATTCTTTCTCTCAGCAACCTTTTTCTCTCTCCAAAATGAAAAGAGCCAGCAAGAATTGCGAATATACTTGTAATGGTGTGAAACTCCTTCACCAGTCTTAAAACGTTCTGCTCATTGCTTTACAGATGTTTTCATTGTCTGTCCCGTAAAAATGGTTAAAACTCTGTGGCAATTGTGGGAATCATTCCAGACTTGACAATGAAAGGCCTGCTGGCTGTCGGAACCCCCTTGACTGTGTCTCGTTCAGGATGACACAGGATGATGCGGCCACATTCTTTATTCATTCTCTACAGTGTTACACACACACACCCCGTCTGGATCCGAGTCCTCCGCCTTTTCCAGAGTAATTTCTCAGGGTGGGGCGTGGTCAGCAGAAGAAGGGCCTTCATGCAAAGATCTCTTAAATTAAGTCCATAGATTGATGAAAAAGCAAATTCCAGAAACTTAAGTGATTCTTGCCTGACTCTCTGATTCTCCCTCGGCTTAGCAAGTAAGCAGCACTGCGTTCCCTGAAGGGCCTGTGTTTGTGTGCATGGCGCCCGATAGGTGAACTGAATGAGAAGCGTCCTCCTGTTTATGTAGCGAGTTGCGTGACAGGGATGGGCTCTGAAGTGTTACGTGTTTACCAGGCTGTGCTGCTTGGTTTTCGGGATCCTTCTTGTTAGAAGCCTCACTGAGCAGTGTTGTCACTGAAAGCAAAGCAGGTTCCTCGCTAGACCCCGAGAGGATGGCTGAGACAGCGTGCTCCGGGGAGGCGCAGGGGTATCGGGGGGTGGGGGCGCTGATGTGTGTGCGAGGGGGGAGGCAGTCTCCCCGGCGTCTGTAATGTTCCTCCCTCGGTAGGCTGGGAGGCCCAGCAGGGCGGGGGGACCCAGGCCTTTCACAGGAACAGATGACCTCCTGAAAGAGGGGCACAGTTCAGAATCAGAGAAGTTTCTGGTGTAGTTGTATGGAAACTGAAGTGAAAACAAGCAAGGCGTTTTTCATTTTCACCCTTACCTCTGAAATGTACTTCTTTATTCCAGGTTAGTGTTGATTGATCACTGTCATTTTGGCTTATAGTAACAGCTCTTTAGAATTTGCAGATATTCTCTACCCCTTGTCTTATTTAAAATTCTCACTGCAGTGCTCACAAGCTCTCCTGAACTTGTGTCTGGCTGAAAGCCCAGGGAGGTGAGGTAGCCTGCCCAAGGTCACACAGCTCCTGAGCCACGGGTGCCTGCAAAACCAGAGCAGAGCACGTCCGAGTCCGTGCCCGGGGCCCTCTTCCCCTCGCTGCTCCCTTCCTGCGAGGAACAGTGCTCAGTCCTGACCACGCTCTTCCGCAGCAGCTTATCCAGTCTACCTGAGGTCAACAAATTTGTCTTAAAAATCTGCCAGAGCCCGCTCTGTGCCAGGCTGTGTGCTGAGTGTGGTGTCTGAAGGGAAGGTGGAGACCTGAGCTCTTGGGACTGCTGGACAGTCATGGTACTTGGACACTTTCTCGGTCAGAACTCCCGTTTGCTGTCACTGTAAAGTTAGCTTGGGGAAAGCGCTGCAGGGGACAGGAGCTGGCACTCATCAGACTCAGACACGTGCCAGGTGCTGGCCTAGAAGTATTTGTTATTGTTGTAAACATGTGCTCCTTATGGAAAACTTAGAAAATGCAGATAAGTAAAAGGAAAAATAAATGTAGATAAGAAAAAATCGCCTCAAATCCTTACCAACCAAGAATCACTGTAATATGTAGTCTATATGACTCCCAGCATTTTTCTTTTGCTTCTTTTCTTCTGTGATTTTTCTCTTTAAACTGTGGTTATGAGCACCTTTCCCTGCCATAGAATATTCTACAGCATCATAAGGGGTCGCATAGCCATTATATGGTTCTAACCATTTCCCCTCTACGGCACATTTGGGTGCCTTTCAGCGTTTGGATGGCTGTGGAATGGAGATGAACATTTTGTAATTAAATGTTTCTGCCCATCGGTGACTATTCTAATAGGCTTATTCTCTGGAAGTGGAATTGCTGAGTCAGGGGATGTGTTTCTTAACCTTAAAATCTTGATTTGTTCTGTCAAACCACACCCGTGGAAGCTTGGAGCAATTTAAACGCCCCCGTTTGCTCTGCATCCTTGTCAGTTTGGGCATTTAGCATTTTTTTAAACTATCACTTAAATTTGCACATCTCTGATTAATCAGCTCTTCCATGTTTGGCCATTTGTATTTTTGTTTTTTTTAATGATTTTAATTCTGGTTTTTAAATTTTTTTGGCTGTGCTGGGTCTTGCTGTTTGCACGCTTTTGCCTAGTCGTGGTGATCGGGGACGACTACTTGGCTGCGGCGCGCAGGCTCCTCACTGCGGTGGCTTCTCCTGTGGCGCACGGGCTCGGGGACTACTCCCTGGTTGCGGCGCGCAGGCTCCTCACTGTGGTGGCTTCTCCTGTGGCGCACGGGCTCGGGGACGACTCCCTGGTTGCGGCGCGCAGGCTCCTCACTGCGGTGGCTTCTCCTGTGGCACACGGGCTCTCGGGCTCTGGGCGCGTTGGCTTCGGTAGTTGCCGCACCAGGGGCTCAGAAGTTGTGGTGCGTGGACTTGGTTGCCCCGAGGCAGACGAGATCTTAGTTCCCAGACCAGGCATCCAACCCTTGTCCCCTGCATTTGAAGGCAGGTTGTTAACCACTGGACCGCCAGGGACGTCCCTGTATGCATTCTTTTATGAATTGCCTTTACAGGCGTAACCGTTGGATATGTATTGATTGCTAATTGATTGCTTGATTCATGTGGCATAATTTAATTTTCAAAATGTGCCTTCGTCTCAGGAGTTAATTTATCTCAGAGTGTCTGTCGTTTAAGGCCACATTCAGTGTTGGGATCCAGAGGTAATTCACGAGAAGGAAGTTGGCCTCACCCCCCCAGCTGGCTTTGCTAACAACTTGTAAGCCTGTATCTTATCACTCAGGCCAGCTACAGCTCCCATCACAGGCACCCCTGCTTCACACCTGTGTTTGTGGATGGGGGCACCCAGAGAATTCAAGGTTGGCCAGCTTGCGGTGGAGCTTGAATCCCACGATGATGCACAGCTCACATCCGGTCCTCTGGGTTTTGCAGATCTCCCCCCAAAGCATCTCTTTGTGGCCAGAGCCCCTTTTCAGAGCCTTACTGTGCATTATCTCATTTGATGAGCCTGGCTTCCATGTGGTGAAATCATACCACTACTGAAAATAGTTGTGCTGACGGTCGGGGAAGCCGGATAGGTGGCAGGTTTCTGTCTGGAGAGGCAGCAGGGTGCCAGGGAAGAGCTCGGGACTCAGGAAGCAGACGTGACCCAGTTTCCAAACCTGGCCTAGGCCACGTCCCGTCTGACTGACTTGGGCCCAGTTCCTCTCCTTCTCTGAGCTCTGGTTCTGCATCTGGGAGACATGGGCACTTTTTCTGCTTTGCAGAGTTGTTGAAGATGGGAACTCCAGAATGCCCAGGGAACTGTCTGCCCCACACTGCAGGGACTTAATGAACTGCAGTCATTTCGGTAATGGGAGGCAGGGCGATCAAGTTACTGAAATTAGTTTGGTATTTTCCTGGCTTCCTGGTTCTTGGATACTCCAAAAGCTGCTGTCATATCTGTGAGTTTGTCCTAAAATGACCTTTTTCAATAAACTGTTTTAGGCATCTACTTGTCTTTGGTATGAAGGGAAACATTTGAGTTTTTTTTTTTTTTCCTTTGGAGGTCAGATGGCAGATGCATCCAGAAAAAAAAGAGTCAAGGGAAGGATGAGGTTATTTTTTTTGCAGGCATGGAAGAAAAAAAAAAGATGAATTAAATTTGGGAGGAAAAAAGGACGGGAAACTATTAAACTTTAAACGGATGCATTGTAGTAACATCTTTATTCCAAAAGTCTAGCATCAGAGCTCTGCTTCATTTGAGTTTGTGATGGTTTACAGGGCTGCCTGGAATATCAAGTATAAACTCCCAGCTTGGCTGTCTCATTCACTTGAAACTGTAGAAGAACCCATCAGCGTGGATCCTTTTTTGTTAAGACCCGCTGAGAGGTGTCGGCAAGCATTTCTCCGGGTTCAGAAAGGTAACCAGACGTCAAGTACCTTTGCTCAGCCTTGGACCCTCGATTTGGTGATGAGGACTAGGAAACTTCGAGGGGGGCTGTGCCACCCGGGGTTGACAGGCTGTGTGATGCTGGCTGGATCCTGGGAGTAGAGGCCTGGGGTAAGAAGGGCGTTTCTGAGGAGGCTGTCACCATGCCGACTTTCCGTAGGGGAAAGCGTTGCTGGTCCTTGGATGGCACGTTTTCTGGATGCTGTAGGCTGCAGCCTCCCCGGCCCTTCTGTACCTCTGCTCGCAGTGCCGAGCAAAGACAGAGGCTCACGGGGAGAGAGGACGGGGTGCTCTTGGCTTACGTAACATCGGCGAATTCGCCAGCAGCACCTCCATCGTGGAAGCTGTTTTCCTGGTGATCACACGAAGCCAGAGGATGAAAATAGTCGCTCTTTCACACGGGCAAATTCTGCCGTGTCAGCCACCGGTGGCCGGAAGGATGGGTCTCAAAACTCTCTGCATCTTTCAGGTCTGTTCACTGCCTTCTGCTTTTCTGCCTGGTGCATCACACAGGAGGGCAGCTGTGGCGTCTCCTCTCCGCAGCTGGGTTTGAGAAGCTTCTTTCTATCAGCTGAAATATGATCACTGTGTTCCAAGTGGCATTGCTATGGGGGTAAAAAAAAAAAAAAAGAAGAAATGCTGTTACAGCTTTCTCAGGAAAGGAAGTTTCCATTCCAGGTCCTGGTACCAGCTTGAGCGTGTGACGAGGTGGAGAGTTAACAGATGCATGCAGGGGGACGTCTCAGTCAGGGAGCGGAGTCAGGTTTTTGGCAGAATATACCCTGCTTTCAGCCTAAGAAGCTGACTTGGGAGCCGCGGGTCTCTGTGCCTGAGGGCCTTTCTGTACCGAGCCTGGCCATGGCCAGTTGCCTGGTGTTTCTCTTTCATGGTCCCATTGGCCTGACCAGCAAGGGACTTGACCAGCGGAAGCCCGTGGTGTCCGCGTGTCGTCATGGGACCCTGTCACTTACCCAGGGGCGCACACGCATCTGTCGCCATGTCCTTACAAGTTAACAGTACCATCTTGCTCACCTGCAGCCCTGGAGGTCAGAAGTCTGAAATCAGTCTTGCTGGCTGAAGTCAGGTGGTCTGGCAGGGCCTACATCCCTCCGGAGGCTCTTCGGGAGTCCCTCTTTCCTCACCTTTTAATTTTTTTCTATTTTTTTGCCACACCACGTGGCATGCCGGGGGATCTTAGTTCCCTAACCATGGACCGAACCCACGCCCCCTGCAGTGGAAGCATGGAGTCTTAACCACTGGACCACCGGGGACGTCCCCGCCTCACCTTTTTATTTTTTGTTTATTTTAATTAATGCCCGGCTGCGCCGGGTCTTTGGGTTGTGCAGAAGCTTCCTCTGGTGGCGGTGGGCGGGGGCTGCTTTCTGGTTGAGGTGCGCGGGTCTCTCATCGCAGTGGCTTCTCTTGTTGCAGAGCACGGGCTCTGGAGGACGCAGGCTCCGTTCTCGTGGCTCATGGGCCTGGTTGCTCCATGGCACGTGAAATCTTCGCGGGTTGGCAGGTGGATTCTTAACCACCGGGCCACCAGGGAAGTCCCCTCCTCGCTTGTTGAGCGGCTTGGCCCGTGGACGTTTCCTCGACCTGGAACGCGTATCACTCCCCATCACGTCCCCTCCTCCTCTTGTAGACGGGTCTCCCTCTTACAGCAACACCGTTCGTCACCTGGGGTCCACCTGCACCAGCGGCAGGACGTCCCCATCTCCAGACCATCATCGTGCTCACATCTGCAGAGTCCCTTCTGCTGTAGATTGACTCAGCGTCCGGGGCTTGGATGTAGGCGTCTTCGGGGGCCGCTCCTCGGGCGCCGCAGCAGGAGGCAGGCCGTCTGCAGGGCCTCCTCTCCTGCAGCACCGACACCTTCTGCCCCGCGCCTCTCCCCTCCTGCCGTCCTCTGTGCCAGGCAGCTGTCTTTCCCAGGCTGCGTCCGGCCCGGGGCCTGGCTGTTCTGAGTTTGGGAGCAGCCCTGTGATTCCCTTTGTCCTCCATTCGGAGTTTGTGCAGGACAGGGTGGTGTCTAAATGTTGCTGACGCACTGTAGCGCTGCTGAGTGACTTCCAACCCAGCGTGACGGGGACTGAGGGAGGGGGACCCTCTCCCACTCGCTCGTTCCTCTCTGGGAGCCATTTGGTCACGAGTGGAGCCTCCCAGCTGGGACACAGGGGTAACCGGGGTGTGTAGCCTGGATCTGGCCCTCAGGTGGTTGGTTTGGTCTGCGTAGAAAGGACCTGTGGTGTTTGCCGGTTTTGTTTCAAATGAATTGCCAACACGTTAAAATCAGGAGAGTTAGCTTAATAGTAGTCTTGAGTTGGGGCTTCCCTGGTGGCGCAGCTGTAAAGAATTGTCCTGTCAATGCAGAAGATGTGGGTTCGATCCCTGGGCTGGGACGATCCCCTAGAGGAGGAATTGGCAACCCATTCCAGTATTCTTGCCTGGGGAATCCTGTGGACGGAGGAGCCCGCTGGGCTAGAGTCCATGGGGCGGCAAACAGTTGGGCACGACTTAGCGACTAAACGACAACAAATCTTAGGGTTCTGACTCTCAGAAAGGTCAGAGAGCAGGCCCCAGTGGGCCGTGTGCCCCGCAAGCAGAAGTGCACCCAGCCTGTCTCCTGGGAGCATGTCCTGCTGCCCTCCCGGTCTGTATGGATTCTCGAGGCTGGAACCCTGGTGTGGGGTCTGCCTTGGGGGCTGTGTAGAGAGACAGGGCTGGCTGGCTGGCAGCAACAGACGCGTCCTCAGTTTGCTCACCCGTGCAGTCAGCACACTGACTGCTGAGAGCCGGGTGCCAGCTTGTCACGGATGTGCCCTCCGTCCCATCATTCGTGCGGTCAGCAGGCTGACTGCTGAGAGCTGGGTGCCAGCTTGTCACAGATGTGCCCTCCGTTCCATCATTCGTGCGGTCAGCAGGCTGCCTGCTGAGAGCCGGGTGCCAAGTCTTCAGCGCAGAGCCGGATGAGACACCGCGCCTCTTTAGAGCTGTAAGCTGCCCAGGGTCTCAGCCACTTGGCCTTTCTGTTTCTAGAGGACGTTTGCATCGGTTTGCTTTAGGGTATAATTTTTTTTTTTTTAAACCACACATTTCCATGTACACATGTAGTTTCTAATTACTTCTGTAATTCTCTGTTTGTATTTAAAAGCACTGGATACTAAAGCCTTTTCTGTTTAATTCTTGAGATGTCTGCAAGTGAATCACCAGGTAGGTTCTTATAAATGAAAGACAAGGTTCGCTGGCTGGACTGATGTTCTAAGTCTTCCTGGCAGTCTCCGATTCCTCTTAAGCTTCATCTCCACTTCGGCCTCTTCTGAGTAACTATAAACCTGCAAGTAAGTGCAGGGTGAGCAGAAAGTCACTGTTACCTTGAACGAAGTGTGGCTCTGTGGTCGGGTGCCACGGCTTTTACCTGTCATTTGTATTAATCCACACTTTCTTTTCTTGCCTCGTGCTAATAAGCGTACAGCTGTATTAGGATTTTTTTGTTTTTAATAGATGCCTCTCTGCCTTTTAATGTTTGTATTTACAGTCTGAGCAGCTCGGCATACCGCTTAGATAGTATGTGCTAAAAATTGGAGGTTGGTCTGAATGGCAGGCTTCCTCGTTTGGTTTGTGGGCTGATTGCCCTCCCGGTCCTGGCTGGCTCTCCTGTCTCTGCGTTCTGCGCTTCCTTCCGCGTTTGGACTCGGCCCTGCAGCTCTCAGCCCTCCCTCCCTTGCTCAGCCCACCGAATAGCAAATAGCGGAGCTCGGCTAATGCTGTTATTAACCTGACGGCGTGTATACCAGCGGGATGTTAGGATTGCCGCGGTTCTTCCCTACTCCTTTCAGGTTCTCAGCTCCTCAAGTGGTGTGGCCGCTGCAAAGCACAGGATTTGACCACGAAGTGGAGAATCGTCTCCCAGACTTTGAATTTTACATTCTGTCGAGGCTTCAGGGAAGGTGGTCACATTTTCAGATAGTGTATTTGGGTTTACAAACTCCAAGCAGATTTTTAAATTATTATCCATTATATAAAATTTAAACATCAGCTGAATTGCAGACTTTTGAAAATTTTCGGATGGCACACGCAGTCTTCAGGAGTGACTTCCAGATTTCGTGTTTCAGTGACTGTAAAGCCGGTGTGGTCTGGACTGAAGAATAATGTTTAAAGGCTCCAGCAGTCATCATCATGTGTTCTGTTTAAACTGTACACAGAGAAGTAACTGAAAGTGAAATAGTTTTGAACTAACTCCCAAAGAAGAAATGCCAGTGGCTTTACAGGAATGTAGAAGCTGAACTACCGAAGCTTCTAGCCTGCACGTCCTAGGAGGTTAACCCGAGGGACGCTGGCTTACGTAAGAGAGGGTGCGCTCAGGAGTGTGAGTTGAGCTGGGTAGGGACGGAGTTGTCACGTGTAGACTAACAAGTGGCTCCAGGTGTACGCTTCTGCGCTCCTAAGAGACTGTGTGCGTGTTGCGTGGTCTTAGGGGGCTCTGTGTGTTCTCTTCAGTGCTCCTGGACTGTTTGCTTTAGGAAACTGGGCTTTACACCGTATGGCGCCCTGTGTGTGTGCACGTGTGTGCACGTGTGTACCCTTCTGCATCAGTGGGCAGAGTCAACTCTTGTGACAAGTAGGAAACAGCAAACATTGTTCATGTTGACTCAGCTGTTGGCTTAAATATTAGTAGTGAATCTCAGAGTCAACATGCTTGCAGGTGGGCTTTGTTTTAAATGAGGTCCATGATAGAAAACTCTCCACTCTTTCTGATAGCATTTCTGCATAGCTCTCGGAAATCTCTGCTTAGAAATTTACTGATATTCCTAATTCTGGGCGTTGCCATAAACGATCATGTGGACGTGGCAAAGACTGTCTTCTGTGCACAGAATGCTTGTAATGTTAGCCTGCTGAGTTTTACCCATCCCTTGAGCCTTTGGGAAGCCATTAAGCCCTCTTCTTTAGTTTCCACGAGCTTTTTTTCTTCATGACAACCAGTGTAAGAGTTTTCTTTTTCTCCTGTGATTCAGAGTCTGTCTCTGGCTCATCTCTGTGTTCTCTGTTCAGTTTCATATTTTACTTTAATCTTCCTGAACATCAGTATCTGTCATTATGGTATTTAAGCTCTTGGAAGAGTCCGGTGGTTGCCAACTTTTTGAGAAAATAAAGCACTCTGCTGTTGTGATGTCCTGCTTAGGCTGAGTTAACAACTCCACGGTATTTGGCGAAGGTCGTGATGAGTGGGTGCTGCTTGTTTAATTAATAGTAGGGACTATCTTCCTTGTTTTGAGGAGCATAACTTGGATTTTGGAAAGCTTGATTGTGTTTTTTTTTTCCCCTCCACGGTAGACGTGAAAAGAACCAGGAGGGTATGAGGATATTTATAATAATGTCACACGCTGATCCTGCTGTGCTGATGTGTACAAGAGAGAAAATCCAGAAGAAAGCCTTCAGCTGCAAGGAGAGGGCGGTTTCTGGTGTGCATGCTGCGGGCGCAGCGAGAGAGAAGAGGGCAAGAGTGAGTCATTGAGCGAGGGGAGGGTGTCGCTTGCACACTGAGGACCCTGCAGCGTGGACCCCACGGCCTCCTCTGTCCTCAGGGGAGGAAGACAAGCCCTGCTGGGCGGGGAGGGTACAGAGTCCCCCCGCAGGGGTGCCGTGCCTCCAGGCGCTCTTGTTTTTCCAGCAGAGGATTAGCAAGGACAGGGCAGCACGCAGCCTGACTTTTTAAAATTTTTAATTGAAAGAAAATTGCTTTTCCATGCTGTGTTGGTTTCTGCCATACCACCGCCTGAACCGGCCATAAGTGAGCACACGTCCCCACTCTGGTGAGCCTCCCTGCCCCCTCCATTTCACTCCTCTAGGTGGTCAGAGCCCCGAGTTGACCCCTGTGCTGTAGGGCAGCTTCGCACGCGTCGCAGCACACACACATCACCATAGATAGGTTTCAGTGCCGCGTTACGCGTCGTGATGTGCATGTGCGTTACGCGTCGTGATGTGCATGTTTCAGCGCTGCTGCCAGTTCGTCCCACCCTCTTCTCCGCCCGCTGGGCCTGCAAGCCTGTCCTCTGCGGCTCTGTCTCTGCTCCTGCTGGGCAGTTTGGCTCCCCGGTGCCATTCTTGCGCATCTGCTTCGAACAGCTCCAGTGTGGTTGGCCGGGTGCTGGGGAGGACTTCTCTCTGAGAGGGGAAGGGTTTTGTTTCCTTGAACGTGAATGTCTGAAATCGTGTCCGCATTTCTCTCTAGAAGCCCAAGAGAGAGAGGCAGCAGGGAGAGCGTGGACTTTCAGCTCGGTACTCGCTCAAGTTTTCTTACCCCATAAAGGGATTCTGTTAACTGTGCTCTGATCCTGGAGGCCAGCTCTCTCGACTCCTGTACATTGGATCACAGGAGACTCTCTTTGTTCTGTGAACTGAGACGCTTTCTTCCATCCATGACATTGATCTAAATCAGGCTTTCTTTTCTTTCTACTAAATTTTTCAATTATCAAGAGGCTAAAAGAATAATTAGACTGAAAGTATTACTGGGGGATAAAAATTAAACCGCTTCTGCTAAAACTGACCCCAAAAGATAATAGGAAGGAAAATGACATTTCTAGGCGTGTCTATCTGATTTCTCTTTCTACTTGATATGAATTCTTTCAGGAGTTGAACACGAGCTTTCCTGATGGCTTAGTGGCAAAAAAAAAAAAAAATCTGTCTGCAATGTAGGAGACTCAGTACATGTGGGTTTGATCCCTGGGTCGGGAAGATCCTCTGGAGGAGGGAACAGCAACTCACTTCAATATTCTTGCTTGAAAAATCCCATGGACGGAGGAGGCTGAGGGCCTATACTCCATGGGGTCGCAAAGCGTTGGACACGACTGAGTGACTTAGCACTCACACACAGACATTGAACACAGAAGTGTGTGTGCATTCGTATGACTTTCAAGATCTCTAGGATAGAGAATTTGCTCCTGTAACTGGAATTTATCCAGCATGGAAATGCAGGTAGCTGATTGTCTTATATGTGCTTGCTGTTGAATGATGAGTAGGTGTGATAACTATATATAAAATAATATTAAAGTCCAAGAGGTGCTTTTATGGCGTCAGGCTGGAAATGGGATCCGGTTTTCTTATGGCTTTTTCATGTCCATTTTGATGAATCTATTTATTACTTCTATAATGAGTAGTACACATGGTTGGTTAGCCAAGTTATTGAACTTTATCAACCTTGGCTGAAATTCACAATGCGTGCCAAATTTGTTGTAACATGTAAGAAATTACATCTGGGCTAAAAGGTTCAATAATGATTATTCTTATAATGGAATCTTTTACAAAGCATGGGATTTCACGATATGCCTGTGCTTTTTAAAAATTATAGTGATACAGTGAAACAAGGAATGATGCAGAGCTGAGAAAAAGGATTAGCTTGTGGAATAGATTCAGACTTGGGACAGGTGCCTGCGACTCCCAGGACGTGGTGAGAAGATTTTTGGGTCTTGTCTCCTGATTGTGTACTTCAGTGTTGGTTTTCACATGGCTCTCAACTTAAGTTTTTTTTTTTTTTTTTTTCTTCAGTGTTGGTTTTCACATGGCTCTCAACTTAAATTTTCCTTTAAACCAAAATTTATTGGTATACAGAACTCCGTTTCATAGATAAAGTGGCACATCATTGCCACTTCTATCGCACCAAGTAGTTAAAAACACAGAAAGAAACATTTGGTTTTGAAAACACCGCAAATAGCCAAGACCTCACTGGAGCGAGCCTTAATCACGTGACTTGTGAGCTCTTCTGGGTCTAGAGGACAGACCCTAACAGTGTTCTGTTATACCTCATCTGTTTATAAATTCCACACTGATTTGAAGTGTGCGGCCGCACTCTTCTTAAATTGCGGTGACTTGAGGTGCGTAGAACATCTTACTCTCAGCGAGAGGAATTTGAGCTTAGATTGGTCAGGTCGCCCATAAAGAGGTGTGGGGCTTTGCCGGCCCCAGCGAAGAGTGTATTTCCTCCCCCTGCACCTTTTGTAAGTTCTGCACCGAGAGTGAAGCGGGACCCTCGGTGTGGCCAACGGAAGGCTGGTGCCTCATCTGCGCACGCGAGGGAGCGCGGCCTTCCAGGTGGCTGTGGGCTTTCTGATGCTCTAGTTGGCATCGGGCAGAGCCCACCCCTGCAGCAGGCACAGGGGGCACAGGAGGAGAGGAGAGGTGGGCTTGTGGGCCCCGTGCTCACTCCTGGACGTCCCACCACGTGGCTGCCCCGGCCTCCAGGGCCAGGGGTCAGTGAGGGCAAGGGGTAGTAACACAGCTGGGGTCCGCACCCAGACACATGTGTCTGAAGTGGGAAGCTGGCCACAGGGGTGACGCCTTGGCACAGCAGGACTGCAGCATACACGCGTGTCCACTGCCCGGTTTTATTTTGGGTGGTGAGCCCTCGCTCTTAGGTAATTAGATATGCTTTTTTTTTTTTTTAATAAAAATAAAAAAAAGAAAAAAGCTCTGTGCTCTTCAACTTGCTGACGCTCGAGTCCTGCACCGCGCCCTCAACCCACAAGTCTCAGTGTCCTCGCTGTGAAGCGGGCGCCGTGACACCAGCCTGGCGGTCTCGAGAGAATCCAGTGAGGGGCAGTGATGGCACCCAGTGCGGTGTCTGTCGCCTTGTCTTGTCCAGCATGAGTTTCCTTCTCTTTGGTTGTTGGGACTTAGTTTTAATTAAATTTCTTTTCTTAACTTCCCAACGGTGGGCATGATCGCGTGGAGGCCAGCACATAGGGAGCTAGGTTTTTTCTTAAGAGGTTAAGAAAGGAGCTGGTGTCGGGCACACTGTTGTACGAGACGGGGAAGAAAAGTCACTCAAGTTTTAAATTCATCGACTGACCTGCTGCGGGACGCCTTCATCCATCAGTCTCTGTCGCGCTTTGGGAGTTAGACAAATATTTGCTGATTTTGTCTGACTGCCCTTGGGCAGCAGGCGCAACCGCCAGTGGATTGCAGAAGGGATTTCTGCAAAACCCTGGCTTCCCGCGCCCAACTTGGACCACATCCATGCTTTTAGCAGAAGAGACAGAATAAGGCAGGCCTGTCTCATTCCACATCCTCTGAGTGCAAGCCTCAGCTTTTCACCTGTAGTGAGTGAGCGTCGCAGACCCAAGTGGGAGAGGAAAGCACAGAGCAGGGAGAGTGCGCCTCGCTCCAGGGAAATGGAAATGCCTTGCTTGGCTTGGCTTTCCCAGGGGCCCACATACCGACAGCTGTCCAGAAGGAGAGCACGCTGGGGGCGCCCGCTCTGAGTAGTCAGTGGACGGCCGCTTGCCTTCAGTTGCAGTCCCCCTGCTGCTGTGGACGGTAACCATGCTTGCACAGGCCATGCGCTCAGGCTGAGGGAGCAGGGTGGAAGTGCTTAATGCCCCCCCACCATGTGCGGGGTGCTGGTGGTAAAGGCGGGCTTTCTCAGTTTCAGCCGGCATTGGGCATCTCTGTTACCTTCAGCTGCTTAGAAGTTTCTAGCGGGCAGCGTTCATGGTATCCCTTAGCATCTGCAGCAGTAAAGCCAGCATTCGTGGTAGCCCTTAGCATCTGCAGCAGTAAAGCCAACGTTCACGGTAGCCCTTAGCGTCTGCAGCAGTAAAGCCAGCGTTCACGGTAGCCCTTAGTGTCTGCAGCAGTAAAGCCAGCATTCACGGTAGCCCCTAGCATCTGCAGCAGTAAAGCCAGCGTTCACGGTAGCCCTTAGCGTCTGCAGTGGTAAAGCCAGCATTCATGGTAGCCCTTAGCGTCTGCAGCAGTAAAGCCAGCGTTCACGGTAGCCCCTAGCATCTGCAGCAGTAAAGCCTCTGAGGCAAGACAGCCTGCTTGTGTATTTGGGTGGCTGACGCTTTCGTGGTTTGGGGGTCAAGAAAGGTGAACAGCGCCAGTGGTCAGGCCACACGTAGAATATTATGTTCACTTCTGGTTTGAGCCCAGACAAGCCGCGGACTGGCAGATCGAGTCACGTCCTCAGAGTGCCCGTTGGTTAGCTGGTGGCAGAAGAAAAGTGAAAGTGAAGTCGCTCCGTCGTGTCCGACTCTTGCGACCCCAAGGACGGTAGCCTACCAGGCTCCACGGTCCGTGGGATTTTCCAGGCAAGAGTACTGGAGCGGGCTGCCATTGCCTTCTCCAGGGGATCTTCCCAACCCAGGAATCGAATCCGGGTCTCCTGCATTGCAGACAGACGCTTTACCGTCTGAGCCACTAGAGGTTGGCATTAATTAGTCCTTGTGATAGTCCTGCTGGAGAGAGGTGGACCCGGTTTCCTTCAAGGGAAAGAGGTGGATCAGTGGACTGAGTTCTATAGGGAAGCAGAGTTCGGCCAGTTAGAATGGCAGGGGGAGGGGGGGAAACTTGTGTAATGAGTCGGGTTTTATAAAAACTAAGCTAGTAGTTTGTGTTGTGTATCGAAAGTGTTTTAAAAGGTTTTCATCTCAGCTTAGGTTCCCCCTCAAAGCAGAACCGGAGACAGAGTCTTATTTGCCAGTAATTTGTGAAGTGCTTAGCACCAGTGTGGGATGAAGGCTTAAACACAGAAGGTGGCTGAGCAGGGCAGGCCGTGTTACCGTGCAGGCAGCATGGGGGGCCACTGGCGCTCTGTCCAGGGACTTTCTGAGGAGGTTTGTGAAGTGCATCTCAGAGCTGCCAGCCTGCATGGTAAGGGGGAACGCACCTCCCATCCCATCAGACCAGAGCGGCCCCATAGGTGTTAACGCCCAGCCTTTTGGGGTTGTGCAGTTAGCTGTGTCTCCCAAGCGGGTTTCTGTGGGTATGCCATGCTCCACAAGAGGATTGGGGGGTGCACACCACACTCAGCCCCAAGTGAGGCTGTCTGGTTGCATTTGTGTTAAGTTGCTCGACAGCTGCATGGAGCTGGTGGCCACAGCAGCAGCAGTAGCCGGAGTGAGACAGGACCGGGGAAGGGGACTGTGGGTGTGAGGGGTACCCGGGCTGTGCACCCCGGCACCGTCACTCGGCACTCTGTGCCCTGATGTGAACCATCAGTCCCAGGGTTCCCATAAGGGTTGCAGACTCTGTCCAGAGTATAAATCAGCCCCAGTTGGGATGAATTCTGGGGCCCCAACATCATCCACTGTCGGGTTAACTTGCTCAGGCTGCTGGAACAAAGGACTACAACCTGGGTGGACCATAGGAGAGGAATCAGTCGTGTCCGAGCTCTGGAGGCTTGCAGCATGAGGTGAAGGTGTCGGCAGGGCCGCGCTCCCTCTGAAGCCTGTAGGGAGGGGCCCTTCCTCGCCTCCCCAGCTGCCTGCAGGCCCTAGCTCTAGCCTCTTCCCTGCCTTCACCTAGCACCCTGCCTGGCTCTCCCGCGTGTTCTCACACCACCTTCCCTCCACGTGTGACCGTCTCTGTGCTCACATGTCCCCCTTCTGTAGAGACACCAGTCACAGAGCCCACACTGACTCCAGTCTAATTTCAACTCGATCACCTCTGTCAACACCCAGTGTTCAGATAAAGCCACCTTCTGTGGTTCTGGGGGTTCAGTTCAGTTCGTTTGCTCAGTCGTGTCCAAATCTTTGTGACCCCGTGAATTGCAGCATGCCAGGGCTCCCTGTCCATCACCAACTCCTGGAGCTTGCTCAGACTCATGTCCATCGAGTCGGTAATGCCATCCAACCACCTCATCCTCTGTCGTCCCCTTCTCCTGCCTTCAGTCTTTCCCAGCACCAGGGTCTTTTCCAAGGAGTCAGTTCTTTGCATCAGGTGGCCAAAGTATTGGAGTTTCAGCTTCAGCCTCAGTCCTTCCAATGTATACTTAGGATTCATTTCCCTTAGGATTGACTGGTTTGATCTCCTTGCAGTCTAAGGGACTCTGAAGAGCCTTCTCCAACACCACAGTTCAAAAGCATCAATTCTTCGACACTCAGCTTTCTTTATAGTCCAACTCTCACATCCATACATGACTTCTGGAAAAACCAAAGCTTTGACTAGATGGGCCTTTGTTGTTGGCAAAGTAATGTCTCTGCTTTTTAATATGCTGTCTAGGTTGGTCATAGCTTGAATACACATTTTTTTTTTTTTTAACGAGTGACACAGTTCAACCCCTAAGAACCACGCTGTGAGAGAAGCATTCCTTTCCATCAGTGATGCTACCAGTTAATCAACAAGGTGTTCCTTTAACAAACACTGAGGGCTCAGCTGTGTACTCAGCACCATTCTAGGACCTGGGGATACAGTGGCGAACAAAATATCCCCACCCTGCCTGGAATGGACTTCCGTATGGTGAGTGGTCTTCAGAAGCAGCTCTTCTCTTCATGATCCGTTAGGATGCAAGCAGGAAATTGCCTCTCTCCCAGAAATAGAGCAGGCTGCCTCGAGCAGGTGCTCTCCCCGTCTCAGAGGTGTTGAAGTGTAGGCTGGGCAGCCGCTTGCTGACAGTGCTGCAGGAATGACTTGAGTGCTGGGCAGGGCTCTGGGTTCGTAATGGTTGAGGTCCCCTTCCCATCCCAGGATGGTCAGCTCGTGTGGATGGACTTGTTCTGAGTTTTCGCCTGTTTTTCAAGTACACAATACTTCTTTCTGTTTATCTTTCAGAGTAACAAGCAAAATGTTTTCACAGCTTTCAGCTTTTTTTTTTAAATTCCAGGCTATTGAATTTTAATGTTTTTTATTTTATTTTTTTTTCTGGCACTCTGGGCTCCTTTGAAACTATGATGGGATTTCTGGCTACTCTGCACAGGGAGGGAATTAATGTGTTCATAGCCTGGCATTTCTATGGCGGTTTGGGAGGTGGGGAGGATGGTCCCTGGATCCTGAATTAAGAAATCCTGCTAGATTTCAGGGATTATAATCGTTAGTAGCAGTTAGATACACATACTTGCTTTAGACAGTGCTTTATTCGTGAAAAAAAAAAAATCATTGAACTGAATAGAATTAGAAAGTAAAAATATGCCTAGAGAGGTTGATGTTTTTATTGTAACGGTTGTTTTTCTGATAGAAATTCATCAGCATGTAATTAATAAAGTATTATTGATTTCAGAATTACCCTTCAACAATGGAAATTTCCTAAATACCTGGCAGGTAATGAAAAAAAAATTCAGTTAGTGACAGCCTGTCATAGTTGAATCTGAAACCTGGGGGCAAAATACATATATTCTATGTAGTTTCCATTTCTAGAGCCTGGGTTTCTAAATTCCTCCTTATAAAATTTTAAATTTCTTACTTTTTTTTTTTGTGAAAGATTGGGCCCCCTAATTATTGATTTCCTTTTTTTTAATAATCTCTTCATAAATTTGATTTTCACACTGAAGTTTTACTTAAGTTAAAATCATTCTTTTGGTGGTCAGTAAATGTAATTGATTTAAGAAAACTGGAAAGATTCGATACTAGAATTAGCTGATCATCCAGGACGTGACATTTAGCATCTTATTCATGGAAGGTCCATGGTGAATGTTTATGGAATTGAATTCAGGCTTTGCCGCACTTCCTGCAGAGCTTTTAGAAATGTAATAGTTACTGCCTCCGTGGGAATAGAAATTGCTCAAATATTATGTGATGAAAAACTAATGTTAGTTTACTTAGAACAAAACTGTGTAGCAGTGTGTTATAGCCACCGGAACTCCTCAGCCAAATGTTAAGTAAATGCTGTGAAAACATTTGTAAAAACGTCATCATTCTACAAAGAACTAGTTGTGCCAGATACCGCGTTACTAGCTGGGTGCTCAGAGACACGTGGGTTGTCTGTCTTGCCCCTGTATTCCTGTTACCTTGGTCATCATTCACCTTCAGTTCAGTCGCTCAGTCGTGTCTGACTCTTTGCCACCCTGTGAACCACAGCATGCCAGGCCCCTCTGTCCATCACCAATTCCCGGAGTTCACTGAGACTCATGTCCATCAAGTCAGTGATGCCATCCAGCCATCTCATCCTCTGTCGTCCCCTTCTCCTCCTGCCCGCAATCCCTCCCAGCATCAGAGTCTTTTCCAATGAGTCAGCTCTTCGCACAAGGTGGCCAGAGTACTGGAGTTTCAGCTTTAGCATCAGTCCTTCCAAAGAACACCCAGGAGTGAGCTCCTTCAGAATGGACTGGTTGGATCTCCTTGCATTCACCTTAGATGTGATTAATTCCCTGGCACACCCAGAGAAACAGTATCTTACTTACGCATTGGCTGCGTTTAGGGTGTTCCTTGATGTCATGATTATGGGTGAATCACTTGAAATGAATCCTTTTCCTCGATAGACAGTGTTGTGTCACTTTCCACGGAAAGATGAAATCAATACTGTTCCCTGTAACGGAGGTTTGCATTTTTCTAACTTCTTATTTAGGCTGATCTGAGCAAAGATGTTCAAATTTCCATTTGTTTAAGCAAGATGGAGTTCTTGCTACGCCAAGGAATATTTTCAGCTTAGTAATTTACTTAGAAACTGCCTTACTCAATATTTGATGTTAAATTTGAACTAAAACAAAGAGCATCATATGACATGGGTTCTTACATTAACATTTTGTTGGATTGGAAGCAGAATCAACACATTAGTCATCTTAATTCATTTAGGTTGGCTTTCTCCACAATTCTGGAATCCAAAAACAACACATTTGTCAATTTTACACAGAGAGAGAGAGGCAGGATGTAGTTTATAGTTAAACACCCGGCTTTGCAATGAGAAGCCGACATAGTTATAGTAAGCTGAATGACATTCAGGGTGAAACAGACGGTGCCGTAAGATCTTGAGGCAAATTGAATGTGTTAAAAAAATTTCTTTTATATTTGTTGAAATGAGATTCTCTTTACAGATGCTTTTATAGAATCTCGTAAACTGTCTAAAATTAACTTTTCAGTGGTTGTTATCCAAATGAGTTCCGAACTTGGCTGTTGTGACTATTCGATATTAACATTTTCTTTCATAGAAACATCTATGGGTCAAGGTCACCTTCGTATCCTCCCATGCTTTTTCCTTGTTTCGCTTCAGGTCTGCTTAGAATTGAATATTAAAAGTACTTTGTCTATCTCAGGGGTCAGCAAACTTTGGTGTGTGGGCTCAGCTACAGGCCCTCCCTGTCTGTTTTTGTAAATAAAGTTTTATTGGGACACAGAGATAGTCACTCATTAACTTACTGTCTCTGGCTGCTTTCACGTTTAAAAAGGCGAAGGCAGAGACCACGTGGCTTGCAGGGCCACAGAAATTTACAAGTGTTTACCACACCTGGTTTATTCTAGCACATGTTTCTCACTTAAGGATTCCTCTGATAAAATTTCAGAGTTGTTAAGAAAACAGAGCTCATCCCACCTAAAGAACTGGTATGCTCTTTTTCATGTAATAAAGAAGGCAGTTTATTGCCTTTACCAAGGTTGCCAGGGAGCTCAGAACTAACATTTAAATGCTCAAGAAACTAGCCTACTTCAGATTCCTGGTTAGATCAGATTTTTTTTTTTTTAATATTAAAGATATGGATGCACGTTTTCCCCTTTTTAAAAAAGTCAACTTTTTAAAAGTATAAGTTACATATTAATAAAACTCATGTTTTAGTTGTATACATGAACGACGTTTGACAAATGTGTACACCCAGGAAACCACTGCCTCCAACCCGGACCCACATTTAAGCCTCCAGGGGAACCTCCTGCTTCTTTGCCCCAGGTAATTTGTCAGTCTCCTCCCCATTTTTCCCCCCAGGCAACCACTGATTGTCCTGTTTTCTTTTTTAAGCCCCTCTCCCTTTATTTTGCCCTTTTTCTTTCCCCGGAAACTGTATTTGCAAGCGTTTCTATTTATTTTGGCTTCACCAAGGGGCATGCAGGGCTTGGTTCCTGACCAGGAATTGAACCCACACCCTTTGCAGTGGAAGCGGGATTCTTAACCATTGGACTGCCAGAGAAGTCCCGGTTTTCACAGGTTTGTGGGGTTGTTTTAAGATTTTTTTTTTTTTTTTTTAATGTGGGCCGTTTTTAAAAGTCTTTATTGAACTTGTTACAGTCTTCTATTTCATGCTTTAGTGTTTTTGGCCATGAGGCATGGGGGATCTTCATTCCCCTACCAGGGATGGAACTTGCCCTCTCCACGTTGGAAGGCAAAGTCTTAGCCAGTGCACTGCCAGGGAAGCCCTGATTTTCCCATCATTTTTAATTTCTGGGTTGCACATGGGTGTTTGTCATGTTGTACTGTAAATGCTTCTTGGGAGAAGTTGAAGCACCAGCCGTGAGTGGTTGAATAGCTCAGCTGCTAGAGAAGCTAAGGTTCGTTTATTCTGTCTGGTGTCCTGCACAGATGTTTAGATTTCCAGAGGAGAATCTGAGATGTAAATCACAAGGAGAGCGTTTTAGCTGATGTTGTGTTAGTAAGAACCCTGTTGCATTGAAACTTGCTACTTGTCCAGGTCTCTGCATGGGAATTTCATCAGGTGTTTCTAAGAGCCCTGCTAGAACACAGCTTCTCACTATTTGCCTTCGTGGATGAACACTGAGGTTGGTAGAAGTTCAGTGTCTTAGCTTCCTGGGGCCGCTGTGACAGACACCCCGGACGGTGGCTCAGACAGCGGTTCGTTGTTTCACATTTTGTGGAGGCAAGGGTCTGCCGTCGCGGTGTTTGCACGGTGGTTTTCTCGCGTGGCCTCTCTCTGCCTTGCTGATGCCGCCTCCTTGCCGTGTCGTTGTGTGGTCCTTCCTCTGCGTGCCCACATCTCGGTCTATCTCCGTATGAGGATACAAGTCTTATGGGATCAGGGCCTCACCCTTATAACTTCTGTTACCTTCGTCACCTCCTTAAAGGTCCCAACTCCGAATGCCACATCAGAGGTTAGAGCTCCACATACGAATTTTTAAGGGGACACAGTTTGGTCCATGACAACCAGTATGACTCCTAATCTGTTTTTCCTCCAAGAAATTCTTTGATTACATGTTCATTTCCTATTCTACGTCTCTCTCAAAATGCTGAAGAAAGTCTGGTCCACCTGTGGAGACTCTGAAATGGTGCATGCTTGAGGGGCAGCCTGCATGCTTGAGACAAATGAGAAAAACTGAGCTGAGCCTGCCTCTCAAGCTGACTCATCTGGGAGGAAGATCTCCACGGGAATCTTCTGTGGCTTCTGCCCAGCCGCGTGTGCTCCCACTGCTGAGAGCAGGGAACCCTGCAGGCCTGGAGGCTGAGCGGAAGCCCTGCTCTAGTCCGAGTCCTCCGTTAGGGGACGCCGAGAGTGCTGCTCCTCCTTGAATCCAAGTGAAGCCTCATCCCTAATTGTGCATGTTATGCATGTGGGGACTCCTGCCGTCGCCCGCTTGGCCCAGGGGCTGCAGCGGCGTGAGGACAGCCAGATGCAGACGTGCAGCTGCCCGCCAGGCCGAACCAGCCTCTCCACCCCAGGAGGCGCTGCGTGCATCAGTGCCCTTCATGCCAAGCACGGTGGTTAGGTCGCGTGTTCCCTGAGCCGTACGGATTTCACAGTCCCTGTGTTTCGCCAGTCCCCCATCGGTATTCTGAGACAAAATGTTGTCAACCGGGAAACAGACAGCTCCTTCTCCCCTTCCCCTTCCAGTGAGTCCAACTTTGTTTAGGCAGGTCTTCTTAACTTAAAAAGCTATGGAGAGTTTCTTTTCCAAATTATATGGCCCCTGGGGACCAGCCACCGTAAAATCACTGCATGTATTATATCGGAAAGGTAAGCATCAAACTTGTAATACTTCCTGTGTCTCGTTCTGGCACCTTGGCTTGTGAAAGGAAGGGAAGGGTTCTATGACTTCCTCCCCTAGGACTGCTGGGGACTGTCTATTACGAGAAAACTCAGCTGAAGTAGAAACTTACTTTTTTTTCTAATTTCAAGTGGTTTGAAATGATACCAGCATTTGTGTTTTAGAAAAACCACACACACACACACACACATACACACACACACAGAGCTAAGCCATGGTTAGATCTTATAAAACTTAAAATGATCATATTACAGGTGTCCCGGGAGAGGGTGGTCTGGTTATACAGGTAATCAGAGACACTTCTTTTCTCAGCGGCTGCACGGCAAGGGTTGCCCTTCAGGTGGGTGCTGTTGCATCACACCCAGTTGGGTGTAAAGTGCTGTATGTTCTGTCTCCTTAGTGTGCCTTTCATTTTAGTAGTCACTGCTTCTGAACCAGTCTCAGTGAATGTCTGGTTACAGGTTTTCTTCCCACGTCAGAGGGTGTTGTAGGAGTCACCCATTTTAGGACAGGTCGTTGATACACCCGGAGAGCAGAAAGTGAACAGAACTCTCTTCCTGGGCATCTTGCTCTCATGACTGAATTTAAGTCATGCTTCTGAGAAGTTGTATCTTATAAAGTTAAAGGCGGTGGAGAATGAAAAGTCAATTTGGGCCCTTTAAAAGTGAGCCTCAGAAAAGTGCTGAATTTCCCCAGCGTGGAGTTTTGAGCACCTCCATATGACTTTGGAAGCATAAAGAATTTAATCTTTTCAAGAGAGGAAGGCATACACCATTTTTTTTTTTAAAGGTGAGGGCTAAGGTTGATCAGAAATTAAAAAAAAAAAAAAGTTACATTGCGCCATTGAAGGTGTAGGATAGAGGAGACTTCATTTCTGGAAGCTCTCACTGGAGAAGAGTTTTGTTTTTTTAAACTGTTCTGTCCTGAGCACTTCTTAACGGGTAGGAGTTGGCAGACGGGCTGATTGCAGCCGCTTTGCTCATTAAGAAAGTAACAGAAAGGGGTCTGTCTTTGGACAAGTGTGGGTGCAGAACCCAGGCAGCCGCGCCGTTTCCTTCAAATCGTAAAGAACCCTGTCTTGAACAGAGGACCCGGGTAACAGCGGCCACTGTCATGAAAGGAAATCCCGGCCCAGCTGTGAAAACAGCGAACCGCTCAGTAATATAATACAGGCATGCTTGCCATGCAGAGCTGGGCTCTCTTCTCTTGAAGTGGCTGTAAATTCATCCATCAAAGTAAAAAAGGCCAAACTTCAGGGTAGATCTTTCCACTTGTAACCTTGTAGAAGCACTTTGCTTCTCTTGGTAGATAGTGCTGTGCCTGTGGAATTAGAAGAGCTGACACCATGGGGTGTGTGGTGTGTGTGTGATTTGTTACAGAAAAAGGCTTGCCTTCTAATGAACATAAACTTGAGCCGAACAGGGTGTGTTGGGTTTGGAATTATGGAGCCCAGGGTACTTTGCTGTGTCAGTGGCAGTGAGTGAAAGATGCTTTATCTTGTTGGAGGCCTTTAGTACCTAGGGGTCTCCATGTCCAATAAACTAGACTTGAAAAAATTTTGTTTGAACTGGGAAGCCTTTGTTTTTGCTTCTTCTGTTTCATCCTGTTTTTATTTTTCTTCCTGAGAACCAGGGCCAAGTTTGTAAAAGTGCCACACTTTGTTTAAAAAAAAAAAATCCAACATGGCATGCCTTTTTTCTTAAAGGAGGGTGGTCTTTATCTTTGATTTTTATAAGGATGGTCCTTTCAAGTCTGACTCAGAAGCCTTTTAGAAAGTAAAGAAAAAATTTGAGCATGACCTCTAATGACCATGGTGTTGAGATGGTCCCTTGCAACGCAACTCATTGGTTTAAAGCATAGAGGCAGAGTTAAATGAAGTCCGTCCTTTAACGTTATTGACCTTGGAGAACACGGAGAGAAGGTTTATTTCTGTGGATTAGTTTTCCCTGCCCACAGGCCTATACACAGAGAAGCGTTTGTGAAGGCAAAGAATGGTGTTAATTCTGAGCCCTGTGATGAAATATTAAATAAATGAGAGAAGGTAATTTGATAATGCCTCACGGTTTGGGGACAGATTCCATAAAGTAAGTACTTTTATGTAACAAAGTAGCTGACGAGGCCTAAACTGTTTGCCTCGACACGATGACCCAGGAAAGAAATGAGCGTCAGGAGGCTGGTTGACATGGGGGCCCGTGGCATTTCCACCGTCTCTGTTGCTTTCAGAAGGACAGCTGCTCATTTAGCTTACATTGTGCGAGTGCTAGAAATGTAAACATACCTCATAATGGCTGCGAAGAATGTATATCAAAGTCTCTAAGACGTGTGTATTTTTAGTACTTAGTTTTATTTGTCCTCACCAGGTCTTAGTTGCAGCGTCTTCCATCTTCACTGTGGCAGGCAGGATCTTTACTTGCAGCACGCGGAAACTAGTTCCCCGACCACGGATTGAACCTGTGCCCCGTGCTTCGGTAGCGCAGAGCCTTAGCCCCTGGACTGCCAGGGACATCCCTCTGAGTCATATTTAACAGGTGCCATTAGCAGACAGTTGGTTTTTCCTGCCCTCGAGGAGCTCTAAGTTTGTGACCTGAGCCCATGTGGCAAGCGTGGTGGTCTGAAGGCTCACCTGCCTTGAGCTCAGGCTGCGTCCCTTGGTCATGCTTCTCGGTTTTCGCCCTCCAATCTCGTGAGTCCCTTAACCTCTGGGATTGTGGGATTTCATGAGTATGTAATGAGGACAGTGATGCTTCTTAGGGCTTCTGTGAAGTGCACCTTCAATGAGATGCTGAGTTTCCAAAAGCACTCAGCACAGCACCCAGCATGAAATCACAGCCTTCCCCCCCACTCCCAGGGCCGCCTTTTCCACACCTTCTCTCTGCAGTCTTCTCTGAATATCAGGATGACTAGAAAATGCATCATTTGGAGTAAGAATAGGTTTTCCTTTCTCCCTTGTGTTGATTTCTCTGTATTAAAGTTTATGAAGACTTAGAAATGATCCACGAGATACCATTCAGTTTTCTGAGTTTCTTATCCTAACAGGCTCTACACACATGTGTTAAAAACAGAAGTAGCATAGATGTTAATCATATGGAAAATAAGTCTTCCTCGCCTCTGACCAGTAATAGCTCTTTTGCTGAGATAATCAACATTATCACACATCTGAGCATGAACGTTCCCTATTTTGGCTTCAGCCAGTGGGCCCATACATACCTGCTAATCTGTACCTTGATTTTTTTTTTTCTTACTGACAGAACATGGGCACGTTTCCTGGTTTCTCCTCTTCCTTTCACCCTGTTCTTTTCTGTGCGTGCTATGTAATTTATTTTGCCTAATTGATGGATATTTAGGTGGATTCCAAGTTGTTGGCTTTTACAAACAAGGCTGGTTAAATATTCCTCTCACATTCTAGCTCATGAGGGCAAGGACATTTATTGGCTGCATTTCTGGTTATGAAATAATTGGGCAAAAAGGCTTGTCCACGAACAGTTGGATATAGTCCAGTCACCCCCAAAGACGTTGAGCCGTTCTATATTCCTTTCCCAGCCCCTCCCCTTTCGGTCTGTGAGGTTGCTTGTTTGTCCTGCATCCTCACCGACACGGATGCTGTTTGATTTAGCTGTGATTTAGCGCGTCTTTGTTGGGCTGCTGAAGGACCATGTTAATCGTAATCTCTGGGTGCTTTTCTCACTGTGATTCATGACACACTGGGATCTGGACTGTTCCTGGCAGGTCAGGTGAGAACTTCTTCATCCGGCTCAGTGGCAGCCCTGGTCGGCAGCCTGGCGTCAGTCTTGCCTCTTGAGGATCCCGGGCAGTCAGCTGGAATTGATAATACAGCTTTATAAAACACTGCCGTGTGTAAACACGGCCTGTTGACACTTCAGAAAGGTGCTCCGAGCAAACCAGCCCTTTCCTGCTTCTCTGTCCTCACTGCTTGAATTGGCATTGTTCTTTGGTGAATATTTATATTTCGGACCGCCTTTGAGGGGTGTGGAAGAGTCACCTGTGATCCTTGTATATAGCAGTGTAGAACGCACACATATAAAAGCAGGGCTCGTTGTGACTTAACTGGTCCCGGAGAGATCGCTGTAGTTTTATAATGTCTTAAGAGTTGGAGAGTGTGGTTAGTGTTTAGCGAGCATGAGTTTTAAACTCGCAGGGTTATCTGTTCACTGCATTTGTGGTGTTGATCTCAGAGCTGTAGTGACTGCGTATCAGACTTGATGGGAAATGGCCTGGGAGCATTAGATTTCAGCATCGTGGTCAGTGTCATACTGCCATAGCTTCATTTACAGTCATCAGATCGGTGAGGAAAGTACGGTCCTTGTGCATTTAGGAGAATGTAGGCGAAACCCACATCCTTCAAGCTACTACTGCTACTAAGTCACTTCAGTCGTGTCCAGCTCTGTGCGACCCCATAGACAGCAGCCCACCCGGCTCCTCCGTCCCTGGGATTCTCCAGGCAAAGCTAATGGTTTCTTAACATGAGCATTGTCCCCAGATTTGAATTGTCCCAAAATCCAAGTCGGGATGAAAGACATGAGGCTCGTTGGCTTGCTCTGTACATGACGGTCGCTCTCCAGGGAGGGAGCTGGCTTGTGCTGGAAGATTCTGTAACTTGTTGATTGGTTCCTCCGTATCACTGTCCTGGTATGTTCTAGGATAGGAGGGCTGGGGACGGTGTGGAGGAGAGGAATCACCATCTCTGTGGCCTTTTAATTGTGTACTGTTACAAGTAACATTTGTCTCCAGCGCTTCACAATTATAAATTAATAATAACAACCCATTAGAAATTACTGGTGTTGTAAGCCCCAAGCTCCTTTGGGCATCTTAATAAAAATGATAATTAAAACCATAATTTACAGTAAATGGGGACACTGCCCAAGTAAATCCACAATATGGAGAAAATTAGAAAACTCAAACCGGAAGGAAGCTTCGTAGCACCGGAGGAAGAGAAGGGCCTTTTCCGTGGCCCGATTTGAGCGGGAGCTCCGTCGGTGTCTGTGGGCCTGGCTTCCCAGCCCGAGGCTCTTCTGGGGGATCCGTGGCTCCGTCTCTGTCTCCCCAGCCTGCCGGCGAGCCTCCCTGGTTGTGGCCCCTGCTCCATCCCCCCCCAGCCCCAACCCCCCTGCTCCCCTTGTTCCCTGTCTGGGTAAACCGTTCACCAACCCTGGATCCTGCCTCAGACTTAGATTCAGGCTTTGTCCATTTTTTGCTTCCCAATGATTTTCTGATTTTCCCCTTGGCTGTCGAGCATAAGAAGGTACCTCATCCTTTCTGAGTGGTTACAAAGCTTCAGTATCCTCAAGTAGCCCATCTTTTGCATGACAACCAGAGGTGTCTTTTTTTTTTAAATTTATTTATTCATTTATTTGGCCACACCAGATCTTTAGTTGAGGCATGTGGGGTCTAGCTCCCTGACCAGAAATTGAACTCAGGCCCCCTGTGTGGGGAGCGCAGCGTCTTGGGCACTGGACCATCAGGGAGTCCCCGGAGGTGTCTTCAGTGGATCAGAACCAGCAGCAGCAGCATCGGTAGTAATTCATGGCGCTGCTCTACTCCTAAATCCTCACCAGTCTTTGATCTCATTTTGCCACGCACTCAGTCTTTTTTTTTTTTTTGGCTTGATTGGTTCCTTTTTATGCCCCTGGGTCCCAGTGTAGTTTTGGGTCCAGCGTTCCTGTGACCACTGAGGGACTCTAGGGGATGGCAGGGCAGCTGGGTAAAGAGACCAGCACCACAGACCCAAACCCCTGCGTTGGTGCCAACGCATCTGCCTGTGCCGAGCCGAGCGCTGCTGCTGGTCTGAAGGCATTGCCAGCATCCTTCTCGCGCTTAATGGAGTGGGGTTTGACGGACCTTAAACAGCATCTCAACCAGCTCAGGGTGAAGCCGCCTTTGAGATTCAGCAGATCACACATGAAGATTCTGACTGAGGCAGTTTCATGGTCAGGCTTGAGCCCGTCTCCAGCAGGGCTCTTCCCTTTACGACGTGCATCTGAGCATCCGATGTCTACTGTGGTCTGGCGGGTGATGCCAGCCTTCCAGGGTGACCATGGGCAACAGGGGAGCTTGAACCCCGTGTCTAGTCCACCGTGGCTCCTGGGCCTGCTCATCACCAGTGGAATCCGGGGCCCAGTGTGGTTTGATTGTAAGCTTTTACAGAGAACTTGGACATCTGCCATTGGATATATTGATAAAAAATCTCCCTGATTTTTTAATGCTGGCAAGTGATTATATTAGGAAGGAAGGGAGCATAGAAGGATGGAAGAGAGGGCAGGACAGAGAAACAGGAATGAAGGGAGGCAAAATGTGGGCCAGAGGAAGCAAGTCCATGGGCTTGATTTACTCCATGGTCACCAGTTTCTGACCTCGATTCTAGACAAGGAAACCTCGTGTAAGATAAGCAGGCATTTCATATCTTTGAAGTATGTTTTCCCTTTAATGTTCACATGCAAAGCTTGAAGCCTAGGTCAGGGGGATATGAAACCCCCACGGCGACTTGATTTTCCAATTGGATCATACGTAACAAGTGCTGGAAAACCAGTGCTGCCCGTTGTTTTCAAGTCTCTTCTGTTAGTTCCTTGATATTATTAGCTTTAAATATTCCTCTGGACACACTCTTGCCACCTCCACGCAGTTAAGCTGGTTCAATTTAAACATTGTCATAAAGTTAATTTTTTATAAGATGAATCAGGTCATTAAATTTAGTAAACCATCGCCTTCATTATTTTGCACAAACTTTGGCGCTGTGCAGAATTGGCTTAGCACTACTGCATTTAGCTAATTAAACTGGTCATCAGCTTTGGTATTACCGGAGTGAGGGATGCTATTCTCATGGGCTTTTCCTGGACTTGAGCAGTAGGTAGCATTATTAAACTTTTTTTTTTTAATTTTATAAAACTCCACACGCAAGAGATATGGTTTGCTATAAAAGTGTTATTGTCCTTCCTGTTAAACCATCGTCTTTTGAAATATCCCTGCTTTGTTTTTGCTCCCAAGGCAGTTGCACAGGCTAAGAAGATGTAATTGTCCGTTGCCGCTTTTAAAAGTAGACTTGCGATGTGTAACGCATGACTTAGATAAAAGAAGATAGATGGAAGAGTGTAATTTCACACGATGCAGGGACAGATAGTTCAACCATAACTACAGTCAGGAGTCATCTGAAGGAGAGATGGTGCAGACTGGTATCCACAGCCTGTTGCTGCCTCAGCATCAGATGTGCTGTTTTTCGTAATAAAAAGTCATCTGCCATTGTTTATTTTGTCACATTGAGATGGCATGTTTGGGAAAATAAATTTTGATAGAATAAGGGCATGCTTCTTCCCCCACCAACCCTGTACCCGCCCACCCCCCACCCCCGATTTCTTGATAGTGTCATTCAAAACTGCCATGATTGGTATTTTTGCAGGATTTCAGTATTTATTTGTGGTCTAAAAGGAAGTGTGAGGGCCATCCGTGTTTTCACAACTTGGGTTGTTTTCAAACAGTCCAGAATTGTAGCCTGTTAGCCAACCTGTAAGGACATTCATCTCTTTGGCAGGTATTTATTGAACCCTACTGGACCTTAGTCCTTTGAGACACAGAGATGGAAAAGGCACTGATTCTAAGGAATTTGCAGTTATCCTGGTAAACTAGATAAATAAAGTCCTAATGATGCTAAAGCTGAAACTCCAGTACTTTGGCCACCTCATGTGAAGAGTTGACTCATTGGAAAAGACTCTGATGCTGGGAGGGATTGGGGGCAGGAGGAGAAGGGGACGACAGAGGATGAGATGACTGGATGGCATCACTGACTCAATGGACGTGAGTCTGAGTGAACTCCGGGAGTTGGTGATGAACAGGGAGGCCTGGCGTGCTGCGATTCATGGGGTAGCAAAAAGTCGGCCACGACTGAGTGACTGAACTGAACTGAACTGAGGACCTCCTTGGCCCTGCATTGTGTTGATGCTTCCTCAATCCATTAAAAAAAAATAAGTTTGCTATGGCATGTGAACTCTTGGGATCTAGTTCCCTGACCAGGGATTGAACCCAGGCCCCATTCATTGGGAGCTTACAGTATTAACCACAGAGTTTCCATGCTACATCTAAGCCACAGCATAGCCAAATAAATAAATAAACAATCAATTAATTAATTTTGCTAATGAGTGATGAGGCATTGCCTCAACTATCTTTCCCCACTCCCCATGTAATTTTTTTTAATGTTGTTTAATCGCTAAGTCGTATCTGACTGTTTGTGACCCCATGAGCTATAACCCACCAGTCTCCTCCGTCCACGGGATATCCCAAGTAAAGATACTGGAGTGGGTTGCCATTTCTTTCTCCAGGGGATCTTCCTGACCCAGGGATTGAAACTTGTCTTTCCTGAATTGGCAGGCAGATTCTTTACTGCTGAGCCACCAGGGAAGCTGACTTTTTTTATACTCTTGGGTGAAAAAGTGATGTGAAATATTTCTTTGGATTGCTCTGACCTGGAGACTTCATAGGGACACAGAGTCCCTCCTTTCCAAGAAGATCTGGGTGTGAAAGGTCCTGCGATTGCCAGTGAAGTCTTTCTTGGCCGCTTGACCCGGCCTCCCTGTGGCCGTCAGCGTGTCATTAACCCAAGGGGTGTGGCACGTTGGTCAGGTAGACTGTCCCACGCTTGGGCCCATGCAGCTCTGAAATGGCTGGGCTACACACCTGGTGTTTCGCTTCTCTTGCTTTCCCTTGTGATTGGGGTACCTTTTGCTCACTGGTGACAGGGGTGAAATTGGTGTCATGGATCCAAATAAGTGAATTTCGGGTTATTGTTTCTTGCCTCAAAGATGCGGGTTCGAGCACCTTTTAGTACGTGCACCATAGAGGAGGCAAGCAGATTGAGATGTATGATATCTCAGATTTGGCATTTTTTGTGTGTATTTTGACCTCAGATTCAGGTACAGGAGGTTGTCCTTTAGTTCAGTTCAGTCGCTCTGTCGTGTCCGACTCTTTGCGACCTCATGAACCGCAGCACGCCAGGCCTCCCTGTCCATCACCAACTCCTGGAGTCTACCCAAACTCATGTCCGTTGAGTCAGTGATGCCATCCAGCCATCTCATCCTCTGTCGTCCCCTTCTCCTCCTGCCCTCAATCTTTCCCAGCATCAGGGTCTTTTCAATGAGTCAGCTCTTCGCATCAGGAGATTCAGCTTCAACATCAGTCCTTCAGTGAATGCCCAGGACTGATATAATGGTAAATGACTATATCTTGGGCTATAGAGCTTGGCATAAATGGAGGTCAAGTGTGTTCTTAAGCCGGTACTTAGACAAATGGAGTGGTAGGTCTTGTGGCTAATTTCTTTCTTTGTGTTAAATATTTACTTATTTACTTGACTGTGCTGGGTCTTAGCAGCACATGGGATCTAGTTCCTTGACTAGGATTGAGGCCAGGCCCCCTGCCTTGGGAGCATGGAGTCTTAGCCAGTGGACCACCGGGGAAGTCCCTAGCTAATTTCCTTAAGTTCTAGTTGGTGTTGAAACTAGTTAACTCATGGGTTGCTATTGGGAGCAGAGCTCAGAGAGAGTTTTTGCAGTCATGATGGCTGTGCTATATTTGCTGCTGCTGCTAAGTTGCTTCAGTCATGTCCGACTCTGTGCGACCCCATAGACGGCAGCCCACCAGGCTCCCCCGTCCCTGGGATTCTCCAGGCAAGAACACTGGAGTGGGTTGCCATTTCCTTCTCCAATACATGAAAGTGAAAAGTGAAAGTGAAGTCGCTCAGTCGTGTCTGACTGTTAGCGACCCCATGGACTGCAGCCCACCAGGCTCCTCCATCCATGGGATTTTCCAGGCAAGAGTACTGGAGTGGGGTGCCATTGCCTTCTCCAGCTATATTTGCTAGTTCATACAAATCAGAGAAAGCTCCAGACTTCCTGCTGAAGTGGATTTTGGAAAGGATCTGCCGTTAACATTTGTTTTCCCACTGACTATGGTTAACATTAGACTCCTAGTGTGTGGTTACTGTTCACTCCCTGTTTTATTAAGAAAAGATGACTGAGTTTCTGATGGGTTAAAGGCACAGCCTGATGTCTGATAGCTTATAAATAGCTAGAGTTGGGTCAACACAGACGTGTCGACTCCTGAGTCTGAGTTTTCCACTGTGCTGTGCTGGCTTCCATTGAGAGCGAGTTTATATAAATAGTCTGGCCTCCATGAAGACTAGATCCTCGGAAGTGGTTTGAATGAACTACCTGTGCTTGCCTCCTTCACGTGACAGTCTCAGTAAGATAACGATACTCTGATTGTTCATACATACGAATGTTATCTTGGAAACACTAATCTGTGATCATCCGATGTGGCTTTGGCTGAATTACATTGCTGCCTTCTCCAGTAGAATCAATTTCTTTGTCGTGGTATATTCTGTGTGATTTTCCACACAGTTTACAAGGTGTGGTATTTTATACTTTAGCGGGGTGATAGTCAAGCTCTGAAATTAGATTCCTCCCCTCCCTTCCTTTCTCTTTTCATGTCAGTCGCATATAAGAGTTCTAGGTGCTCCACATCCTTGCCAACACTTGGTGTGGTCATTATTTATTTTTTAATTTCTAAAAATTTTAGCCGTTGTAGCAGTAGATATGCGTTATCATCTCATTGTATCTTTAATTTGTATTTCCCTAAGGACCAATGAATTCAAGCCTCAAAAAATAGTTGAGTTTTTCACTATTATGTGGAAGAGCTTATGTAAGATTGGCATTTTTATTTTCGTAAATGTTTGGTAGACTTTATTGTTCAAGGCAAATGGATCCAGAGTTTTCAGAAGAATTTTCTTTAAAAAATCCAGATTTTTTTTCAGTTGTTCTCTTTCTCCTTGCAGCAGTTTTTAACTGGTGTCTTTCTGGGAATTTGTCTTTTTCACCTATATCTTAGATCCATTGGTGTAAGGTTGTGAATTATACCTTAAGATCATTTTAGGGTTTGCAGAATCCGACTGAGGTCCTTTTGTTCACCCTTGATGTCTGCCGTCTGTGTGCTCACTTGTTCACTCAGGTGTCCACACTAGTGTGTGTGCCTCCTCTGTCTGTCTGTCTGTCTGTCTCTCTGGCACTTTGTCAGTTTTATTTGTTTTTTACCCAAGGCAATCACTTTCAGATTCTTTGTCCCTCTGTATTTTATGGTTGTTTTATTTTTATTACCTTCCTTCTACTTTCTTTAGGTAATCAGCTGCTTTAAAATTTCCTCTAACTTAATAGATGCTTACTTAATAGAACTCATATTTTCTTCCAACATGTATTTATGGTTATCAAATCAGTCGCTCAGTCGTGTCCGACTTTTTGCTACCCCATGAATCGCAGCACGCCAGGCCTCCCTGTCCATCACCAACTCCCGGAGTTCACTGAGACTCACGTCCATCGAGTCAGTGATGTCATCCAGCCATCTCATCCTCTGTCGTCCCCTTCTCCTCTTGCCCCCAATCCCTCCCAGCATCAGAGTCTTTTCCAATGAGTTAACTCTTTGCATGAGGTGGCCAAAGTACTGGAGTTTCAGCTTTAGCATCATTCCTTCCAAAGAAATCCCAGGGCTGATCTCCTTCAGAATGGACTGGTTGGATCTCCTTGCAGTCCAAGGGACTCTCAAGAGTCTTCTCCAACACCACAGTTCAAAAGCATCAATTCTTCGGCGCTCAGCCTTCTTCACAGTCCAACTCTCACATCTGTACATGACCACAGGAAAAACCATAGCCTTGACTAGACGGACCTTTGTTGGCAAAGTAATGTCTCTGCTTTTGAATATGCTATCTAGGTTGGTCATAACTTTCCTTCCAAGGAGTAAGCGTCTTTTAATTTCATGGCTGCAGTCACCATCTGTAGTGATTTTGGAGCCCAGAAAAATAAAGTCTGACACTATTTCCACTGTTTCCCCATCTATTTCCCATGAAGTGATGGGACCGGATGCCATGATCTTCGTTTTCTGAATGTTGAGCTTTAAGCCAACTTTTTCACTCTCCACTTTCACTTTCATCGAGAGGCTTTTGAGTTCCTCTTCACTTTCTGCCATAAGGGTGGTGTCATCTGCATATCTGAGGTTATTGATATTTCTCCGGGCAATCTTGATTCCAGCTTGTGTTTCTTCCAGTCCAGTGTTTCTCATGATATACTCTGCATATAAGTTAAATAAACAGGGTGACAATATACAGCTTTGACGAACTCCTTTTCCTATTTGGAACCAGTCTGTTGTTCCATGTCCAGTTGTAACTGTTGCTTCCTGACCTGCATACAAATTTCTCAAGAGGCATATCAGGTGGTCTGGTATTCCCATCTCTCGAAGAATTTTCCACAGTTTATTGTGATCCACACAGTCAAAGGCTTTGGCATAGTCAATAAAGCAGAAATAGATGTTTTTCTGGAACTCTCTTGCTTTTTCCATGATCCAGCAGATGTTGGCTATTTGATCTCTGGTTCCTCTGCCTTTTCTAAAACCAGCTTGAACATCAGGAAGTTCACGGTTCACATATTGCTGAAGCCTGGCTTGGAGAATTTTGAGCATTACTTACCAGCGTGTGAGATGAGTGCAATTGTGCGGTAGTTTGAGCATTCTTTGGCATTGCCTTTCTTTGGGATTGGAATGAAAACTGACCTTTTCCAGTCCTGTGGCCACTGCTGAGTTTTCCAAATTTGCTGGCATATTGAGTGCAGCACTTTCACAGCAGCATCTTTTAGGATTTGAAATAGCTCAACTGGAATTCCATCACCTCCACTAGCTTTGTTCGTAGTGATGCTTTCTAAGGCCCACTTGACTTCACATTCCAGGATGTCTGGCTCTAGGTGAGTGATCACACCATCGTGATTATCTGGGTCGTGAAGATCTTTTTTGTACAGTTCTTCTGTGTATTCTTGCCATCTCTTCTTAATATCTTCTGCTTCTGTTAGGTCCATACCATTTCTGTCCTTTATCGAGCTCATGTTTGCATGAAATGTTCCTTTGGTATCTCTGATTTTCTTAAAGAGATCCCTAGTCTTTCCCATTCTGTTGTTTTCCTCTATTTCTTTGCATTGATCGCTGAAGAAGGCTTTCTTATCTCTTCTTGCTATTCTTTGGAACTCTGCATTCAGATGTTTACATCTTTCCTTTTCTCCTTTGCTTTTCACTTCTCTTCTTTTCACAGCTATTTGTAAGGCCTCCCCAGACAGCCATTTTGCTTTTTTGCAAAAATGATTTCTTTTCCCTGGGGATGGTCTTGATCCCTGTGTCCTGTACAATGTCACGAACCTCATTCCACAGTTCATCAGGCACTCTATCAGATCTAGTCCCTTAAATCTATTTCTCACTTCCACTGTATAAGCATAAGGGATTTGATTTAGGTCATACCTGAATGATCTAGTGGTTTTCCCTACTTTCTTCAATTTAAGTCTGAATTTGTCAATAAGGAGTTCATGGTCTGAGCCACAGTCAGCTCCTGGTCTTGCTTTTGCTGACTGTATAGAGCTTTATGGTTATAGATTGTCCTTTTTCCATGGTTTTAGCTATGTTCTATAAGTTTTGATATGTAGGAGTTTTATAATCATTTAGTTTAAGGTATTTTCTGATTTTCATTGTAAATTTTTTTTGAGTCATAATTTTTTGTTTAGAAATGTGTTGCTTAGTTTCCAGATGGGAATTTTCTAGGATCTTTTATTGATTTCTAATTGTATTCTACTATTGTCAAAGGGCATCTTTTACAGTTTTAATGTTTGCTTGAAATTTGAGACTGTTGCCCTGCACATGTTCAGTTTTGGTAAATATCCTTTAAGTACTTGAGTGCACGTTTTGCTGTTGTCTTCAGTGTTTAATATTTTCACTGTTTATCAGTGATTTAATATTTTCTGGTTTATCAGTTAAAGTCAGAAATCTTCTGTTAGTTCCTGTTTATCGACTTGTTTTTACGTTACTGATACGTTAAAGTCTTTCACTCTGATTATGAATTTGTGTATTTCTCCTCTTAATTCTTTCAACTTTTGACATATGTGTGCATGTATATAAATTTAGAATTGTCACATATTCCTCATGGATTAGAACTTAAAATTATGAAATATTCAGGTTTTTCTCTTATAATTCTTTTGGTTCATCTTTACATCGTATGTCTTTTTCCATTCTTTTAATATTTTATCCTTATATTTAAGGATATAAAACAAAACATGCACTTTTGTAGGGAGTGTATTGTTTGTATACATATATATATGTTTTATTCAGTCTGACGGTCTTTGTGTTATGATTGCAGTTTTTAGTTCACTTTACTGGGATTGCAGATATATTTGGGGTTAAATATATTACTTTATTATTGGCTTTCTATGTAACTTTTATATTCCATTTTTCTCTTCTTTCCTTTTTTTTTTTTTTTTAAAATTATTCTACTTGCCCTTCCTTAACTGGTTAAGTTTGTATTATTTTACTATTATTTCAGTGGTAATTGTAGAGATAACATCCTGTATCTTTGACTTACTGAGGTTCTTATATAAATTAGCACTTTCTGGGCAGTGCAGGGGTCTTAGAATACTTGAATCTCAAGTACTTACCTCCTGGGTTATGTGTCATTATTGTCAATAGAGTAATGCTCACTAGGTATGTTAAATGTACAAACTATTACCATTATCCTTTAGAGTTTTTCATCTGTTTACCCTTTATATTACTCTGTCGTTTTCTGCAATCCTGATTCTGTCTAGGGTCCTTTCCCTCGTATCTGAAAAGCATCCTGTAGTATTTCCTCTGTTGTAGACGTGCTGAGGATATATTCTTTCAGCTTTTGCTTGTTTAAAAATCTTGTTTCCGTTTATTTTTGAAGAGTGTCTTTACTGGGTATAGAAGCACCAGATGCCGGCTCACCTCTCTTGGCCTTTCAGCTTCTCCAGATGTCAGCCCCCCAGATTCTCGATCATACCGTTGCTCTGATGCCCTCAAAGAGGGTGTGTGTGCGTGTCTGTCTGAGTGTGTGTGGTTTTGTCCTGCTTTCTAACTGTTCTCAGCGAGAGTGTGGGTCTAGCAAACTGAGCTGCCATTGCTGGAAGCAGAAGTGCTGGACACATTTAAAATAGTCCAGAGCGCCCTGTCAGGGACTTATTAGCAGGTGTTTGTTTTACTTTCCAGGTTTGTTTCTCTGGTTAGACTGTGGACTCTTTGAGGACATTGTCCATGTCAGTCTTTGTATATCCTTACTCTTTGTATTGAGCACAGGATCTGGCTGTTGTTGAGCAGTGGTTCAAAGGCTGGCTGTGCCGCAAGCGCTGCTAAGGTTGGTCTTCACCTTTGAAATCGCTCTGTTCCTGGGGCAGGTTTTCTCAGCCTCAGCACTGTAGACATTTGAGCCAGATGCTTCTTTGCTGTGGGGCTGTCCTGCGCCGTATTGGATGTTCTGTAGCATGCCTGGCCTTCACCGGCCAGGTACCAGTAGTACACCCCGCTTCCTGGCCCACAGTAAAGTCAGTAGACATTTGCTGACTACTCAAAGTGTCTCATGATATTTGCAGATTTCTTCTAGGGGGCAAATCCTGTCTGGTTGAGAACCACTAGAGTAATGCATAAGGTGCTCAGCAAAGGCCATTCAGCGTCATGACTTGGTGCTTTTGCATTTGTGTTTTCTAATGTGGACTTTCCTTTAAACCACAGGGTTTGAAACTGCCAAATCTTTCGCCCTCCATGGCGCACACGTGATCCTGGCCTGCAGGAACATGACGCGAGCCAATGAAGCCGTGTCCCGCATTCTAGGAGAATGGGTAAGCGAGCGCTTATATTTGTCTTTTTAATTGTCAAATACATATGCTGGGATAAATACTTGAAGGTTTTAGTACAGTTCATAAAGTTTATTGCTCTTGGAATAATGTTTTCTTTGTTGTTAAAGTCATACTCTTTTTGTTTATTTATGAATGGAAGGACAGGCAAGCCGTTCATAATTTGTTTATAGTTCTCTGTCAATGTCATCTGCTTTATTAGTCAGAGGTTCGAGAATGTTTACTCATTTAGCTCATTTATTAGGAAAAACAATGTGGTTGACGCCCTTGAGTGTGACTAAGAGGTTATATGTGGTTTTAGAATGACAAGGGAGCAGACTTTAGCCCCATCTCAGTTTTTCCTCTTAGCTTTTCTCTTTGCAGATGTGGGTGTTGATACGCCTGTGTGCACAAACATGTATTGAGGGCAGTCAGTGCTCTTGGGGTTAAGGATATAGCATCAAATAAAACAAAATACCTGCCCTCCTCAGCTTCTAGGTAGGAGAAACAGACCATAAAGGGATAATTAAAGCTTAACGTGATGTCAGGTTGTTACAAATGCAGTGGAGGCCAGTGAAGCAGAGTGAGGGGTCAGGAGTGGACAGCGTGGACTATTTCAGCTTGGGTAGTCAGCAGAGACCCCTCTAAAGCTGTGGCATTTGATCCAGGCCCTGATAACATAGCGAAGTAAGCCGTGCAAATGTCAGGGGAAATACTTTGCATGCACACGCAAAGGGGGTGGAAATGTGCCTGGGGAATTATAGGCTCAGTGGGGACGCTTGTGTGCCTGGAGCCCAGTGGAGGGTGAGGAGGTTGCAGAGGGTCTCAGAATCACGGTGATATGAGAGGGTTTGAGCCAGAGTGACACAACTGTTGAGTGATTTTTTTTTCTTTTTTAACATGATCACTGGGCTTTGAAGTGACATACAGACCTCATTCATTCCCGTGCCTGTGAAGCGCCCCACTGGCGTAGGCGCTGGGTGTCTAGTGTTAAGGGAAAACCGGTGTTGCCACTGTCTCTCTAGAGCTTTCAGCTGAGGGTGGAAGACAAAGCAAGCCAAAGAAAGGTAAACAGCAGTGTAAACCTGAAATGAGGCAAAGTGGTGTTCCAAAATGGTGAATGATGCCAGAGAGGCAGGGGGCATTTGGAGTCCCCAAGAAAGAGGTGGCTAAGCTGAGATCTAAGGCAGGATCAAGGGGAATTGGGAAGAAGGGTCAAACTGTGCCGAGGGGGTGGTCTGTGTGGTGGCTCTGGGGCGGGGGAGACAGGTGGCTGGAGCCGGGCGTGGAGGGGGCTGGATAGTCCTTGCCAAGACTGTCTTCATCCTCTGAACACCGTGGAAGATTTCTTGCCATCCGAAGAAATAGACCATGGTCTGTTTAAGAGAATGTCCGGCCTTCTGGGTTGAGAAGTTATGAAAGTCAAGAAAAGGGAGATTTATTTCTGCTTTTTCAAGCAGGATTTCAAACTTAGTATGTTTCAAATGAACCCTTGTCTTGATCTCACTGGATTCATTATTTTGAGTTAAATTAAAAAACAGGGCCCATTTTTTCCCCCAGTTATCTTAGCATCTTTCTAACTCCAGAGTTAGTAAAATGTATTAACGTCTACTACGTGGTATAGAGTAATCTTTAGAGATGTATAGAGAATGAATGGTCATATGTGCATATGGTTTGAATCTTCATGAAGTGTATACGATGAAAAGTGAAAGTCCCTTGCGTTCTTCTCTTGGGGGTATATATCATTAACTATTTCCTGTATGTTCTTCCAGAAGAGGTTGTGTATACTAGCCAACACACCTACATGCTGTTATGTACTTTGATTTTTTTTTTCCCCACTTAATACTAGAGGAAGTCTTTTGTTCTCAGTGCACAGCTGCCTCGTGGCTCTTACCTGCTGCGTGGCCCTCCGTCGTGTGCTGCTGCTGTCACTTACCCGCTTTGGTCTTCCAAGTGACGCTCTCGTAGAGTCCCGGCTCTCACATTTCCATCCAAGTTGGCTCTCAACTCAGCCGCAGTGGACCATTCTTCCGTTTTTAGGTTTATTTATTTTTAATTGAAGGGTAACTGCTTTACAGCATCGTGTTGGCTTCTGCCGTACGTCGGCATTAATCAGCCGTGGGTATGCGTGTGTCCTGTCCCGCCCCGCTAGGTTGTCACAGAGCCCTGGTTTGCCCTCCCTGAGTCGTACAGCAGGTCGGCTGTCTATTTTACATGTGGTAGTGTTTCCACGCTGCTCTCTCCGTGTTCCGTTGCGTTTAAGTACCGCATCTTCTTTATCCAGTCCTCTGTTGATGGACGTTTAGGTTTCTTCCATGTCTTGGCTGTTGTAAATAGTGCTGCATTGAACACTGGGGTGCATGTAGCTTTTCGAGTTACTGTTTTCTCTGGATATATGCCCTGAAGTGGGATTGCTGGGCTTAAGCACTCAGTTAATTGTTAGTTAGCTGCTGCTGCTAGTAATAATAATAAAATAATTTCTTATTCATACATGAAAGTACAAGGGAATGTTTACTTTTCTTAACCTCTCCAAGTGGCCGAAAGAGGAGCTGTAGGGAGTGTGTTCATCAGCATGACTCCAGTGGAGTTGCAATGAATTTTTTCTGTCTTCATGTCTGGACTCCTACGTTTTAATAGATGTGTATTTAGTTTGTTGATGAGTATTTTCCAGTGGAGCTCATATTAGCACTCAACTGTCATTTGAAAAGCCATCTTAATTATTGATGTGATTGCTTTTTCTTTTGTATTTACAGAGAAACACACTTTGCATGTATTTAGGGAAGATTGTTAAGGGATCCGTCATCAGGAACAGCACGCAGTGGTTTATATTACAACGGTTATTGAGAAAGAGGGGAGACGAGGGCTCAGAGAGAAGATTTATTAGTCGGAGGTAATGGAATGTGCACGTGTCGGGGAGAGCACTCGTGCTCGGCTGGGTGTTGCCACGCGTTTGATGCTGGGGGGACTGAAGTATTGTAATTATTCTAGTTTTCAACAGAGTTGATACTCAGTCTGTTTAGTTGGAGTGAAGCCGGGTAGAAAGCTGACAGTGTTGTATCATACTGCAGCCTCATCGATAAGCATCGGAAAATCGTGATTTCACTCTCATTGTCAGATATGGAGTGCTTGGTGCCAGCCTGCGTGTTAGTTTGCTGTGCTTTTAATGGATGCTGACAGCCTGTTTTCATGACGCGGTCGTAAGGAGTGAGGAGGGCAGGATGCCACCCAAAACACTGCTCGAACTTCTAAGAGCCGCTGGAGAGATCTAGCTGCTTCTAGACTCTCTCTGATCCACTCAGTGACTTCATGATCGTGTGTGCTTCAGTGTTGTGGTCATTTCCCCCACTCTCCTGCGATAGAAGAAGCTTAAATCCGGTAATGTGCCCTTATAGACAGAAGGCCTTGGGTGTGATGCCTTCTCTCTTGTGATGTGTGTGTGTTGAGAGGAGGCGTGTGGGATGGGTAATCTACAAGCCTGGTGTCTGTCTAGTCAGGCAACTTGGCTTGGAAAAACTGATCATTGCTCAACTCATCACAGAATGTAAGGCTCTTCCCCATTGTTGTGAGTGATCTCTAACTAAACAGAAATATAAAAACTCTTAATCTTTTTAATAGTTATGTCCATAGGACTGTTGGGAAAAGTTCATCTGACATCAGCCGCTAGATTTGTTCCTCATTTCTTTGCTTTAAAAATTGTTTTTATGTATAGGATTGGATTTTCAATAAATTTAAGTATGGTGTAAACAAGTCTGTACACCAGCAAGAACTATATAAACCACTTGCTTTAATCAGTGTGTGCTTAGTCGCTTAGTCGTGTCTGACTTTAGCAGACACACACACACACAGGCAGAAAGGTTCTACCTTGGGACATTTTTGTTTACAAAATGTCATCTCCTTATCACCTGCAGATGGAATTGGGTAGTCATAGCTATGTCTGTACTCGGCGCTCTGCTTATTGGCACTTAGCAGTGAAATATTTGTGTGTGGAACCTATCTTGCAGATGAGGCTTTAGAGGCTGGAAGAAGGGGGAGGACTTTGCTCAAGCTCACACAGCTGGGAGCTACGTGGTCGACCCAAGGTGTGAAGCCGTGTCTCCTGACCCCAAAGCCCATCTCATTACCCGGTCCAGAATGACTGGTGTGTGTTGTGGTGGAGGATGGGCCTATTTCATGGGCTTGATTTCTCTGTCCATGATGTAGGGGTCCCTGTGGTTCTCTAGCAAAGAGAGCTGTACTGGTCGTGTTTTGAAACCCAGTTGCTGAGCCTCCCCTCCCCAAGGAAGCTCTTCCCAGACTTGCATTTCAAGTGTACATGGTGTAGTTACTGTTGAACTTCAGCTGCCTCTTTGCCCTTCCCTGTCACAGGCTCAGGAAAGATTCTTTATCAGATAATAAATTATTCATCCGTCTCATAGACATAATCGGTTGCTAAAATATTCTGAGTTTCCTCTGTCTCCAGAATGCCTAAAACTTGTGATGGGTTCTTCTCCTCCTCTTAAGTTTTTCCATTTCATTTCTCATTCTGAAATTTTTGCATTGACTTATTAATCTTGCCTGTTATTCATTGTCTTTGATCACCATCTCCTTGTCTTCGTTTGCATGTGTTGGTTTTTTCACTCAGTCTTAAACTGAATATTTCAAACTTTACATCCGTTGTAACCTTTGCATAACGAGGGCTATGATTTACTGCTGAGTTTTAAAGAGTGCAAAGTCAAGCATAGACGGAGAGCTCCAAACCACCACTCCCAACCACGTGAAACTCAGTGCAGATGCATTCTTGCATCAATACGGGCCCCCGAGTTCTTGTTAAACAATTTCAACATAGTAGGGAGAGATGGATTTCGTCTTCAGATGATGTTCAGCCAGTGGTCAACAAGTCTTCCTTCTGGCCACTAGGCATTTAGGCTCCATCATTTAAGAGGAGAAAAGTATGTGTGAGACTGAGTTTCATGTTTATTATGGGGCGTCTACAGAGAGTCTCAGACATAGCCGTTGTTAGATGAAACAGAGGAGACACAGCCCTGAGCCAGTAAAACCTTCCGTGCACAGCCAAACAGAGATACAGCTGTACGTGAGGCAGCGTCTCAGGGTGGGGTGGCTCACGCTACCAAAGGTTAAGGTTTATTGTAAGCGTGCATTTAAAATCGACTGAGTTTTAATTTACAGGGAGGCAGCCCAGAGGAGTAGAGGGAGCCCCGGCTCTGGAGTCATCCAGGCCTGGGAACCAGTCATGATTCAGATGTGAGTTTGCTGCGTCTCCCTGGGCACATTTGGTTATGCCCTTGAACATTTGGTTCTGCCCTTGGTTTATTTACCTGTGGAAGGGGAATGGTCCTGGTAATGGTTCATTATGCACACTGTTGCACAGAACCCAGCACATAGTAAAAACTCAGAAAGAAAAAAAAAAGGTAGTTTCTGGAGAGGCCATCTTGCTCAACACAGATCCCTAAAGTAGGCACACTCTCAGAAGTCTTGTTCCTTAAAAAAAAATATCGATTAGAGCCCTCAGCAGTAGCCAGGCCTCCCTGCTTCTTCCCGTCAGAGTGTCAGGTCACACTGAGATGAGCTGGGGCGAGGCGAGGGCTCCATGCTTCTCCGGGGGGCAGGAGGGGCGTGGGGAAGTGACTGGCCGTGTCGCTGGTGCCCACGCCCTGGTGTGGCACTGGCTAGTGCTGGCAGAGGCCAGGGTTAGTGCCCGAGGTGTGTGGCTGGCAGGCCCAGTGGTCTGTTCCTGGGGAGCTCACCTGGGACTAAGCCCTTGCCCCTTAGTCAGCTGGGGACGCAGATGTGCCTGGATTTTGAAGACTTGAGAACTAAGTGGCCACGGTAGTTTTAAAATCTGTCCAAAAAAAATAAAAAAATAAAATCTGTCCACACATTCCTTCTCCTCTTTTTTTTTTTTTTGTGTCATTTTAACGTTTATTTTCATTTTATTTTTGGCTGCGCGGGGTCTCTGTTGCCGCGTGCAGGCCGTCTCTAGTTGCATCGAGCACAGGCTTCTCATTGTGGTGGCTTCTCTTGCTGCGGAACACCAGCTCTGGGGCGCGTGGGCTCAGTAGCTGTGGCTCACGGCCTTAGTTGCTCTGCGGCATGTCGGATCTTCCTGGACCAGGGATTGAACCGGCATCCCTTGCATTGGCAGGTGGATTCTTAACCACTGGGCCACCAGGGAAGTCCCTACACATTCTTGGATGCCCATTCCCTTCAGATATGGATCCTCATTCTCCTCCCCTCCAGGGTGGGCTGGACATAGCGATTCACTGTTCAGGGATACAGTATGGCAGAAATGATGGAGCGTGACTCGCAGGAAGGATCGTAAAAAGCTGGTGGCTTCCTCCTGCCTGGTGTCCTGGATCGCTCAGCGTGGGGGAAGCCAGCTGCTGTGCTGGGGCGTGCTCGGGCATCCCCATGGAGAGGCCCTGGGATAAGGAACTGAGCCCCACGTGACAGGCCTCCTGAGAGCCCTCTTGGACTCCTCCGTCCCCGTCAAGCCTGCAGACGACTGTGGCTGAGAAGTCGATGGCAACTGCACCAGAGATCTCGAGTCAGAACCATCTGTTCCTGACCTAGAGAATCTCGGTGAGACAGCAAATGCTTACTGCCTTAAACCTCTACACCTTGGGAGATGTGTTACATAGCGGTAGGTAACAAATATGGGGTCCTGGCCTCAGGGGAATAGGCTCTTAGAAACTGGGCAGTGAGTGCAAAGGACAAGATGGGGACAAGGTGGGGACTTGCCCAGAGATGGCCTCCGAGTGCAGGGCGCCTTATGTTCTTAGGGTGATGTCAGCTGTCTCAGTCACCATGTCCCACCTCCTCCCACCGTGGAGACCACTTACACAGCTTCTCTGAACAGAGCTCACCCGGATTTGGCTTAAATGCTTCCAGGGATGGATAGGCTTCTCGCTGCAAAGGCAGCCCATCCTGTTGCTACTCATCTCATAATTAGACAGTTCTCCCCGTCTTTTCCCCACCAGCCTTCTCATCAAAACCTACCGAGTACTCACATCTCTCAAATTCCGTAAGTAATAAATCCAAAGTTATTGACGGCACCAGGTTACTGAAAGTTGGCCGTGAGGCTGGCCCCTCTCATTTCTTTGTATCCTGTCCCCCCCCCACCACTTTTTTTTTTAAATTGGAGTTAGGGATTCATGTGGGAAAGCTCAGCAGCCGGGGAGAACCATCTGCTCTAGTGCCCTTCAGTGGGTACCAGGTGCAGAGCCCAAACCTACTGGGCCTTCCTCGGAGTTAATGGATCACTGTGAGCCAAGCACAGAGTCTCCTTTTAAATGACTGAAGAACACTGCCCTCATCTACCTGGTGGTTCTCAGGTTCTGATTGTTCCAGCCACACTGTGATCTGTAAAGTGGGTAGCCGGGAGAAACTTCAGTGCATCTCTGTAATGGTTTTGTTGTTGTTTATTGAGAGGGACTAATTAACTTTGATTATTGCACTAATATTATGGCACTTTGACAGCCCTTCAGATTTATGACTCCGGGAAAATAAACAAATGAAATGCAGGTGCTGGAGCAGAAAGAATAAGTTATTACTGAACTTTAATTACCTGGAATGTTTTAGCCAGGAGAGAATTAGTTGATGAATTACAGGATGTTGAAATCTACATCAAATTGTGAGCAACATGCAGACAAAAATGAAAAGGGCGGCTGGGAGGGTGCTGTTTTTCAGGGAGGAAAGGATAGGGCACATCTGATGGTGATCTGACTAGTGTTTCATTGATTAATCCCTGTTTCCAGTGGAGCAGGATTTTACACAGTGCTGTTCAGAGCTCGGTCCCTGACCCCACTGTCAGTACCACCTGAGAACATGTTAGAAACGGAGGTTCCTGGCCTCCCTGTGCCTGAGACCTTCTAGATCAGAGTTTCTGGAGGTGGAGCCCAGCAGTGTGTGTTTCACAGTCCCTCCAGGAGATTGCAGTGTATTGCTCTGCAGTTCTCATGCTGTGTGCCTTTTTTTTTTTTTTTCAAATAAAAGGGCAAGTACAGATTTTTACCTCTTTTTACAAAAATCAGGTGTTGTTCTTACAGCCTCATTTACCAGCTAACCCGGAGATTCTTAGACTGTTTAAAAAACTGTACGGGTACTTATGAAACATCCGTTTTGTACTATATGTAGTGGGTGCTCTAAGACAGTTTAGTATACAGTACGTCCCCTACATACAAACCACCTTCAGTTTGTGCGAAGTTTTGAAAGTTGTGAACTTTCAAAGTAGCAGCGTGTGTTCTCGTGTCCAGTCATGTAAGTTAGTTCGTGTGTCTGGTGTACAGTGTCAAGCGCGTGCGTCCTCGTTTAATTCTCCTTGTAGTGTTTCCTGCTCTGAGAGCCTTTAACAGATTGGTGGGGGGGAAGGTTCGTGCTGCTTAGAAACTGTGAAAATAGAGAAAAACACGTTTACTCATCTGCAGCCCTCTCTGAGGAGTAGGGTGACAGTTTATTGTTCAAACCAGAAAATGCGAAGAGCCATAGGGCCATGCTGATTATCCCAGGAGAAGAGGCAGCAGCCGGGAGAGAAGCAGGGACATCCGAGCAGCCCCGTCCAGTGCAGTTACCCAGCCGTCCGCCCTGGCCGGGCTCCGTATGGCACAGGTGCAGTCTGGCTTCCGATGAGCCCTGCACCGGCCTTCGTCTCTGCAGCTCTGGGTCCTCTCCTGGCCTCACCTTTTAAGAACTTGCTGTTTTCATTCCCATAGAAGCCTGGCCAGCCTTCAGCCCAAGACTGTCACCATTCCTTGGACAGTTAGTTGCAAAGCTAACTGTGACTCCAGATCTTTCGTTGTGAAAGTTGCAGAGATTTTTTTCCTATTTCTTGCCTCGCTGAGTCTTCGCTGGGGCTTGTGGGCGCTTTGTTGTGGCCTGTGGGCTTTGCTTGTTGCAGAGCATGGCCTCCAGGGCACACGGGCTGTAGAGCGCCTGGGCTCAGTGCTGTGTGATGGGACGGGGACCATTTTTTAAGTCTTTACTGAATTTGTTACGATATTGTTTCTGCTTTATATTTTGGTATTTTTGGCCCGAAGCGTGTGGGATCTTAGTTCCCTGACCAGGGATCGAACCCACACCCCCTGCACTGGAAGTCCAAGTCTTAACTGCTGGACCACCAGGGAGGTCCCAGCACTGCAGTGTCTGTTGCAGGCAGCCTTCCTTTCGTGCGGTTTCTCCCATCGTCTGACCCTTCCAGAGGCCGCCTTCTTGTGGAGAGTGCCGTGCGCCCGAGGAGCAGAAATGCAGTGTTGACGTTAGACTGAGCCTGACTGTCCATAATGTAAACCTACCCAGAATTCGTGCAGCACCGTTTAGAAATGCACAGCGATCATCAAAACTGCCTTCCACCTGGGGTGGTTCATGGCTGGTCTGGTCTGGGAATGTGGGTAAGCGAGAGCTGGTTAAGTGTTTATTTTCAGCTCTGGTTAAATTTGCAACCTTGGAGAAGATGCTGGGGCACGTGGCAGCGAGGTTGGTGATCAGAGTCCTCGTAGGCTTGATGGCCTTCTTGCATGCCTGCCAACGGCTTTGGGGAGACATCAAAGAAGAGCAGAAATAATTCTGTGTTTCCTTAAGGTATATGTGGAAAAAAAAAAAGTTCTTTTTAGTCATATATGACCCATTGCGTTTGAAGTAACTCTTTTAGCCGTTACTTGTAGGGGATCCAGCAAAATGGAAGCTAGTTTGTGTAAGAGTGATACAATGGAAGATTCATTCATGAATTGGTGAAGTCATTTGTCTTTTTTAGGGAGAGTTTTGGATTACAGGATGACATTTTGGTAGACTGGTGTCGTCAAATGGTAGCATTCGGGGATTGAAAAGGACTTGCTGAAATCATCCCGTTTACCCCCCACCCCCAACTCGACAAATGGGGAAACTGAGGCCCAGAGAGGGTAACTGAACCTTTAGTGTGGCAGGCAGGGATGCCTTCTTGGAGATGCTTGTCATATTGCCCATTTGTCTGCTGTGAAAAAAAAAAATGGGCGCATGTTTGTTTGTTTTTTAAAAGACAATGGAACTGCCTGTAAGATAGGAACCGAAGCAGCCAACACTTCTGCCACTTCATCTGGATGGCTAGTTTAATTCTTCTCATTTTGGTGATGGTGACGATGATGATACAGTAGTAGTAATGGTAGTAGGGGCATTGTGTGCCAGTCTCGGCGTGCAGCGCTTTCAGTGCCTCAATCCAGTTCATTTGTACTGTCATAAACCGCATTGACGTAGTTACGATTATGAATCCTATTTTCAGGTAATACGAGGCTCAGGACCTTGTCTAAGCCCACACGGCAAGTAAGCAGAAGAGATGAAATGCCGTCGGCGGGCAGAAGGCTTGCCCGTCACGTTCCTCTCGGTGATCCCTGGTGTGCAGCAGTGTCTGGGCTGAGTTTGTTGAATGAATGACTGAGAGTACATCAGGGTTGGCCACTGAGCCCTGCGGGTTATAACCTGGGTGGCAGCACTGTGGGAAGGGACAGTTTGGTTGCTTTGTTTTTGGAAAACTAGACCAGTGGAAGGTGCATATAACCAGATTATTTTTCTCGGGTACTCAGCTGTGTGAATCGATTTTCATGTTGGTGCCGCTCCCCCACTTCTTCATCTGCCCGCTAGCTTGTTGAAGATGGACTAGTTTATGGGACACAGTGATAAGCACACTGTATCCCAGTTCTTTGAAAATCACTGATCTGGCTCAGGCATTCTCAGTTGGCCAGCTCCCCTCACCATTCAGAAGCGGGAGCTGGCTCGTAAATCCACTTGATTTGGAAGGAGAGAAGAGTGGATCAGCTGGAGGGACAGAAATTGAGAGCAGAGGGGCCATGGAAGGACTCGTGGATGCATCCCGGAGCCTTTGGCCTTCACCTGGAGAGACAGTGTGTGATGGGGAGAAAGAAGGGTGGCCAGAAACCAGTCACTACTTTAAAAATTACAAGACCTCTGGCGACGCTAGCTAGGCCTTCGGAAGTGCGTGTAGAAACCTTCTTGTTGCTTGTTGCTTCGGTCAGAAAACCAGCTGGGGTGGTGCTTCTGAAATCCCCTTTCCTTTCGGAAAGTAAGTAATTGTCCTGCAGCCTGTCAAGACCGATGGTTACTGAAGGAGATGAACTGGAGAGGGAAAGAGAGAAGGAAACACAGCCAGGGTTGGGGTTGGGGGGATAGACACACAGAGAAAGACAGACAGACGCGCACACGGGGGAGAGAGGTTGGGGGAGGGAGGGAACCACTCTCCTGAGTGTTTTTATGGAGCTTTTTAGTGCCAGCCTCTGCATGATGGGTTTGATCACTGTTTTCAGAGTTCTCTGATCATTTCTTGCTCAGAAAGGAGGAAATTAGAATTGTTGAGCTATGATTTGTTTTAATCAGAAAGAAATTGTCTAACATAAATCTCCCCGTGAGTGCTGGAAAAGCCCTAAAGTGGCCAGGAAAAAAAAATACCAATACTTTGGAAAGGAGGAATGATTGTTCCAATCCGTGGCTTAATTGACTCTAAGCCTTAATGAGACTCGGGCTGGAGCAGGCTGTACAGGCTTGGTGGCTGGGACCACCAGTGAAAGGCCCCAGGGAGGGGAGGACTTTGGGGTGGTTATTTGGTTCTTTGCTATGGACGCGATTTTTCTAATTGAACGGGAGTCCCTAATACCAGATAGTCATTTTTTTTTCCCTATGAAGAGAGTAAATTTTTTTCTCTAACACAATAATTTATTTTAAATTACAGCCTTTTCTATTGGAAGCATTCATTTATGTTAGATTATCATTCCCCAAGTGAAGTTTCACTGATGCTGTATAATTAAATATAGATTGTTTTTAAAGAGTATATATTTTAAATTTATAAGTGGACAGATTGTGGTATATCAGACTTTATTTAAGGAGAGTAAATAGCTCCTCCCAATGAGCATGATGCTGGTCAGAAAGGATTCCTTCGGCCTCAGTGTGTCCCTGTTCTGGGCCAGGCACCTTCGTAGGAAGGGATGCTGAAATGTGCTTGCGTCATCCGTCTAGAAGCGAGGTCTTAACCAGTATAAATAACTGGCTTGGGCTCTCATCTGCCCCAGTTTGAATCCTGTTTCTCTACGAACCAGGTGACCTTCACTTCCTGTTTCCTCATCTGTAACATGGGATGCTAACAGTATCTGAGTCACAGGGTTGTGAAGATTAGCTGCTCTTGCACAGAAAGTGCTTAGAATGGTACCTGGATACTTAGCACAGTACCTGGGTACCGGCTGTGTGCTATACAAGATTAAAAAAAAAGGCATTTGAGGCCGCTGTGTGGTTTGGCTCCTGCCTGCCTCTTCAGGTTCCCCTCCTACTACTCTCCTCCTTGTCCCAGCCATACCAAACTCACGGCTGTTCCCAGACTCTCTGTCTCTCTTTTGGCCCAGAGGACTTCCTCTGCTTAGGGCAACCTCAGCCACGGTCATCCTAACTGATGGGCACGTCCTTATGCTGTGAGTCTCTGCCCATGTGCGTTTTCTCTCCAAAGCTCTCGAAGACTGCTTTTCCCCCCTCCTGCCCGGCTTCCCTCCCTCCCTTCCCTTCTCTTAGCAGAGGGTTAGCACCCCCTTTTCTCTGAGAGACGTGGCAGTGATGAAGAAAACAAAGGTCCCTGCCTCCAAGGAGCTTACAGTCCATGTTTTGGTTTTTAAACACGTGTCCATCACAGCACTGCTCACATCACACACTGTTGGCTGAATAAGCCAGAGACATCTGTGGGAACTTTATTGTATGCCAGGCATCCCACTGGATGGTGAGCCTGTGTAGTACCTGAGATTCTGTGCTTGCCTTCCGGGAGTAGAGGTGTTTTGACAGATGTGTACGTTGATAATAGTATTATTATTACTAACCCTCCACTTAGGGGTGCAGGTGTGAATGGGCAGGAGTTGGGCAGGCCCTGGCTGCCAGCCCAGGTTCAGTAATGGCCAGGCAGCAGCAGACCCCGGGCCGTGTGTCCCGTCGCCTGTGGCTGCTGTTGGACCAGTCGGCTGGAAGTAGGCGGGTTTCTCTGACTCCAGCCACCGAGTTCATGGTCACAGCCTGCAGTGTGGAGTCAGCCCGACCTGCATAGGCGTCCTGGCTCTCCATCCGCTGGCGGGGCATGTTCTCAGCCCAGGCGCCCCTCCGGCTGACTGGGGAAGCGGGGGCGCTGTTCCCCTTGCAGGGCACTCGTCAGGATGGAGTGGGATGACAGTGCTGGCTCCTGGCTGCACTCTGGCCCACCCGCTGGTGCACTTGAGTGAGAGCTTCTGGGGTCTCTTCCTCACGCCTGTCCGTCTTGGCTCCGGCCCCTCTGGGTCTTCCTGACCCCCTCTTCCCTCCGGATGCCAGCCAGTGCCTCTTTTGGGTATGTCTGCCCCAGTGAAGCCTCCTTGCTGCGGTACTGGATCCCGTGGGATGGTGACGGTTTCTGGAAGCTTCTGGTCCGTGCGCCAGCTGGGAGGAAGCAGAATCATTCCCCGTGCCTTGGCTCGCATCCTAGAAGGCTGCACAGATACTCTGGGCAGGCTTCAGCGATCGTGCATCAAGGCCTCCATTATGGCTCTGGAATGAAAACATGCCCCGGTGCTCCCCGCGTGCGGAGCTGGAGGCTGTGCATGGCCCAGACCTCGCAGTGGCACTAACCTGCCTCCCACCCAATCAGGAGGTCCCACGGCAGCCAGGGGCTGCTCCACACGCTCAGCTGCATGCTTGTTCCTCTGAGGATGCAGAAAGAAAAACAAAAGCAGGCGTTCCCAGGACCCGAAATGTCGAGACGCACTTCCGGCCTGAGGCCGGACGGGTCACTTGAAGCTCAGAGAAGTGATCTGTCCACGTTTGTGGAGCCAGACTCGGGACAGGCCACAGAGCAGTCACGACTGACTCGGTGGTTTCTCATCTTTGTCAGGAATGCCGACTTCATAGCCCCACATTCATGTTCTCCTTAGCAGGGACCCTCCTGTAGAGGTAGTCGTGAATCTGGCAACTCAGAATCATAAAGGTTTTAGGATTTGTGGAGAATTTATCCGTGAAAGGAAATGGACGAATTAAAAATACAAATGGGCTCAGCTGCCCCCGCAGGGAGGAATCCTCGGGATCCATGTTTCTTCCCCCTTCATGCTGTAAACATATGGCGCGGATTTTCTGCCCTCATTACAGATGCTGAGAGGAGGCAAAGACAAATATTTATATTACATTCATGTTTTACAGTAAAAACACTGTTCGGTTTGTTTATACAGTTCCACTGTTACAGTTTTTATGGTTGGTAATGAAACCACTGTAAAAACCAGCCTGGGTTATATAGCAGATACGATAAGGCCCAAGTATTCAGGGAGAGACCCTGGACGGGATGGTTGACGTCACGAGTGGGGCATCAACGGCTGAACGATGTGTTAGGACAGGCCAGGCTAGGCTATAATAACAGACGACCTCAGAGTCTCCAGGGCTTAAAGCAACTGAGGTTTATTTCTCCTTCCAGTGACGTTCTCCATCGGGAGTTGCTGGGAAGGCCGAGCTAGATGGAACCTGCCTTAGCTGCCCGGAGTCAGTGTGCGCTGCTGGAGGCTGTGACAGAGGACGAGAAAGGCTTGCTGACCACGCGCTGCGCTTCGGGTTCATGGCTCAGAGGCGGCTCATGTTCCAAGGGCCAAAGCCACGTGCAGCCTCTGGGTGCAGGGGGCATACCCACCATGTGCACGGGGGGCGGGGCGCAGCCAGGATAGCAGAGCGCCACCCGCAGGACCCTTCTGGCCGCCTCAAGCCTTTCTGGGGTTTGTTGTTGTTTAGGTGCTAAGTCGTGTCCGAGTCTTTGCCACCCGGTGGACTGTCATCCTCCAGGCTTCTCTGTCCATGGAGTTTTCCAGGTGAGAATACTGGAGTGGGTTGCCATTTCCTTCTGCAGGGGATCTTCCCGGCCTAGGGATCGAACTAGCGTCTGCTGCATTGGCAGGCAGGATTTTTACCACAGAGCCACCTGGAAAGAGCTCCTTTTTGTTGTTACTTAACTATAAGTCGGGCTTCCCTGATAGCTCAGTTGGTAAAGAATCCGCCTGCAATGCAGGAGACCCCGGTTTGATTCCTGGGTCGGAAAGACCTGCTGGAGAAGGGATAGGGTACCCACTCCTGTGTTCTTGGGCTTCCCTTGTGGTTCGGCTGGTAAATAATCCACCTGCAATGTGGGAGACCTGGGTTTGATCCCTGTGTTGGGAAAATCCCCTGGAGGAGGGAAAGGCTATGCACGCCAGTACTCTGGCCTGGAGAATTCCATGGACTGTATAGACCATGGGGTCACAAACAGTCGGACACAACTGAGCAACTTTCACACTTTCAACTGATAGTCTGTGTCTTGTCCAACTTTGAATCAAATCGCGGTAAAGAGGGCATAAGAGACCACCCCTGTCTCCCTAAAGTTGATGAGACTCCTGTCTTCATTTTGCCATGACCTGGATAGAAGGGACCCGCAGCTGTCTCCAGGAATAGGTCACAGTGCAGAAAAAGGTTTCAGATCCACAGGTTGAGCTGTGATTTTGCCTGAGTGTGTTTGCGTTTATATGCTGATGCCTGGAAGCCCATCAGTAGACTGCGCTCCCTTAAGACCATTACTCTCAAGTGGTGTACACTGCCCCCGTCATGCAGGCATGAAGCGCTGGAGATGACCAGCGATCCAAAGGAAATGAGAAGTGTACTTACGAAAGCAACACGAAGCGACTTTCCACAGACACTTAAAGGTGGTGTCTGGAGCTGAAATGTCCAGTATGGTAGCCAGTGGCCACGTGTGGTAATTGAGGGCTTGAAATTTGCCTGGTCCAGGTTGAAATGATCTGTAAGTGTGAAATAAAATACTTTACAGATTTTGAAGACTTAGTATAAACATATGACATATTTTATTAATTTTTTTATATTAGTTTCCATGCTGAGATGATGTTTTAGATACCGGATTTAATATTTCAACTGTGTTGAAATATTAAAGTTGCTTTCACTTGTTTCTTTTCACGTCTTTTTTGACTTGGCTACTAGAAAATTCAAATTACATATGTGACTTTCATTATTTTATTGAACAGGACTGATCTAAAGGGTAAGCATCAGGAAGAGAGAGAGAGAAAATAATTTGATGCCTTTTTCATAAATTCCTCATTGCTGGAACTCACAGTTTAACCTGACAGTTTATATCCTTGTTGCCATTTTCTGCTTAATATTTTTTTTTGTATTTTAAAATAATTCCAAATTTTCATAGTAGTTGCAAAGACTGGTACCTAGAGTTCCTTGGGGACCCCTCACCCTGCTTCCTCCAGTAATGACATCTTATATAACAATACTGCTAAGTTGCTTCAGTCGTGTCTGACTCTCTGTGACCCTATAGATGGCAGCCCACCAGGCCCCGCCGTCCCTGGGATTCTCCAGGCAAGAACACTGGAGTGGGTTGCCATGTCCTTCTCCAGTGCATGAAAGTGAAAAGTGAGAGTGAAGTCGCTCAGTCGTGTCTGACTCTTAGCGACCCCATGGACTATAGCCTACCAGGCTCCTCTGTCCATGGGATTCTCAAGGCAAGAACACTGGAGTGGGGTGCCATTGCCTTCTCCGATAACAGTACTAGAATGGTCAAATGTAGGAAACTGATATTGGTAGAATATTATAAAGATTTTATTCATATTTAATTGGTTTTTACATGTACTTATTTGTGTGTGTGTATATAATTCTGTGAAAGTTTATCATCTACTTAGGTTTGTGTAACCACCACCATAATCAAAAAACTGAACTGTTCTTTCATCTCCCAACCAACACTCTTTATGTTAGTTTTTATTCTTTGAGTTACTTTTTACATTTTTAATTGATGTATAGTTGATTTATAGTGTTGTGTTAGTTTCTGATGTACAACAGAGTGATTTGGTTATATAAAGATGTTTGTGTATGTGTGTGTGTATATATATACTTTTTGATGTTATTTTCCATTATGGTTTATTACAGTTTCCTGTATATAGGGAATATAGTTCCCTGAGCTATTCAGTAGGACCTTGTTAATCCATTCTATATACAATGGTTTGCTGAGTTATTTCTTAATTAGGTCAGTTACTTAGGGTGAAAAACTTCTAGGCAACTTACTAGCAAAAGATGCTCTTGGCCCCGAAGTCCATTGCTTTGTCTCTCCATCCTGCTCCTGGAGCGTAGCCGAGTTATCCCCAGCTCTGCATGGAGTTACCCCTCACCTTGAGCATAGTGAGAGTAGTGCACATCTCTTGACAAGGCAGTTGCTTCCTGACCCAGTCTTAAAGGCGACGGGAGTGCCGTCCCCTTAAACAGGCAGCTTGTGTGACCCGTGTGGGCCAGGTGTTCTGGACGATTTACACGGAATCTAACTCCCAGAGTTGCAGGTTTTCTCTTCTCTTTTCTTTTTTAAAGAAAGTGCCTTATAAGTTGCATTTGGTGCTTTTGGAAATAGGTATTATTTGCTGTATTGGAAAGCTTTTTTTAAGTAGGAGGGTTAACTGGGTATGTGCGTCTCTGGCTACTTAAGTAGGCTTTCTTGATACTTGCATCCTAAGATTTGTGTCCGTTTCTTGTTGTTAAAGTCAAGTACACTTTATCCTAATTTTCAACACCTCGGGAGGGCACAGAGAGGCACTTGTCTGCACTTTCTTCAGGCTAAACAGCCCAGGGAGCAGAACCCTGCGTGATCAAGCCCCTCTGTGGCTGGTTCTGCCTTCCTACATCCGTACTAAACATACCATCCAGACACAAATGCTCTGTTCCTCTGTTTACCTTTTCCTGAAAGAACAAGAGGTTTATGTTACCAGCTTATACTGGTTACATATCAGTGTGGCATGTTCTACATTTTATTAATCCAGGAATATGTTCCCTTAACCCCTCCAGGATGGAACCGTATTTGCAATGCTTATTTTCAACTTCAAGATCTGTTATGACTTTGGAAATCTTAAACAAAAGTTTTTAAAATGGCACCCCACTCCAGTACTGTTGCCCGGAAAATCCCATGGATGGAGGAACCTGGTGGGCTGCAGTCCATGGGGTCGCTAAGAGTCAGACACGACTGAGCGACTTCACTTTCACTTTGCATTTTCATGCATTGGAGAAGGAAATGGCAACCCACTCCGGTGTTCTTGCCTGGAGAATCCCATGGACGGAGAAGCCTGGTGGGCTGCAGTCCATGGTGTCGCACAGAGTGGGACACGACCGAATCGACTTAGCAGCAGCAGCCGCAGCAGCAGCAGTTTTTAAAATAAAATCAGTGACTGTGAGAGTCCCGTGTGATAATGGAAAAGAAATGTAATTTCTTTGCACCTCAGTTTCAGTGTGTGTAAATTGAAGAGACTGATAGTGATGATTATGGTGTGATTTGTTTTGTTGATATTTGAATATATTGTATTTGTTGTAGCGTGAGGCCCACAGCTGACTGTCCATTGTATAATTGCAGTAAAAATAGACAAAGCCTCCAAGCACAGGACCTTGCACTTTTGGGTACTCAGTGAATAACTTCATTTCAATCGGTTTCTCCTGTTTGTTGAATGAATGAGTGAATGGATGAATGAATGAATGAACTTGAATTCCCCCATCACAGTTAGCTTTCTTCTTGAAGGTTGAAAGAAACTACATAGTTTTGACATGCTTTGGAGAACCAAATCAGAAAACATAAAACAAGGCATGGAAACCAGTTGAGTTTCTGTTTCCCTTATTATTCCATTTTTTAAAATCTAAGTCTCTATTTTTGTATGATGCAAATGATCAGGTTTAAACAGATTCTTTGGAAGATGTGGTTCGGGTTCAGGGATTTAAAAGATGTGGTGGGTGTTTCCCAGGCATTTTAAGACCTCCTAAGGCCTCCATTTCCATTAAGCATTATGGATGCATTCCAAGAATTTAATTAATATAACATCTCTTCGTTCATTGTAATTCCTCACCAGGGTTAGGAGAACTTGGGAGTGTTTAGTTTTTTATTCAGTTGATTAAAAGGTACTTTCTATGGTTTTCTAAGTAGCTATTTTCTATGGAATTCAGAAGTTGTCCATGAATATTAAATCAATACAACTAAAATGATCAAAGCATTGAGAAGTGCTTTCATCCAAACATAGAAGAATAGTTCTCTTGCCTCAGTTGGGAAAAATAAAGTTATAAGGCTACAGATTGGAGTAAAAGGGTCATATTTGAAAAATCCCAGAACAGTAGGAGTTTTATTTGGAAGTTTTGAGGAGCTCAAAATAAGAAGAGGGAAAAAAAATAAAAACCAGTAAATCTTATACTTCATGGAATGGGCATTAAACTATGGGCTGTCATGACATGGTCCAGGCTGAAAATCCATTGGCTTACATACGGACATCGCAAGATCTGTGCGTGGTTAACATCCCTCGTGGGTCTTGGTGGGGTGAGGGTGGGGGAAGGACATGCCTTTGGAATCAAATAAATGTTTTTCCTTGGGGCCGCTGGAGAAAGTGGAACCTACATCTGACGCAGTAAGGCACATCTTCTGTTACTATTCTGTGCTTGGCTAACGTTGCAATTAGATTGGATCCTGGCGAGGAGGGGCTGGGACAGAGGAGGCGGGCGGGGGTGGGCAGGAGGTCATTCTGGGTGCATCCTGGGACCGCCTCACTGCTCGCACTGCTGCCACTGGGTTGCGCTCACTGCCATGGGTGATCTTTGCTCACAGGTAGGGAAGGAAGAAAAACATACTTCTGCCTGTCAAAAGTAGCATAATCATGAGTTTCTAATACATTTGTTTGAGCTTTCAACAAAATGCTCCAAACATTTATCACATGGCCCCAACATTTTAACAGGTTTCATTTAAAAAAAAACCTTGGATACCGTTTTTGTACATATTATACATGGCATCCACATGAATATGTTAAATGCACTTTATTACTTTCGGTCTCTCTGTCTTTTCTCCCCTGTACATGATTGCTATTTTATAGCTATATTTTGGTGGAATTAACATAGATTATCCACATAGAGAAGGTTTCGGGTGGGGATTTACAACAAGGCAGGTTCTTCATCCTTGGAAGGGATCCTCCTCTGAGTTTGGGATTTGAGAATGCATTTTGGAGTGGTCCAAGCCGGCTGGAAGGTGCAGCCTGTGGGAAGATGAATTGAAATCTTTATTAGAGCCATTCTCAGAATTTACGGGATATTTGATCACAGGCGTGACTTACCTCAAGAATGATGGAATGCTTCTGCTTGGAATATTTTTAATTAATCTGCCTTGGTTGTATTGAAACTGTGACACAGAGAACACTAGAAGTTGGTAAGGAATAACTCAGAACTATATGGAGAACAACCTGGTTTTTGGGCAAGTTAGTGAACCTCTTTGTTTCCATTTCTTTGTACATAGAAGGAAGATAAAAAATAGGCCCACGTCCTGAATTTTTGTTGGGAAACGCGTGAGTGTTTATGATAGCTCAGAACAGTGTGTGCCACACAGTAAGCCCTTGGTGTTGTGGCCGGTTTCCTGTTGTTGCTCTTGTTTCTGACTGTGGCCGTTTGTTACTTGGAAGCTCTCACCGTGGATGCAGTCCACGGGGTCGCAGAGTCAGACGCGACTGAGCGACGGAACTGCACTGGCTGGGGGTTGATGCATTCTCTTCCCTGTCCATTTTGTAATAGTAACTGTCAAAGCTTTTATCCCTTGGCTGAGAATTTCTTTATTATAAATCGTGCTATTACAGCTGGTTATGAAATACATAATGTAGGTGGGAAACAGCTAAGACTTGAACGTGGAGGAAGAAAAGTTCTTAACGAGGAAGGGTCATGTATGAGTTAGTTTTGGCTGCAGGAGCAAGCAGCGCCGAACCCTCAAGGGCTTGCAGAAGCAGTGTGTATTTCTCTGTTCAGGCCCCACCAGGGCTGCAGATTGGCCTTGGTCTTGTTGTCCTAGCTGGGCTTCCCTGGGCTGGTTCTTACGACTTGGCATTCCAGGGCCCAGGCTGCAGGAGAAGTTGTCAGAGGCAGAGGCTTGTGTTTGCTCCACGTTCTGATAGTTGTGTCAAGTCTCAGGGCCAAGACCAAGGTCAGTGGGGCAGGAAAGTGTGTCCCACCTGCAGGACAGCATGACAGAGACAGGGGGGGACAGCATCTGAACAAGGGCCGTGCTCCACCGAAGATGATTTCTTAGGATACATGCGTGTGTGCCAAGTTGCTTCAGTCGTGTCCAACCCTGTGCGACCCTGTGAGCTGTAGCCTGCCAGGCTTCTCTGTCCATGGGGTTCTCTAGGCAGAAATACTGGAGTGGGTTGCCATTTCCTCCTCCAAGGGATCTTCCAAACCTGGGGCTCGAACCTGGGCCTCTTACATCTCCTGTGTTGGCAGGTGGGTTCTTTACCACTGGCACCGCCCAAGAAGCCCATTCTTAGTCTAGTCTTTCAGTAAAATCCCAGTTCACAAACTCGCTTAACCTTTACCTGGGGCTGCTTTAAGTAGTTAAAACCGCAAATGCACGAGTGAAAAAAGCAAGGTGCTTCTGACAGTTGGGACACAGTGGCCACTCGTACTTCTGAGAGTCAAACCAGTGGTCTTTGCGGGGACCGCTCCGAGGCCAGCCCGGAGGCATCCAGATTTGTGGCCCATCCCAGCCTCCTCTCATCTGGTCTGTTCTCCCTTCAAATGTCTTCGTCAATCAGTAATTAGTTTGAAATCCAGACTTCCATTAAGTGTTACTGAGTTCCCTCACGCTGACATTGACAGAGCCCATTTCTTTAAAGTCACAAGCCGTGTTGCATCCTGCCGTTTGCATATTTTAACAGAAAAGATTGCAGTTGTGGTGTAAATGACCCAGTTTTCTGGGTATATTTACGTGAATGTCATAAACTTATTATCCTTCCCTTCCACTTCACTGCTTTTCTGCTTTTCTCCAGTGTTTTGAAATCATATTTAAAACATCATTACAGCCTCTGAATTCTATCCAAAGCATAAATAAATTTTACCAGGTGAATCTTTTCAAAACAATACCAAGTAGCTGGTCTGATTTAGATCTCATCTTATGTAGTGGCAGCACCATTATGCAACCAATGAAAAATATGCTCTGAATGTTTACAGGATGGCAAGGGGGGGAGTGACAGAATGTCAGCCTCATATGGAATTTGCATGAATAGAGATGCTTAAATGAGGACGAGCAGTCTTGGCCAAAAATAATATTGGAGGGGATAAATTTTGGAGGTCTGGTTTAATAAGAGTAAAGATAGGTCTTTTTAAGATGTAGTTTTTAAAAAACAAATAGAACGAGCCTTTCAGGTTAGGAACTTTGTTGCATTCTTCTGCAGACAAGGCTTCTTGTAGCCACTTGGTGGGTGAGGTGCATCCCTGATGGTTCAGTGATAAAGAAGCCACCTGCAGTGCAGGAGGTGCAGTGGGCGTGGGTTCGATCCCTGGCTTAGGAAGATCACCTGCGGGAGGAAATGACAGTACTCTTGCCTGAAAAATCCCTGGATAAAGGAACCTTGTGGGGTCACCAGGGGTCGGTCCATGGGGTCACAAAAAGACTCAGACATGACTGAGCGACTGAGCACACACGTGCGCACAGTGAGTGACGTGTTTGCTTTTTAAGTTAAGAAAAATGAGATTCACTCAAGAATGCAAATTTCTGGCTTCTCTTAAAAATGTTGGAAGAGTTGACTGATTAGCCGGGGCCGTGCAGCAGCCGTCATTGTGTGTCTTGGAATGTTACTCACTCCTGCCTGGTTGAACCACCTTCACTCCTGATCCTTCCAAACTCCTCTTCCTTTGTTTTATTTTTAGCATTTACAGCACACTAACATTTTCTTCAATATTCTCATGTGTTGTATTTATTGCTTCTTGACTGCCTATCCCCCAGAAGAGTGTGAGTTCTGATGTAGAACATAATTTTGCACAGAGCAAGTCAGTCCTTAATAAGTGTTCATTGATGTGATAAGTGAATGAGTTGTTCCCTGGCTGACATTTGCACCTGCAGCTTTTTCCCTGCCTCCCGCCTGCTGTGGTCCCTCTGGGCTGCCCCTGTCAGGTTCCCCAGGACCGTCGAGCTATGTGATGCCCCAGGACCTTGGGAAGTGCTGGCAGTCCTGCCTGCAGAGCCCCCACCCATCCACTGCTGAGGTCCTCAGCCTCTTTCTCCCCCTAAAACACTGTGCCCGGCATGAAACTTTTCTGTGAGCCTGTGGGCTGAACGGAACCTGCTCCGTCATTCAACCCGACAGGCGCCTCCCCGTGACAGTTCTGCAAAAAGACCTTGAGCTCCTCCAGGGGTGGAGATGCACCTTTTCATCTCTGTGACAGTTCCTGGCTCAGCCCCCACTGGTGATGATTAGGTGGTCTCCCAGTGCATTCAGGTTTCTCGAATGCTGATGGTCCTGACCTGGCGAAGTTGCCACATGTCACAGTTGGAAACGGAATGAGAGAGAGCGAGCTCCTGCGTTTTGAGCCCAGGCGTGGTGGATGGAGTGGCCACTCTCACCTTCTGGTCTCCGCTCCTCAGGGAGGGCACCGCCGTCACCGTGCGTCTCGGGTCACAGCACTTGGCCCTTTGTCGTATTGAGGGCACTTCTCAGGAGGAGCTGGCCCCGTGGGAGTTACCGTGAGGGCCCAGAGAAATCTGCTAATACTTAAACCTTTCAAAAAAAAAAAGTTTGACTAAATGATTGTACCTCTTAGCCATATATACAATTAATTTGAATGTATTGTAAGTCGGTTAAAATATTCCATTAATGAAAAAGGTAGGCCCAGCTTATGGTAAATACACTACTAAGTGTTTATAGTACATTTCATATTTTACATGATTTCCTTTATAATTCTGCTTATCTTTTCATTCTAATTCCCTGAAGGACGTATAAAAAGAACCCCTAAAGAGAGTAATTACCGCTGTACTCTTTAACCAAGGCTCCTTCTGCAAAGCGAAAATCTGAGCAGCTTTTTAAAGAAGGCTGTTTTTAAATAAAAATGCAAATAAGCTACTTTGTAACCACATTAATTACCCACCTAGCCTCTTATTACCATGTTTGTATTGTTTGCAAATACTATTTACAGTCGTGTGGAAATTAGCATCGCTGGTCCAGAGGAAAGATGGTGGTGGGGAGGCTGTGCATTGGAACCAATTAGGGCGAACCTTGTCTGCACGCAGGCTCAAGGGAGAAAACACAGCCCTGCAGTGTCAAATAATAGCATTAGCTCTGACTGCCTCGGCAGAGCGCCGTAATTACATTATTGGCCCTGTTTTGCTTCCGCAATGAATTTCATTGCCCGCATTGTAAAATCAGCAGGCAGCAAAGTTTCTGCTAATGATTTAATGTACTCTCTGATCATTTTGGACAAAAGTCACGATAAGAGCCCACGAGGCAAGTTTGATCACCCCTGCGGACCGCTGCCTGGCTTGAGCATTTTCAGTTGCAAAAATCCCATCTCCTCATCATCCCCGGGAAGTCCTGCCCGTGCTGGAGAGAAAACGACTCACGTGTTACATACTTTTGAGCAGAAGGAAAAGGTGATCTCGCACAGCAGAAAAGAGAGAGGGCGAGTCGAGGGCCAGCCTGTGTCAAGCACCTTATGAGGCATGTGACCTCTGACCTGTGACCTGTCACCGGTTCCTGCAGAAAGGGAACTGAGGTTCTAGCTTCTGTAGAAACATGCCATGTGGAAGGCGCCATAAGCGGTGATTAAACTAGCCCACTCTTCACATCAGGTGTACTTTTTTAAAATACAGTTCTTTTTAAAAAACTTCAGCCAATTACTGACTAGGATTTATATTCAGTGGTTTTTTTTTTTTCTTTGATTCTTACATCAAAATATGTTTTGGATTTAACAAATGCTTTTCACATGCTTTGAAGTTATGGGAATCTGAGCTTTACAAGTCTTCTTGTGAAAGAATGGACTCCTGCTTTTAGGAAGCTCTGTGGTGGAGCGCTGTGGATCCTCCCAGCGTGCATCCAAGGAGAAGGGAGCGGGGAGCTCTGGATCTATCGCGTGCAGAAGTCTGCAGGCGTTACCTGGGTGAGTCATCCAGTAACACCACGAAGCAGATGTCAGTGCCCCATTTGCCAAACGGCAGTGAGAGGAGAGCGACTTACCCGAGGCCGCACTTGAGAAGCAGAATCTGAAAACAGAGCCTGACTGTTTTAACAAAACACAGCAAACCGTTGCAGTATAGACCCCTCCAGGGGTCGTAGGCAAGGTCATAGACCCTCCCCATACTGGTAATTTCCTCTTCTTTACTTTTCTTTTCTCTTTACAACAGATTCATAGTCATTGTGGGAATGACTTTGAACATTTTGTATTCTATGTATATACACAAATATGTGTATACACACACAATATGTACTCTGAGGCACTCTCAGATGAGTGTCTGTTTTCTGCTCTGGACAGCGTCTTTAGTGCTGTACATTGTTAAATGAGGCTCTGGGCACCCCTGCCCCTCTTTCCCTTTACTTTCTAACTTTTGCCTCTTAACTCTTCTACTTTGTCATAGTTAATAACATTTATATCCCACTCTATGCCTGTAATTAAAGCCCCGAGTGCATTACCTATGAATTGATTCTAAAACATGAAAAACAATATTAATGTCCTCATGGCCATAGAAATGTTTCTAACCGGAGGACCACTTAAGGTACCTCCGTTCTGTCTCCTCCTCCAGGGTCCTTTGTCGTGACCCTCGGACAGTGAGGCTAGTGTTCACGTCTGTCTTCCTCATCACGCGCTTATGCTTAGTCCCCCAGTCATGTCCCACTCCTTCTGACCCCATGGACTGTAGCCCACCAGGCTCTTCTGTCCATGGGGACTCTGCAGGCAAGAATCCCGGAGTGGGTTGCCGTGCCCTCTTTCAGGGATCTTCCCGACCCAGGGATCGAACCCAGGTCTCCCACATTGCAGGTGGATTCTTTACCGTCTGAGCCACCGGAAAGCTATCATCACGGTCTGCCTGTACCTCATGAGAGCATGAGGGGTGCAGGTTCCAAGTCTTCTTACTGCCACTCACCTGGAGTTTTGAGCCTGATGAGTGATCTTTGAATCCGGTGTCTGACTTGCATGTACCTGCCATCCACCCCTCGTCCCTCCAAGGTACCTGCGGAAGTGTCTTGCTCAGGCTGATTTTCAGAAGTAAAGGTCTCTCTTCTCAAGCAGCTGATGGCACTTACGTATGTAGATTTCATTGTAAATGAGTCCTTGACAAACCAAGTGGCCTGTTGGATAAAATGATTAGTGGCATGTGGGAAACACTAATAGATGTGAAAGGAGCATTTCCTAGTAGGAAAAAGAATTATTTATGGACTTAAAAAGGTAACGGCTCCCAGAGAGGTCACCAATGACCCGGTGGCCAACGTGTAACCTAATTTGCTTTCTGAGCCTCATTGGACAGCAAGGAAGGAGTAAATAATGCATTTCTTAGAATCTCCCCTTTAAAGTTACTGAGTATCACCATGAGATTTCCTTCTTTTTGTCATTGAAGAATCGTTGGTTTACAATATTGTGTAAAGTAATTCAGGTGTGTGTGTTTATGTATGTATCTATGTGTATTCAGTTTTATGTGTTTGTGCATATATATACATACATTTGTTCTTTTTCAGATTATTTTCCTTTATAGGTTATTACTGGGTTGGCCAAAGCATTCATTGGGTTTTTTTTTTGGGGGGGTGGGGAGTTGAAAAACCTGAATAAATGCTTTGGCCAACTCCATACAAAATATTGAGTAATGTTCCCTGTTATACAGTACGTTCTTGTTGGTAAACTGTTTTATGTGCTAGTGAGGTTTATCTTTAATCCCAAACTCCTAATTTATCCTTTCCCCCACTTTCCCCTTTTGGTAAGTGTAGATTCGCTTTCTACATCTGTGGGTCTGTTTCAGGTTCATTTATATCATTTTCTTTAGATTCCACGTATAAGTGGTACCATGTAAATTTTATCTTTCTCTGATTCACTTCACTTAGTGTGATAAGCCGTAGGTCCATCCGTGGTGCTGCGTGGGCATTATTTCACCTTTGATGGCCGAGTGATATTCCATTGTATACATGTACTGCCTCTTTTTTACCCGTTCCTCTGTTCACGAACAGCTAGGCTGCTTCAGTGTTTTCTGCCAGGAGATCTCTCAGGCGAAGCGTTGAGTCACTGTTAGAACTGGCTAGAGAGCAGCCTGATCGTTGATTGTTGCCTTGGCCTCTGGCTGTGCGCCCTCTCTACACAGCAGGTCTGTAAAAGGTCCTCTCTCGTTCTCTGCTTTCTTCCTTCTCTGCTTCACGTGCGTGTGTGCTGAGTTCGCTTCAGTTCAGTTCAGTTCAGTCACTCAGTCGTGTCCAGCTCTTTGCGACCCAGTGAACTGTAGCCTGCCAGGCTCCTCTGTCCATGGGATTTCCCAGGCAAGAGTACTGGAGTGGGTTGCCCCTGGAGATCTGCCCCTGGAGATCCCACCTCAGGGATCAAACCTGAGTCTCTTATGTCTCCTGCATTGGCAAGCTGATTCTTTACCTCTCATGAATTCATTCCTTTCACATGGCTGATGTTCCTTTCCGGGACTTTCTGCACAGGTTGTAGCAGAGACAAAGAGAAAGAGAAAGCAAAGGGTGGGGGTGGAAAGCAAAGGTTTGGTGCAAGCGTTTGATCTCCGTGAGCCTTACCGCCCCTGTGTGAAGCAGGGTCTCCTCACTGCTTCGTACGGCTGTTCTGAGGGCACGAGGAGTTTTCCCACGTGCTTCTCAGAGTTACCCTGAAATGCAGACGGCCCCTGGTTTGTCCTGTCGTCGTTCTTACTGCCAAGCTCGTGTTCCGGGGCGCTGGCTTCTCGGGTGGCTGCCTGTGGTGCGTCTTCACTGTTCATCCACGTACTGGGAGATGTGACTTTGGTGCTCGCAACCCGAGGGACACTGTTTTCTGTAAGGACTAGGTTAATCTTAGAGTGGGGTGGCCTTGGCCCAAGGTGAGCCTGTTGGTCTGTGTAAAGAGCCCCCAAGCTGGCTGGTCTGGGCCCCGCCTTCTCTGGTGGTGCGGGCATTCTCCTTCTGTGGATGGGACGTTTTGCTTCTGTGCGCTTGTGATGGGGTATGCTGGGGGCAAAAAGCAGGCATCCCTCCCCAGTTCAGGCCATTAAAAATTCACCCCATTTTTATTTGTGAGTGGGTCTGAGTGCTTAGCGAAGTGCGAACAGAAGAGAAGCTTACGATGAAAAGACAAACGCTGACTCTAGCCTTCCAAATAGAGACAGCGCGTCCTCACTCTCATCGAAGCCATTAGAAGGGAAATTGGGCTGAAAACAGTGTGATCATTTCCAGCATGGAGAGGACTTGGCTGCTGGGCAGCATACACGTAGAATGGTTTTATCGTAAGGTGTGAGAGTGTACCCACCAATTTGACAGCGTTTTCCCTCTCTTCTGCAACTGCTGAAGTAGGGAAGGAATTTCAACTAGCAATCAAAACATTACGACAGTTAGCTGTAGTGAAGGAAAACTAATTCAGTGTCATTATACAAGGAGTGTGGAAAGGCCGAGGGCGTAAGAAACACTGTTAAGCACACATGAAGGTAGAAAGCTTGAGAAAGCATGATGAGAACACACTCGTGGTCTGAGCTTGGTTACTCTAAGTCTCTGCTTGAGTCCAGAGTGTCGCTAATTCAGGTTCAATGGGAGACGTTTGCTGAGGCCGCAGTCATCTTTTGTGGTTAACAGCAGGTTGAAAAATGTGCAAGAGAGAAGTCAGCCTGGATAGTTCTCTAACACAGTTTGCTTCTTTTTGGAAGAGTCCTGGTCCAGCCCCATGGGCCAGGCTGTGTATGTAGAATTATTTCAGAGCTGCTCTTAAATGCATCTGTGCTCCCTCCATCCCTCACTGGGCATTCTGTTCCACTTATTCTTCGTATTTTCTTAGTTATTCTTTCTGCTTTTCCTCTCTAAGCTCTTCACTCTTCATTTCCTGAATTTTTACTAGCTCTCCTGGTCTCTAGCAATTTCTTTGAACTTGGGTAACCAGCAGTTACCCAAACCTGGGTGACTTTTGGTTGACAGGTCAGACCGAGTGCATTCTGGGCACAGTGACACCCCATCTTCCTTTCCAGAGTGGGCTCAGAGCACTGGCTTAGGAGGGAAGCTGGTGCCTGATGCTGGCGCTGTCTGCCGTGACTGGGTGCCCTTGGCAGGGGTGAGGGGTGGTCTTAGACTGTGCCTCATCCTTCTGTTCCCTGCTTTCTCCAGGGACTTAGCTGGTGAGGTCTCTTAGGTTCCCAGTGGACCCGAGCTTGGTCCCTCGTGAGCTTTAGCTGGTGAGGTCTCTTACGTTCCTGGTGGACCCGAGCTTGGTCCCTCGTGAGCTTTAGCTGGTGAGGTCTCTTACGTTCCTGGTGGACCCGAGTTTGGTCCATCTTGTTCTTAGCTGCTCAGGTCTCCTAGGTTCCCAGTGGACCCGAGCTTGGTCCATCATGAGCTTTAGCTGGTGAGGTCTCTTACGTTCCGGGTGGACCTGAGTTTGGTCCATCGTGAGCTTTAGCTGTTGGAACACAGCCTAGTTTGTCCAGTTTTCGTGAGCTTAATCTCAAAGAAGCTCTCTAGACCTTGGTTGTAACTGAAACTCATCGACAGTAATTGTTGGTCTGTTCGTCAGATCAGCTTCCCGTTTGGGGAACGTTGTTGTAACCACATGTGTTTAGGCTTTCAGCAGTTTAAAAATAAAATTATATTGGAAATAATGCTAGATGATGGCAGATCTCTTAATTTTGTGTATATACTACTCTAATTACCAAAAAGCTGTCTTTGAAAACAACATAGAAGGTAAACGAGAATAACGTTTGAGTAATTCTTTGCTCTTCTGCCTCTGAGTCTGGCTTGAAAATGGTCTTGAATTTACATATTCTTGGTCCTTTAGGAACCATAAAAACATATCCTTACATATATATGGAATGGTGAGAAACTGCATATTTATTAAGAATCATGACCCTTAGGACTAGATAAGTCAAATTAAATCTCATAAAAATCTGTTATGGAAAATGAATACGAGGCAGTATTTTTTCTTTTAGGGTCTACTTATTAATTTTGTCATGTTTAATATGTTACAGTTGCAAACAAAGGCATAAATGTGTGTGTTCACTCCTAATTAATTTACGTAATTGGGTTTTATAAATTTAGGTGTTTAGGAAGCTGTGCATAACACACCCCATTTACTGTGTGCTGTAGCCAATAAAAGCATAACAGAAAGAAATATAGTTTGAAGCTCACTTCAGTGGTAAATATAGATTAATTGTAAATGATATCTTTGTAATGTTTATTTTAAATTTTGCAATGCTGCAGATTTTCCGAACATACCAATTAATGTTCTTATTTGAAGTAATGACTAGTTAATTACTATAAATTCTAAGTGCTCTATCTCTGACAATTAGAAAGTCTCTTACAGCTTTTGTGTAGTTCCAACTGCATCATGTAAGCAGCACAACATCAGAGAAAGGAGAGTAAGCATGGAAGGGAGGGTCTTTAAAAGATGGATAGTTTGTCGCTTTCTGTTTTGGATGGTTGTTCTTGTGTGTGTGTGTGTGTGCGCACACGTGTGTGTGTATCTGTGTGTATGTGTATATATGCACATTTGTGTATAATTTCTATTTCAGGCTACATAAGCAGTGAATGAGCTGAAAAAATCTGAAATGTATTTTTGAATTTTTAAAATAGGTTATGTATTATAACGTGAAAACCAAATGCTCTGAGATAAAAACTAGTAAATTTTAATGTTTGTGGCATACCCGTGATGTTACCCAAGAGCTCAGCTTGGCAACAAAACTGCGTCTGCAGCCTGACAAAGACCAGCTGGACCGATCTGGTGAGAAGGAGCCTGGACTTTGTAGCCAGGTCTTCCCTGATGTTTATTCACGTGCGGAGGGAAGGCCCCCTTCTTTCCTCACCCAGCTGAAAGAAGACTCTGAGAAACCCACGTCAGTGGCAGTCTGCTTCTGTCCAAGGCATGAAATGTTGTCAAGTCTGTTTTTATGAATATATTTAAACAGAAGACTGTGTCTCTGATCCAAACATCTGCCTTTTTGACCAGCAACAAGCACCTGGAGCTATTTGAATACTGGGCCTGTACGCCTTTGAGAAATGCACTTGATCCACAGTATTCTTTGTAAACATAATACCTTCCATCCAGCGAGAGAGTCTGTGCAGGGTCAGTCAGGAGGGCCTTTTGTGCGTTCTGTTTTGTGCCTTACGGGTGAAAGGAGAATGTTGGATATGCTTATGAAAGTACAGGCTTAAGTCAAGTTCAGTTCAGTTCAGTCGCGTCCGACTCTTTGCGACCCCATGAATCGCAGCACGCCAGGTCTCCCTGTCCATCACCAACTCCCGGAGTTCACTGAGACTCACGTCCATCGAGTCAGTGATGCTATCCAGCCATCTCATCCTCTGTCGTCCCCTTCTCCTCTTGCCCCCAATCCCTCCCAGCATCAGAGTCTTTTCCAATGAGTCAACTCTTCGCATGAGGTGGCCAAAGTACTGGAGTTTCAGCTTCAGCATCAATCCTTCCAAAGAAATCCCAGGGCTGACCTCCTTCAGAATGGACTGGTTGGATCTCCTTGCAGTCCAAGGGACTCTCAAGAGTCTTCTCCAACACTGGGATTCAAAAAAACCTTGAATAATCATGTGTAAATATAAATACTGTATGTGGAGTAAGTGTTATGGATCATATTTATGATGAAATATGTATGTCTTTCCAAGGGTAGGACCTTCATGATTAATTTATAACGTACACTCCTTACCTTACATGTAAGTAACAGAATAGTAATTTTCTTCTTCCTGGAGAATTGTTACCCATGGAAGGGGGAAAAAAAAAAAAAAACGATAAGCTTTTCTCAAAACAGCAGAATGCCCTTCAGAGAGAACTGGAAAAAAAGTATTAGAGAAAAGCCAAAAAAAAAAAAAAAAAGGATTGTCGGTTCTGGTGATGGTGGAAAAATGACGTGCGAGCAGAAGTGCCCGACGCTGAGCTTCATCTGTTTTGTCATGTTATGACAGAAATCATTACAAGTGTGATAGGTTTATTTATAAAGACTCGCTTCTATATTCAAAGTACATCTATTCCAGCATTCCTCATTTTGAGCCAGGCCGTGGATCAAGATGAAAGAAAAATTAAATTGTATATTGAAAAGCTGTTAATTGAGCTGTGCTGTCTTTAGCGGGAAAGCGTGGGCTTCGGGCAGTCGATCCTGCCGAGGATTTTTAATGCACTGCGTCGGGAGGCCGTCAGCCTGCGTTGGAGAATGCAAACAGGGCTAATGACAAAGCCCCGAAAACTTCAGTGGTTTCTGCCGGTCTCTTTGGAAGGCGAGAGTGTGCCCTTACCCACACGTAGAAGCCTGCAGACGTACGTTCACGATGGGACAAAACCCTGTAGCTTCTTGCCTTTGGGTCACCAAAACCTGTTTCCTGTGGAGTCATTTGGGGGCCTGTTTAAAGTTTTTAATGTCCGCCCTTATAAAATTATTATAAGAGATTGCTCCCCTTTTCCTAATAACTGTATAAGAGATTTTCCCCCTCTTCCTAATCAGTGTAAATTCAGTTGCATTTCAGAGGATGGCCAGATAGTATTTCATCATCTCTAATATCCATTTAAAAATGTTAGGTCTCCCCAGTTATAATTCTCGAAAGTAGCTTATCAGTGGTTTAACATGTTATCTCCCTTCTCTAAGGCAGTGTTAATTTCCTTTTGTTGTTAATCTATCCCGCTACCAAATTTACTATATTTATAGTTAAAGATTCTGTTAAGACCTACGTGATTTAAGTACATCTGGGATAAAGTGGCCTTGGCTTTAACTATGGAGCAAATTTTCTTTATTTTGTTCTCTTCACTGATAAATCCATAGTAACTGGAGGCAGCTTCCAGAATTGTGGGCAATTTGAGCCTCTAAAGTTTGATTAAAGACACTTCAGTTACTTAGTAGGACTAGGAAGCTCGAGGACTAGAAGGAATTTATTTGGGGTTCTGGTTCTGGTGCTGACCTGGCTCAGTGGAGGAGAGTGGGTTAACATGAGCTCCACCCAGTGCTCTCAGTCTTCCCTGAGTCTGGGGCGGGCGTTACTTCTCAGGAAGGCAGTGATGGAACCAGTTGGCTCTTTTCAGAGCCATTGCGTGGGACACACACATACAGCAAGGGGTCCCTGAACATGGACATGGCTTTGAAGGGCTTTTTTTCATTTATTCATTCACTTGCTCACTCATGCCTTCATCAGATGCGTGTGCTGATCACAGCTTCTGTCTGGGTTTTGGATGAAGGCTCTGTTAGTGAGGTGACTTGAGCAGAGAGACATGCGTGGAGTGCAAGGTGGAGCCGTGCAGACAGGTGGTCACACAGGTCTCCTGGCGTCTGAGACGCCCTCGTGGCCTCTCTTGTCATCTTCACGTCTCCCCTTGTGAAGCACAGGCAGTGGCGCCCTGGGAAGTTGGAAGGAAATAGGCAGCTCGACAGTGAGCCTGGAATCAGCACCCTCCTCCTGGCGCTGGCTGCTGTGGGCTCAGTGTCGGTGCCCTCCCTGCCCTGCCACCCGGGTCACGACTGAAGCCCTGATGCCCCAGTGTGGTTGTGTGTGGAGGTGGGGCCTTTGGAAGGGGCTGGGGAGAGGTGCGGTGGGGAGAGTGCTCCGGCGGGATCAGTGTCCCTGTAAGGAAGAGGAAGAGGGTGGCTTCTTGCTCTGCAGCACTGAGGCTAGGCTGCGGGAGCCTGCAGTGGGCAGGCGCTCATCCGCCAGCCAGGAGGAGAGCCCCGACCAGGGCAGGACCTGACGCCATCTCCATCTCGGTTTTCAGTCCTCCAGGACCATGAGGAACATCCGTCTCTTAGTGAGGACCCCCAATCCATGTTGTTTTCTTAGAGCCGTACAGACAGGGTGAGACCCTGACCCTGTGGGGAGGAAGGAAGTTCTAGAAGGAAGAGCTCAGGGCGAGTCTGGATAACATGGAGTGGCTGGTGGGGAAGGAGCAGCGAGGCTTTGCAGCGCGACAGTGACTGGAGAGGACCTTCCTGGCAGGGAGAAGGCGACAGAGAAATGCACGGGAGGCAGCAGTCTGGCTGAGCGCGAGGGCCGCGGAGCTGGCCTCAGCAAACCCGGTACTGATCCACGCTTTGCAGTTTACGGCCGTTCAGCCCTCTGAGCTCTGGTTCGCTGTGGGCCTATGAGATCATGCATGTTCGGTTCCTAGCGTGTAATCATGGTGTCTGTGTGTATTTGATCATGCTCTCTTTCTGGGGGGTCTGTTTGGGAAAGGTGTGTGCGAGTAGCCAGCAGGTGTGCATCCTGGCTGGAGGGCAGGGCTCTGCACTGCCCTTCCCGGCAAGCACTCAGCAGGAATTTGATCTTTCTTATTCCACAGAGCACAGTTGGGCTTGGCAGTATGTGGCTGGGACGCTTTCATCTCTGCTGCTTTGGCCATCAGACGCTGCTGCAGAAGGAAGGCTCACTGGATGGAGAAAGAGCCAGTTGATTGCTTCTCTGAAGGCAGAGGTTGGCAGGGAAAGGGAAAGATGAAATCCCAGAGGAAATAGTTGCTAAGGCGTTCACAGGGTGCTTGGACCCGTGGTTTTCCAGGGGACTGGAGGAATGACCCCTTCCTTGACTCATGAATCCTAGAAAGCCCAGGAGGCCTAATAGGCTGACTCTGCCTGGACCTGCATTTTGTAATGGAAATGTGGATGAGTCCACCTATAGACCCTCTCAAGATGCGGTGGCAAAAAGAGTGAGAGCCATTGTCTTGTTCTGTGAATCTGAAGTCGGTGTGTGGTGCAGAGAGAGAGAAGGAGAGGGGAGGCAGGACTTACGGTAGACCTTGCAACCTCTGGTAGCTTAGCTCAGTTGGTAAAGGATCTGCCTGCAATGCAAGAGACCCTGGTTCGATCCCTGGGTTGGGAAGATCCACCGCAGAAGGGATAGGCTACCCACTCCAGTATTCTTGGGCTTCCTTTATGGCTCAGTTGGTATTAAGAATCTGCCTGCAATGCAGGAGACCTGGGTTCGATCCCTGGGTTGGGAAGATCCCCTGGAGAAGGGAAAGGCTACCCACTCCAGTATTCTGGCCTGGAGAATTCCACGGACTGTATAGTCCATGGGGTCGCAAAGAGTCAGACACGACTGAGTGACTTTCACTTTGTAACCTAGGGGACCTTCCTGACCCACCTTTCACAACTCGTGTTTGGAGGTAAAAATGAAAACAAACTTCATGACAGGGAGGTGTGGAGCACAAAGATGGAACTGTTTAAAATGGCTTTTACCAGTCAGTCTGCACCAGGTCATGCTGCAGTAACAAGCATCGCCACATCTCAGTGATGTTGCGCACTGAGTTTACTTTTCCCTCTCGGTAATTGACCACAGGGGGTTGGAGGGGGAGCTCTGCTCATCGGAGACAGCTCGAGGCTCCAGGCTGACCTGGGCACCATGTTTCACATCCCTCTGTTATTTTTGCAGTGCATCGGGGAGTGGGTGTGGCAGATCAGTGGCTTCCAAAGTTTCCGCCCAGAAGTACCGCTTCCAGCCACAGTCCACTGGCCAAAGTCTACAGCCGTGCATGACCTCAGGAGGACAGGGCAGTCCTACTGTGTGCCCCCCAGAGACTGGAAGGACCAGGACAGTTGTGAGCAGCTCTAATGATGGCCACAGTGGCCATGGAAATGGCATCTATTTTTAACGCAGGTTAGAAAATAATTGGTCATATAGTGCAGGTTTTTTTTTTTTTTTCCCTGTTGAGGATGGAAAAGCGCTTACCGATTAGAAATGCCCTGGCATAGCACCTACGTTTTAAACAGAAGGAAAAGATGACATCGGGGACCAGCGCACAGAGATTTCACTCCTGTGCCCTGACAAATACCAGGGAGGTGTAATTGCAAAATATAGCTGCAGATGTCTTACCCAGGGAACTAGGTAACAGCCTGCTTGGCTTCATAAAGAAGGAATAATATCCAATTAGAGTAAGCGTATTCGGTGCCTGAGTGACAAGCTCTGGAGACCTCAGGGCCTCTGGGGCCCCCAGGGCGGTTTCAGGAGGCTGTCTGAGACCTGTCCGGGCTGTGAGGGGCCGGGCCCGTCACGCTCCGTGGGAGCCTGTCTTCGGCTCCTGTGAGCGCCGCCGTGAGGGCTGACCCGTGTGCGGTGTGTGCCCTCTCAGCCCCTGGAGCAGGGCACCTGGCCCATCAGAGCCGCCCTGCCCATCTGCCACCTGCTGTGACTCCCAGCCCGGCCTCCTGGGGTTCTGAGCTCAGGACCCTTGTCCCTGCTGCGGGCTGGCCCCCTAGACTTACTGCCGTGCCTCTTGCTGGGTACGTTTCCCAGATCCGTTTCCCAGATCCAGGTCCTGCCCCTTCCCACCCGTGTGGCCTTTGGCCAAGTCCTGAGCCCCTCTGACCTGATTTCCGCATCTTTAGAATGTGGTCGGTTGGTGTTCTCACCTCTCAGGGCGTTTGTGAGGGTTGAGTGACAGCCCCCGTCAACACCCAGCACAGCGCCCGGCACCGGCCCTCGTGGGGTGTGCACCGGCCCTCGTGGGGTGTGCACCGGCCCTCGTGGGGTGTGCACTGCCCTCGGGTGTGTACCTCCGTGAGCAGTGTTGTCGTCACTGTCAGCCCTGACAAGAGTAATGAAGATCAGGACTACAGTTTTTCTGTTTGTTTTCTTGACCCCAGAGCAGGTCAGCAGGAGACTTGTACCTCGGAAGCCAGTGGCCTGAGTGATGAGTTAGGCCCGCCGTGTCCAGTGTATTGGTCTCTTCTCGCCGCTGAGCCAGACTCACGCGAACTTAGCGGCCAGCCCACACGCAGCGTATCACCTCGGGGCTCTGCGGGTAGCAGTCTGACGCAGGCCTCGCTGCAGCTTGGGTGCCGGCCGGCGGCGCTCCTTTCTGAGACTGTTGAGGAGTCTCTCTCCCTGCCTCCATCCCCTCCGCGCTCCTTGGCTGTGGCCCCGTTCCGGAAGCCAGCGGTGCTGCTTTTGGCACCTCCCCCTGACTCTCTTCTCCTGTTCCCTCTTCCACCTTTAAGGACCCACGTGATTGCGTCGGGCCTTCCTCGATAATCCCAGGTAACCCTTCTGTCTGAAGTCTAGCTGATTAGCAACCGTAATTTCATCAGCAGCCTGAAAGCCTCTCTGCCACGCGACCTAACGTGTCCCCGAGTGCCGAGGATCAGCCCGTGGACGTCTTCTAGAGCGAGCAGGGCTTCCTTCGGCCTCGCCTCCCGTTCCAGCACGCTGCCCCTCAGGCTGTCTTCCTGTCCCACTTTGTCCTACTTTCCTCCCTGCCTTTCAGGGTGGGTGGAGCAGTTAGGTGGTCCCCGAAGTGAGGGCAAATGGCTGGACTCCTCCTTTCTGGCTGGTGGAAACAGTGTTTATATAGGTATAGCCTTGGTGGGAAAAACAAAAAGCTAGAGACTCCTCTGGTGGTCTGCTGGTTGGGACTTGGTGCTTCCACTGCAGGAGGTACAGATTCAGTCCCTGGTCGGGAGCTAAGATCCTGTACTACATGGCACAGCCAAAAAAGAAAAGCTAAAGATAACAAGAAGAAGATAAAAGACAAGGAGGAAATAGCCTTTGTTTGAGCGGCAGATAATGACTAAAGAGCCCCGAATAGCACCAGAGATAGAACACTGCTTTTTATAAATTCCTGCTGTGTTTCGTGATCCTCCTCAGGAGATCAGAGCCTTCCTAGACTATTCTGCTGGGTTCTGAGCTTCTGACCTTAACAGAGACCAGAAAGCTCAACCAGAGGCTCAGGAGAGAAACCTCTTACTGTATGTCTGACATGCCAGGTTGTCCTGCAGAGTGTTTCACACCTGGCTGAAACATTAAATGTTAAGATTCACCCATTCATCCAGCAAACAGTTATCTCACCTACCGGGAAAGGGTGTTTAATATATAGGGAGACAGGGATAAATAATTCTGGCTGCCCCGAAGGCCGCGGAGACTCATCTCCTGCAGCGGTCAGGTTCCGAAGTCAGCATATAAGCTCGAAGTGGAGTACCGTCAGGTGACCCTCAAAGATCCTTCCAGACTTCACGCCCTTAGAAACTCAGAGCCAGTCTGGAAGCTGACCCGCTGGCTTCTTGTATTTCACTAGTAGCTTCCCCCTTCTAGGGAAGCAGAGGCCCAACCCTTTGAGTTTCAGAGTCTCTGTTCCTCCTGGTCTTTGCTTTTCTTGGTGTCCTGTCCTTAAGAGGCGATGTGTTGCTCAGTGTCAAGATTGGACTGTATGAGGCTGCAGACAGGCTTTTATCTAATTGTGTTGTTAACCAGTATGAAGACCACTCTTCTGCTTCTAAGGAAAAACTACATTATCATTATAAAGTTTCCACATTGATGATCATCAACGGTGGGATTTTCCTGTTTCCTCTAGTTTTTTTGATGTCCACTGTGGTCTCCACAGTAGGAAGCAAAGCAGGGAAGGCATTACCTCCAGGCGAGGGCCTCCCCCGGCCCTGAAGGTCCTTAGCCTGTGTGCGCCCTGTGGGCTAGACGTACGTGTGCTATCTGCAGAGACAGTGATTTTTATCCACTGGAGTTGGGGAGCCTAATTGTTTTTTAGCTGCCACTTCTGTTTGTTAAAGATACGGATGTTTGGCCATGGAGGAAAGCACGGTGAATTTATTGTTACAATTAGACGCCTCACAATCTGAAAACTTATCACTTAAATTGGCGAAGTGTCACTTTTATGCAACTTGACGTTGAGAAGCCCTCGGAGCCCAGGACTAAACTCATACGCAATTTAACCCAATCTTGGTGAGATGGAAGAAGTCACACTCGAGGAGATGTGGAGACAAACCGGATGGAGTTTTCCAATTCCCTGCTACATGGCAGAGGAGGTGGAGGGAGACAGACCACAAATTGATTTTTGTGTAACTCTCAGATTAAGTGGAGTGGAGTCAAAAATTGCAGGGTTTGAAGTTGCCCTATGTTTGCTTACTCTGAGGAAGTTAGTTAATATGTTAATGTGAATCTAGTCGGACACTGTGTTTCACTCTTCACGTTAATTTGTGCTGCCTCCTAATCTCCTGGCAACTGAGAACAAGTCATAGGTTATGTTTCTTATTTATGGGCATCAAGCAGTATCTTTATAATGTAAAATAAAGCCAGTGAAATGCACAGCCTGATAACAACAACAAATCTAATCTAAAGTGACACGGGGAGACTCTCCCAGACGTTTTTCTCTTTAATGTAACATGACTTCAAATTGATGCAGCCCCACAGTGATTGAAAAACTCTCAGAGCTTGTCTCCTGTGATTACATGTCTGATCTGTACAACTTAATTTTTTAACTCGGTGCGTCTCTGTTTTGCGAATGAACAGTTTTCTCTTGCTTCCTCTCTCACTTTGTTTGGGAAGAGAGTTTATTTGGCAGCCAGGCACATAGAGTGGGGAAACAGCGAAAAAACCTACAATAGAGTGCAGAGGAATGCGTCCAGAATACGCAACTCCAAGTCTCTTTCTCCTCTTCTTTTTCCCTTTTCCTTCTCTTCCCTTCTCTTTTATTTTCTCTTGACCGTGATGATGGTTGCACTTATCTGTGAATACGCTAAGACCAATTAATTGTAAACTTTATTTTTTTTTTTTTTCAGGTACAGTTAGTTTACAATGGTATGTTTCAGGTGTATAGTGCAGTGATTCAATTATATACAGTATATACATCCTTCAGATTGTTTTCCATGATAGGCTTTTAAAAAATTGGATATAGTTTTCTGTGCTATACAGTAGTACCTCGCTGTTTATTTTATATATAGTAGTGTATAGCGGTTAAATGCAAACTTCTAATTTATCTCAGTAAAACTCTTACATCTCTCTCTCTCTCTCTCTCTCTCTCTCTCTCTCTCTATATATATATATATATATATATATAGTATTACTGTCCTTTGAATCATCGTCAGTTAAATTCCTTTGTAAAGCACATTTTGATGAATTCAAAATCAGTTTAATTTTGGGTTACCCTTTGTGGTGTGTAAGGTTGCTAAAGTTTGTGTATTCAGGACCCTCACTCAAATTCTTCATGCAGTGGTGCCTAGAATGTGTTGGAGTTCTGTTTGAGCTGAAAACCCCACCCTTGGGCCTCCTATGGGATGTATGTACATTTTATGTGGTCCGCAGTCCAGTTATGTCATGGGTGCTCCCATTTAAGTAATGTTTTTCAGTCGCTAAGTTGTGTCTGGCTCTTTGCAACCCCATGGACTGCTGCATGCCAGGCTTCCCTATCTTTCACTGTCTCCTGGAGTTTGCTCAAACTCATGTGCGTTGAGTTGATGATGCCATCCAACTGTCTCATCCTCCGTCCCCGCATCCCCCTCCTGTCCTCAGTCTTTCCCAGCATCAGGGTCTTTCCCAATGAGTCAGCTGTTTGCGTCAGGTGGTCAAAGTATTGGACTTCAGCATCAGTCCTTCCAGTGAGTATTCAAGGTTGAGGATCGACTGGTTTGATCTCCTTGCTGTCCAACGGACTCTCAGGAGTTGTCTCCAGCACCACAATTCGAAAGCATTAATTCTTCAGCGCTCTGCCTTCTTTATGGTCCATCGGGTATATGACTACTGGAAAAATCATAGCTTTGCCTGTATGGTCTTTGTTGGCAAAGTGATGTCTCTGCTTTTAAACTTGCATCGTTCTGATCTCATCCCATGCAATTACTTCTTGCCTTCTTCTAAAACCATTTCAAATCCAGGCTTGTTTATTCCGTTTGGATACTCGCTAAAGTGTATAACAAATATCTAACAGATGCACTTTTTTTTTTTTTTCCCTGGTCATAACTGTGTTACTGAGTAATCCCCAAGGGCCTTCTGACTGTTCTTTTGCTTTCTCAGCAGCATCCTTTCAGATCATACCTAGAAAATCAAAGCTTTCTGTTCCATTTCATCATCTTTTTAAACTCAGCCATCTCAGCTTGGGTATTTAATCTCTGACATGGCTATTGATAATTGTACATTTTTGTTTGCACTGCGCTTCATGTTTTCTTATGTAAGACAAGACATTTAGGGACATGAAAACCACTTACACTCTCTCTAACAAGAAAAGCAATTTGTAGGAGGTGGTGTGACAAGGACCAGGAAGAATAAAGGGCCCCGTACAGCACGTGTATCGCGACACAGTGCCCGGAGTTACGGGCTGGGGATGCTGTTCTTATAGAGAAACGTGCACGTGATCTCTTTGCTTCGCCCAGTAGTCACTTGAGTAATTTCTCCTTGGGCTCATTTTAAAGTTAAGATCGAAATCATCCATTGAGAAACTTGGGTTTACTACTTGAAGGAAGAAACCCTTATTTCAGAGTTTTAACTGTTAGAGCCTTGTGTGTTTAGATCCTCTAACTTCCTTTTCTTTCTTTTCCTAGTGTACCTAGTATCTTAAGTAGGTGAGTCCTGGCGTGGGATTTTATTGTATATCACACCAGAGTTAAGCTTAGTTCATTTGGATTTTAAAAATCTCCAGAGCTTTGAGAATGACTTTGAAACACTCTTTAGTGTTGGAGCTTAAAGAAAATAAGTCTCGAATGTCCTCTCCGTTAATTCACCTGCTTGGAAAGTTAGAGATTAAAGGTTTACTGAGATTTTTTATATTTTCTGTAATTTCCCTCTGCATCAGAGTAAACCGTTCCTTGTGTGGGGTGGTTCACCTTTCATAAAGCGGAAAGGTTCCATCACCAAGAGGAAACAAATAAGGAAAAATATGGTGTAAATGCGTAAAGACTTCTTAGAGCTTTTTCTGTGTTAGACAGGGAGTCAGTAATTTAATTAAGTCAACTTTGAGGGAAGCCATCTCCTCTTTTCATTAATAGGGGACCCTGAGAGCAGAGACTTGCATGTTTTCCTCTTAAAAGAAAGCTCTTTTTCTTCAGAAGTCATTTTTAAGCAGGAGGAGGGAAGAGAAAGAGAAGTAGATAAGGAAATGGATCCAGATACTGAGGCAGAACAGGCACCCTCTGCAGGGCCTGTCTCCCATTCTGGCCTCCAGAACCGAGGTTGCCAATTAATGACCCGTGAGCTAATGGTGGTTGATGAAATGCAGGATGTAATACACACAATGGGCTTGACTGATGCGTGATTATTAGCTTCCGTTCATGTGTAATCCTGTACTAGGAAGGTTTGTAATTTGTTTTTTGACACATTTCTCTCTGATTTCATACGCTCCTGTGTACCTGTCTCACCTTCCTCCAGAACCCCATTTCCAAGGCAGACTTGATTTATTCGGTTTGGTTAATTTATTGGCCACTGCTTATTTTCCTTAATACGTAATCTCTTTCCTTAATGCCCTCTCTGTCTTCCAAGCCTACAACCTAGAGAACGAAGCCACGGACGGGCCTAGTACTGAAGACTTCTGCTGAGGAAGGGAATTCAGGGCCTTGCAGCTCCTAAAACATCCTGTGGAATTTACATCAAATGCACGCCCTTTGTGGCGGGGAACGGACAATGTTTGAAATCACCAGAAATAGCTTTGCATGGCTTTGGACAGTGATATTTTTCTGTTCCATGGTCACGATGGGTCACTGGACAAGAAGCCAGCTGATTCCCTGGGGCCAAGAGGGGTGAGACTGGCCCGTGGGAAGTGAAAGAGAGACCACTTGCTTCCCAGGTCACTTTCAGCACGCATGTCTTCAGGGCTGGGGGCCCAGCGGTATATCATTAGGCACTCTGGTGACAACACTGCTTAGTTATTTAAAAGAAAAAACAAACAAACCCAGTGCTCGTAGCAGCGCTGTTCACAATAGCCAGGACTTAGAAGCAGCATGGATGCCCATCTGCGGATCAGTGGGTAAAGATGCGGTACCTGTATTCAGTGGAGTACTACTCAGCCGTGGAAAGGAACATGGTTGAGTCACTTGCAGTGATGTGGTAAACCTAGAGCCTGTCATATCGAGTAAGTCAGAAAGAGAAAAGCAAATTTCTCTGTATATTAATGTGTATATGTATGGAATCTAGAAAAATGGTACGGATGAACCTACCTGTGGCGGATTCATTTTGATATTTGGCAAAACTAATATAATTATGTAAAGTTTAAAAATAAAAAAAAAAAAAAAAAAAAAGCGAAGAAAATAAAAAAAAAAAAGGAAAGAAAGAAAAAACAGCAGCCCAGCCAACTAAGTGGCAGCATATGTTGGGACCACCCGTGTCCAGAATCTTTCGCGTCGTCTTAAGAGCACGCCAGTTGCCAGCTCTGAGGGGACACAATGACTGATACACAGCAGTCAACCTTTTTTTTTCCCTTGAAGAAAGATTGAAAGAAAAACAAAATATTTTGCCGCCGAGACATGGGTGGTACCTGGTAACTTCAGGCGCAGTGCAGGTGTCACCTGAAAAGCGACTCCTGGGGAGCAGCACTTTCCCCATTTAATCAGACTGCACCAGGTCGTATTTATAGCCCTGGTGAGGTTGGCCCATTGTTACACGATGAAATTGTGATGTTCAGCAGTTTATACCTTGGGAGCTGGAAGCGTTTCTCCATGGTGAATTTGTAATATTAATTGGCCATGTCAGTTCGTGACAAATGTAGTGACATCTATTTCAAGTATTTCAGCTTTATGGGGCTGAAAAAGTGACATGCGCTTGAGATAAGAAATCTCACAAAAGATCTTCATGCTCGCTCCGTCGCGCCTCCAGAACACGTTCTCAGAGATGCAGAGAGCCTCCAGTTTTTGGGGGCTGTTCCCTCCCCTCAGCTCTGGGCTGAGGAGGGGCCCAGGGGAACGGGGTGGACGCAGCGTTCAGTCTCCTGAGATGCTGATCGGGAGTCTGGCGTGGACTTGCCTGCTGAGACCACCATAGGTTTGTTCTGGGTCCCTGAGGCTTAGAGGCCTCGCCCCTCAGTAACAGGAAGGTGTGCCCTTGTCACCGCGTGTGGTGGTTCTTGACCAGGGGCCGTGTCTGGAGACATCTTGGTTGTCCCATCTTAGCGGAGGAATGAATTGCTAGTGGCATGTAGCGGGTGCAGGCCAGGGATGCCTCTAAACGTCCTGCAAAGCACAGGACAGGCTCCACGACAAAGAATTGTCCGGTCCCCGGAGTGAGTGCTTCCGAGGCTGAGAAATCACTTTTGCACTCTCCAGCCTTTAGCTAGACCTCACTAGGCTGATGTGGCCAGAGGGAGGGGTATGCTGGGGTCCCTGCCAAACGGAGGGCAGGGCAGGCGAAGTGCAGGATGTGGAAGCCCTCTGGCTGATGGGGGAGGCAGGCCTTGAAGGATGCTGCGGGAAACACAGGAGTGGTCCAGAGCAACCTGGCCGCATGAGCAGCAGTGGTGGGAAGCAGCGGGAGGGAGCCGCCCTCTGGCTGGGCTGGGCTTCCGGAAGGAGCGGGTGGGTGAGTTCAGTTGCAGAGAGATGGGGGAGAAGGCCCTGAGCCCCGCTGAGCGCACATGTCTGTCACGTGGTGCTGGGAAACGGTCACCAGGTTAGGCTGACAGCAGTTTCCAAAACAGCACCACCACAACAAAACTCATGTCTAGAGAAAGTCTGTTTCTGCACTTGTGTTATTAACCTTCTCCGTATATCTGAGGTATGGAAGGTGGTATTCTTCCTGGTTTGCAGTAAAGAAACTGAGGCCTGAACAGGTTGAGTGACTGACTGCTGAAGGTCCCATGATTTGTCAGTGGGAAGGACCACAGTCTGTGTCTATATTGTTTTCCCTTCTATCTTAACTGGCACAGATTATTTTTGGTGATTATTTCACGTATGTAATTTCTGATGGCATAAATGTGTATTTAAAAAAAAATTAAAGTACAGGCAGGTTAAAAAAAAGAAAACAGAATTCTCCTGAAAACTTGCCTTTTCCACTTAGCAGTATCTCCTTGCTATTAAATCCTTTGGCAGCATCATTTTGGAAAGCTGCTCAGTGTCCTAATGTATGGCTGGGTCGTCGTTTAACCAGTCCCCTATTGTTGGACATACAGGGTATTTACAGTTGTCCTTTATTGTAAATGGAATTGCAATGAATGGCTTTATAGCGCACATCAGTGAGTGATTACTGAGTGTGCCCGGGAACGCTGGTTCCCAGAGTAAGAACAGGCTTTGAGATAAATTGCCGAATTGCTCTCTTGAAGGATTGAGAGACCACATGCCTGTATTTTTACTGAGAATAAGTATGTTCTTGAAAGCCAAGTTGAATCCAGTTTTACTGTGCATCTCCTTGAGTGTGCGTGAAGCTGAGCATTCCACATAGTCCGTGTCAACAGTGTCTTCAGCTGACAGTGACCCATTCACGTTCTTTGACTGATTTCTGTCGCTGCGTCTTCACGAATGACGGGAACTTGTTATGTATGCTGGCTGAGATCGTAACCATTTGTTGTGTATACCACAGGTATTTTCTCCTGGTTTCTGCTTTTTTCTTTCTTTTAATTTTATGTTTAGTTTTCATGTCACATTGATCAGCCTGTCCTCTGTGGCCCCTGCTCTAGAAACCCTCCACTGATGTTGTGCTCACTTACGTGTCACGTTGGTTAACTGCTCTTATGTTTGACCCTGGAATCATTAAATTAATTGGGAATTTTCTGGGGTAAGGATCCAGCTGCTTTTCCTCAGATGATTAATCAGTTGTCTCAGTACCAGTTATGGGAATAATTTTTTCTTTCCCAGTAAATACTCTTGGGCTGGTTAAGAAAACTATAGTACAGTGCAGTTTATTCCATCTTAATTTATAAACAGTATTGTGTTAAACTCTAAAAATCCCGTAATCCTATTTTTTCTTAGATTCCAACCAGCACATCTCTTTGAATTACATTTGAACCTTAACAATGCAAGGAGTTAATCTGAGTATAATTTAAGAGTTGACTGGCATATCCATGGTTCTGTGTATCCACAGATTCAACCAACCACGGACCATGGGGTACTGTGGTATTTACTACTGAAAGTATTCGTGTTTAAGTGGACCCTGGCAGTTCAGAGCTGTGTGGTTCAAGGGCCAGCTGTGTATTGTCTTCTCTGTTTTTGTAATCTGACTCACTTTCACACTGCACCTAAATATTGTAATATCTTTTTGCCACCCAAGAATTTAAAAAATAGTTCTAGTACTGCCACTACTTTCACTGCTAGTTTGGTATCTAAAAAAAACAACCCAAAACTTGGGCATTTTGGCTCACTTTGAGAATGAGGGTACATTGTTCCGTTGCCCAGACTTCAGCAACAGCCGGGTCTCCTCAAGAAACCAGTGGGATGACTGATTGGAGATGGATGTTCTTAAGCTCTCAGAGATGACCCCGTGAGGTAACTCCACCTGCCTTTGGATTCGAGTTTAGGTTTAATCCAGGTTTAGAATGGTACCAAGCCGTCAACGAGAAGGGAACCTGACATTCTGAATCTCCAGATCTTATGTTTAAAATCTCAGCATTCTTGGGGATGCATATTCTGTGAGAAAACTCTTAATAATGATCTTCCGTGGCAGTGCCTAGAAAATACTAGAAAGAAGACGCTGTCTTTGTATCTCCTGTGACTCTCCTGTGTGTAGCTCATAGGGCTTCCCAGGTGGCTCAGTGGTAAAGGGATCCTACCAGGCAGGATCCCTGGGTCGGGGAGATGCCCTAGAGAAGGGAATGGCAACCCACTCCAGTACTCTTGCCTCGGAAATCCCACGGACAGAGGAGCCTGGCAGGGTGACAGTCCACAGGGTCGCAGAGTCGGACACGACAGAACATGCACACAGTTCAAGCCTCGCTGCCAGACTGCCGTGTAGTAGACAGTCACAGGGGACAAACGTGTGCGTCCGGTCTCATGTGTTGTCACCCTGGTAACGGAGGCCGGTCACGGCTGTGTTGTGGTTCCTGCTGACGAGCGCTCCTATCACTGGTACGCGTCGCGTGTGTCACGCACAGGGAATGCGTTTCTCCTGACAAGGCCAGGCTGTTAAGAGCTGTTCCCGGACCTAAGGATTTCGTATGGACAGATTCATCTCTTCCATCATATGCACCTCTTGCCTTCTAAATGTTTAAAAAGAAATTACTTTGGACACAGAGAGGTATTTACACTGGCGTTTGCATACGCTGCTGTCGTAGCTCTTCAGTTCCCAGGGCAGGTGGTTACCTTTGTGTCAGCATCCTCAGTGCTGTGTAGTCTTCTTGTCTCTGCTTTCAGTCACGGCCAGTGGGGCTCTTCATATGATCACAGAATCATTCTATTTGTGGAACCTCTTCCCTGTCCATTATTCATTTTTTAACCGAAGATAAACACCCCATGTTTATTTAGCTTTTGTGGATTGTGTGCTTTAGGATTATACATTCGTAATTGAATAACTTTTGACACAAATGGAGGAAAGTTTACCATCTGCGGCCAGGCTTTATTTAAGAAGCCTTGGGAGCTGTGACACGTGTTACCTGCCCATTTGTACCTATTTGCCAGAGTTCTTTCCTGCTACTTTGTTATCAATTAGTCCACCAGGATAGACGGTGATCAGTGGAATATAGAGTCTTTGTGTAAACTGTTTGGAAATACCTATTGTTCCTCTAATGAAAGTTGCCACCGTCTTGTGACCAGTCACCTCTGGGAAGTGTTTGCTTTGATATGTGATTAAATGTAGTCCACTGGAGCCCCATATATGCCTCTGTCTACAGGCCTAGAAGATGTTCCTCTTACGAGAGACGGGGCACAGTGAGAAGCTACTCAAGTAGAAAAAGAAAGGTGACCTCAGGTTGTCCTTAACCCGAATGCAGCCACGGGTGGGATTTTAGGGTAATTTATATTCCGTTTCACCACAAGATGTCACCAGGACACCATCCCAACATGGCCCAAGGACCATCTCTCTGGCCACTAGTTGGGATTCTCAGACAGCATCTGCCCAGGTCCACGGTGGGGAGTGGGCTGGGGAAGAACCCCAATCTGGGGAGCCTGGGGACATGGTCATGGATACCCTGAGGTTTCTCCCCTCTCAGGGCCCGTCTCTTCCAGCCTTTGCAGGTAGAGCAGGGTTGGGGAGTCACACATAAGACGGTCATCACGGAAGTCCAAGGCAAAACATTTTCTTCACTGGATGGAAAAGCACACAGTCATGGGGAGAAGACACTGGTCTGTAACTACTTCCGCCCTCAATAGACATTGGCTGAGTCAGTAGGAATTACATTGTCTTCAATGAAACGGGATTTCAGATGACCTGAAAAGGCACGTTTTTGGCCTTTTAACAGAACTTTCTGGTGAATGTCATTAGTTGACACGTGCAGCATGGAGGTGTCATCTCTCACGAGTCCAGTGTCAGCTGAAGGATCATTCATTTGCTGGGCTGTCCTCCCTTTTGGGGCTGTGGACGGGGCTCCCCCAGGGTAGAAGTGCAGGGCTTCTTATTTCAAGTGTCCGTGAACCCCAGCTGCAGTGTTTTGAGTCCCTCTGGTGCTTCTGCAGAAAGTCCGATCCAGCAGGAGTCTCCTCGGTGTCACCTGGCGTGTGCTCATCTTGATTGTCTTGCCTGCGTTTATTCGTCGTCATGAGTGACGCCTGAGTGAGTCAGCGCTAAGAAGTCTGACTTAAAATCACAGCAGCACGCCCCACGTGTGTAGCGTTCTGTAGGAGCCTTCCAGCCCGTGATCAGAGGTCCACCTGCTCCTCTTGGTTGAATGTAATATACCAGTAAGGCAAATGTGAATTGTTCATTGCAAACATGAAATTAAGAATCCTAATGCGAATGCTCGAGAAGACTCTATAAATCTTTTAAAAAAGATAAAAATAAAAGAGCCAGGAATAGGACCTCCGATTCCTGACTCATCAAATTGCTATTCTTTTTCACTTCAGTTAAAATTTCTCATATTCTTTCTTAAGAAGGGCGTTTCAGTATTAACTTTTGTCATCACCATGTTATGATTCATCCTATACATGATCCTTTAGACATTTAGCTTCTGTAATAATTTTTGAAATATAACAAAATGAACTGTTTGTGACCTCATGTGTGTTTGGAGTGATGAAGCCTGAGGAACTAGTCATCTCTGTCTCTGCAGTTCCTGGAGGTCTCAGATTCTCATCCCATACTTTTTTTTGTTGGGGGAGGGGAACCGCGTTAGTAAAGTGGACCGTTTCGGTGTCTGCGGCTCATTTAGGCCCTAGCCCTGCCGACCGTGTGGAATTCTCCTGGGGAAACCTTACAGAGCACCTCAGTCGGGCCCACCTTTCCCCGCCGTGTTCTCTGAGCTGACACTTTGTTTTTTCCTTGAGAATACCATTTCAGGGGTTCCCTTCCCTTCCTGGTTTCCAGTTCAGCATCTCTTGATCCATGCAATATACCCCGCCAGGGGACGTTTGGGAAAATGTTTGAATCACAGAGTGGCAAATAGCGGGTCTGCAGCCATGTCTGGGATGCTGTTAAGGAACTCGCAAAAGGGGCCCATCCAGCAGTTGAGCCATGTCCACGGCGACTCTGAGAGAGGTGAACACGAACGTGATGCATGCAAGCATCTGGCAGGTGCGTTCTTTGGACTGTATTCACGGCAGCAGGCTTGGAAAAGCAATTAGGAATCGCAAGCGTGGGAAATTACTAAAAAGTCAGCCAAGACTGTATTTGGATATCATCAGTGAATGTGTTTGTGTGGAAATAGACCACTCTTACTGTGTCTTCGGGTTCCCTGAGGTGGTTGATAAAACTTCTCAGCGCGGATACTGCCGATGGCTGAGGACCTGTTGTTGAAGCTGGGGATAACTTGCAAAGGTTTTCAAACGAGAAATGGTTTGCTCCAGCTCTGAAGCGGGGACTCATATCCACTTCTGAGGTCAGTGTGAAAGTGAATGTAAATTCACTTTAAGTGGGGCTAGCGGGATCAGGAAAATAAATCAGCTACAGGCGCAGACTCGGGAGCTTCTGGAGGGGAGGGACAGATCAGGTTGTTCTCAAACCAGTGATTTCTATTTTCCACCCATTTCGATTATCCACGCCACCCCTTATCTCCTTAGTGCAGAGAACGGAGAGCTGGTTCAGTGTTCTTAAGAACCACCCATGATTGCATTTAGGCGATGGATTTAACAGGTAGCATTACCTCTTATTCTTATTTAAGTGCTGACTTCGGTGCCTAAGTCTGTGGGTGTGAGTCATCACTGGTGTTACTGGATTTTATTGGAAATGCTCAGAAAGCAGCGAGATAGGACATGAGCTGATTCTGGCAGCTTGACTTTACTCAACTGTTCTCTTTTGTTCGGTTTTCCTTTGGAATTAGTTGTTTTTGGTTTTGTTTTCTTAGAGAGATGGAATAGGGGAGAGGGCCTTCCTCTTGCCTTTTTCTTTCAAACCAAATTCTTTCAAAGCATTTTTGCAAAACTCTTATGACTTCTGCTCCTTGGATGAGCAAAAGGTACTTAGGAGAGGTGGCTTAGGCATTTTCACCGTGTCCATAATAAAAAAAAAAGTATTACTATGCATTGCACACTGGCCACTTAGAATTTCTGAATACAAATTAATCAACCTGCAGCTGAGAATACCAGAACGCAGGATAATGTACCTGCAGAAGTGAGGGCATTTGAAATCCGTGCTCAGGTGACTGTCGGAAATAGCCCGCTGGAGTATACACCTCTGGATTTCCATAATTGCGTGGCTTTGCCTTTCCTCACTTAATCTGTTTAATAAACCACCCTATAGAATCTAAATGCTCAAATTTAGTTTCCTTTTTGTCTTTACGGCGTTTATCATTGTTAACATGGCATCAGAGTAGCTCAGCTTTGGCGTCATGATAAATTCATAACCCCGGAGAAGGCAGAAAACGTAATTATTATCAATTGCCTCTCTCCCAGAATTGCCATTGGCTGAGAGGAGTAATGCAGTAACTTAAGGAGTAGCTGATTCAGAGAATTACAGGGTTGGACTTCGGCCTGTCTTGACCGTGTTCCTGTTGTTTAGGGAGGCTCCCGTTGGATTTCTCTTCCAGTTTGCCCGTATGGGAAATTATGCAAGGCATGTTAGTATTTGAAGAAGACTCAACTTTGCTTTCCTGCTCCCCTGCCCCATGAAGTATGGAATATAATTTATTTACTCAATATTTCAAAAGTCTTAATTGAGTCCCTGCTACCGGTTAAGACAAAACCTGTGAAGAAGATAAAGTCCTTGCTATATGCTACTAGGGGCTATAACACTGAAATAGGTATTATGTAATATAGCAGATGATGAGCAGTGTAAATAAGTGTGTGTGTGTGTTTAAGTTATGCTGTATTTTACCCACAGACTCAAGAATCACTTTCCTGAAAATCCCCAGAGTAGGAAACCTTAAGATTCGGTTCTTCATCGGGGAGAAAGAGCATTAGAGGGATTGAAGTCAAAATCAAACGTGGGGGTCCATTCATTACAATGTGGCAAGAAGGATGGACCTCTCAGGAGGATATCTGTGTGATCTCATTTATCCAGAACTGATAAATATGCATGATGCTGTACAGTTAAGTCCACTCTCCACCTCTTGCCTGGTTGCAACTGGAACGCTTTTGTGCTGGCTTCTTCCATCAGGGAGTTACAGCTCAGGATTTCACAGGTTTTCCAAGGTAGATGGATCTCAGGAGAGGAGGATTTAGAAAAGGGAGCTCACTATTGGGAACAAACTCTTGTTCCTGCAGATTTGAGGCAGTGAGAGGAATAACTAACTTTTGAAATCTGGGAAACTTGGAGGTTATCTCAGTAAGTCTCTGTGCATGTGTATTTTTTTTATATAATCTTTTTTTTTTTTTTGGTGGGAGGAATAAAATTGTTTTAAACATGCATTTACTTTTTCCTAAGGAAGCCTCTTTTTTTTTTAATGAAGAAGGAATGAGCATCTATACTGGTTTGCCGTCATTCAGTGCTGCTATCTTGTAGAGGTTCGTGAAAGGAGGGCTGAGAGAGACTCGTTAGTTTGGCTGGAAGTGGTCACTTCAACTGGGAAACAGTTCAAGGTCAAAATCAGATGTCGGAGTTATGTTTTCTTGTGTTTCCACATATCTGAAATGTTCTTAAAGCCTTGTTAATGGCCAGCGTGCTTAACTGACATTTCATAGTTGTGGGGATTTATTCATCTCTCTTCAAGATATGTCTTTCCCTATCATCAGAACCATATGGAGGATATTTTAATAATAATATGCTGTGGTAGCCTATCAGTCTAATATTAGAATTCTCCTTCCATGAATGGATTCCATCATTTAAGTACCATTTTAGCCTAACCAAGAATTTAAGACATTTTCCCTTGACGATTCGATTTTCACTCCAAGATACACCTTGATCTCACCAAAATCTGCCAATGTTGTCTTCTTCTTGGGCTCTGATGATGTCTTCATCTCGAAAAGGCATCCCAGTTTGGCCTGGGAGGATCTAAGTAATCAGCAGCGCCCCCCATAGATTCCGTGTTCCCTGCCATTCTAAACATGCCAATAGGAATGTGGGTCACGAGACCCGCATCTTAATTCTGTTAGGGAACATAGTTGATTTTAGTCTGAACATGGGGTAAGGGGTTGTTTAATACCCATTAAAAAAAAATCTGTATTATAAATGAATTCAGCATATACACAGGTACTCCATTTTTTAAAGTCTTTGTGAATGCTTACTCATATACAGCCTTTAGAAATTTGAAATATGAAGTTCAAAGCGTGCTAATCCCTAAATTCTCTGGTCCAGGTTATTATGTTTTTATGAGTATTAATTTCGATATAGGCCTTTTAAAATCAACCGCTCCCTGTAATTGCAGTGCTGCTCGGTGGTATTTGTGATATATCCGGGGGTGGGCGGGGACTCGAGGGTCGTGAGGAGTTCACGTGTGCAGCGTTAGGGCCCATGGCGCTGGCTCCAGCGGCAGTGTCTTTGTACCTCTCTGCAGGGTTTTTAAGCTATTCAGTAGCCGAATTCCTATTCCATTCTGCCTGTTTCATTTTCAAAAGCATCGAGAAAGAGCATTCTCTAGAACGTCCAGTTGTTTTGGGAAGTCCTGGACTTGATAAGTCACTTATGAATTTGAAGATCTAGGAAGCCATAGAAACAAAATGCTAATAATTCTCCCAAGTGAAGAGGCAACTCTGATTTTGTTATGCATTGACCATAATTCACTTTCTGTTAGATTGATTTGGGAAAAAGAACCACAGGTCTATATGTTCAAAATAGAAGTAAAATGATAAAAACCCACAAGTCTCATCACCTAAGGAATTTAAAAATCAAACCTAACTTAAAACTTGATTAAGTTGGTACAGTAGGATCTTGGAAATGGATTTTATTTTTCAACGGATGATTAGGATAATAACACAATTTCCACTTGCCTGCTAGGTGTTCCTGAAAACTTAGCATTGTTGAGTCTTTCTGTCAAGAGAAAGGGGTGTGGGGAGGGAAGTAACCCCCCAACCCATACCTGTTGGCTTTAAAATAAGAAAAACCCTGCAGAGAGCTACAAAGACATGACCCTGGAGCCAGCGCCATGGGCCCTAACGCTGCACACGTGAACTTCTCACGACCCTCGAGTCCCCGCCCACCCCTGGACTCAGCCTGGCTCAGGTGACCTCAGAATCTGTGCTTCTGTCTCCTGCTCTCTGCTGCCTCCTTCAGGCTCGCAAAGGGAGTGAATCTGATTGGTTCAGTGTGACCACATCATGCCTTTTGGACAGAGCGCTCAAGCCAGGTCACCTTGTCCAGCGGCTGATGTCACATCACAGGTGTTCCCCTGGTCCAGACAGGATGACCGAGATGACCGGGGGACGGGGGTCCTGGAGCCCCTGACACCAGGGAGCGCTGCCTCCCTGGCAGCCTGTGAGCCCGGGGCTGGAGTGTGGTAGGCACCCACAGGGCACTGAAGCACAGCCTCTCTCTCTGCAGGGCTGGGTGGGCAAGCTTTTCAGCTTTGCAGTCTGTACTGCCTCTGCCGCAGCTGCTCACGCGGCTGCTGGGGCAGGAAAGCAGCCACAGACAGTACAGGAGTGGATGGCTGTGTTCCAGTCAAACTCCATTTACACAAACAGGCAGTGGGCTAGACGCGGCCAGTGCGCCACGGTTGTTTACTAGGTTCTATACGATACAGAGCTTTGAGCCTCAGATATGATTCTTACTAGTCTTGTGATGGGGGCAGTTAGTTAAAATTCTGTGTCTCAGTTTCCTTTTGGGTCAGATGGGGATGAAAGTAGCTTCTCTGCGCGGTTATTAAAACTGTTCAATGAAGTGATGGATGCAAACCGTATGAAGCATAAAGTAAAATCTCCGTAAATGCTGTTTGTGTCCCCTGATCCCCTTATGCACAGTTATGAAAGATGATGAGAGATCATTCTAGATCCGAGGCCCTCAGAAAATAGGTGTCTTAAAAAAATTTTACTGAAGTATTGTTGATGCACAATATTATCTAATTTATAGGTATACAGTATAGTGATTCACAACTGAAAAGATGATACTGCATTTGTAGTTACTGTAAAATCCTGGCTGGTTCCCCGTGTTGTACAGTGTATCTTTGTAGCTTATTGTGTACATCATAGTCTGCATCGCTTATCCGCCCCCCTGTACTGCCCCCCTCCCCTCCCCCAGCGGTAACCACTAGCTTCTTCTCTGCATCTGGGAGTCCGCTGCTTTTTTGTTGTATTCACTGGGTTGATGCATTTCTCAGATCCCACATGTGAGTGATGTCATATAGTGCTTGTCTCCCTCTGTCTTAGGTCATTTAGCACAGTGCCCTCCAGGTCCATCTGTGTGCTGCGTGTGGCACACTTCCATTCTTTTGTGCGGCTGAGCGGTAGTCTGTCGTGTGTGCGTGTGTGCCGTGTCCTCTATCCGTCCGTCTGTTGATGGCCACCTAGCTTGTTTCCGCATCTTAACAGTCGTCAGTGATGTCATTATGTACAATGGGATGTGTGCATCTTTTTAAATTACTGTTTTTATTTGTTTGGATTTATACCCTGGAGTGTAATTGGTAATATGTAACATGGTAGTTCTGTTTTTCATGTTTCAAAAATAGGAAAACATTTGTACCATTTGGAAAATAGGTGTTTTTGTGAAGCTTTTGGTTTTTCCGTCTGTCAGTTGGCCTTACTTTTTTAGCAGATGCGTTCAGAGTTTTAAAGGTCATTTTATGTTTTCCCTCTCCACGTCGGGAACACCTTCCACATTGCCATTTGAAACATCGGACTTGCCTTTAAGTAGTTTACTCACATGTTCTTTCTTTGTAGTCATTTCCAGCCCTTTTTGTGGGCAGATCCACATTTTCATTCAGGATTTGTCTCATCTGCTACTGCATGTTCTTGGCCCAAGCAGAGTAAGACATTAGTATACCCTGAAACCCAGCCATCAAAAGCATGCCTGGGTTTAATGATTCACATTCATGCGGTCACATTCATGATGGCTGTCAGAGAGGGTCCTGGGATCTGGGGATTTGGGGGTGGATGCCTGTCCCCAGTGGTGGTGCTGGTTCTCCTGTCTGCCTTACGGAGCTTGTGGCACACCTTCCGAGGCTGCCGGGACGGTTCCCCGTCTGATTGACTTATGTCCATCAGGCATTTTGTTAATACAATTCCGATGAATGGTCACATCCACTGCAAACCTGTAGTGCCAATGAGAAATGTATAGCCTGTCTGCTGTGCTTTAAGAAGGCAAAAGCATTGCATTTATTTACATACTATACATATATGTATAGTACATATTATACACATGCTATATATATTTGTATGTATTAAAGTCATGTATGGATGTGCGAGTTGGACCATAAAGAAGGCTGAGCGCTGAAGAATTGATGTTTTCAAACTGTGGTGTTGGAGAAGACTCTTGAGAGTCCCTTGGACTGCAAGGAGATCAAATCAGTCAATCCTAAAGGAAATTAACCCTGAATATTCATTGGAAGGACTGATGCTGAAGCTGCAATACTTTGATCACCTGATGCGAAGAGCTGACTCATTGGAAAAGACCCTGATGCTGGGAAAGATTGAAGGCGGGAGGAGAAGAGGGCATCAGAGGATGAGATGGTTAGATAGCATCACCAACTCAATAGACATGAATTTGAGTAAACTCGAGGAGATAATCGAGGACAGAGGAGTCTGGCGTGCTGCATTCCATGGCGTCACAGAGTCAGGCACAATTTAATGAACAACAACAGCAAGAACAAATAGTATTTTCAAGGGGATATTTGTTTAAGGAAAATAACCTTGCTGAGTTGTGGCTCATACTACATTTTATGTTTTGGTTTTGAAAAAAAAGGAGTAGAAAGCAGTTGCACCCTAAGTGGCTTGTAAGTCAGATGAGGAGTGTCTTGTTTGAGGCGCTTTCAGGTTTGCATCGCTCTGATCCAGCCAAGAGCTTTCGTTTGGTCCCCTCAGGGGTCACCAGTGGGTCTCCCTCTGGGACTGAACCCTGCCGTCCAGGAGTGACCTAGAGCAGGGGTCCCCAGCTGCTCCCCGCCCATGGACCGAATATGCTCTAGGTACAGCCCCCAAGGTCAGAATAAGATTTTACGTGTTTAAATGATCAGAAAAAGATACTAGTAGGAAAATATTATTTCGTGGCACATGGAAGCTATGGAATTCATATTTCAGTGTCAAGTGAAGTTTTGAATTTCATCAATAAAAAATTCTGTAGACATTAGTTTTCTTTCTCGTTATATAAGTACCTCCATAACCTCCCCAATTTTGCCTCTCGGCCCACAAAGTCTAAAATTTTACCCTCTGGCCCTTCACACAATTTTTTTTTTTTTTGGCCAACTTTTGACATTGAGCAGGGCTTTTCAGTCTGTTTTGTAACTTCTAAATTTTTTTCATTAAACTAAATCCTTTGGGGGAGGCCTGGTTTGCAAAATCGATGTTTAAAATAAAGAGTGGGGGCGGGGAGCTGTTTGGAGCAACGGCTGGTCTGAGCCTTGCTGGACATCAGACCGAGCCTTGGGCCACACCTCCCCTCCTGGGGATCTGGCTGCCAGAGTGAAGACAGTGCCTGGATTGAGGCATGTAAATAAATACCCACCTATGGTCTTTTTTTCGCTATTCCCAAATCCCCCAAACTCTTGAAAAATGACCTTGGATTTTTTGTGTGTGTGGTAAATTTACAGAAAACCTACCTGGTGATAAGATTTGACCTTAGCTGATGTCCTGTCCCTGTTTTCCCTCTGTGGTGGCTTAATCCTCTCTTCGCTGCAGAGATGTCTGTGCGTCTGCTCCCTGAGCGCTGCCGGGGGTTTACTCGTGTGCGGTCTGTGGGCTGGGAGCGAGGCGTGCTGCTGTCCCTCCGGCGTCTCCAGAAGGAGCCACCCTATTGACACTGTGCTTTTGGACCTCCAGCCTCCTGGAACTGAGAGAGTGAGTTTCTGTTTCAAGGCCCAGCCTGGCTGGGCCAGGTACTGTGGGGCTCCGAGAAGCTCCCTGGTTCATTGGGAAGCTCCGTGGAGCTCTGTTCAAGACCCACGTCAAGGAGCTGAGGGTCAGGGAGACCCTCAGTGAGGTAGCATCAGGCTGTGCACCCCTGTGTCTCAAGAGGGTGGCTTGCCATTTGTGGCTCTGTCAACGTCGTGAATTGACGGCTTTGAACTGTGGTGCTGGGGAAGGCTCTTGGACAGCACGAGATCAAGCCAGTCAATCTTAAAGGAAATCAACCCTGAATACTCCTTGCAAGGACTGATGCTGATGCTGAAGCTCCAATATTTTGGCATCTGATGTGAACAGCTGGCTCATTGGAAAAGCCCCTGACGCTGGGAAAGATTGAGGGCAGAAGGAGAAGAGGGCATCAGAGGATGAGATGGCTGGATGGCATCACCGATGCAATGGATGTGAACTTGGGCAAACTCTGGGAGATGGTGACAGACAGGGAGGTCTGGTGTGCTGCAGTCTGTGGGATTGCAAAGAGGGGGACACAGCTGGGCAACTGAACAATCATAACTTTGTGACGCCTGGATGGGGTTGTTCTTAACTGGTTCAGGGGACGCAGTGTCCCTCCTGGACCCACGAGGGTGTTGTGACCTGCAGACATTTAGAATGAAGACACCGGTGACGCTGACCAGAGCGATTCGGTGGAGGAGATGCAGTGTGTTGTGCGTGGGATTCTTGGTGCATAGTTCCTGGCGTCCAGCAAGTGCCCAGGGTGTGTCAGGGCTGCTGGCATGGTTGTGTGTTTTCTGCCTCTTCTCTGCCTGCCTGTGCTCTTCGCTCCCCCTCCACCCCTCCTCTGTTATTTATCAGAGGATGATAACAGATGATAATCGCTTGCTGACCCCTGCTCCCACCCTGATCCGTCGCTGCTACTGCTGCTGTGGCTGTTGCTGATGATTATGGCACCGCTGCTCCGGTCCGTCCAGCCCCTCCAGGGCGTGTGCAGGGCCATCGCGGGCCTCCTTATCCTTAGACAAACCACCCGCATCTTCTCTGCCTGTGTCATCCCGGCCCTCTCCTCCCAGGGCTTTTTGAGGCAGACAGATACCACTGATAAACCAAGGCAGAGGTCTGGGCTGAATTCCCCAGGGCCGCACAAGATTCTGGGCTGAGAAAGGGAATTCCTGTCATTGTTGATGGAAAATCGCAGCCTCCCCCCGAAGAGTGTGGGCCCGGGAGCCCTTCACCTCGCCGCCACACAGACTTGAAGAATCGCCACGTCGGCCTAACATAATTTTGGTAACTCCGTGCGCTCCTGCCTCAGGTGGAGATAATTCAGATTTCACTCTCTGGTTTCTCTAATGGGCTAAACAGCCACTTTGTAATACCTGTGTTTTACGAGACATAATGCTGGATATTGTTTCTGCAGCGTTTGTGAAAAAGACAAACCTGGGAGAGCCCGGCCATTTAACTTAAGCAATTTTAAAGTTATTTGTAAAATGATAGGCTGTCTTTCCTGACCCAGTTACTTTATAAAGCCACATTCTCTGGCAGACATTAACACAACTGCTCCGTGTGTGGGCTCAATAAATATTCGGGCAACACTGATTGAGTGCTGCCTTGGGTAAATAATTCTCTTTCCTCACATTTCCCAGTTTCATAATGAGGAGTTTTCTCTGTGGTCTGACCGAGTGTAACATTCCATTGAAATACGGAGTGCTGAACGCAAGGGCGAGGGAGACATGGAACCCAAGTTTGGGGGTGGTTATGAGAAAGGCGGGGGCAGGTAGGGTGGTACCCCAAGTCCCCCCTCTGTCTTGATGTTGGGCCCCATGAGAGCTGGGGCACAGGAGACAGTGGAAGCAGAAAGGTGTCCTTAGAAGGAGTGGGTGACATTAAGTCCGAGACCCCGCCCAACCCCCAGGAGCTTTCTTTTAGCAGCCACAGGACGCAAATCGCATTTTCGGTCTGGGGAACCCCTGTTGCCACCTGCGGTTGGATCTCCCGTGTGGGCGGCGCCTGTCTTGGCCGGGCGGGTGTTGGGAGGTATCCGCGACGCTGGGTGCCTTCCGCTCCGGCTGACAGCCTTGACTCCCCTAGTTTGTTTGCTCTTGTGCAGTGAGGGCAGGCCGCTCTCCTTCCACCTCAGCCTCGTTGAGAGGGAGGTGATCCCGGTATCTCCTCCTCGGGGTGTGAATAAGATGGTCTTGGGGATATCTCAGGAGGAAGTGTGTGGCACGTTCTTGGCTTGAGTCTGGCTGGTGGTTATTCCTGGGTGTAGCGTTGGTGAGAGATTGCCGCTCAGGGCGCATTTCGTGTATCGCCTCCTTGAAACCTCCTCCGGTCTGCTCTGTTGGAAGTGAGGACCTCGAGGCTCCGGGGGCCGGCTGCAGGTCTGAATGTGTGGGGCTGCGAGTTAGTCCCCCTCGCCTCCTCCAGCCCTGCCCTCAGATAACGGCCTTATCCCTGCCGCAGTGCGTTTCTCTACATCTTACTGTTTCCTCTTTCAGTCTCATCATCTCTGAAAGTGAAAGTCGCTCAGTCATGTCTGACTCTTTGCGACCTGTGGACTGTACAGTCCATGGAATTCTCCAGGCCAGGATACTGGAGTGGGTTCCCTCCTCCAGGGGATCTTCCCAACCCAGGGATTGAACCCAGGTCTCCTGTATGGCAGGCGGATTCTTTACCAGCCGAGCCACAAGGGAAGCCCACATTGTCTCTGCCGGTCACTAAATTCACACTTCCAGGTCCCTCAGAGTAACTGTCCTGCGAAAGGATTAAGTTCAGCAGTGAAGTCCAGGGAGAAACCCATGCCTTAATGAGGGGGCCACCGTGTGTGTGTTGGGGCTCAGCTCTCTCGGGCGAGTTTAGAGCACAGGTGGGGCCTCTGCTCAACTTACGGATGCACGTGTGATGCAGGAGGCCTGAAAGGAGTGTCTTCTCGTGGAGTTTCATTTCTTAAAATTAACAACTTCCTATAGAAAATAAGAACATGTTCATTTAAATAAGAGACTGCACAAAAGTTGAACAAAGAGAGAAAAAAATATCCAATATATTCACTCAGCATCTTGGCACATATTCTTCTAGTACTTTAAAACGCATAGGCTGTTTTGTTTTGTTCTGCTGTAATTGCCGTGTATACTCTTGTGACAGGTGCCCACACGAATTAATTCTAAATTAATTCTGCTACTGCAATCCAAATACTCCAGAGATGATTTTTTTTTTTTAACATAGTGGTAATCATGCTGTATGGATAATAGTTCCTTTTCTCCTATATGAATTCACTCTTCCCAGTTTCTGTACAGCGCTTTCCTGATGGCTCAGTGGTCAGGAATCCGCCTGCCAGTGCAGGAGATGTGGGTTCAATGCCTGGGTTAGGAAGATCCCCTGGAGGAGGAAATGGCAACCCACTCCTGTATTCTTGCCTGGAGATTTCCATGGACAGAGAGGAGCCTGGTGGGCTACAGTCCATGAGGTTGCAAAGTCAGACACAACTTAGCGACTAACCACACACACACACACACACACACACACACACACACACTTTTTGTAGACTGTCCTAAGCAGTGCTTTGATTGATTGCTTGATGATAGACCAATTAGATGAACCATGGTTCTTAGTTCGTTATTCTCCTCTTGAGTGAAGTTTTAGATTGTATCTCTTTTCAGTTGTCAGTTACAAAGCCATGAGCATCTTTGGTTCTAAAGCGCTTCCCATGTCAGGTTATTTCTATGGGATTAACACACCAGAAGTAGAATTTCTCAGTCATAGGTATAAGCACGTGAGACTTCTTCAGACATAATAACTTGGACCAGGAACCACCTGGGGGAAACTCGTGGAAAGTGCCTGGGGCTTGGCTGGAGCCCGGGGGAGGCGGGGGAAGGTGTGGGCCTTTTGCTCTGCAGTGTTGTGAGAGTGTTAGTTGATCCGACTCTTAGCGACCCCATGGACTGTAAGCCACCAGGCTCCTCTGTCCATGGAATTCTCCAGGTGAGAGTACTGGAGTGGGTAACTGTTCCCTGCAGTGTGGAGATAAGAGCTTTTTCTAGATGGCTCACATAACCAGCGGATTTTATTGTGAGAGTCCAGTGAAGTTTATGCTTCACTAACGTGCATATCTCCAAAGACACATGGGAACAGGGTGGGCGTTTGTCATTCCATGGAATGCCAGGGCACAGAGTCTGTCCCGAGCCTTCTGAAAGGAATTCCAAATTTGGACGCTTCCGAAGTTCTCGCACCGCGCTACGGACAGCATTCTTCTTCAACAGTGGCCGAGCCTCACGTGCTAGGATGCTGCAGATGCTCCCAGGTCCTTATTAACCTTCTTCAAAATGAGAAGAGAAAGGCAGGGAACAAGCCCTCTGCGCCGGGAGAAGGAGAACAAAAAGCAGAGTGCTGAGACTCTGGAAACCTCCGCTCCTTCCCAACCCGTATTCAAGGAGCATCCGGAAGAATCGGATGCTGTGCTGCAACCGGATCCTCCTCCCATGCTGGAGCATGGCCGTGGGAAGCTGCCCTTCCACGTTTATTTGTGGGCGGTCTCCCCTGATGTCCTTTATCACAGCCCACCTGGAGCATCTCTGCATTCTTTTTAAGACTCCCATCCAGAGTTTTTTTCCTTCCTCTTGCCATAGAGACATTGCCTCTGTACAGGCTACTTTATGTCATAGTTTGTTATTACACGGCCTTCAGTAAAACTCAGTTAAATCATAGCCCCAGAAACCAAACAGCTGCCTGTGGAAGAAGCCTTACATAACCTGGTGTTCACCATCCCGACCGCCCTCAAACGTACACGGGCATCCCAGAGGTCTTCCATTTTTGTTTTTTTCCCTAAATCTCAGTATAAAAATACCCTGTTTTTGAAAGTACTTGTTCAGCTAATTTATTCTTTAAACAAGAGGAGGAAAAGTGTCGGTGTCCCCATAAAACAGTTAACAGGAAGCCTGAGGCATCTTTTAATGCCATTTTTTTGGCTGATGCTAGAAACGGCTCCATCAATCAGAGCTGTTCACACGGAGCTGGTTTTTATGTCAGTTAAACCATCTTCCATCAAGTTGGTGAAGCAGAGTCAGGGAGCAAGATGAATAGCGGAACGTCTTCCGTGGTGTGGAGAGGGCTTTGCTTTTAAACGCCCCCGTTGATTTCTTAATATTTTCAACTTCCTCTTCCTCAGCCCGTTCGCCTCTGGCCATCACTCAGGAGCCTTGTTCTTTTAACCTTGTTGCGGGGGGTGGTGGTGGTGCCAGCCCGTAAGTGCGAGTCATTGATCAGCTGCTGAGGGGGATTCATTATCCTTCCTGGGCTCCAGCGAAAGGGAGATCAATCCCGGGCCCCGAGAGTGACCGTTGCAGCCAGAATTGCAAGCTGTCGCGTTTCCAGTCGGGCCACAGCCTTGCTTGTCCCTGCCATCAGAGTCTCACATGGGGATGTTCTGTTATTTCCCACCAGAAGGAGTGTGTGACGTGGTTCTTCTTGAAAGATGTGCTTTGTGTGTCTCAGCGTCGCCCGATTCCTGCCTTTCCCACCTCCCTTTTTCCTTTGAGCAGGTGTGTTGAGTCGTGCCGCCTGCAGAGCCGTGGGGTGCCAGCAGGGGCCCATGAGTGAGGGCCGCCCAGGTGGGGGCCCTGTTCTCACCAACACTGGCACTGCCAAGCGCCTGGCTCTGTGAGTACCAGCCTGCTTCGTGGCCCCATGGCCGCCCAGATCGGTCTCCTCATTTGTAGACTAGCAGTAGACTCTCAGTCTCACGACATGCAGGGATTAAACAGGGAACACGGAGAGCCTTGAGCACGTTGTCTCTCTGGCACGTGAAGGAGAGCCCCCCCCAGATGCCAGTGTCAAGGTCAAAAGGCCCACGGGGAGCTCGGTGGCCTGATTTATTCTCAGCTCTGCTCCTTTCTGGCCCTGCCACCCTGGGCAAGGGATTTAATTTCCCTCATACCCTTGGTTCTGCCTATGTAATAGAGAGGTAACAACAGGCAGTATTTTGCTTGCAAGATGAAATGAGACAGTCCCCATGACATGCCTGGTCTGTCGATGGTGCCCAGGAGATGCTAGCTATTAGTATCGTAATGCTTGTTTCCTGGGTGTCTGTGCTGTGCTGGGCAGCGAGGCTCAGGCATGGATGTTCAGGATGTCTTGCCCAGGGCTCCCAGCTCCGGCTCCTGCCATCCGAGGGGCTGTGCCAGAGCTTCATGGAGGAGGAGGAGGCCCATTTCTGCTCTTTGCCCAGTGTCCATCCAGAGTCTCATTCCACAGTGCCTGGAACACAGAGGGTGCTTAACACATGCCAGCTCACCTCCTGGCTTCGGGAAACCTCCCGCTCCCTCATCTCTGCTGAGCTGTGGTCAGTTCAGAGGCACCAGCTTTGCCCCGTCTGCAGCCTTGGTCCATGGCAGTCAGGTGCTTGTCACCGGGCAGTGATTGGGCTCTGCGTGTGTGCTCCCCTTGGCTGTCTGCATCCTTGCAGCCCCTTCTAACTGAGATGTGGCTGTGGGAGGTGAGGAAGCAGAAGAGCCTCTTCTGCTGCAAAGCCGTTCCAGCAGATTCCATCCTAAAAGCCACCGAAAATATATTTACTTTGTACCCCAAAAGATCCAAGACCATTACCACCAAACCCTGGTACCCTCGGAGCACAATGGTGTCCTGGGCCACTTCCCGGCTTGTTAACCTGCCCCCAACATGACTGGCGTGGTGCAGATGTGGACATCAATTCATTCTGTTGTCAAAGTGTATGTTAATCCGCCCTCCCTACCCAAGGTTTAGTGAAGGAGAAGTTGGAAATTAATGGCCCAGTGAAGGTTTTAGGTGATGTGTGGATTTCATTTATCCATGCTCTTTCTCCCCCCATTAGCATGGTTAATTAAGAGTTGTCAATACATCTTTGCTGGAGTATTTGATTATTTTTTCAGCAGGGAAGATTAGAATGAAGTCTTCAGATCTGGCAAGCGCCATGGGACTTGTAGAGCAAATTGCAGGTTAAGCCCTGATTTTGATCTCCGGGACCAGAGCAAACACGTTTCATTGGCATGTCATCCGCTGCGATCTGTGGGAGCGCAGGGAGGGGCCCTTTGGGGACAGAGGGGCTCTCATTCTCGTCTCCGAGGCATAAGGGCTTCACTGCACAGTGAGTGTGTGTGGGTGGACAGGCAGCCGGCCGGCCTTAGAGCTGACTGCAGCTGGCTCCGAAAGCCTTGGCGTCTGCCCTTGATTTAAAAAATAAAATGTGTATGTTTGTGTGTGAGTGCACATATACACACGCACACACCCTGGGTTTTGTTTTTGTTTTTCTCTTTGGCCATATTGTGCAGCATACGGGATCTTCTCCAAACAGGGATTGAACCTGTGCCCCCTGCACTGGAAACGTGGAGTCTTAATCACTGGACACAGAGAGGCCCCCCACTCCACCACACGCACACATTTGTAAGCATATTTTTGTCCAGGTAGAGGGAGGTGTATATGTGTGAACAGAAGACCGGAGTTGAGGTTGATGGCAGTTAGCTCTGCACACCCCTTGCTTCGTGATGTATCAGAAGGGTGTATCTGTGTGTGTACATGCCTACACACATCTCCACCTGGAGAAGAATGCCATCTGGACCACGCTTTGCTGCCTCCCGGACGAGCACTGGCGAGCGTGCCCCACAGTGGCGGATGGCCCTGCCCTCTAGACGCTTCTCACAGCATTTGTGCTGACAGTGGCCTTTACTTTTCCCTTCCTCTCAGGGGCTCTCAAGTTCTAGAATAAATCTTGCCAGCAATTAATTATAGCTTGAGATTTCCAGGAGACGCGGGCTGGCTTTTATTATTTTACCCACTAAGTATACATCTAGATAGCACAATACATATTTACAGTGACAAGTTTTGTTTTATTTATAGGGCTTATAACAAATCATCAAAAGCAGCCCTAAAAAAGGGCCACTTAGACCAACACCCTTATTTCTTCTTCTGCTTCCGTCAGTGAATTATGCATGCATTACAAATGGCAATGAGGAGGAAAGGTCGGTTTAGAACAACACAGATTGGAAAATTACACCATTTGTTTAAACAACATTTATTATTGATTATTCAGCATTGGGGCTGATAGAAACGCAAACAGTGGCGGTAATATCATCTATTTACAGAGGCCCTTTATAAATGTCGGACCCTACCCTCTGTTCGGATCCAAATAATTATTCAAATTTTCCAGCTCTGTTTTGCCAGAGAACAGGGGTACATTTGGCCTCTACTTTCTCAAGTCCTTTAATCCCCATGACATCCTTATTATCCTATTTCCTAGAAGAGGGAAGATTGGTGTTCCGATGGAGGAAAAAATGTGCTGAAGGTCACATTCCAGTGGTCGTGTGTAGTCTTCTTTTTTGTGTTGATTTTTTCCTTTTTAAAATGGACACGTTAGTTCTTGGCTGTGCTGAGTCTTCAGTGCTGTGTGTGGGCTCAGGCGGGCTGTGGCACGCGGGCTTACTTGCCCTGAGGCGCGTGGCATCTTCCCGGGCTAGGGACTGAACCCGCGTCCCCCTGCGTCGGCAGGCAGGTTGTAAAGCGCCTCTGTGCCCCCAGGGAAGTCCTCGTGTACACTCTTCATCTCGCCTGACGCCCGTTAGTGTGTCAGAAACCGGTAGTTCTTAACAAGAGTGACGACGACTGCCACCGTCAGAGGGACCATGTCTGGTATGCACACTATCAACCCTTATTCTGCCAAGCCTCATCCTGAGTGTTCTGCATGTGTTTTGGCTTCAGTCATCGCGTGACCTCCATGAGTAAGTGTTACTGCTGTGTTGATTCTATAGATGAAGAAGCCGGGGCCCCTAAGGAGTTAAGTACCTTGCTCAGAATCCCAGGGTTCGTACACCGCAGAGCTGGGGTCAGGAAAGACATTCTCACGTTCCAGGATTCGCTCGGGCTTCCCACAACTTCTGGACGGCCACGGTTTCATGAATGTATTTACCAGTCATTGGTTCAGTGGTTAATTTGAATTAGTCTTCTCTAGATTTCTTCAAAGACGGGGAAAAAAGACCGTTAACTTCATTAACGTAAAACTTCATTTTCATTCTCAGTAGTCACAGAGTAATATAAAGAACATTACTTTCACTAAGATGGAATTTGAACAATCAAACCCCGGGGGCCAGTTGTATAGGAGATACGTAACGGTGACTGAGGGGCAAGGGGGCCAGTTGTATAGGAGTTACGCAACAGTGACGTGAGGGGCAAGGCTTCTAAGACGCTGAAGTCAGGGGCGTGCTTTCCCTGTGCACGGAGCTCCACTCTGACCTCACTTTCTCCTGGAGCAGCTCAGTGGGCATTTTTGGCTTTACAGCCCAGGTCCTGGGCAGAGGCAGGGTGCATCCGCACAGCTATTCACCCTGGAAACCCAGTCACCTCTCCTCACTTAGCAAGGCTCGCTTTTGAGCGATCTCTGTGTAAATATTCCTTGTTTTTAAAAAATGTCTTTCCTGAAGTATTTTCTTGATCGTTACCCCCCAGGATCCCTTCTGTCTCCCCTCTCAGTCCTTCCACCTCTGCTCATCATTCAGATGTTCCTTTCGGGCAGCAGTCCACCGCCCCTCTGCAGGAGCGCTCTTGGAAAACATCATGTGCTGTCTGTGGCCTGTGCCTCTCGTTTCTCGGTGCCATCCAGGGTCCTGAAAACCCTCCATCTGACCGTGAGCGGGGACCGAGTGGGGACCCGTCTCGCCCCAGCTGTTATGGGGGCCGCCGGTGGAACGTCTCAGGGGACCTTGCCTCGCGAGAGTTGTTCAGGACGTCTTTCCAGCCCTGTCCCCGATGCATGTCGCATGTGACCCACAGCTTCCCTCTTCACCGTCCTCATCTTTACACTAAGCCCTCACGTTGCTGTTTTACAAGTTCTCTCCGAGGCCTCTAATTTTCTGGACTGTTTCATGTTTGCCGAAACCTGTGGGGGCAGTCGGCTCAGCACCATCGCTGCCCCCTCCCCGCTGTTCTTCCTTCCTGTCTGATTCCAGCCCACAGTCCTTACGAAATGGTAGGACACGGCCCCGGTTTCCTACCTCCAGCATGCTGGGCAGGAAAAAGAAGCAAATGAATAAACCTGGACGCCACTAAGAAACTCTCGGCAGACAGAGGAAAATGTTAAATCCTTCTGGGTGAATTAGCTCTGCGGTTCCCTCACTCTGCTACTTCAGAGGGGACGGGGGGAGAGGTTGTGTTCCCGAGCGGGGGTCACGTTTACTTTCCTAGTGTCCTTTTGGGGAGGGGGCTTCCCTGGTGGCTCAGTGGTAAAGAATCTGCCTGCGATGCAGGAGACTCGGGTTCACACCCTGGGTTGGGAGAATCCCCGGGAGGAGGGCAGTGGCTTCCTGCTCCATCCGTGTTGTACTCTGTGTAAATGGTGGCCTGTTGACGTGTCCAGTACACAGTCTGCAACAGCCATGCGTGGCGGCCCTCGTCTCCTGCCTTCTGAATGAGCGTGAGATCTCGGTACATTCGCTTCACCTGAAGCCAGGGGAGTCCTCTTTCTGTATTTTTGGCCCTGGACTTGAGGCTCCATCTTTTATGTTTCTTTGCATTCCAAAGGAATGCTGCGCCATGAACTTCTTAAACACACACGGGGGCTCCTGGCCCGGGGTCTCCAGCTGGCGGCTGGGTTGTTTAAAGAAGGATGTTTGTGATTCTTTGGGGCTGACACACTGGCTGTCATCTGTTGTTTTTCTAATCTCCCAGTAAACATTTGGAAAGTGAAGGTTTAGGCACGTGTGTTTCTCTAATGTCGGAAGGATAAATAAAGCCATCAGGTTTTGTGAGTTTTCTCCCGTTTGCTCAGATGTGGCTGCAGGTCTGCCCCGGAACAGAGCCGTTTGCAGCCATTAGTGCAGCAGGGCCCTTACTTGGCAGCAGGCACCACCGTGGATGGGTTTGGGGAATGCCTTTTGACAGTTCCAGGCTCACGGGAGGCAGCGCAGGCTCCTCCAGGCTGGCCTTGGAAGGGGGCATGGAGGGACAAGACCCTCAGGTACTTCTCAAGCCTTGTCTCACTCCTACTAGCAGGACCTGAAGGGAGCCCAGTGGGAGGCAGTGCTGTTTCCTCTCCCTGACCCTTCCTGCAAGCTCACAGCTAAAACCGAGAAACAGAAGGACAGGTTTCTCTTACCCCATTCCTTGTTTGCTGGGAGGCTTTGTAATTAGATCACAGTGTCTTTCTTCTTTGGGAAAGATTTAGAAGACTTACCACACGTGCTCTGCTGCTTTGAGTGGAAAAGTGACATGACAGCGTTCAGAACTCTTGGTGTCCCAAGGTTTAGATCCAGTTTCTTTTAACCCCCTCTCCTGCTGTGTGACCCAGGATAAATAACCATTCTGTGCCATAGGAAATTTTTTTCTTTCTTGAAACAAGAACTGAATATATTCCACTTCTTATTATTCTACAAAAAAAAAAAAAAAAATAGAGGCAGTGTATACAAGGTGTTATAAATTTTGTTTCCCAGAAAACTATATGTAAATCCAGGTCATATTGTATACAGTTCTGATTAGAGGCAAGTGTGTAGGTGCTCAGTCGTGTCCAACTCTATGACCTCAAGGACTGTGGTCTACCAAGCTCCTCTGTCCATCGGATGTCCCAGGCAAGAATAGTAGAATGGGTTGCCATTTCCTTCTCCAGGGGATCTTCCCAACCCAGAGATTGAACTGAGGAATCTCCTGTGTTGGCAGGCGGATTCTTTACCACTGAGCCACCTGGGAAGCCAGGCTCTGATGGAGCAAAGACTGTTACTTGTATGAGTTATGAATCCCTGCTGCTGCTGCTGCTGCTGCTAAGTCGCTTCAGTTGTGTCTGACTCTGTGCGACCCCATAGATGGCAGCCCACCAGTCTCCCCCATCCCTGGGATTCTCCAGGCAAGAACACTGGAGTGGGTTGCCATATCCTTCTCTAATGCAGGAAAGTGAAAAGTGAAAGTGAAGTTGCTCAGTTGCATCGGACTCTTTGCGACCCCATGGGCTGCAGCCCACCAGGCTCCTCTGCCCATGGGATTTTCCAGCCAAGAGTACTGGAGTGGAGTGCCATTGCCTTCTCTGTATGAATCCCTGCTGCTGCTGCTAAGTCACTTCAGTCGTGTCCGACTCTGTGCGACCCTATAGACGGCAGCCCACCGGGCTGCCCCGTCCCTGGGATTCTCCAGGCAAGAATACTGGAGTGGGTTGCCATTTCCTTCTCCAATGCATGAAAGTAAAAAGTGAAAGTGAAGTCGCTCAGTCGTGTCCGACCCTCAGCGACCCCATGGACTGCAACCCATCAGGCTTCTCCGTCCATAGGATTTTCCAGGCAAGAGTACTGGAGTGGGGTGCCATTGCCTTCTCCATATAAATAAAAATATTTTATTTTAAATAAGTGGTTTATGACATTCAAGATGTCTCAGATACTCACCAGTAACCCTTCAATTGCCTGGATAACCCCGTGGATGGAGAAGCCTGGTGGGCTACAGTCCATGGAGTCACAAAGAGTTGGACAGGACTGAGTGACTTCACTTTCATTTTCACTTTCAATGATGCTTGAAGGAAATGAACAGAAATTAGCCACTTGTGCAAAAAGAAACCGATCGTATTGAAGCATTAATAACCTGTGAGAGGAAGATACCACTGTCAATTTAAAATACTAGTAAATTCTACCGTATAGAGGTAGCTGTTTATTTTCTGAGATGAAAAAGGGATTACAGAATAGGCTAGATAATCTGAATGTGGTTTTGCTGGAAGATTGAATCAGGGTGTGTTCTTTTTTGGGAATTAACATGTATCACCAGTGGCACGGAAAAACAAGGATCTCTGTAGACGGTTCGGCTCTTTGGAAAACTAGATCACCCCCGTGAATGCTATAGCCTGCACTGCACCTATGGTGCGTGTGTCTGAGCTCTGCTTTGGGGGACAAAACAGATCCTTCTGGGGGCTTGACATTCATACGGCGTTCCTGGGACTACCTGGAGGGTGACTGCTGCACCCTGGTTGTCCGGTGCTCAGGCTGGAGTCGAGAATGCTCTCTCGTGTCTGCACGTTAGAGTATTCCAGCCCCACGCCATCCCCGCCTCACCCCACCCAACCCAGAAGAAAAAGCAAAGGCATGTTCCTAGCCGAGGCCCAGATGTCTTTTCTATATTTTAAGTGCTCCTTATATTATCTTGACCTTACAGTTTACAGGGTAAAGGAAACGTTTACGGAACAGTTAAGACCAGTTAGAACATAACGACTTGCCTCATTATCGCACTCTACAAATCTCCGCTTTACAGACTCCACTTCCCCGCCTGCTCGCAACTTGTGTTTGGCCTGTGAATACGGTTCCTGGCCCACATATGGAAACACAGAGAACTTCTCATTGCCCCTGCCTCAGCTCAGACGTGCCAAAAATAAGAATCTTTAAGAACTCATAAAGTAATTTAGCACCACATTAATAAAATAACACAGTTTTGAATTATTTCTGTAAGTATGTCTTTGAGTTAGTGGTAGGATTTTTTTTTCCCTAGGTGTCTGTTCAGATATTTAATCTGCTTAATAAGTAAACAGCTTCTATAAATCAACAATCTTTTTTTTTTTAATCACAAATCTTTAAAAAAAAAAGTAATAGGACAATTTCCAAAAGTTTCGAGTGTCATTCAAGTGGCCAGTAAATGTTTGGAAAATCCTTAGGTTTATTAGCAAGAAAGACTCAATTTAGCATTGAGACTGTATTCAAATTTTGAAAACTTGTAAGAGTAACAAATGTTAAACTTTTACTACACTGTTAGAAGAAAGCAGAAGTGGGTATTCTCATAGCCCGGGGGAGAGAAGTACAGTTTAGGATTTCAGTTCTGAGGTTTATTATTATTATTTTTTTTCTAAACAAGTCCTCTATCAAAAGTTAAAAAGAAAAAAATTGTTTTTCATCTGGGATTTTCATAGGTAGGAAGTATCTTAAAGGAATATTTAAGATATACCCACAGATTTATAAAAACAGGTTTGTAATAAATCTGTGTTATTTATATGACGAAAAAATTAGAAGGACTTAAGATTTTTATTAATTGAAGTAAATTGTGGTGATCTAAAGCAGAAAATACTTTGTGATTTACAAAAATACAAACTAAAACATAAGAAATTGAGAATTTCAAATTATTAATGAATGCTTCCAAATTGTTTCTCTTTAAAAATATTCCAACTTATCTACTAGAATTTGAAGGAAAACTAAAGGAATAATGAAACATTATCACCATTTTTACTGATTCATACATTATTTTTCTTTATCAGACAACAAACATAAAACTCTAAATAAAATTACTCAAACTTTGAAACTCTGGAATGTAATGTCCATCTGGTGCCCAGTGAAGAGAATGGGTATCTTACTATATGCATGCTACTTTTAGCCCTGAAGTGAAGTGATTGTGTGAAGTGAAAGCTGGTGAGTTGTGTCTGACTCTCCGACACCGTGGACTGTAGCCTGCCAGACTCCTCGGCCCATGGAATTCTCCATTCCAGAATACTGGAGTGGGTAGCCATTCCCTTCTCCAGGGCATCTTCCCAACCCAGGGATAGAACCCAGGTCTCCCTCATTGCAGGTGGATTCTTTACCGTCTGAGCCACCATGGACTTGAGTTCAATCCCTGGGTTGGGAAAATCCCCTAGAAGGGAAAGGCTACCACACCAGTATTCTGGCCTGGAGAATTCCATGGACTGTAAAGTTCATAGGGTTGCCAAGAGACAGACACAACTGAGTGACTAGGGGCTTCCCTGATAGATCAGTTGGTGAAAAATCCGCCTGCAATGCAGGACACACTGGTTCAATTCCTGGGTCAGAAAGATCCACTGGAGAAGGGATAGGTAGCCCCTCCAGTATTCTTGGGCTTCCCTTGTAGCTCAGCTTGTAAAGAATCTGCCTGCAATGCAGGAGACCTGGGTTCGAATCCTGGGTTAGGAAGATCCCCTGGAGAAGGGATAGGCTACCTACTCCAGTATTCTGGCCTGGAGAATTCCATGGACCGTGTATAGTCCATGGTGTTGCAAGCAGTCGGACACAGCTGAGCACCTTTGACTGTAACTATAACCACCACGGAAGCCCTTTAGTCCTGCAAATACACAAATTTAAGCCTGACATGGATGCTTTTTTATTAGCTGTTCTGTTCACCTGGAGCGAATACCTGCCAATCCGCAAGTACCTCTCAAATCATTTATTGGAACACAGGAAAATGGATACTCTATACTTCTGGGACATAATATCTTATTACACAAGAACCTATCAGATCTGGGCTGAGAGGAAGGATTTGACAAGTTAATTAATTTGTCTTTTCATTATCTAAAAGCTTAGAAGACTCAAACCCTCCTGGTCCCCGGAAACGTTTTCTTTTTCTGAGGTTGGGAGTAATGCACCATTACCCATCCGGGTGTTTGGCTGCAGGTTTTTTGTGTGTATGTGTTGAAGATGTAGGGAGAGAGATGTGGAGCGGCGGTTTCCTGGGGCCTGACGTGTCACCTGACCTCGTGTTGACCGCATGCTCAGCAGCAGACCTCAGGTGAAGGCACCATGTGTATCAAGTTTATTCTGTGAGTGTTTTCTAAAGGTTGGGGTCCAGGATGGGAGACCATCTTCCCTAGGTCTATGGTAATAGTGTTTTCATTTAAACTAGGGAACTCAGCATTTGTAGATATTGTTCTAGACACTGGGGATGCAATGGTGCTGCTAAGTCACTTCAGTCGTGTCTGACTCTGTGCGACCCCATAGACAGCAGCCCACCAGGCTCCCCCGTCCCTGGGATTCTCCAGGCAAGAACACTGGAGTGGATTGCCATTTCCTTCTCCAGTGCATGAAAGTGAAAAGTGAAAGTGAAATCACTCAGTCATGTCCGACTCTGTGCGACCCCATGGACTGCCGCCCACCAGGCTCCTCCGTCCATGGGATTTTCCAGGGAAGGGTACTGGGGATGCAGTGGTAGATGAAATGAAGACCCTTCTCATGGAGTTTGCATTCTAAGGGATGAGGAGGAAGAGTGGAAAGTGATGTGGGGCCAGCTTGAAGATTTTATTGTTTTGATTTTTTACTATTTTAGAATTAATTAGGCTGCTTCTGGTCTTAGTTGCAGCGCACAGATTCTCTAACTGTGGCTTGCGGGGTCAGTAGTGGCACACAGGCTTAGTTGCTCTGCAGCGTGTGGGATCTTAGTTCCCCAACCAGGGATCGAGCCCACATCCCCTGCACTGCAGGATGGGTTCATAACCACTGGACTACCAGGGAAGCCTCAGCTTGAAGATTTCAAAGGTCTGTTTTAAGAATTTGGACTTTTCTGACGTGGGCTTAGTGAATTGTTTTGCCTTTCTGTTTTTATTTTATTTTATTTGAAACTAGCCATTTGGAGAAGTAGGATTTTTAGAAGATTTATCTAATGGCATTTTGTAAAGTCATCATTAAATTGACTGTGAGGATAAAATATTAATTAAATGCTTTCAGAGCTTACAATTCAACCATATCAGTTTTAGACCAATTGGGGAAGACACTTTTAACAATACTGGACCCACCCTTTTCCTCCTATGAGGAGTGTCTTGGTAAGTGGACAAAAGAAGAGTTTAGCTTTCTCCAGAGGCTTTGTTAATAGGCTGCTTCTGTAAATGTGGGCTCCCCAGTTTTGTTTCATTTTCTATTTATCCACTTATAAATGGACCAACTGACTTTGCCCAGTTGTTTCAAAGATAATTAAAGTGTTTGCAAAATGTACCATTGTTCCTGATTTGAGATTCTTACTATCTGAAGTTTCATGCAGACAGTTGGCCTTGCTGTGGCTTCCGGAAGGGCTGGGTCATAAGTCACAGGATTAAATGAACGGTAGCTTCATGACTCAGTGTTGTCACATCAAAGATCGCAAACTGAGCACTTTTGGTGAGTTGACAAGTACAAGAAATTGGGAAAATTTAATTTTACTGGCACGCTAATTAAAATTGGGAGGTTTCCTAGGAGCATTTAATGCTCTATTTTGTATCCCACAGTGGTGCATTTACCACTGCTCTATTTCTTTTAGATTAAAACTATTTTAAAAGGAAAGCAGTAAAGACATATCATTCCTAGTGATTGCTGTCCATTGCTATCTCCACCATCCTTGTGGAATTGTAAGGGCATAAATCATGTCCAATTCATATAAATCATTCCCTGAAATGACTGCTTAGGTTCTTAGGTCTGTGTCGACTTGATGTGACAGTCATGGTAAGAGATTTGCTGTCATCTTCTGTATTGTGGATCAGAAATTCCCCTTTCCTCTCTGGGACTTACTGGTGAAGACTGACTTCTGTCTAAACCGTGTTTCGTTTCCACGATGATTGAAATGACCACAATGTGCGTGTTTTCTTTAAATAGCTCTTAGAAATCCACCTGGCAGATAAGGCCTTCTAGAATCAGCTGGTGGTATTATTAATACAGAATCAATGAGCATTAGGAAGCAGGAGCTGTCTGTCAGTCATTCACATACAGGTAGTAAGTGTATCCCATGTCCTATCGACTGAACCGTGGCCTCCTGCACGCTCGCCCCTGTCAATAGCTCAGCCCTGGCCGATCACCTTGAATTCATTCTAGGGGAGCATCTTTCATTTGCTGCTGCAGGTGTGTGTAATGTGCAGCTCAGAGAGAAATTTCTCAGTAAGGCAGAACCCCACATTTTTTTTTTTTAGGGCTTCCCTGATAGCTCAGTTGGTAAAGCGTCTGCCTGCAATGCAGGAGTCCCTAGTTCGATTCCTGGGTCGGAAGGATCTGCTGGAGAAGGGATAGGCTACCTACTCTGGTATTCTTGGGCTTCCCTGTGGCTCACTCAGCTGGTAAAGAATCCACCTGCAATGTGGGAGACCTGGGTTTGATCCCTGGGTTGGGGAGATTCCCTTGGAGAAGGGAAAGGCTACCCACTCCAGTATTCTGGCCTGGAGAATTCCATGGACTGTGTATATAGTCCATGGGGTTGCAAAGAGTTGGACGTGACTGAGCGACTCACTTCACTTCCACATTTTTTTTTTTTTAAGGATGGGTATCTGTCTGGGTATTAATATCTTGTGTCCAGTACCCACCAGAGTTCTTCACCTTTAGGAGAACAACAGAAGCACTGACTGGAGCCTCCCCTTCTGATTGGAAACCAGCTGCAGTTCATCATAAATGTTTGCAGCTACTACAAATGATATATGGTGACAATCTTTCTGGCTGCTCAATCCTTCTAGTTTCTCTGAATGAAGACACTTATTGTGACTAGTAACATGGCTTCTCATTCTGATTTGACCTGGGGTTCCTTATCTGAAACTGTTGTCTGGCTGGATGTGTTGAACCTTTTTCTTTCTTTCATTCATTTTACAGGTCACCTTTAAATTAATTCATCAATTTGACTGCTGGGTCACAGTTGGGGCATGTGGGATCTTTAATTGCAGCTTGTGGGATCTATTTCCCTGACCAGGGATTGAATCCAGGGCTCCTGAATTGGGAGCTTGGAGTCTTAGCCACTGGACTACCAGGAGAGTCCCTGGTGAACCTTTTTCAAGGGCTGATGAATGCCCTCCACACTGTCTGTGCTGGGCTCCGTGGTGTCTTTGTTTCTGATGCCTCATGGTCATTTATGGATGATTTGCAGCCACTGCTTGCCACCTAGATCCCCATCGTGTATAAAGCTGGCCTCCTGCTTTCTGTAAGCACTGCTTTCTGAGTGCGTCCCAGGTTCCCCGAGTTCCATGCACAGGCAGCTCTGACAGCGGTGGGCCTCAGTGGGGCAGTGGGAAGGACGTTTGAGCAGCTCTGGTCTGGAAGAGTCAGCTTCTGCCTGGGGTTGCGCTTGAAAACCAGCTCTCCACTGGGCAGAACTGTTGTCCTCCCTGGGCAGTGCTCATCTATCTAGAGGGAGAGCTCAGTGTCGGTCCTCTTTTTACTCTGTCATGTCTGCAGCACACGGGCTGTGTGAGACTTGGGCTGGTCTTTCCTAGCCTCCCTTATGGCGCCTTTGAGATTGGTCAGAATGGGGTCTTGCTTTGATGACATTTTGTTTTCTTGACGTATTGTTTGCTTCTAAGAAGATGTAATTAAAAAGGAAGCTCAGGTGAAACTTTGGGATGGACCATATAACTTAGCTAAGCTACTTTTCTTTTTGATGCAGGAAGCCCCCGGGGATATATTGAAGAAACAGCGTTTGGTTGTGAAGAGTACAATGTCTCAAGAAGTATTACCAGAAAGAGATTTTTAAGACAAATTCCTAGAAACTTTGAGTCATTTGTGGATAGTGGAGAAATAATTCTTCACTTCTGGGATAATGCAGCTCTATTTCATTAGGAATTCATGATATGTTAATAGTGGGGTAGTCAGCCTTCAGCTGGTGGGTCCGTAAGTCAGTCCTCACCCCGAGTGTCTTGCTGATGGTGATGCTACTGCTGATAGTAACAGCAGGTGCTGATCATGTGCTGGGTGCTCTACATAAATGCTCATGTGTGTATTCTAGCCTTGCTTCAAGATGATCAGAATTGTCTGTTTTGCAGGGGAGGAAATTGAGCATTAGAAAAGTTATGATGTGTGTTAGTTGCTCAGTCATGTCCGACTCTTTGCAACACCGTGGACTATAGCCCACCAAGCTCTGCTGTCCATGGAATTCTCCAGGCAAGAATACTGGAGTGGGACGCTGTTCCCTTCTCCAGGGGATCTTCCCAACCCAGGGTCAGAGCCAGGTCTCCTGCATTGCAGGCATATTCTTTACAGTCTGAGCCACCAGGGGAAACCCAGGAGAAGTTGTGATAATTGCCCAGAGTTTGAAGTGAGGTGGGGGCTTCCCAGGTGGCACTGGTGGTACAGAGTCCACCTGCCAGTGCAGGAAACATTCGGCACGTGGGTTGGATTCCTGGGTCAGGAAGATCCCTAGAGTAGGAAATGGCAACCAGCTCCAGTGTTCTTGCCTGGAAAATTCCATGGACAGAAGAGCCTGGTGGGTTACAGTCCATGGGGCCACAGAGAATCAAACAGGACTGATCACACACATAGCCATTGGTGCATTCCAAATCACTCTTTAGAAGTCAAAATGCCTAAGGAGGAGATGGACACCTTCAGCATCACCAGCTTCATCCCCAGTACATCCATATAGTGTTGGAAGAAGCACCATTTTGTCCTTTTGAACTCTTCTGTGCCTGCCTTTGGCCCATGCCTCTACCTGGTGGTTCTTTCCTGGTCTCCCTGCCCATGGTCTAAGTCCCTGCTCCTGAACCCAAGGCAGCAAAAGTGTCTGTGGAGAGCCCAGCCCTTGAGGGTCACGAAGGAGAGTGGCTCAGTCAGGAATTTTCTGGCCACCTTCTTTGTTCTCGGACTCTTTGTGGCAGGGTCTGCAACTTCCATCAGCTCCAGTTCAGCTCTCCTCTGATTATTGGGTCTGTGCCCCTAGGCCGTCCACATTATCACACTTGCTGAAATGCTTCAGTGTCTGTCTGCATCTTTGCAGCCGGATTTGTAGCTTTCCTTTTCCAAGTCTGGCTGGTGTAAAACTGCTACCTCCACTTCCTGCCCTGTTAATAATGCCTCCCGAGAGACTCAGCATCCCGTAATTGATGGCTGAGATGGGGAAGAGAGTGCTTCATCTTCAAAAGATGTCGCAACTGTATGAAAGAAAAAGAATAAAGGGGAAGTTGCCCAAGTTCCACTCCCCTTATGCAGTGGTTTCCCCCCCATTCTTAGTTTTGCCTTTTATTTTGCATTCAACTGCCTATGTAGTTTTATATCCATAGTTGCAGTCATTTGGCCTTCTAACTCCAGAAGAAAAATCTGTCATTTAAACTGCATGCTGTTGAATAAGGGGACTTGGAAGCTCCGACTCTCAGATCCCATCTTGAGGGCACAGTTGCAGCGCCACAGCTTCTGCAGCACGTCCTGTGCGCTCCCATGTCGCGTGTTGCAGCAGTATAAGGCAGGGGCTTGTACAGTCGTGCTTGTAGCTCCTCACGTGTGTCTGCACCAATTCTGATAATTTGCATTCAGAATTTGCCTGTGTAAGTTATATTTTTTTAGATCAATAATGCAAATGGGAAGACCCAGTAGAGCCCATAGCCTCATCATATCTGATTAGGTCTTTACAAAATCAAGAAATAGGGAGTATGCATCCTGCTGCCTCCTCTCTCTCCCTGTAAATTACAGACAATACCAGCTGTCTATAAGTGAGCTTGGAAGTGCTTTTTTTTATTGGTAGAAGGGTGTCTGTCTTCATTCAACAAATATATTTTGAGCATTTTTCATACAGAGTATTCTGCTAGGTCCTGTTGGAAGATCAAGACTACAGATGACCATCTTTTCTTTCAATGGGCTTGCAGCCTATTTGCGATGATCTCCTTGTCTATTTATTCAATACACATTACTCAGGAAAAACAATATGGCCACCCGTGGGCTGGATTCACCATGCACTTGAGTGTCTCTAGTTACTACCTATGTCCCCAAGATGCTCACTGTCTTAGCCAGTACAGCATTAAGAGGGTATCAGGCAATGAAAACATTAAGAGAGGGCCAGACAGAGGGGAAGGGACAGGAGAACGGGAGGTGATGATATTTGGAATCAAAGATGGCCCTGGCCTAAGTCCCCACAGATGGTCTTGGATAGACGGCTTCTGGGTCTTTTGGGTAGCCAGAGGTGGGCCTTGGGCCTTCGGTGACAGGCCAGTCTGGGGTGTGGGGAGATGACAAGCCGAGAGAAACGTTCTTTGTAGATGCACTGCCCTGAAGATCATCCATATGGGACTGCGTGTATGCGGTATAGAGGCAGTTTCCACAGGAGCCTCTCGGCATCGTCGCGTGTGTGTGGTGTAGAGGCAGTTTCCGCAGGAGCCTCTCGGCATCTTTGCGTGTGTGTGGTGTAGAGGCAGTTTCTGCAGGAGCCTCTCGGCGGCGTCGCGTGTGTGCGGTGTAGAGGCAGTTTCCGCAGGAGCCTCTCGGCATCATTCTCTGAGGGCCTTTGGAAAAAAAGACTCTGAGACAACGACTGCAAACCCCATTGTGTAGCCCTGTGCTCCCAGGGCTTTGCTCTCTCCTCCAGCTTTGGTCTTGTTCTGTCCCTCAGCCGTGTCTCCTGACATTGGCGCTCCTTGGGTGTTGTCTTCCACGCTCTCAAGCCAGCACTGCAGGGCTAACCTCCCATTCCCTCAGCGATGGACAAGTCTGCTCCCAGTCGCTCCAGTCAGTGCTGTGGTCTCCACTCAGAGTGGTCCAGCCCGAGTCATAGGGCCCCCTCTGAACCTGGCATGGTGATCCCTTCTGACTGGTCCAGCCTGAATCACAGGCTCACCTCTTGATTCAGCAGGTGGGGTCGGGCTCCCCCGAAGTACACCCAGGAGGGGCGGGTTTGTGCAGGGGTGATGAGGGAGCTGTCAGAAGAAGGGGTGCCGACACAGAGCAGGGAAGAGCGGCGGATGTCCGGCATGGCCCTGCGGCAGTGAAACCCCTCCAGTGAGTGCTCCACGGCTGCAGCCCGTTCATTCCGTACAGTGAGGTTTTCACCGCTTTGCAGAGTCTGTGTGATTCGGGCTTTGAACAGAGAGAAGAAAAGAAAGGACCACTGGCCTGTTTTGTTCTGCTCAAGCATAGATCATAATTTTCAGTTTTATAATTACTGATGAGAATGCCTGAGCCAGGACTCCCTGGAGATTTTTCTGCCACTTAACTGGAGTAAGTAAAAGGGACATCACTCCCCCGCCGCCCACACCTCCAAGCAGGCCAGCTCCCAGGCTCTAGAGGACGCTCCCGTGGGGTGGATGGCCCAGCCCCGGGCCTGGCAGGGAGGCAGCAGCCTTACTGATTACACCGCTCAGAAACCCAGCCCTCCTGCCGTCTCGCGCCCTTCCCCCGATGCAGCAGGGGAGTGCGTGTGTGGCAGTGGTACCTTCTGCTGTGAAGTGGCGAAAGGTGCATTTTTCTCTGCATGGCTGGTGTCCGGCCATGCTGCCCTCAGAGCGGCTGTGAACACTCTGACGGAGGTCACTTCTGGGGTCTCCATCATCCTGAAGTGACGTTTGACATGACTTTGCTTGTCACCACGGAGGGCCCCAGGGACCCAATGGGGAGAAGGTGAGTTACAGGCCTCGAGACAACTCTTCGGCGACCCGCCCGGAAGGCTGTTTCGGGATTGAGAGACGACTTAGGGAGTTTTATTCTTATGTGTGTGGAGGCGCTATGCCTTTCTGAGCCAGGCTCAGGAGAGACAGACTTTTTTTCCTTCTCCTCGCGTGGCCCCCATCTTCTCAGTACGGGAAGGGGAACTCCTGCGAATCTGTCGGGATCGAGATGGAGGGGGGCTCCACGTCAGCAGCACGTGCTGTTCCCGCGCTGCCCGTGAGCCCCAGATGCCGTCGCGGCCCCTTCGCACCAGGGCTGCAGAGGGAGGAGCCAGGACAGGGACCGCGTGCCCAAAAGCCCACCAAATCCTTACTGTCCGGCCTTTTACGGAAGGCCTGGGGCCCCTCCTGCAGCCTCCCGTCTGCTTTTTGTTCTGTCCTTCTCCTGTTGCTTTTCTCTGCAGGCAGGAGAGCATATCTGTGCCTGGAAGGCTCTGTGCAAGCTGGAGTCCAGTCTTGGCTCCGCGTTGAGTGGTAGGGACCTAGGCCTGGGCTCCTGGGTCTTTCCGAACTGGAGATTCCTCATCAGTCAGGTGGAAGTAATAGAGCGGCCGCTGCCTGGGCTGTGTGAGGGTTCCTGAGCTAATGGAGCTGGGCTCCGTACTGCCAGCCTCACCTAACCAGCACTCGACAAACACATTGTCTGTCTCTCTGTGTGTCTGTCTGTCTTTCTCTCTCTTTCTCACATACACACAACTTCCTATCACATGTTTATCTAAGAAGGAAGAGGGAGTACCTTCATGTTGTTCTTTCTGCCTCATTTCAGTGTGGAATGCTTAATGTAGCCACTCGGAAATTAATTGCATGTTTTGCTGTTATATAATTAAGAGCTTAATTAAAAAGAAATAAGTCACTTTTCACTCCATTTTCTCCACTTGCACAATTTGGATATTTTATTTCGTAGCCCATTAGAATCGGAAAACGAGTGTTAGGTGTCTGGCTTTCCGGACTTTCCCTAAACAAGAACAACCTGACCAGGGGCCCATCCCCAACTTGCTGGGGCGGTGTTGGTGGGGTCTGGGGAACTGAGCGCCCAGGGGCCCCATCTATACCCTGCTAGGGTGGCGTCAGCAAGGTCTCGGGGGACTGAGTGCCCAGGGGCCCCATCTCCACCCTGCTGGGGTGGCGTTGGCAGGGTCTTGGGGGACTGAGTGCCCAGGGCCCCCATCTCCACCCTGCTGGGGGGGCGTCGGCGGGGTCTGGGGGACTGAGTGCCCAGGGCCCCCACCTCCACCCTGCTGGGGCGGCGTCGGCGGGGTCTCGGGGACTGAGCGCCTGGGGCGGCGTTGGCGGGGTCTGGGGGCCTGAGCGCCTGGGGCGGCGTCGGCGGGCCCTCGGGGGCCTGAGCGCCTGGGGGGGTGTCGGCGGGCTCTGGGGGGCTGAGTGCCTGGGGCGGCGTTGGCGGGGTCTGGGGGCCTGAGCGCCTGGGGCGGCGTCGGCGGGCCCTCGGGGGCCTGAGCGCCTGGGGGGGTGTCGGCGGGCTCTGGGGGGCTGAGTGCCTGGGGCGGCGTTGGCGGGGTCTGGGGGCCTGAGCGCCTGGGGCGGCGTCGGCGGGCCCTCGGGGGCCTGAGCGCCTGGGGGGGTGTCGGCGGGCCCTCGGGGGGCTGAGCGCCTGGGGCGGCGTTGGCGGGCTCTGGGGGGCTGAGCGCCTGGGGCGGCGTCGGCGGGCCCTCGGGGGGCTGAGCGCCTGGGGCGGCGTTGGCGGGGTCTGGGGGACTGAGCGCCTGTGCCTGTGTGCCAAGCCCGTGATGTCAAGCTGCCAGCCGGCCCATGATACGTTTTATTTTTTTCCCCAGAAACCTGCCCTGAAAGATCTCATCCTACTCACCTCAGCTGCTTTAAACCCACATGTAGTGACAGAAAGTGCTCTGGGATTTTCATCTGTAAATTCCCCTTTTCCTGATGGTGGGGCCAAGGCTGGGAATACTACCCAATAGCTCCATTTAACAAATGACTCTCTGAAATGAGGCAAACCAGCATATGGTACTCCTTTTATAAAATATCTGCCTTTCCCCCCGTTGGTAGGTGGTGCAAACTTGAGAAGGTATATATTTGAATTCCTTGGAATGTGTTTTGGAGTTATCAGCCTGGGGCGCTGTCACGGCCAAGCATAGTTTATGGTACCCAGAGGTAGCCGTACTGAGCTCTCTGTGGACGCAGTGGGGAAGAGAGAACGCACATCCAGGACTTCATAGGCTCCTGACTCATGTAGTCACTGTCGTTCTCGCGGTCGTTTTACACTTGGATGTCAGCACAAGCGTGACCCGGAGCCATACAGGGCGCCAGCGAGTGGAGCCAGAACCTCCCTCCAGATGCAGCTCATTCCCGAGCTGCACACTCCTAGTCCACCATGTCGTCGGACTGGCTTATTGAAAAGGTGGATGGGTAAAAAAAATGCATCCTTGACAAGCTTCCCCAAATGGGCCAGGTAAGAATCAACTGAAAAAGCAGGTTGCCCATATTACGATTTTGTGTAAGATTTTTAATGCTTCATGTTGACTGTTTGCTATTAGATTTTTTTTCAATTAGAAAAGAGATGCTTGTTTGAATGTTGCTGCTGCTGCTAAGTCGCTTCAGTCGTGTCCGACTCTGTGCGACCCCAGAGATAGCAGCCCACCAGGCTCCCCCATCCCTGGGATTCTCCAAGCAAGAACACTGGAGTGGGTTGCCATTTCCTTCTCCAATGCATGAAAGTGAAAAGTCAAAGTTAAGTCGCTCAGTCGTGTCCGACTTAGCAACCCCGTGGACTGCAGCCTACCAGGCTCCTCCGTCCATGGGATTTTCCAGGCAAGAGTACTGGAGTGGGGTGCCAGTTGAACCCCCCCCCCCCATTTACCCCTCCCTCAACCCCACTCCCTGCCTGCAGGCACCCTTGGTTAGTAGTTTATGAGTTCTTGCACACCCTTCTTCACATTAACATATGTAACACACGCGTATAAGGCCTTTTTTGCTTTTCCTAAAGTAAGTGGTTGTTTGCTTTAGGATCCCTGGGTTGAATACGATGCCTGTCTTCCAAGCCAGTAAACATACTTATTCTTTTTCATAGCTGTGTAATATTCCACAATTTCTCTAGCAGCAGGTTCAGCCTGCTTACAAGATGTGTGTCCACATGGAAGGAAGAATTCATCATATCATTCAAGAGAAACCGTAGTTTCTTGATTTCTATTAAGAAATCAAGAGATGTGACTCGAAGGTGCAAGATACATCATATGTAGGACTTTTTAATGTCACAGGTGGGCTGGGCCTGATTATCTTTGAACAGGGTACCATGAAACCCTTTAGAACAGAGTAGTGGGAAGGGACACTCAGCTGGAAACTGGGATCTCGTGTTACTCCCAGGCCCCGTGAGTAGCTGCCGCACACACGTCAGGCACTCTGATCGGACTCTGCCCACACTTAACACAGTGAGTTATGAGACAGAGAGAAAGCTAGATGTTAGCCACTGATTTAACAAACTGGTGACTTCAAGATCAGCACTCTGGTGTTGCCATCCTCATCAAAGGCCCCATCTTTACATCTTTATCTAAAATTTATTAGTCAGCCTCAAACCTGTTTGCCAGCTCGCTAATGGAAGCCTTTTGAATCAATTTGCTCCTGTAATTTAAACAGTGTTTCAATGTATATTGTCGAAGCAGAAAGGAATTGTGAGCTCCCAGCCAGGGGAATTAATTATTTATTATTCTTTTCATAAATACTTTCTGAGGCCAACATAACTGAAAAGTGCTTAGGCTGTTTAAAAAAAAAAAGCTAAAGGAAGCAGACACGGTGTTTTCCACTGGCTAATTTGAAAAATGTCACCATATTAGTTTTCATTTACATCTGTCAAGAAACATTTATATCTACACACAGGAATTTTTTTCCCTCCCTTTCACCAGATTATTATTTTTTTTGTGGAGTATGCATTTAATTCCCATTTACAAATTAGCTTCTGTTTTTAACTAAAGGCACCTTTTTGGCAGAAATGATGCGTGTGATTGTCACAGATCTAACTTTTTGTCTCAGTGGGGTTCAATTTGAAGCCACAAAATTGCCAACTGTTTGTGTTTTTCAATGGATACTTAAAAAATGATAAGCCTGCTTGATTAGTTCATAGAGTATTCAGATTTAGGTAACATTAGCTTTGGCGTTTCCTTCCATTGTTGTTAAGACGCAGCTCTGGAGTGACAGGGCCTCCCCTGGCTTTGCAGGGCTTGGGAACAACCTTTGTTTTGGATTGTCTCTCCCAGGAAATGTTGGAATGTGGCGATCCTGTCTCCCATAGGAGCAGGGGGGCAGGGTGGTTTTACTGTGCAGTGTGATAACTTCTTCCTCCAGGACAAAGTTGAGGCAGGTTTGTTTGCTGAAGGATTTGGAGTCCTAGGCTCAGTGGTCCTCAGATGTGACCCCAGCCCGCTCTGGACACAGCATCCACCTGGCCTGCTCCCCTCAGCCTCATGGGCTTGGTCCTGGCGGTGATGGGAGCTGATGAAGATACGTGCCTCATGCTGTTGGCGATGCTTGTGTGAGGAAGTATTTTGTGTCTGAGCTGGAGTCATATCTACTGATGGCCTCCATGAAACTTGGCAGGTAACCCCTTAGCTTACAAATAGGGTGAAGTCTTAGGCCCTTCACAGTTTGAAAGTCACCACTGAATAACTGTGATCAGAAAGAGCTGGGTATGAACAAACTATGGCCTGCGGGCTAAATCTGTCCCACAGCCTGTTATTTATTTTCTTTCTTTCTTTCTTTTTTTTAAAATTTTTTTTGTGACCTAAGAAAACATAGAAAGCAAAGAAATCTCTGTGACAGAGACCATGTGAAGCACCCTTTACAGATTCAGAGTAAGCCATTCATGCAGCGTCGGGTCCATAGCAGGCACAGTGTTGGCATCAGCAGGCCCTTGACTGTCACTGACCGTGTGCGTCTTACGCACATCAGTGCTGTTCACCCTTAAGGCTGCCCTGTGAGGCGAGGACTCCCAACAGTCATGCTTCATTGAAATGATGATTTCAGAAGGAGGCAAAGAGAGACTGGCTAACTGACGCAGGCTCACACAGCAGCTGCCAGTGGTGGAGGAGGGCTGGAACCCGGGCTGCCAGGTTCTGAGGCCCATGTTCTTAGCCCTCTGCTGCCCTGCTGGGAATGGTGATAGACGGTCCAGACCTTTGAGGTCAGACTCTGCACCTGCTAGGCACCCTCCCCTGCCCTGTTGGCCCCAGAGGGGGCTCTAACTTTTGCAGAAGCAAAGATAGAGACCCTTTCAGTTTTGAAGTCTTTTCCCAGAGCGGTGTCACCATTAGCACTGGTTGTGAAATTCCAGCGCAAGCCCGTCTGGCCCCAAAGCCAGAACTTCTCTGTCGAATGCAGTCTTATTTTGGCCCATTTTCAAAGTGACTAGCCATGATATTTTACAGTTTTCTTAAATGAATACCGGGTGTGAGTTGTAAATCATTCCCTTTCAGTTGCTGGGCCAGAGTATTTTGGGGGCATTTGTCTGGGTACTTTGGCTGCTCCGAGGATGGTGTATCTGCTGAAATGGGGCATGAAAGCCAACCAGGGAAGAATCTGAAAGTTCTTCATCCTCCTCAGTCCATAATGAAAGTGCAGGAGCTGAGACAGAGTGGGACCTGTTTTCCTCAGAAACTCAAATGGATCCACTTTCAAATTCCTTGTTTCTGTTCGTGTAAAACAGTTGCTCTGAAAGACCTCATCATCTTACTCTTCTATCAGTCTGCAGTGGTTTTCAACATTTTTGGTTTAACTTTTGGAAATCCATTATCAAATGAAGATGGTCAGATTTATTTTATGGAGCTCCAGAAGTATATCAAGACCAGCAACTAATTACTTTAAACTCTTATTTTCAGGGCAACTGTAAACAGGTCTGTGGATGCTCTTCTGTCATCTTGAGTCCTATTTTTTAAAGAAATTTCTGTTGTTGATTTTGTACGTTATCTCATTCACAGATGGTCTTCTTGTCCACCTGACTTTCAAATCTGTTTCGCCCTGGGAATTTTGCTTAGGTCGAAGGAATGAGCGCGTGTACCTTGTCAGAGGAAATCACAGGCCCATGTGAATGCTCTCTTGCTTCCATTGTTTTGTTCACTGAAACAGGAGCCACGATCTGCTGAAGTGTCACATTGTTAGCTGCTGCAAGCGTGCCCCTATGTGTCACCTTATTGGGTCGTTCCAGCGTTTGAATATCATCGGCAGTCTCAAGATCCCGGGAACCAATCCTGAGATATTTATAGCTCAAAATTCTCCAAAATCTAGATTTAGGCAGGACATCCTTAGAACAATTTAATTAAATGTCTGCCTTGTTTTCCTTCTAGGGTGATAAGAGCCTCATGGTTGTTCACCCCAATGAGGAGCGCCTTTGGGATGGGAGGTTGTCTCTTGTCCTTGCGTTTATCTCTATTTCTTGGTCGTCACAGAGCTTAGTCTCTGCAGCAGGGAAGACAGTCACATGAGCCTCTGCCTGGAGAGGAGAGGGTGGGAGGGGTGGGAAGCCCCTAGTGGTTAGCTCTACTGACAGGTTAGTCACACAAGGGGAGGCGAAGCGTTTTGGCACTGCTTACACCATCCAGAGAGCATGGAGGAATTTAGTTAGCCCACCCTGCCTGCGTGGCTTTATTTTTTGAGGGATTGTATTGTGCACATCTGAGTCAGGCAGGGTGCCTTTCTAATCCAGGCTGTGCACAGCTTTCCAGCCAAGAGACCATAGGTCAGTCAGTGAACCTTTTGGAGCCACATGTAGCTCACCTGTAAAAGTGAGGGTGTTGCAGTGCATAACAAATTATCCCCAAACTTTGAAGCTTAGGGCAACAGCCATCCCATTTTGGCTTGTGATTTTCGTGAATTAGGTGTTCTGGCAGGGCTCAGCTGGGTGATTCTTCTGCTGTGTATGGCGTCAGTTGAGGTCACTCGGTGGTTCTCTGCTGATGAACAAGCTGGGTCGACTGGTCCAGGGTGGTCATCCATATGCCTGGCACCTTCCCAGGGTCACAGTTGCCCAGAGCTTACCCATGACCTTTCCAACTTGGTGGCTTTGTATAGGTGGGCTTCTTAAGTCATAGCCCAGGGGTCCCAGAGAGAGTGTTCTGAAAGATGGGAAGCAGAAGCTGCCAGTTTCTTAAGGCCTGGGTCTAGAAACAGACGTGGCCTCACTTGCGTGGTCAAAGCCATCACAAAGCCTGCCGGATTCCTGGGGAGTGGACGTGTGCCCCACTTTCTGATAGTGGAAGTGTTGAAGAATTTGTGGCCATCCTTAAAATGCCACAGTGGGTAGTAATAGAATCAACCTTGTTTCCTACAGGATGAGTCCATACTTTCTGAAAATTAAGTGAGGTGATCATGTAAAGCACCAGTCAGTCCCAAACTTCTTAGCCTCCAGCTCTTCCTTGAGTTGGTCCCAGTCTCGTTTTCTGACCTCCTTCCCCCTGTGGTTGTACCTCCTAAGTCTCCCCAGAGGGATCAGTGCGTGGGGGTGGTATGGAATTCAGAATGACCCACTTTGTTCATTGTCCAACTCTGCTCAGAAGTATGTTTCACATAAGCCTGACCTTCACTGTGCCAGGCAGAGAACAGCATGTAATCAGAGAGCTCATTCGTTCAATAAACATTTATTACATCCAAGCCACGGGGAGCCGTAGGAGGAATTTAGAGCAGGGTCGTGAAATTATCAGACTCGCCTTATAGGAGGCCATTCTGGCAGCTCCATGAGAAACGAGGGTGGGCTACCTGCTGGGAGAGGATTTCAGTCACCTAGGCAAGAAATGATGAGTTTCTGAACAGATGTGTTAGCAGTAAATATTAGGAGGAGGCAGTTGTGACAGAGGATAAGGAGGTGAAACCAATAAGATTTGGTCAACAACAGGAGTGGAGTGAGGGGGATGATAAGTATGGGCCCCGAAAAAGGAAGGATGAAGGGCTTAGACATGGTGGTACCATCCATGGAGATGGGGTCTGGGAGGAGGCGTGATGAGGTAGGAAGATGGAATGTCTGCTACAGCCTTACTGAGTTAAAGGCTCCTGTAGGTTAAACCATTGGGGGTGATCCATTGGCATAAATCCATTGTGGATTTATATCTCACAGTCAGGGGTTTGGGCGGGATGGAGTTTGACCTCACATGGTTATTATATTAGCAGATTGGGACTGGAGAACCCAACATCTGACAGGTCATCTGCTTGCCCTGAAAAACTGCTTGTTTTCAAACTACAAACAAATCTATACCTAAACTTCCAACAAACCCTCCTTATATTACACCCTACATGTAGTGTTAGTCACTCAGTTGTGTCTGACTCTCTGTGACCCCATGGACTGTAGCCTGCCAGGCTCCTCTGTCCATGAAGTTCTCCAGGCAAGAATAATGGAGTGGGTTGCCATGCCCTCCTCCAGGGGGTCTTCCTGACCCAGGGATCAAACCCTGGTCTCATTGCAGGTGTAGTCTTTACTGTCTCAGCCACCAGGGAAAGCCATTAAACCCTGTGTTTCTGCTAAACTGGAACTGCATCTTCATCTCCATAGACACTTGAGACTCCCATTCCTTTCCTGCTGTTCCTTCTGCTCGAAACACACTTCCTGTTTTCATTCCTCATTCTCCAGTCTCTTCTTATCTAACTCCTGCCCATATGTTGAAACCCGTTCCGTTTCATAATTGCATCTGCTGAGAGTTCTTGCCACCGTGTCCTACTTTCCACTTTGTTTTTTCTGTCTTTGGTGTATTTATCACTTTAAAAATTTTCTCGTAGTATTTTCTGAACTCCTCTCAATTCCCCTACTGGTTTATAAACTCCCTTGCAGTCGGCATTCGCATGGGCTTCCCCGCTTTTCTTTTCATTGAGTGACTCATGCAGGAATATGAGGCCAGAGCTCAGGAAACCCCGAGCTGTGCAGAGTTCATCTCTCCAGAACTGTCTCTTCATCGCACAGAAGAGCTGTCTCTTCTGTGCATCGGTGAGCTCAGTAGGGTTTGGCAGGAGAAGCTCTCACTCTGTTCAGTGGGCCCAGCTGATGCTCGGTATTGCTGGTCAGAGAATGGGCACTGAGCCTGTGTCCCTCAGTGACAAGGGGTTGGTCTAATTCTAGCTTATTCCTCTGTTTGGCTTCAGGCTTTGTGTCACTCCTGGGTTGTTGGCCACACTTAGTCAGACCCTGGGATTTAGCTGCTGAGCCACCTCTCAGCCCGTTGACCTCCCTTCTTGTTTAAGCTGCTCTTTGCTATCTTTTGAGGCTGGGGGTCCTGGGACCACCTTAGTGGTTCTGCTCTGGACTGAGCCCCACTTTGGGTGTTCCCTTTGGGAAAGACAAAGAAACACAAAAATTCCTTGTCCGTTAATGCCTGTTGGGTCCCCAGGCAGCCCTGCTTGGAGGAACACTGAGTCTTCACTGGCTGATGAAAGGTAAAACTCTCAACAGCGTCCAGATAGCGTTTCCTCTCTTTTGGCCGGTTTTTGGTTTTATTAGTTTCCCAAGCTTCCGGTTCATCCGTTGAGAGTCGGGATGTGAATCCGTTCAGTCTAGCAAGCAGCGAGGGTCTGCCCTGGGCGTGGGAAGAGTAGCCTTCTCTCAGGAGCCCAGAGCGTTAAACCTGACACCATTGTAGATGGAAAGCGTGGTGGAATCCCGCCTGTAGACGTGTTTTCTTTGGCTCACACACACTTTCTCTTTTTGCAGTGGAGCAAGTTCCCTTAAAATCTTGATTGCTGGTTTTCTCTGAAATAACCGGATGACCTGGCAGCGTTGGCCCCTTGTTCCGGTGGCTCTTGGAGGTGGGCGGTGGGGGTTCCCGAGGTCGGCTCCCTCCCAGGGTCTCTCTTTTGACATGTGGCCCTCTCTCCTTACTGATGTCACCCGGCTGGTCCATACCCATCACTGCAGCCTCTGGCTTTGTTGGGTGGGCCTCTTGGGCCAGATTGGGCTAGATTGGGAAGGAGGGATGGGACAGAGGCTACCCTGCTCCCCTAGGGCCGGGCGATTCCATCAGGTGGACAGAGGTGGACTGGCACCCTGGGTGCAGGCATAGCCCAGGCAAAAGCACGGTTAGCGTCAGACCAGCACAGCGTGCTCCCAGTCATGCCGGAGTTCATCTTGCACCTGGTTCTCCTCTCTTTGGAAGGTGGAAGCTTAGAGCTTGGAGGGATCAACAGGGTTGTTCCCATTGGCTGATTCTGGAATCTTCCGCATGGTGATTGTCCCCAAAGACCACATTTTCAGCTCCAGAGAAAAGCCAGACAGAGGCCTTCACCCCAGATGGTTTGCCTCTGTGCACGTGTGCTCAGTGCCCCAGTTGTGTCCGACTCTTCATGACCCCCTGGACTGCAGGCCCCCAGGCTCCTCTGTCTGTGGGATTTCCCAGGCAAGAATACTGGAGTGGGTTGGCATTCCCTTTTTCAGGGGGACCTTTCTGACCCAGGGATCAAACCCATGTCTTGCGCGTCTCCTGCAGCGCCAGGCAGATTCTTTGCCACTGAGCCACCTGGGAAGCCTGGTTTGTCCTCCGAAAGCCCTGAAGTGGGTCTGGGAGGCAGCTGAAGCAACATTAGTACACTCACCCCATGAATGCTGAGGAGTGGCTGCAGGTGGGAAGGCGGGGGTCTGGAGCCGGAGGACCCCTCTGTTTGGCTCCGCTTCTCACCGGCTGTTATACTCTAGGGAATTAATTAAGTTAGCTCATCCTGGCCTCGGTTTCCCCAGTTGTTGGGTGGAGTCATAGTGAGAGAGAATTAGAACCCACCCAGTGCCTTGCGAAGGGCGCTCACCCATCGAGTGGCCTCGATTGTGTAATTCATCTAGAAGGACAGACAAGCGTGGTTTCACCCCAGCAGCAGCCCAGCCATTTCCCACTCACCCCAACTGCTGTGAGCATCCTCCAGGACTTCGGAAGCAAGTTGGTTATGAACGGTATGTAACTAACAAACTCAGGCTCTGCTGCCAGACTTCGAATTGTGGGTCGAACATCAGAAGCCGTGACCTCTCCGTGCTTGGATACCCATCCGAGGAGGTGACAGACCGCCTTCCGCCGATGGCAGATCACATCCGGTCCTCACACCCTCACCTGGTTGTGCGGCGAGGGGCGGGGGCAAGGATATTCACCATCTGAAAGATAGGGGGCTCTTAGGAACTGGCCCACCCCTCCTCGGTCACCATTTTTTCTTCGTGTCTCTGAACCCTCATTAATTTTTCACAGGCTCGTGATGGATAGTTTTTATTTATTCACGTCTGAGGTTCTGTTGTGTGAAAAGGACTCATTTTATAACATTACATATTCATGGCTTGGGATAGATGGGATCAGGAGCTTATTATTAATGTGTCACTGTGGGAAACTGACTCGAGTTCACCGGCAAACCTTGTTAAATTCCGTGTGGTCAGCAGACACGGGGAAGTTTGGGATACGTTCTTTGAACAGAGGGCAGGGAGTTTGCCGAGGCTGTCCCCCAACCCAGTGAAACAAGTTTAAATCTTACTTAAATCTTTTGAAGTAGTAATTGGAAGGAAGAAAAAAAAAATAAAGCAGGAGGAAGGCAAAGATGAAGTCTTGTTGAATAGCCTGGTTTCCCAAGCATCCTGTGGATTGCATACCAACGTTGTTGGCGCAAACTCTTTACTGGAAGAGTTTTTATGGAAAGTTTACGTAAAGACTCTAGTTGCTTTTCCTACTGCCATTTCTGGCCTCTCCCCTGGGTGCAAGTCGCAGTTTTCTCCACTTATGCATTCATCCTCCTGACTCCCTCCATCCCCACCCCCACCCCTGGATTCTGGGGGACTTCTCATTTTGGAGCTCCTATTGACATCACCGAATTCCTCGCCCTGGACCAACAGACTTGTTATTAACATACCATCTTGTAAACCGAAGCCGGGGGAGAGGGCTCAGTGGGGAAGCTGGCCCAATATGCTTCAGCCTGAAGCTCGTAAGAGGAAAGCATATGCTGTGTTCCGTTCTCTGCAAAGACAGGCGCTGGTGTCTGTTAGGGACAGGATGCAGATTTGGTACGGTTCAGGTGGCGGGCTGTTGCGCGTTTGCGTTTGGCTTAACTGTGTCATGGCCAGCAGCCACTGCTGTCAAACAGGCTCCCTCCCGTGAGAAGAAACACAAAGTAAATGCATGAACAGGATACATTTTTTTTACAACGTGTACATTTTGGAAGTCTGCACTTCAGGCATCTGACTCGTGCCTAGGATACAAAGAATTGCATAGTACCCGCTTCGCCACACATCAATGGGCGTTTTCCAGCAGAGAATTTTTTCCTGATAACCTTGTCCTCCAAAGGGGTTAAAAAAAAACAAAGCAGTGAAATCCTTTTGATAACTGAAGCAATTAGCTTTTAAAGTTGATGGTGGGGTGTCAGCGGCCTGAGTGGGGGACAAAGGAGTGAAATATCCCCTCAAAGGCCTCCTCCAACGATGTTTCCATAATGCAAAACATTTGTTTCTCGCCAGGATCCCATTGGCGATTGGCTGGTATTATATTGCCATTTATATTGGAAAGGCAGGCAGTGCGAAAACCGTAGTCTATTAAGAGTTTGTGAGTGTGTGCATGTGTATACAGTGAAATAATATCTAGTGTAATATGAAGTGACAGTCAAAATTACAGCTTTTCTCTCGCCGCAAGGGTACTTCTTTGCCAAGTATAGTAATATTGTTGTAGCAGTGTTCAAGGCTGTCAGCAATTCTGGCTTACTCTGTAGAGAGTCATAAGAGTGTGTGGAAGGAAGGAGCTTCCTGTCAGGGGAAATACTATAATTTTGATATATATTTGTTGGTGCCAAACTGCAATTAAATAGGAGGTGTTGGAAGAAGGTTTTATTTAACCAGCTTGGATTTGTTAATTAATTAGCAGGACCGTGCGTTTGGAGCGCATCAAGAGGTGGGTCCGTGCTGTTCCTGCAACTTGGTTTCACACTTCTGTTTTTTTTGTTTCTTTGCTTTAAGAAAACAAAACAGAATTACCACCCCCACTCCCCAAATTGGGCAGAATGAAATGTTTTCAAGCACCAAAGGAAGGGAAAAATAAAGCGCCTTGAATGGTCTTACCTATTATATCTTCTTTTGGGAGCTTTCCCTTGGTCTGTTAATGTTTGGTTTTCTACCTCGCTGGCCTGACAGACATGTAGTTTTTGGAGCAATGTCTGTTCTAGGCGGACCTCATTTTATTTGCCTTCACTTTACTGCGTTTCACGGATACTGGGTCTTGTACAAATTGAAGGTTTGTGGCAGCACTGCATAGAGCAGACCTGTCCGTGCTGTTTTTCCAACAGCATTTCCTCACATTGTGTCTCTGTCATATTTTGGTAACTTCCGCAATATTTCAGACTTTTCCATTATCATTTGTTATGGTGACCTGTGATCAGTGATCTTGGATGCTACTTTTGCAAAAAAAATTAGGACCCATTGAAGGCTCAGATGATAGTTAGCGCTGTGAAGCAGTAAAGCATTTTTCAATTTTTTGTTTTGTTTTGTTTTTTAAACTTAAATTTTATGTTGGAGTATAGTTGATCAACAGTGTTGTGATACTTTCAAGTGTATAGCAGAATGATTCTTATATACATATACATGTTATGTATTTTTTTTCAAATTCTTTTCCCATTTAGGTTGTTACATAGTATTGGTCAGAGTTTCCTGTGTTACACAGTAGGTCCTTGTTGGTTATCTATTTTATTCTTTTGAAGCTTTTTTTGTTTTGTTTTGAGGTATCCGGTTAACAAACACTGTTGTGACGGATCCGGGTGAGCAGCGAAGGGACTCAACCATTCATACACATAGGCGTGATGCCATTGCGCCCTCAAGAGGCTACCGCGTAGTGTCAGCAGAACTTTAATATGAACTGGGAAACCAGAAAATTGGTGCGACTCGCCGTATGGTGATCCTTGCTTTACTGTGGTGGTCTGGAGCCAAACTTGGCAAGATCTCCAGGTCATGCTTGTGGATGGTTAACTTGCGCCTCAATTAGTGTGTGGTTACGTTGCAGTGCTTTCCAGGTGGCTAGAGGAAAAATGGTGGTCTTACACTGTGTGTGTGTGTGTGTGTGTGTGTGTGTGTGACATTGCTTGCAAAGCACTAGTCCGTCCTTTAGTCTTCTGTGAGAGATGCTAGGTGCCACTGGAACAGTGACAAGTTTCTTGGCAGCAACTCCTTCCCTTCTTAAACAGGAATGAGGGCATCACCCTAGTTCCCAGTAAACTGCTATTCAGATGAAAAACACTTTCTATTTTGAATAAGTAGAAACACCACAGAAGACTGAAATAGCAACAGCATATTAGAAAGGCCAAGGCAGTTATGTGTGAAGAAATAAAGAACAGAAAGATGGTGTTGTTTTAACAAGGCGAATTTAAGAGTCTCAGAAAAGCAGTATGTGTGTGTGTGTGTGTGTGTGTCTTTTGGGCGGTGGGGGTGGTTTCTTCTCATACTGAGCATTTTGCAAATTAAGTGAGTTTCATTTTCCTGTAAAATATGAATCCAATAACATTTTATATGATCATAAAATCTGTCTACTTTTGTCTCCATCTTTTATGAAAAAAAAAGAAATATTCCTAAAGTATATTACAGAAAATAATTAATAAGCAACCTTTCATAGTTATTTTCTGAGGTTAATTGTTACCCTAAGAAATCAATTTCAATTTCTTCAGTTTAAAAGACTCATTTGTGACTGACTGTTTCCAAAAAAGCGAGTGAGTTAAAATTTTAAATGGGAGCCCTCAGTCCCTAAAGAAAATGCCTTTGCTGCTGCTGGCTATGATCCATCCAGAGCCGTCTTGCCCATTCATACCCCATGCCAAGAGAATGTATGGACAATGGGATGGAGCTGTTAGAATCCAGTGTGGGAGACGGGTTACAGTAAGGACCCAGAGTCGTCTTCAGAGCGTTGATACCCACGAGTCTTCACAGAACAAAGTAGTTTGGCCCTTTTTCACTTTTACTGTTGTCTTTGTATTTTTTGCTAACCTTCCTGCTCGCCCAGCCTGAGCTTGGGCATTGGGCGGTGGGGTTGGGGTTGGGCAGGAGAGGCACTGTTCATCTGTTTTCAGGATGCTTGCTCCCCAGGTCCCGGGATGGAGCTGAGTGCACAGGGAACAGGGGAGAGAAATGTAAGCCTGGAGCAGGAAACCCGAAACGAAGGGAGGGAGTCCAGTTCCCCTCCTTGTGATCTCCTGTGAAAGTCATCAGGACTGCGCTGTCCTCGCCAGGCACCTGCGCGTTGCGAGCCCCTGCCGGCGTGTCCCGGCTCACTGTGGCAGGCCCCCGCTGCTGGAGCAGCACTTGCGCAGGGGTGGGATTTCCTCTCAAAGTAAATACGTTCTTCAGGTACATGAAAAAAAAAAGTGTCTTTCCACCTTTAATCTACGTTTTCTTTCACTGCTTGGCTCAAAACCTCCTGTCCATCGGAATGATTAATGCTGTATGTTTTGTGTCTTTTAACACTTTGTTCAACACTTTGGGGCATACAGCAAAGAATGTACAACTTCTAGGGGTCAGGTGAGACAGAAACACTCCACCTGGATAGCCGCTTTTTCCCTTTAGGACCTCAGCACATAAGGATGGGAGAGGTGTACAGATTTGTGGGATGAGCTAAGGACAGACTCCTCGGGTAATTCATCAGGAGGTTTCTGTTGCCCGTGGAAAAGCCCAAATGCAAACTACCGTTAAGCTGAAACAGTCATCATGGGCCCTCAAGATGCAGGGGTCAGCAAATTTTCTCTGCAGTAGGACAGAGAATACATATTTTTGGTGCTGAGGCTGGATGGTGTCTGACCCAAGTACTCAGCTCAGACAGGAGGGAGCTCAGTGGGTATGGCTGCTGCGCCAATAAAACTGTGGCTGTGGATGCTGGACTCTGAATCCACCTTATTTTTCATGTGTCACAAAGTGTTCTTTTTTTTGTTGTTCCACCACCTAAGAAAGGTGAAGCATTTTTAGACCCTGGGATGGACAAACGGCAGAGGTTCAGATCTGGCCAGGTGGTCGTACTTTGCCAACCCAGGGTTTAGAGTCGGGCTTTTTTCAGAACTCACATATGTCATCAGGCCCCCATCTTTATCTAAACTCTTGGTTTTGATCATCTTTTATTTGTTGGGTGTCAAGGTAGCCACTGAGAGACGAACAGCATCCCAATGACCTGGGCACCAAGAAGCTGGTTTCCCCCACCCAACATGGTCCCTGGACAGAAGCCCCAGGCAGAACTTGATTGGCCTGGCTTGAGGCCGACAGCATCCTTGTAAGTGATGACCCAGGGAACAGGGTTCTTGGTCAAGGCTGGAATCACATGGAGTCACAGAGGCCCAGTTCCCTAATGGAAAAGTGCGCTCAGGAGGGACCCAGGGATGCATCCTGGAGAGAGAAAGTTGTAGCTTCCCCGTCCTCTCTGATCCTTTTATAATCTGATGTAATTGTAATTTTGGACACAAGGAAGAAATCCTTTCTGGATGGAGCTTCAAAAGGGAGTGTGGTGCGTGTTCTCTCATCACTGCCTAGCTGGGTCCTTGTCGATTGCCCTGCAGAAATTGTATTACTGTTTCCATCTCCTCGACACCTGGCCTGAGGTTCTGTTCCCTGGAGGCAGAGCCCAAGTCATGCTGCTTTTTCAAGTGGTGTGGGGAGGGTGGGGGTTGTGCTTTCAGGAGGGGGAATGGGGAGAGGGGCCCAGGGCAGGGCAAACATTGTAGGAGGGTGCGACCAGTTTCATCCTGTCCGCCCCTCCCCTCCTGCAGGGGCTCTGGAGTGTGACTGGTACCCTAGAGTGGATCTTGCTCGACACGGGAGCCTGGCTGGCTGGCTGGCAGGCAGTCATTGCTTAGCCAGCATCAGCCAGGGAAGAGGGCGGTGGGAGTGCAGCCTCCCAGGCGAGGCAGAAAGGGGTGTCAGCCTGTGAGTTCTCAGACAGCACTCAAAGCCCTGGGCCCGCTTGCTCAGTAAAGGGACCTGCGGCGAGGAGGGACCCCTGCATTGTGCCCGTCAGCTCCAGAGCGTCCTCTCTCGAAAAGCGCTCCCTTCCTGGCAGGAAGAAGCACGCAGGCCTGGAAACCCGCTGCAGGCAGGGGCTGTCCCTGTACCTGACCACACCAAGTGCCAGCCTTCAAACTGACTTTGCCCTCCTGCCCTTGGCCCCGTACCTGCCTTTTCACTTTAGCCCCTGTAACTCAACAGAGTGATCCTCCAATCACTTTTGTTTAGCGAAACTCACAGCTTTTCGGGATGCTGTGCTAATGTCTTCTGTTTTTAATTGCGTAAATATATTACACACAGCTGGACAGGTTGCTTCCTTGCTGGCCCTGCTGTTGCAGATTGAACATGGATAAAGTTTTCTTGTACTCACCGAGAATGCGTGCGGTACTTTATTCCTGTGGCTCTTCTTCCTTTAGAAAGCATTATTTGCGTGAACGTTTCAGAGCACTCTTAAGATATCGAAAACTTGAAGAAAGAAAGGAAAAGGGAAACGCTTTCCCCTCCCCCAAACAATGGCTACACTGTGACAACAGTGGGTTGAGCTAAATTCAGCTGCGTCAAAGGAAGAGCAATAAAAGCAGATGGATTGTTCTCTAAGCTTCACTTTATTGGATATTGTAATTGACATATAGTTGTCATTTATAATCATCTGTCCATTCCTGTGAGTTGGGAGCAGTAAAGTTAATTGTGGCAGCTCATTTGCATTAATCTCACCTCTGAAGGGTACAGTAACCCATTAATATCATGTCATGATGAATTATCACAAATAACATTGAACATATTGATTAACGATCTCTGAGATTTGTATCTCGTTAAAACATTTTGTTAGCTCTTTAAACTTTTAAGCCAACAACCATCACACGTAGGAGGGGTTTGGCGATCATCTGAGAGGTGGTGCTGGGAGGTGGTGTACACTGCAGGGTCACTGGTTTAAGGAGTTGGCTCACTCAGTTCCCATTAGATGTTTTTTTTTCCCTCCCTACCAGAAGCCAAGTACGTTTTCTTGGTACATTTCTCCTACTTTTCACCAGATGATGGTTTCTTCAAAACTTGTACTTCAAAACTTATGAAGCGGCTTTGATTCTCCACTGGAATGATTCTAATAAGATTTTTTTTAAGTTATCCTTCCAACACCCTAAATCGTGGCCTTCAGAATCTTTTACCCACCTAGATCTGCCTGCTATTTGGAAATAAACATTTTTTTTTTCTTCCTTACATCAAAATCTCACAACTTATACAGCCATACCTTGGATATGTGACAGGCTTGGTTCCAGACTACCGCAGTAAATCAAACAACAAAAGTTTTGACTTCCCAGTCCATATAAAAGTTCTCTTCATACTATAGTCTACCAAGTGTGCAAAAGTGTTATGTCTTTAAAAAATATGTATCTTTTAATTAAAAAATAACTTTATTATAAAACATGCTAACCATCATCCAAGCTTTCAGCCAGCTGTATTAGTAACATCAAAGAATGCTGATGACAGGTCACCATAATACAATGATAATGAAAAAGCGTGAAATTTTAGGAGAATGAACAAAATGTGGCCAGAGGCACTAAGCGAGAAACTGCTGTTGGGAAGACGGCACCAATACACTCACTCAGTGCGGAGCTGCCCTGGACCTGCAGTTGGTCAAAGAAACGCAGTATCTTTGAAGCACAGTGAAGCAACGCCCGATAAAATGGCTCGTGCCTGTGTGTTAACACATGTTAACGTAAACATAGGCGTGAACTTGTTTGAAATATTGTCATTTAAAATACCACTCACTAAACGCTTTATTGTATAAAAGCGACTTCCTCTCTTTCTGGGTGCTCTTGTTCATCAGGTGACTGCGGAAGACTTTGTCTTCTCTGTGTCGCTCCGCAGAACGAACACGTGAACAGGACCAGCAGAGAAGGCGTCGTGTCAGCCACACAAACACGTGGACATAATAAAAAGTTACTTTTCTTTCCCAAAGCCCTGTCTGTGCAGGATTTCCCGGTAAAAGTTTAACTGCAGCGGATACAGTCATGAGAAAGTTTGGCACAGGAGTAGAGTTGCAGAGCCTCGTTCTTTAGAACTCTTTATAAAAGAGTTGTAAAACTAATGTAGTATCTGAGCTCTCCAACTTGGATCTGTCTTCCACTTACGTTTATTACTTGGTCTGTTTTCCCAACATAAGTATTGAACACACGGCCGATAGGGGCACCAGTCTCTTCACAGGAAGGGCAACTGAGCTGCCTGAAATAAAGATGCCTGAGATGACTTCATCACTGCTTGGCTAGCTTGAATGGTCTTAAGCCCGGAGGGTGGTTCTGGAAAGGGGCAGAGTGCACGGACTTGTGCTTATCTGCTAAGACCTCCAGCCCTGGGCCTGTGACTCCCTGTTGAGGGAAAGATCGCGACCCCAGTGTCTTTCCAGAAGCCAGCTCCTAGAAGGCAGGAGTGATGGCTGAGCCCCTGGAAGCCTTCTCACGGCTAGGAAAAGTCAGAAGCATGCTGGCTGAGTGCTGGTGGGAAAGATGGCTGCAAGTATGAATTGTTTGTACCTTTAGCCGACAAGTGAGGGCAGTGGTACCACCCTGACTTCCTCTCGGATGCTCGCTCCCATGCAGGGGTCTTAAAACCACAAGCGGACCATGTGTGCAGCCGGCTTAGCGCCTGAATCACCAAGGACAGAGTGGGTTGCTTCCTTGTAAGACCCACTTTCCTCTCCGCGCTTTGTCAGGCCGGTAATGTTCTTCACCCACTGAGTATTTAATATCGGTGTTTTCAAATCAAAGAACAGGCTTTTTGTATCCCAGGATAGTATCTTGTAAAGCCAGCCTCTTTATTACTTCACCAGTTTAAGGCTTTATTACTTGCGACCTAAAGCTGGCTGGTGAATTATGCATGTTGGGGCTCCCTGCCCCACCTTACATTTTGGGGTTCCAGAAAGGACAAGGGGATCTCAATGTGCATTCCTTTCCATCCGTGGTATTAATCCTTATTCGTTCTAAAAATCTGCTAACGGAAATATTTCCATTCAGCTCATTAATCAATTGTGATTTTCATTCCCTTGTTTTGTAAAAGCTGTTGCAATAAATACTTTTTTTTCTTTCACAAGGCGAAAATCCAAGAGATGGATGCAGCCAGCGTAATTAATTGCACCCAGTTACAGGAGATCAGCAAGTTTGTGGGATTCACATGCTGCTGTACCATATGGTTGCCCAGTAGGCGAAAAATTTGATTAATGTTTTGAAGTAGATTTTTTTCAGCAAATATTACAGCCCCAGATGAGGTGTTCTTTTTTTCTTTTTTTTTCCTTTAACTTGCTAGTATTGTTACACTTAGCTGAAGGAACCAACCCTCTGATTTAAAGCTTAATAATATTGGGATCCAGTGAAAACTTAACATGCAATAAAAATTGCAGTCAGCCTGCCTCTTGTGGGTACAGAAAAATAATGCATTATGTCTTTGTTTGTAATTAAATGTGAAAGTTGGAGTCCAGAATTTGATTTTTTTTTTCCCTAAAAAGAAACATAACGTTTTTTTCCCCAAGTGGTGCAGTTTTGGTATGATTTATAAACAGAACATTTGGGTAGACTTTTAAAACTAAAAGGAAACAGCAAAACAAAACAAAAAGAGTTAGTGAAGTTTCTTATAAATTGCATTCTCCGTACCAATTAGATGGTCATGAATTTAACTATGAGTGGCATAGAAAAGTTTAAGCTATCTCTGCTGTTATCCTAAGGTTTCAGTTTTTCATAACCAGTCAAGATATTCATAGTTAATTTCTCCTTTATTTAAAAAAGTCTCCTTTAGATTTTTGCATAAATTTATAGTCTCCTTGGTGGCTGAGATGGTAAAGAATCTGCCTGCAATGCAGGAGACCCAGGTTTGATCCCTGAGTTGGGAAGAGAAGGGAATGGCTATTCACTCCAGTATTCTTGCCTGGGAAATCTCATGGACAGAGGAGCCTGGAGGGCTGCAGTTCATGGGGTCACAAAGAATCAGACACCACTAAGCGATTAACGTTATACACACAGTCTCCTTACTTTTTTAAAACGATAAAGCAGAAAGTTGGTTTTGTTTTAAGACTCCTTGTCAGGCTGGATACACATCCCCTTATGGCACTCTCCTGCTGGGGTCCCCCTCCAACTTCTCTGTCCAGTCGCTGGAAGAGAGTCAGGCCTTTGGTAACAAGACAGGGTACGGTAGGTCTGACCTTGGCATTCAGAAAAACAGCCTGAAGTTTTGCAAGCATGTAGGAACTGGTGATGGACTTTGAGGAAAATAGAATAAAAGAAATTTCTCCTCTCTGATGAATATGGCTTGATGCTTCATATAGTTGAGCTTTTGTGTTTTTCTTGAGACTTAATTTCTAATTGCCAAAGCATCATATGACTCTGCTTAAATTTAGATGTCTATTAATATGAACTCTTAGCTCAAGTGTTTAGAGCATGGTCTTTAGCCAGGCATCAGACTATTCTGAGTCTCTGAGTCTTGGCCAATAGAAAATTCTGTTGTTTTTTTTTTTAGTTTTTGGCTGCACCATGTGGCATGTGGGACCCCTAGCTCCTTGACCAGAGACTGGACCTGTGCCCGCTGTGGCGAACGTGCAGGAGACTTAACCCCTGGGCCACCAGGGAAGTTCCGAAACTTCTCTTGAGTCACGAACAATGTCTGTAACTTGGACTGCACCCCCCACCCCCACCCCACCACTGGTCTAGAGAGGTCCTTCGTTCAAAAGGAACCGTGTTATCTGAATCCACCAAAATGGCACTACGTGCTGTCAGCTCTCAGCGGTCACGCGGTTATTGCTCTCTTTCTCTGCTCTGTGTCTAGAGCGTCCGAGTGGCTCTCAGTGTGGCCCGTTTTCCGATGGCTCAGTGAGGGGTCAGGGGAAAGGCAGCAACCAGGCCAAGAGGACCATGTCCTCTGGTTTTGATTTGCCAAGTCAAATCTTTGAGCAAAGTGGTTAGACTGTTTTCGATAATTACATGGCACCAGGCTTCTAATTTTTTTTTTTTTTGGTGAGGGAGGAAATTAGCTGAATAGTAGTTATCCACAAAGACATGAAAAGAAATGTTACAGTGATGTCATATTAAAAAAAACAAAACTCCACAGAAAGCAGTAGAGCCCGTCTTTCTCCTCAGTTTGAGCTGAAGCTGTTTCTCTCATTTTCATTACGGCATCCGGTAGAGATTCTTAGACTAAGGCAGTTTCCAAGACACCATTTAAGAATGTGTTTTTCTCAGACCCAAGTAACTTTTTGTCAAATTTCGTCAAGTTTTGTCATTTCATCACTCCTAAGCGAGTATGTTGTAATTGTGCAATTTAAGCAGTGAGTTTTGATTTCGTGTGGTCCCCTCCAAATAGAGCCTGGAATTTTTTTTTTAATTTGAAAACAAGGAAATAGTTTTTCATTTTTGTTTAATACAGCAGGTGAAACACAAACAATGCACAGTCAGTTGGCAGGAGACTGTATATGGAATTATTTATGAGTTTATGTTTTTTTTTTAAGCAGCACATACATATATGAAATTCATTAGGTGACAGGATGGATGATTCAGGGAAACGGTGTGTGTGAGAGACCCCGAGAGTGCAGTGCCGGTGGCGTACGGCGACCCGAGCTCTGTTCCCAGCAGTTCTGTCCACGTCCGTCTCGTTGTTGTTGTGGTCGTCATTTTAATAAAATGGGTTTGGAAAGAACAAGCCTCTTCACAGTGCAGTATTTTTTTGGGGGGGAGCCCAAAGGAGAAGAATGTATTTTTGGTCCATCTCTTGTTAGTAATGCATACTGCCACATGATGACATTCCCAGAACAATTATCCTGACCTTTTCTGTCCCAGGGGAGCCCAGTACATGCGCAGCATCTCCCTTCACATCTGCAAATTTTACTTCCCTGGGTGGAATCCTTTGGAGAGAGATCATTCCCAGAGTATCAGTTCCCTTCAACGAAATTTCCTTTTGTTTGAACTAACACCCTGCGATCAGGATTTACAGGTCCTATCAGTGTAAGTGGCTCAGATTGGGTGATTTACCAGCAAGTATCCATCAGTTGAATGAATTTTGCTACATTTTTCAAGTGGGAAGAAATGTAAACAAGTTTAGGAAGGGCGGGGGGAAGTCCGTCCTAGGGGGCAGGAAGAAAAAAAAAAAATCATCCTTGAGGTCCCACTGTTTGAGACTAGGTGTTGCTGTGCAAGGCTCACCCCCAGCAGGAAGGCTCTGCTTTTGCCCGAGGTGCTTACTCAGCACAGGGCACCTCGGCAGCTGGGGCAGAGGGGCACCAGGCGGAGGGGCCCTGGGTGGAGAGGCAACGGCAGAGCCGGGGAGTGGGGGGGACTCCGGCTGCAGAGCTGCCAAGGACGCAGGAGTGCCGGGGAACCGCTCTCCCTGGAGCTGGCCAGCCCGCGCTAGGCCACGCTGGTGTTCAAGTCAAATACAAGAGAGCTAATGATTCTTAAGGCGCTTTAAAGTGGTTTGTCTCTGGTAGTGTGAAGCTGGCAAGAATAAAATTCTGCAAATAGAGTTGATTTTTGATGACCCACCGAAGGCAAGTGCTAAAAGTGGTTGGTGGGCTCCAGTGACCTGGAGTTTGTCCCACGTCAGGGAAAGTGTACAGTTATCGGAGTTACTTACTAATGAAAAAGGAAGAGGAAAAAACAAGATTATTTGGTTACAGAGCAGTGGGAATGAACAGAGCTCTGGCTCTTACAAGGAACAGGTCTGAGAAAGCTTCCACATTTGGGATCCAAGACTAGCGCTTTCCCAGAGAAGGCGCTCCGCTGTCCTGGTGGGACAGGTGGGAAGCAAAACTCCTGTGACGGAGAATGGGGCTCCTCGTGAGCAGGGAGAAGCTTGAGACATTCAGGTCCATACGTTTTGGTTACAAGGTCAGACTTACTGCTGTATTTTCTAAACACTCAGTATTTGAAAAGACAACATTGCAAAGTTTCATTTTCTCTCGAACTACAGGAGGGTCTCGTTCTTTGGAGGGACATAATGAATAAAGTAATATTAGCTGCAAAAAAAAAGTGCTATATACTTGACAGTTTTTTTTTTTTTTTTTCAAGTTTTACTGACCTGCAGTGTGAATCAGTAAGTATATCATAAATGTAATAATATTCACTGGTATTTTTCATAATTACTTTATTTTGATTTTCCTGAAGGATGAGGTTATTGTGTTTTATTTATAATCAGAAGCACATTAGCCCGTGAATTCAGGTAAAGGAATATAAAGCCGCTTCTATTAATTCCTTAAAATGTAATTGCTGCTGACGTATACTTAAACACTTTCATTTGTACATCTCTCTGCATTTTTTATTTTTTCCTTTTCTCATGACATGTTTGATGAAAAAGAGCCTTTTCAATACATACTTGTTTGGGGTTTCTGTGTTTGAAATTTTATCAGAGGCTTTGGGTCTGGCCAAGCAAAAATCACACTGGAGCCTTTACTTAGGGAGCATCCTCTGAACTGACCTGTCGGTGTGTGCCCACGTGTTTATTTGTAATTAAGGCTAAGATGCTTTAGAATGGCTTTACCATGAATCTTAAAAACCTAGAGACATTTCCTGGTAAATGATGTATGGCCGTTTGCTTTGGGTTGCCGCTGAAAAGAGAATTGTTCCTGTGGCATCTTTAGGGAGAACAGCTTTCCTGTGCGACTTGCAGCCTTAACCGCCTCAAACTCCTGTTGTTCGGTAAATCTGTCAGAAGGGTCTGCGAGGGACCGTATTTATGAAGTGAGTGTAGAGTGGTCAGTCTAAAAAGCTCCTTAGCTAGTACTTTGAATTTTAAATTACACGCATAATTCAAAGGTAATGTAACTTGCAGTGTCGGACTTTAGTCCATTCCGTTAAATGGAGAAAAATGACTGACGTTTGGAATGACTTATTGATTCTCGGTGGGAAAATGACTTCTGTAATATAGGAAGTATGGTAAAAGGAATAGCTTAATTATTTAGGGAGCACTTTTCAAAATATGCTTTTACAGCAGTACAAATTGTGTATATACAAATTGTACAAGGAGGTTCTTTCTTTCTTTCTTAATTCTCTTGGAGAAAAGTTATGAGAAGGCTTATATTATTTAGTTGCTAAGACAGAGTTTAATTTTGCTTCAAATCCTGGAGGCCGTAACTAAGAAAGATATAAGGGCTAATGAGAAGTTTCTAAAATGCCTTAAAAAATATGACTTGTTCCAATTGCCATTTCTTATTTACATTATACGCCAGCGAACGTTGGGAGACCTTGACTGCCAAGATTTACAAAACACACTTCTTTCTCTCTCTTTGGTTTATGGTGTTTTTCAACAGTGTCATGAACTCACTTAATCTGATTTCATCAAGTAAATATATGGGAAGTGGAGATGACATATTTTAATCTGGCATTTGAGGAAATATTCATAAAATATCAGATAAAATATTTATTTTGGCCTTTTCCTTCTGATCTCCCTTTTGATTCACCGTGTATTCTTTGCTTAAGGACTGCAGCCTAATGTTATTTTGACTGCAGTCCACAGTGCTGGCAGCCTTTCAGATAAACAGCATATTTGTGGTTAATTGGTTGAACATGTTCTATAATTATAATTATATTAAAACCTTAATGTGCTTGAACATTTGCCCACCAAAGGCCACTCGCGTGAACCATGTTAGGTTTCTGTCATGATCACGGAGCTGGCTGGTGGCCGACATCCCGCAGTCGAGGCAGGACCGAGGGCCTGGGACTAACACGGAGACCGCTCACCATTTCCTCCTGAGACCGCCATTCGGACAGTGGCAGACACTGAGTGTGAAAATTGCCTCCTGTCTGTAACTTGTAGATTCCCGGGTTTCAGCCCGGGGGCTAACGTTTCTTCAGATTTTGAAACCAGACTGACTTGGCTTTTTATCAGCATTATACAATGGTCATAAAAAGCAAAATTAGCACTTTATCAAGTTCAGAGCCAGTCGCCAAGGCCACCATGGAGCAGGGCAAGTCACCAAAGCCCACTGCTTAGACCTGGGCAGGGAGCCATGGTGGAAATGAGCGTAGGCCTGATGGCCAGCAGCTGTGGGTGGAGGGCCCCTCTCTGCCCTCGCTGTGCCTGCTGGGTTGGCTTCGTAGCCAGCGATCCCCTGGACTTACCAGCCGAGAAGCCCAGCATTTTCTTTTTAGGTGTCAGGGTCAGCCATACCGTGGTCTCTCTCCCCATGTATAAATCAGGGTCTAAGAAGCCCTTCTTTTTTTTTTTTATGGCATGAGGATTTTTTTTTTTTTTTTACATATTTTAGTGGTTGAAAAACAGAGTCAAAGGAAGAAGAGCATTTCATGAGCCATCGAAGCATATGAAATTCAAACGATAGTGTTCGTGAAGCGTTTCCTTGGGACGCAGTGTGTTCATCTATTCATGTATTTTAGTCTGTGTCTGTCAGAGCAGAGTTCAGCAGTTGCAGCAGAGATACTGTGGCTCATAGAGCTTAAAATATTTACCATCTGGTCCCTCAAAGGAAAAGTTTGCCAGCCCCTTGATCTAAATGATGTCCTTCAGCTTCTGTCTCCTACCAGCAAGATAGTCCGGTCGGAACAGGGGCTATTCCTGGCCCAGCGCTTGGCGCAGAGTCGGGGATGTGGGTTGGATGAATCAATGAATGAATGCAAGGAAGGCAGGCCAGAAGGAAGGAGGGGAGGGAGAGGGAGAGGGGAAGACAGAGGAGAAATCAAGAAGCCACCCCAGAGCTGTGAGTACAGAGGTGTCTGTCATTCTCTTCTCTTTGGCCCAGCAACTGAGCACAGTTTATAAAACTTGAAAATCTGTCTCCAAACATGTTTGAATTCATTTTTATGGTCTTTTAATTAACCCAATAAAAATGGCAACAACACAGCAATTTTCAGAAAATGCCAGAGCCAAGTTTTTTTTTTTTTTTTTTCTTTTTTAATAGCTGTGTGTGCAATCCGTGTCACACCCACTCACAGTTATTTCTGTGGTCCAAAGAATTTTCTTTTGGACCGAGGATACTTTAAATGAGGATTTACTGAAAATATTATGTTCTATATCATTAAAGGAGGGAGACAAAAAGTTCTTCCCATATTTTTTTTTTTTATGGGATGGAGCAATTCTGGCACTGCAGAGTACGGCAGGAAATTCCATCAGGTTTTAAGCACGCTGCCCATACCCTAAAGTATTTGGAGGGACTCGTAGAAGAACCAGATGAATTCAGGCGGATCTCAGTTCCAGAACTGAATGTACCCTTCATCAAAATACTGTGTACGGTTTTCAGGGATGGACTAGCAAGGTGAGGATTCCAGTTCAGAATCTTCACACCGGTGATGCAGGCCAGATAGTTTCTGCCAAGATGTTAGAAACTCCCAGAGTCTCATGAAGGCACCCTGCCCACCCCCAGCCTTGTAGGCACACTCTGGCGCGGCCACCCTTTCTTGTTGCTCGCCTTCTCCTGGCCTGGCCTCCCGGCCCCTTCAGCCGGGTTCTCACATGGCCTGTTTCATAGCATCGTTGGGGCCATTTCAGGGCTGATGGTTAGAACCTGGAGGAAGGTCAGGGCTCTCATGTCATCTTGCTGAGAGGTATATCACCTACAGTTTTACAGATGAGAGTTGCTGGCATGGAGGGAGAGGGGTGAGCGTTAATCTAGACAGAGGTGTGCAGACCATCTGGCTCAGGTGTCGTTTTCTGGGTGGGGAGGAGCGGGCTGTTGGGGGGCGTTGGAGCAGAATGGAGGGGCTGCTGGAACTTCCATGGGGGATCTTCACGCAGAGAGCATCTTCATCCCTGTCATCGGTGCCCGACGTCGTCAGACGAAGACAGTGGTTCTCAGGCTGGAGCGTGCACGGCGTCCCCTGGAGAGCTGTTAGAACCCACCTCCCTGGGCTTCCCTGCAGGGCTCCTGATTCCAGAACTTGGGGAGGAGGGCCCAGAGAGCTGCTCTTTCAGTGACTTCCCAGATGACGGGGTTGCTGCCTGCTGGGCGATCACACTGGATGAAGGGCTCTGCCAATTTCAGCCTGAGAACACTGGCTCACTGGATAATAATATTTCTGCTACCCACAGCTTCTTTTGGTCATCCGTATGGCAGGATCTTTCTGAAAATTTTTATTTGTTTATTTATGGCTGTACCCAGTCTTTATTGCTGCTAGAGGACTTTCTCTAGTTGTGGTCATGGAGGGCCACTCTTCCCTTCGGTGCACAGGCTCAGTGGTTAACAGTGGACAGGCGCAATTGTTCTATGGCATGTGGGATCTTCCTTGACCAGGGCTCAAACCTGTGTCTCCTGCATTGGCAGACGGGTTCTTTACCTCTGAGCATTGGGCAGGAAGGATCTTACATTCTGAGTTTGAAAAACCTCCCAGTTAACTTAGTAAAATGCTTTCGCCATCATTGCTTTTAAAGCTGCCCTCTGAAGTGAGAAAACCTGAAGTACTATTGAGATAATTTGTTGTGAATGTGAATTCTGCATCACAGTGGAAAGTACGAAAACCCCTGCTTGGTGCTCATTGTGTTCAGTCTGCCTGTCCTGTTCGGTGTTTCCTGTATAAACTGGATGTACCTGCTGCCGCTGTTGGTTTTGCAGTAATAATACTTTTCTACATTAAAAAAAAAAAAAATCCCGAAATGAAAATGTAACTTAGTCTTATTATTGTAATCTCCCCTTGGCTTTTTTGCATGGATCATTTGTTTGTGAACTGGTTATTTCAGGAAGGGCTCAAAGGTAATTTCATGGTTTATAGCATTTATATTGGCGCCTTTAATGAGCAAAAACATATTGTTTTCTAATACACGAAACGAGGGATTCACATATATATATTATTTTCATTTCCAAATATTACACGTATATCAAGTTTAAGACATTGGGAACAACCAAGTAAAGAAATTATACTTCTGTACACAGGGGAAATATGCAAGTTTTGTGATGCAAAAAAAAAAGAATCGATATTTGCAGGCTTATGAGATGATTTTCTTTCTGATGCATCCAGATGATGTAGCAGGGAGCTGCTCTTGTGTTTGTCCCTCATACAGCAATTCATATCTAAAAATATGGTAACATATGGCTTTGTTATTATTTAGTTTAGGAATTTATGCACCTACAGGAGTTTTGAGAGCTCTGGGTCTCATTCAGATGTTAGTACACAGCAACTAAACAGGATAAGCTGGGGCGGGGAGTTACTCAGCCCCAGGTTATCAAGATTTGACCAATTCAATTTTTGTTTTGTTTTGTTTTTTGTTTTTTTGTTGTTGATGGTATTTATTAAACTCAAGAATTTTTTTTTCTTTTTTGAAAATGGTTCTCTTTCCTCTTCCTTATTCTGTTTCTGAAAGCCAAATTGGTGAAAGCTTTGGGCCCAATAAAAATATGGTCTGGATTGGAAAAGGGCTCAAGCTTCTTTTTCCAGGCCCGAAGCGAAGCAACTCTCCGGCTCCTGGTTCATTTGATGTCATGGGGAGTCCTTGACACCCCCATGGTCCCAGGCACAAGCCCTCCCCCGCCCCTCCCGAGCGTGTTTGTTTTACAGCTCCCGCACGGAGCCTGCAGCTGTGTAAACCCGGGAAGGGTTTCTGCCCAGCTTTGATCTTTGCACGGATCAACAATTGCCCTCCATCCCTGAACCCTGTTCCACAGCCCCCACGTCTCTCGGATTTTTCCATTTTCTGGTCATTACAGCGTTGCGTGGGGAGCTTTCCAGCAGCATCCCCCTTAACCTTGGTGTAGAATTTGGAAGAAGCACCTTAAACCCATCCTTTGTAGGAACCTATTAAGAGTGATTTTTACTTGATGCCAAAAGATACACCGTTTAGTTTCCTCCCAAGAGGAAATCTGACACCTTCCAGTAGACTGAGAGAGTCTGAGGAGCTTGAACATATTATGGACTGAATCAGTGTTTAAGGAACAAGCACAGTGTGAGTGTTTTTTTAACTCCTGAAATGTTCAGTCCTTCGCTTAAACCGTGGCCTAATAGCTGTGTCAGAGGTAGGCTCTTGGGCTGGTACAGCCTGACATTCTTTTTCACTTTGTAAGCTGGGCCCTCTGCGTGGAGGATATAGAAGCCACGGGTTCTGTCCCTACAGTCTGGTCCTTGTTTTAAAGGCTTCTTCACACAAGGCAGAGGGAAGCTAAGTGGAAATTCTGGAGAGGGAACCATCATTCCAGCTGGGCTGATCCTAAATGGCTTACAGGGCTGGGTCCTAATGCCTTGGCAGGACGTGAGCTCAGAGATGAGATGAGGCCTTTCCAGGCAGGGTAGCACAGTCTCTGACACCTGGTTGAGTGAAAGTGAAAGCTGCCTTCTCAGCCTCTCATCCCAGGAGTGAGCCGTCCTCCCTTGGGGCCCGGCCCCTCCTCACTCCCAGAACCTTATATATACCTGCGACCTTGAGCCCTTGAGTATACTGAACCCTGATCGCTACATGGATTAGGAAGCACAACCGAGAAGACAGAATAATTGGGGCTGAAAGTGCAAACCAGCGCAGTCAGTTTTTGGTGTGGCTCTGGTTTCTTCCACCTGTGCTGAGCTGTGGGAGGAAATCCCTTTTCTCATCAAGCAGACCACCGTTCTGTTGCCGTTGAAGACAGTGGACTGAGACAAGGGTTGCGTGGTCGCAACTGCTGTGTGGCACGGTTTGGCAGGAACAGAGAGTCCAGGAGAGAGGCTAAGACTCCTGGCTTGATCTCTAGGGGCCAAGGGGGAGACTGCGAAACCCAGATGCTGCCATCGATTACGAAGGACAGTGCTCAAAACAGGAGGAACGGCATGGAAATTAGAGACAGCTTTATTTTTCCCACAGTAGTCACCAAGTCTGTTCAATTTTCTTTTCTTTTGGAAAACGAATTTAATCTTTGAGAGAGCGTATACATTTCAGAATAATTTCCTGGGTAGGCTTCCTAACTTTCTTTTTTTTTTTTTCCTTCTTCTTTTTTTTTTTTTTCCTTCTTCTTTTTTTTTTTTTTTTTTTTACCCTTTCTACATCCCTAAATAGTTCTTCGTGCAGTGCATGACTAGCGGCTCAACTTTTTCCAGGAAATGATTCATTACTTTATAATTCCAATTCACTAACCATTTTCAGCCGTGCAATAAATTTAAATCCTTTACTATCAAGATAACATTTTTTCTCCTGTCATGGAGATATAATGATTGGAAGCCATTTTTAGAAGTTGCCCCTTTGGGGGACAGCTCTTAGGGAGCTGTCCTGTACTCCAGCCCATAACTGGTAGGATGTCAGTGTTTCCAGGGCCAGGGGCCCCGGGCTGCAGGTCTGCCCATTTCTCCAAGTGCCCAAGAAAATGCCCTTTACAGTAAGTGTGATGAAGAGTCCATTGGGTGAATGGGAAAGATAAGAATGTGCATTTGAAGCCTGTGGTTCTGAGAAAACCACATCATTTCTAAAAACAAAGGATGAATGATAATGCCGTCTCTAAGGCATACTCTATCCTCCTGAAAATCGGCTATGAATCAAGACAAGGCCAGACAGCTCAAGTGGTCTGGTATGTTGTAGAGAGCAACTCTGGGGTCCATCATATCCCTTCGTCTGTGGCTAACTTGTTGTGTGATTGTAGGGGAGTCCCTGAACCTCTGTGAGCCTCAGTTTTCTCGACAGTCAGTTGAAGGAATGGGTTTAGTGTTCTTTGGGATGCCCTTTAAAAGACCCTCAGGTTGGGATCTCAACAGTCAGACCCTCTTCTCTGTAATATTAATGGGAGTAAATCTCACTTTTAAAACCATTTTCCACATGCTACTTCTTTGTAATACCTGCTTTTAAAAGTGTTTTAAAGAAAGATGAAATAAAACACTGAAATTCTGAAAGTAACAGATTTCTTAACTTTTGGTTGTAAAAATTATTGAGTATATAGAAAATTCAAACAGTAGAAGTACAGTGTATAACTATATGCTCACCACCTAGATTTAATAATTGCTAATGCCTTATTTTGGAGAAGACAATGGCACCCCACTCCAGTACTCTTGTCTGGAAAATCCCATGGACGGAGGAGCCTGATGGGCTGCAGTTCATGGGGTTGCAAAGAGTCGGACACGACTGAGCGATTTCACTTTCACTTTTCACTTTCATGCATTGGAGAAAGAAATGGCAACCCACTCCAGTGTTCTTGCCTGGAGAATCCCAGGGATGGGGTCGCATAGAGTCGGACACGACTGAAGTGACTTAGCAGCAGCAGCAATACCTTATTTAGTTAGTCCATCAACACATCTGTCTGTCCATCCATCCATTCCATTTATTCATCCATCCATTCATCTGGTCATCCATTTATCCATCCACCTGTTCAGCCACCGATAGATGTATCCATCCATTCATCCGTCCATCCATATCTGTATCTAAGTTGCGGACGTTGACACTCTTTACACTTAAATACTTGGGCAGACATCTCCCAAAACCAAAGACCTTGCTCTGTGTGATCACATTTATCAACATTATCATGTCTGTGAAACTGAGGATAATTCACTAACATAAAAGAGTGTAACAAGATTTACCCAGTCATGCTCAAAATGTCTCTGATAGCTTTTGGTTTTCAATCAGTCTGCGAGTCAGTCTCGAGGTTCACATGTCATATTTGGTATAACATCTTTTACTGTGTTTCAGTAGGGAGGTTTTTTTGGGGATTAGGGGTCACAGGTTATTTCATGACCAGATATTGTGGATACTGTCAGTCTCTTTTTCCAGCTAACAAGGCTTTGTTGTTAATTTTCAGTACTTTTGCATTATCAAGGAAACTTAATTTCTTGTACATCTTGTATTTTTGTGAATCTGATTTCGACTTCCAACCCATCTAAGACTGACCGTGGGAAGGATTTCCTTCGGTGAAACTTGGGAGGAGGAAAAATGTGTTCATGAGGACTGTGAGGGTGCCCTGTGTTTATCTCAGCAGAAGAAGGCTCCCCAGGGCTCTGTGCCACAATCAGTAAGACCAAAAAAAAAATTGTGGGAAGAAAGATTCAAGTCTCCTGTTAAGAAACCAAACCCTCCAAGACCTCAGGGCCCTTTGCCTATAATCAGCACACAGGAAGGAGCACTGTAGATCAGGACTGCCTCTTGTCCCTGCTGCCCACCTGGGGGACGTTGGGATCCTGGGATGACAGCCCCCTGCCACCCACCTGCCTCGGCCTCACGAGTGGGGTGCAGAGGGTGGGATGGGCCCTTCCCCTCTCTCCTTCAGGGGAGGTATCTGGCATAGAGCTTAGGGCGCAGAGTGGAGGCTGATCTGCCCACAAGTTGGTTCCTGCATCAAAGTAACTTTAAAATTAGATGAGGTTTCGAGTGTTTATCATCCTCCCCGGGTCATGAGATTTGACAGGCCAATATATCACCCGGGAAAGTCTGAGGACCCGCCTTCAGCTCCCAGACTGTCCTCCCGCCTCCCTGCCTCCCCTTTCACATTTGTCTTGGCCCAGAGCAGGCACAGGCCATGGCTGCGGACGCGACTTCCGGAGGAGAACACCCAGGGTCACGTTCCTCTGCATCCGTGGACGTCGCCTGCCAGCAGGATGTGTTTTGTTTTCCTCACATGGTGACTTTAAAAAATGGCTGAGACGCAAATGCAGATTGGGAGACTTCACGTAAAAACCTGGCATTCCTGTTAGATTCACAGATGGGAGCAGGGGAACTTCCCTGGCGGCTCAGTGGCTGGGACTCGAGCTCCCAGTGCACTGGGTACGGGTTCAGTCCCCGCTTGGGGAACTGGGATCCCACACACCACGCAGTGTGGCCAAAAATGAAATAGACCTGTTTGTTAATAAAGTAAATAAAAACTGGTGGAGGAGGCAACAGTTAGCTGAGTACAGGCATCCAAAGGGCACGTGGTTTCTTGCTGTCCATCATCTCCACTGCTCCCTAATGTTTCCCCTCCCAATTTAAGCAGCTTTCTTCATTCATTCGGGCTTCCCTGATAGCTCAGCTGGTAAAGAACCCGCCTGCAGTGCAGGAGACCCCAGTTCAATTCCTGGGTCGGGAAGATCTGCTGGAGAAGGGATAGGCTACCCACTCCAGTGTTTTTGGGCTTCCCTTGTGGCTCAGCTGGTAAAGAATCTGCCTGCCATGCAGGAGACCTGGTTCTGTCCCTGGGTTGGGAAGATCCCCTGGAGAAGGAAAAGGCTACCCACTCCAGTATTCTGGCCTGGAGAACTCCATGGACTGTATAGTTCATGGGGTCACAGAGTCAGACACAACTGAGCAACTTTGACGTCATTTCACTCCATTCATTCATTCTTCTGTCCTTCGAACCTGCTTTCCCTGCACTAGGGGAGGGGGAGCCTTGAAACCTCTGGTTAGGCCACTTAGAAGTGAAATGAGCATCTGGGAAAAAGGGAGCGGCAGTGGAGGAAAAAGCTGTGGCATGTTCTGAATGATAGCAGGGGTGTTTCTGATTTTTTCCTCCCTAGTTCCCTCTGGAAGAATGAGCCCAGCTTCCATGAACTGATTATAAGTCTCTAATTCAAGTTCCAGTAGTCGTGAAATGGAGCAAGCCTATGAGTCTTCCATTGGACTTGAATATATAAGCACTTTTTAAATTTTGAGGATGAGAAGTCTCTCGTTTTTGGTAACGATAGAATGGCAGAATGTCACTCACCCACCACTTGGGTGTCCAAGAAGGGTCGTGGGTGCCGGACAGCCCACGTCAAACAGTCGCCACTTGAGGGTGGATGGTTCAAGTTTGTTTGAAGTGAGAAATTGCCAGCGACCTGAAACCCATCATTATTAACCTTGTGGCAAAACATCGCCATAACCAGTAGCCAACTCATTTTTTTTATCCTTTTTTATTTTTTCTTTTCGGTTGGAAGAAAGGCTCATTGATGAAAGTTGGCTCAGTTCTTTTTGTTTAAGTTAAGTGGTCGGACCACCAAGAAGAACGGCTTTCCTTTGATTGGGAACAGGGCCTGATCCAGATGTGTTTCACACGGCGTCAACTTGGGCTGCACACCCCACAGCGGATTCGAGCTGTGTTTATATATAGACACCCGCCCACAGAGCAGACCATGTGGAAAAGCATCTCTGTGCTGCCCACCATCTAAGTCTTCCACGAGAGCAGCCTTTTAGTAATACATGAAGCACCTACAGCTTAGGTGTTTCTGTGATGAATCGGTGCCTCCTTTCTTCTTCCTTCACATGTAAATGGAACAAATGCCACAAAGCAAATGTGAGGTAGGAAGAACTTGTAGAAGCACATAATGGAATAATAATATCCGTGGTCTCCCTGGACATTTTATGATAGAAGATTCTGGAAGGCCGAGCCCAGCTGTTTCCAGCTAAGGCTCCAGTGGTTGTTACGTGTTGTCTGGTTAAGCTATCAGGGTCTCGCTGGAGGTTTCCTTTCCCTCCGGCATAGGTCTTTTAGAATCCTGCCTTGAGGCACCCACATAAGTCCCCAGAGTCACTGAGAGTCCATCTAGGCACTCTTCCCAAAGACCGGTCCGTGTGTAGCCTCAGCTGTTCACTCCGTGATTAGCGTCTTTTCAGCATATTTGTTGGGCTTGTTTCATTTGTGACCACAAGAGTGTATTTCTTACTTCAGATCAAAGAGTCTAGAAATGTGATGAACCCTGCGCCTTCCTGCACTTCCTGGAGAACCCCACTTCTTCCTACAGTTCCCCCGTCTGAGTTAGCAGAATTCAGATTCTGGTCAAGTGTTGTGACCCTAAGGCTTCAAGACCAGAACCAGATCCCACATGTGATGTCCAGCCTGTGCAGCTGGTGGGACAAGGGGAGCCTGAGTGGGTCCTATGCTGACTGGGGGTCACCTCCCTGCAGTGCTTCCATCAGCTGTGGCTTGGCCTGGACCCCAGCTTTCCCCGTCAGGGGTTCGTCTCTCTTATTATAAGAGACCTGCGGGGAGGCCATTGAGTCTGGGGGCACATGTGCGTGATGCTGTCAGGGGGCCAGGACTGCTGTGGGTTCTCCCCTCAGCCCTTCTTAGCACATGGCTGCCCAGCCTCCGAGTGTCCTGTCTACTTCCTTAACAAGGAGAAGGGGGACACCAACTTGTCCATCACAGGCCACACATAGTGCAAGGAGTCTGGAAAGGGGACCGTCTTTCCTGGGTGCTCTTAGCAAAGATGACAGGGAGAGTGATCAGAGGGGGCACCCAGCAGCGTCTGCCTCGGTGGTCGTGAGCTTGGTCACCAGTCAGGCCGATGCCTTGGACTTGACTCACTGGACCACAGTGTAACCCTACTCAGTCTGAAGGTTCCCCTCTGTAAGAAGCGGGTAATAACTGAACCTATGATAGGATTGTTGAGGCTTCCCTGGTGGCTCAGAAGGTAAAAGAATCTGTCTGCAATGCAGGAGATCCCAGTTTGACCCCTGGGTTGGGAAGATCCCCTGGAGAAGGGAATGGCAACCCAAATTCCAGTATTCTTGCCTGGAGAATTCCATGGACAGAGGAGCCTGGTGGGCTATAGTCTACAGGGTCGGAAAGAGTTGGCCATGACTGAGTGGCTAACATTTGCTCTTTCGAGAATTGTTGAAAGGATTAAACGAGGTCAGGTGTGTGTGATGCTTGGATTGGCGTCAGTGGGTGTGAGTGACTGTCCCCGCCATGAGCATTGTGGTTGTTGTCACCGTTTTTCCATCTTCCCCTCCCTCCTGTCTTCTTCCTTTAGCTCTTCTCCCACTGTCATCAGCAGCACCATCATCCATGGCTCCTCCCTCCCACCACCATGATACATCGACGGGTGTTTGTTTGCTTTTGTGATCACGTATCCAGAAGTTATTCAGCTTTTCCCGTAAGAACATTCACTTGATGTGTTTCCTTCTACTCTTGAATTTCCTTAAGCTACCCTGAAATCATTTCTGTCATTTCTTGGAAAGAGTCTCCCTGGGCCCTGCCCACACCACATGGCAGGAATCTATCTCATGCACACATTCAGGTTAGTACACACGATGTTTGTTGATGGAATGAATTAATTTTTCACTGAATACCAAGGACAAGCTGGTTATATTCCTCTTGGAGCTCATTTGTTCTCCTGAGAGCACGGCCACAATTCCAGATTGATGGCTTTAGCTGTATATCCAAAGTCCTGGCCCTCACAGCTGATGAGTGGACCCGAGTCTGTAATAATGCTAGTGGTCCTCATGATGCTGTAGCCACCCCAGTCCTGCCCCCATCACGTACGGGGTGCACTCTGTGTGCTGGTCACGGTGGAATGCCACACCTCGTCTCATTGCACTGGGCATCTCTCTGGGATGGGGGTTCCATGCCTTAACCTGGCTCTTGGGCTCCAGTATGAGGGTGGGGCTGGTGAGAATGGAATTCTTCTTACCTTTGCCTACTCTGACTTCCATCTCAGCCCATCTCCACCCTTTTTCCTATGTTTTAGCCCCTGGGAAAACCCAGTGGAATTTACTAATTTACTGATGCTAATTTACTAAGTAGCATCACTACGAACAAAGCTAGTGGGGTGACAGAATTTCAGCTGAGCTATTTCAGATCCTAAAAGATGATGCTGTTAAAGTGCTGTATTCATTATGCCAGCAAATTTGGAAAACTTAACAGTGGCCACAGGACTGGAAAAGGTCAGTTTTTATTCCAGTACCAAAGAAGGACAATGCCAAAGAATGTTAAACTACCACACAGTTGCACTCATTTCACATGCTAGCAAAGTAATGCTCAAAATTCTCCAAGCCAGGCTTCAACATATGTGAACCAAGAACTCCCAGATGCTCGAGCTGGATTTAGAAAAGGCAGAGGAACCAGAGGTTAAATTGCCAACATCTGTTGGATTATAGAGAAAGCAAGAAAATTCCAGAAAAATATCTACTTCTGTTTCATTGACTACACTAAAGCCTTTGACTGTGTGGATCACAACAAACTGTGGGAAATTCTGAAAGAGATGGGAATACCAGACCACCTGACCTTCCTCCTGAGAAACCTGTATGCAGGTCAAGAAGCAACACATAGAACTGGACAGGGAAGAATGGACTGGTTCCAGATTGGAAAAGGAGTACATCAAGGCTGTATATTATCACCCTGCTTATTTAACTTCTGTCCAGAGTACATCATGTGAAATGCCAGGCTAGATGAAGCACAAGCTGGAATCAAGATTGCAGGGAGAAATATCAATAACCTCAGATATGCAGATGACACCACCCTTATGGAAGAAAGCGAAGAAGAACTAAAGAGCCTCTTGATGAAAGTGAAAGAGGAGAATCAAAAAGCTGGCTGAAAACTCAACATTGAGAAAACTAAGATCGTGGCATCTGGTCCCATCACTTCATGGCAAATAGATGGGGAAACAGTGGAAACAGTGTCAGACTTTATTTTTGGGGGCTCCAAAATCACTGCAGATGGTGACTACAGCCATGAAATTAAAAGATGCTTGCTCTTTGGAAGAAAAGCTATGACCAACCTAGACAGCAGATTAAAAAGCAGAGACATTACTTCACCATCAAAGGTCTGTGTAGTCAAAGCTATGGTTTTTCCAGTGCTCATGTGTGGATGTGAGAGTTGGACCATAAAGAAGGCTGAGCACTGAAGAATTGATACTTTTGAACTGTGGTATTGGAGAAGACTCTTGAGAGTCCCTTGGACTGCAAGGTGATCCAACCAGTCCATCGTAAAGGAGATCAGTCCTGAATATTCATTTTAAAGACCGTTACTGAAGCTGAAGCTCCAATACTTTGGCTACCTAATACGAAGAGCTGACTCATTAGAAAAGATCTGATGTTGGGAAAAGTTGAAGGCAGGAGAAGCAGGGGTCAACAGAGGATGAGATGGTTGGATGACATTGCTGACTCCATGGACATGAGTTTGAGCAAGCTCTGGGAGATGGTGAAGGACAGGGAAGCCTGGTGTGCTGCAGTCCATGGGCTCACAAAGAGTCGGACATGGCTGAGCAACCGAACAACAACAAGCCCCCGAGAGAACCGAGTGCAATTTGCAGAGGAGTGACCCTCACTAGTGGAGACCAGGAGCCACCTCTGAGGGTAGGGCCCCCCTGTGGACAGTATGAGCATGAGCCAGGCAGGCATGGGCTCAGGCCTGGGCGTAGGCAGCCCCCAGGAGACGGACCTTGAGCATGGCCATGTGCCAGCTGCCTCCGTGGGTTTGAGGAGTATTTCATGCACCTTGGGCTCTGCAAGCCTGAACTAACTTGTGATTTGTGAGCCCTCTCCCAGAAGATGTGGGAGACAGATACAGGAGTTGTGAAGAGTGCCAGATGGCCTGAGGGTTACCGAACAGGAGGGGGACGGTGTGGTGTGAGCCTTTTCAACACTCGCAGGCTGGTTGTAGTGCTATTGATCATGCTCCCTGAATGTCTTAGCCTGAATATATATATATATATTTTTGGTAGTACAAGGCCCAACGTGTATAAACAAATTCCTTTCTTGATCTTCTACGTGACGGACATTGAACAGATTCAGGTTTGGAGACCTCAGTTCCCGCCCCAAGCTCCAGAGTGAGGGGATTTATAACTGGAAGGGAGACAGGAGGTGCATGAAACCCCCTCAAACCGTCACCCCCCCCTTCCCCCAGGAGCACCTGCAGACACTGGGCTCCCTCTGTGTGGGGCTTGGTGAGCTGGTTTCCTTCCTGGTGAGGGGATGTTAACTGTTTGAAGACTGGAACTGCTGGAAGAATCCATGTGTGTTGTGATCTGGGCACATATGAACTTGAGGACATGCAGACCAGGGGACCCAGGAGATGCACCCCAGATTATTGTATGTATGTCATTATTATCACCTTTGTAGGGGTTTGGCAGTGAGGAGAAGGGCCAGGATTGAGGGCCACGGGGCCCTGTAACCTGGCTGTTCATGCTTGGCTGCTGTTTAGTTGCTAAGTCTTTGCCTCCCCCTGGGCTGTAACCTGCCAGACTCCTCTGTCCATGGGATTCTCCAGGCAAGAATACTAGAGTGGGTTGCCATTTCCTCCTCAAGGGGATCTTCCCAACCCAGGGATCAAACCCGTGTCTCCTGTATTGGCAGGCGAATTCTTTGCCACCAAGCCACCAGAGAAGCCCTGTTAATGCTCAGCTGTTTTAAAGGGGAACCATGCTCCCATACGACTTGTGGAATAAAACTTATTTTTGAAAAGTAGGCTGGGGGCAGGGGTGTTAGTTTTCTATGGCTGCTGTAATAAATTACCTGAAGCTTAATGTCTTCAACAACACAAATGTATTACCTTCTAGTTTTGGAGGTCAGAATTCCAACACGGGTCTCCCTGGTGATGACAGCCTCTCTTCTTTCTGGAGGCTCCAGGGGAGGGCCTGTCTCCTTGTCTTCTCTAGTTTACGGAGACTGCTCACATTCCTTGGCTCGTGGCCCCTTCCTTCCTCCTCCTGCAAGCCGGCAGCGTTGGACCGAGTCATTCTCAGACGGCCATGTCTCTCATCCTTTCTTCTGCCCCTGTTTCCTGTGTTAAGGCCCTTGTGATCACACTGATGTGAAAGACGTCTTCCCATATGGAGGCAAGCAGACTAGCAATCCTCATTCCACCTGCAGTCTTCATTCCTCGTTACCAGATAAAGAATAGGAAGCACCTTGAAAAACCTGTGGGGCGTGTCAGCGAGATTCCCTAAACGTGTGTTCCTGCTGCTGCCAGTGCCTGAGCGCAACTGCTGTGGCCCCCTCCACTGTTGCTGCTGTTACCCTGATTTATTGACCTGTCTCTGCTGCTTCTGTCAGCTTCTTCCTACATTCACAGTCACCTGGGGGCCCTCTGGGAAGTCAGTCCCTGCATCGGATGGGAATTCTTGCTGGGATCTGTCATAGACCTTCTCTTTCGTTCGGATGTCTTGAGCGTTTCTGGGCAGTTTGTTCTAGTTTTTATCCATCTGTCCTTTCAGCTGTCTATCCATCTAAACATCTTCCTTCACACTCACCCGCCCACCAGTCTAGCCAGTCAGTTATCCATCTCTCGATCCTTCTGTCCATCTCTCCATCCTTCTGTCCATCCCTCCATCCTTCTGTCTATCTCTCCATCTGTCCAGTCCTCCATCCTCCCCCAACCCCATTTTCTCTCTCTCTAATTTTTGGTGTCAGATTTTGTCTCTTTTTTTTCTGTGTGCTATATAAACAGCAACTTTTGTCATTTAAGAAAGCATTAAACATGAGGCAAAAGTAGAGATTTCCCTAGAATTAATTTAAAATTGTTTAGCAACTAAAATCACTGACCAAGTGAAGTCTCTCAATTGTGTCCAACTCTTTGCGACCCCGTGGACTGTAGCCTGCCACGCTCCTCCATCCATGGGATTTTCCAGGCAAGAGTACTGGAGTGGGTTGCCATTTCCTTCTCCAGAGGATCTTCCCGACCCAGGGATCGAACCCGGGTCTCCTGCATTGTAGGCAGACGCTTTACCGTCTGAGCCACCAGGGAAGCCCTAAAATCAGTGGAGAGGTAGTCGTAGAAATGTTGAGAACGCGAAGTGGCACTCTTGTTTTTGTTTTGAAGAAGAATCTTTCACCCTGGACTCCTAAAGGTATGTTGCAATTTTTATACAACATGAAAATAATTATATGAAGAAGAAGAAAACAAACACCTCTGAAATGTGCTTATCACACTCTGTGCACTTAACACTGTTTAGTGCTTGTTAAGCCTTGTAGTTAATTGCTGGGAGAAATATCAATAACCTCAGATATGCAGATGACACCACCCTTATGGCAGAAAGTGAAGAGGAACTAAGAAGCCTCTTGATGAAAATGAAAGTGGAGAGTGAAAAAGTTGGCTTAAAGCTCAACATTCAGAAAACTAAGATCATGGCATCCGGTCCCATCACTTCATGGGAAATAGATGGGGAAACAGTGGAAACAGTGTCAGACTTTATTTTTGGGGGCTCCAAAATCACTGCAGATGGTGACTGCAGTCATGAAATTAAAAGACGCTTACTCCTTGGAAGGAAAGTTATGACCAACCTAGATAGCATAGTCAAAAGCAGAGACATTACTTTGCCAACAAAGGTCCGTCTAGTCAAGGCTGTGGTTTTTCCAGTGGTCATGTATGGGTGTGAGAGTTGGACTGTGAAGAAGGCTGAGCACCAAAGAATTGATGCTTTTGAACTGTGGTGTTGGAGAAGAGTCTTGAGTGTCTCTTGGACTGCAAGGAGATCCAACCAGTCCATTCTGAAGGAGGTCAGTCCTGGGATTTCTTCGGAGGGAATGATGCTGAAGCTGAAACTCCAGTACTTTGGCCACCTCATGCGAAGAGTTGACTCATTGGAAAAGACTCTGATGCTGGGAGGGATTGGGGGCAGGAGGAGAAGGGGACAACGGAGGATGAGCTGGCTGGATGGCATCACTGACTTGATGGACGTGAGTCTGAGTGAACTCCTGGAGTTGGTGATGGACAGGGAGGCCTGGCGTGCTGCGATTCATGGGGTCACAAAGAGTCGGACACGACTGAGCGACTAATCTGATCTGAATCCTTGTAGTTATTCAGGTTTCTGTCATCCCCATTTTCAGGTGAGTAACTCAGGCACAAATAATTCACACATTTTCAGTATTTAAAAAAATAAAAATACGGATAAGGCGAGGAAAATAAAAACCATCCAGACTCCCTACCCACAGTATTTGGGCACAAGTGCTTTCATACTTTTTACCGTGATATGTCTTTAGTGTTTCTTAGTTGATTCCCACAGGATTTCAGACTCTGTCTCCCTGTGGTTAGTTCGCCCAGACTGGCCAGTGAGAGAGAACGCTCCCTTTACTCGTAGAGATTAGGAGCACCTCCTTCCTCCAGACTGGCTGTGCTTCCCTTGGTAGAACACGTGCACGCACGCACCTCGAGGCTCGGAACACTGTTGTTAGGTTGGTGGGATCCTGCTGAGCGTTTTAAGTACTGTTTACTTCCTCTCCCCATAAAAACGCTTATTCAGATAACATAGAGCAGTAGGAAGACGGGAAGGCAGTTTCCATGGTCTCACCATCGAAAGACAACCTCTGTTACTGCAGTGATTGACTTCTTCCTAACTAACTCTCAGAGGCAGCTTCTTGTTTTTATGGAATTGTGACTGTGTTTTTAAAACTGTGGAAATAAATCACACACCTGCGAAAGTGGGCATTCTTGCTGCTGATTGGAGATGAACAAGCTGAGCACCAGCAGGCCGTCGGTCACTGGGTCAGGAAGAAACCGTAACTCCGAGGCCTGCTTCTGCCATGTTCAGTGCTTGTCTCCCAGACAGCTCCGTCACCCTGCAAGGCTTCCCAGCGACCTGACTCCGGACTGCAAAGATGGTCTCTGTCTGCCTTCGATCTTATGCAAATGGAATCATGCCCTCGGTACTCCTGTGTGTCTGCTTCTTTCTTTCAACATTATGCTTATGAGATTTATGCTTCGTGTTGCATATGGTTGTACATCATTCTCCTGGCTCTTGAGTATTCCACTGTGCGAACATGCTACAAATTACCACGATTGCATTTAAAGAGATGTGACTCCTCCGTTTTCATGCCACAGTTGAACCAAGCTACCGCCTCCTGTTTTAACACTCTGCTAATACACACCATTTTACATAGTAACAGTTGATACACGCCATAATATGCTAATTCACACCATATTACATACTTCGGCCACCTGGTATGAAGAACTGACACACTGGAAAAGCCCCTGATGCTGGGAAGGATTGAAGGCAGGAGGAGAAGGGGACGACAGGGGATGAGATGGTTGGATGGCATCACCGACTCGATGGACATGAGTTTGACCAAGCTCCAGGAGTTGGTGATGGACAGGGAAGCCTGACGTGCTGCAGTCCATGGGGTCGCAAGGAGTTGGACATGCCTGATCGACTGAACTGAACTGAATGCACACCATTTTACATCGTATCATAGCATTCAGTAGAGTGGATTTATGTTCATTTCACCAGGATCCTAGTGTTGAATATTTAGGGGATTTCTACTTTCTGTTGTTGTTTTTTTTTTTACTGTTATAAGTGATACTGCAGGTAACAGTGTCTGTATCTGTGCACTGAGCAGTTGTGTGCACGATGGTTTTGCTTGGTCAGATTCCCTGAAGTGGAGCAGCTGGTGCAAAGGTCCCACCATCCCGTGGTGCCTTAACACGGGCTGTCGCTTTCCTTTCTGAGAGGCCTGCGCCTGTCCCCCCGCCAGACGCAGTGTCACTCACTCAGCATCTTGGCAAGAGAGCCAAGTAGTCTTCTGCTTGAAGTGTCTCTCATGGCTACAGGATTCGAATGGACAGCTCTCTCCCTGCCTGTGGCACTGTTTCCTGGTTGCTGGGACAGAGACCTCATGGCTTACCTTCGACTCAGAGCTCTTTCTCTTCTCCAGGATATGTCCTTGGACAAGATGTTTTAACCTGAGCTTCAGTTTTCTAACCTGGGAAATGGAGCTTTTTAAAAGTTTTTATTCCTGTACTGCCTTCTCCATTGCTGTACCCAGCTTAACAGCCTGTCAAGCTGAGACTCTGCCTGCACAGTGGTGACGGTGATGTAACGCCCTTTCCTTTTCTTCCCCCGTGTTCCATCCCGGGTGGTGGGCCCCCGGCTGCAGGCTCCCTCTCCACGCTGCTTTGGAAGCTGTAGAGCTGTGTACTCATGCGTCCTGCATGCCAGGCCTCCTGCCGACGCTTCCCTTGTCTCCCTGTTTATTCATTATTCATGTTTCTAACAAGCCTTTATTGAACATCTGCTATGACCCAGCACTCTCCTGAGCACTGGGGACTCAGAGAGGAAATAAGCCTCCTGCTTGCAAGAGAGAGAGAAGCTAGAGGTAAAGCCTGCTGAGATAGGAGTCTGTGGGTGGGATGGGTCACCCATGGTCCAGGAAATCAGGGGCACTGGAAAAGGGGCACCTAACTCCTCGAAGGAACGGAGGGGTCCGAGGCGGCTTAGGGATGGCAGTTGTTCTGAGGCTGAATCAGAAGGATGAGTAGAGGTTACCCAAGTGGAGGATGGGATAAACAACCATGGAGACTTGAGTGCTGGTGGGGTTTTGAGTAAATACACACGCAGAGCGAGTTCACCAAAGCAGCCGCCGTCCCTGAGGGTGATGATACTGGGCACCTGTGACCATGTCTGGACACATTTGCGTTTGTGATGGATACGGGCTCCTGGCACCTAGTGGGTCAGAGCCAGAGATTCTTCTAAACATCCTTCAGTGTGTGGGTTCACCCCCACACGAAGAATGATCTGACCCCAGAAGTCAGCAGTGCTGAGTTGAGAAGCGCTGGGCTGCAGCCTGGGGAGCAGTGGTGGGAAGACGGGACCACATTAGAGGTGCGTGCGGATGGCCTTCTTAGCGCTCGAGAATGCTCGTGTGTGTATGCCGGCATGGATGCGGAGGAATGTGCGTTCCTTCTGCTTCCGGGCCGCCTTGCATAGGTTCTGAAAGGCGGCTCTCTGCCTGTTGACTCTCTGTCCAGAGAGTCTGCAACTCAGCAGGCGTGCCTCCCCGCGGCTCCTTCCCAGAGTCCTCACCTTGATTTATGAGAGCGTTTCATTCCCCTCTCAGTGTTTATGACATCCCGGGACTTGGTGGAACCACCAGGAAATGAGAGTGGACAGTGAGACGATTATCATTCATTTTCACTCCCCATAAACATTTTCTGTTTCTTTTTTGGAAGACATTGCTAATCCCCTGGTGCATTGGCTTTGCGTGTTCTTTCTTCAGCCTCGATATGGAAAGCAAAGTGGTAGTGACTTTTTCCTTACAGCTGCTGAAAAGGTCACACGGCGTTTGGACCGCTGCCTGCTTCTACCCTGGAGCACAAAAGATCCAGGAGCAGAAACTGGTTCTAACAATATTTCTTTAGAAAACACCACGGGAATGTGAGTTCTCTTCCCTTTGAGTCAGAGGCATTTCATGTTCAGAGTTGGAGGATGACGTGCCCTGATCCCTGCTTCCTAGGGGAGTTTGATAATTGAGTGGCCTGAGAAGCAGCCTATAGGAACCTTTAGGAACCCTGGGCTTGGGAGGATTTCTTTTTCCCTATGTGTGTATTTATATTTCTGAAAAAGTTTTAGTTTCGATGGAAACGGGAATGGAAGGATTAGAGGGGAGTGCATAAAGAATAGAAGAATCTCCAGCTTTGTGTTATGGTTGGAGACCTTGCGGATCTAAGGGCTCTTTGGCTGCAAGCAACAGAGAAGACTGGATGATTTGAGAAGGAAAGCATGATGCTGTATCTGGTGTGACTCTGCGTGCATGTAACGAGAAGGCAAGCGCACTGTGGCTTACTTTTCAGATCGGTGCATGGGGGCCTCAGTGCACTGCAGCCTGTTGTCCCAAGCGTGCAGCTTTCGTCCTTGTGCCTGGCGTTCTGTGGTCGCCATGACCACAGGCTCACGGGGGTCTTTTCCCATGAGCTGTCCTGGGATGGTTCAGTTTTAATCGGCTGCCTTGTGTGACTCGGCTCAGGCTTAGATTCTCAGGAGGGAGTCTAGGCTGCCTGTCTTTTCCCATGAGCTGTCCCCTGGCTCAGGTTTAATCGGCTGCCTTGTGTGATGCGGCTCATGCTTAGATTCTCAGGACGGAGTCTAGGCTGCCTGTCTTTTGGGCTGGTCGTGGTCCACTGTCCCTTCCGCTGAGCTGAAAACCAGGAAAGAGTGGGAATGAGTGAGAGAAGCTCTGTGCCACCCATCCTTGAAGACACTTTTCTGAAGTGAAGGATTTATGTGGACAGCTCGGTTTGTTCTTGGATCCATGCATTTGGGAGAAAGGAAGGAAAAGAGCGGTAGCTGGCATTTAAGTAGTATCTGCCCTGTAGATTCACTCATAGGCAATGGCCCCCGAGTGTGATGGGTTAACTCTTCTTCTCTCAGCCTTTACCCTGGCTCTAACTCGGTTTTTTTAGGCCGTAGGGAGAGGAGTTTCTTCTGAGACAAGTCAGCATTTAGCCTCCCAAATGATCTCTTTAGGCTCGTCTGGAGTCATCGTCTTCTGGGACTTTTTTTTTTTTTTAATGATAATAATTCTCATCAGTCTGCCCTTTTCTGCTTTTTGGGGTCTAGTCTGTATATTTGGCACTTTAAATTTGAGTCCATAAATTAAACACATGTTACAATACAACCTCTAGAGTCACCCTCCTTGGATTTAACTGGCCAAATTAAATTAATAAATGCTATTGTGAAACCAATTAATAAAAGCTATCTTGGCTTCCATTTCCTAATCTGGAGAACAGGAATAGTAACTATCTTATAGAATCATGGAAATTGAATGGGATAATACATATAAAGTACACTATGTTATACACGTATGTCCTTTAAATATTGGCTATTTAAAAAATTATTTAAGACAGCTTTCATTTTGAAATAATTATACATTCATTGGAAGCTACAAAAAATAGGGAGGATCCATGTTCTCTTTATCCAGCTTTCTACAAAGTTTACATCTTCTGTGACTAGGGAGCCAGGAAATGGACATCGCTACAACATGAGTGTATATAGTTCTGCTCTGCATAGAATTCTGACCCCCAAAGGAGAGCCATTGCAGATGAAATTAAGATTAATAATTAGCTGAAGTTTAAATGGAGGGGTTATCCAGGATTATCTGGGTGGACTGCGTGTAATTAGGAGGACCATAAAAAGGGGTGGAGGAGTCAGGTGAGGCAGTCGGAGAGAGGACTCGACCAGACCCTGCTGGCTGTGCAGATGCAGAGAGGGCGCCGTGTGCTGAGGGGAGCAGCGGCCTCCGGATGGCGGAAGGGGCGATGGGGTCGGTCCTCCCCTTGGAGACGCTGGGGAGGAGCGCATCCTGCCAGCCTCTGGGGCCGACCCCGTGGTCTCTGTGGGAGCTCTGATATGTAGAATGGGAAGGTGATTAACTTGTGTTATTTTAAGCCGTGACATTTTTGGTGATCTAAGAAGTTCTCTGCCATTTTCTCACATGTGTAGGTTCATGTCACTGCAACCACAGAGATCTCCCTTGAGCTGCCCCTTGGGGCTTGTACCTGTCACACTCTGCTCTCAGCCTTCCTGTGTTCTCTGAGGAGGTGAAGCTTTGCCAGGCACCCCTTGCCCCATGCTGTCTGCTCTGGCTGGGGTGCGTTCCCCAGTCATCCCCGCTAAGCCTCATCTTTCAGATTTCAGAGACCCTCGCCTTGTCTTTAAGATTTCCAATACCCTCTCCTGGACCTCCTTGTCTCAACCAGACCTCCTACCAAAGTTCTTTACCTTTATTTCACAGCACTTACCATGATACATGGATAGAGGTATGTGTATTTGAGTGAGAATATTTGCTGAATTTCTGTCTCCCCACCTAGTCCGGAAAGCATATGAGGGTAAGAACCACATCTGTTTAACTCAGTGCTGATTTCTCTGCCTCGTGTATGTGCCTGTGTAGACAGTAGGAGTCAAGTAGATTTTTGTTGAATGAAGAAACATACGTCAGTATTCATGATACAGATCTGAAATTACACCTGGATCTTCAGCAGAGGACTATACTAGCATGATAACAAATTCTACCTGCATTTGCCTGGCAAACTTTTATTTTTTAAAATCACCTTCTGTGTGAACTGTTGTCTGTAGGAGTAGTTATACTTCTGTGAACTCCAAGAAGATAGTTGAACATGACTGAACCTGCTTTGCACAGCTGGACAGTTTTGCATTTGTGTTTTATCCCCTAGTTTTTCTTTTGTTCCAGAAGTAGTTTGCTTAATTCATACTGATGAAAAAATCATGGTATCAGCTTTATTCCCTGAAGAACACATGGACGTCTTTTTGCCAAACATAATTACCCTGAGAAGGAACTGATAAAGCAAACTTACCTCTTGGCCAAATGCTTCTTTAGAGTTATTCAACCAAAGATAGCAGGCTGCACCTAGGGGACGCCAGACATCTGGATGAGGAAGGAAATACCCAGATGTTTTCAAGTATCTGGATGTTTCTAACCATCTGGCGCCCTTGGTTATTGACAAACGATCCAGCTGTTTTGCAGAAGATGGTATACCTAACCTAACAGAAGAGAGAAATTGCATTCTTGAAAAATCTTGATGCCATCCCATATGTGCTAAGGCTGGGTATATGTCTTTAATTGAAGCCAGGATTTGATTGCAGAAGATGAAAATAGCTTCTTGCGTACAGAGGCTGTTGTCTTGCTGTGAGTGCCAGACTGTAAAGATTTTAGGTTAATTGTCTCATTTCGCATCAAAGTCTAAGTTGTTTGTAGCTTTCTTCTATTTACAATGTATTCATACCTCAACCAGTAGCTTTACAAATGGACCATAAGAGTGCTGGTACTCTGCACGGCGAAAAGCCTGCCTATTGCCCTGGCATTTGTGCTTTTAAAATCAGAGAAAAAAGTTTGTCACCTAAAACTTCTAGTGTAAATAGGAATTCATGAGCCTTGATTGAAAAATGAGTCTTGTCCACAGCAGGAATCTTAAGAGTCTGTCTGTAGAGCACTCCCTGTTCCCCGCTCTCCAGTTTTCTATTGTTTAAGCTTAAGCATAACAGTTAGTATGTTTTTTTGTTTTTGTTTTTTTAATTGGGACTGGAATAGAGTAATGTTAACTGGAAGGCTTATTGGAATTGGAAACCTATTCATGGTCTGCCGCTTGAATCTAAGCTAATCTGATGTTTGTGGATCTTTGGGATTGAGTATGCAGTCCTTAAAGGATGTCTGAACGAGGAGTAAAGACCCGGGGCTTGCCTCTGTGTGTGATCTTACTACTCTGTCATTTTCTCGAATGGTACGCTGGAGTGCATGGAGAAGTAAATTATAGGAAGCCGAGTGGTCCGGCAGTTAAGACCCTGCCAGAGGGGTGAGGACGCCTGCGTGGGAAGACGCATGCACAGAGTCAGCTCAGTGCTGTGGGGAATGGGCTTCCACCCAGAGGCTGCGGTCTGACTTTGTTTCCTGCTTCGAAGCTTAGTCCTCAACATGGGGAGGTAGGGCAGCAGCTGCTGGCAGTGGGGTGCGGGTAGGTGGGCACTGTTTCCCATGATGATGATGATTAGTGACATTAGCTTTTCATAGCAAAAAGAGGCTAATGGATTTCACTTTTTAGTGTCTCCTAAACATATTGCAAGTGACAGACCCACGTGGACAAGTTGTGGATAAAAGGCAGACTTGAATAAGTGCATCAGAACAGCAGCTTGAATGGCCAACCCCAAATGTCTCTCCTAAATAGTTTGCTCTGAATTAAGGAAAAAAAAAAAATCCAAATGGTTTCAATTTTGTCATATATAAATGGGATGACTATGTATGTATTTCTCACTTGCCCTGCCAGGGGCTGGGGTTTGTGGGGGAGACAAGGACAAGCGGTGCAAAACAGCAAATGAGCCAAATCCATGTGGATTTGGTTATATGCTGATTAGACAGCTTGTTGTTCTGTTATTTTTAACATCTCCCAAACTTTCTGGATATGAGCCATCATGGTGGGGGTGTGATATTTGGGCTTTGGCTCCCTTTGTAATGTAATGCACTGTTCTGCGTCTCCAGAATTTCTTCTTTAAAATCATAGTATGTAATCATGATGGCTGGTGTTCACTGAGTCGTTAATATGGCCAAAATCTGTGCCCAAATATTGCCCATTTATTTCTTTTTATACTTCACAATGGAGGCTTCTTTGGTGGCTCAGATGGTAAAGAATCTGCCTGCAATGCAGGAGACCTGGGTTCAATCCCTGGACTGGAAAGATCTCTTAGAGGAGGGAATGGCAACCCATTCCAGAATTCTTGCCTGGAGAATCCCACGGACAGAGGAGCCTGGGGCGGGCTACAGTCCATAGGGCTGCAGAAAGTCCGACATGACTGAGTGAATATCACACACAGAAACGTCACAACAACCCAGTGATGTAGATATTATTAGCCCTGTTTTTGGTGGGGAAATCAGGGATTCAGGGAGGTTAAGTAACTTACCATAGTATCAGATGTGTGCAAATGAGTGTTGGGAGGCAGGGTGCAAACGCAAAATGGGTCTGATGGAATTTTTGGATTGACTCTTTGTCCCTGGATGATGCTTCTCCTAAAGACCACTTACTTTTATAAATGTAAATGAAGTTGGTTTGGACCAGGTGTGAATGAACGTTTCTTGTAATGGGACTGATAGCAAATAATTTAGGCTTTACGGTACAGTTTCTGTTGAAACTATTCAACTTTGCCTTTGCAGGGCAAAAACAGCCATATTCAGTATGTAAATGAATGGGTGTGGTATTCCAGTTTAAAAAAAGAAACCAGTATATAGACACTGAAGTTTGGATTTCATATTTATGTTGACATGTCACTAAATATTTTTCTTTTGATGTTTTTACCCCCTATCATTTTAAAATGTTAAAGCCATTCTTAGCTCACAGGCCATACAAAAATTGGCAATGGGTTGGATTTGGGTGGTGGGCTGTGATTTGCTGACATCTGCTGTGGAGAAATGATAGAATGTACTTTAACAACCTGAGTGAAGAATGAAGGGGTGCTTCAGAAAGTCTGCTCAGAAGAGTCGCGGGAGGCCATCTGGTGGACAGGGGAGCCTGTGGGATTTGTCTTGAAGCTTAGAGCATGGTCTGTGTTTTCCTGGATTTCTTTAACTTGCGTTCTGTGCACCAGTGGAAATTCCAGTGGCGGTGGGGGAGTCGTGCCTACTGCTCCGTGGCGTCACCAACAGTGCAGATGCACTCATGTGCTCACTCACTCAGCACATCTTTACTGAAGCACCTATTGTGATAGTTATACATTAATGATAGACAGTCCTTGTCCACATCTTCCCATGGCTTCCAGAATCTTCTGTCAATAGCAGGAAGACAGACAGTACACAGCAGAAACTCAGTTGATGATATACAGTATGATCAGAAAACCTGGCTTTTCTCTTTGAGCTTGTTAAACTAATAGTTTGGTCTGTTTATAGCTACAGTATTCATATCAGTCAAAGGGTGGGGGTAAAAAATCTGTCAATGGACAGATGTGTAAATATGCTATGGTATGTCCATACAATGGAATATTCTACAGCCATAAAAAGGAGTGAAGTCCTGGTATGTGCTAAAACATAGATGGACCTTAAATATATTACCGTCAGTAAAAGAAGCCAATCACAAAAGACCACACATTGTATGATTCCATTTATATGAAACGCCTCAAACAGGGAAGTCTATAGTGAGAGAAAAAGACATTACTCATATTGTTTAGGTCTGGGAGTAGTGTGGGGAGTAGGAGTAGCTAAAGGTGATGAAAATGTTTAAAATCAGTTGTGCCAAGGGATGTAGGACTCTGTGAATGTACTAAAAACTGTTGAATTTACACGTTAAATGGGTGAATTTTTTTGGTCCATGAATTATATCTCAATAAAGCTGTTAAAATGTTATAGTGGTGATTGATTAGTCTTTGTCCTCAGAAAACCCATTTTGTACAAGAACTGCTTGTGGGCCCAGCAGCCCATTTCTCAGATTTCTTGGCCAGGTTCACTTGGAAGACTAGCTTGTGTTAGAGCCTTAAGTCACTGTAACACACTGGAAGTGGTTTGCTGCTTACACAACCACTTAGACCATTAAAGCCCAGCTAGGCGTTCAGGGTAATACTCATGCAAATGTTTACCATCTCTAATCAGGAGAAATGAAAAATTACATGTCTCATTTTAAATATGTTGCCTTTGATCACAGGTGTTGTTAAAACAGCTCTTTTATGACTTTATAAATATTCCGGGATTTATTTGGAAGCAGTGTTTCATTATTCCTACACTATGATTAAATATTGAGAATATTGCTTTTCCGATTGTTCTATCGCAGTATTTAATGAGTGCAATTAAATGGAAAAATTGCCTTTTTAACTGATGGTAGTCCATTAGTGTCTCTGTCTCTTCAGAAAAGAAAAGAAGTGAATTATTAGAATGACAGATGAGGCAAAGTTACCACCGTGATGGAGAGGTGCGATTTCCCTCCACATAATCTTCAATTAGTGATCTCTGTAAGAGGATGTTTTTCAAAAGGGTAATAGAGAAGTAATGAGATCAGAAGGAGGTCAGCCCGGCCTTCTCCGTCTGGCAGCTTGATTAATTTATTTCTCCTTCTTGGAGACTGCTGCAAGGGGCTTTGGTCACCCTGTGTCCCCATGGGCCTGTAACCTGAGTGACTGCTGACACATTAGCCTTACGGCAAGGAAGCCAGTCCATTGCCCTGCACTAGGAGGCTTTGGAGTCAGAAGGTGGTTTGATATGGGGGCCTCAACTCAAACCCTCATCAGTGGCTTTGGACGATGAGAAGGATTAAGAAATGTGAACAATGATTCATCAAATTACTCAGCCTCGAGTGCCTCCTGAGTCTGGCACTGTGCGCCCACAGCGTCGTTCCCTTCTCTCGGTCCACATGAGGTGGTGGGGCTGCCTTTCCAGATGAGGAAGTAAAGGCTCAGAGGCACCCCAGGTCCACACGGTTACAAAGTGGGGGCATAGGATTTGAACCCCCGTCTGGCTGTGAACTTCAGCTCCCCCTGGAGTCCACGGCTTCCCGTACACTGTGTGCGGATGGTGCATCCTTCTTTCGTCCCACTGAGAAGCAGGGTAACCCAGACCACACAGCTTCATCCCCGCAAAGCAGCCTGACCGGTGAGGTCCTGTCGCAGGACTGCAGCTGATGGTGTCACTTTGTTTTCCTGTTCGGGGCCCAAATGCTCAAGGCTGTGTGCAGTGTGGCAGGGTGGCCTGTTAAGTCTTGTTTTGGATACCTGACCACCCCATCAGAGGGCCTCCCTCATTAGCTCAGTTGGTAAAGAATCTGCCTGTAATAGAAGAGACCCTGGTTCGATTCCTGGGTCAGGAAGATCTGCTGGAGAAGGGATAGGCTACCCACTCCAGTATTCTTGGGCTTCCCTGATGGCTCAGCTGGTAAAGAATCCATCTGCAGTGTGAGAGACCTGGGTTTGATCCTGAGTTGGGAAGATCCCCTGGAGAAGGGAAAGGCTACCCACTCCAGTATTCTGGCCTGGAGAATTCCACGGACTGCATAGTCCATGGGGTCGCAAAGAGTCGGACACGACTGAGCGACTTTCACTTTCACTCTTCACCCCATCAGCTCCTTCTGGGACAGCGCCGTGTTGTAACCATCCCCTGGGCCACTGAATGTTCTTATCACACAGGGGAGACTTGGCTTCATGAAGAAATATAAATACTCCAACCGCAGCTCCACGGCCGCCTAACTATGTGTCTTTGGACAAGTTACTTAACCCCTCTGACCTCAGCTTTTGGTTGTTTCCTTTTGTTTTCTTTGTCATCTCTGGCAGGGTTGCTGTTTTCCTGAAACAGAACATAAAGCACAGTTTCTGGCACCCACCCCATATCTCATTTGTAATTTATAGTTCTGTTTCAACATCAGTACCAATGTTTCTGTCTTCTTGCTTGCCATTCTCATGGACTTAATTATCTCATGCAGTCGTTTAAAGGCACATCTTATTTAAAACATAGATAGAACTTCCATCGCTGTAGCATATTTAATTTTATTTAAAAAAATTTCCACACATACAGTTTCTGAAAGCTTTTTAGGTTGTGTTCTGTTTGAATGTAAACTCTCCCACTACGGGGATGACAAATCCATGCAAAAATTCTACTTCTCCAGCCAGATTTCTCTTGCTGTGTTTTCTTATGGCCCTTGGGGGCTCATTATCATCAACAGCATCAATTAATAGTCATCCTCGGAGTCCTGGGTCCTCAGCACAGCGCTGGGCACTGCCCCCAGGAGCTGCCATCCTGGGCTGAAATCATGACCTTTTGACATCTGAGTCCCTAAGTGACCCCCTGCTGAAGAATCTGTTAAAACGCATCCAGAGCGAGAGTTCATTTAAGCAGTAGCGACGGGACTAAATTATAGTCCAGGTTTGTCTTATGAAAGATGATAAATGAATATGTCACACTGGGAAAGAAATCACTCTGTCATCATCTGACAGGCTGGCTTGATTTGCACGCTCTGGTGTCCCTAGAAGTCTGGATGGGGGTGAAAAGCGTGTAGGTTTCCAGGTCCGGCCGACTTCCCAAATCCTTCTGCACCTCCCCGGGGTTGGGTCTGGGGCATCTTTATCAGATCTCCAATCCCCAGCAACCTCAGCATCAGAACACCACCCACAGGGCAGGGCGTGGGGCTTTCACAAGGAGAAGCTCCATCATGCTTTCAGCGCAGGGAGCACTCAGTGAATTCAAGCCCGCAGCTGCCTCCTTCCATGGTTTGGGGAATCACTGCTCCCTCTGCTCAGCCTCCCACTGGGCAACCTCTCTTTGGTATGACATTGTGCTCTCACCAACTTTTTTTTTACTTCAAGAGTGGTCTCTAGTCTGCCCAGTGAGGATGTTTTTTCTCCTGCAGGCACTTAGCTGAAGTGCTCTCCTGCAGGTCCCTGACTCTGCCTGCAGTATGGTTCCTTGTGAAGGTGGTTAGGCTTCAGCAAAGCTCTTAGCAGCATCCAGAGCCGGCATTCAAAGAGCAAGAGATTCCGAGTCAGCAAACCAGAATGCATCCTGGTTTCTTTGGGCCCTGACTCCCTTATCTGCAGGTCAAAAATCCGAAAGCTTGAAAAACAAATGAAAAATATTCTTTAAGCTGGGGGCAAACTCGAGAGGCATCAAAACTTGAGTCAAACTGTCACTCATGATCCTCCCGTTTATATCTCTCTTGTTTATAATCCTCGTTTGTCCCAGTTACTCTTGTTATGCGACCACTGATGCGATTTGCTGCAGAAATACTAATGTGTGTGACGTCCTGGTGTGGGTTCAGTCTCTGCAGCGGGATGCTTCACGGCACACAGCCAAGGAACTATTTTAGGCTTCTTTAAGAAAAAAAGCTTCAGAACCATTCAACATAAAGACCTACAGATCTTGATCTGTGGAGCCTTGGGCAAGCTGTTTAATTTTGACTTTTCTACATGGTGGTGGTGAAGAAGGTGATGATGATAGAAGTAATAATCCTGTAAGAACACTGCAAAGGTTTGCTCCTTCCTCGTTCAGGAAATAGCTCCTGGAGGCCTGCTGTGCTCACTGCTGGGGCTCAAAAGAGCTAGATACAGAAATAGGGTTAAATGAGGAAGTTTGGTGAGTTCACTGCCATCACCACAAGAGTTACTATTGAGAACAGAAATGCACTGTCAGTAATGCAGGTGTGACTGGAGCCCTGGCAAGCAGTCCGTGCCTTTGGGTGAAGTGGGAGTGGTAGTCTCTCAATCGTGTCCGACTCTTTGCGACCCCATAGGCTGTAGCCCACCTGGCTCCTCTGTCCATGGGATTCTCCAGACCAGAAGACCGAAACGAGCTGCCATTCCCTTCTCCAGGGGATCTTCCAGATCCAGGGATCAAACCCGGGTCTTCCACATTACAGGCAGATTCCTTACCATGTGAGCCACCAGGGAAGCCCTTGGCTGAAAGATGCTATTAAAAACCATTTCCACACTTCGGTACTGCCAGTCCTTCCCTCCTTTCTGGGGACAGCTCACCTTTGCCCACATGAGGTACAGTTAATCATCATAAGAAGTAGTTCCAGTGAAATTGCAGCCTTAGGGCATCTGTGGACTGAACATTGGGTTCCAGTTTCCACCAGATGCTGGCATTTCCACTTCTGGCTACTTGACCTAGCCAACCCTCTTCCATGGGCATCTGGGGAGTGGCTCTCTGCAAGAAATAGAAAACGATAATAGGATGGAAAGAAAGGGCTTGCTTTCTTAGAACAGTCTCCTACCTGGAAGGTTCTAGAAAGAGGGATGTGCTAGCATCTGCTGACTCTTGTCACCAAAGGCCTTAATAGAAGCAGAAAGAGTTCTCAGGGCTTTGCGGCCAGTGTGACCTACCTTTGAAGCTCTCACGATAGCATGTGGCCAGGTAGCAAGGTCCCTTTGCGAATTCTGTGGCATTTGCCAGTGTCCCCAAATATAGCCTGTGTAAGGGATAAGCAGTTTGCTGAATACATTCACGAGAGGAGGGGGCAGTCATGGCAAAGAATTCCACTGTTTCCTTTCAACATAGCCAGGACATAAGAAGTGAAGCACTTTTTTTTTTTTTTTTTTTTCTTTCCCCTAATGACAGTCTTTATGGATTTTAATCCCTAATGTCTGTGGTGGTAAGTCGCTTCAGTCATGTCTAACTCTTTGCGAGCCTAGGGACTATAGCCTGCCAGGCTCCTCTGTCCATGGGATTCTCCAGGCAAGAATACTGGAGTGGGTTGCCATGCCTTCCTCCAGGGGATCTTCCCAACCCAGAGATAAAACCCACATCCGTGCGTCTCCTGCATTGGCAAGTGGTTCTTTACCACTGATACCACCTGGGAAGCCCCCCTAATGGCTAAATGACACTTAAAGCCTTCCTGTAAAATGAAATCTGTCCCTTGATAACAAATATTTGTTTTTATTATTGTCGTTTTAATACAAACCAGTAACTGCATGCATGTACTTAAAGCCACTGAACTGTACACGTGAAATGGTTACAGTGGTAAATTTTCTGCGGGAATGTTTTACCTCAAATTTAAGGAAAAAGCTATGACAAACCTAGACAGTGTTTTAAAAAGCAGAGACATCACTTTGCCAATAAAGGTCTGTAGAGTCAAAGCTATGGTTTTTCCAGTAGTCATGTATGGATGTGAGAGTTGGACCATAAAGAAGGCTGAGCACTGAAGAGTTGATGCTTTCAAACTGTGGTGCTGTAGAAGACTCTTGAGAGTCCCCAGACAGCAAGGAGATCAAACCAGTCAATCCTAAAGGAAATCAACCTTGACTACTTACTGGAAGGACTGAAGCCGATCTGGCCCGCTGATGCAAAGGGCTGACTCATTGGAAAAGACCCTGATGCTGGGAAAGATTGAGGGCAAGAGGAGAAGGGAGCCACAGAGGATGAGACGGTTGGATGACGTCACTGACTCAATGGACTGGAGTCTGAGCAAACTCCAGGAGGTCGTGAAGGACAGGGAAGTCTGGAGTGCTGCGGTCCACGGGGTCGCAGAGTCAGACGTGACTTAGCAACTGAACACCAGCAACAGCAACAACAAAAACAAAAACCAGTAACTGATTCTCAACCAGCCAACTCACTATGCAAATTTCCTAAATGAATGAGTTTTGAAAGAAAACTTCACTAGGGGTCACATTTTCCACTTCTGTTTATGAAGCTAGAAAACCGAGTTGGAACAGTATTTGTGTACAGCATGTATTTGTATGTTTTTCTGAACATGCCAGGAAAATTTGAAGATGCTCCCCCCTCCTTTCACTCACTCTCAAAGAGGAATTTAATTTACTATTTCATGTCTGCTTTTCAAACTTCCTCCTGGAAACAGAAGAGAATAAAATTAGGTTTTTTTAAGCTGGGATGATGTGCATGTTATTCTTATTTTCAATATGGGTAAAGTAATCTCTCCACTTTATTTTTAAACAGTACCTCATAACATAAATAGTCTTTTCTTGTGCAGCCTGTTTATTCAGACAGGTGGAAGTTGACTCTAAAGATTGGCATTAAATTGAGGAAACCATTCATGTAGTAAATAAGATAATTTGTTTCTGCCCCCAAAAAGATTAAAATACAGATTTTTTTTCATACTCTGTGTTATTTTTAAAACCCACGGTCCCTGAATATGTTTGATTCAGATTTGTGTCCATAATTTGGGAGGGCCTTAATTTGTAACTGATACATCTTTGAGTTGCAGAAATCATCACTGAGAGTGTTTTCTCATTTATACTTGAGTTGCTTGCATTTGTTATTAAATGAAATGTTCAGCTAGAGGTCTTAACTAATTCCCAAAGCAATAGTTAAGAGCGCAGGCAATACCACTATTATTTAGCTCTTGTTTCTGTACTTTTTGCAGACATATCCCTTCTCCTTCCAAAGAAGAGCGTCAGGTATCCAGGTAATAAAGCAGTTGTATACTAACACACAGTCTCATGACAGTGGCTTATTTTTCTAGTTTAGATGGATATGAGATTCCTCGGAGATGATCTTCACGGTAGAACTAGTTATTGCTCATTCTTTTTGCTTTAACTTCCGTGTGCCAAATGGACTTTACTGTGAGAATGTGGTGAACACGTGCAGACCCAGCCCTGTAACCCACACTTGTGTAAACTGGGAGTAACACTGCCCATCTCTGCCTATTTCACCAGACTCACGAGCAGTGGGCATGAAATGAATGGATGTTACACAGGCCTACAGAAACAGGATGGGGTTTTGCTATTCTGAAAACCTCAGCCTTACGTATCTCTCATTTGTGGACTTTGGTTTGTCCGTACAGTATTTTATAAAGTGCCTACTCTGTGCCAGGGCCTTCCCAGGTGCCGCCGCGGCAAAAGATCCCGCCTGCCAATGTAGGAGACGTGAATTTGATCCCTGGGTCTGGGGAGATCCCCTGGAGAGGGAAATGGCTACCTGCTCCAGTATTCTTGCCTGGGAAATCACACGGGCAGAGGAGCCTGGCGGGCCACAGTCCATGAGGGCACAGACGTGTCAGCCGCAGCTGAGCAACTAAAAAGCGGCAGCGCTGCCTACGAGCCGTGGGCGGGATGCTTCGTCACAGATTGCTTTCTTTAATCCTTCCAGTAACCTCTGAGATGTCTACTAGAATTGTCCCCTTAGTCCCACAAACATAGGGAGGGTCCGTCAGTGGGCGGTGGAGCTGTAATTCAGAGCAGGAGGCCTGAGTTCTAAGATCTGCTCTGAAGTGCTTGGTCCTAGTGGAGGGAGTGGGCATTTGGAGTGCCATGCCACCCTGTGCGGGAGTCAGAGGTTTTCTTCCATGTCCAGCGTAGCTCAAGCCTGCTCGCCCGGAAGCCTTCCTGGAGTGCCCTGGCTGTCTTATCAGGTGGGGTATCCCCACCCTGCCTGTGCCTGCTGTGTCCTGGCTGTGTCTTTACGCCACCCTGAGCCTTGCTTGCTGGGCTTTTCCAAGAGAGCCTGGGGCTGTTCCCTAGAGAGACAGACGCCCAGATACCCCTTGGGCCTCATCTTTTAGAATCTCTGCAATTCTAGACTCCTCTGCAGGTAATCTCTAGGGAAGCTGAAGTGGAAGAAAGACTCCTGTAGACCCTGAGCGCCGCAAAGCCGTGGGCGGGAGGCATCTTCTCCGTGGTCTCAGGGCCTTGTTGGAGAGCGCAGCCTGTGATCCATGAGGCTGGGTGAATTAGTGAGCTCGAGAGCCCAACGGTGGGTATCAGAGGAAAGCCAAGAGTTCATCCAGGCTTTGGAGTCTACTCTGTAAGCTGAAAGACTGATTCCAGTTCAGCCAAGGGAAAGCACGTCCATTCATCTCCCCCAGGTATTTACACAGGTCAGTTAAATGGGCTGATAAGCTAATTTTTGGGGTGGCTAATGAGCTGTTGCTTTTCCTCTGTATCATTATGATCAGATGTAATGATTTGACAGTTGCCCAAATGGTCCCGTTCATTATGGCTTTAATCATCATGGTGATCATGGTGATTGATGAGGCTCACTGACATTCATGGAGAGCTCCTTTTGCTCTGTGCATTAAGGTCAGAACGCAGCGTGTGTTTTCCTCATGGCCTACACAGGGCACACCGTTAGCCCCATTTTACAGATGGAGAGACTGAGGCTCAGAGAATTTAAATCCCCTAATGTTACACAGCTGTTATAGTTCAGGGTGACGTCTGGATGTGGACAGAGGTCTGTCTGCATTGCTTATGCTCTTAACTGTATCATAGACTGTGTTCTTTCACTGATAACGTTCATGCAGATGGTACAAAACATCTTTTCAACTGAGATTCTTCTCTTGAATATTCCAAGCAGCATGGGAGATGTTTTGTATGGTGTTACATTTTTAAAATTTTGTTGTCATGTTTAAATAAAAATAATTACCTTATCATTAAGCATTATTGTAATCATAGAATTTAGGGAGTTTAAGCTGTTCTGACCCAACACTTAGTTTGACTGTTGAGAAGAATGCCTGGATAGAAAAAATTTAAGATGTATTCTTTTTGCTTTCTTCATCAAACTGTAATGAGAAATCCAGTGTATCATTTATAGAAGGCCTCTGGAAAAAAACAAAACAAACACGTGAGTCTATACACAAACATATGGATCTTAAGTGACATTAATGGAAATATAAGATAATCCATCTCAGTTCTTTGGAGTAAATATTTCATTAGCAGGAGGCATACATGTTTGTGTAGGTATGTGTGTATATATGTCTGTGTGGATATCAGATACATATATAAGCATTAAATTTTCAAATGTTTACTCTGTTCTGCAAATGTGACCTAAAGTTTTAACTTATTTGGAGTTCGGTTTTATTTAAGATGCATTTGAATTTTCAGTGAGTAATCCACTTAAGATATTAGTTATAGTTCTGGTAAAAGGAAAACACAGCAACGGCAGAAGGGTTTTAGCTCCCTTGCCCTTCTTTTTTTCTCTTAGAAGCCTGGCCTGATCCACTGATGGTAAATATTTCATGTACTTTGCATATCAGCCCAAGTTCCCTTTGTGAAGTCGGGTAAATGGAATGTAAAATCCCCAAGTCCTCCAGACAGTAAAATGGCATTATTTGATGTTACATCACATAAACATGCAGATTTGATTCTCCCTTTACTCAGGCTGTAAAAACAAAGTTTTTTAAAGTGGTTAGCCATACCTGGAAATGTAAATGCACTCGCCTAATGTAATGCCAAAGAAAAATTAAGACAAATGATACCACATCGCTGCCACAAACTGCGGCTCGTACAAAATTCACTTTAGTTATTACGCCGTGAATACGGGCTCTCACCCTCCTCTGCGAATGCACAATTTATGTTGAATGCAACATGAATCATTTTAATAGACCGAGGAAAAAGTCCCCAAAGTCGATTTTCAAATTATGAACCTTGGAACAGAATATAACAACAGCCAACAACAAATAGTTCAGACTCTACTCTGAGCTATGGCTGAACCGTTAAAAATACAGCAAGCACTTTTGGTTAGGTGTTACACAACTCATAGCCTAATGGTCCCCAAAATATCAGAAACGGGATTTTTTTTTAATGTTGACTTTTCTCGCCATCGTGCTTTTCAGTTATTTTCTCATTTGTGTAATCAAGATACTCCCAAACAGAGCATAGAGTTGTATATTGTTTGGAACTAATTATATGTATTATAAATCCAAGAATTAATTTAAATGACCCAGTTTCAACAGAGGAAAAAAGAAAAGCCACATTGTTTTAAATTAGCTAATTAAACAAAGTACTCCCCCATATGGGAGTCATTTCCAAAGAACCAAAACCACCCACCAGGAAAATGTAAAATCCCTCAAAAAAAGAAAAAAAAATCACCAAATTGTATCAAACAAGATCAAGAAAATTACGTTGAGATGTCAATTGTTTTCTTCCAGGAAGCAAAAGTTGACGTGGAGATATATGACAAGATGCCCTTGGGTGGAAACTTGAAGTTCTCCCAGTAGTCCTGAGGCCAGCTGCTTCAGCATCACACAGCAGCTTGTTAGAGAAAGAAATTCTCAGGCCTCGTCCCAGACCCATTGAGTCAAAAGTTTGGACACTGGTGGTATGCGGGTGGAGGGTGAAATGGTCTCGAGCCACTGAAACCTGAGCTGTAAGAAATCCTTCAGAGGATTTTATGCATGTCATGTGGTACAGTGGTGAAGAATCCTCCTGTCAAAACAGGAAACACAGGTTCGATCCCTGGGTCGGGAAGATCCCCTGGAGCATAAAGTGGAAACCCACTCTAGTATTCTTGCCTGGAAATCCCATGGACAGAGGAGCCTGGTGGGTTACCATCCACGGGGTTGCAAAGAGTTGGACACGATTGAACGACTAAACAAAAGCTTGATGGAGAGCCTGCGATTCTGATCCTGTAGCCCTGAGAATCGGCATTTCTAAAGGGAACTCGGGACATGGATGCTATTTGTCTTGGCCAATGAGATGCCTGGCCTGCGGTTGCCAGGCAGATCACAGAGGGATGTGAGGACATTTGTGGAAGACAGCAAGGAGTGGTGACGACCTGTGTCAAACTAGAGGACGTGGTTCCCACCTGTTTTTTGGCGGGTAACAACCTGTTGGCACTGGCTGCCTGTTGCCATGGGGAAATGCAGTGTGGCCATGATTTCTGACTTTGTTTTTTACTGCAGGCTAAAGAAAACTGGCTCTTTTAAATAATATTTCCCAATTTTAATGATTGACAGCTAAAGTGAAGTTCAAAGAAAACATGTTAGTGGTAGGTGGTCAGTTTATAATATGTGCAAGACTCCGTTTTCTTTTAGCAAGTCTCATAAGCCTGTTAGCAGGGTAGGAGGTAGGTAGAATATGTTGATGGATTTTTAGAAGTACAGTTTTAGATTCACAAAGTAATTGAGCGGAGAGAACCTTTGAGTTCTGTCTACCCACTGACTCGCACACCCTACCCCTGGTACTGTCTCCTCTATTATTGACATCTTGCATTAGTGGGGCACACTCATCACAATTAATAAGCTGGTATTGATGCATGATTAAATTATTTTTATTAGAATATAGTTGCTTTGCAGTGGTGTGTTAGTTTCTGCTGCACAGCAAAGTGAATCAGCCACATGTATACATACATTCTTCTTGGATTTCCTTCCCATTTATGTTACCACAGAGCACTGACTATATTGTTAATTATATTCCATACTTTACCATGAAGGTTCACTATTGGTGTTGCACATTCTGTGAGTTTTGACAAGCATAGGAGAACGTGTATCTACCACTGGTGTTTCATACAGCAGAGTTTCACTACCCTAAAAACCCCCTAGAAGGTGTTTTCAAAAGCTCCATCTGTGTGTGTGACCATTTCCCCTAGCAAAGTCCTTCTGAGAATTAAGGGTCTGCAGACTGGGGGCGGGTCTCTGTGCTAAGAATGAGACGCCCGCGTCCTGAACGGTGCCTCCCACAGGTATCAGTGAATCCCGAAGCTGGAGCTTCTTAGCTGTCATCTGTCCCCTTCCTTCATCTTACAGATAAGGAGCTGAGGACCAGTCGGAGTTCCTCAGAGGTGGCACTGGTGTAGAATTCCCTCTCTGAACTGGGCACTTCCCTTTCTGTGTTGAGCTCTTATTGGAGTCTCCTTTAGAGAGAGTTCCTACAAGATGCTAGTTACATCAGGTCACCCAGCAGCCAGGTAAAGGAGGATTGGTGATATCTTTTGTATATATGTGTGTGTGTGTGTGTGTGTGTACAGTTACACATTTGTAATTATTTTTATATGACAGATATCAAAAGCTTTCTAGAAAGGAGCGATGGCTAACTGTTTAGGTCCTGTGTTTCATATTCACATGGTGTTTCCTTACTGTTTAGTTCTCCTATGTAAACAAAACAATGAATAATCTAATTTTGTGGATTATACAAATTTACAGTTTCCAGGGCAACAAGATTTTTATCAGTTGCCTAAGTGCCTCATGAGGATATAGAGGTATAGATGGATAGTGTACTTACGTACTTCCAGCTCCTAAGAGTTTGAATCGTTTGTTGAATCCAGAGAGACAAATTTGTTGTTTTCCACAGTCATGGGAAAAGTGAGCAATTTTATCACTGCAAGATTGTCTTCAGTTAAAATATGGACTTAAATCTTTACATGGCATGCTGTGGTTAGAGTCTATTCTTATTAGTTGTACTGAACACTCAGTGAGACCTTTTAATCTCTGAAATAAAAAGAAAAGTTTTTTCATGAGTGACTTTTCTCCCCTCATTCCCACCCCCCACCACCACTTTCTTTTTAAAGAACTTTTGTCATTTAGATCTTGCACCTCCCAGACTATTTCATAGTTATTTTTCTCTTCTATATTTTATCTTTGTCTTCGTAGATTTCTTCTGACTTTTCTATGGCGTTTTCCTGCTGACATTCTTTAAATTTCTAAAGGTTTTTGATTTTTCCCACTATTTCCTTTTCTTTAATAGCATTCTAGTCTGTTTCATGGATGAAATTGACTCTGTTTTCTGTCTGATGTTAACAATAGTTGCATTTGTTGTTTCCTTTTTGCCTTGAGCCTCATGGGACAGCAGAACAATGCCGGGATTGCAGCACGACACTGTGACTCTGCGTGCCACCTGCATGCCCTCAGCACACGCCCAGTGTGGGGGACCTTGTGTGTGTGTGTGTGTGTGTGTGTGTGTCTGCCACCTGCGTGCCCTCAGCAGCATGCCCAGTGTGGAGGACCTTCTGTGTGTATATGTGTGTGTGCCTGCCATCTGAGTGCCCTCAGCAGCACGCCCAGTGTGAAGGACCTTCTCTGTGTGTGTGTGTGTGTGTGTGTGTGTGCGTCCTGAACTTTCATCAGGTTGCCTGTCGCCCGTGATGCTGTGTTGATTGAGTAAACTAATTCATAGTCTACAGCCACTCGCCTTGGATACTTGCTTCTAGGCCCATTAAATGGTTGGTATACAGGTTCTCATTTTTCTCAGCCTTCCATTTCCATATTAATTCTCAATCAATCACTGACGGCCAGCTGTCAACAGGCACCGTTTTTTGGTGGGACTTGATGATGTATAGCCCTTGTTTCCAGATTCCTCGCATCTCGTGGCATGAAACACTGCTCTGAGCAAGTCCTAATGCATTTGGGTGCAGCCCCTCTGAGCCTTCTAATGGTGGGCCTGGTGCAGGTGCTGAAAGGAGGCGTGTCTTTAAAGGGCCAGGACGTGGAATCACGGCTTGGTGGACGATGTTTTAGCATATCTGTGTCTGGGTATGCACCCAGCAACAGGCAAGTTTAAAGGCCGTTTTGTCAGGATGTGGCCTTTGATTCCAAAAGTTTGGGAACAAAAGATCTATGTCTTCTCAGTAGGTAATGGATAAAGGAGTGATTAGTTGTAAATTATTTGCCATTAGCCTGCTTTAATATTGATATGACACTAATTTTGACTTCGAGAAGTTTCCCTTTTGTCAAGAATGGTGATGGTGGTGGTGGTGATGGTTATGGTGATGGAGGTGGTGATGATGGTGATGAAGGTGGTGGTGGTAATGATGGAGGTGGTGATGGAGGTGGTGATGGTGGTAGTGGTTGTGGTGGTCATGACGGTGGTGGTCATGATGGTGGTGGTGGTGGTGATGGAGGTGGTGGTGGTCATGATGGTGGTGGTGGTGATGATGGAGGTGGTGGTGGTGGTCGTGGTGGTGGTGGTCAAGAGGTACTTGCTTGGGCAGGGGCTACTTTGTGTGGCACACCTGTATGAGCTTGACCGTGAAAGCCTGGCTGCTGCTGCCTCGGGCTACAAGGGAACACCATCCTGGTTATGTTACATGAGATTATGTTATGGCTGCTGCGTCAGCCAGCAGAGAGACTATGTTATGGCTGCCGTGCCAGCCAGGAGAGAATAAACGTGTCTGCAGTGGTGGTGGTGATGATTATGGTGATGGAGGTGGTGATGATGGTGATGAAGGTGGTGGTGGTGGTGATGGAGGTGGTGGTTGTGGTGATGGTGGTGGTGGTCGTGGTGGCTTCTTGAGCCTCCTTCCAGCCTCTTAGCTTGCACCTTGCCTACCCTGGGCTCAGCAACCAGTGAGGACAGTGTGAAGAGCAAGACAATTAGTGTCACGAACAGAACCAGCAATGCACTCTTTCAGGCATCAGTGTTGTGGTTCTGTCTTGGGAATTGGCAGAGGATGGGCTGATGGGTACACCCTTCATGGATGGGACCTCTTCTGTAAGGAGCATCTCTCATTATGTGACTTAACTTCTCTGAGCTCCCATTTCCTCATGTGGAAAAGAGGGTTAAAAATAGTCCAGCTTCATACAGAGGGCTTCCCTGGTAGCTCAGACAATAAAGGATCTGCCTGCAATGCAGGGAACCTGGGTTTGACCCCTGGGTCAGAAAGATCCCCTGGAGAAGGCAATGGCAACCTACTCCAGTATTCTTGCCTGGGAAATTCCATGAACAGAGGAGCCTGGAGGGCTCAGACATGACTGACTTTCACTTTCCACTTTGCTTCGTACGGTGGCGTTTAGAAAATATATGGTGTCGTGCACATAAAGGATTGAGGAGATTGTCTGGGATGTAGTGTGCCCCATAAAGGTTTATTATCACCATTACTAGTCGTATTACCATCATAGCAGGCAACTAGTTGAAAAGCAGTGAGTTGGAACGTGGAGTGTTGCTCTCAGAGCTGCAAAAGTTCTGTGTAATATCAGGCAAAGTCAGCCTGTCTCCGCTGTAAATAGGGGGTTTTCACTTGCTTTTATGGGATTGCTGGACTCAAATGACATAATATATGGGAATGCCTTACACGGTTTGTGACGTGGGTAGACGCTCAGGAGAGGTGGCCATTGGCAATGCTTTCGTTCATCCTGGAAGCAGAGTGGGCTGTTTGGATGTCCCTTTGGTCATTTTTAAAGAAACAAGGTGAGGCATTTGACACACGCCTTTTGCTTGCTTACTCGGTTTAGTTTGATCAAGTTTGTTGAGGTATAATTTATGTACAGTAAACTGCATCCATTTAAAATGCGCAGCTTAACGAGTTTTGACAGATGCACATCGCCATGAAACCACCACCACACTGAGGAGACGGAACATTTCCGTCACCCCGCCAAGGTTTCTCACTGTTGCCTCTGCAATTCACTACGCTTTACGGTCTAGATTGCCCGGGCCCTGGGAAACGCTGGTCTGTTTTCTGTCACCGTTGATTCATTTGCATTTCCTAGTTTCACGGCAGTGAAATTAGACAGGGTACAGCCTGAGCCTGGCTTCTTTGGCTCAGCGTTCTGAGTGTGTGAGGCACCCCGCCATAGTGCTTATCTGTGGCTCGTGCCTTTTCATCGCTGAGTAGTATTCCCCCGCGTGGCTCCATTGCTTTTTGTTGACTTGATTGCCTGTTGCTGTACATGCGGTTGTTTCCAGAGCAATATCCAGTAGTAGGATGCTTTGGCCACTGGTAGGACTGAGGACGTTTGAGAGGCCGGTGGGCATTTCTCCAGAGTGGTTGGAGCATTTTATTTATACGTTCTGTGCTGATTCCAGTGCTCCACATCCTCAATAGTTCTTGATATTGCCAGTCTTGTCTTTTCTAAATCTATTGAAACCCTTACAAAGGCTAATGGTCTGTGTGTGTAACTGCGTGTGCGTGCATGCCGGGTCTTAGTTGGGGCGTGTGGGATCTTTAGTTGTGGCATGCGGGATTTTTGTTTGTTTGTTTGTTTTTTCTTACTTGCAGCTTATGGGAACTTTTAGTTGCAGCATTTGGAATCTTTTTGTGGCTTGCAAACTCTTAGTTGCAGCATGTGGGATCTAGTTCCCTGACCAAGGATTGAACCCAAGTCCCCTGCATTCGGAGTACGGAGTCTTAGCCACTGGACCGACCACCAGGGAGGTTGCTCATCAGTGTTTTAAATGTTCTCTTTGGGTATGCAGGGTATCTCATTGTGGTTTTATTTTACTTTGTAAAATAAATGACTAATGATATTGAACTTATGGGCTTATGGCTTGTGCCATACCTTCCCCCCACTCTGTTTTTGGCAATGGCAGCAACTGTGTTGAGATGTAATTCACATACCATACGTACACTTTACTCATTAATGGTTTTTAGTATATTCACAGAGTTGAACAGTCATTACTAAAGGCACGCCATGTCTCCAAACACTTCTATTTTTGACCCTCCTCTTGGTCTATATTCTTCCCCCTGGAGATCATACCCACTTCCCACATTTCAACAATCACTCTGCCTCCCAGATCTTTATGTCCATTTCTGAACATCTGTGTCTAGTCTGTTGATTCCAGATTATTCACAGCCTCATGTATCTTTTGCAGGATATGTTCAACTGGCCGTAAAGTCAACTTGTCACCTCCCCCGACAACAAGCACACAGTTCCCCACCCCGTGCACACGTCATCCCATCATCCCTGCCGGTAGCTCCTCTTGCCTCCTACATGTTCATCAGCTGCCTGGGGTTATACCTCTTTATATCCCTCTCGTTACCACACCTGGTGCACTCTGGGTAAATAGCCATCCAATGAATAAAGGAACTTGTGTTCTCCACATGGCCTGAGAATATGCTTCACTTTTATCTTCCTTGGAAATTAATTGGATTACTATCTTATTAAAAGTTGAGAAAAATAATTCTTGCTGCACTTCATGAGGCTGCTAAACAGTTGCCCCGGCAATTTCTGATGATAATTTGGGAAATATTTCTAACCTATGGCCTCCTTTTCTTATCTCTACTTAAAGCCCTTCTGGAAGGAATTCAATTTCCGCTTTTCCTTAATGTTCCTTAAATGTTGTACATATCTTAAAAGCGGGTTCCCCATAAAACAATATGGATTATGTCCTCATTCCATTTAACAGTTTGAAAGCTTACCTGAAAGGACAAGAATGAGACTCCCTTAAAAATCATGTCCAAGTTTTAAAGGAACATAAAACTTTCTCTTTAAAAAAAAAAGAAACATCCCCTTCCGCTCTCGTCCTCTGACTTACAAAGCTCACGTCTAGCTCTTTCATTATTGCTCGGCAGCGAGAACGAAGGCGAGGCCCTTGGGGCTGGACACTGCTTGAGAAGATCTCTGCTTTGTAGCTGTGTTTCGTCTTAGCGTGGCACAAGCCCCACAGAGATCTCATGTTCCCTGACCACAGGAGAGAGGCTGGCCCGTGGAGAAGCTGAGTCAGGAAGGTCAGCTGCAAGCAGAGCAGCCTCTAATGCCACTTAGATCCTGCAGAGGGTGGGGCAGAGGGCCATCTTAACCCAGAGCCCAGGAGGGTAGAGGGCTTCCCTGGTGGCTCAGCTGGTAAAGAATCCACCTGCAATGCGGGAGAGTCCAGTTCAATCCCTGGGTCGGAAAGATCCACTAGAGAAGGGATAGGCTACCCACTCCAGGATTCTTGGGCTTCCCTTGTGGCTTAGCTGGTAAAGAATCCGCCTGCAATGTGGGAGACCTGGGTTCGATCCCTGGGTTGGGAAGATCCCCTGGAGAAGGGAAACGCTACCCACTCCACTATTCTGGCCACTCCACTATTCCGGCCTGGAGAATTCCATGGACTGTATAGACCATGGAGTTGCAAAGAGTCAGACACAGCTGAACAACTCTCACTTCGCAGGAGGGTAGGGGAGGAGGCCAGATTGTTGGCAGCAGGAGGGAGCAGGAGGAGGGTCATGCAGTCAAGGAAGTGAATTAATCCACAGGTGTGTTGGGGTCTAGATTGGGGGGCTGAAAAAGAGGGCCATATAACCCAAATGTAAGAGCAAAAGAAAGGTTTGGGTCTGGTGTGTGTGTGTGTGTGTGTGTGTGTGTGTGTGTGTGTGTGTGTGTTGGGGGCTGGGTGATGGGTTAACAAGGCATCAGAGAGCCAGAAATGAGAGGAAGCATGAGAAGAAGATACCCCAGCAGGAGAGAACGCGGGCCTGGGACGCCTCGTAGGTTGGGGTTGGTCTCTGAGTTTCCTCGGGTTGCTGTAGTGAAGTGCCACAGACGGACTGGCTTGAGCAACAGAAATGTGTGTTTTTTTTTCCTGGAGGCTGGAAGGCCGAGATGAAGGTGTCCGCAGGTGTCGTTCCTCCTGCGGCCTCTCCGCCTGGCCCGCAGGCGGCCGCCTGCCCGCTGTGTCCTCGCGCAGTCTGTGCTTTGTGTACGTGTGTCCCTGTTGTCCGCGTGTCTGGTTGCTCTTCTCAGAAGGATGCAGTCAGTCTGGATGAGGGCCAGCCGTCACGGCCTCTTTTCAACTTGGTCAGCTCTGAAAGGCCTTACCTCCAAGTCACACTTGGAGGTCCTGGAGGTTGGCCTGCAGCACATGAATTTTAGGAGCACACAGTTGAGCCCCTGACAGCTGTGCCTGAGGATGTAACATGTCACGGCCTGATGTTTACAGGGGATCGGACGGGCGTCAGCAGGCGTCTCTGTTTCCGTCTCAGTCCTGCCCTGACGAGGTCATGGCAGCTGGTCGTGTGATCATACTTGCTGATTGTCCTGCTGCGTTACCCAGGGCTCCACACACTGCTGTCACAGTCTCGCCCGAGAGCCGCGGAGTGGCGTGAGCCCCAGCGGTGCCTGCTTCTGAGTTTCCATCAGCCAAACCAAAGACTCAGTTGCTTCTAGTGACTGAGAATATGCTTGGTGTGCAGCCGTTGTGGATGAAACAGTAATGCCTCGGGGTGACGAATATACTGTAGAAGTAATCCAGTAAGCCTGGCGATCAGAAAACAGTGAACCCTGAGTTTGAGCTGTACTGGTTTTTTAAAAGCTGTCAGGGCTCAGGCTCATCATCCAGAAACCATCCCTGTTGACATTTTAGTCTGTGTCATGGAACTATGTTTGCTGCTACCTTATAATACATGTGCCCAATTACACACATTTTAAGCCATTAAGATTGTCCTGTGTATTCTCTTTCATAGCCGGCTTCTTACTGAACCTAGTGGTAGCTCGTAAACATTTTCCCATGCTGATAGAATTTTTCCCTTGCCATGATCCTCAGTGGCGAGGTGGTATTCTCTTATATGGTTATGCTATATTTTCCCATTGAATAATCTTGTTAGATTCCCATCAGCCACGTAATGAGTTGCCATTCCTTGTGAGGTTTGCCCCAAAGAATTTGTTACCAAGAATTAGTCAAGTACAGATAATTGCACATGTCCACAGTCAACCTTGCCAGCCAGCCAGCCTGCCCGCTCACCAGCCAACTACCCATCCATCCTGTTTGCCACTCTTTCATCACGTCATCCATCCAATGAAACTTCCTTGACCTTTCGCGGAAGATTTGAGATTGCTTATATAGGATCCATGTGTAATACCACAAGAGGAAGAGGGCCCAGATGAAGACCTTCAGGTGTGTAGGCAGTCCTGCCAGTTGGGATTTGGGGAACTGTCCAGGGATCTGCACCGCGATGCTCTATCTGGGCTGAAGAGTGGGTTCCTGAGAGCCCCCTGGGACCACGGGAAGAGAGGGGGACGCAGCCCATTGAACGCATCAAGGAGGACGGGTCCCCGAGCCACGGTGCCGCTCAGAGAAGTCTCGTCCGCGGTCCCCTCTCTGCCCTCCCTCTTGCTGGGGAGCTGGTCGGGACAGGGAGAGCAGACCCCTGTCTTTCCGAGTCTGTGCGATATCCACAGTGGACGTGAAGCAGGAGGGACCCTCACCAATATGCTGGGACTTGGCGCTTGTCTTTCTGGCTTGTATTTGGGGTGACAGTCAGTGGTTTGGGAGGCAGCAGGGAGTTCCTAAGAGGCTCGGTGCTCAGCCTAGGTCAGGCCGTCACCGCGCCTGGCCCGCAAGGTCAGCAGCCCCGGGAAGCCGGGCGCCGGCCCGCCGCCTCCGCCTTCACCCAGTGCCCTTGACGCGGGCCGGCTCGTCGGGATCCTCGTAAAATTCCTCGGTGATGGCTTCTTCTGTTCCCTTTATTTCCTGAAGTGAACATCTGTCTCATTGTTCACCTCCATTGCTTTAGTGCTTTCCTCATGCTTTCTCCCTTTCCAGACAATAAACTTTATTTTCTTCATAAGAATTCAGTCTACGCAAGGGTATTAGGCAGCTTGTTTGCACCTTTTAATTTCTGGATGGCTTCCAGGAAGGCTCTTTGCAGCAGCTCCAGTGGGTTCATCTGTGACTCGCGGAAGACAATGCGGCATTGTGCTTGGGTCTTTATCAGTTACCTTCTGTTTGTAAACATCTGCTCGGGAATGTTCGCTGGTAGCCTCCCTGCACCCTCCCACCACCCCAGAAATAAAGGGGCTCGTGTCTTTTTGCTTGGCATAAGGATAAGGCCAAGTGTCAGCTGGTTTTTTTGTTTTCTCTTTTGGAGGGGTCAAGTGCTCAGGTTTAACTGTGTTACTGAAAGCCCATGTTGCCGACTGGCTTTGGAGAGGGAGTCAGGCACTTGATTTCATTAGTGGCTGTGCAGCCTGGTAATTAGCTGATCATTGCAGTTTAATTTTGGTGCCGATGTTGATGACGTACCGAGAAACTGTGTAAGCCAGCGATTACAACTGGAAAACATTTCCATTTTTGAAGAGACCATTATTTTTCAGATGCGCCCAAGTCCTCAGCAAGCCACTTTCTTCTTGCTGTTCATTCCTTTCTATCCTTAATCTTTCCAAATGACCTAATATCTTTGCCAATAAACATACGGGTTTTTGTTCTTTGACTCCATGTAAACGCGCTCTTACTTAAACTCTGTGAACTCAGCACACGTTCTCATAACTATGTTCAGTTACGTTTATGGTTCTTCTTTTCATGGTTTTGTGTTTGCCTATATGGCCTGTCTTTAAAAGAAAAGGCTTTTGGTTATGGAAATTTCAAATATATTCAACAGTAAAGCAGACAGGATGATAATGAGGCCCTGTATGCCAGTCACCCTGCTTCAACAATTAGGAAACTGGCTTTCTGTGTTCCTGTTCCCTTTGTTCCTCTGTGTGTGTGTGTGTGTGTGTGTGTGTGTGTGTGTGTATACACGTATAGGCATATATATTTTTTCTAGTGTGTGTTGTATGGTGGTTTATATTTCATTTGTTCAAATAAACTTTTGTTTTAATAAGAGTAAAACCACTCTTAAGTAGTGAAGAGTCAAAGCTCCATAATGAAACGCTTGATTTTCGTGTGTATCTGTAGACACGTGAAGGAATGGTGGTCCAAGGGCAGGAAGGAGGAGGCGTCCTGCGTCTCCATTTCATTTTGAGGCTTGCTTCCTGACCCTCCTCTCCAGTGCCCTGGCTGGAGACGAAGCAGAGGCAGGGCAGTGGGGCCAAGGGGTGCTATGTGGACGACGATCCCCTGGGGATAAACATTCCCAGACAAGGCACGTGGCGTGAGGTGGGCACTTTGCCCAGCAATCAGAGGTCAGATGGCTGACTTCTAAATGAAGCTTGACCGTGTATGGCTGTGTATTTCTTTGCCTCAGTTCCATTTGCATTTTGTGGAACCCAATTATGGAGATAAAGAGGTTTTAGAGACTGAAGAGGGGGCACAGGCAGGAGAGGCTGGACTCCGACTCTGCTTTCTCTCCTGTACACACAAGGCCTGGATGGCCCCAAACTGAGGGAGGCCCAGAAGTGCCTGGCATCTGGCCACACTGCTGGCCACCCGAAGCAGCCGGTTTGCTGGTGGGATCTTCAGACTAGCACTGTAGTGTCAACACGGAAGCCGCTGGCCGAGAGAGTGTTAGATTCTGTTCAGGCCTTGCTTCGGGAAGACGACAGAGAGCCCTCCTCTCGCTCGCTCTCTCTGTCTTACACATACCCACACATACCCACACACACAGACACACTCAAGTGTGGAAAGACCAGGTGCCTCCGCAGAGCCGTGCTCCTTTTCTGTGCAGGACCACCACCTCTCTCCCCATCAGCAGTCGTGTCTTAACTAAATAAATCAGCGTGTAAGAGGGTGATCTGATCCCTTCTATCTGTAACCCTGCTGGAACACTGTCTTTGTGGTATCCTCATCACCTTGATGGGAGGAAGAGATTTGAGTATGATCAGAGTGTGACCTGGGACGCATTGACAGAGTGTTTATTCTACGCTGAACACTGCCACACGTTATTCTTAGTATTCAGCGTGGCTTTGTGCAGTTGGAGATACTGTAGTTGCTGTTGTTGCTGTGATGGTTATTGTTGTCAATGTCAGCTGTGCTTATTGACCCTCTCATTCTGGGCACATTGCTACATGCTTTATACTCACCGTCTGATTGAAAGTCCGCTCTCTCTGTTTGTGTGCATATAATTGCCCCCATTTCACCGGGTTTCAGAGAGTTTGGTGCATTTCTTGGCATGCTGGAGCTATGTGTGGTAGAACTCGGATTCGATCTTGTTGGGCCTGATTTCTCTGCCTGTGGTTTCTGACCTAGGAGAGCGAGCAGCGTTGATCCAGAGAAGGTTGGTGCTTCCTCTCGTCTTTGCCCCTCGTGTGCCTGGGGATTGGTTTCCTAGAGGGGCTGAGTTGTGCATCAGGGCTGGGCAGAATCCACACACAGGTACCACACACGAGATTAACTTTCCCTCTTACCTATAAAGGTACATACCCTTAGAACTGCTACTTCATTTTCCAAAAAATTATGCCCACACTAAAATGTTAAATAACACAGAAAAATCTAAATGGCAAGCCTCTTCCCTTTAAACACGCGCTAAACATCAGTCCTTCCACCGGAAGACAGTCTCTTGTGGGTTCTTCCAGGAAATAAATTGCCTGCACAAGCTGTAAATCCATTCATGGATATTTTGTATTCACGTATCATATCTATCTGTTTCATGAAATTAGAACTCTGCTGATTAATTTTTTTCCTGATTGAAAAATAACATTCAGTTCAGTTGCTCAGTCGTGTCTGACTCTTTGTGACCCCATGAACTGCAGCACATCAGGCCTCCCTGTCCATCACCAACTCCCAGAGTCCACCCAAACCCATGTCCGTTGAGTCAGTGATGCCATCCAACCATCTCATCCTCTGTTGTCCCCTTCTTCCGCCCTCAATCTTTCCCAGCATCAGGGTCTTTTCAAACGAGTCAGCTCTTTGCATCAGGAGGCCAGAGTATTGGAGTTTCAGCTTCAGCATAAGTCCTTCCAGTGAACACCCAGGACTGATCTCCTTTAGGATGGACTGGTTGGATCTCCTTGCAGTCCAAGGGACTCTCAAGAGTCTTCTCCAACACCACAGTTCAAAAGCATCAATTCTTTGGTGCTCAGCTTTCTTTATAGTCCAACTCTCACATCCATACATGACCACTGGAAAAACCATAGCCTTGACTACATGGACCTTTGTTGACAAAGTAATGTCTCTGCTTTTTAATATGCTGTCTATGCTGGTCATAACTTTCTTTCCAAGGAGTAAGCATCTTTTAATTTCATGGCTGCAGTCACCATCTGCAGTGATTTTGGAGCCCAAAAAATAAAGTCAGCTAGTGTTTCCACTATTTCCCCATTTATTTGCCATGAAGTGATGGGACCAGATGCCATGATCTTAGTTTTCTGAATGTTGAGCTTTAAGCCAGCTTTTTCACTCTCCTCTTTCCCTTTCATCAAGAGGCTCTTTAGTTCCTCTTCACTTTCTGCCATAAGGGTGGTGTCATCTGCATACCTGAGATAATTTATATTTCTCCAGGCAATCTTGATTCCAGCTTGTGTTTTCTCCAGCCCAGCGTTTCTCATGACATACTCTGCATATCAGTTAAATAAGAAGGGTGGCAATATACAGCCTTGATGTACTCCTTTACCTATTTGGAACCAGTCTGTTGTTCCATGTTCAGTTCTAACTGTTGCTTCCTGACCTGCATACAGATTTCTCAGGAGGCAGGACAGGTGGTCTGGTATTCCCATCTCCTTCAGAATTTTCCACAGTTTATTGTGATCCACATAGTCAAAGGCTGTGGCATAGTCAATAAAGCAGAAATAGAAAAATAATGTTATCTTGACATATGTCACAATTATAGTCACACCTACACAAATAAGGAGTAAGTGCTTCTGAATCTCAGAAGCAGTTGCTGTTAACTTGGTGTATCTCTTTTTGTCTTCTTAGTATTCAAATATATTTGTCTATATTTCTTAAAATTGCTATCACACTGTAGTCTGACTTTTTTTTTCCCTGGAATATTTTGGCCATCTTTTTGTACCATTAAGTATTCTTTGGCAGTACAGTTCTGGTGACTGTATGCTATGCCCTCATAACTTACTAAACCAACCCCTTCTTGCTGGGCACAGATGCTGTTTTCAGTTTTCACAGTCACCATCAGTGCTACTGATTTCCCTGGGCCAAGTGAGGCTTTTCAGTGTGAATTGATCATTCTTCTTCAGAAAGGTGGTTTCCATTTATACTCCTTTTTTATTCCCAGCCCTGTCTGGGGGTCTCTTTTTCTACACTTCCACCCTCACTGTGTATTTATCATTTTCAAATGGTTTGTTTTACTTGCTGAATGATCAAGCATTAGATTGATAACCGAGAGCACTTGTTCCAACAATCTTCTCAACTTTAAAAGTATGTTAAACAAAGAGTTTTAGCATTTCACGTAAAAACTTTGAAAGCTCTCAGGCTCATCTGTAATGGAGGGTGTACGAAACGAGGGTTTTTCTGTGCTTAATCCCTATTAAAGCATTTATTACTAAGGCTCCAAAATTACTGGAAGAAGAGCACTCAGAAAGTATAAGGGATCGATAGCTGGTGCTTTGGAAATGAGCGAAACAACTTTTTGTTTGTTTTAAACGCACCTTGGGGCTAAAAGAAAGACTTAAAATGAGTTAGGTTGCAAGTTTCTCAGCATTTCATAGCTTATATAGTCAAACAGTTAACTTGCATTCAGAAGCTACAAAGATGCGTATCAATTTTTTTTTTTTTAATAAATTGAATTTTCACTGGGGGAAAAATACCTCTTAGAAGATACAGACATGTGCATGAGAGGCCCTGCTTTTAAGAAACTCATAATTGGATGTGAGTAGCAAAGATTCTGTGCCAGGCCCCTGCTTCCCACAGTGGGAGTGATCAGGGCGCACTTTGCTGAAGAGGCGACCGTGACTTTCCGTTTGGTCTGACGCTGTAGTCACAATGGGACTTAATGTTGTGATTAGAATATTGATAGTGCTCCGTGAAGAGGACAGTGCTCATGTTGTAAACTTTCATTCCTCCAGTGTCCAGTCATTGGGAAATACTTCTCAACGAGCTTATTAGTTAGTGGTTCTCAGATTTTCGGATTTCAGGATCCCAAAAATTTTCAAAAGAAAACAGAAACTAGGACACCAACTTAAACTTGCCAAAGTGTTCTTATTTCCTCAGAAGGACAGTAATAAAATAACAGCAACCAAAAATCAACAAGCAACATGCCTCATCAACAATCAGCACTACTTTATAAAAGAAAGGCTATCTTAACACAGAACACCAGCTCCAAAAGACAGCCGTTTCATTGTATTTTATGAACTTTTTTCCAGGTAACTTCAGAGTTATATAGAAGTTGCAAAAATGCACGGAGGCTTTACTAATCTTCCCCTAATTTTAACAGTTTACCTAACTGTAATATAATTATCTAGCCATAATATACTTTTCAAAACCAGGAAGTTGGCAGTAGTTTATAATGCTAACTATGCCTCCTTACGCGCACTGAAGCAGTTTCCGTCAGTGTCTCGTCTTGGCGCAGGATCTGGTCCGTGATCCCGCCTTGCCTCTAACCGCGTGTCTTTTCCGTCAGTGTCTCGTCTTGGCGCAGGACCTGGTCCGTGATCCCGCCTTGCCTCTAACCGTGTGTCTTCTTGGCCGCCTCTAGCCTTTGACCGTTCCTCACTCCTTCCCTGTCCTTCCTGCTCTTGAGACTTTGGTGCAACTGATTTTTTTTTCCCCTTTTTAATGATTGATTTAAGTTAAAGCAGATTTTGGCCTGAGCATCCTAGAAACGATGTTGTGTGCTTTTAGTGAAGCAGGTCAGGTGGTACACGGTGTTTGTCTGTCTTGCTGTGGTTAATGGTGAAGTCACTGTGACCATTTGGTGAAGGTAATGTCTGCTGAGTTTTTCCATCATTGTGTTACTGGTTTTTTCTTCATACTGCATAAATATTTAGGGGGAGATGCTTTGAGATTATGCCAGCCTTCTCTTTCTTGAACATTCATATACTGACTTTGATCTCACCTACAGCAGTTATTATAGCAGTGCTTCCCTAATGGTGATTTTGTATTTCTCACATAGCTTTCTACTCGGATTCATTGGAATTCTTCTGAAGGAAGAGCGATCCCCCCTCCCACTTGTTGATTGATTCAGTTATTTTATTTATATTAGTGTAGATTCACAGGTGTGTGTTTTGTTCTATAGTCCAGTAATATCATTATTTATTTTGCTGCTCAAATTCTTGTGACTTTGGCTGGACTGTTGTCTTCAGGACCTTCTTCTGGTTGGTTCCTATGACAGAATGCTGTTTTTTAGAACTCTGTCTGTGTTTTTTTATTGGTTGCTCTGGATCTGTAGTGGCGGTGTATGGAATCCAGTTTGCTGGCCAGGGATCGAACCTGGGCCCCTGCATTGGGAATGCAGAGTCTTAGTCACGGGACCACCAAGGAAGTCCCTGGACTGCCGTTTTGATGGAGTGAATTCCCCTTCACGCTGTCTTCCGCCTTGCTCCCCACCGTTGATCTCATGTCATCATAAGCTGCTGAGAACAGAGGCCCGCTCTTTGGAATACACTGGCCTGGGGAACAGAAGGAAGCTCATGGGAGCATGCTCCATGCTGAATCCCCAGCCCCACCCCCTACCCTGCCCCCGCTTAGAGAAAATAAGAGACACAAAGCAGTGGTGATGGATAAAACTAGAATGTGAATTAGGATAAAGGAAGAATAAGCTCTCATTGGATTGCAGGAAAGACAGGTATCTTTTTTTAGGATTGTAAAGGGCTTTGGAGGGGGTAGTTTCAGGGAGCAGCCCCAACTTCCTGTGTGCCAGGCAGGTCCTGGGCCCTCCAGGCTACAAGCATAATTTTATCTAACCCTCCCATGCTGAAGGAGATATAACATTATGATTCCACAGATGGGAACAGTGAGGCTCCAGGGTTCCAGGAGGTCAGAACCCATTAAGGACGTGGTGGGGCTGGGACCGAGTCTTGTTCCCTGGACCCCAGGTTTCGTCCTTGCGCGTGTCTCCCCACGGTCACTGCTCACCCCTACTGGCGGTGGGTTTTGGGGGAAGAGAGAAGAGCTGCTGCCTGCCCCTAACGCCCTAAAGATGGGGCCGCCTCCCCCCACTCCCCACCACAGCAGTCTTTTCTGTCCATTATCACGAAAGAAAGAAGTGGCTTTACGTATAGTCGTCACTGGGATTGTGTGTGTGTGTGTGTGTGTGTGTGTGTGTGTGATTCTGCACCCTTCGATGTAATCTGTGTGTTTGAATATATTTATGTGTTCCTGTTGTGCCTTTTTTCAAAAACCCGCCTTCAGGGTGTGCAAGTGTGGGGACTTGTGCCTAGCAGTGATTCCACGGGGTATCTGCATCCCAGAAGAGCAAGGGTTTCTCTTTCTATGGAATCTTCTTGGTCACCAGCATGCATTTTCTTTGGCCTGCCCTCCTCTATTTACCATCGCTCTACATCTCAAAGGACTGGACACTGAAAGAGATCTTGGCCACCCCAGGAGCTCCAAACCCTCTAGCTCACAGCTGAGAGGATGGAGGTTCCTAGGGAGTGGGGGTGGGGTGGGGGGGAGAAACCTGCCCAGGGCCACAGAGCAAGGTGACGGCGGAGCCCCACCGAGAAGCAGGGCTGCAGACTCTGGGTCACCCTCCTGCCATCTTGCCTTGGAGCTCCCTCAAGACTGCCTGTCTCTGCTCCCAACGCCCCACAGGCCAAGTGCAGGAGAGGAATTCTTCAGAGTGGTCTCTTAATAATCAATGCTTACATTTTGCCTTGGCCCCAGGCCAGATTCACCCCACTCCCCCCCGTGCCCCCACCCAATCTTGTGTTCAAGGTTAAACATTCCTCTGAATTAGTGACCTTGCCAGTTTTGGCCTGTGGATGTCGCTCTCCATCCATAAGCCTCCTTTCCAGGGACCGTGTTTGCAGCAAAGACTATAATTTTATTTTGGGTTTGGATATACTGATTACATTTTAGCTTCTGGTATATTTTCTTACCCGTCACAGCCATTAAATTTATTTTAATAGTTACTCTACCCTCCTGATAGCCAGTGAAGGGGGAATTGGATATTGTCTATCAATTGGCTGGTCCGTGAACTAAGGCTGTATCTAATTACAAGGCGTTGTATTGGTGCTGATTTATTAACCATTTCCTGGGCTTGGGAGAAGGTTGCGTTTTTTAGTGGCACTCGACAGCCTGGATGCAGCTTTCCAGGAGGGTAGGGTGCCCGGAATATCACCCATCTTACAGTTATTACTTTGTGTCATATATAATCTTGTTTTTTCCCTGCAACAAATAAATCTTTGGGACTCCCTGGAAAAAAAAAGGGGAAAAAAAAAAAAACATTTGTGGTTACAGTATAATAAAAATAAACCGTTTGTCGTGACTGCAGCTGACATTTATCAGCCTGTTTGTGGGTGCTCTTTCTCTCTCTCTATAATACAGAACATAATTTGTCACTTTGTAAATACATTCCAGTCTAAATCCCTGCCAGCATCTGTTAGTGTTTGAAGGATTAATGTGCTACCCTGTGTATGTCTGTGCTTACAGGGAACAGTGTAGCATATGATTATGGATCTCCGGAGAACAGGAGAATGGGGTATTTTCTCAGCTTTTCCCTTCACTTGTGGTCTTTCTGGCCCTTTCCTGATTTTTCTCATCCTTTTCCTACCCTGCTTAAGAGCTTGGAATTTCATCATTTGCAAGGGTACTGTTAGTCTCTAGTATTCCTTCTCCATTTCATTGAATGGGTCGTGATAATCGTGGTTTACAGGCAGAAAGGGTGGACAGATGGTTCTGGATTGGTTAGACTGGGATTCAGGTTCTCCCTTCATCTGATTTATGACCTCAGATTATTTAGTTTCCGTGTACTTGCTCTCAAAGTGGAGATGCAACCAGCTGCCTTTGGAAGGCACCAGGGTGAAGAGCGGAGCCTTGCATGGGTGTGAAGCGCAGCAGAGCGCCTTGATGAGGGCTCTGCGGCTCCGCCCCCACCTGTCCCTCTGCGTGTCGTTGCTCCCCTAACGCAGTCCATGACACTTCCAGTGCTAGGACTTAGTGGGTGGCTATGATTCTGTTTTGTTTTTCATCTTTTCTTGTTAACTAGTGGGGTTTTGTATTTGTTTGGAAGTATTAATCTCCGTAAATCAGGTGCTTGGTGGCTTCTTAGTATTCAGGGATTTCAAAGATCATTCTGCCAGTAAGAAACTCTGGTCCTCAACAAGGCTTGATACTGACTCCTGGTTGAGGAATTTAAATCCCTCAGTCTAGGCAGAATGTCTCACAATGCTGCAAGGGTCATCTTTGCTCTCCCCAGCAGAAGGCATGAATTTCCTCTGAATCGTGATGATATGGCCTGTAATTCTTATTACTTTCTTCCTTTCTTCTTTTTTTTTTTTTTTCCTTATTACTTTCAAGAACAGTTATGGTCTCTCAATCGCCCTTGAAAGTGAAAGTGAAGTTGCTCAGTCATGTCCGACTCTTTGCGACCCCATGGACTGTAGCCTATCAGGCTCCTCCGTCTATGGGATTTTCCAGGCAAGAGTGCTGGAGTGGATTGCCATTTCCTTCTCCAGGAGATCTTCCCAACCCAGGAATAGCCCTCAGTCTACTGCTATCATTTGGATTGAAAAATCCCAGGACATAGAAGACGTGATCTCTTTAATAACTATCTTATGAGCAATCTCTTTATTTTGTGTTTTCATTTTGTGTGTGTGTGTGTGTGTGTGTGTGTGTGTGTAGTCCTGCCTGTCCCACTCAGATGGTTCCCCCACCCAAACTTTGCATCTGCATGTGCAGTTCTTCTTTCTGCAATAAAGAGGAAAGTGCGAGGTTCTCTTTCCATTGCGAGAGGTGTTGTGTTGTTGTTTTGGTTTTCTGCACTGCAAATGCACATGCACAAGATGGAAATGCCATGCTGTCATTCCCGGTGGCCAAGATGGAGCTTCCGATGTGATGCCTGTTAGGATTTTGGAGAGAATCATTAGCAGATCTGGAGCATACCTTTGAGCCCAGTGGAAAAGTCTGTCCTTCACACCCTAAATGCCCAAGGATTGGCATGCTTGGAAGATGTCTAGAAACCCCTGTTTCAGTTTCTCTAACAGGTTTTTATAACCTTCCAGAGTGGCCATCAGAGAAGGCAATGGCAACCCACTCCAGTACTCTTGCCTGGAAAATCCCATGGATGGAGGAGCCTGGTAGGCTGCAGTCCATGGGGTCGCTGAGGGTCGGACACGACTGGGCGACTTCCCTTTCACTTTTCACTTTCATGCATTGGAGGAGGAAATGGCAACCCACTCCAGTGTTCTTGCCTGGAGAATCCCAGGGACGGTGGGGCCTGGTGGGCTGCCATCTATGGGGTCGCACAGAGTCAGACACGACTGAAGTGACTTAGCAGCAGCAGCAGCAGTAGCAGCAGAGTGGCCATAATATTTTTCACAGCGATCCTGTGTTCAAGCAGATATATGGAATTGCAGGAACCATTTAGTGCTGATACTTAACAACATGTGATACTCCTGAAATTCAGATTTTTAACAGGAGACACATTTTGCAAGAAGCAGTGTTAGCAGATACCTACCGCTCTTTGTACACACTGCTTGGAACTCTTAATGCTGTCTGTGAGCTACGTCTTTATCAGGTGGCCCCGTGATCAGTCAGCACACATTATTTAAGGCATCATGTAATGCTCTATTTTTTCCTATCTTCAGTGGAATCTGCAAATTACATTAATTATAAGACTGCCAGACTGTCGGAAACACACCCAGCTTTCCTGACTCTTGTCCTGAAACAGGTTTCAGCAAACTGTGCCACACCAGGAGGAAATCCAGTCTGACACCTGTTTTTGTAAATAAAGTTTTATTGGAACTCAACTTCACCCATTGGTTGACAGTGTCTATGGCAGCTTTTGCATCCATGCTGCAAAAGTCGAGTTGTTTGTGTGGCTAGCAAAACCTAAAATACTAACTGGCCTAATCAAGAGAAAGTTTGCTGACTTTCTGGAGGACTTAGGGCCATTTGGAAAGAAAAGTCTGTTTCACTACCTTCTGGTGAGCAGGTGGTTAGATTAGTATCTTATTTCTACACATATGGAAACATTTCCAATTACACATGACTTAGATGTCTCTCTTGGCTCTTCCAGAGTCTGGAGGTTGAGGCAGAGGGGAGAGGTGGAAATCAACATTCTTTTTTTTTTTTTAATCATAAAGTTAACATTTTAACGGTCAGAAAAAAAAAAGTGTAAAGGCTTTGGGTTCATGGAAAGAACAACATTCTTGGGAGTGAAGTACATTTGGAACCCTCCATAATCTCCTGGATTTAGGGAAAACTTCAGGGTTGGAAAGAAAGTTCTGGCACCAAAGCAATAATACTATCTTAAGGAGGAATGGCTTATCAGAGTGGAGGAAAAACTAAAATCCCACTTCTGCCAACTGCTGATTATATGGCTTTTCAAGCAGAATTTTTTTTTGGATGCTTTTTCAGCCTTTGTTTTGTTTGAAAAGTGCAGGTAATTGAGTCTACTTTGTAACGGCTCAACGGGGTGAAATGTAGCAGAGTCCATAATCCTCCCTTCTCTGAATAGTACCTGTCAGAGAGTAAGCCCTCCTAAGTGTTTAATTAGCAGTGAGAGCTTGCCCCTTGGACTGGGCTTTTTAAGTGTACCCGGGGCAGGAAGTCTGACAACTCCTGGTTGTGTGATGAGCGGTGACACCTAGATGAACTAGAAAACGTGATCCTCAGCCAGAACTCCCCCGAATCCTTCTGGGGCTTGTGCTGCAGACCTGGTGCCCCCAAAAGGAGTGCAGCCTCTAAAGTCTGCTTTCCTTGAGAAAAAGGGGACCACATGGACGAGGTCCTCCCTTTACACCAGAGAAAGCTCTGGCCACCCCATCCCGTCAGCAGCAGAAACTCTGCCTGAAGAGACCGTCTGTATCGGGGAACCAGAGGGAGCAAGGACGACACTGTTATAAATACTGAAGAAGGCGAGCCGAGGCCGAGCCGCCGTACGTGCGCGCATTCCAAAGTGGCTTCTAATGGACGCTGACAAGGTGGTGTCCCCTCCCCAGCTCTAACGCTGTGTGCACTGCTCTTCTGAAAACACTTGCTCTCTAACTTAGCTGCCTTTTAACAGAATTACCCCACGTGATTCATTGTCCCTTTTGGCTACAAGAGAGCAGACCTCGGAGGCGGATGTGAACATGGCCACGTGCCCGTGCCCAAGCTGGCATGCTTCGGGCACTGAGGGGCAGGGTCGCCTGGTCACTGCTGTGAATCTGCGCGTCATTCTGCCACTCCTCACGGGCCCCTCTTTCCTAGGCTCCTGTTAGGACTTGCCTTTCAGTAGCAGTCCTGGGGAAGCTGTCAGACAAGCCTGCGAAACCTCATGGGACAGGAGCACCTGACTGTTTTCTGAGCTTCTCTCAATCTGTCTGTCTACCTCTGTCTCTCCTTCTCTCTATTCCTTAGCAACCACACCGCTACCTGGAATAAAGGACTTGGGTGGAAAAGTTACATCACTAACCCGATACATGCTCCTGGCCTGAATTCTTTGAATTAATTCAGAGATTGGGATTGTAACGGGCCATCTGCTCTCAGAGGTGTTTTCAGGCTTACTTTATACTGTTTGGGCTCCAGAATCAATTGGATTTTTAAACCCCCTGATGTCCCAGATTTCATTTCTGCTTGCCAACAGTGTGCTGCTGCTTCTTCAGGTGAAAGCAGCAGGGAGCCGCCAACCGCACTGCCACTTGAAGTTGTGAGAGACAACAGCTGTACCAGGTGATTTCCAGAGTGATTTCCAGATCCACATCGGGTGTCCCCAGTTGATAGGGGGTGGTGGCCCATTCAGTGCATAAAGTATGGGAGCTCCTTGCATCTAGTGGCCTCACTAGAAATCGTTACAGTCTGCATCCCTCAGATGGAAGGAGAAAGAATATGGGAAACCCAGGTCACGCGATGAGTAGCCCAGGGTGGAGGGCCTCACGCACGCACACGCGCACAAACATATTCCACTCACAGGCCATTGGTGGAAACCTGGAGGCCCTGCCCCACCACAGTGCAGGCTGGGAAACGTAGTTCCAAGCTGGTAGGTCTCTTCTCAACATAGCCCAGTACTGTGGACCAGGGAGAGCAGGTCTGGGAGGTGCTGGTTTTCTCTGTCCACACTATCTATTTTATACAACATGGAGGTCATTCTTGAATTCTAGTTGGCTTCTGCCTTTAACGTGTGAATTTAAATCCTTTTAATTTCTCTTGTGATTATGTGTGAATCTCTACTAATTTCTAAATTTCATTTTGTATTTCCTGTCTATCAGGTGTTTTCCTTTATTAATAATTTTAGTTCTTTTTTGGATTTTATTTTTGCATCGATCCAGTTTCTTAATATCCTGTGAACCCCAAGCATTTTTTTCCCTGCTGCTGCTAGTTTGGAAGCTAAACTGACTTTCTTCCTCCTCCTCCTCCGTCTTTCTCTCTCTCATATTCTTTCCCTCCCCTCCCTCCCTCTGTTTCTTTTCTCCCTCCCTCCCTTCTGATATTTTTCTTCTTGAAACTTTCACATACATGATTTACATTTTCTCTTGTATAGTATAAAGCTGTTTACTGTCTCTTACCATTTTAACTGGCAAAACCAGGCCATAAGTGATTTAATAATTAAATCTCCCTCCCTAAAAAAGAGCATCTTCTTTGTTATCGCTGTTTCAATTCCTTTTCCAGTTCCTTTTTACAAGTAAGTTATTTGGTCCCATGGCTAATGTAGAAGACGTGCAACATTTGCGGACACCTTCACTGTGTGTGTGTGTGTGTGTGTGTGTGTGTGTGTGCTGCGAACCGAGTTTCTAGCTTTTCTGCCTTTCTGGGTGCTTTTGTTGGAACTTATTAGAGGCTGTTTAGACAGATGCCACCTTAAGCAGGAAACTTTGTTTCTCTGGGAAGCACATAGTCTTTTTAACCTTTTCTAGTTCCTCTGTTGAATATGCTGCTTTGCTTCTGCAGAACCTCAGAAAGATTCCTCTCTGGACTCATCCACAAATTGAAAGTGACTGTCGTGGTCACTCCCCAGGCATGGTGGTACCGTTGTATGTTTACTGCATGCTCTGCATATGGGGCTCACATTCGTCAGCAGGCAGCGTGGCCAGCTTCTGAGTGGCAGGCCAGCAGCCAGCAGGCCTGAAGCTTCAGGAGAAAACCTGCCTTTCCAGTGGATTATGGGAAATCACTGTTGCCAGCCTCACTAGCCTACTTTTATCTCTTCTGAGGAATTTGTCCCGGGTTCCGGTGGTGCATTATTCATTCATTCATGTTCTAAATTAAACCCTGTCTTGGAAACCTGCTCTGTGACACTCACTGTGTACCAGAAATCAGAGACAGAGATATGAAACTTCATTTTAATCGACTGTAAATATCAGTGTGGATTTTCAGTTGTTTCGATTTTCTTTCATAGTCTCCTGCAGTGTTCTTGGGAATAGAAATTGCTCTAACCTTTTTGGAGGACACCCAGCAAAAATGCATCAAAATTTAAAATATAGATGTCGCTTGACATGGCAGTTCTACTTCCAGGATCTTATCCTATAGAAAAAAATGGTTTATTGCAAAACATAGATATTACAACATTGCTTTTAGGAACAAAAACCTGGAAACTACATAAAGTAATATTAATTACAGCAACAGCAATAGTTAGCACTTAGAGCATATGTGTTTAAGGTGCTTCCCATGGATATTATCTTACTGAGTTCCCACAGTAATCCCAGGGAAGGGATTCTTCTATTATTTCTATTTTTTACAGATAAGTAAGGTCAAGCTTTGGGAATTTAAGTAAAAAGTTCACAAAGCTAGTGAAGGCTGTAGAGGACTGAGACATCCAAAGGGCATCATTTTTTTAATAAATTTTTTAACTGGATTAAAAATTTTTTATTTGTCTTTTTGGTTGTGCTGTGCAATATATGAGGTATTAATTCCTTGACCAGGGATCAAACCCATCCCCCTATATTGGAAGCTCAGAGCCTTAACCACTGTACCATCAGAGAAGCCCCAGATCAATTTTTAATAAATGTTTGAACACTCCTCTACTGGGTAAACCTACTGGTTGAGAAGAATGTGGGTGGAGTTCCGTTTCGGTGTATTCTCTTAGGTGTTGATTGTGAAAAACCAGATTACAGAGTAGACTAACACGTAAGCTACGACACAGTGTTTGTAGAAATCCGCTGCGGCCCAGTGTTTTTATACGTGTGGGAAATGTATCCTGGAAGGGTTTGCCTCAAACCGTCACTCTGTGTATCTTGGGGCAGCAGGATCCCAGACACTTTCTCTTGATACATTATCCACTTCTGTATTATTTGTACTTTGCTCAGTGAACCAGTTATATTTTTATAAATAAGGATAAATTTAAATTGTTGAAGCCCACTTGGGGTGAATCACAGTCCCTGTCCCCAAACCGACACACGCAGCCTCAGCACTGTTCCCGTCTGGGGCTCGCTGTAGGATGTTTGTCAGCGTCCCTGGGCTCTACCCCCAAGATACCAGAGCAGCCCTCCCCCAGAAACGTGTCCAGACCCCACCGGGTGTCCCCTGGGGCTGGCGTGTCCATGGTGAGAATCCTCCAGGCAGGTGCTGTCCTGGTAGCGTGTGATTCTCTCCATCCTGAGCGTCATAATGGAGATCGTCTCTCTCCATCTGAGCATCTCTCACACTTCACAGGTCTTTCAAGTGGAATCCAGAAGCCTTTCAACCAGAGCAGATATTCTCGTTTCTCTTTCTCTGTAGTCATTGAAACTAACTGCCACTGACCTGTCACTAGATAGTCAACAGACCCCATATCTCTCTGTGAGTTTTTTTTCCTATTAAAAAAAATTGTTCTTTAATTGGAGGAAAATTTCTTGACAGTGTTGTGTTGGTTTCCGCTGTACAGCCACACAGTTCAGCCCCAACATGCATATGGCCCCTCCCTCTGGAGCGTCCCTCCCCTCCCCCAACCCACCCCTCTGGGTCATCACAGAGCGCCAGGCTGGGCTTCCTGTGTTAAATAGCAACCTGTCACCAACTGTCTAGTTTACACGTGATGCTGTGTATAAATGTCGATGCCACTGTCTCCATTTGTCTGTACACCTATCTGAATCTTGGGGTGCAGGGCACCGGATTTATTTTATCAGCAACTTCTGCAAAGAAGGGGCTTCAGATGCTTAACAAGTTTCATTAAGAACCTACGTATTAAAATGTTCAAAACATATAGGCTGCTCCTGTTGAGGATATAATTATGCAGTAGATTAGCTGACGTCCAGTCTGTTGCCTTTAGAGCACGCCGTGGATGTTCCAGTACTTACATAAGACATGGGGCCTGTTTATTAAAGAGTCTTCAACTGTGTATAAAACTCGAACAGTCAAAAGTAATGGTGTCTGCTGAAGGACTCTTTATCATATGAATTTACCTTTAGTCATCTATTATTTATTTCAGCTATTTTATATGCCATTATAATAAATATTATGACAGAGAAAGCTTTTACGCTTCAACTTATTGTACTACTCTCTACTTGCCTGCAATCCTTCAGGAAAATGTAACCATGCTTTACCTATAGTTAACGTAAATCATCACTTACATTAGGATGAAAAATTCACCATGAAAAAAGTCTCTTTCTTCAATAGCCAGGCGTAAATGCCCGATCATGTCGGCTGCCAAGCTCCCGTGCCATTTGCCATCCTCTTAAACTGTTTTTAAGCTGCAAAGTGAATGCATAGCATAGAGGGAAATTGGAAGGTTTTCGAATAATTTTCCTTCTCTTGTTAGTTTCTGGCAAGATAAGCATTTTTTTGTCCAGAGTGCAAAATACTGCCAATTACTGTCTAAGCATCTTTAATAGTTTTACTTTACGTGGTGCATAAGTCGTACACCAAATTAAATAAGCCGTTATCCGGTACAGTTTCTCCTTGAATCAGCCTCACAATCACCTATAGATATTGAAACAGTTACTTTATAAATTGAGTTCCAGCAACCCAAGGCAGAAATTTTGACCTATGTGTAATGAAAAAAGTATTGTCATGATTTTCTTATTAGGCATGTTTATCACTGTATTTTGGAGGGAGGGCGGACTTTGGTGGGGGGTCATCTGTGGAAGCTCAGGAGTGACATTTCCTGCTTGATGGGTGATCTGAAGGTCAGGAATGACGAAGTCAACCCTTCTCCTTCAAGGCTTGAAGGAAAACCCAGAGCTTTGCTAAGGGTCGTTTCTGGTTTGGTTCCCTATTTTGTAAATTGGACTCTTCTTCAAGAGTGTTTTCCTGGTGAAAGGCACAGAGGCGTACCAAGTGACACAGGCGTGGAGAGCCACGAAAGAGACTCTTAAACTCTGCCTTCTCCTTGGGTAGAAATGCTGCTTCAGAAAGAGCACTTATCAGAACATCCTTTTGTTAAAACACATTCATTTATTAACATTTTGGCTGTGCTGGGTCTTAGTTGAAGCACGCAGGGTCTTCGATCCTCATTGCAGCACGCGTGATCTTTAGTTGCAATGTGTAACTAGTTGTAGTATGCAAAGTTGTGCATGTGGGATCTAGTTCCCAGAGCCAGGATCGAACCCAGGCCCCCTGTACTGGGAGCGTGCAGCCTTAGCCACTGGACCACCAGGTCAGTCCCTGATCAGGGCGTCCTTTTTATCTTTAGACTTGTTCGAGGTTGGGCAGACTCCCATCTAGCTCTCTCACAATGCTGATTTGGGTTGCTCTGAGACGTACAAGAGCCAAAAGGAGATGCACGTCCCTGTCTGCTCCTGCGTTTCCCAGCAAAGAGGCTGACACCCACAGCCACAATAACATCACTTTCATAATACTGAAGAAATGAGCGATACAAAGTCCCACATAGGATTCTGACAAATTACGGAACCAGTGTAGTTAGGTCTGTACTGTAGTTCAGTGAATAATGTCATATCAATAACATGCTCATCGCTGGTGTCTCCCGCTGCTGTAAATGTGACAACTCCTATTTAAGTTTTCAGAACATAAAATCAGGACCAAGCATATGTAAAGTGGAAGGGTGAGAGGCATCAGCATAATGCAATTAAGGCCCATTGGATTAGAATTTGCAGGGTGCCATTAGCAATAAGCTCTGAATGTACATTATTGCCTTGGTTACATTTTCTCCTTCACTACTAGGCTTCTCTTGTAAATTCTAAGTGTATGAAATAAATATGATGTAAAATAGACACAAACAAGAATTTATAGAGGACGTTAATTTCTTGATAGCTTCTCAGTGTCAAGCATTGAAGAATACGAGAACAGGGCTAGGGCCGGTAGTGATAATCCAGTGAAGACACGAGTGTTGGAACCAGTCGAGTCTCAGTTCGAAACCCAAATCAGTGTCTAGGCTGTGCCACTTTAAACTGTAAAAACCTCTGTTTTCGAGGCTGTGAAATGGGGGAAATGATAGATACTTCAAAAGACTTTTCCCATGACTCTTCAATGAAAAATAAATGCCAAGCATATCACGTGCTGTGCTCTCTCACTCGGTCATGTCCAGCACTTTGCGACCCTATGGACTGTAGCCTGCTTAAGTAAATTTTGTGAAATAAGGAAAGACTGCAATTGGTAATATGCCTTATGGTTGAAAAACAAAGAATCGGTGTCCTGTTCTAACAGTGGTTTTACAAATGATAATGATCGTTACTTCTGTGCCTCGTACCTCGTGTGCACCATACCTACTCTTTGCCCTAGCCGTTCAAGGCAAATGGCCGTTGCAGCAGGAGTGCTGAGGCCCAGAGCGGCCACACCGCTGTCCTGCAGCCACACAGCCAGTGCTGCTGTCCGGCCGGACTGTGGCTCCTCCTGGTCAGCCCGGCTCTGCTGTCCCCGTGGATGTTCCACACAGTCCCCGCATGGTTCCTTTGGTCTCAGGCAGTGCCACGCCTGAGTCGTACTTGGCTGATTGTGGTCATGCAGTGGTATGAGAGAGCAGTCCTGTGTAACAACAGCAAGAACCCCCTTGATTCTGCACTTGTAGACCCTTGAACCACTAAGACAGGTTTTGGGAACTTAGCAAAGAACAGCCCAGGAAGACTCGTTCTACCGAGAGTGTCAGTGGGCTGTGCCACCACCTGCTGTCCCCGACGTCCAGGAAAGTGGAAGAAAACTATGTGGGTTGCTTCATTACTCTGTCTTTTGGCTGAACCTGGGGGTGGCTGGGAGCAGGTGGGCGTCTCAGCTTCTTAGATGTTGCCTGCTGCTTCACGTGTGGGGTGCCACCTGTGCATTCCTGCTTTAAAATGATGGGTGCTGGCATCTGTAGACAGAATTTAAGGTATGTTTGCATTCCTCTTTTCCCTGAGATGATAAACTTGTGTACACTGGTGTGGTTAAAGAAAAGAGTGTGGATTTGGGGAAGGGTTGGATAGGCATTTTATAGCATTTAAAGATTCAAAGTTTAGTAGGAAGTTGTCTCTGTCAGCCAAAGCTAGGTGGGGGGCTGGTTGGCTGGATAGATGGGTAGATGGGTAGAGAGGAGGGAAGGGGGGAGGGACATAGGGAAACAGTTAATATTGGGGTGGTGGCATTGTAGATACTTTTTGTTCATATCCATCTGTCTTTTCTAAATGTTTCTATGACTAGTGAAATGGCCTGAAATGAGCCTGGAGAGTAAAGAGGGCAAACTCATGGACTGTGCGTCATTCATTGTGTACACGTTTGCATTTCTCTTCTTGCTGGGCACGTTGGGGGTTGCACCTTTTTGAAGCTAGGCACAGCCCCAAAACATGCTCTGCCAACAAAATGTCAGCAGAAGCAACACCTGGCACCACAGGGTGGCAGCCCACGACATGCAGTATGCAGCCATATTCTCTGCCCGCCCTGTGGAGGCTAGGGACGTTGCGGAGGATGGAAACACCCCCGGGCTCCACCTGCCTGGGCCCCTGGCCAGTCACAGTGACAGGGCCCCACTGACCTGGGAGGAACACGAGGCACGAGCTAGTCATAATCCTTGGTTTTCTTATGACATTGAAGTTTGGGGGCTCCTTCCTTGTTGAAGGTCGTCTTGACTCACACTGAGGCACTTGTGTGAGCCACACAGTAAGGGATTGGGTCGTATCTTGTTGGCCATTCCAAGCTACAAAAATGTTTTAAGCTAGAAGTGTGTGTGTGTTGCAAATCTAGAGCCCAGAGACTGGCCAGACAGGGTCAGAACTTTTCACGTCCTGGGTGGCATATGCTGATTTAACATCTTAGTTGAAAAACTCAGCGGTTCTTTAGTGGAGATGGAAGAGTTCTGTATCTTGAATGTGGTGATAGTTCTATGAATTTCTGCATGTGATAAAAATGTCATAGAATTATACGCATAGATATTTCAAATAAAAGAAAATGAGTGCATCCCCGAACTGGTGAAATCCAAGTAACATCTGGAGTCTAATGAATTACTTTGTGACAATGTCGATTTTTGGTTTTGATGATGTGCTGCTTGGATAAGTCGTCCCCTCTGGGGGATGCTGGGAGATGGGTATGTGAGCATTTTCGGGTACTGTGTTTGCCACTTCTTGCGAGTCTATAATTCCTTCCAAATTAAAGTCAACAACAACAACAGCAGAAATGAGTTATACCAAGAAAGCGGATTGTGGTCAGTCCCAAATTCATAGACTCAGCAGGAAAGCTTACATTGGCAGATGGGGCCTCTTGCTTTCACCTAGCAATCAGCAGTTTATCCCTCAGAAATGCTCTCTGTTTGCAATCCGTCAGCCCCTGCCTTCTCATTTAGAGCACGTCCCATGATAAAAACATTTCTGTCATGTTGTGAAGTTTGTTAGACAACCAGAAGAGCAACCCACACCCCCCCCGCAACACACACACACATCAGCACACTTGTGCACCCTCCTTCTAAAAGCTGTTTTTTCCCTTCTCGGGGCTTAACCAAACTGTGCACGCGGTCCCTCTGGTTCTCTCAGGGTCAGTAGCAGAAACAGGAAACCCGATACCGGGGGCAGGGGAATCACCTGAGTGATTGGGTGTGGACTTGAGTCACTGTCCCCAGGAGCCCAGTAACCCAGTGCCTGTGGATTAGTCTGTTGAACGACTTGATGGCTTGTGACCCCTCATTCCCCCTGGATACGTACGTTCTGATTTTGTTCTTATTGGTGGTGGCAGCCCTGTGTTTTATCTTCCAGCAAGGGGCGAGGTGGTGGGGGTGGGGGATGGTACCAAAAGACAGCGTACCACGTGCAAACCGCACATTAGAAGAACACAAAGGCCGGCTTGGCCAGGCCATCGCTTTCATGGAAATTTCCGCTTTGGGGTCACCATCTGGGAATGTTCTCCCTGTTTTATGGGGGAAAAATGTACATGCATTCTTTTCTAATATGTAGCCAGCACATTCCTTGGGGGTTTCCATCAGGGACTCAGCTGAGAGGTGCGATGTCTGTCTTTACCACCATTCCCTTAATAGGAGAAATATCCGGTTTTCTTCTTGCGATGCATTCAAAGCTCTGTAAGATTCTGTGTTGGCGACGAGTGTCGTGCTCTGCGCCAGGGGCGGCTGGGGCCTGAGGAGCAGGATGAGGGTGAAAGGCCACTTGAGTTGCCACGTCTGAACGTCAGAACTGGTAGTTGAGCATTCCGGAGGCATAAGAATCTATGGGGAAGGAAAGCTAGCCATTTTGACAGACGTCCTGCTCCGAAGGCTTGAGCCACAGATGAACATCCGTCACGCAGACAGAAAGTGGGGATGGGGGGTGGGGGTGCGGTTTGCTCCCCATCTGGAGTCCTGAGCCCTCTGTACAGGGTACGGCATCACTAGGGTGCAGCCCCTTCTCCTGGTGGCAGTTTACCTTCAAATGGGATGAGGGCTGTGGCCTTGCCTTACTGTGAACCCTCCAGCTCTAATATTCCCCTGTCTCAGGAAGCTCTAATGAAACCCACGTGTTGGCACGCTCCTCTTTTCCTGGATCAGGTTAGATGCTTCTCATTCTTCCAGAATCTGCAGGTGTGTGCAGCTGGTGCTGTTACCTGAGGAATTTAAAATCCACTTCGGCCAACTTGCCTTTGCCAGAGTGTTGGGGTTTGGGGAGGTCACTGAATTCCTCTCTACATCCTTTCCCGGAAACTGCGCCCTGTTAGTGGCAGGACCTGGATCCTCCAGGGTCCAACAGTGATCTGGAACGACGTGGTCTTCGAGGGGAAGCCTCACTTGTTGTGAACACAGTTTCACCCACCCTGCTGCCCTGTCGCCCTCCTGAACAACCATTTATTACACAGTGGCCTCGGGGAAAGAGCTTCACCACGGCATCTTCCCTCCTTCCGGTTAAAGTGATGAAACACCTTCTGTCTTCCAGGCAGGCTGTTAGGTGCTTTGCACTTAGCCTCACAACTCTGTGAGTAGATAATCAACATTCCTCATTTACAAGTGAGGAAACTGAGGCTCAGAAAGCTTAGGTGGCCCAGAGTCTGTGTGCATTCCAGCTGCATTGGCCTGGTGTTCACTGTCCACGGCCTGGGCCTCGGGTCGCAGTCCAGGGCGTTGGTGGCCGAGGTGGACTTCTGCAGACACACTAAGCGTCTCAGCACAGCCTGTGTGTCCGTCCAGGGGGAGGGTGCCCTCCACTGAGCCACGGGCATCCCCTTCAGAGCATCCGAGCACCGTGTCATTCTCGCTAGTCTTACTTCAGCATCTCAGTCTAGACAAGGATTCCCAAGTTCACTGCTTGTCTTATGGGAATCCACTTACCTGAACAGGCAGGTAGCCTGGCCGTCTGTTCTGAGGAGAGAGATCTAAAAAGTCATAGCATTTCAGCCAACACAGCAGAGTCCAGGCAGACTTAAAAATCGGGAGGGCCTGGTAAACACAGGGCCTGTTTGAAAGGCATGGTCTTTCTGGAACTGTGCTGGGGGCCGTGCAGTGGGACGGGGGCGGCTTCAGTGACTGTGGAGCGCTTCCGGTGTGGCTCCAGGAGGGAGTTTGGGCTTCAGTGTCAGACTGGCTTGAGGTCTCACCATCCACACTTCTTAGCTCTGTATTCAGTCTCTTATAAGATGCCACAGTGTAAAACAGGCCAAATACAAGGGATCCTTCAGTTGTCCTGGGGGTGACACGCGATGATGCCTGTGAGTGCCCACCCACCGTCACCCGGGGTTAGACAGCAGGAGCATCGTTATCGTGACCCACGTGTGCCTCACGTCCGCAGAGCTCACAGGGTCTCTAAACCAGGGCTCTCTAACCCGGCTCGTCTGCGTTTCTAAAGCAGGGGCGTGCGGAGCTGTCGGGCTCCGTTGGTGTTACCGAGCTTTGCCTGCCTTTGTACTTTCTGTCCACGCCTTGTGTTTCATTTTTGAGGCAGGCTTAGTGGAGTGGTTTCAGAGCCCAGATGGCAGCTTTTGAGATTCCCACGTGGCCTCGGATGTTCCTGCAGGAGGCGGGCTCCATCCTGGAGTACCCCTGTCGTTATAGTTTCCTTTAGGAGTCACTTAGAGAGGAGACAGTGAGCCCTCGGACCCTGTGGATCCTGTTTCGGGCGCTGAGTCAAACAGTACAGCCCCTCAGCCTGGAGTTTTAGCAGAGTCCCAGCCTCCCATCCTCCCTAAACTTGGCAGTAAAAAGCCCCGTTCTTCTATTCATTCCGATGATTTATATTCTCTCTGGGCGTCTAATATTAAACAGGGGAATTCCGACATGTTCCATAACACATTTACTGTAACTTGATACCATGAACTAAACTTGCTGTTATTTATCATTTCTTTTTATTTTCTCTCATTCCAGCACAAAGCCAAGGTAGAAGCAATGACCCTGGACCTCGCTCTGCTCCGTAGCGTGCAGCATTTTGCTCAGGCGTTCAAGGCCAAGAATGTGTGAGTGTTCCAGCGGGGGGTTATAGATCATAATATCTCGCCATTGTAATGTCTTTATCAGATGAACACAACCGGGAAGACGGAAGGCTATTGTGCCGTCTTGGCGTCCAAACAGGAGGCTCATTTATACTGGCCCGGTCGAGGTGTACCGTATTTCTTTGACTCTGAGCCCCCCTCATTATGAGACGTGTCATCAATCTCACAACAGCCTCCCAGAAAACAACAAAAAGATCCTACTAAGCATCAGTAAAAAGCGACCTCATAAAAGCCAGCTGACTGTAGGCTGCATCCTGATCGCAGACATCTTCAAGGCGCCTCCCAGAATCGAGGAGAAGTTCTATTTTAATTGCATTTAGGAAGAGATCAGGTCAGTTCTCTAGTTCCACAAGGGGGCTGAACCTCAGAGCACGGGAAGAAAGTTTTACTGTTTCGCAAACCTGCGATGGTTTTACGTGGCACGTGGACACGGTTCCAAAAGCGTGGGCTCACATCTGAGAACTTCTGTTTTTCCATTCTTTCTCAGACTTTGAAAAATGCCTGTAGGAGGGAGCCTTTGCTGAGGACTGGCAGATTTTTTTTTTGGCCATCCCTTACCAACCGCCTTTCCTAACAGAGAGCAAGCAGCTCTTAAAGCCAGAACTGAGGAGAGCGCTGGTGGTTAGCTTCCTTTTCATTACGATATTTTGTTTCCAAGTGTTTATTTTTACAGTTCCCTCTGATTTTTTTTTTTTTTTTTTTTAGGGCAAAGCAATACTGGTTTCTCATTTAACATAGCGGTTTAAATTTCTTTAACAAATCACTTCGTTTAATTTTTCTTTTCCAGTGAGTTGATTTAAACACAAAGATTAAGTTAATAATAGTACACGTGGTGCCAAGGGTAAAATAATTCCGTAGTCGGCACCAGAGTCCCCGAGTTTGGAGCAGGCTGATCAGTGACAAGCGGTCTCAGGGTTGGCCTCCGTCGGGGTTGCTGGTTTTAACAGTTCTCTGCGGAGATGATGGATGGGAGGGGAGGTGTCTCAGCCCAGATGCTCCGATGGCGTGATGTTGGCCCGACTCTTCAGTGCTGTCCAGTGGCCGATTCTTCTCTCTCCTTTCGTTTTCTCACTCGTTCTTTTAGGCCGTTGAGAAGTCTGTCCTCTAAAGCCCTTTCTGGAGCAAGGCTGAGTCCTTGAGATTGAATGTCAAGTCAGAGTCTTTAGTGAGATCTGCACTGCCCCCCACCCCCACCCCAGGGGCCTGCCCTGTGCTCCAGTGATAGCTAGCTGGGCATCGTCCCCAGGCCAGCGGACCTAGGCGAGCCCCACTGTGTGCCCTCTTGGCAGGGATTGGTAGCTGCCAGCCCTCGCCAGAGCTCCCAGAGAACCTCACATCAAGACAGAGCTGTAGCTCTTTAAACATTTGCCCTGTCCTCCCTTCATGATTCATTTATCCGCTTGCTTCTTCACTTAACACGCATTTAACACATGCCTCCAAAGCCCCAGGCTCTCTCCTCGGCTCTGGAAAGATTGGTGGCTGGTGGAGGCCTAGTTAAGCTCACCCAAGCCATTGTGTGTGCTGCCAGCAAGCAGGCGGTGTTTAACTGCTGGCAGCCTACTCCTCGGCCTAGTATTTCTGCGGTTGTTTGGAAGAGAACAGCAATAACAGTATCAGCCGTAGCAGCAGTGACAGCTCGTTTCTCGAGAGCTCGTTAGGAGCCCCACACCCAGTGCCCTTTGTGTGCTTTCCTGACGTAAGTCTCCAAGCAGCCCTTAGGGTGAGTGCTGCCACCCTGTCTATTACGCAGCTGAGGAAAACGAGACCAGAGAGGGTGAGTTATCTGAGGGTATGCGGCCAGCCAGCAGGGGCGCTGGGGCCGGGCACGCCTGGGCAGCCCGCCTGCCAAACCACTTTGCTGCACTGTCTGTTGTTCTCAATGGGCCAGAAACCGAGATCCGAGACAGTGAGTGACTTTCGCAGGGTGCCTTGGCAGGTTGGTGGCAGAGGCAGCACTTCATCCGCTTTGACTCTCTGCTTGTTCCCCGACACCATGCCACTCTTGTGGGAGCTGAGACGCACCGCCTCTTCACTCTCCCTCCAGTCCTGGTGTCAGAGCTCACTGGAAGGAGGCGCTTAGCCAAGGACAGCCAACTGTTACATAAGAGGACTGCCTTCCAAGTCTTAATGGGACCATTCGTTTTTAACTATTAAGTAGTTCAGAAATCATCAAAGCCAACTGCCTTCTGTGATCACCAAGCCCAAACTCTTGGAGAAAAGCGGTTGCCCATTCTGCCCTAATTCTGGATTTTAGCAAATGAATTCTGAATTTCTGTACTTCTTGGTTCAGAAACAAAAGCAGTTTTCCTGTTAGCCAACCCCATGCCACGAACCTCCTTTCATCAGTCTTTCTCGGGTCCAGTATTTTACATGGATTTAGAGAAATCAGCTTGAAAATCCCATACGACTTTCCCTTTGCAAGACCAGCAGGGTGAAGTCTTCCCCGGCCGGGCAGATGACAGTTCAGCACTCACAGGTCTGTGGATTCTGAGAATTGTCAGAAGCGAGTTCAAGTGTCAGTGACTGAACTGCCAGAAAAACACACGTCGCTCTCTTCTTATCTCCAGCTCCCGTCTTTCAACGTTAAGATCTCCTTGTGTGTAAAACATAATGGCAAACGAAGGAGAGGCTACCCACGCTGGACCCACTCCTTTCTGCGCCCTTGGACTGAGGAGAGGAAGAACCCGTCCACTGAAGTGCCACGTGGATGCGCGCCGAGTCCCGTCTGCGGGCACGCCAGGCGTCCGTGCGGGCGCTTTTTACTATGTGCGTCCCCTCGGGTCATGCCCCAGCCCGGTGGTCTTGCCATGCCAGGGCAGGCAGCAGTGTGTGAGGTCTGAGCCTGGAAAAGGTAGAAACGGGTGTAAATGCGAACCTCTTTGGGAGATGCAGCCAGTCTCCTTCCACCAGGAGGGCATGTGGATTCAGCCTCTTCTAGGATATTCTTCTTCTTTATGTTTTTTGTTGGGGGTGTGTGGTGGCATGGGGTGGGGACTGAGCCTTTTCAGAATGAGCCCTGCTAACAGTGATTATGCAAATCATAATTCCTTCCTGACGTTTGTTTATCCCATGCAAGGCAACACGCTCAGCACTTAAGCCCATGTCCTCGCTCTAATTCCTTACAGTCATCCCCAGGCATGACTCATTTTATCTTTGTTTCCCAGTGGAAAGGCTCCAGCTTCTCACTGAGAGGCCAACTCTCTTTCCTGACTTTAGCAAGTGACAGATCCCGCATTGGAACCCGAGTCTGTCTGAATCCACAGCGACCCCTCTTCTTGTTCCACCTCGCCCTTGAGGTGGTTGGTAGGAATTACTGAGGACCGAGTTACTCAGAAATTTAGGGGCCGAACACCATTCAAGGCAATGAGTATTCTGTTCTCTCAGTTTACTTAAATCAGAAACCAAATCAGGTCAATGCATCTTAGCCTGTATTTTTTCCTCCAGCTTCTAAATTTCTCTTTATTTAGTGCGGCATATGTGTTTCAAGGGCAGGTGTGTCCTCTAGAGTTTTCTGTGGTCTGTGTTTCACTGACTGCACCCCGGTGGTGTCATTCAGCTGGTTCTTTTGTCTTCTCTGTTTCCTGTGAAATGGTAGCCAAGGCTGAAGGCTCAGTCAGATTCCTGTTTAATTTTTGTTTGGCAAGAATGCTCAGTAGGTGGTGGTGTTGTCTTCAAGCCAGTTTTTGTAAGGCTCTGCACGCCCCAACCAATGCATCCCTGCGCCCGCGCAGTCTGTCTGTCTGCCCGCTCCCCTTCACCCCCCATTCCTCCTGGCCCCCTCCACTCCTTCTTCTGGGTGGTCAGCCCAGGGGGCCTCAGTGCTCCCAGGGCACTTCTCCCCAGCGTCAGTGGTGGTAGTGGTCGGCCAGTGTGTCTCAGGTCCGATTATTTTGGGGCATTACTGGAAAGTTCCAAACCGAAGCCTGTGGTAAGTCCCAGCCAATCTTGAGTTTTTCAGGATATTTTTGTTGAAACCGCAGTCCTGGAAAGCAGCCAGCTTCCGTGCTCCTGCTGCCTGACTGGTCAGGGCCTCCATCAAAATGCGAAGAGCTCGGACCCTTGCTGATGATTCCGACCGAGCATCAGGATTTTCTGTAGTGGGCTCTGAAGCTAGTAGGGTATTGTTTGGGATACCTTTGCACAGTTTCATCCGTGATACTAACTGCTTAATTTACCAAAAAGCGTTCGTTTTGAACAGGCCCTGTAACAACAGTTCAGGGGCTTCTAGACTTCTGTAAAAATATATATATATATATATATATATATATATGCATTTCCTTTATCAGATACTGTTTTATGGTTTGAGTTCTATATATTCCTGAAATAATGGACACCTGGATTCCAGTTTTGAAATTTGAAAACTTTCAGTGATGGCACATAATATAGGAAATTTATTGCTTGGCTTTCAGTTACCAGTTAGCTCTTATAATATCATCTAAGGTCTTTGATTCATCATAGCAATTAATGGAAGTTGATCATAACATAATTTTAAAATAACACTTGCAATTCTAAAGATTTCTAGAACTTTGTTTTGGTCATGGATCTCTACTTTCTCTTTTCATCTTTCTGTCTCCAGCAGAATTTAAGGAAATCAGGCTTTATTTCACTTAAAAATACTTAAAATACTTTCACTTAAAAATTGGATAGTGGTGTTTAAAGAAAAATCCAAAGAATACTTTTTCAGTTTCCTCTTTACTGTTTATACATTTGAGGGAGAAATCTTAACAAAGTTATTTATTTTCACTTTTTAGAACTTGAAAATTCAGGACTTTCAGAAACTACTAATCCCAGATTTAATTTTCTTAGATTCTTATTTCCAATTTTGCTGTCTCCAGTCCTTCTACAGAAGTGGGTGGGCTATAAATTATAAATAAATCCCAAATTTTGAGGGTTAAATTACCCTGTAAGACCAATGTGTAAATTACAGCTTAATCTTTCTTCTTCTCCTCAGTTTGGTTTTAAGAATAAGGTTTTAGCCCATGTATCTCTGTTACTTTTTGCTCAACATGAGAAATTCATTTCTGGTTTTTGTAACAGAGTATCATGTTGCTTTGCTTTTCTGAACAGTTTGAAAACTAAAAGAAAAGAAAAACAGAGAGGCAGATTTTTTTTTTTTTTTTTTTTTTAGCTGTAATAAACTCTCTAAATCTAGATCTTAATTATGGTGTCTTATGAAAAATTTTTCAAAGTCTACAAGTTGATTTTTCCCCATCCCCTACATTTTCCACCTTGAGGTATTAAAAAACCATACTATGAAGCATTTAACGTGTCTAGAAACATCAGAGAAGGCTTCCATCCAGAGTAGATGTTTTGCCTTCTGAAGCTTAACTCTTTAGGCATCAAATGTTCTTACATAATTCTTTAAAACAGTATTTGTGAAATAGATGGTGTTCTGTCGTCCCTTATTAAACAAAAATACGAACACAGAGAGTATAGTGCAGGGGTCAGTACGCTTTTCTGAGAAGGGCCAGAGAGGAAGCACCTCTGACTTCTCGGGCCGTAAGGTCATCTGTGTCAGTGGGCAGCTGTGGACAGTACTTACACGGGTGAACATGGCTGTGTTCCAGTAAAAGTTTACTTCCAAAAGCAGAAAACGGGCTGGGTGTGTCCGAGGGCCACGGTGCATGTCGAGCAGGTCCCGGCACAGACTTGCCAGGCCTATTGAGAAGAGGAGGCCGTGCACGAGGCAGGCAGACGTGCCTCACGGCGCTGCGCCCGTGGCCGGCACAGTGTGTGCGTTCCCGTCTGGGTCCTTCAGTGACTCGAGAGGTTTTCACGAATGTATCCAGTATGATACAATGGACATAAGACAGATTTCTGTCGAAACAGGAAAGGAGGATCAGAGTGGACTGGTCAGACGTGATCGTAGAGGAAGTGGGGATCTCATGAAGTCTTTACAACCATTGGTGAAGTGGACCTGGGGACTCCCTGGTAGTCCAGTGGCTAAGACTGCGCTTCCCAGTGCAGGGGGCCCAGGTTTGAGCCCTTATCAGGAAACTGGGTCCCGCACGCTGCAGCAAAGATCACAGATCCTCATGCCACAGCTAAGACTCGGTGCAGCCAATAAGTTAAGTATTTTTTAAAAAACTGGGCCTGGAAATGAGCTTTGAGATCCCTCGCAGCCAAGGCGAGAGAGGACACGAGCTTCACGTTGCCCACAGACTGTATGCATGACCAGCCCTGAGCAGAAATAACGCTCCTATGGTGATGCTGCACTGCCACAGAGTACTCAGTCCGCTGCTGTGTCCTCTTCCCCCTGGTCTTTGTTACTCTTCGCAAAGCCATGAACTCGAGGGGGTACTTCCCAGTTCTCTTTCGGAGCCAATGGGTAGACTGTCTCCTTTGCCATTGCTGCTATTGTTTCCCCTGGTTTTGGGCAGCTTTCCGGATGATTTGAGTGGCCTTAAGGGCAGCTTGCTTTGAATAAGTGAGAATTACAGTGGGCCGCAGGAAAAATAATTAACCTCTGTATTGTCAGATACCAAAGTACTCCACACGCCTCTTCTCCCCTCCTCTTTTGGCTTATTTTTAAAAGTTTTTCCCTTCATGTCATTAATTATTTAGTGTTTACAACAGTGCCAGGAACTGGGCTAGACGTTGAAATTAAACCATTTGCCCTCTCGCTTCTCCTGTGCCTATCACTCTTTTAAAATAGTCGTGAAGCATAAGGATTTTTTTTTTATAACTTTGCGCAGTGCTGACTATCTTCAAAAACACATCCTTACCAAAGAAGAATGGTTGTTAAATTAATTAAGAGCCATTTTGCAATTAAATGTGTTAGGGAAAAAAAAATTCAGTGAGCCTTTTTGCCATCATTAAAAGTCATCACTGCCAAGGAATACATGAAAATGTGTTTGAATTAACCACAGCAATGTTTGCAAAATAAACAGTTTTGATTTCCCAACAGAATTCTAGATTCAGCCATCGCTATCATGTTTCCGGAAGTCTAAGTGATGTATGTTAATTGAAGACACACAAAAAAACCTTCCCTTCCAGGAAGAATAAAAGCCCGGCTTTGGAGAGTACATGCAGTTACTCTGTGGTCGCCTCCGGCCTCACCCTCCAGCCCACCACTGCATACATAGCCGATGTTAGGGCTTTAATACCAGCAAACAGTATGAACTTAGTTGCTGGTGTTCAGCATTGATTACTTACAGCACTGGACCAGAGCATGAGTTGGCAAAGTTTTTCTAGAAAGAATCAGATAAATAAATATTTATATAAATGAATAGCTATACCAATGTTTTTCCCTTCATGAACCAAATGGTCTCTGTAGCAGCCACTCAACAGTGTTGAGTGTCTCTTGAGTGTTGAGTGAGACCGCGGTAATGTGGAAGTAGCTACTGATAATGTGTAAATGATTGGGCAAGATCAGATTCCAATAAAACTTTATTTAGAAAGACAGGAAGTGGGTTGGATTTGGGATTTGGTCTGGGGGTTGTGGTTTGCTAACCTTTGGACTAGAATCCCCTTGTCCCTTGAAATGTAACTCATTTGAAAAGCGTCTTGCCTCACTATGAGAGTCACATTCCGTTTTGGATTTTGTTAGGTCTGGTACAGATAAATCAGTATATATAGCCAGTGTTGTGGGCATGGTTCATTTCAGTTCTCTGCAGATAGTACTCTGTGTTCCTTAGAGGCTGAAAGAAGAGATAAGAGTTCGAATAGAACAGTGTGCTGTGTTGAGTTGTGGAAACGCCACCATACGGGAAAGCAGGTCAACTAAGACAAGCAAGTATTGTTTAAATAATGAAGACACCGAAGCCCTGCTTGGGACTTGAAACTGTAAAATGATGATGGAGATAGTAATTGCTAATATTTATCACCTGTTTATTATGTGTCATACACAGCTAAGCACTCGTCTGCCATCCCATTTTATCCTCACAAGGACTTCATGGGGTAGGTCAAAAATTGTAGAAGAAAGGCAGTGTCTTATGGTTCAGCCTAATATGATGCTCAGCCACATTTCATAGGTCAAGAAATCAGCAGGGAAGAGATTAAAGATCTTGACCCAGCTCATGCCAGCTAGTAGATGGTGAGACTAGAGCTGAGTCCAAAATCTGCCCTGTTGCTGAATTCTGCTTTGAAAGTAGTTTGGAAAATCAGAAAGCTCTATCTCATTCAGAAATGCGTCATGTAGCACGTGGTGTCTCTGAAGGAGTTTTGTCCTTGGATGGATGGCAATCCCTCCCTGCCTGCTGGGAAGGTGGTTAAGGTCACTTCAAGGTTGAAGGGGATGCACCTTCCATCCAGTTTCCTATCGTCGAGAGGAAATTGTGTTGCTGAAATACATGTAAAAGAGGTTAAACACCACTCACGAGAAGAGAGGTTCATCCCTTCAATTAAGTGTTCAGGTGGTTTTTCTCCCAAATACCTAAAAGGTGTCTGTCCCTGAAGTCTGTATAAGCGGAAGTGGCAGCAGTTGTCTCTGCCTTTACTCCAAGTGTCAGCGTTCATTTCCCCTTGGCTCCTGCCTGTTTTCCTAATGACGCTGATCTGGGAGACAGCGGGCGACCAGAGGCTCACTTTGCAATTCAGACATCTGAACAGCCAGAGCGGTCACTCTCAAACACAAACCCAGCCCTGGTCCTCTCCTGCAAGCAAGACCCTTGGGTGGCCTCTGGAGGCTGGTCCATCCTGCTGCTGCATTTATTGATCAGATCGCCCCAGCCCTGTGCCTCTGTGTTCCGCTTTGCTGTTGAGCTTCTCAGTCATGTCCGGCTCTTTGTGACCCCATGGACTATAACCCGCCAGGCTCCTCCATCCATGGGATTTCCCAGGCAAGAATACTGGAGTGGGTTGCCATTTCCTTCTCCAGGGGATCTTCCTGACCCAGGGATCGAACCCACGTCTCCTGCAGTGGCAGGCAAGTTCTTTACCACTGAGCCGCCCGGGAAGCCAGGTGGTTACAGTTCCGCCTCCTGACTCAGGCCTGTGCCACTGCCCCCACCTGCCCCTGACCTGCTCGCTGCTGATTCTGTCTGTGGAGCCCTGCTTTTCCCCTCCTCTTACATCCACACTGTCATTGGAATGATCAGGCACTTGTGGGAGCATCGACCACACCCCCAGTCATCGGGCGTGGAGTACTTTGGGATGCTTTTTTCTATATTGATTTTTCTTTGTTAGACTGAGCCCCAGAGAAGCAGAAACCTTGGCTAATTCATCTTTGTCTTAGCTCTGAGGCCCTGTTCCACACCTTACCAACATGGTGACCTTGGCACATTCCTTCATCTCTCTGATCCTCAGTTTCTTCATCAGTAACAGTGGGAGGTGACGGTAGTACCCTTGCAGGATGGTTGCTGCTGCTAAGTCGCTTCAGTCATGTCTGACTCTGTGCGACCCCAGAGATGACAGCCCACCAGGCTCCCCCGTCCCTGGGATTCTCCAGGCAAGAACACTGGAGTGGGTTGCCATTTCCTTCTCCAATGCATGAAAGTGAAAAGTGAAAGTGAAGTCACTCGGTCGTGTCTGACTCCCAGCGACCCCATGGACTGCAGCCCACCAGGCTCCTCTGTCCATGGGATTTTCCAGGCAAGAGTACTGGAGTGGGGTGCTACTGCCTTCTCCGCAGGATGGTTGAAAGATTTAAATAACAAAGTGTTCATGAAATGTAGTACCTGAATACCTAGTAAAGATTTAATGCATTTCAGATTGTAACATCATTTTTGTCGTTGTCATCATCATCCTTTGCAGGTGTTAACTTTACTGCCATAGCAGAAGCTCCAGAAAGGGAGTGGATGGATGGGTGGGTGGGCGAGGGTGAGGGAGGGAGGGAGGAAAGAAAGGAAGGAGGGAAGGAAGGGCAACCAGAAGTGGAAACTCACTGTTGCACTGGTGACCTCAACTTTGATTTTAAGGCAGTAGTTCTTAGCCATTTGAAGTTCTTGCCTTGGTACCTCCTTGGGTGATATGGAGGTTATATGTTAGAACATCTTGGGAAACAAATTGTGAAGTAATTTTGCATAATAGTTATTTCAGGTACAGAAAATACAGCTGCCCTTCTAACCAGGTGTGGGCTTGAGCCACATGACCAGGCTGTTCTCAGACCCGTATAAGCACGGACACAGGAAACTCGTGATGTTAAGGTTAATGTCTGGTGACTCGCAGAGAACTCTTGGATTATGTAAGACTCAGAAGAAAAAAAAAAAAAGTGTCACAGTGTCTGTGGTTTAAAATTGTATTTTCCAGCTTGGCTGGCGAATCCAGCTCGGTGTTCCTCCTGATAACTTCTAACCACCCCCATTGGCACATTGGAATTCTCCTCTCACATAATTGACATGTTGGGAAGTTTTGTTTAAACCACACTGAAATTGCATTTTAATAACTGGGGACCCGTCTTTCTCCCTTCTCCCTCCCAGCCCCAGTAAATTGTTGAGAAGCTAGTTCTCGTCAGCCTAAAAACTTGAATATACATTTGCAATACATCACCAGTGCTGCACTGTGGCAGCCGGCTGAAAATCCCCGGGGAAGATTATATTTTCAGTGGATCCGCTAGTCACTGCACTCTGTTCTTAATATTGTGAGTCATTGGTTTTCTTCACTTTGTGAGAAAGCCCTCAATATCTCGTTATTATGAAAAATACACACGGAGCCTCTCAATTAGCGGCAGAATTCTGCAGTCTGCCTTCTAAGCTTCAAATGTTGTTACCGTTCAGTCACCGACTCATAATCAAACAGGCATTTGAGCTGACATTAAGGAGTAGTGATAACCAGAAATGGAATGAAGAAGAAGGTGGTCTCAGAGGTACCGGGAGTGGGTACAAGAAGTGTGAATCCACCAGTGATAGAGGTTTGGGAGGTGGACCTCGGCAGAGTGTGTCTGGCTAAAAGCACAGCAGCGCCTAGGTGTCTCAGTTCAGCAGACTCCCAAGAGCATGCCCGTGTTCCGAGTGGCTCTGTATGGGACGAGGTGGAATCCAGTAATCCCCTGCATAGAGGTCAGAGTATTTAACCAGTCTTAAATTCTCATATGCTAGGTTGCTTCTATATATTATCACTGTTGGAAGCACTCTGAAGCTGGCCTGCACGTACTTCTTTTTGGATCTCTTATTTTCTTAAGATCAGTTCTTGGAAGAGCAGCACCCGGGTCAAAGCACGAGTATCTTTGAATACCGCTGGTCTGTGACATCAGGTTACCCTCCAGAAAAGTGACACGTAATTCTAATCTCTTGGTCAGACTCTAGGCAACGCCGTTAATACCCGAAGTATTATTTGTAAAGCTTGCATCTATGTAATCGTAGTCAAAATGTTTTTAAACGTACAATGTCTCTATTAGTCAGAGAAGCTCTTTTTTCAGTTGCTTTGTCCTGTCGCCTGAGCCCATCACAGCCACGGAGAGGAGAATCCACTTCTTGGTGTGGGCAGGAGAGACCTTTGGTTTCTTCCTTGATAGACGTGGAAGCGTGGTGTTGCTCTGAGTAGCTGAGCAGTGGGCTGGGGCTGAGCACTGGACTGGGAGTCAGGGAGGCCCAGCCTCCGCCTGACCATCATTTCCTGGGTCAGTCTGTGTCTTGAGTGGTGGTGCCCTAGGCTCCTCTCGGGTCTTTGCAGTAGCAGAACCACTGCTGCAGCCCATGACTCTCCTAATATTTCTGAAACTTTTCTGACTCTGCTCTGACGCAGGAAGCAGGACCTGTGTGGTGTCTCCTCCCCGATATGGGGGAAGACTTCACATTAATCTTAGCCAAGAGCTCGCTATGACCTTTAAAGACCTGGGCACCAAAGAGATTTCAGTCCTGGGCTCCTTAGGCTTGTCTGGCGCTCAGGTGTCTCAGACCAAGCTGACATTCCTTTCCCCTCATCCTGTGGGCGGGTTTTCCAAGCTCAGTGGAGTTCTGCATCAGGTCCACTTCCGATTCCTTTAAAGCTCGTCCTCCCCTGTCCTGTTGGAAGCATGGGCTTGCAATTCAGTACCCCCTGGGCTGGCCCGTGGCTTCCTATCTTGCCTTTCACGTGGCATAGTTCTTGATGCAGTCACATTGGCCTTCCGTTTGGTTTTAACGTGCTGCAGTCCACAGGGTCGCAAAGAGTCAGACACGACTGAGCAACTGAACTCAACTCAGCTGTCTTTATGATTTTTTTTTTTAAGGCAGATGTTAAAGCTACTTCTTCTTGCTATTTTGGGGGTATTTCTTTTGGTATTCTATATAAATGTTATTTTATACAAGTTCTGTGGCCACCAAGATGGTGCATGCCTCTTGTACAATATTAGGGGAAAAGAAGGATGAGCATAAATATGAACATGAAAATTGTACATTTTCCTGGCTCTCTATTAGTTTGTCTTTATTTCTTGAAATATTTTTACCCAGGAGATTTTTAAATACACACAAAAAGAGAAGAGGTAAAATGGGCCTTCCCAAGTCTCACCCATCTTCTGTAAATATCAGCATGTAGTTAGTTTTGTTCAGTCTGTAGCCCCTTCCTCCTAGATTATTTTAATGCAAATCTAAGATGACACAGATATCCATGAATACTCTGTGACTACCTCTCTATTATCACCACTATCCATATTTTAGAATACTACCTTTTGGTTTTTTTTTTACTTCCAATAGAATTATAAGCATTCTATATGAGAAACATTAAATATGCATGTATATAAATATATATTTTAAATATTTTTCAAAAAATGTCTCATTCCCCAAGGTTTTCCACGGTCATTTAGTGGAGATAGTAAATTAGCAAAATAATACCTTAGGTTAGAGAAAGTATAGTGAATAATATGTCAAGGAATGAAACAGATTTAAAAAAAAATTCCACCTAATCTTTTAACAAATGGCTAAAATTCACATGGTGAGAAATAAATTCAACTTGACATGGTAAAATTCTAATAATAGGCTGAAATAATGTCACAGACTAAAACCACATAGCTTTGTGTAACCTAGCAGTTGTCTAAAAAAAAGCACCCTTATTTTCTCTGGACTGACTGTATCTAGCTTGAGTCCCAGTTTCCATCCATGAGGGACTTGTAGGAAAGAGGTGGACGGGCTGGGGGCTGTGAACCACAGCTGCCCCTGCGCGGGAGGAGGGAGAAGCCAGAGGTCAGTTAAGTCATCGTGAGAATGTAGAGCAGTCTTCTCAGAGTTCAGGGAGCTGGCTTTATTTTTAACTAATGTTTAATTTACACACTTCACACTGCTTTGAAGTATATAGTTCAGTGGTTTTCGGTATGTTCCCATTCATAAAGAAACCTCATCCCCGAACCATTTAGCGTCATTCCCCTTCCTTCCTACCACCCGACCCCCTCCAGCCTTTGATGACCACTCACCTTTCTGTCTCTCCCACTTTGCCTGCTCTGCAGATTTCATATGAAGGAATCACGCAGTGTGTTGTTTTCTGTGACTGGCTTCTTTGAGTCAGCGTTGATCAGTCTTTCTTCTTCACGGCTGAGTAGTACTCCACCATATGGGTAGACCACACTTTGTTTATGCGTTCATCAGTGGACGGTCGTTTGGGTTACATCCACCTTCTGGCTGCGTCAGTGATGTTGCTGTGAACCTTATTCTTCTTCATTCTGACCCCCCTGCCCCCCGGGAATATCCTGTGACATTCGGAGGCTGAAGGTGTCAGAAGGTAGGCTAGCAGGGACAGTGAGACCTCTCTTTGGGGAACAGCATTCCTCCCAAGACCCTTTCTGAGCCCCTCTTGAACGCGTGTCCCCTGGGACATGCCCAGTGGTCTGGTAATCACTAAGGAAGCAGGTCTCCTGGGGAGAAGTTTTCCAGAGCACACCTCCATGGCCAACAAGAGGCTGAGTGACCCTCGTCTGGTTTAAGAAGAAAGCGTTAGCACAGAGTAACAGGCCGAATCCAACTTGGGCTCAATTATTTTGTAAAGCTCTTTGTTGATTTGACTTCCCGCGACCCAGGGAATAATTCTAACCAATCAGAGCTGGCTCCCCTTTGGCACCAGAGTCCACTTGCTTTACAGCCGATGACAGAGGGGGCCACACAGCTACCCCGTCTGAATTAATCCTCGACTCTGGGCCGCTGGTGCTATTCCCTGGCAAGGTTGTATTTCTTCATTAGCTGCTCCCAGGGCCCAGGGAGTCCCAGAGGGTGTCAGAGTACATTAATTTTTATCATAACATGGAATCTTTCAGGTCTGAATGGCAGCACACGGCTGTCAGGGGCTTTCTGCACTCTGTTACAGCTCCATATATCTCTAGGCAAAACAGAGGAAAGAGCCCTCATTGGCATGGAGATGTACAAAATGCATGAGGCGTTTTTATTGTTTGAGTGACTTGACCACGTGCTTCAGCACAATCCCCAGGTAATTTTTTCTTTTTTTCCTTTTGTCCATGTAAGCCCACCTCTGCCACCCCATATCACTTCCTCCCTTCACTGTAACTGCAGAAGGTATTTTAAAAATAAGCTGTCTGCATAATGGTAATGAAATCATCACCTGGTATCTGAATCTCTTCTATAAATACATAAGAGATGAATATTCCCATGATTTTTTTTTTATCAGCAGAATATATGCCTCCACAATATTGTAGAAGTCTGTAAATAATGACTTTGTAATGCTCAATATGGCATTCATGTCCATAAAATATATTTTAAATTTGAAGGAATGCTAATGCATTTCCAGAAAGGCTAGTTACTTCTGTGTTGCCTTTCCCCCACTTATCAGCTGAGTAGAATTCTTAGAAGGATGTATCTGACTTGGAGAGTATGCCCAGTGGTTAGTTTACTAGTGAAAGTGAAAGTCGCTCAGTTGTGTTCAGCTGCTTGTGACCCCATGGACTGTACTGTCCATGGAATTCTCCAGGTCAGAATACTGGTACGGGTAAGCCTTTCCCTTCTCCTGGGGATCTTCCCAACCCAAGGATCCAACTCAGGTCCTCCATATTGCAGGCTGATTCTTTACCAGCTGAGCTACCAAAGAGGTGCTGTCAACAAATGCTGGGACCCCCTCTGCATGAGCAGACACTGGGTGTTGTGGCGGTAAGGACCCCCCACAGAGAAGTCGTAGAGGAGACAGTGTTCTCAGCTGTAAGAGTCAGTCAGTGCTCCATTGGCATAACATGTGACTTACTGCCGGCCCTAATCCTTCCCTCAGTTTTCTGGGTAATTCTGCTTTCTTAGTAATAGGTGTCATTTAATAACCCCCACTGCTGGGCAGCCTTGTTGCATGTGAGCTCTGTGAGCTACAGAGCAGAGTTTTCCAAAATTCACATTGCACCGCTCATATGTGAGATTGTTGTTTTTGTTCGGTCGCTCAGTCGTGTCCGGCTCTCTGCGACCCCATGGACCGCAGACCCCAGGCCGCCCTGTCCCTCTCCATCCGCTGGAGCTTGCTCAGACTCGTGTCCACTGAGTCGGTGATGCCGTATCTCAGATGGCCAATCCTGTATTTATCTTAACACATACCAAAGTTTAAAAGCCCAAACCAGAGAAGCAACTGACTTAGCTAGTATTTTGGCAGTGCACAAGGCTGAGAAATACAGATGAGTTGGTTTACAGTGTACTAAAAAATAGTACATGCAAGTGTTCCATAAATCGGAGAAGAATTAGGAAAATGGTACATAAATGATTGTGTTGTGGATTTTGCTAATTGAGAGACTCTTTGGGTTTAAAAAAAAACACAGTACTGGCTATATGCATTCAGTGCTTTAAAACCAAGTGCCAGTGAGCTTAATATGTGTGAACAAAGATGCGGAGAGCTTTCACGGTAATACCTACTTTTGAAGGATTCTGTAATTCAGGAACCTTCCGGTGTGTCAGGCACGCTACTGAGTGTTGGAGTGCAGGGGTGACCAGATGCTGGCTCAGCCCATCAGGAGTTTCTGGTCTTTGGGTGACTTTTTCCATGTTGTGTGTGAGAAACGGTGGGTCACAGAGGAAAACAACCTCAAAATAATGCCTCCCCTTAAAGACTTCAATATAAAAACTTGACGGCATAAACTCCTAGAAGAGGCCACAGGCAAAACACGCTCTGATATAAATTGTAGCAGTGTTTTCTTAGGTCAGTCTCCCAGGGCAAGAGAGATAAAAGTAGAAATAAACACATTGGATTAAGTGCCATTGGTGGTATAATTATCCAATTGATGCATTTTTTTTTTCCCCCTAGAAAGCCCTCTCTGAAGAGACTATGGGGCTTCCCCTATGGCTCAAGAATAAAGAATCCGCCTGCAATGCAGGAAGCACAGAAGGTTCTATGCCTGGATTGGGAAGATCCCCTGGAGAAGGAAATGGAAACCCACTCCAGTGTTCTTGCCTAGGAAATCCCACAGACAGAGGAGCCTGATGGTGTATAGTCCACAGGGTCGTAGAGTCAGACACAGCTGAGCAGAGCAGTGTGTGATGCCTGTTGTACATGTCTCCCCCCACTTTAGAATCAGTGAGGGTGAAAGTGTGCTTCTGGGATTGCATGTGTGAAGATGGGAAAATATATTCAAGATAAGGAAAAGGAGGCAGAAACCTAAGGAAACAACAAAAACCAGAGTGTTGCCATTTCCTGTTAAGTGTGTGTACTGATCTTCTGGAATTCACTATAAGAAGTTGTAAATGGTGCATGAAATGAAAAATTCCTGATGATCCCTGGGGAAACACCCTGCCCCCGGCTCTTTTCCTGCTGATTGGTTCAGATTATTTCCTCTTTTCCAACTTAAAAAAGTGTGGGTAGGTTATCTTGACAGCAGAATCCACTCTGGGTTAATTATTTTAATATTGGATGATGTCCTTCACTGTCTTGAAGTATGCCAGTCCTCTAACATTTAGCAGCGCAGCAGCTAGATGGTCACTGACTGCCTGAGCTGATGTTGAGTTCATGTGTTCATATTTCTCTTATTTTACTTACTTTATTTCCTTTTATATTTTTTCCGGGTCTCGTCTCCCAGAGATATTGAGTAAGGGCATAGGAAACAATATATAGGTATTTTCTAAATGTGGAGACAACTATACAGATATTTCATGTCTCTACATTATTGTTGGCTGTTATGTCCCCAAAGTGTAGCCCAAGGTCCAGAAAACAGGCAGCTGGGAAAAAAAAAAAAAAGCCTGTTTCAGGTACCCTCTTTGTCATGGCTAGTGCTGGGCATTTTAGGTTTTTTTCTAATTCTCATAGCTATCAAGCAAGGTAAGTATTTTTTAAAAGTGAAATCGCTCAGTTGTGTCAGACTCTTTCTGACCCATAGACTGTAGCCTACCAGGCTCCTCCGTCCATGGGATTTTCCAGGCAAGGGTACTGGGGTGGGTTGCCATTTCCTTCTCCAGAGGATCTTCCTGACCCAGGGATCGGACCCGGGTCTCCCATATTGCAGGGAGACGCTTTACCGTCTGAGCCACCAGGGAAGCCTTTATTTTTTAAAGAAATAGTGTGTATTTGATTGTCCCAGGTCCTAGTTGTGCCGTGCGGGGCATTTCGTTACGGCATGCAAACCTAGTTGCAGCGTGCGGGATCTGGTTCCCTGACCGGGGGTTGAACCCATGCCCCCAGCCCTGGGAGTGGGGCGTCCTAGCCACTGGACCACCAGGCAAGTCCGTATCATTGCCTTTTATTTCCTTGTGCATTTGAGAGCTGATGATATATATATATATTTTTTCTAGTGCATTCCAGTAAATAAGCATTTTTTAAAGTTTGCCTGTGTTCCACCTGAAATCATTCCGAATTTTACTAGGGGCACGAACGCTGCCGTTTGGGCAGTTGAGGTCTTGGCAGGTCACTTGGTGGAGACTGAGGCGCCTTCCCTGGGTTGGTGTAGTGGCAGACAAAACTTCTGTGGTCACTTTTATGCTGCCATCCTGGAGCTCAAAATAAACCAGCCCTTGTTTCTGAAGCAAGGATCCACCTTGGAATTCTATAGTAATTTCTTTTTTCCTCTTCCTTTTCTGGAAGAAAAGGACAGCTGAACGCCAGGTCAGACTGAACAACAGTTACTTTTGGGATTTTGCATCCTCAGGCCCTCTCTCTTGAATTTCAGAGTATTTCCAAATAGTATGAATTCCTGCAGCTCACTGGAGAGATGCCCCAGATGGTGTGCCCTTCTGTTTCAAGGAGGAACTAAAAAGAATTTCCCTTTACATAACGTTCCACTTAGCTCATTCTTCTGCTGTGTCTGAACTGGAGTCCCCCAAAGGCACAGTTGTATTAACGTTCTACGGGGTGTTTATTTAACCTGTGAGAGTCTGCCTCATTTTGGGGGCACGTGTTACCATTCAATTTACAAATCTTCACTGTGACTCAGCCTGGTGATGGCTCCTCTCAGGTTCTTTTTATTTTATTTTTATTTATTTATTATTATTTTTTAGAGGGCTTACTTCTGTTTCTCAGGCAGTGACTTCTGATTCTCTGGGTCTTATCTCTCTTTGTGTTCCCTTCCAGGCTTCTCCAAATTTAATTTCTAACCTGGTCCTGTTCTTGCTGTTGTTTTGGCATCTTTGATATCTTAGTTCCCTGACCAGAGATCAAACGCAGGCCACCTGTAGTGGAAGCTAGGGCCTTAACCACTGGACTGCTACTGGACTCTCAGGCTCTTTTTAAATGCCCTTCTCGTTTCTCAGACTTGAAATTATGTTATCTGATTCTTAGGTTTCTTGAGACAAAATCAGTTTGGTGGTGTCTCCAAAGCGTCTCTTTATTAATCAACTAGAACAAACCCACTTTCCCGTGCTTTCTTCTGCCATCTCTGATGTCATAATCTGTTGTAAAGTATGGCTGTGTCATGGCTTGTAGACAAAATGGCATTGGAGAAATGGCACTGATTCAGACGTATGCATTCTGGTGTGTACACCAGGCTTCCTTCTTACCGCATGCAAGACCCTGAGAACAAAGACCTCCTGATCGTTGACAGTTGTCTCCTGGAAGAGCTAACAGTTGTCCTCACCCATTGTGGCCTCTGCTGGAAAATGTTACGTAATGCAGGAATGGACAAGGCCCAGACACAACTGTGGGCCAGGCCTCCTGGGCGATGCCGCCCCTCGGAAGCTGATGTTCATGTACAATCAGCACGTGAAATGCCCTGGACTTGGGTTGTTGCCAGTTACTCGTGAGCCTTCTCAAGAGTCGGCACTGTTGAGCCTGGCCGTGGGTGTTTATGGAGGATGCCGATGGGCTTTTGGCCCCCGGTGGTCAGTGTTCTTGGGAACTTGGTTCCTCGGAAGGACCGTGAAGCCCAGGGAACTTGGGAAACAAGTGCACTTGACTTCCCTTAGGTTCACCGGTTTTGGTCATCGCCTCTCAGGTGCTCGGCACTCTGCAAACGGCCCCAGAGATCCAGAGACGACTGGGGCCCAAGTGTGCAGCCAGTGTACACAGGACACTCACCCCAGGGGTGTGGGCGGAGCCGCGAGAAACACACAGCGCACTGTGGTTTCCCTCCGTTGTAACGTTGCGGTGTATTTTAGGGATGCTGAAATTCACCCTTGTAGTCGTGTGGTTCAGTGAGTTGTGGCACGCACACACACACACACACACACACACACACACACACACACACACAGTCATGGAGTCACACAGTCAAGATACGGAGCAGTTCCTTTACCCTCTCAATTGTCCCTGTGTCCCTGTGAAGTAATTCTCACCCCTTACACCCAGCCCTTGGCAACCATTGAATTTTTTTTTTTCCCTGTCCCTAGAGTTTTGCATTTTCTGGAATGTTATTTAAATGGAAGCATTCCATATTTAGCTTTTTGAGTCTGGCTTCTCTCACGTAGCATGATGCATGTATTAGTTATCTGTTGCCCTTAAATTACCCCCAAAACTTAGTGACTCCAAACAGCAAATGTTTATTACCGCACTCTGTTAGCTTTCTCTTGCTATTGTAATAAATTACCACAAACATTTTGGCTGAACAGAAAGCATTTCCGGTTGCAGGAATGTATATTCCCACCAACTTTATACAACATAATGAAAATAGAATAATACTATAAAAATCTGCTAATTCTAAAGGTAGAAAATATCTCCTTTAAATTTTTGCTACTGGTAGAGTTTAACACATTATATCTCATACTGATTATCAGTAATCCAGTTTTATGCATTTCAATTTCTCTGATTGACTCTTAGAATGTGTTTCATATGGTCCCAGTATTCATGCTGGATCAAGTAAGAAAGAAGCCAAAGGTATTAGAGCTTCAACAAAGGTATTAGGTGGCTCAACCGTAAAAAATCCACCTACAATGCGGGAGATGTGGTTCGAGCCCTGGCTTGGAGGAGGAAATGGCAACCCCCTCCAGTATTCTTGCCTGAAAAATCCTACAAACAAAGGAGCCTGGTAGGCTATAGTCCATGGGGTCACAAAACAGTCGGACATGACTTAGTGACTAAACAAAAACAAAGCAAAAAAGCCAAAGGTGTTGGCAAGACTCTCTGTGGGCTTTTGCAGTAACTAGAGCTAAAGGCAACAGAAGCAGAAACAAGGAATAGCAGAGGTTGTCTGAGCTCGAGGTCCCTGGAGATCAGACTTGGGACAGGGGTGTTTGCTCACATGGTTTACTGGGGGAATGAGAAGGAGAATGAAGGAAACAGGTGTTATATAGGTGGAGACTGATGCAAAGGGAGCTCTGGAGAATGGATCCCAGAGTTGGTCCTCTTTGTTAGGAGGACATCTGGGTGTGGGACATGACTTTCCAGGTGTGAGGGCACCCATCCCTCAGGGACGATTTTCTGAATAAGTCAGTGCTTTTGGCTGCTGGAAATAGGTACAGTGGGGCCCATAAATGAGATCTAGACAGACTATCACACTTCCGCTCCATTGGAAAGGAAGGGGATTGGACAAGTACTAATAGCAGCTGAAGGCTCTAGAGTTACTGGCTTCTCCCCGTTTTCATCGTCAGGTGACTGGCTGGAGAGTATCACCTTCTGCGAAAACACGGAAGTCAGGAAAGCGGGGAGGACCTGGGGAGAGGAGATGCAGAGTTGAGGTTTAGGGTGGGTGGAGATGAGGTTCCGGAGCTTGGGAGGGATGTCGGCCTGGTGCTGTCGGCGTGAAGTTCACCTTCGTAGAGGTGTTGTTTGGAGTCCCAGCCTGTGTGAAATTGCTGTCAGGACAAGAGTTTAGACTGAATGAAAGGCGGTTGGAGGTGGAACTCTGGTTGAAGAGGAAGGTCTGGAGGAGGCAGAAGCTGAGGCAGCGGTGGCATGAGGACGAGGTCCGAGGATAGACTGTGTCTTAGAATCTGAGGTAGCCAAGAGGGCCAGAACCAGGGAGGAGCCGGGGCCCTTGCAACAGAGATGTCCAGTTTCAACAGAGGGGAGGTCGTTGGGTGCCGGGACCCAGAAGCCATCGCTCCCCAGGCCTCTTTGAGAGATTCTGGGCGGTGGTGGGGCAGAAATCAGTCACCTTGGTGATGAGAGATTCAGACGAGGCAGGAGATTCTGAATGGAGACAAATATTTCGAAACCATGGTCTGTAAATGGGAAGAGTGAGGCTTCGTGCAGCTTGAAAAAGCCCCAATGTCAACTAGACATTTCTTTCTCTCTCCAGCCTTCTCTCTTCCATCTGACTTCCTTTCGTTCATTTTCTTAACCATTTTCTTTCCTGATTTTTTTCCTAATTGTTGGTCTGAACAATCTATTTAGCCTGATGGACAGCAAGAATGAGACAATAGAGAGATTGAAGAGGCCAGAAAGACAGGGGAGTGTCAGTGAACAGCATGCTTGAGGGCTGCACACCTGCAATTAAATAATGTTTAATGTCACTTATTCCTAAATTTTTAAGAAGGAGGAGTGCAGGAAGAAAATGTGGAGATCAGCTGTCTAAAGCCTTTGGGCTCCGACTCCTTTCTGTTTATTGTCAGCATTCACTGCTCCTTCCAGTAGGAAGTCTCACTTAAGGCTACTCTGGCTAGAAGCCTTGGTTCATGGTCATTTCCACTGATGACAATCAGCCATGCCCACTGGCAAGTCTCTGGAACTCCACCCTCTTTTCCATGGAGCAGTACTTCTGTGGTCCAAGGCATGTACTGTCCCTGGAGGAAGGGATTGTCACTTTCCCAACAGCGTGCTCAGAGAACACCCAGAGAAATGGAGGCGCTTTCCCCGTGGGTGTGTACTAACTGCAGAGAACGGGCAGCACCCCTGCACTGGAAGCTCCAGTTCTGTGCACACAGAGAACAGCCCTCAGGTTCTCCCCTTACAGACTAGAATCCATCAAAGAAGGGGGGAAAAAATCAGTCCTTGAAAATGCTGACTAATAGCATCGGCTTTGGGATTGGAATGATACTATTTTTGTTTTCATTCTGTCTTTCTAGTTTGAACTTTCCTTTTGATAGTCTGTAAATATTCATCATCTCAGAACCTTTTGAATCGCAGTGGCTTTTAGTCAAAACTGAGCAAAATGTGCCATTTGAATAATAAAAACCTCATTAAAGTGAGGTGAAAGGAATTCTTTTCCTTTTGTACAAGCCAATTAAGTGTCTTTACAATTAAAAAAAAAGTCTAGCACTTTATAGTTTCCTATTCCATAAGCCTGTTGTTAATTAATAGAGGGGATGAGCTTTAGGTACTCAGTGTGTATTTTGCCTCTGGTGTTGTGCAATTAACATTAATGAAGCGTATTTTAAATTTGGTGAAATACCAAAGGATTTCCCAGGTTCTCTGTGGGCTCCTGTGTCCAGACTGAGGTCTTCGGTAGCAAGTTTCTTTGTTTGATGCCCTGTGTATTTCCTTGAGCCAATGTGCAGGCATGGATAGAGGTAACTGCAGAAGGTGTTGTTATTGAGAAATGTTCTGCCAGCATTCCAAATGCCCAGACTGTCTTAAAGATAAGGAAACTCTGAAAAAAAAAAAAATCAACTCTGAGAGCTTTATTTTTTCTTGTGGCTAAAACAGAAGGGTCTGGAGACAAAGGGAGTGATGACCATTGAACCTGGCATCTACCTTGCAAGACCCTGGGCATTTGCCCGTCACATCTTTGGGTGGGGTGTGTGCTCCTGTTCTCATTCAGCACATAAGTATAATGACTTGACTGAGCTAGAATTTCTCACAGCACTTCCTGCAGCCATTCTAGGGAGCTTATCTAATAAAGAAAGTATTGCGTAGTATTCTTGAAGTCAGATGATTGTTTTTATTTCATCTTGTTATATGTTATATTTCATTCTTGCTCACTTATGTGCATCTTTATTTTACCTGTTTCTGATACTTCCATAGGAAATCTGCCTCTAATCACTTTTTTCCTGACCATAAATGGAGATAATAACACATGTCATCTAGGGTTCTTATGTACAGAAAGCTTTTAGCAAGTGCTTAACTCATATTTAACATTCAAAAAAAAAAAAATAGCAACTCTGAAAAAGTAGACCAAATATTTGAGATGCAACCTGAAAGGAGTGCATATCTAAATCATATATTCACTTCTCCATTTCACCCTTCCTCCCAAGATTTTTTTCTAGTGTACATGGCTTTATTTAAAAGCATGGGTTATCCTGGCTACAGATGAGTAAGTTCTACTTTGAGTTGAAATGGATGTGGTGAATGTTGTAGGCAGACCAGATGCTTCAAAGCATTTTTTGCCCACCTCTTCAAAGAGCAATTGGGCTTCCCTGGTGGCTCAGCTGGTACAGAATCCACCTGCAATGCAGGAGACCTGGGTTTGATCCCTGAGTTGGGAAGTTGCCCTGGAGAAGGGAACGGCTCCCCACTCCAGTTTTCTGGCCTGGAGAATTCCGCGGTCTGTATAGTCCATGGAGTCGCCAAGAGTTGGATACAAGTGAGTGACTTTCACTTTTACTTAAGAGCAATCAGGCTGTTGAGGGGCTGTGAGTGGACAACTGTAGTGGGCATCATATGGGAAAAACATATGATTCCTATCAAACACCCATGATCTCAACCACATCACCACATTTAGATTTTATGTAGGTGATAAGTTGGAAATAGATCAGACAACAGAGAAAAATAAACAATTTCCCTATGAGACATCAGTGATAATACGGTTTGCATGAATACCTTTTTTTAAGAAAAGAAGATCTAAATGATTATAAATATACTCATACTTATGGAATAGAAGACAGTGTTGTTAAGATGTACATAATCCCCAAATTAACCTACTAATATAATGCAAACTCTGTCAACACTGCAGCTGAAATTTTTGTAGAAATTGAAAAGCCAATCCTAAAACTTTATACATGCCTATAAAGGACCCCGAATAGCCAATGCAAGCTTCAAAAAGAACAAAGTTGGAGGCCTCCTATTTCCCACTCTCAAAATTTACTGCAGAGCTTCAGTAATGAAGACCGTGTGGTCCTGGCATAAGCATGCAGATAATAGGATAGAGTCAAGAGTCCCTAAATAAACTCTTAGAGGTGGTCAGTTGGTTATCAGCAGGAATGCCAAGACAGTTCAGTGGGGGAAAGAATAGTCTTATCAACAAATGATTTTAGAACAACTGGATGTTCACATGCCACAGAATGAAGTTAGATTGCTCATGTTCACTATTTATACAGATTAGATCAAATGGGTCATCGACCTAAATGTAAGAGCTAAAACTGTATAAACCACTTAGAAGAAAGACAGTATATTTTTGTGCTGTTGGGTTAGGCAGTGGTTTCTTAGATAGAAGCCCAAAAGCACAAGTGACCCCCCCACCCCCGGCCAAATATATATCAGTTCAGTTCAGTCCAGTTCAGTCCAGTTCAGTCGCTCAGTCGTGCCCGACTCTTTGCAACCCCATGAATCGCAGCACGCCAGGCCTCCCTGTCCATCACCAACTCCCGGAGTTCACTCAGACTCACGTCCATCAAGTCAGTGATGTCATCCAGCCATCTCATCCTCTGTCGTCCCCTTCTCCTCCTGCCCCCAATCCCTCCCAGCATCAGAGTCTTTTCCAATGAGTCAACTCTTCGCATGAGGTGGCCAAAGTACTGGAGTTTCAGCTTTAGCATCATTCCTTCCAAAGAAATCCCAGGGCTGATCTCCTTCAGAATGGACTGGTTGGATCTCCTTGCAGTCCAAGGGACTCTCAAGAGTCTTCTCCAACACCACAGTTCAAAAGCATCAATTCTTCGGCGCTCAGCCTTCTTCACAGTCCAACTCTCACACCCATACATGACCACTGGAAAAACCATAGCCTTGACTAGACGGACCTTTGTTGGCAAAGTAATGTCTCTGCTTTTGAATATGCTATCTAGGTTGGTCATAACTTTTCCTCCAAGGAGTAAGTGTCTTTTAATTTCATGGCTGCAATCACCATCTGCAGTGATTTTGGAGCCCCCCAAAATAAAGTCTGACACTGTTTCCACTATTTCCCCATCTATTTGCCATGAATTGATGGGACCAGATGCCATGAATTGATGGGACCAGATGCCATGATCTTCGTTTTCTGAATGTTGAGCTTTAAGCCAACTTTTTCACTCTCCTCTTTCACTTTCATCAAGAGACTTTTTAGTTCTTCACTTTCTGCCATAAGGGTGATGTCATCTACATATCTGAGGTTATTGATATTTCTTCTGGCAATCTATATATAAATCGTGTTTCATCAAAATTTAAAACTTTCGTGTTGTCAGTGATACCATCAGGAAAGTGAAAAGACAACGTAGAGAATGAGAGAGAAATTTTGCAGATTGGGCTGATAACAGACTCTTATCCAAAATATATAAAGAACTTTTATAAATCAATAAGATAATTACCTCCATTAAAAATTGGCTCAGCACCTAAATAGACAATAGGTGTTTCTCCAAAAGTATAAATTGCCAATAAATACATAAAAACATGCTCAGCATCATTAGCCTTTAGAGAAATGCAAATAAAAATACACTGAGGCACCACTTTATACTCACTAAGGTGGCTTAAAAAAAATAGATCATGACACATATTGGCAAGATTGTGGAGAAACTGGGATTGTAATGTATTGCAGGTTGAAATGTAGAATGGTACAGCCACTCTTTGGGAAACAGTCCCACAATCCCTCAAGAAGTTAAGCATAGAATTAACCATATGACCCAGCAGTTCCATGTCTATACATATACTCAAGAGAAATAAAAAACATATATTTTCTTTTTTTTTTTTTTTCAGAGGAGCTTAAAGAGGTTTAATAGCTCTTTCTCATCTACCTCATTTCTTGAAAAATGTGTTGAACAGTAACTTCACAGTTTGAATATTACAAATGAAAAAAGGGAAGACATAGAGAACTCCATCCAGTTTTGGAATCATGGATTGAGTTTTGGAAGATGATTTGATCTTGTAATCTTTTTTGCTGGGCCTCTCTTGGCATTTACCATCTTCTGATTAGCAGGATTAGATCTCCCTATTTTCACTGGATCCTCTTTCATTCTATGCAGATTCACTGGTTGTCCTTTAGAAGACTGGGGTGAGTCAGAGAGCTGAGACATTTTAGCTAGGTACATACGATGTTCATCCTTCACCTTGTGGTAAGCCTTTGATTCTCGTTCCAGTCTATTTTTCACAGTAACTTGTAAATGACTGTTTATAGCAGTAATATTCACAGTAGCAAAAAAAATGGAAAACACTGGAATGTCTAGCAGCTGGCAGATAGTTCAGTGAAAGCATGATGTATCCATGCAGTGTAGGTTTTGACCATAGAAAACAATGAAGAGCTGATAACCTGCGACAACACGATGAACCTTGGAAACGTTAGGTGTAATGAAGAAAGTCAGCCACAGAAGACCACGTACTGTGTGATTCCATTTATATGAAATACCCAGAATAGGCAGATCTATCAGATAGCAAGCAGATTAATGGTGTCTTGGGGGGGGGAGTGGTTAGTGACTATTAATGGATATGGGGTTGCTTTTTGGGGATATGAAAACATTGTAAAATTAACATGTGATGATGCTTGCACAAATTGTGAATATATTAAAAACCATTGAATTGCACACTTTCAGAAGGATAAATTGTATGCCTTGTGAATTGAATTGCGTCTCAGTAATTTTTTAAAGAAATCCATGCATATAAAGAAAATTTGAACAATAACAAAAACCATAAAAATAAGAGGTAAGCAGTCTAATGATATCCTACACAGGCAGAGCTAACATTTTTCTTTACTTCCTGTTTTGCTGTCTGAATGTATAAAAATCTTTTTTTTGGTGGGGGAGGGAGGGATATGCATCAGACATACAACATTTAATTTCCTGCTTTTTCAGTTGACTTGAGAAGTTTGGGAATCTCTGACTTAATCATTGCTGATTTATCTAATCTCTGCTGTTGAATTTTAAGTTGTTTCTAGTTCATACACAATTTAATAATTCCACCTCATATATATATATAATTATTACTCACCCTTGAGGATGAATCTTGGAAACTGTACTAGTTTGCTGCTGCTGCTGCTAAGTCACTTCAGTCATGTCCGACGCTATGCGACCCCATAGACGTCAGCCCACCAGGCTCCCCGATCCCTGGGATTCTCCAGGCAAGAACACTGGAATGGGTTGCCATTTCCTTCTCCAATGCATGAAAGTGAAGTCGCTCAGTCGTGTCCGACTCCTAGCGACCCCATGGACTGCAGCCTACCAGGCTCCTCCACCCGTGGGATTTTCCAGGCAAGAGCTCTGGAGTGGGGTGCCATCACCTTCTCCTAGGGCTGCTGTAACAAATTACTGTATACTTGGTGGCTTACGGAAAAGCAGGAATTTAATTTATCCCAGTTCTGGAGGCCTAAAGTCTGAAACTGAGGTGTGTGCGGGGTTGGTCCCTCCTGGACGCTCTGGGGGAGGGTCCCGTCCACGCCCCTCACCAGCTTCTGGTGCCTGTGGGCACTCGTCCACCCACCTTGCTTTGCAGATGCATCTGTCTGGTCTCTGCCTCTGTCTTCACAGAGTGTTCTCTGTGTGCCTTCTGCCCTTCTCTTCTTTTGTAAGAACACTTGTCAGTAGCATTTAATTTTCCCCTATTCCTGAGTGATCTCATCTCAAAATCCTGAACTTAATCAATATTTATAAAGACCCTTTTCTCCAATAAGGTCCCATTCACAGGTTCCTAGTGAACCTATCTTTTGGGTCCACCATTTAACCCAGTACAGAAGCAGTGGCATATGGAGTGGGTAGGGTTGGCTGTAGGAACCGTCTGCCCGTGTGTGGGCAGAATGGGGGAAAGAGTGAAGTAGGTCAGAAACAGCAAGGCAAATATTGTTTATTAACGATGGAATCTAGAAAGATGGTACTGATGAATCGACCTGCAGGGCAGGGATAGAAACTCAGACATAGAACACAGACTGCGGACACAGCAGGGAAGGAGAAGGTGGGACAAATTGAGAGAGTGGCTTTGAAACGTGTTCCTTCCCATGTGTAAACTGGACAGTTAATGGGAAGTCGTGTGTCAGGCCTGGAGCTCAGCCTGGTGCTCGTGGGATGAGGTGGGAGGGAGGGGCCATGCGTACACCTGTGGCTGATTCACGTTGATGTATGGCGGGGACCAGTACAATATTTTCATTATCCTCCAATTAAAAATAAATACATTAAAAAAAATAACTAATAAAATTACTAAGCATTACTTTGCTTTATATTGTCATCATTCAATGGAAATTCTAAACATTATCAATGATAAAGTATTTTCCTTTAGAGGTATGAGTTGCTATCCTTTGAGCGCCCCTAACCCCGCCACTCCAATGTATCCCATTGCTTGGAAATAGGATTACTGGGTGAAGTAATGTAGATATTTCTAGTTTTCATGATATAATGAAAATATTAATACATGATTTAAGTATTTTCAACTTAATATCCATGGCATGGGAATATGCAGTCTTACCAGCTTTGTACAAGATAATTTAAATATAAGTAAGTCTGCTCATTTAGTAGGTAAAGGAAGCACAGATTCAGATAGATGGTAGAACCTGTATTCCAAGCACGGTGACCAGCTCCTCCCAGTTTGCCCAGTGTGGTCTCAGTTTTGGCAATGGAAGTCTCACCTGCGAGAACCCCGTGGTCCCCAGCGGCTGAGCACAGTCACCCACTGAGAGTTGAAGCCCTTCCCCAGCAGAACTGTCTCAGATGTGACATTCCAAGGTGTCCCATTTCCAGCTGCCTGTGATCTGCAAGATAGTGAAGAATGGTTATTCCCAGGGGGCGGGGAGCATGGATCTCCTTGGTTCAGAGTGTTTGTGTCTGCGTAACACTGGGAGGTTTTATTTTTCAGGTCTCTTCACGTGCTTGTGTGCAACGCAGCTGTGTTTGGGCTCCCCTGGACCCTCACAAAGGACGGCCTGGAGACCACCTTCCAGGTGAACCACCTGGGCCACTTTTACCTCGTCCAGCTCCTGCAGGACGTCCTGTGCCGCTCCGCGCCTGCCCGGGTCGTCGTGGTCTCCTCGGAGTCCCATAGGTGGGTCAGAATGGGGCATTCTCTTCACGGCCCTCTTCCTTCCAGCTAACGGTCCCCGCCCCAGGCTCTTGGTGGGTTTCTTTTGAGTTTTTAAAAAATATATAATTTTATTTATTTTTGGCTGTGCTGGGTGTTTGTTGCTGCGCGGGCTTTTCTCTGGTTGTGGCGAGTGGGGACCTCCTTTTTAGTTGCTGTGCCCAGGCTTCTCACTGCAGTGGCTTCTCTTGCTCATGGACTCCAAAGCACGCAGGCTTCAGTAGGTGCCTCGTGCGGGCTTCAGTCGTTGCGACTCCCAGGCTCTAGGGCATATACTCAAAAGTTGTGATGCACGGGCTTAGTTGCCCCAAGGCACGTGGGATCTTCCCAGATCAGGGATCCAACCCCTGTCTCCTGCATTGGCAGGTGGATTCTAAACCACTGAGCCACTAGGGAAGCCCTCTGTTTTTGAAGATAATTTTCGTCAGTGCTTCTCCAAAAAGTGTGTACTCAACCTGGCTCCTGAACTTATCAAGGTTTTATTAATTTTTTGTGATGATGGGCGATTGTTTAGGGGTAGTGTAGATAGCACGGTAGATGGTTTTTATAACTATACTTCAGGCCCTCATTGATTTTGCTTCGAGATGGAATAATAATTGATTAAATCTGAATGCCTGACCTTTATTGATTTGTCATTCTCCAGCCTCACCACCTCACCAAGAAGAATGTGAGTTATTCTAGCAGTAGAAACAGTGCAATTAAAGACTGCGAGATGAAATCCAATTGTTTTATAATGAGAAATTAGGGAATTCAATGCAGGCATTAGCTGTGTAATTGTAGAAAGGAAAGGACTGTAGTTAGAACATATTAGAAATCTGGCCATGCCTCTTTTGGTTAAAATTTCAATTAAAACATCAGATGGCGATTCTTTTCTATTACCATTAGGAGAATATTCAGTCGACTAGGAAGGCATTTGAAAATTTCCTCGTGTTTTCAGCGTATTTGTTTCTAGAGTTGGATAAACAACCGAGAGAAGTACCGGGAGAGGATGAGGGAACTGCCGGGTGAGGCTAGAGTTTAATACACATTATGGAGATTTTCCTGGTGTGGATGGGGGCTTTCACTCCTAGCAAAGTAGCTGGAGAAAAAGAACGTGCCAGGGCCTGTTTTTTCCCCCCTTCCTCTTCTCCGACTTAAGTCCTGAGATGTTTTAGTGACCCAGAATGAAGCTTATTTTTTTTAATCATGCTTCCATAAAATGTAACCCCTGGGACTTGGAAGAGAGAGACCAGCCAAGGGTTAGCCTGAACCGTTTATCACTCCCAAACACAGGGGCTTATGGTCGAAGTGACACGCTGCAGATAGATTTACTTTTACCGTTTGAAATTTATGACGGCCGAAATGAAAGGAAAATGCCGGTAATAATCCTCCCCTGTGTTAAAAGACACGGAGCGTCTCATAATGAGGTGGTAACGAAATCTGGACATCCTTATCTTTGCAAATCAGACCAGGTTCCTGGAAGTGGAGTGGCCCTGCTCAGGCATGAGGGGGAGGCCCCCGTGGGGGTAGGCGCGGGGATGAACCTGCTAGTCCCCGTCTTTAGCCAGATGTGGAGGGCACCCCGGGATGGGTTTAAATGAGCTGGTATTTAATGGGTGAGTCTATGGAATTGTCAGCTGCCTGCTTCCCTTCTAAGTCTGGATCTGACATGGTTATTTCATGTGGTGTCTTTGTTCTCCCCTTAACTGCAGTGTAATTCATGCTTACCTTGGAGATCCGAATCTTAATTTCATTGAATAGATGGGTCGGAGGCGGGGCTTTGGCCTCTTGAGTTCACTCCATTTTAGTTTCCTGAAGTGCGTGTTATCAGGCCCGCTCCTGTCTGGTGCTGGGCGCTGGCTTTCTGCTTTCCGACAACCTTGTGCCCATATTAAAGGGTGTTTATACAAAATGTTAATCCTCCCAAGCTCGTCTGTTTGTTGCCCACGTGCCACACCCCAGAGCCAGTGCGAACACTGGGTACACAGGCCTGGGAGAGTGCCCACTCACCGCTCAAGGACCCAGAGCCCTAAAACCGTGTCATAAAACGGAAGGGCTGGTGTCTAATTACCTCCATAAACCTTAGCGGAATCTCTTCGTTGGAGTCAAGACCCCTGTTAGGGGAAAAATAAAGTCCGATGTTTGCAGAAAATGTTATACCAGACTGCCCCAAGGCAAAATATTTATTAGCTTCCCTGAGTCGTCCCTGTATTTTAGTTACTTATCTGGAATCAGAACAAGTGAGTCGAGTTTCTGCATACCTCAAATCCACCCTATGAAAATGAGAACTTCCTTGCCGTGAAAAATTTTCCAGATACCAATTAAAATAGAATGAAAAGAGTGGAGAGCTGGCTGAAGGGCTGCAGCTGTGTGGAGTGCCAGGATGCCACACACACAGCACACACACACACACACACACACACAGCCTCGGATGCAAATTCAGTCCTATTCTTTGAACACACTAGCTTTTGTCTCCATAGAATCCAGCCTAATTATGTTACTTGGGTTATTTAAAAATCCTCTGTTTAAAAAAAATAAAATAAAGGAGAAGTATTTAGAGAAATACTAGATAGAGGTCTTCTCCAACAGCAGATGTTACTGTCCAGAGAGCAAGTGTTAACATGTCAGTGTCCTGGGAGGAGGAGAACTCTATTAAGACTTTATTGTTTGGCTTTGTAGATGTTTCAGCTGGAAAACAGGGTAGGCCGCCTTTGCAGACTTGTTTTGCTGCCTCTTGAGCTGAGAGGTGAACGTGGTCATTTTTCAGGAAGCAGGGCCCAGCTCAGAGGAATCAGAAAGCTTGCCCACCCTCCCCCACTCCCTGGAGGACTGTCAATACAAGCTAATCAGGCCTTAGAAATGAGTGCACTGCTCAGGGGATCAGCGGGGCAGGAACCTGGGCTCTGCTGATGGCAAGCAGAGGGAGGACCTAGTGTTAATAGCTGCTTCTCCATCTCGAAACTTCCCTTCAACCTGGTTCGACCTAACTTCTCATCATGGTGGGTTCTGTTTTGTTTTGGCCTCCTTTCTAGGTTGGGGATTAGGAAGGCACACCTACCTCCTCTTAGGGGTTGAATCTAACCCAGTGTTCCCAAGTCTGCATTAGCCTTAAAAAGCCAAAGCGAGGAAGTCACTCTCAACATGAGAAAGTGCTGCCTGCAAATATTCATGAAAAACATAAAGCATCTGAACCCAGTGGCAAAACTTGCCTTCCACACAAAGCTCGAACAAAGCTTTTTGTGATAAGAACTTGGCTCTTAATTTAGAATTATGAACCCGTGACTATGGGTTCAATTTTTTAGTACTGTATTTAATCCCCACTCTATGCCATAGGCAACATTCAAGGAGCTCACGGTCCCTCTCTCGGGAATTCACAGTCTAGGCCTGGAAGCAGGTGAGGATTGGTCTGTATGGTCAGAAGAGAGGCACAAAGTGCCAGGGTGGCTTGGCTTGCCTTGCTGGTCATGTTGCAGGGGTGGCAGGTCCTTGAACAGTAGGAGTACGATGGACCGGGTCCTGGAAAATGGACGCTTCATTTCCATCTGCTCTGCGTGGCTTTTCAGCCTGTCCCTCACAGCCACCCAAGAAATCGTTGTGATAGCAAGCCAAGGAAGAGTTAGCCAGGGAGGGCCTCCTGGAAGAAGTGACACCTGAGCTGGATTGGGCTAAGCAAAGGTGTCAAGAAGGGCGATGAGAACACAGCAGAGAGTTAGCGGAGCACACTATATTCACCCTGTACCTGTTAGATGTTGTCTAAAGCCTCAATGTTCTTTCCTTCCCAGAGCATGTGGAACTTCCGGGAAGTGGCCAGTACCTTTGACCATTGTATCCTTGACTCAGCAGTCCTTATGTGTGTGTGTGTGTGTGACAGCTGTTCTGTAACACCTTATCACTGTGTTGAAATAAAATTCAGAAATAATATAACTTCCCTGCATACGTATGTTGTAACTCAGTGGACTTACCTACCTGTAATGTAGGGGCAAAATGACTGTGAAGCTAATATAGCATGTGTTCCAACGTGTCAGCCCGTTGGCAGGACTCCAGGGACGGAAAGTCATTGGAGTGCGTGACCCTCCACCAGGATCTTCATACCTGCTGACTGTTGGCAGGTGTGTGGCCTTTGGCTTCCAGTGCCACCAGCCTCGGGTCAAGCCCCACCTCCCCCCTCCCCGCCCCAGAATCCCAAAGCACACCCCTTCCTCACTTACGTAGCTGTGGCGCTCTACTCTTGGAAGTTCAGTAGCTGTTAGAGCGGTGCATCTGTGCAGAGCACAGTTCGAGTCTAGTCTCAGATAATTACTCACAGGCTTTCATCCACATGCACGTCCGGAGGGGCTGTCTTCCTTGACAAGGCTCCCCTTGCCCGGCGGGACATCCGCTGTCCCCAGCGCCCCACTGGCAATTGTTATGACAACCAGAAAAAGGCCCCATAAGTTTCCAAATTTCCCGCTAAGTCCCACTGCTCCAAACGGTTAAGCTCGGCAGTCTGGGCTCTTCCCGTGGTCTGGGGGCCTGGAAACAGCCAGCCAATGATCCATTTCAGGGCCTCACTGTCCACGCTGATGACTTCGTCTTGGCGAAGTCATTTAATACCAGAAACGGGATGTCACTGACTGAGTCCCGGAGAAGGGGTACTTAATTTCCATTAAGACATGGATTTCTTGGTCCTAGCTCCACATGAACGGCTCGCTCATATTAAGGAACTACCAGATGGTTCTGTCATTTCCACTTCACCTTTTGCTTTCTTTTTCCTCAGCATTTGTTCCCAGTGCCCTCATTTGGGGAAAATGCCCGGAGTTAATTCAGCAAACTCTGAGGGTTCCTTAAAGAATATGAGACCGAATTCCTTCTGTTATGATCGTTTTTTTGTTTTTTTTTTTTCTTTCTTTCTTTCTTTCTTCTTTTGGTTGTTAGGGAAGTCACTACTTTGTCGTCATTAAAAAAAGAAGAAAGGAAGGAAAGAAACAAACAGCTGGTGTTTAACGACTCCGTCAGACCCAATTATAAAACGTCAGCTACTTACTTTGATTTGTGTGTATCCATGCCATGGGTATACTCGAAAACATTAGACCTTGCCAGCACTCATTTTGGCTTTGTTTACATTTATCTTTTAAACGTATGAGACCACTGATGGCGCCTCACCAAGGTTATAACCCCTTTATAATCATTAATTTTTAATCTGGATGAGAGTCTTGGAGGCAGCAAGGCTCATCTATATTTACTTGGATGCTCCAAAGAAAGCATACAGGACACAAACACGGGCTAAAATAACCCACGAAAACCCTGTCAAGGGTTAGGAATGCAGTATCTTTCTGCTTCCAAAAGCAGCAGCCCTTTATTTAACATGTTTTCCCGTTTAATTGAATTATCCTTGAACTTCCTGTTGAAGGTTTTGAAAAAATAGATGTTAGAAGCAGGGGTAGTGGATGGGGGTCCAGTGAAGACCACTCCGTTTATGAGTCTGGCCCTTTATTAAGTGTGTGTTTGGACCTGGTTGGTTTCTATTGTGGAATCACCATCGTCTCTCTTTAAGACTTTGTTTCCATGTTCACCCAATTGAGATTTTAGTCATCTCTGCATGGTTTTCTCAGATTTCTAATAAAAACTCAAAGCTATATCAGAAGTCAGGGGCTGACGGATTCATATCACATTTTCTTTTTTTTTTAGATTCACAGATATTAACGATTCCTCGGGAAAACTAGACTTTAGCCGCCTTTCTCCATCGAAAAACGACTACTGGGCCATGCTGGCCTACAACCGGTCCAAACTGTGCAACATCCTGTTCTCCAACGAGCTCCACCGCCGCCTGTCCCCCCGCGGGGTCACGTCGAATGCGGTGCACCCCGGGAACATGATGTACTCCGCCCTTCACCGTGGCTGGTGGGTGTACACGCTGCTCTTCACCTTGGCGAGACCCTTCACCAAGTCCATGGTGAGTCAGCAGCCGCAGCTGCCACGCACACCTCTAGTGCGCCTCTCCGGAAAGGGTACTAGAGAAACCCAGGCACACTCGCTTCCTTGGCCTCTCACCTCTCAGGAGGATGAGTCTGGTCTTGAGCATCACGTCATCAGGCCTTTTAGAGGGATGAGGAGGGGCGCTTGAGCACATTTCAGCTGACTTGAGTTCGCATCTGTTTCTCTAGAGATGTCTCCAAGGCCCAGAGAGAAGATGTGCGTTTTTGCTATTGCGTTAATATATATGGCTGATGGAGATGGTTTGTTTACATTTGATGTGATCTTTTTGTTTTTTTCCCCAATAAGCACAGTCCTTCCAAACTGTTTTGTGTTAGTAGGTAAATAGCATGGGTTTGTGACTTTTGCATTCTCAGCAAATGTGGCTCCTCCGTTTCCATTGAGAGTCTGTATTTTTGCTCTAAATGCTTCCTTTAATGGGTGTAAACCTCTGCTGGAGCATCCTGTGTCAGCTGGAGGCACATTTTATTCTGTACTTCACCAAAGGTAAGTCCTTTTGGGTGCTTCAGACTACCTTGTTTCGACTTGGACTTCACAAGGTAAGTGTGAAGTTTTCCTGTTTTGGATGGCCCTCTCACAGCTGTCTCTGAACACTTCTTTCATGAAAGCATTGAGTAGGAAGTCATTTGAGTGAAGAGTGTGCATTGTACACAATATTTTTGGTATGGTACTTTTCTAAAATACAGGCCTCTAAAATTTCCCACCTACTTAAACTTCATGTTTGTGGATGACAACACAGCACGGAAAATCTACAACAACAAGGAAAATCTTTTGATGTGCATAGGAAGAAAGTAAGCGCGTTTTAAAAATTTGAATCACGTAGGTGTTTCTTATGCAAAGTGAATAGATATAATCCAGGAGTTGAATACTTAACCAAAGAAGTGAGAGGAGCTCTGGAGAGCAGTTCTCCAAGTTCAAGGGGAGTGTGTGTCACAGGCTTCTGATGATCCCCTATTGCCTGATTTTCTGTGATTGCATGAGAGTAGGTTTTCTGCAAGGGCATCTTTGGCCATGATTTTGGCTCATTGTCTTAAGAATACTGGTCTGGCCTGTGGATGAGTTGTTCACGTTTAGGAAGTGGGAGAGGAGAGAGGAGCGTCCTTTCTCACTTTCCACTGGCCCTGCACCTTCATGACCAGTGGACCAATCATCAAGTATAATTTGTAATTTCTGGGTCTTGAATTTTCTCACTTGTATTTATTTGAATATTGGTGGAAGCGAAAGAACTCCTTTCTGTGAAACCAGAGTCTTGCTTCTTTCTTCTTCCGGATTGCTCTAGTCAGAGGAATATGATGGGAAAGAGCCCGCTGTGGGTCTGTGATGACTCAGACCATCATGGAGGGTGGTGTAACCATCTGTACACTGCTGGATGTGGACTCCACTCACTGAGGGCTCCTTGATGGACAGTGACAACGATTCTTATTCTGTGATGAGATCCCAGGGCTTAAAAACCCTGGATGGTGCAAAGGGGAGGAGGAGGAAGGCTGGCTCTGGGAAAGTAAAAAGTGGGGTGAGTGGTTTTCTGTTTCTTGGGTTAGGGGATCTAGTACTTCACATGAACACAGCATGTAAACACATGTTTAGCTAAGTCGGGCTGTATTGTCGGCTCCTTGGATGTGTCGGGAGGGTTTCTGAAAGTGCCGGGCAGGTAGCCATGTTGTGATCACAGAGAATTGGGTGGTATTAACAACTAATAGTGTTTGGTGGTAACTCTGGTCAGGACACAAACCAAGTGGAAAAGCCGAGTGTGGAGTTGGAAGCCTAGGCAGAAGTGTTACCACACAGGCGGGTGGCACAGGGTATTAGGAGAAGGCCCCCACTCACCGTACTGGGAGCTGGTCCAGTGATGCCCGACGCCCAGCACGCGGGGCTCCTTCCCCCCTTCCCCATCCAGTGTACGCACACCTTGGCCTCCTCCCAGCCCTGGTCCCTGGTCCTCCAGTCAGGAAAATGCCTGGAGCAGCCTGGGGCACCAAATCAAACAAGAACTGGTCTCTGTGGCTCTGGGTGAACGGGGCATTTGGGAAAATGAGCAGATAACCCTTGAGAAGGCTTGGAGAAAATTGGTGACATAACCAAAAAAAAAAACCGCACTGAATTCTAAGTTGTTTCGGCAGTGGTGGAGTGCTCTGTGAAAGGGAGGTAAGCCCTTAGCCTGTGCTAGGAAAAGGGCTTGACAGGGCTTCCTCGCGGTGCTGAGTGTGAGAGGGCTGCTGCCTGGGCGAGCAGAGCAACCAGCTCTCTTGCTCGTGATCCTGATGCTCAAGCCCAGCTCTCTCCCTTGGCATTGGGAGAACTCGGGCCAGACGTTTGGCCTTCCTGAGCTTGTTACCTCTCAACCAAAATGGCAACACAGGTTGGTGTGAGGATTGACAGTATTGGATGTATCTAGGTATTTGGTGGGGTTTCTTAGACATCAGAGTCCCACATGACTGAGATTCATAAAGAGGTGGAATGGGCTCCCTGTGAAGCTCACAGCCAGTCACTTCTCTTCCATGAACGTGTAGGACTCTGTATGTGGGAGAGGTCTCTGCCCCAGGGAGACCAGCGATCTACTATTTTGCTGGTAGGACAGACTGGACTCACTGGAAGAGTCAGCCTGGGGTCTTATCCTTCTGTACGGGGCTCAGCACTGCTTCTGTGACGCTAAGACATTGTTTTCTGGGTGAAAACATTTTAATTTTTTTGTCTGCCATTTTAATGCAGACCTGCTTTTGGACCTAAACCATGTCGTTACATCCACATTCCCACCCCATGCAAAAGTTGGATCTGAAATGCTCATGGAGAGCCTGAGCACAGGTGCAGGGTCCCAGTCACCCAGGGGCTCGTGTTCTGTGCGCTCTGCCATCGCGCCTTTTCCTTCGCACCTCAGAGTTGCTGGAGTGTACACTCCAGTGTCCAAGGCCGAGGAAACAAACACAGCACAGCCTCGTGCTGGGAAGGCCCGCCTTTCTTCTCCGCCGTCGCCGGCTCCCTCAAGTATTAAACAGCAGTATTCTAATATCAACGTCTCTTTTTTATTTGCTGTGACTTGCTGTGACTACAGTGACTTTAGTTACAGTAATTAGGTCACCCTTCATGGAGTCAGGCTATTTTAAGTGCCTCTTTAAGGAATATTGTTGCAGATTAGTAATTTTACAATTGGATGTTCTTGTGCAACTTTATTAAATGTAATCTGTCTTTTAAATGTTGCCCTTTTACAGTTATACATTTCTAATTGTTGCTGTAAATGCATTATCACTTTGAAATTAATTAATATTTCCATTTTGGCCGCCTGCAGTATAATAATCACTAATGAGAAACTCTTAAGGATTAATTCTTGACACAGCGACCCCTACTGGTGGAGCCTGTCTCTGACACGTCTTCCTCTGGGGTCCAGAGGTCACGACTGGTATATGGGGGTTTCTGGGGAGACAAGCATTTTTCTCTCCTCCCTCCAACTTATGTTACAGTTAAAATAATAGATAAAAATGAGACTAGGATTTTCTAGAATATTGTTTTAAAAAAGATAACAGGGTTCTTTAGCTGCTTGATCAACATCTTGAAGGAAACTCGAGTTGACAGAAGCTTTCTGGTTTAAAGTCACATCCATCCATCTGTGTTACCTGCTTATTGTCCTGCCCATCTTGCTTTTTATTTAAATACCCCTAAAATCACATTTTCATATGGACTCTAAAATTGTGTGTTGCATATGGATGCATTTATATATATTATATGTATGTGTATATAATGCATTTATATGTACATATTACTTTCTGGGGTTTAATTCACAAAACCAGGTGTGTTGTTTTATCTAGTGATATAAGAGGTTCTCAAAAGTAGTTTTGGCTAGTATTTTTCAGTTGTTGCCATGCACCCAAGTAGGAAGCAGCTTGACCAGTAAGGCCAGACACCATGAAGCCTAAATGCATCAGCGTGAATGCCTTCACTCACTGCTTACGGCACTTTTACGTTAGAAACACTGAAAAAGCACAGGGGACTTACCCAGCTTGTTCAAGAAGTTGGAATATCAGCCGGCAGACCGTTGGCCAGCTGCTTGTCCAGGTTCGTTTTCTTTGTGAAATACACCGCCAGCCCTGCCACATGGCCCAGCCCTGCGGTTGTTTCCTTTTTAACACATCTGAAAGCACCTTCGTGAAGCGCACCCCCTCCCCCCCTCTCCCCCACAGAAACTTGCTGTCCTGGCCAACCACATCTCAGCTCAGATTCCTAGGTCCCCGCCAGCCTTTGGCCATCAGGATGTAAATTTGAAGCTGAGCCCCCGTCACGTGCCCCTTAGAGTGTTTTGTGCAGCCACATATTTGCGTTGGCAGGCAATGGTAGAAAGAGTATCATGTGTTAGGGTAGCAAGAGCTTAGCAGATGTTTTAGGGGGACCGCATTTTCAAATCGTTTTACATTAAAAAAAAAAAAAGCAACTTGAGTTTGTGGAACTTCTGAAACGATTGGGTTACATTTCCTGGGGCCGCACTCAGTCCTTGTGCTGAGTTTACCAGATGCACAGCCACCCCGCTAATGGATGGGCTCATGATACTGTTCCTGCTGCACAGTTATAAATTATAACTAGCAAAAGCACACGATGTTGTTCTTCTAACCTTCGGGAAAGCCAAGCCTGGTAATTCTGCCCTTGAATAACCCGCAGCAGGGTGATTTATAGCTGTACAATTTAAAACATAATGAAGGAGATAATAGATGTTGATTTGTTCTTTAAATTAGTATTTTAGAAAAATACTACCCCTCCCCCACTCCTCCCCTTTAAATACCTCTTGTTGACCATGCTCTGGATCTGATCAAGGACAAAAGTCCCTGTCTGAATCTCTGCAGGTACATTGGAATAGAAAAGCCTTTTTCTTCGCTGAGAGGAGGAAACATGGTTTTCAAAGTGGGAATTTCAGCACATTCTTCACTAATCTAGATATTTTGAGACTCCTGAGTGAGGGCTGAATCCTCTGGCTGCCTTGCTCTTGCCAGGGTAGATATGTTAGAAAACCAGACTCCTAGGACCCCTCTGTGGTTGGGCCACACTTCGGCTTCTCTGTAACCACCCCTTCTCCCCCCGTGGTGGGTTCTTCCCCTTGCTGAAGCCACGTCCCCAGAGCCTCAGACATTCTTCTTATTTTTCAGGGGTATCATTAGCATTGGTTTCATTAATCATCTCCCAATTCTGTTTGGAGCTTTAAGGTTTACAGTGTTTGCCCAATTCAAAGTCTAGAGGATATGATCAAATGAAAAAGAGCATGGGATTTAGAATCAGCAGGCATATGTTCAGAATTCACATTCCCCCCCCCCTTTTTTAGTTGTATAATTTTGAAGTGATTCACCCTCTCTCAGGCTCATTTTTTGCCAAACATTTTTTAGATGTTTTGGGCTGTGAGTCAACATCCAAGTAAAAGTTGTTGGAATAACAGAGGTTTTTGTTTGTTTGTTTGTTGAAGTCCCTAGGCAGCCAGGGTGTTCTTTGGCTAATATTTAGGCAGGTTCTCTGTGATTGTCCTGATTTTTCCCTCCTGAGGAATGATGGCTGCAGCAGCACCAACCTTCGCAACTTCACCTGTGAAGTCAGGGTGGGAGGAATGAGATCCCTCTTCGCATGCTTTCTTCCTTTATCAAGGAGGAGAACATTCTATCTCAGAACTGTCTTCCCTCACAGACTTCTCAGCTCCTGTTGGCCAGGATTGAGCTACCTGTCCAGACCCTGGGTGCAAGGAGGCTGGGAGAGTGAGTGGCTTTTGGCATTTTGTGTTTCTAGGGTGAAAGGCAAGATCTGATGGCAAGGAAAAAGGGTAGGATGATGGCTTCTGAGCAGACTCTCCTGTGCACATAACGTTGCCTCATCTGTCTAACGGGAGTGCCATCTATAGAGTCGTTGTGGAAGTAAGTGAGAATTAAATGGTAGGAACCCGGCCCAATCTGGTCCCTCACATTTACCCAGCCTTACCTGCAGGCGCTTCCAGCCCGGCCTCCTTCCTTCTCCAGGGCTGAAGCATGCTGCCCTCTAATGTGCCTCCCCTCCATGCCTGGTTACTTTGTAGCCATCCTTCGGAACTCGATCCGAGCATCACAGCTCACGGAAGCCTTAGATCCGCGTTCGGTCAGGGTCCCCCGTGACGTGCTTTTATAAGAGCCACCGCTCCTCACGTGTTAGTGTCTGGTGTGTGATAACACGCCCATCGACACATGCCAGCCGAGTCAACGAAGGAGCCGGGGATCTCACCTTCGTAATGTTGAACACAGATGCAATTTAGAGAAATAATCCCACAGTCTCGTGTTTAACGTCTGTCTTAAAAGTGCCGCTGTTGCCTCCGTACTACGGTGTCCTTGGTCTGGAAGGCGCATGCTCAGTAAATATTTGTAAATAAACAGAAAATGATTAGGCGCTTAATGAATCACAGTCATGAATTCCTTCCTTATTGTGAGTCTCTCTGAGGCGGGCAGGGAATTGCAGTTCAGAATGTGTAGATAAACAGCTGAGACTTGGGACACCCTCTCTCTCCACCCAGAGTCACACAGCCAGTCCACAGGACTAGAACCCAGCCACTCAGCTCTGAACTCCCGGCGGTAAGTGAGGGGCCACCCAGAGGTGCGGGCGTGGAGGGGAAATGCATAAGGCGTGGGAGGGAGAGGAGGGGCTTTGGAGGCAGGCAGTTCTGGACTCCCACCCCAGCGCTCCCCACTTGCTAACTCCTGGGCACATTTCATCCCCTGGTTAACGTCTCTGCACAAAACCAGGGTGGCCCGCCTGCCTCCTGCGTTGTGTTGAGAATTGAGCAAGGGCAGGGACGCGCCAGCTGTTCAGTAAACACTCGCTGGTGATGCTGTTATCGACTTGTGTCAAGGGTGAAAGATGGTAGGATATAGCATTCAGAGCATGATGCATTAGATATGCAGTAAATGTTATCATCATCTTCGCCATTATTTTTTCAGACAAGGGAAAGGTTGCTTTACTTCCCATTGCTCAAAGATGCTCATGCTCCTAACCATGGCCCCGAGTCCATCCCAGAAGTTCTGATTTTCCCTTTGAACGTTAGGCATACAAGTACCACGTACAGTACAGCCCTGAGTTGCTCAATGTCAGCCCTCCTGGCGGCCCACTGAAGCTAAGGGCGCCCCTCGCTTTGAGGAAAGAGCTGCCCTTTCCTGTTGGAAACAAAGAGCAGGAAGGCACGCCTGGCTCTATGAGGCTGCGGCACGTCACCACTGTGTTTTCTCTGCCTCGTGATGCAGTGTTTTAAGTCTGGTCAGGCCTTTGTTCCCGAATGAGCACCCGAGAGGGGGAAAAAATGACTATCTGGCCTTAATACGTGTGACAAATTATTTAATGAACATTTAACCAGGATTTGAAATTCCCCCAGTTTTATCTTCCTCGTTTCCTTTGCTTGTGTGTCCCCGCCGGCACTTGGGTAATGCACTGCCTCTTTTTAACTCCCTTCCTAGCTCTTTTATTACTTTTAAGTTAGTGGTGCCTTCTTTGATCCTCCCCCTCCAGTTTCCTTTTCTCCAATTTCATACTTCTTTCCAGTGATTTTTGGCCTCTGCGCAGTTTCGCTATCGGAGGCCAGCATGATTAAACAGACGCCAGGAGTTTGTGTTGCCCTGTGATGCTGTTTCTGAAATGTTTATTCTGTGAACACTGATTTTCGTATAAACCACCGGACATGTTGGTTTTTCCTTGTGAGGCGGAAGGTACTGTTTTCCCAGCAGCAATAGGGAGAACTTTGAACCTGGGGTTCCGAACCATTCAGAAGCTGAAACCCATAAACTCTGCCCTCCTGACTACACTGAGAGAAGTGTGTGCCTTGAATGACGGTGGGACACATGTTCTCATGTGCCCCGAGGACCTGCTGGACGGCAGGCGCCACCCTCGAGGGCTTAGTTTCTGTGTCTCGTCCCACTGAAGGTCACTGTGGAGCTTGCTGTCCTCAGACGTCTGCTCTCAGAACAAGCCACTCACTCTCGGTGGGCCTCGGTTTCCTTCTCTGTAAAATGAGTCACTAAACTGAGATATCATGTCCCAGGACTTGTGGATTTTACCGTGTAGTTTGAATGGAAATTTTTTTCAAAAAGGAGACCCATGCTGGTTCATATGCTTTGTGCTGAAAACTCTGGATGAAAGACAAATCTACCACTGTAGACTATCGCCCTAATTTTATGAAAGGATGGACAGTTAAATGCCAAAAGCTGTAGGCAGGACAGGACTGTGGAACAGAAAGAAGTGCTTTCAGTTAAGTGCGTTTGACTTCAGGGTTGGCCCTTTTGGTACTGCTGTGGGCATTGTTCACGTTGTTGAAAATGCTGGGCTTCCCCTGGGGCATGACTGGCCTGTGAAGATTCCAGAGGTACTCTTTCAGCCCCAGAGCTCTTCTGGGCATCTTTCAGATCCCAGGTTCTTTCAGTGACTCTGCCTGCGTCACAGTAACTGAGTCAGGAACCCAGGGGGCACCATCCGTGACACGCAGACTCGCCAGAGTGGGAGTTGTTTCCTGGGAGCACCTGTTTTGTCCCGTGTTCTTTTAGAAGGGTGCCGCTCCCTCGACGTCTCTCCCAGCACCTCTGGGTCTGGAACCCGGCCCCTCTGCTTACGGTCAGCTTTCAGGTTGCAGTCCAAACGTCAGCCTGGCTGTTGCTGTTTCAAGGCTCAGCCAGGGAATGGTGCACTTCAAGCTCGCGTGCTTATTGCCGGGGTTCAGATCCTAATGGCCTGGGTGACTGAAGACTTTGCTTCCCCTCTGTCTCTTAACTGGAGGCCTCTTGGAGGCACAGCCCTGTGTGACCAAACCCCAGAAGGGACAGCTCATAACTTTGGCCCATTCTGTATGGTGGAAGCAGGTCAGTGGGTCTGAGCCACACTCGAGAGGATCTCACAGTGGTGTGAATAGGGGAAGCAGGAAGCCTCAGGGCCATCTCGTACTTCACAAATTAGGGTTTATTCAGTCTTTCTGTGTGAGTTTGTGCACACGCGCGCGTGCGTGTGTGTGTGTGTGTGAGAGTGTGTGTGCATGCACGCGCGCACACGCCTTTTGGTAAGCATTCTGGTGGCAGACTTAGGCCTTGCTCGTTCTTGGCCCTAAGCCGTAGCATTCGTTATTGATGTGCGTGTCTTTGCCTTGCTCTTGTTGCATTCTTTCTGCATTCTTGTCTTTCCTCTCTCTGGGCTGAGGGGTACCAGATGCACCTATACGAAAACAAAATGTGTGTGTGTGTATGTGTGTGTGTGAGTGTTTATTATTTTGCACTTTTGTCTCATAATGAGAGAGATATGATTTAGTCTTTTAGTAAGAAAGCCTATGAAAAGAATAAAGAAACATATGGATTGTGTTTCTTAAAGTCAAGTATTTGTTTTCATGCTGATTGAGCAGAGGGGGCCATGTTCATCAGTGGCCCAAATTTTCTTTCTAAAAAAATACACGTATTTCTGAGTTTTGATTTAACTTTCAAAAATTGTCCAGAGATCCTAGACTTTTTTTTTTTTTAAGCCATAATGGTTGATGAGGCTCACTGATCATTCAAAGCCCACATAGAATATAATTCTTATTCTAGACCATGCATAAGTCTTCAGATTTGTTGTTGTTGTTGTTGTAGTTTTAGGGTCTATTTTAGGTAGGAATCTAAGAAAGAAAAACAACTTCCGTGTTGCTGTATGGGAGAAATAAGAGATTGTGCACCCTGAAATTTGGTTCTCATGTTCCAAAACCACTCCTGTTAAGAGGTATACGATGTGAAGTATCTTATTTAGTAATATTTGAATTTCCCTTGTGGAAGATCATGCCCTTTTCCCCCAGCTGGGCTTCACCGTCTACCACCTTGTATAGAATCTGCAGCACTTGAAACATGTTATCTTTGAGTTTCATAGGATGGGGGTCTCTTTAATAATTTACATTTTTTGAAAAAAAGAAAGTGAAATATTCTTTCCAAAGCCAAAGTAATCGGCAGGAGTGTGTGGTGTTTGTTCAGCTGGATATCTTATTTATTTGAAGTACTGAGAGAAATCTCCCCTGACTGCTCAGAAAAGGGAAGAATAAACAGAGCGGGTGTCCAAGTAACCTGAGCCACAGAGGCTCTCGTTTCACAGAAAAGTTATAAAAAGTCTATTTGCCTGATCCAAAAAAAATACTGTATATCAACTACTGAGAGCTTTGTACTGTTTTCTTAGTATTCTCACTCTTTAAAAGAAAAAGAAAAAAAAAAAGCTGTAAAATCTGGGAACTTTAGAATTTGGGGGGGATATTTTAATATTCTGAGGCAGGTGAATGCCGTCGGTCTGTTTTTCCTTCTCAGAACATGACTCCTCCCGCTGGCGTGGGTGTGTGCTATGCGCCATCTGTCTCTCTGTCGACTGTAACCATCAAAGGTCGGGTAATGTAGTTAGAGTGGCCGAGACCTAGGCATTCACCCTGGGCCCGTTCCCTGTAAAGAAGGTGTTATGAAGATGTTTCAAAGGAAAAGAAAAATGCAACTTATTTCAAAAGAAGTAGAATCTGGAGGATACCCAGTGATGAAAGAAATACAGATTTCTTCTGTTTTTATTCCCTCTGTTATAACCATTAGACATGAGTTGGCATACTTCTTGTGGGTGAAAAGTGAGGGAACATACCAGCTTCCTTCATCCTGAACCTGGAATAGTCTCTTCTCTGTGATTTGCTTTCCCCTTAAACACAAATTCATGCATCACATATTCCAGTGTCACTTCATCTCTGCCGGCTTCATATTTGAACGCATAGCCAAAATCAAAAACAAATTAAGAATTTAGCTAATCTTTGCTGAATCTACCTGACCATTGACATGCCTCCGTGTTGGGCTGTGATGTGCAGATTTGGCCCATATTGGGTGCAGGGTGGGAGATTTCACTGTGAGTTTTCTGGAAAGAAGTGTGTGTTCTATAGGCTTCGAGGACCAGGGCAGCCGAAAGCAGCCATGGCCACAGCTCCCATTGGCCAGAGCTCACCTATCCATTCCGTTCCCACGGTCCCCTCCCAACAGAGGGGTGGGTAGAGCTGAGAAGAGCATGTCAGCCTGTTTTGTGAAAGAAGAATTCATCGCCACGTAGCAGAAAGGCCATGCGTGGGGGTCCAAGTTGCAGAAATCAGGCTCTGCATCCCAGCCTTTCCTCCTCTTATCATGGGCAAGTCACACTACCCTCTGGGCCTTGGGTTCTTTTTCTCTTTATAAAAGAGGAACCAGTTTCCCAGATCTTTAGATTGTCAGAGGATTAAGGCCATCTCAACCCTTGGGCATGTGCTGGTTTTCTTTATATCCTTCCAGTTACTGTGAATTTTCCTGAAATTGACTGATTTCTAAGAACACACAGGAAGTATTGTGAAAGATCTTGTCTATCGTTTGGCCCTAAAACATGCCAATCCCCTGTTCATGAGAAATAGTCTTTAAGGCTGACTCCAAGCAAGACCCATGAGCTACCTTAGTACCCTCCTCTTGATAATGCGATTATCATCATGTACTGTCAGAGCGCCTAGTCCAGTTTTGTGCTTTGTCAAATCATATGAATGCTGTTGGTAGCATGTCAACCTCCTTTGGTCTTTAGTGATTCTGATACATTTTGTCCACCTTCTTCTGTGTTTATTCTTTCCTTAAGTCACCTTAAATCCTTTCTTGGGAGCAGGTCATATAGGAATTAATGAAGTGATTTATTTTGAAGCAGAGGCATATTCCACCGAATCTCTTAATTACACCAGACCAAAAGCAACTCTGTCTTGGTCTATACTTTTGGAAATGTGTCTGTATTGTCAATACTCAAGAGATTTTGCAATACCCCTTGAAAAAGAGTTTAAAAAAAGCATCCTAGGTTTAAAAAAATAAAGCATCCTAGGTTCAGAACTTTGGAAAGCTTTCACGTTTTTTTTTCTTTTCCTCACCTTATTTCCCCATATGATTTACACAGTACTAATTATTTATTGTTATCCAGCATCATGCCAGCTACCCAGATGGTAAACTTTCAGTCAGACACGAATATGTTTCTGTGTGTATGTGTATATCTAATCACAGTTCTCCAAGGGCTTAATAAATACGTGTTTATCCCTTTTTTGGTCTTTTTCTTTTTGTTTCTTGACTGTTCTCTTTCCCCTCTGCCCACTGTTGTTTTCCAGTAAGCTATTTATATCAACATACACCTTCATGAAAAACATTATGTATTCAGGTAATTGAAGACTGTTTGTAAAGACAGGAGGAGTTCCTGATGGCGATGTATGTGGCTGGTAGTAGACAGTAAGGATACAAGGAGTGGGTTGGTTGCTTTGTGACATCATGCAGACAGGCGTGTATACTTAAAAACCTATTAGAGAGGAGAGGAAGATACAGCCTGCAATTTCAGCCTACTGTTTTGATCCAGAGGCTCTAAAAAAAAATGTTGATGAATAAAACATTTTAATCAGAACCATATCAACACTGATCAATTTTTTTCCCCCATGGGGGTCCAATACAGGGTGAATTCCATTAAGTCAATGAAATACCTCGACTGAGTTTTTAAACAATACAAAGATAGTTTAGCAGTTGCTCTAAAATTTTTTTTTCTTTACTGAAATCCTTTTCACCAGGACCTGTTTTGTTTCATATATATTTGTAATGTTAATTTAAACCAGAAAAATATGTTACTCATTTGATAAAAGACTAATAGTCATGTCTTAGCTAGTACCTAAGAAATTCTCCAACAAGTCCACCCACTCTAGTATTGAGGGTTTCGTAGTTATCCAGGACTGCTCTCTGAACATGGTGATGATCGGACTCTTTTTCAAACTGCTAAAGACTTGGATGACTTTGGGACTCTCCCTCTCTGTACCGTGGTGGGGCGTGTAGTCAGTGACAGATCATAGTGTCCTGTTGTTCCAGATCAGTGTCTTACAGAAAATTTTTAAAAATTAAATTTTTTTATGCAATACATAAACGGATGCATACGTACTTAGGCGTATCCATGTATGTGTGTCTGTGTGTATAATACGCATGTGGCTGAGTCAGAAGTTTGACAAAACAGTCTCCAGTGGTGGGCAGTGTCCTCTTTTCTTGGTTGCATTTCATTTTTTTTAAATGTTCATTGTGACCCATTTTTACCAGCCACTATTGATTTTACCTCTCTCTCTTACCAAAATCCACCCTGTGAAAACTACTGCTCTAACACCATTTAATCGCGTCCTATCTGATGAAACGTTCATGGGGAGCTGTGTGTGCTAACTTATGGGGTGAAAATTTGAAAGTGAGCACGTCATTCTCCTTGGCCTCTGGGTGCTTACCTTAAAAGGGCTGGGGATTTAAAGCACGTGAGGGTGAAGAGAGACGAATGCGGCTGGACACAGTGCTTTTCTGCCTTGCAGGGTACACACGAGAGTCGTCAGTGGAAATTCTAGAATGAAGCTGACATTTACTAAGCCTTGAAAGTCGTGTCGGAGGAGGTGAGCATGTCAACACAAAAAGGAGAGAAGACTGAAGCAATGGTATGGCCAAGACTAGGGTTAGGGACAAAATTAAAACTCAGCAATCAAAAGAAGATTTCAGTGCGATGTTTCCAAAAAATAAAAATTGATGCGAAAAAAAAATCATCTTTCACAAAGTTCCACATTTCAAATCAGGATAGGATCAATGTTATAGCAAAGGCTTGAGTAACAAACCTGGATTTGTGGTGAGCCACGCAGGAGGTGAAGGCAAAAAAAGTCCACTGCAGGCTACGGATGTGGGATCTCATGATCTCACATTAAAACTGAAATGATGATGGTGGTTAGGTGATGCTGATGATGCTATACAGCTTCTGGTTTGGTCACTAAACGTGGGAGATAAATGGGCAAGACTCCGTGTGGGACATACACATCTGTGGATGGCATTTTGTTGAAGAGCCTGTATATGTGTGCATGTGTGAGCAAAAACTATCTGGTCATTAAGTTTTATTTAGGGCAGACAAAATATTACCCTGTCTAGTCTGCTTTTGGCAGCCCACTCCAGTACGCTTGCCTGAAGAATCCCAGGGATGGGGGAGCCTGGTGGGCTGCCATCTATGGCGTCGCACAGAGTTGGACACGACTGAAGCGACTTAGCAGCAGCAGCAGTCTGCTTTTAAGGTAGTTGTATTACATTCTTGCTTGAGGAGATCTAATATGGGAGTTAGTTAATATGGGAGTATATTGTAATATCCAGTATTTTTTATTTCAATCAATGCAGTAATTTTCTGCTGATGTTCAATATTTTTTCACATTTATTAAACATAATCTGAATAATTTTTACAAAAGTAATCACTAGAATTGTGAATCTGCAGTCCTTTGAAACATCTAGCTTAAATCTTTTTGGTAATGACCCTTAATGAATGATGCAAGACAGATTTTAGGGAGAGAATATTTAGAATATCCAGAGTGTCACTTCCCCATAATATGTATAAAAATTAGCATGCCCAGTCATTATTTAAATAGCTGTGGTCTTTTAGTGAGTACCAACATTAACAAACCATGTTAACATGGTTTAAAATGTGTAATGACATTTGCAATGCCATCTGATGATGGAACTATCATATTAGCACCCACCGTGTTGACCCATCATCCTGGCAAAGAGCTGTTTGCATCGTGAATGGGGAAAAGGCTCGTCCACTTGTGGGCTGGAAGCATTTCTGCAAGGACTATCTGAAACGATAGCCCCTGGAAGGACGGTCTATCTGATGTTGAATTGCCGTATGATGTGTGCCTACCCTGTGATTTTAATTTGCTGTGCACTTTGCAGAGTTGGCGTATGTTCAGACCAAATGGTAATGTTCTGACTGTGTGTTCTATTTGTTTTCTTACCGTGGTCCTCATTAAAGGCCTTTCCAGGGCCTTCCTCAGATCTCAGATGATGGCTCTTCTGAAGCAGGATTATCCCGGGGCAGCAAAAGCTCTCCTGAAAACAGGCCATCTCCTCCACGTAGAGTAAAATGATGAAAAGCTTTTCATTTGGTCCGGGTTTGCTGCTTGTTCCCTTGGTCCGTTCAAGGTAAAGACCGATTAGAGAACAGAGGTTTACCACGCAAGGGTCGCTTTATGACTAACACATTTGTCCTGAGTGCGTGAAGGCGAATTCCACCAAAATGGAAGGAAATACAGAAGCTCCTTTTCTTGACTTTTTAAAGAATTCTTGAATTTTATTTCCCAAATGCTAAGCTTTCCTTTGGGAAATCTTAATGCCCTTTCTTACAAGACTCTCTGACGACATTCGTGGGAAGCACAGAAGGGGATGTATAAGCACAGCATGAGTTCAGCAGCCTTCGCTGGACTCTGGAATGCCCCTGATTCATGTTTCTAGATGAGGGAACCGAGGCATCCCCCAGAGATGAAGGGTGCCGGGTGGTCGGGTCTACAGCAGACATGATCTGGTCCATCTTGTTCTGCAGACTCCTTTTCAGCTTTTATTTCCTTCTCCCCCATTCCCTGCCAGTCAGTTGTTTTGCTTTGACATAGCATGATTTGACTTAAACATTTACTTATTTTCTTATCTCACATCTAGAGCATATGTGGTCATTTTTAATTGTATTATTGCACAGCATTAGAAAAAATAAATAGAATATAAGTCACCTGACTTTTAGCATTAGTAGTAAGAAAGACGGTCTGATATTAAAAACATACACGTTTTTATTTGAATATGTATTTTTTGTCGTTGCTGTTTAGTCGCTCGGTCATTGCAAAACCCATGGACCATAATTCGCCAGGCTCCTCTGTCCATGGGGTTTTCCAGGGAAGAATACTGGAGTGGGTTGCCATTTCCTTCTCCATGGGATCTTCCCAACCCAGAGATCAAACCCGTGTCTTCTGCATTGCAGGTGGATTCTTCACCACTGAGCCTCCTGGGAAGTCCTTTATATATGCATATACACACAAAAATAATATATGCACAATGTGAGTACCGGTGCATACCAGTAGGTGGCCCTCTGCCTCACCCACGTGTGGTTTGAGTTGGAATCGGCTTATCGAATGTGGAGGGAAAGAGCAGTGGAGTAATTATAGTACATCCTTCCTCGGCCTTGTGTGGATTAAAAAACCTTCATTTCCAACAGTTTCCATTCCCCACGTCACCTCGGTATTTAATTTACTTCACTTACATGACTACCTGAAGTTTTCCTAGGTTAGTTGCTCCTATTGATTATAACCTAGAGGGATAGTATTAGTACACTAAATAGATTATATTATCTAAGTGGAGGCCAGCAGACGTCTTTGGAGGAACTGATCCTCCAGCAGCTTGTGTGGTAGAACGAACTGAGGCGTCCTGAGCCATCTCTAGCAGCCACCCTGTTGTAACCTTAGAGGTTACCCAGGCCGAGCCCATTCGTTTAGAGTGAGAAACTGAACCTGAAACGTTTCAAGTTCTCACCAAAAGAAAGTGTTTTCACTGGGCTTTGAAGTGGTGTCGGTGGCGTGGCCTCTCTGGTATTTTGAGGGAACGCGTATTTCTGGCATAATTGGATATTTCAGTGGCCTTGGAGCAGCACTGTGCTACAGGTTCCTTTAGTGGGTTGTCTGTGTCTACTGAGTGAAGTGCACTGTGGTGGTCCAGGATTTTAGCTTTCATCCCAAGGATCACCTCCTCCTCTTCACCCTCCTTCTCTCCCACCATGGAGGTCATATCTGGTATCCTCTATTTTGCTTTGCTTGGCTTTCCTTCGTATGTCTTTGAAATCTATACACGTATTTGTGGTGCATTAGTTGTGAGCTCTCAAGACATCAGTAGTTTTATATTGGGCGAAATTTGCTCTCTGTGTTTGCATGTGCCATTATTAAAGGCTGCTGATGTTTGCCCATTCTTCTAGTTTAAATATAGTTCAGTATTTTATAGTGATATCAGGGGCTTGTTTACATTCTCACTCAGCCTGAAGGCCTGCTTGATGTTACGAATGAAACATTGCCAGACTCAATTTAAAAAACCCAAGAAGTTGTATATAATAGAATAATGAATGATTCTCTCCCAAACCCATTGGTCTAGGACAGAGCTTCTCTAAACCGAGTTTGAACCATAGCAGACCCACCTTAGATTAGTGTGCTCTTATTTTGCCCTTTTTTTGGTTAATTAATTACCCCAAATTTTATCCTCATAGGACCTTGGGTGTCACTTCGATGCCTACAGAGATCTTCATTGTCCAGTTCTAGAAGCCACTTTATTTCTGAAAGTCTTTACCTGCCAGTTTCATCAATTTCTGTCCCTCTAGGACAAAAACACACAACTCCTGGAGCTCTCCTCGGAGGCCACTAAAGCTCTGTGTGGGTATGTGTTGGATGTAGGCTGGTTTAGGCAGGGTTTCCATCATTCCAGACATCTGCCTGCCCTGTACACATGTTTTTATTGACAAACACGGTTGGGAAAATTCAAGAAAGCAGTATTTTTAAAAGTACTTTTAAGGCATAGAGAAATACCTAATTGTTTCTCTTTATGTAAATCCAAAGTAATTTTCTTACAACGAGGGACTAAATATCCATGCTCGCTACCTCCTGTCTCTGAATTAATCAAGTGTTGTTGCTGCCTGAATTTGCTCCACTGAACTCCAGCAGCTCGCAGGACTCCAGGCTCCCGTGATGTGTGGAGAGTTAAACCCAGGGACCCCCAAGTAGGGAGGTGACCCAGAATTCTCATAACGTCAGGCTACGTGCTCCCCTGGAAGGTAGCCCTGCGGCAGGTGGGTTTCTCCAGTGCCCATAAACCCAGATGCACACAGCAGCCTGGTCCGTGGGTGAAGGGGATTTTGCTGATGGCTTGAAAAATCAGAGTCAGTTTATCATGCTGTTGTTAGGATATTTCAGGATGCACTTTTACACGTGGTGTTAGACTGTCGTGTTTGCAGTGGGAACTAAACCAAGCGCCCTGTTTCTCTGAAGGTCACTCTACCCTCTTGGACCTTTCTTCTGTCTCTTAGCACGGTCGTTTGACTTTTCATGTAAGTTCATTCTTAGGTCTCACATGGGGAGCTGGGGTCGGGGCAGGATGTACTTGCCGCCAAGCGGGCATGGAGATGCTCACAGCACAGGCGAGGCGCCAGCCAGTCACCTGGCACGGCAGAGGCCACCCATGAGCTCTCGAGGCAGCCTCAGAGCCTTCAGTCTGTCTTTAGGACGCCGACCGAGGATGGGAGCAGCGAGTCCCAGTCTCACTGTGGTACTTTCTAGGTTCTGAGGAAGCACCAGTATAAACGCACACTGTTAGGTTGTATCAAGTCTCCTTCTCTCCCTGTGTTTAAACTGACAGTTAATTGCGGATGACACCATCAAATAGACGAAGTCTTGGAATACTGTGATGCCCAGAGTGTCCACATGGCTTTGCATTGAAATTGTGTTGAAAATGGCTACCCAATATTAGAATGGCCCTGTCTAGAGCATTCTTACTTGGTATCCTTGGGGTGTTTTCAGAGTTACATGGTGGTGCAGAGAGCAGAGAAGAAGCATTTGCTGAGTGTCAGGCAATGGGCCAGGTATTTCTTACATGTCCTTGCACTGACTTTACTTCCCTAGTAACCTTTTGGGCTGTGAATTATTATGCCCATTTTACAGATGAGAAGAAAGAAGCCTTGAGTGACTGGCCTCAGTCCTGCCGTCGGTAAGTGGCAGAACTGAATATCTGACCCAAACACACATGCCCTGCCCATTGCATCTTTCTGCTTCTGGAAGCACGAACTCGCCTGCATGGCACGGCTTCTGCGGGTTCCCCCTCAGTCCCAGGACTGAGCTTGGTTTTATGGGTTTGTCCTACAGTCAAGCCTGGCACTATCGCCAAGGAGCTGGGCGGCTGCTCTGCCACTTGGGAACGTGTGTGGTGAGGAGTAGGACAAGGGCGCGTTGTAAGGAGTTCAGTCTGTCCTTTGATGCTTGGGACCTGAGGCCTGGGAGGAGTCAAGGAATGGAGACAGGGTTTGTGGGCTGCCTTCTCTGGTCACAGTGGGGGCAGTTTGTGCTTTGTATTTTCCTTCATTGCTGTCAGTTTTACAAGCCATCTTTCATGTAGTCTTTCTAGCCCTTTTCTATCCTTTCCTCTTGGAATGCCAGTGCTTCAGGTGCCCAGATGTCCCTAAACCTACCAGAGACTAGAACAGAGATCAAACTGAACTAGACATTCTGAAGTCACCAGTTCCTTTTGTAGAACATTGGCCTGGATAACAGATTTGCAGTTTGTCAAAGAGAAACCGGACATGGCAAAGGAGAGTCTTGTCTAATGACCTGCTACAACTTGGCTTTTCAAGAACTAAAGAGCACACTTGACCTCTCTTATAATATGACATGCAGTGTGTTCGGAACCAGATGATGCAGCAAGGCTTGGACTTACAAGGTAGAGCGGTCCCTGAGCCGTTCTGGTGATGGTCGATGCTAAATGGATGCTTCATTTGAGTGGAATTATGAAACTTGCTCTATTATATTAGAAGCATCACTTGTACCTTACTCCAAGCTGGCCGTGTTTTCCTTGCAGAGTAATGTTGAGGAAATCAGGCCCCCAGATCGCTATGGGAATATGCACGTTGCTCATCCCGTTTTCCAAATCCTGGCCCCAGGCGCCACCAGCACCATGGCTGACGTTCTCGTCCTTCCCTCGTGGGCGTCCAGCCCTGCCGTGGCGGTGCGCACACTGTCTGGTATTGCTGTGTTGTCCTCTGTGTGAGTGTGGTGCTACAAGAAATGCTAGAAAGGCGTAGAATTTTGCCTCTGATTAAAGAAACACACAAGCGCATCTGTCACTATCCACAGAAACTGATCTCAGCCTTCACAAGTAATTCTTATAAATCCAAAAGCCCGTCTGCCAGATCCTACTTTCCCTGGCTGGCCTCCTAACATTCTCCGTGCCCTGCTGCTGTATTCTCATTTATCTAAATGAGGTGCTAATTGGTATGTTTTGAGAAGGTAGAGAGTTCTGGGCAGGAGAAACCCATGTGAGCAAGCCAACTGCATGTGTCCTTGGGACTCAATTTCGTTTTATGAAAGGCGAAATAAAGACAAGCTACACAGAGCTGTTTTGCGAGGATCCCCGTAGGAGTTCGTCCCACCTAGTGACGGCAAGGTGTCCAGGAGCAGCTGTCATTTCAGCACAACGTTGTTTGCAAAATCAGAGCCAGTTCCGGGCTCTGAACCCTTCCAGGTTCTGCCCGAATCCCTTCCAGGTGCCCTGTGTGAAAACACACCACCAGGAGATTGGACATGCCCTGTGAATGATCCCTTACTTATTATCATCGAGCCCTCCCTTTTTTTTTTTCCATCCTGCCTTAAAATTATGGGCTGGAGCAGTTCTCAAGACTATTTATTTTAGGGGAGGAAAATGTTTTCCTTTAACCACAACATTCATGCAATAGCAACTGCTGGCAGTTGCCCCAGCATTTAAGGAAATATTGTTGTAAGGCTTTTATGTTCTGTATTTCAATCAGCCAGAGCCAGCAGTATCCCCATAGAAGGACCCTCAACAGACCATTTTTAGCATTTTGCTACAATTAAACTCCTCTGGTTTTAGCCCTCAGGCAATTTAGTACCTTTTTACATATGCACATTATGAACTTTTGACCAGGGTCTAACAGTCATATATTAGAGTGCCGTTCTTGAAAGCGGGCTTAACAAGTTCCTCTGAGTATTGCACTCGGAGCCAGTTGTGGAAAAGGTAATTGAAGCAACTTGCAGCGAGGCCATTCAGAATCTCAGCGATGATCCTAAATATCTCTCTCTCTCTCTTTCTTGCTCGCTCTTCTTTTTTTTTTTTTCCCCCTCCTGCTTGTTTCTTCTGGAAGCTGGTAGCAAGAGCTTTCAAAGTCTGTGATTGATCTTTTATTCAGTAGCTAACGAGGGCTGTGATTCTATTAGCGTGCTACAAGGCAAGAGAGCGGTGATTTAATGAAGTGTCTGGCGAGCCGGCCATAGATTTATCCCATTGTCGCTAATTTGCAGGGCCGCGGTAAGCATCAAGGAAGCTGCGCTCGCACCGCTATTAAGCAGGTATTTCCTTAGTAAATTGTTGTAAGGTCAGGTACAGTTATCCGAGCCCCGGCGATGCCTCCCGTCTTCCGCGCCTGCAGATGACAGCCTCCGTGCTGAGCGCTCACTGGAGTGGAACCGGGAGATCAGAGGTCCGACTCTGAGTCGCCCTGAGCAGAGGCAGGAGCAGATGAACTGCCAGGCAGGGGTAATAGAGTCATAATTGGTGATTAGAACTGGAAAGGTGCAATAACATCTTAATACAAACTGGCGGACGTTACCGTTACTGTCAGTTGTTGTAAACGCGTCCCGCTGCCTGGACCAGATCCGTTTCCCCTTGATTAGCTCTGAGCATCCCGGCAGCAGCCACACTGAGGGCCTCCAGACGGTGGCTGTGGCCCTGGGTCTCGCCCCATCCCGGCCCTTTCTCTTGGGCACTGGCCCTTGCCCTCCTCGGAAGGCAGCATGGCAGCCTTTGCCCACCGTCCTGGGAGAAGTGGGGTTTCCTAAGTGACTTCTGGTATTCTCTCTTCCCAGGCACAGTGATGTTTATACACACTAACGTGGAGACTCACTGAGCATTTGATAAGGGGAGGTATTTGCCTCGTGTCAAATCCATACCCCACTGCAGTCTTGAATTCATAGGAACAGATTTGGTCTCGCCGTGCCAGGAGGTAAAGAGGAAAGAAAAGGAATGCTCAGCACTACGGCATTTGCACTTGAGATGGATGTTTCTGAGACTCGTGGGGCGATTTCAGGTGCAGTCTGCCTCTTGAGGTGCTCTTGCAGGTGTGGGTAGGTGCTGTCCATCCATGGAAAAAGGCTCATGAGGACATTCCTTTACAGTGCTTCATGAAATGCCAGGCCGACTGAAAGGACACCCCTTTAAAAACAAGGTGTCTAATTGTGATTTTATACCTGGTTGGAGATTTTTCTATGCTTTCCAGCATAATTATTCTTTAAATCCATAAAAAATAGAAGCCATCCGGCATTGTCCAGACATGCTGAGTTGATGTCGTTATTGATAAGTATTAGGTGACTGGTCGTTCGTTTGGTGTCACGTGGTATTCGACAGGGCAGGATGCGTAGGAGCGAACATTGAGAGGCGGTACGAGACAGTGTATGCAGACCAAGTTCGCATCTGGCACGTAATAGGCCTTCAACTCTTTTTTGAGTCTGTGATTGTAGAATCTGATGGGTGAAGTCTTAGCAGGTTCTCACCCTGACCCCTAAACCTTAGCGATTCTGATGCTTAACTCACTCCCAGGGTGTTTTGTGTTAGGTTAGTTATTTTTGGTTAAGTGAAGAACTTAAAGGAGTGTTTTATAATAATGGGGCTCCGATTGCAAAGGATCGTCTGCTTGATTAGAAAGAGCCAAACTCCCCAGGTTCTCAGTGTGGACCTTTGGGGCCCAGAACAGCTGTGTTCAGGTTGCAGAGGTGCTGGAGCTGCCATTCCATCAGGTCTTCAGTCTGGAGGTCACAACCTAGGTCACATGGTTGTGGCCTGTGGGGTCCACGAGGCGGATCACAGCACAGCCACACCAGTGAAAGCTCTGCCAGGGCTTTGGCTGCCGAATTGTGGAGACATGTCATGAAGAAGGCTCAGGCTAAGGCTCGTTGCTGAGCGCTGTGGCTGCGGGACGCGGAATCAAGGGGGAGGAAAGAAAGAGGGAGAGGAAGAGCAAGGGGGCAGGAGAGCAGAGGACAGTGGGGAGGGAGGCGGGGGCAAGGGGGTGAGCTGGAAAGGCCCGGGGAGGGCTCACTGAGGACGTCGCCAGCGGCCCTGCTGGAGTCTGTTGCGAGCTCACGTCCCATTTAACCTTAATGGCAACCCCGGTTCTCTAGGTGATACACTTGTAGTTTGGAGGCCGTGGCAGAGGCAGGGCTTGAGCCCTGGTCTGTCTACACTTGCCCTCTATTTGAGAATACAGAAGTGCCACCTTGTGTCAGGAAGCTTCCGTCCCCTTCTTCCTGGGGTGGCCTCATTTCCCCAAAGGTCTGAGAGCTGCCGGCCGCCCCACTTTCATTTCCGTAGAGGCTCCCATTCAGTCTGCTTGTTGTACAAATGGACAGTGCACACTCTCCGTTTTGATTTAGGGACATGTATATGGACAGTCAATAAGGAGAATCAGGAAAAGGAGAAATAGAACTTTAAAATGCCCGTTTCTTAAGTGGTTGAATGATTGGGGATGGAAATCATACTGATTTAGACCTGTAGATCATTCAGGCCACCATGTCATTTCCCTAAGTGGCCGTGAGGAAAGGTTTGTCAAAGAACTGTCCGTTTTGTCTTTTGACCACAAGCTCAAAGCTCGGGTCTATATCCCTGGGTAATGTGCCTTTCAACAATAACCACAGGGACTCATAGTTTCTTAATTTACCCTGCTTTCCAGGAATGTGTGTTTTCTACTTACATAACCTGTATTGGCAATAAACTCCCTGTATATTTATTTAAAAAATTTATTGAAGTTAGTTTGCAATACTGTGTGAGTTTCAAGTGTACAGCAAAGTAATTCACTTACATAAATGTATGTTTCAAATTATTTTCCATTATAAGTGATTAGATGGATTGAATATTGTTCTCTGTGTAATATAGTAAATCTTTGTTATCTATTTTATGTATAGTAATTTGTATCTGCAAATCCCATACTCCCAACTATTTTATCCCTCCTCACTAAAACTCCTCCATAAAAGCTCCTTGTTAAAAAACACCCACTGTCAGCAGGGCTTCCCTATAGCTCAGTTAGTAAAGAATTCGCTTGCAATGCAGGAGACCCTGGTTCGATTCCTGGGTCAGGAATATCTGCCGAAGAAGGGATTGATTACCCACTCCAGTATTCTTGGGCTTCCCTTGTGGCTCCGCTGGGAAAGAATCTGCCCGCAATGTGGGAGACCTGGGTTCGATTCCTGGGTTGGGAAGATCCTCTGGAAAAGGGAACGGCTACCCACTCCAATATTCTGGCTTGGAGAATTCCATGGACTACGGTCCATGGGATCGCATAGTTAAACATGACTGAGCAACTTTCAAAAGAAAAAAAAAATCAGCAGGCATCAATGGTATCATCAGTTTGTTTTTTATTTTATATTTCATGATTTTTTTTTCTTTTTGAAGAACTGATGTTTAGAATGAGAGTTGCATTCAGATAGGCTTAATTTGTTTTTGAAGTAAAAGAGGCTGACACGTCAGATGTAGATGGTCAGTCACATATTATATGATTCCACTTATGTGAAATATACAGAAATGGCAGAGCCATAGAGCCAAACTGTGGTTGCCAGGGGCTGGTAGGGACAGGGAATGGGCGATGGCTGCTGATGGGCTTCCCAGGTGGCGCTAGCGGCAAAGAACCCAACTGCCGACGCAGAGATGCACGGCTTCCATCCCTGGGTCGGGGAGATCACCCGGAGGAGGCAGTGGCAACCCGCTCCAGTATTCTCGCTGGGAGAATCCCATGGACAGAGGAGCCTGGTGGGCTGTGGTCCATAGGGTTGCAGAGTGGCTTCGTGCAGGCTCACGGGGCGAGGCTCCTGCTGAGTGATGATGTTTTGACTCTGAGCAGAGGCAGTGGCTGGGCAGCTTTGTGTGTGTGCCAGTTGCCCCTGCCTTGCACACTGTGACAGGTTGATTTTATGAAATGTGAGTCTCTGAGTGAGGAACTAAAGGGGGCACAGAGGAAAGAGATTTTGACACACGGCACAGATTAAGCTGTTTTTTTTTTTTTTTTTCTCCTTCCATCTTTGCTGAACCGTCCTTGGAGCAAGGAGGAGCTGACTGGGCTGAGTGTAACGCCCAGGTGAACAGAGCCCAGGGCGCCAGACCCTGCCGCTCGCAGTGTTACACATGAAGCCTGCCTCATCGCTTCTCGACCACGCTATTGATCAGTCATATGTTTGCCTGTGTTATTAATAATGTATGCCTGGAAAAATCTATGTGCATTATCGTCTTTGATCTTGTCATGAATTTCAAAGCCAAAGATTCCATTTTCTTTCCCCCCCCTTTTTTTTTTAGTTTTCAAAGAGGGAGAATGGCAATAATTTGAAAACTTTTCTCTCCTCTTTCTGGTGGACAGCTTCCTGCTGACCTCTCCGTCAATGTGCTGTGCATGTATGTGGTTGTGTGTGATGTGTATACATATGCAGATGTATACACCCGTGTATACTCGCACTCACACACACACATGATTTAAGAAGAGAATTATAAAGCCAACGTTTGTTTCAGGCTTACTGTGTTCCAGGGCTGAGGACTATTTGAATACAGGACTGAACGTTATCTCCTAATTTAAAACCGAAATTAAAGATTTTAGACTGAGACACCATGAAAGGCTCTCTTTTCATTGTTCTTTTATTGTTTATTGACATCAAAAAGACTTTTTAGTTTAAACTGACTTTAATGTCTTTTGAATGGTCTTTTGTAAAGTGACTTTGAAAACTCAGGGATAATGTCTTCATTAAGTGGAGAAAAATCTTGGGGAAAAATATCACTGTAACTTGGCTTTCATTAGAGTAGAAAGAGATAAAGCTTTGCTTAATTGATGTCTGTTTTCCCTCTGTTCAGAATTATAAGGGAAAAGGGGGCTGGAATTAGTGCTGATAAAAGCTTGAAATAGGCATAGCACTGAAACTTGTTCCTTCCCTTTCTTTGAATTGAGAAGAATATGCTTCATATAACTCTATAAACAGTCTTAGAATAGTCTAGGCCCCTTGTCTTTCTGGTGTAAAATCACTTCAGACCCAGTGGAGTGACACCGGTCATCCTGGCTCTTTCTGCCTGGGCTTCATTTTCTTTTTTGTCTGTTTGTTTCCATCACTGATTTAGAAATTGAGGTGGGCAGGGCGGCGGAGTAGGGATCTACTGGCCTGGTTTTCTATATCCTTAAAAATGTCTGTTCTCTCCCCGCTCCTTCCTAAGCCACAAGTCAGAACTCATGTCTTTCAGAAAGCCTCGCTGATTGTACCAGCTACCTTCCTCTTTTCTCCATATTATTAATGGCAAAGGAAAGAGCTGTACATCGGAGCACCACCCCTCCAAGGTCAAACCGAGTTTCTGGACGCGTCGTTTTGCTTCCACACGTTGCATGGGATGCAGTTCCTGGAGGAGCCTTCCCACGGCCGGTTCTCGGCTCCTCTCAGGAGGGTTGCTGAGGCATTTCTTCTCTGTGCTCATCGTCACCCTGTGACCTGATGCTTGGATGGCACAGCATGGCAACGTGGAAAAGCACAGGGCTTGGGATCAAACAGGCTTGGGTACAAACCCTGTGTCTGCTGTGCACACCAGCACGTTGACCTAGGGTAGGTCACTGAACCTGTCTGAGTCTCAGTTTTCCTCTCTGTAAAATGGGGACAATAGCTTTTACCTTCAGGAGTTGTGGTGGATTGCCTGAGGTCGCGCGGCGTGCTGCTGTGATCCACGTTTTTATTTCCTCAGCCCGCACAGGCACCCCGTGCTGCGTGTAGGCAGTTGTGCTCTGGCTCTTTCGGTGTAAGCAGCTCACACTTGAAATGACTTCCCTTTTCACCTGTTCTTTCCCAACCAAAGCGTGTCCCAGGGTGCAGCTTCGAATGCCATGATGTCTTCCATCTAATAGTTCTGAATGACTGACCTCTCTTTATCATGGATAGATTGTATTTGAGCACGTGGGCAGTCCTGCTGGCCTTGCACTTTTTCGAGTACTCAGATGCCATGGAGTCACCGGCTTCAGAGGCAGATGTAAATACTGAGCGTTTTCAGTAGCATGGAGTCACTGAGGGTTTGTTACGTAAACCCTCAGGGGTATTTATACCCTCTACTGAGGAGGGTAATCGAGCCTCCAAACCACCCACGGAGATCTCTGCCTGTAAAATATTTAAGGACTGGTAGTATAAAGCTATTTCCCTTCTGCAATTTGTTTCCCATCTAGGAGCAGGTGAACAAGGAAAGTAGGGCTCAGAGTAACTTATAAAATGCCAGACTCTGAAGCGCCAAAATGCATCTTCTCACAATAGCACCTGGAGAAGGGCCGAAGGCAAACGCGGAGTAAACAGAAAAGGGATCCGGGTTCTGAAATTGAGATGGCAGGGCTCCACAATGCCGCGTGGTGATGGTGTTATAAATCACCCATTCAGTACTAAGCCAGACGTCCCTGGCAGCATACCACGGGGTGTGCAGAAGGCCTTCTTGATAACGAGGGCCCAGTTAAGGGATGTGAAAAACCGAACCTTAAAAGCATAGCACACTGCCAGGACAGCTCTAAGACCTCACACACAGTGGGGAAGAGTTTGTGGATCTAGCTCACACGCGACATCCAGGCCGGACCTCGGGACTGGTGCTTTCTCCCCATCCTGGCTTGCAGAAGTGTCGTCAGGCACACTCTTCCTGAGAAGATAACCTCCAAGAGGAGTGAGCCCCAGAAGCCAGGGGGAGGTGATGCTGGGCGACCCCATGAGATGCTCCAGAACAAACCAATGTGTGTACCCTGGGACTAGAGCCCAAAAAGGTGGATGAAGTTCTCCAAGATTCTCAGATACATCTGTTTGAGGTTGTTGTATTGTAAAGGTAACAGCAGCTGCTGTAAAACGTAAGCCCATGTGGGTCCAGTGATTCAATCAGAGTCAAGTGTATTTCCTGGGTATATAAGGTCCAAAGTGGCTATTGGGATTAGCAGACAGCTTTCTTCCAAGTGATTTCTTGGGGACCCAGGCTCTGTCCATGCCACGGTTCAGTCATCTTCCACACCTGGCTTCCAAGGCCACCTTGGTTGTCTGCAATGAGCTGGAAAGAGGCAAGACCACGGGGCTCCATGCATGTTGGCCTGGGAGTGGCGCCCATCTGTGGAAGGCAACCGTCCAGGAAACGCAGCCCAGCTCTGTGCTGGGGCAGAGAGGGACCAGCCACACGCCTCTGCCCCTGTTGTCTGCTGTAAATCACTCTGGATTCTCAGTTTCTATTTATGTGCCAACGCTCTTCATGTCTGACCCTGGAGAGAGCCGGAGATAACTAGCCGTGCTCCCTGCCCCCACAGTCTCAGTCTCTTGGGGAAGCGTGACTCCATTCTTACCGTCTGGTGTGCCGAGTGTCTGCCTTTACTCTGGAGATGGAGAGGGTGATGGTTCGCTCACCTCCACGGCTTCTTTAGCAGCTGAGCATGGCCACCTGACTGTTCCGGCTGAAAGTCAAAGCAAAAGTCTGCAGCAGGCCTTCCCAGGGATGTTTTGCTTTCAGAGGAAAGGGCAAGGCGTTGCTGGTGTTTCCCCCGCTCCTCCTGCTGATCCCGAAGGAAGATGTGATGCCAGCATCCATCTTGTCATCATGAAGCAACAAACAAGGCTCAAGAGTCAAACGAATGGCAGAGACAACGGCCCCCTCATTGTGGGAGCAGAGTTAGCAGCTGCCTGACAGGCGAGTGTCTTCATCCAAGATCTGCTTTTCCTTTTCTTTCCCATTGATGAGCCACCAATAAACATACGGATGCAAATATGATATGTAGGTTTTAGAGAGTTTTAGGATCATCATTCGGGGCAAGAATGCAGTGGTCATCCTTCACCCCATTTATCTCTTTGAAAATGATAATTATCTTTTACTTAGTATGAGGACCACTGCAGTGCAGTGTTTCTAGAAAGTTACCAGTTTTAACGCAGGGAGGCTGTCTTTGCCATCTGGGTATGTCTCGCCAGCACATTTCTGTTGCGGTGGCGTGGGTGGGGTATGGTGACCCCAGAACTCGGCGTTGTGCCTGAACGTCCAGCTCTTCCTGTACTGTTGGCCCTGTGACTTTGTCCTCAGACCAAGAAACATTATGGTCATTGCCTCATGGTTTTAAAAATCTTTATTTGGGCCACATTGGTTAGAAGATAAATATATACAAATAATTAGTACCTCAAAGTCATTTGATCTGAATTAGGCTGTGGTGTTGGAGAAGACTCTTGAGAGTCCCTTGAACTGCAAGGAGATCCAACCAGTCCATTCAGAAGGAAATCAGCCCTGGGATTTCTTTGGAGGGAATGATGCTGAAGCTGAAACTCCAGTACTTTGGCCACCTCATGCAAAGAGTTGACTCATTGGAAAAGACTCTAATGCTGGGAGGGGTTGGGGGCAGGAGGAGAAGGGGATGGCAGAGGATGAGATGGCTGGATGGCATCACTGACTCGATAGATGTGAGTCTGAGTGAACTCCGGGAGGCCTGGCGTGCTACGATTCATGGGGTCGCAAAGAGTCAGACACGACTGAGCGACTGAACTGAACTGAGGCTATAGTTTCAGTCATTCTTAAACAAAATAATTATAATAATATTAATAATAAGGATTTTTTCATGCCAAGGAATATTGTCAGTATCATCCTGAGGTAGGTGTATGACTTATTAAGTGAATTTTAAAAGGTTTTTAATGTATTAGTTTCCAATTTTTTTTTCCCTTTTCACCAAACCTACCCGAGATAATTGTTACTAGCTTCTGATTCTACATATTCTTGGAACACTGCAGATATGATTCTTTAGAAACAGAACAGTGTATACGTTTCACTTTATTCAGTCAAGTCATTCCTTTGATTATTCTGATTAGTTACTGGGATGACAGTATGCAGGATGCTTACAGTGGTCAAAAGTTGGTGAAAAATAAAAGTCAAATGAGGGAAAAACAACACTGTAAATGTCAGTCTCTGTATATATTTCATATTAAAACCCCAGCCAGGTAGAAGCCCAAATGCAAAGACTGGGCTGTATACTGTGTTCATAACCTGCTCCATTAAACAGTGGAGTTCCGAAGCAGGACCAGAGGGAATGTGGTCAGCCTCACTTCTCATGAGCCAAGGTCGTCATGTTTCCACTGCTGAATATTTCAAAACTCTTAGTTCTGGAAGCCTCTGTTCATTTTTAAATAGTAGAGAACATTGAGGCCTTTATAATTACTTCTTAAGGAGGGAATTCAGAAAGTTTAGAATTTAAATTTCAGTACACAGAAACTAAGTTCTCTTGCTTTTCTGTAAAGTGCCCACAGTTTAGAATGTACGCCATCAAGTTTTGCTTCCTGGAAGCAAACCACACCATTGTGTTACCAGATAGAGTAGCTGTCAAATGAACCCCCGTCAAGATGGGATTACTGGTCTACCTCTCTGCCAGCTGGTCTTGTTTACCACAGGAGACCAGAACTGTGTTCCTTGGGCTGAATCTGATTTTTGTGCATCCTGTTTTCACATTTTTAAATATCTGGAAAGATACAAAAAAAAAAAACAGTGAAGTGTCTCATAACACATGAAAACTATATTGAGATGTGTGTTTGTCATTAAATAAAGTTTTAATGAAAAGACCGGCTTTCTCATCCATGTGTGTATTGTCTGTGGCTGCTATAGCATGACCATGGCAGAGTGGAGTAGTTTTAACTGATAAGATGTGGTTTGTGAAGCTGAAAATATTTACTGACTGCTCCTTTGTAGATGTTTGCTAATACTTTTTAAAAATTTATGTACATATGGCTGTGCTGGGTCTTTGGTGCTACGCACGGGCATTCTCTAATTGTGGAGTCAGGGATTTTCACTGTAGTAGCTTCCCTTGTTGCAGAGCCTAGGCTCAGGGTGTGTGGGCTTCAGTAATTCTGGCACATGGGCCTAACTGCTTCTCAGCACGTGGGATCTTCCCAGACCAAGGATCCGACCTGTGTCCCCTGTATCGGCAGGTGGACACTGGACCAGCAGAGAAGTCCTGTTGGTCTTGTTTCAGGAGATGCCCTTGTTTGTGAGCAGAGGCAGTGGAGCGGGATTGTTGCCCTCTTCTCCCGGTGAAATGAGCAAAGAGCAGACTTGCCTCCATGCCGATACGGATCCCATACCTGCTTTTAGGAATTCTTTCTCTTCACCCAGTCCTGACTCTGACCTTCCCTGTCAACCCCACTCTTTATTCCCAGGTCCTTGCAAATAACCAGGAAGGTGTTCGCTAAGGACCTTTGCAGCCAACCAAAAGAGTCACCTCTAGGTTTATCGAGCCATCGTGGGGCGTAGTAGGCCACGTCCTTGTCACACGCACGCTGCCAGTGCTCAGTTACAGTGTAATTTAGGGATGATGAGGGGAAAGTGGTCTCTCTTTATCTGTTAATTCCTTGGAGGAAGTTCTGTTCGGAATGAATAGTCTTGAAATGTGTAATAAAGTTACCTATCAAGACCACTTTTACAGAGAGATTTAAATGTGATAATAAGAATAAAAGAAAATGAAGTGACATTGAGGGCGTCTTCTTTTATAACAGCTCTTGGTCTTGACTGTTAAGCACACTGTAAAATGACTTTTATACATTTATGGATTGAAATGGTTCTGCTGAAATTTTAAGTGTTAACATTGTTCAAACTTCCATTACTACCACCTCGCACCTTGTTACAAAATGGCTTCATGTTTGACATTTTGATCATGCTAGCCCGGGACACGGGACACTTCACGCTGAAGCTCTCCTGTGTGACAGAGGGTTCTAGTTATTTTGACGTCAGTGCCTCTCCGTAGGAAGCCAGCTGATATGTTTGCACATCTGTAAACTCATTGTCACAGAAAGTGTGTTCCAGAGAAGGAGAATGCTTAAGTATTTTAATTGCCTGATTGGTGCAGGTGGAAAATGAAGTCTTTTTTTTTTTCCAATCTCATTGCTTCCTTTGCAGATTTTGTTTTCTTTCTCGACTACAGTCCATAGCCACACCTCATTTTTTTTTTTTATAGTAGCTTTATTGAGATAAAAGTCACAGACCCTTCAGTCCACTCATTTAAAGCACACAGCCTAATGACCATGCACAGGATTGTACACCTGTCATCACAATACATTTCAGGACATATTGTTACACCAAGAAGAAAGCCTAGATGCTTCCAGCCACTGCCTCCCAACCTTGGGCACGCACTGGCCCAGGCAGCCACGAATCTACTTTCTGTGTCCACCCGTTGGCCTCTCCTGGACATTTCATATGAACGGGATCCAACAGCACATGGTCCTCTGTGACTGGCTTCTTTCAAGGAGCGCCACAGTTTCGCGGTACAGCCTCCTGCTCATTGTGTCTTTCTTAAAAGATTTCAAAGACAGGATACTTGTGTGTACAGACATACATTTGAGCATGGTTGGCTCTCCTGGATTTGTCTTTGTAGTCACTGTCATGAGTGGCAGTGCTGTGTCCTCGGGGACACACACACACACACGCACACACCCGTACTCATACCCATAAAGCAAATGCTGGTTCCTCTGACCTTAAAACCTTCTTCAGCTCATCTGTAGGCATATCTGAAGAAAGGCCAGCCTGGGATAGGCTTATATCCAGGATCCTGCATTAGAAAGTGTGGTGTAAATGTCCCCAGTGTCTCAGACGATTTGGAAGGCGCCTCTCCATCGTATTCTCCCTCCTGTCCTTGTCCTCTCTGCTCTGTACAGTGAGAGCAGGGCTGTCCTTGGTTACCGGGCCCGACTGTCTCAGCATCTTCTGGAAGTATTACCTTTGCAGGGAATAGGACCTTTGGGTAGATGGGTAAATGTGGGTTCATCAGTAATTTTGCTTATTTCTTCCCAGAGTTTTGCAGAAGCAGAGAAAGGTGCAGCTTTGTTATTAATGAGTCCTTTGTAATGCTTAGGCTCACTTTTACAAGGCTCACTCGGGAAAGATAACCTGAGGCCCTATTTCCATCCTGATGAACTCCAAGTACTGACCATACCTTTTTAGAAACAAGAACTTGTAAAACAAAAGGAAGAATGGTTCCTTATTATACAAGTGGAGGAGTTCAGAGTTGGACCTCCCTCGGTTCTTTCCTTCTTTCTCCCTTCCCACCACTCCACACCCCATGAGAATCATTTTCCAGTTTGCCAAGAATGGTCCATGGAAACCTGTTCAGCATTGCCAAAGCCAGACAGATTTTGGCTGGGCGCTCATTGGATAGAATTGAAGCTTTGGCTTTCATTTTCATTTCAAGACCTGTCCCCCATTATCATGGAGGATGGAAGGTCTGCTTAAGTTAGAGCTAGCTAATTGCTTCCTTCTTGAAGTTCTAAATGAGTTTTAAAGTGAAATGCATATCTCCTTGTGCTAAGGAGCCAATACACAATAGGCAATTGAGATAGCAAAGACTAATTTAGAAAAGGTTGTTCTGTTCTTTTCTCTCTTTTTTCCTTGCCCCCTTCCCTCCTTCCTTCCCTTCCTTCTCTTTTCTCCCTTCCTCTTTCAGCTCTGCCTTTTGTCCTTCTCCTCCTTTCATTTAACCCTTACAGATACAGTGGGGTTGTGCCTGTGGGCTTTTTGCTCATAATTAAATAAATTATTTATACATTTAACACAATCTTGAATTACTAGGTGATCATCTCAGGCACTCAGAAGGATGAGAGCCCTTGAAAGCAATATCCAAGCATAGATATTCCATAGCACGTCTTACAATCTAAATATTGCTTTTAGTGTAATCGAAGCAGCAAGAGTAGTCACAGCAGTTGATGGACTATTTTTCAAATTGATTTCAAAAATGTATTTAAGGGGATGATCTTCTAGTCTAGATTACCTATTGATTTTTAATATGAAAAGCTCATTATGTAAGCAGTAACTGCATATAAAAACCTAGCAAACCTTTGCATAAATCCTTTAATTGAATTTCCAGAGCCTGTGGTTCTACTTTTTTTTTTAATTAAATCTATTTCTTTTTTTAAGTGTTACTGTGTAATTTGCATGCTGTGAAGAGGCCCTGTCCCAGATAAAGTGCCATTGATCCTTATTAAACCTCACCTCTGGGCTTGCTTAAAACTAACTGGAAAAATTAAAGTGTTCATGCCGCAATGCACTTATAGCTTGTGTGATAGGATTATGGAAAAAATAATAAAACTAATTTCCAGGAGAGAATTTATAATGTGAGATTTTATTTTTTTCAATTTGATAATTAATAGTGAAATCATATCATATATATAAATCATATTGTAGCCTATAAACGGAAATGGCAATTAGGAAAGATAATATATACTTGATGTAAAACCATCATGTTACGTGAGAATAATCTCTTGGTACTTTAATTTTTTAATTGTAGAAGGAATGGATTATGAATTCAAGTCAAACACATTAAAAATGGTGGGTTTCCTTTGAAAACTCTGATTCTTTTACTATGCACTATATTAGTAGGTGTTTAATTTTAATGTGAGGAAGTATAAAAGATACAGAGAAAGATATTCTGGTTATGTTCATGCTTAAATGTATGTATCAGAATTACCAGGGGAAAGAAAAATATAAAAGCTGCAATAGGTTTTTCTATTTTTTAATACCCAACATTTGTTATTTTAAAAGCAATAAAATCCCCTAAAGAAATATTCATAATCAATAAGAACACAAAATATGGAATATATTAACTGAGTTATAAAAATGTTCGTAGTACAGCACAAAATGAAAAACACAGCAAGTTATGTACGGTTTAAAATGTAATCAATTTTGAGGTTGTATACAAGGATATAAATGATAAACACAAGTAGTAGCATTTTTAGTAAAGGCTGTTACAAAATACTGTATTTATGGCCTATTCCATTCTTTTTATAGCTCATTAATGTGGAAAACAAACACAGTGTATCCATCTTCTCAGACAGCTTAAAATTCCCTTAAATGATATTTTTAAATGGAAATACTGAGCTCATTTGATCCGTTTCTTCTATGAGGACGTGTTAGTTTGAACAGCCTGGTGTACCCAGGATCCTTTTTGGGACTCTGAAATAGGAAAGATGTTGATCATGTTGCATCGCCCGCCATCCACGGAAGGGGGCCACGTCTACCACTGTTACAGTGGTTGGGCAGCGTCCCCCTCCTCTGGAAGGGCTGTGTACCTGCCCCCCACACACACACCCACACCCTCCCCTCCCAGGAAGAACCTTCATACCCTGGGATTCTGCCTTCATTCTTCGGGCCACGAGGGGGCTGTTGAGTTACCGGTCCACGGCACTAGCTGGCGGGGGAGAGTTGTAAGGCTGGTTCCAGAGGTGTTGGACTTCCTGTGGTACTTATGAATATGCATAGAGTGCATACTCAGCAATCTAGCAGTTCAAACTAGACAGCTGGTTGTGCTGGTAGGCTGTTTTTGTTTTTTTTCCTCCTCCCCCTCTCTCCTTCCCTTGGCCAAGCGCTTTCTGGGTAAGCTGAATCTGTAATGTAATTTCATTAGCTTATTTCCAGTATTTCATTTGGTTTTGATGTTTCCGTCCTGGCCTCTGTTTTTCCTCCCATTTTTGTAATCTGTAGAAGTCACTGGTCTGTTAGGATCAATGGAGCATCTTTTCATGGCTGTAGGAGTCACAAACTTGGATATCCAGCCTCCTTACAACATAAGTAGGGTTTAGTGATGCTCTGTTTATTTTCCATATGGAGTGTTTGTAAAAGAAAGGAAAAAGTGTCTCGGTAAGAAGGGCAGAGCTTTGGAATTGTTTCCCTTCTCTCTGGACTAACATACAGTCCAGCACCGTAGAACTCCATCTGTAGGTCCATCCACCCACCCACCCAGGACCTACTGAGTATCTCCTATGGGTCAGGCATTGCTTCGGACATTATGGATATGAATTTGAATTTGGATCAGTCATTCCCGTCAAGATCTCACTACTTAGTGGGGAAGTGAAAGACATTTTCCAATGACTTTAACCTAACTCAGCATTGAGTTATACAGACCTAACTCAGTCTTGGGTTTATTTAACTACGGGTTATAAAATTCATCATGATGTTGAATTTGTTCTTTCTTTTTTTTTTTACTTATGAATAGTTTATTTGGAATTTTTATAAAACTAGTACTGTTGGTGGTAAATGCCATGCTACTAAATACTGTGAAGAGTATGGTTTTAGAATTATGTCTCTTTGTGGCATCTTCATGTAAAAGAAGATACTTTATATAGTAAGAACAGACATAAGATACATCCCAGTCTCCAGAATAGATTGGCAATGGTCTGGTGGCCCCAAAGAATTATGTGGCCGTTGGGAGAGCTGACACAGAAGTCCATTTGTAGAGTGTGATCAGTCCTTCGCATGGTGAGGGCAGGGCCAGGGCAGCAAATAAAGCGACATAAATATCTGGCCCCGGAGCTTGGGCAGTGGCCAGAGGCAGGATTTAGAGTTCCCAGAGCCAAGACTCAAGACCCCACGGCAGGGGTAAAAGCCAGGCCAACTATCAGCAGACCACCCCGCATGCATAGAGGGCTCCAGTAATGCTGATGCAGTGGTACCCCGATCGCTGCCCCTTCCTGCAGACAGTAGAGCCAACAGCAGACAAAAGCGAGCATCTGAGAGACGAGAACCCGGGCAAAGGGGCATGGTTCTCTTGGCTTCAGAGCCCAGAACCCATGAGGGTTCATGGCCTCGCCTGAGCTGATAGAAGCAGTGTTATCTTCTTTGAGGCAAAGTGATGGATTACAGAATCGAGCTCCATCTTGTAGAGGACAGTTGATTGGCAGAGAACCAGTTTACTTTCTGGAACACCTTGTCCAGAATGGTAGCCACTGAGGGCCTGAGAGTTAAATGTTTAGAAGAGAGTAAAACATTTAAAAGACGCTTACTCCTTGGAAGAAAAGTTATGAGCAACCTAGACAGCATATTAAAAAGCCTTGCCAACAGAGGTCCATCTAGTCAAGGCTGTGGTTTTTCCAGTACTCATGTATGGATGTGAGAGTTGAACCATAAAGAAAGCTGAGTGCTGAAGAATTGATACTTTTGAACTGTGGTGTTGGAGAAGACTCTTGAGAGTCCCTTGGACTGCAAGGAGATTCAACCAGTCCATCCTAAAGGAAATCAGTCCTGAATATTCATTGGAAGGACTGATGTTGAAGCTGAAACTCCAATACTTTGGCCACCTGATGCAAAGAACTGACTCATTGGAAAAGACCCCGATCCTGGGAAAGATTGAAGGCAGGAGGAGAAGGGGACCACAGAGGATGAGATGGTTGGATGGCATCACCAACTCAATGGACATGAGTTTGAGTAAGCTCCAGGAGTTGGTGATGGACAGGGAGGCCTGGTGTGCTGCAGTCCATGGGGTCGCAAAGAGTCTGACACGACTGAGCGACTGAACTGAACTGAAAACATGTGATGCAGAATCTTGGAAGGGGCCCCCGGTTGTGAGGGGCCCTGAAGCTTACTCTTCACTAGCTTCAAGGTTTTGCTGAGGCCAAATTTTTTCAGAGCCAGGTTGGAGATGGTGCTCATCCATGTCAGTGACTGTGTTGTACTACATTTTTTTTTTTCATGCACCCTGATATGAAAGCTCCTTCTCCCATTTTTTATTTGGCTTTAAAGGCACTTCAAAACTACTCTGTGTTCATGCATGTCTCCTTCAGTGAGCGAGACTGGACCCCAGGAAGACTACCTCTGTTTTCGGGCAAGTCCTCCATCTCCAAAAGCACTCTCTGACATGGGAGACTTTGAAAATGCTTTCCTTTCTCCCCTCATCTGGGTATTTTTTTTCCAGTAGTTTCTTAATGGTCTTTAGTGAAGGAAGTAAGTGACACTGATCAGTGAAGGTGGACAGTAAGATTTATAATGTATTTGTGCTAGCTGATTGCCAACAGAACCGGCCTCTCCCAGCGGTGCTGTACGCAGACTCAGAAAATCAATAGGGATTAACCTCTGACCCCCTTCACATACTTATACTGTGGGCTGCATTGCTTACCAATATTTCATCTGCTTCACTTAGCTGCTGTTACTTACTCAATAATGTGTGGCCGATCTCACAAGATACTAATTAATTTTTTAAAATGCAGCATCACTTGAAGCTGTGATAGAATATCACACCTTTGGAAATCAAGGCCCTTTTGGTTTATTTATTAAATCACATAATTAGCCTTAATTAACAACAACAATAGCAACACTGGGAGGAGAGAGCTAAAACTCGAGAGTTTGCTTGGCTCACAACTCCATCCACGTTGCAGTTAACCCGGGGGGTCCTCTGTGCCTCTCACGGGGCAAGTGTCCCCTGGTGCCTCAGCTGGAACATGGGCCCCTTCTCAGGAAAATCGCAAATCTCACCTTGTAGATGCACTTTTTCTTTTCTATTAAGGGGACATTTTATGGATACATTGGTAATGTGATAACTTGCCACAAAATGAACCCAATGCATCGTTTTTTAAGGACTCAAAATTAACTTTCATATGCCGTCCATTTGCAAAAGTATGCAAGAGTTTGTGTGAATGGGATGTTTGATTGACCTGCCCTCAATTATTATTACTGCACAGGATGCGAAGAGCCCAGTTTGCAGCAATGCACTTTTTCCACCCTTTCCCTTTAAGCTTTGGCATATATTAACAGTGCTCTACATTCGTCTTCAAAATGGAAATTGTTGTAGATCTCCTTCATCCAAATCCCTTTTGTTCGTGGATTTTTTTTTTTTTTTTTCCGCAAATATACCTATTCCCCAGAGTTTACTTACAGTTTCCTATTGATCCGGCAGCTGGTATTTGAATTGGTCGATGTACTCTGTAACTTGTTTAAGATACCCTACCTGAGCTATTAGTTTAAATAATGTATTCATAAATTGATTAATCATTACAGTAAGACTTATTAGCTGCATTTATATCTGTGTGTTTTCCACAATTGACTTGTAGTCTAATAATCACGCATACTTAAGCAGAAGTTAGGCTTTACATTAGAATTTAATAATTATCGAGGTGGAAAGCAAGAGTGTTTGTGTGTAGCAGTTGAGCAGATGCAGGGTTTTAAAGATTGGACTCACTGAGCAGATTGCTACCTGTTTCCCAGGTAATATAGATAACTCTTTCTCCCCTCTACCTCCAGAATGAAATACAGGAAGTGGATCTAATTCTGTCTGCATCAAAGAAGGGATGGAGTTTTCCAAAGCTGTCCCAGGGTCATGGTTCTGGAAGGTGGTTGGGGCCAGAGGGAGGACAATTGGGAGGAATGTTGTCTTTGCAAAGAGTTATCTATGTTACTCCGAAAGCTGCCTCATGGTGGGGCCTGGGGGCCTTTCCGCTGGGTTTTCAGTGGTGGCCACACACCACGAAGTTCACGCACGAGGAAAGACACTCCCGTGCTGATGGCCAGTGAGACTGACAGACCAGTACAGATGGGCAGTGCAGCCAGCTGGGTGAGTCTGCCTGGGAGCCCAGCCTGCCCCATGGAACACGCTGGGGCCAGCGTGGAAAGACCTTCCCTAGGCGAACAAGAAACAGCTCAGCCGCACACAGGGCACACGGCTACACGCACTTTTATTTCTCATTAATGAACAACTTATAAGAGTAGTTTTAGGCTCACAGCAAAAGTGAGCAGCAAGTACAGAGTTCCCTTGTCTCCTGGTCCCCACACACCTCACACACAGCCTCCCCGGGGTTCGCACCTGCAATCAAACTGTGTTTCAGTTAAAACAGCTGAAAGTGAAAGTGTTAGCTGCTCAGTCGTGTCTGACTCTTTGCAAGCCTATGGTCGAGGCTCTTCTATCTATGGGATTCCCCAAGAATGCTGGAGTGGGTTGCCATTCCCTTCTCCAGGGGCTCTTACCCACCCAGAGGTTGACCCTGAGTCTCCCCCATTGCAGGCGCATCCTTTACCATCTGAGCCACCAAGGAAAAACTAAAACAATCGAATGGGATGTCAGATGATGGTTTTGCATCTGGCCTGCCCAGCGCGACGATTTCAGACTCCGCAGGAAGGCCTTTTCGAGGTTCTTCTTGGAGGTCAGGATCCCTCAGTCTTTCCACTTCATCGTCCCTGAGACCCCAAGCTCCTTCCTCCCCACCACTGTGTTTGCCGGGAAGCTCACCGCCTCACTGCATGTCTTTTCTACTTCACCACCTGCCCCAAACTAGTCAATAGCCTGCTAAATTCATCCCCCCTGTGTTCTGGGGTGATGGTGCAGGGAGCGTGCGTTTATTCAGCTGCCCGAACACCCGTTCCCCACCGCAGGAAGATGTCTACTCACAAGTGAGCAGTTGTGCTCCTGACGTGGGGCCCCCCTTGCCCGGGATGCTGGCTCCAGATAAAGGGCAGATTGCTGGGGCTTCTCCGAGGTGCCCTCTCCCCAGCGCGGGGCTCCCTCCATCCGCTACCGAGAGTAAACCTGCTTTCCTCCGTCACTTGTCCCCGAGCTCATCTCTCCAACCGTGTTCAGAGTGTCAGCATGGATCTCGTCTCCATAAAGGCCCAACGGGCTGGCCAGGGAGCCTCAGCAGATGTGTTACTTACAGTGTTTAATTTTCATCCCATAGATGTATTAAACTTCTTGGTGACCTGGGAGCTCGTGTAGCTACCATAAAGAGTTTGCTAAACTTGGAATAGTGGATGTTTTGTTCAGAAACAAAATCCCTTGGTGCCTGCCGCTACCGTCCCAGGGGTGTGTGTGTGTGTGTGCGTGTGTGCGTGTGTGCGTGTGTGCGTGCGTGTGTGTTGGGAAGGGTGGTGTGCTGGTGAATGTTTAACATCCAGCTCTTGGGGAGGGCAACCAGCCCTGATTTTTAGTGTTTGCTGATTACTGCAGGATAAATACTCACACTGTGGCCAACAGGAAGTTAGGAAACAGAGCTGGGATGGAATGTGTGGTCCATACCATTCTATATATATTAAAAAGAGATTATTATGTATTTATATCACACGCATATATATATTTATGTAAAATGTTCACTTTACACAGTGTGAATACACATAAATGACCTCAAGAGCATAGATAATATGTTAAAATTATTAGCATACTAAAAATTATGTAAAAGTTTTAGTAAATTTAGTAAAAAGAAATTTTAAGTTTTTTTAGCAAAAAATGGGATGTGCAGTCCCTTATCATTTCATATATGTTAAAACTGGCGGCTCAGGCAGTAAAGAATCTACCTATAATGCAGGAGACCTGGGTTCGATCCCTGGGTCGGGAAGGTCCCCTGGAGGAAGGAATGGCCACCCACTCCAGTGTTCTTGCCTGGAGAAGCCTATGGACAGAGGAGCCTGGTGGGCTAAGTCCATGGGGTTGCAAAGAGTCATACATGACTGAGCAACCAACATACATATTATACTCATATATATATGTGTGTATATATATATATAAATACGTGTATATATAATCCCACTGTACAGACACATTATACAGATATGCAAATAACAGAGTATAGACAATATGCTAAAAGTATTAGTGTACTAAAAATTACACTAAATTTTCGGTATAAACATACTAAAATTATTCAGATGTATTGGATTCTGAGTCTCTTACTTTCTTATTGTATAGCGTGTTTAATTGACAGTTGATGTAATTTAAAGCTTAACAGTGTGTGTATCCAGCAAACAGCTGGTGAAAGTCGTGGCTGCCCCGAGTGCCTCGGCGCAGCCGCAGCCGCACCCCTGGGTGTGTTTGTGGACCGCCAGTCTCCAGTCGCATCCTGTGCTCAGGTGAAGCTCACGGTCTATTCCTAACTCAGGCTCCCTCCTAACAGGCCATCCCTATGCAGTTTTCTGCTGGGGCGTGATGAGTCGGTTGTCAGGCTGCTAAAGTGTCCTCGACAGCAAGCAGACGCACGCAGCCCGCCTGGTACATCCTAGACAATTCTGTTGTACTGATATTAAGGACAACAGCATTTTGCCAGAAGCTATAACGAGATGATTTTGTAATAGCAGCATGGTGACACCAGACTCTGTTTTGCAATTTTCTTTAATATTTATGCTGGATAAATAATTTATCTCTTTTTTTTTTTTCAGTTTTTTTTTCTTTTTTCATCTCCAGCATGTTGATATAGACAGGTGCTAGTTTTCCCTGAATGACTAAAGTAAGAATTTGGTTATTTTCTCCCCCTGGGGGGCGGGGGGAAAAAAAAAAACAACAGATGCATCAGCAGAATTGAGCTTCTGGGAATTGTTTCCACATTTCCGTATCCCATCGACTGATTCGGACTAATGAGACATATTAGGATCAGCCCCCACGTTTGAAGGGAGTCACTCACTGATGTGACATGCTTGCCTGTCATTATAACATCCGGGCCGCCTATGCTGAGGTTTCTGAACAATCAGAAAGTCGCGGCCCCTTCAGCTGTCTGTTGGGGACTGCTTGTAGTTCTTCTTTCTAACCCAGGGTTTCTTAACCCCGGAGCTGTTGACGTTGGGCGTGGGATCCTTCTTCCTGCGGGACTCTGTCCTGTGCGTTGTAGGATATTTAGCAGCATCCCCGGCTTAGGCCCACTGAACACCATAGCAACCTTTATACCTGAGAAGGGATAATGAAAACTGTATCCAAATACTGACGGATACCCTTTCCCTGGGGTTGAGAACCACTGTTCCAGAGCCACAGCTCTTAACCACTTACAAGGATAGGAAAGGAAGAATAGAGATGTTCCCATTGTATTTAACCCTCTCTTTCTCTGGCTTCCAGAGACAGCCAGCCCTCCCAGAATATTAGACTTGTAAATAAGGCATCCTTATGTCAACCAGGTCAGTTTCTGCACAGGGACCTATCCAGGAGGGAGCCAAGCAGTATTTCTACCCAAGAACCAGCTTCCATAGGTGCCGGGCTCCTGAGGAAGAAAGGGGGTCTCTAGAGTGGGTGGGCGGGCCCTTTCCTCCTCTGTTGTTGGTTGTGGTCACAGACTCGCTTCTGAGCTGTGTGACAGGTGGGGGTTTCACTGGGGCCTGGGCAGTGTGCTTGTGGGAGCCCTGAAAGGTTCCCCCTGCCCTTGGCTGGGCGTGCAGGGGATGGGAGCAGTGCTTCTTTTTTGGAGGAAGTGCTTTAACCCAGTAGCCTTTAAGGTGACACAGTCTGAGCAGTCAGCACAGGATGGATTTCAGGATCGCTCCTTCCCAGCAGAGAACTCATTTCTAGGGGCCCTTCATATCCAGTCTAGATGAAGGGCACCCCCTGGAAATTGTATCATGTTCCCCCTGCATAGTGCTACACCCAAGTCCCCTTTTCAGGCCCACGAGGGATTCTCTTGAGTTTCTCTCTGCAGACGGGGGCTCTCTGGCTTTTCTGCCGGGTCTGCCCTGACATCCTCTGCGTGGCCGGATAGACTCTGCTGGGCCGGCCTTTCCCTGGGCCCAGGGCCTTGGAGCTGCTGCGGAGGTGCTGTCGGTGTTCTGCGTGTTCAGGCGTCAGCTGCAGCAGCGAGTGTGTGGACCGGCTGGGCTGTGCGCCAGGCAGACCGGGACTGTGCTTTCTGGGCCGCCTAGGAGCTGAGTGTCCCCGGGACAGTGGGATTCACCTCTCCAAGTCTCATTTTTCTTGCCTGCTCAATGGACATGGTGATCTCTTATGGCAGAGTAGCTGAGTGTTCAAATTAAACAGTGAACAGTGGGTGTCTTTCTTAGCTCAGATGCAGAGCAGGCCTTCAGGAAGCCCCACCCGCTCTTACTGTCGTTTTTTCTTAAGGCCATCGAGGTCATCCCCTTGGACAGTGGCCCTCAGCCACCAGGACCCATCCTGCCTGGGGGACAGGGACATGCCTAGTCTCTGCAGAGGGCCCGATCTTTGCAGAAACTGTTGAGAAGAGTCATCATCCGTGGCCCACTTTTCTAACTGAGATGAGATTTCATGCTCGTTGCCAACAGGTTAATAATGCATGCACTTTCTGTGGAATTGTAGGGAGGCGTCATTAATGTCCCCCAGGCTCAGTAGTGTTGTCTGTGAAGTGGGTCTAAGCAGGGTGACGAGGAAGCTTTAGATTAAGTGAGGTTGACACTCAGGCGCAAGGAGCCTCCATGCCCCCAGGCCGGGGGAGGTTGTGTGAGTTGGAATAGCTAACTCATGGAGGACTTTCTCTCTCATTACTTGGCTGAAGTGCCCCCTCTGTGTTCCTGATAACAGACCTGTGAGTGTCTACAGAATGCCCTTTGGGAGAAAACGACGGGAACATTCATGATCTCTGCTTTGTTTCTCTGACAGTGTTTTCACGGCGATGCTTGCGCTGTCGTCCCCTGAGAGGGGGTTTCCACCACGTGTGCATGCATGTGTGCGTCACATGCGCCGTGCACGCTGGAATGTCGAGACTGGACAAGCCTCGTGGTTCCGGAGCACTCTAACCCTGTCCTCTGTGGTCTCCTGGTCTCCCTCTTTAGGATACAAGGCGAGGGCGGAAATGCCCTTGGCCTGACACCCAAGCAGGGGCCTGTAATGATGGGCAGGGGCCTTATGGAGGTCTTGGCCGTGGTCGAGGGCAGTTAGAAATCTCCAAGCTGGTTGTCTGGTGTCTGAGACCTCAGTTCTCGCCGCCAAGCCTTGTCCCTAAAGCTGCTGATAACCAAAGGGTGTATCACTGGTGTGGTAGCAGTTGTTGGTGGAGGGGGCTGACAGATAGTCAGATGGTTTTAATGTGTAGATTCCACTGGGGTAAGCTCTAACAAAGACCCATCATTTCCCAGCTAACCAATTCTTTTAAAAGAACATCTGTTGAAACTGGCAATTTACATTCTTCTTAAAATACGGAGCGACATAATTAACCCTCTGGGGAGACTAATATTAGTTTATTAGAGACAATTTCTAGTTCTGTTTATTTTTACACTAAACGATTTGTTCAGATTGGGGGAAATTTTTTTTTTTTTTTGGTGGGGTGGATTTGCCTTTATTTAGGGCTGGTCAACTTTTCCTAATCGAGGACACACAAGGTCATTGGTGAGGTGATAATACAGGGGTCATGATGACCATCCGTCAGGAACCAGTAGAAGTGTCCTGAAAGGGCTCGGAATTGTTTGACGCTGGAATGATTTTGTTACCGCACTAACTTTGGGGTATAATGAGTGGTTTTCACGGGGACGTGATCTGTTGCTGACGTGTAAGTAACAGACGTGTTACTGACTCGTCCTTACGCAGGTCCCCCGTCTCCCGCCATCGCACAGGCTCCTTCTGCACCCGTCGTTGGCGGCACCCTCTTGTGCTGTCTGCCGTAGTCCCTGTAAACTGATTTACGGTCAGCTGCACTCACTTGTTTCCAGCACTGGGCCGATTCCTGCCTTCTGGCTTGTCGGGGACAGAGAACAGAGAGCCAGGGCCCTCTGAGGCTGTGCAGAGGCCAGAGGGCGCGCAGGCCCCTTTTGTGGCTCAGAGGCCATCTTTGGATTGCGGAGCGTGCCCGCCTGAGCCTCCAGCCGTTGTGCGCTCTGCTGCCCTATCGTGCGGTGAACCAGGCCCACTGCTGTCTTGCCCTTGTTGCCTCTTCCAGCGTGGGGCTCCCCTGGCATCCTGTGCTCCACCGCTTCTCTCCTCTAAACGAGGTGCTCATGAAGGAGCTGCGGGAACCTTCCCCACTGCCAGTTGCAGGACTCATGAGCACGGGTGTATCTGTGTCTCTGAATGAAACTGGCTGTGAGCTCCTGTGAGAGCCCTGCTGAGCTGCCCAGCTTGGCTTGCAAGCCCCTGATCTGGCCTGCTGATGGCTGCAGCCTCTTTCCCTCTGAGGGCAGCTTTGTGCTTCAGCCAAACTGAACTGGGTTCACCAGGCAGAACCCTCGGTGCCAGCCGTGCTTTCTGCCCAGGCTTCCCAGGCTCATCCATCTGTCATCAGACTGCTCTTCATCCTTCAGAACTCAGCTCTTGGTGTCACCTCTTCCCTGAAGCCTTCCCAGACCTCTACTCGCCCAGACAGCATCACCTCCTCCCTCAGTGGTGTGGGCGTTTCTGTATCCTGATCGTTCAGTTACACCTTCGTCGTTCCCATCAGATGGCATGGTTCATGGGGGAAAGGACCGTGTTTTATTCCGTTTCTACCCCAGGCTGGGCACCTAATAGGTGCTCAGTGAACAGTGGTTGGATGTAATTCTCCCCTTCCCCTCCTGCTGGCCTCTACTTAAGATGTAATGGCTTTGGTGTTTTGTTTTGGGGTGAAGTGTAAGAGGGTACGTTGCACGTGTGTGGGAGCAATTACAAAGTCCAGTCACACTGGAAATGGCTGACTCACCCCTGAAGTTTCTTTATTTGCAAGCTGGAAGATGAGAGCTGATCTTGACCTGCCTGGAAAATCTGAGCCTATGAAGCTGCTCTGAATAACAGTCATCTGGGGATGGGGGCGGCAGGCAGCAGATGCCTCTGGGGGCCCGAATGTCCCCTGCTGCCCTCGTGCCTCCTCTCCGTCTCCCTCCTTGCTCTGTTGCCTGCATCAAGGTTCTGGGGCTCACAGCTTTGCTGATCTGCATCTTCCCCTGCCTTTCTCCCTGCAGCTGAGACGTCTGACGTCTAAGTGCGCAGAGCCAGGGCTGTGGGGTGTCCTTCTGTAGACTTCTGAAACTTGGCCTTCTCCCCCGGAGATCCCCAGCTGGCCGCCTTCACATCACAGTTAGCTGAGCACCCAGAAGGTGGGTGACATTGCCACAGCGAGGGCAGCAGACAGTCCCCACAGGTGGCAGTGATGTGTGTACAGCTGATGGGGGAGGTTTTTAAGCTGAAGGCCAGTGAATGCGGCCTATGTCATCAACCACACAGTCTTGAAGGACACGTGTCTTCTGAAGGTGTGCACGCACATGTGTGTGTACATGTGTGTCTCTAGGCTTATTTGACGTTACTGATTTTTCCCCTCTAGCCAGTGGGCAGGTCACCCATGACGTGGTCCACTGGACAGTCCACCTCAGGGACTATTTGGCAATCAAGGCCTTTCTTCTGACTTCCTAGTGACACTTTTATCATCGTATATAAAGCCCGGCTGCACAGTGTGTTGGAATCAAGCATTTGCAGCATCCAGTTCACACTGGATGGATTGGGACTCATGTCAGCACTCTCCGCTACGTCTGGAACCCTGACAGTGACCATGAGGTGATCTCTGACCTTCGCGACACAACCCAGGGCCTGCCACTGGGAGGATTTACCGAAGCCATGTTTCCCTTCCCTCCTAAGGGAGACTGGAATTATGTGGAGATTTTCTGTATGTATTTGGGGCTGGAGGGAAGTTTTATTGTGGTGCTTATGTGCCCTGAATAATTTGCAGCAACTTACAGAGTTATAATTCAGGGAGTAAGTGGTTGTGAGAGAATTCACAGTGTCATACCCAAATGTGTGTTTTCCCTTCATCTGTAGCCTTCTTGACAAATTACCAGGAGTTTTTAGCCCTGTTATCACTGAGTACTTGTGCACCATAAGTATGGGAATGGGGAGGACCAGCGTGCATGCATGCACTCCCAAGTCCTTTAACCTTCTCCAATGCATGAAAGGGAAAAGTGAAAGACAAGTCGCTCAGTCGTGTCCGACTCTTAGCAACCCCATGGACTGCAGCCCACCAGGCTCCTCCGTCCATGGGATTTTCCAGGCAAGAGTACTGGAGTGGGGTGCCAGTGCCTTCTCCGTTAACCATGACAGACACCACTAATCAATCAGAGTTGTGCTCAGCACAGGACTCCAAGTGGCCGTCACTAACCGTCCGCAGTCAGTGCAGCAGATACTCTTTATCTGCCATCCTTGCAGGGTGATGCTTTGATGAAAGCATCACAGTTCTTCCTGAAGAGGACAAGCAGGCCACCTGTGCAGCAGTCACACCTCTGGGTATCTTGTTCCTGGTGATGTTTTGCTGTCAGAGCTTGGCCCACCTTCCAGCACGTGGCTGGGAAAACTTTGAGCCAGTTACCTAAAGGGATAATGCATGTCTTAGAGTTCCACTGCCTGCCCGGATGTGACCCTCACTCTCCAGCCATAAGCTGGGGCTGTGTAATGAAATGTCCTCTGTTAGGAATATGTGTATTAGGACTGGTGGTTCGTGTTGTTCTGGTCTAGAAGCTTTCCTGGAACAGAAAGGATTCCTTGAAAGACCCATTGCAGAGGCAGGTGTACCCAGGTTGAGTGGAAGTGTAGTTTGATGTATGCACAGTTTCAGGAATGTGTCTGTTGCATCAAGCTGTGTCCACTTGAGTGGGTATATAGTGTGTGTCTGTTACTCTCTCACAGCAGAGAAGAGCAGTTGCATTCGGTCATGCCAGGCCCTTAGAGTGTCAGGTGGGTTATTTGTAAAATATCCTCAGGGTGTTTAAAGGGAGTCATTCTTTACAAGTTGTGATAAGTGACATCACCGTGAAAACAACGTAATACGTGTAGCTAAGACCTGTATAGCACTTGGTATGCACTTATATGCAGATAAACCTGTGTAACCATGGCCCTCTTTGTGTGTGCTTTACATAAATGAACACCTAACACTATCTTATACTCATTTTGGAGATGAGAAAACTGAGACACATGGAAGGTAAGCGAGCAGGCTGAGAGCACGCAGCTGAAATAGTTGTCTGACCCTCTAAAGTCTGTGTTCTTACCCACAGCAAGGCACAGCATCATCCGGAAACTTCTCTCCATTTGGATTGATTAAGCAGGGTGGGAATTCTGGACTTCGATGATTGTCAGAAGGCAACAGAGTTGGGGGTCTGGACCTCAAGGCCATGTCTTTGCTTTTGGATTTTGGACAGGTCAGTAAATGAACATGAAACAAACAGAAAGCAGCAGGCACACCGAAGAGCACAGAACCAGCAGCAAGTAACCTCGGAGCCCGTGGAGGGCCCCCTCGTCTGGCAGCACCAGGGGCGTTTCTGCTGCACAGGCCGGGGGTCTCTGGGTGGGGCTCGTGCATGTGCTTTGGTAGGAAGTACCCCACCTCCTGGGTCAGGATGGTCACCGCTTAATGGACTGTACATCAGTGGCTTTGGGAGGAAAAGAAATGTAAGGCTCGGCCATCGGTTGGTCCCTGAGTCAGCACATTGAACTTTTGGTCAATTAGCTCCTCCCCCCATCTTTATGGTATGGCCTTTCCTGTAATTACAGTCGAGATGCTATAGCTGGAGGAAGGCCTGTCAGTGGAGTAAGAGGCTGCTGTCCATCGCGGGGTGACAGCCGGTTCCGAGGGCTTCAGGCCCGTCCTTAGAGAGCCTTGTTATTTCCTCCTCCGCTGCTTTACCCCAGCCCCGTTCGCCTCCATCCACCACCTGGACAGAGCAGTCTTATTCCATGGCCAAGCCCCGCGGGTCAGGACCCCAGACATGATGTACTGCAAAGTAGAGATGCTTCATTGATCTGTATTGTTTTTAATTAAGAATCATTTTAAAAAATACGCATCTGTGTGCGCATAGGAAAAGATCTCGGAAGACGTGTGGCCGGCACTTTGTCAGGCACTTCCCCTGGGGGTGGGCTTGGGTGGGAAGCGATGGGAAAAGAATCACGTTTTGCCTTAGGCCAGCCTATCCTTGGTTTTCTTTCTTTTCATTTTTTTAATAACCAGGGACAAAAAATAATAATAATAATAACAACCAGGGACGACTTTTGTGATTTCAGATGACTCTGTGTCGTCGAAGAATCAAAATCAGTAAACTTATTTTTATTATCAGAAATTCCCTAAGACAGGAACATTTTAGCTGGAAAAATCACCAAGTCTTCTGATCACTTGCCTGAGGGTCTGGATCTGAATGATGGGTTTTCATTCAGCTGGTTGCTGTTTTGGACTGTTTCTCCACTTGGTGTTCCTTTGCTTCACCAGCTCATCTTGGCCCTCTGCCCCTCTGTTTTTCTTTTGCTTCCCCAGGATCCCAGGCGTACCCCCATCCTTGTCATACCTTCTGCAGGCTTCAGGCATGATCTCTCTCCTCTGAAGGGAGTACCCTGCCTCCCCGCGTTCATTCTCCATTTCCCTGCGGCTGAAAGTCAAGCACACGTTTGTAGTCCTGTTTGGTGCTTGGCCTCCGTAAAGCTATAAACAGATGCCGATGTCCTTAGGAATGCAGTCCTAGGAGAGAATGCCGTGTCTCTGACGAACTGGAGGTGGAATTGAAGGGAGGAATCACGTCCATCAGCAGGTGGCTGGCGTCCTGTGGGTCTCTTCCGCTCTCTTGGCAGCTGTTCGAGGTGTCCGTCCTGTCCCAGGACTGTCGCATGTCCCCAGGTGGGCGGTGGTAGATGGGTGGGTGCGTCCCACATGCGTTTGTGCATGTGGCCATGGAAGGCAAGGAAGGATGTGCTGTGCACACCCCAAGCTGCTGGGGCCCCTTTGGAGCATGTCACTGACAACACAGTACATAGAACCCCCGTGCTGGCTGTGCCCTTACGGGCTGGTGACCACTGTGCCCGGGAAGATGGGAGGCTGTCTTTGAGGGCCTGGGTCTGAGATGGGGACAGGTCAGCCCAGCCTCCCAGGACGCCTTTCCCTGAGCCATCGCACAGAAGCAGACAGGTCACTGCTGCAGGCACAGGCCATCACGCACCCGCTTCTCTCCTGTCAGCCTCTGTGGAACCTTCAGGAAGGAGAACAGAGTGCTCAGAAATCAAGGACGCTCACTTTTGCCAAGAATGATGTCCATAGCAAACTCTGGAAGGAGGTGCTATCCAGAAAGGTTCTGCCGGGAGCTGTGGGGGTATCGCATGCTGAGGCCCGAAACCTGTGTGTCCGTACGCCTGTGGCCCTGGCGTGTAGTAGCTGGCAGCCCTCCGATAGGTATGTTTCTACCCAGGCCCGGCACGGCGGTGAGCTGGGTACGGGGTGAGGGTGCGTGCACGCAGGCGACTGGACGAAGCGGTTTGATTCCAGAGCTGTGTACAGCCACACAAAGATCCACCGGCAGCAGGGTTCTTCCAGTGTCACTCAGAATTTGTTCCTTTGCCAGTTTTTTTGTTTTTCCACTAGGCTTTATTTATTTTTTTATAGCAGTTTTAAGGTCGCAACGAGACTGAGAACAGTGCAGAGATTACCCCCGCCCCGCACCCCGAGGGCACGTTTCCTACCCTCCATGAGCCCGCGGAGCCGCATCACCGTCACCTCCAGGCCGCGGTTCACCTTGGTGCTCAGCGCTTGTGTGGGACGTTTATGCATCTGGACAGAGGTCTGGTGACGTGTACCCGTCAGCGTCCTTTTGCCTGGAGTAGATTCACTGCCCTGAGTGCTCTGGACTCCCCTCTCTTCATCCTTCCTTCACCTCTAACCTATGGCAGCCCCTGATGTCGTGACTGTCTCCACAGTTTTGCCCTTTCCAGAACGTCACATGGTTGGAAGCATACAGCTGTCACTAGAAGCGTTTGCAGATTGCCTTCTTTAACTTCGACATAGGCATTGACGCTTCCTCCGTGTCTCCTCACCGGCTCATAGATTTTTGCTTGTGCTGTTGTTGTTTAGCACCAAACAGTACTCCGCTGTCTGGACGAATCCAAGTGTGCTCTTCCATTTGCCCACCGAAGGACATTTTTGTTGCTTCCATGTTTGGGCAATTATGAATAAACTGTCTGTAAATATCCCTGTGTAGGTTTCTGTGTGGACATAAGTTTTCAGCTCATTTGTGTAAATACAGAAGAGCACAGTTGCTGGTTTATATGCTGAGAGTATGTTTATTTTTGTAAGAAAGTGCCAGACTGCCTCTTTAACAATGGCTGGCCAATTTCACATCCCCTCAAGCAGTGAGCAAGGGTTCTCGTTAGCCACACCCTTGCCAGCACTCGGCCAGGCAGTGTTCTGGCTTGTTGTCATCCTAAATAGCAGTGGAGCGGTATCTGCCTGATTTACCAAGGTTTGTTTTTCATTGTGAGTTTTAAATAATCACACTTATATAAAAGTCTGAGATAAGTGGAAAAGCATATTTACCTCTGAAATAAGGACATCTGTGCGGAGTCTGGCAGTTTGCTGGTAACTGAAGCTGGAATTTTTCACTGGTAACATCTTACTGTGACCACTGGCCATCAGGAGAGATCTGAGACTAAGGTAGTGGGTTCTTAGTTCGTATGTTTTATGCTCATGAGGCAACTGATTTTAAGCCATGGGTCTGTTTGGGGGTTATGCCAATGACAATAAGTATTGAAATAGCAAATGGGCATTAGGATAATTGGTTTGTGGGCAGAAATAGTAGCTTATTACTGCCTTCCACCAACACCTTACTGCATATTGGATGTGCTTACTGGTGTGGATGCCCTCACTGCATTGCAGGGCAGTGCCTGGGTCCCAAGGCATCACTGTTGACTGTCTCTCACCAGACACTGTAGTGTTACATTTCAAAACAGGCAAAAAATAAAATAAAAGGTAGACTAATTATATGCTGAAAGTAGTAAAACTTGCGAAAAAAGATGTTTCAAGAAAATTTGATATTTTTAGGAAATTGTCAGGGCCATCAACCTAAAGAGAATACAAACAACTCTGTTAGACTTTCTAGCCTGTACTTTACGGTTTACTCCTACTGCTTTGTAAGTTTTACCCCGTCATCGGTGGGGCCCACTCTAGTCCTATCAGAGCTTGTAAAGTAAGGGGTGAAGGTAACACGTCTCCACCCGCCTTGGAGCAAGGTTTGCTGGAGGGACAGCTTTGCCAAGCTTCACATGCCCTGCCCACAGAATTTGTGATAAAATAAAACTCTTGCCGTTTCTCTTCGCATGGCATACATATAATGCTAGTGCTGGGTGAGGGAACGGTTCAGAGACAGAGAACAGGCTGCATACATTCGGCTTAAAGGGAAGTTAAGTGACATGCAAAAATGGGGAGCTTTCTGTGCTAAGAAAAACCTAGCGGGGATGTCATGTTGTCTTGTTGGTTCAGTGGAAGAGCGTGGCGGTATTTGGTATGGCGATTCCACGTTCTTTTTTCTCTTAAATTCAAAGTCCTCAGCCATCCGTCTCTCCTTTATTGGCATTGAGAGATAAGCACAATAATGATTGAGTTAAGATTGAATATCACGGAGGCGAAAGGAATAATTCTGAGGCCTTTTAGTCTATTAACTATGTGAGGCTTCTTAATAGTTTGGCTCAAGGCAAAAATGATTTTATTCTAGTTTCATCCTCGTTGAGTCAATAATTAACCGACTTTGATTAAAACTGAATTTTACCAAGTATAACAACCATCTGGGCCTCTTTCCTTCCGTATGAGAAATGGCGCGTTCTTCCCTCGGAACAGTTCACGGGGTCCAGGGTGGGGCGTGGGCCTCAGGGCCTCGGCTCCGTCGTAATGCCTGTGCATGGGGAGGCGGTGGTGTTCTGTGGCACCTGCCTCGCTGCCCTCGGAGGGGCCTCCCGCATACGGCGCTGTCTCTCTGGGAGGGACTGGCCCTCTGGGAGCCCCTGGCTCTCCTCCAGCCCCTTCTGTTTTTCTCCTCTTGGCCCCTGTGCCATCTCTCTGCCTTTCAGCTGAGCTAGCCCTCCTGAAGGACCAGGCAGGACTGGTGGGGCTTTGCTGACCTGTGGTGAGCGGCGAGACTCGGGCACCGGGCAGCTGTGTTCCCTGTGCTGGGTACGGAGGGCTCCCTGCATTGCCGCTCAGACACCCTCCCAGCTCCCCTTGGACCGCTGCTTGCCCCATGCTGGGCGGCTTGACACGCCACCCTCTCGCCTCCAGGCTGAGCCTCGTCACGAGTGAGGACCGGGCTTCGTCCGCCCGTCTCCAGCACAGGACTCGATGGCAGCATGGGTAGGCCATATCCATGGAGTGGGCCTGGGAGGAGACTCCAGTCCAGGCAGCGCAGGGCCGTTTTCTCTGGATGTCGAGACCTTGGGGTTTCATGCCATGGAGCTGGGTTCTTCCCTCACTTTTCGTCTCTATGTGCTGTAAACAGCCATTCCTGCTTTTGGCTAGCTGGGGTTAAGTAGTCCCACATCCTGGCCATTTTGAGGCTTCACTGCCTTGAGTCTTTTAGGATGGAGCTAAGACAGGCAGAAGGGAGGAGGTGGGTCGAAACTTTGATTTCGCACAAGGATAAAGAAAAACAAGCAAAAAACAAAAAAACAGTGAAACAGAAGAGCAGGCAAGAGAGGTGGGAAGTGCCTCTTGTGGGTCCGGGTGCGTGGTACCAACACGAGAGCTCCAGCTGAACCCACTGCAGCTTTGCAGTAGCAGCCTGGCTGAGCTTCTGCTGCCAGTCACTGCAATACTAATTGTGTTTGCGAGTGTGTGTGCAGCGGGGAAAAGACGGGCCTTTGAAACAACTGTATGGGTTGCTTGGTGTTTAGTGTGGATGTTAAATCTCCATCCCGGTTGCCGAGATTAAATTGAATCGGCCCCCATGGCCTTTCAGCTTCACTGAGCAGAAAACGTAGCCAACATTTTCACACCTCTCCCTCCCTCTCACCTCTCCTTCCCTCATTCCTTTCTTTTCTCCTTCTTCTGTCTTTTTAAAAAATATATTGCATGCTGCTCACTGAGTGGGTGCCATTCCACTAAGTCAGGCAAACCCCCGGCAAGATGTTCCAGGTACATGGTTTCAGAGCGCCTGGCTGAGACACCCGAGCGTCTGTGTGATGGGGTGAGCGGATGCCTCATGACCGTTTACAAAAGGGGGAGTTCATTTTGGGTGTCCTCGATTATTTCCCAACTGCCGCCATCCAGCTGGACTGGCTCTTTTGAGAACACCTGTATGTTTGTGCTGGAAGCTCCAGTCATATCATTTAATCCCAAAGCTTTTTTTTTTTTTTTTTTCTTTCTATGATGAATTATTCAGGCAATGTTTTCCAAAGTTGTCATCAATCAGGACAGACCCAGAGAGAACGTGTGCGACCACACCCATGCAGGCCCCGAGAGGAATTGGTGTTTTCTGGCTCCAAGAAGTTCCAGAAAAAAGGATTCAAAGCCAGGGGCTGTCCTTCTCTGGGCAGTGAGCAAAGCAGGTACCACACTCAAGCTTGCTGATGTTTAGGCTGGATTAAAACCCAGCCAGGGAGATGTGCGCAGCCCTGCGGGGGTGGGGATGGGGTGAGGCTTTTTATCCTTAAGCGGTCACCAGTGTCGGGCAGGGCAGAGGGTCAACTGGGTGCCAGCGACTGAGTCTCTCAATCAGTGCCCACAGAATTTTAAAATGCACCCTCCCCTCTGCATAGATTTTTTTTTTTTTGGTATCATGAAGAAGTTTTTGGAAGACTGCCTGAATATTGTAAAAGAAGAAATAGGCAGACAGGTCGGTTCAGATATTTGTGTTTGTGTAAACATTTCGGCATTATTGGTACAAACCATCAGATGGTGGGGCTGAGGATGACCACAGACCACTGGCCACAGCCACACACAGGGGTTTGGATAGGAACGTGGGAGATGGGAAGGAATGGAAAGTAGAGACATGATGCAGAGTCAAATGAATGCCGGCTCCGTTTCGCCCAGCTTCCCTCCTCATTATACTCCAGCTTTGTAGCTGGCTCTCTTCCCAAACAGTGGTACTCAGCTTTGGCTGTGCGCTAAGACCACTGGGAAATTCTTTATAAATAGTGATGCTCCAGGCTGATTGAATCCAGATCTCTCAGAGAGAGAGAGAGAGAGAGAGAGAGATGTCCTCCTGGAGTTTTCTGTGGAAAGTTTTTGGGAGCGTGGAGCAGAGTCAGATCCCCTTTGAAAAAGCCACATTGGGCTTCCTGCTTGATGCAGAGCTTTTCTGTGCTTCTCTGGAGGCTGTTACCCTTTCCTCATCTTCTGTCTTCCTGGAACACTTTTATGTCCACTGGAACTTTGCAGGGCCTGCCCGCCCTTTGCTCTCCAGTATCCGTTAACAACAACAAAAAACCCAAACAGCTCACTCACACACAGTGCGCCAGCCCACAGTCCATCCATGTGAAGTGTAAACTGCAGATTTTCTTGGTATATCCACAGCATTGTGCATCCGTCCATCACCACCGTCACTTTTAGAACATTCTAATTAGCCCAGGAGATCCCCACTCCCTAGCCATCATCCCAAACGCCCCTTCTTCCAGCCCTTGGAATCTGTCTTGATGGGTTTGCCAGTTCTGGACATTTCCTATAAATGGAGTTATGTAATCCATGTAATCAAATTGCAAACATCCGTTGGATCATCAAAAAAGCAAGAGAGTTCCAGAAAAATATCTACTTCTGCTCTATTGACTATGCTCTTTGACTGTGTGGACCACAGCAAACTGGAAAATTTTTCAAGAGATGGGAATACCAGACCACCTGACCTGCCTCCTGAGAAATCTGTATGCAGGTCAAGAAACAACAGTTAGAACTGGACGTTGAACAACAGACTTGGTTCCAAATCGGGAAAGGAGTACGTCAAGGCTGTATATTGTCACCCTGCTTATTTAACTTATATGCAGAATACATCATGAGGAATGCTGGGCTGGATGAAGCACAAGCTGGAATCAAGATTTCAGGGAGAAATATCAATAACCTCAGATATGCAGATGACACCACCCTTATGGCAGAAAGTGAAGAAGAATTAAAGAGCCTGTTGATGAAAGTGAAAGAGGATAGTGAAGAAGTTGGCTTAAAGCTCAACATTCAGAAAACTGAGATCATGGCATCTGGTCCCATCACTTCATGGCAAATAGATGGGGAAACAATGAAAATAGTGACAGACTTTATTTTCTTAGGCTCCCAAATCACTGCAGATGGTGACTGCAGCCATGAAATTAAAAGACACTTGCTCCTTGGAAGAAAAGCTATGACCAACCTAGACAGCATATTAAAAAGCAGAGACATTACTTTTCCAACAAAGGTCTGTGTAGTCAAAGCTATGGTTTTTCCAGTAGTCATGTATGGATGTGAGAGTTGGACTATAAAGGAAGCTGAGTGCCGAAGAATTGATGCTTTTGAACTGTGGTGTTGGAGAAGACTCTTGAGAGTCCCTTGGACTGCAAGGAGATCCAATCAGTCTGTCCTAAAGGAAATCAGTCCTGAATATTCATTGGAAGAACTGATGCTGAAGCTGAAACTCCAATACCTTGGCCACCCGACATGAAGAAGACTCATTGGAAAAGACCCTGATGCTGGGAAAGATTGAAGATGGGAGGAGAAAGGGACGATAGAGGATGAGATGGTTAGATGGCGTCACCGACTCAATGGACATGAGTTTGAGTAAACTCCAGGAGTTGCTGATGGACAGGGAGGCCAGGCGTGCTGCAGTCCGTGGGGTTGCAAAGAGTTGGACATGACTGAGCGACTGCACTGAATCCATGTCTTTTGTCTTTGGCTTCTTTGATTCAGCATCATGTTTTCAAAGCTCATCGGTGCTGTAGCATATATCCATGGTTTTTCTTTTTAAGACTGTAGTATTTCATTGTATGGAGAGACCACGTTTCATGGATCCATTCATCAGCGGGTGGACAGCTGCATCTTTTCCAGTTTCGGGCTCCTGTCAATAATGCTGCATTGAACATCCGTGTGCAGGTTTTAGTGTGAATTATACTTTCATTGCAGCATCCTTCTGTGTCATCTCTTGGGCAGTATCATCTTAACCATCAGGGTAGTGTCTTGCATCAGAAACAAGTCATAATTAGCAAAGCAGGCAGCTCTGGGTCATGGGCACAGGTGTCTGGGGGACTCTCACTCTACCTGCTGTGTGACGGGAAGCTGTGAATTGCTCAGCTTCTCCAGAGAAGAAAGGAAAGTGTCCCAATTCCTCCTCTTGCTCTTCCATCCCCCCTTCTACAGATAGCAGAGAGCAGCTTCCTGAGAAAGGAAGGTGCTGTGCTCTGTAATCCGTATGAGGCCTCAGTATTGTCTGCGTTATTCATGAGTCCACATCTCACACATTCCCACTGAACATACGTGTGCACCTTCCCACAGCCCTGCCTTTCATGTGTTAACTGACTCTTTTCAAAATTGATGAGGCCTAACTCACAAGCGAAGTCTGTCTGGATTAAGGGAACCTGAGAATCGCTATTTATGTCTGACCCGAGGAAACTCCCTGTAAGCTGCTCATCGGAGGTGCCCGCTGAGAGCATGCTGGAAAGATGGGGTCCCCAGTCCCCTGGTAAAAGCTGGAGTCTTTTCTCGCTCCATTTTACCTGCAGTAACAAACACTAACCCAGCAGACTCACAGGTCCACCTCCGCTGATGGTTTCATTTTTGTAAATTTAGTCTAAAAACTATATATGCTGCACTTCTGATTTTCCTTCCTATTCCCAAGTCTTCACTGTGGATTAAAATATATTGTAAAATACAAAACACTTCTATCAAGGTGGTTTAGATAAACTAAATATGCCTGTGACTTAACTAACAGTCAGGTGACTCTTTATATTCTACTTAAAGCACCATCCATGTGCTATGCTTTTCGCATTTGCATTTTTAAAACTAGAATCTCTACCTCATTAAAAATGAAGTCTCTCTTGACAACATTCAGTGTGCCTTCATGCTAATAAATGTTTATGCATCGTCTTACCACCAGGGGGCATTGTGGTTTGACTGTCCATTTAAACAGCCCGCAGTCTATCAGTTTACCCAGCAAAGAGGAGGCCTGGGCCTATTTCTGATTCCTTCCAAGAAGGAATCGTATCTGGAAGAGAACAGATGTCGATTCTTTTTCCTCACTAGCAAACGGTAGTGTTGTCAAATTTGCTAAATTTAGCAGTTGAAGATTAACATGCAGTATATAATATGCATGTGCCTAACTGTACAATAAATAGTAAATCACATTTTTATGCTTTCTCTGAACTTGGAAGCTGCAAGTTATTTTTTTTTTTTTATTCCCTGGGTGTTATGAAATAAATAACATTGAAATACATTTTAAAGATGTCAGTCAGGGGGAAAAAGAAAGTGCTTGGCAACTGTGTTTGATAGATTTCTTTTATGATTAATTCTATTAAGTTTTAATGACTTTAAAGATATAAAGCTAGAAACCACAAAACTAGGCATGGTTAATAAATAACTGAAATACCAGGTGTATAGAAATGCATCTGTGGAAAAATGAACTCATATATTCTCTAGGATGTACTAGGAAACAGCTCTTTGGCAAGTGGAGAGAGTCAAATATCCCCAAAGCGGGGGGAAAGTTTAAAAACAGTGAATTCAAGAAGATTGTCTTTCTTAGGGAAAATCCTATGAGAAAGATACTCTCCAAGATTCACAAGTATAAATTAAATTATTTTCCTAACCAATATTTATCAGCAAGACAGTTGTTCTCTCAGAATGCATTTCTCCCTTGTGGGTTTGTTAAACATCTTTGGACAAAATTTCAAGAATTTCTCAAGAGCTTCTCGTCACAGTTTTCTTCCTGGGCTCCTCCAGCACGGAAAGGGCCCACGTTGCTTTGTTGTTCTATAAATACTCAAAGGACGGGCTGGTCCCAGAACTGGGAGTAGGGTGGCAGACTTTTAGTAATACTGCCTTATTTTTTTCCTTCCTTCTGCACTCAGAACTGATGGAATATGACTCAGTTCTTCCTCAAAGCATCTCTGTGAATCGGGGAGGAGAGAAAGAATTACTTCTAGGTTCCAAACAGCAGAAGGGAGGCTCGTCAGGGGCTTGCAGGCTCAGCGTGGACTCTGAAACACCCCGCTTCAGGGGGCCTGCGGGTTCACGCCTGGGCCCCTCCGCTGGAGGCACAGCTGGATTCTTTACTTCCTGCTGCTGCTGCTGCTAAGTCGCTTCAGTCGTGTCCGACTCTGTGCGACCCCATAGACGGCAGCCCACCAGGCTCCCCTGTCCCTGGGATTCTCCAGGCAAGAACACTGGAGTGGGTTGCCATTTCCTTCTCCAGTGCATGAAAGTGGAAAGTGAAAGTGAAGTCGCTCAGTCGTGTCCGACCCCTTACAATCCCATGGACTGCAGCCCACCAGGCTCCTCCATCCATGGGATTTTCCTAGAACACCTCAACAGGAGTTCTGAAGCTGAATGGTTTAGAAACCAAACACCCGTTAATTAGCATGAGTAATGACTGGGCAGAGATGCACGGCTCCCGGAAGAAGCGTGCATAAACGTGTATGTTTTTGTGCCTGAAAAGAGACAAGTGGTGTATCTTGCACGATCCCTTCTCTCCACGCAGGGTTCTCACTCCTGAGTGTTTCTGAGTCTCCGGAGCTCAGTAGGTACCCTTAGGAGCCATCACAACAGGCAGCCCTCATGCCCTAGAACTTCAGATCTAAAGATCTTTTAACACACAGAACTGAGTTTTGAAAGCGCCTGGCCCATTCCAAACGAATACCAACTCCCAGCCTCGAGAATGCCTGGAGTGAGAAAACAGGGAACATTGTTCTTTTCTGTTGATACTATTTCATACTGAGTCAACACCCTTGCCAAGAGTCCGAGGCGGCTCCTGGCCTGACAATGCCTTATTTAACTAGCCTAGTTTCTAGAATAAAGTCAGAGGGCCCCCCCGGGCCCTGCTCAGTGGCACTCAGGTCACCCCAGAGCTGGAAGAGGCCAAAGCAAATACAGTGGATCTTTTGCTCCCTGAAAATCATCTTCTTTCTGGGCTGGGACGCACATTTGGCCCTGGCAGCCGGGGAGCCTGGGCCAAGACCGGATACCCCAGTCCTCCAGGGCTCTCAGGGCACTGGGATCTCAGGGACCCTCGTCTCCGAGCCAGGGAGCCACACTCAGAGCCCAGGCTTTCTGCTTGCTCCCCACTGGGGCAGCTGCTGGGCGGTGTGGGGAGCCAGGGCCTCATTCTTGGCCTGGCTGGGTCTTGGGCTCTCCCGGTACCCAGAGCACGTCCGCTCGAGGCTGGAAGAAACTCGAAGCATTTGGCCGGGAGGAGGCGACCGGTTCCAGCTGGCCCCAGCGCTGCGCTTTAAAAATTACCCAGATGAACTGATTCTGTATCGGGAGTGGGTGGAGAGGCCGCAGAGGAAGATTCGGCCTCTCTCCCCCTAATCATGAGCGATGTGATTTGGAGAGAGAAGCCGGGGCTTGGCTCGGGAACCTGCGTTTCCTTGGCCAGGCTCCAGAGGGGAGGAAGGCTCTGGAGGGACGGCACAGGCATGCCGCGTCCACTCAGCCCCTCACCCGCCCCGCTCCTGGGCCCTCTGCTGGGCTCGGGTCGATCTGTGCCCCAGAGAAGGTGGATCGACTTGGGGGTTGGCTGCCTTGAGAGGGAGGCCACGGGCTTCAGGGGCGGGGGTATCGCTTCATGGCTGTGAATGAAGGACACTGGAGGCCGGAGGCACCCCTCCAAACATAACTTGGCCCCGCGCTCTCCCTGCGGACAGGAGGGCTGCATGCCCCTGGCCCCGCGCCCACGCGCGTTCTTGGCTTGCGCAGACTTTCTATGTCGCTCCCGCCCCAGAAACGGCTCCCGCCCCAGAAACGACTCCGGCCTGTGACTTGGCCAATCTCCGCAATGAAGAGTAGCACTCGGATGCTCATAACCTTTTAACCTAACAAAAGGCAAAAGGAAGGGGTCTGAGCCTCTTCCTTCTCGATTCCCTCCATCCCTGGCTGGCTAGAAGGTCCAGCTAGCATCTCCTAAAAAAAAAAAAAAAAGCATCTACCCACCCACGTGCTGATGGACAAGTTAGAGACCTCTTTCCAGGTGGTCCTTTTTCCAGCACCTGCCCAATGATGCCTGGACCCAGGGCTGCTACACTGCTAGGCAGGGAGGGCTTGGGCGTTAGGGGGCAGACTCTCTCTGGAGGTGCGGTGAGGACTGTTTCTTTCTTACCCAGGTCCTGTTTTACGCAAAGCCCCAGTTGCTTCAGGTCAGGTGCCTCCTCATCTGTGCCGTTGCAGTAAATACGCAAGAAGCCAGCTCTTTCTAGCAAGGGCAACATTATCTCGAATAACATGACAGACGGTGAGAGTGCTGTCATATTCGGCCAACAGAGAGCAGAGAAGGAAAAGAGTCAGAAATGGAGTGGAGAAAGTATGAATGATCTCTGTGTGTTGACTCTTTTAAAAAAAAACACACACACAAGATTAACAGCAATACATACATATAAATATTTCTTTCTGGCCAGGCACCACAGATTAGATTTCATGTTGAAAATGTAAATCTTGCCTGGGAAACACCGATGTTCATTTTAAGCGACTGACCCTCAGGGATAAAAATAAAAAAGGAAAAGGGAAACACGCCGTGTTACTGACAAGCGATAGGATGTTCTATTTTATATCTCGCAGCTCTTTTACAACTCTGGCATTTCCAGGGAGCACTTTGGAATACTTTTGGTCCAGTCCGTCCATAAGAAGCTGCCTGTGTTTTTATGTTTTGAAAAGATGGGGAGAGAATGCCATGTCCCGTTAGGTGTCTCGTCCTTGAGCTAACAGCACACAGCATCGGTGTCACCCACGTGCTGTCTCTGCCCTTGACACCCTTTGAGAAATGTGCTGGGCTGTCCAGCCAGGTGAGCTCTGTGCTCCCTGATACACACCTCCAACAGTCTGGGAACGCGTCTGAATTGCAGTATGTATCAGGGGAAACGCTGCCTGGCTACCCATCAGGTACTGATGCTGCTTTCTCTGTCCGCCCCCCTCACCTAATAAGGTGTGGGGGAGCCTCCATGTCCTCGCCTGCTTGGACTGAACAGAATGACTTGACCCTCTGACTGCAGGGCACAGCTGACTGCCCTGCAGAAGAGGCCCGGCTCACCTTGCCTGGATGTCAGGCTATCACTGTTTTCCAGACTCAACGCCCACCCCGATTCTCACTCTCTTATTTCTCAAATCAATTTTTGCCTCGGAAGTAACAGGTTTCAGAAAATAAGAAGGTGGCGTGTCTCTCATGTGTAGTGGAAAGTGGGCCATGCCGTCAGGGTCAAATTAACAAAAGAAGAGCTGCTGGGTGGTCGCAGGGACGAAGGGAGAAGTGAGTGTGGATGCTGATGGGAGCTGGTCCACGCAGGGGTTGCTGTGTGGGTCACGCGGCGGGGCTCCCTCTGCGTGGCCGTCTCCGTGCTGCGCTTCTCCTGGCGGAAGGGCGGGTGCGGGTCCATCCGCCTCCTGTGTCTTTGTGAAACCTCCTCAACTCTTTCCAGGAACACATATTTCATTGTCTGCTGTGGTTACATCTCGATCCTGGGATCCCCTGGCTGTGTTCGAAACTACCTCCCTCTCAAAGAAAACAAGAGGATTATGCCAGGAGCATCTCTTTCTGGTGTGCGTGTGCGTGTGTGCGTGTGGCAGGAGCATCTCTTCTTGGTGTGTGTGTGTGCATGTGGCAGGAGCATCTCTTCTTGGTGTGTGCGTGTGCATGTGTGGCAGGAGCATCTCTTTCTGGTGTGTGCGTGTGTGCGTGTGGCAGGAGCATCTCTTCTTGGTGTGTGCGCACGTGTGTGTGGCAGGAGCATCTCTTTCTGGTGTGCGTGTGTGTGTGTGTGGCAGGAGCATCTCTTTCTGGTGTGTGTGTGTGCGCGTGTGGCAGGAGCATCTCTTTCTGGTGTGCGTGTGCGTGTGTGCGTGTGGCAGGAGCATCTCTTCTTGGTGTGTGCGCGCGTGTGTGTGGCAGGAGCATCTCTTTCTGGTGTGCATGTGTGTGTGTGGCAGGAGCATCTCTTTCTGGTGTGCGTGTGCGTGTGCGCGTGTGGCAGGAGCATCTCTTTCTGGTGTGCGTGTGCGTGTGTGGCAGGAGCATCTCTTTCTGGTGTGCGTGTGCGTGTGCGCGTGTGGCAGGAGCATCTCTTTCTGGTGTGCGTGTGTGTGTGTGGCAGGAGCATCTCTTTCTGGTGTGCGTGTGCGTGTGCGCGTGTGGCAGGAGCATCTCTTTCTGGTGTGCGTGTGCGCGTGTGGCAGGAGCATCTCTTTCTGGTGTGCGTGTGCGTGTGCGCGTGTGGCAGGAGCATCTGTTTCTGGTGTGCGTGTGCGCATGTGGTGTTTGTGACATGCGTGTCTGCGCTTACAGGCTCTTTGGCACCATTTCCAGTGAGTCCTGGAGAAGGAAATGGCAACCACTCCAGTGTTCTTGCCTGGAGAATCCCAGGGACGGGGGAGCCTGGTGGGCTGCCGTCTATGGGGTTGCACAGAGTCGGACACGACTGAAGCGACTTAGCAGCAGCAGCAGCCAGTGGGTCCTCCCGGCCCATCTCCCTGGAACCAGCAGTGAGCTTAAGCTGGCAGAAATGTTGTGACCCAGTTGTTAAACACAGATACTAGTAAAACTTAAATCACATAAACTTACTTTTTAATAAATTATATTCAAAACAAAGCTATTGAATACTCAGAGTTCCTCGGTTCGTAGTCCTTTTATGACCTCTGCCTGTTTTTATCTGTGCTTCTGAGTCTTCCTGGGTCTGAATGGCAGAAATGCCACAGGCTGGCGAGCAGCTGCACGTGGTCCTCAGCCCCGCACCGGGAGGTGACCTTGCTAGTCTGCAGCAGCCTTGGGAGTGTTTACACCATGGAAATAGGCAAAAGCTATAAACCAAGCCTTGGTTGATTGTTTATATTGTCTTAGTGGAAGAAAAGTAACTACAGTGTTAAGTGTGCAGGTTAAATATATGGGTATCAAGACTGTAGTCATTACCTTATAAAAAGGAGGAGGTATTTCCTTAGCACATTAATTAAAAAAAAAAAAAAAAAAAACTATTATCCAGCTTACAGAAGCCACTCGTGCCACTGAAGACTGGGTGACATTTCAAAATAATGACCATCTGAGTTATTTTACTTTCATCTTACTGGTTAACTTAAAAGTATCAACCAGTGTTCATTAGCTGCATCTTGACCTTGGATGCAAGAGTTAGGCAAGAAGCAACGAAAGCATTGGGTGAGAGTAAGCTAGTCCTGTGAAATTTATAATGAAGAATGTTGCATGATTCATTTTTAAATAGTGTGCCAACATCTTTCATATCGGTAGAATTTATAATGAACATGTGTAGAGTTGGCCCTCCTTATCCATGGGTCCCCCACCTCTAGATTCAGCTAACTCAAGTCATAAATATTTGGGGGAAAAGAGCTCCAGAAACAGCTGAAAAGCAAAGGTTGAGTTGGCCGCATGCTGGCAACTATTAACAGAGCGTTTGTATTGCATTTACGGCTATTTGTATAGCATTTGCATTGTATTAGGTATTACAAGTAATCTGGAGATTAAAGTAGAGGAGCATTGAATGTGCTTAGGTTATATGCAGATACAGTGCTATTTTATGTAAAAACCCTGAGCATCCTGGGAAACGCGTGTCCACGGGGGTCCTGCAGGCAATCCCAGGAGGATCCAAGGGCCAGCTGTGTGTACATTTATAGGCATGCCTTCATTTTTGGCAAGCAGGAATACTGGAGTCAGTCAGCTGCCAACTTGGGAAAATGTTGGAGGATTCATTGAGATGGCGTGTGCAGACGGGTCTGCTCCAGTGCCTGATGCAGTGTCGCCCAGACGGCTGTGGTCGTCAGCTCTCAGTCCCGGTGACCATTGGAGGGAGCAAGGTGACATGTGCCTGCACTGAACCGAGAGCAGACTCATCCCCGCTGATGGGCCGCCCGGCTCGCCTGCTCGAGACTGCATGCCTGTGGTCCCAGGACGTTCATTTCCCCAGCGCAAAAATCCCTTGAGCCAGGCAGATTGCAAGTCCTCCCCATTCTCTCGATACTAATGGCTCTGCAACAGGCTGTACCTAAGCCAGAAAGAGGCAGGGGGTGCGGTGGCTGTTGTTCAGGTAAAGGCCGCTAGTCACCTCCCACCTCTCCACCAACAGTCAGGGACCGTTTCTGTCTGCTTAAACCAAGCCTTTTCAGAACGGTTTAGAGGTACCCCTTCTGCCCAGAGTCCCTGACCTTTCCAGAAGGATCTGAAGTCTTTTAAGAGCTGTGAAATGATGCGAACCTGAAATGTTCACTTGAAAAACAAAAGGAAACATGACGCCACCTGGCCACCCCGTGGAGAAAGACCGGAACCTCGCAGAGCTCTTAGGCATCGCGGGCTCTTTGAACTTGCGGGCCCTTTCTGTCTCTGAGAGCCCGGCGTCCTGGCTCCCAGGCCTGTTGCGTACAACAAGCCCAGGCCCCTGGAACAAAACCATTCCAGAGTGATCGCGGTACCTCCTGGCTCCCACATCCTGCTCTATTTCTTGTTATTCTAGTTGAGTACTGCATTCAGACAGAGGTTGCCAATAAAGTTTATTGTAGGAGCCGCGTGTCAATATCTGTTGTACCCCCCGCCTAGGGTGCTTGTAATTAAAATGCCACAGATAGTCCGGGAGAGGCATGAAAATTTGATGGCAAATTGATTTCAGGTTCATCTTGAAATTTGTCCTCAGCTGGACTCGATACGCCTGGCAGCCGGGGGACGGCTTTTGTCAGAAGGGTCTGCTGGAATGAGACAGAGCTGTCTTGATCTGAATATTAAATACGGCGTGCTGTTTATGACAGATGATTCCTTCAGTGCTAAAACACACAGCTACTTCTCTTTACACATTCTTATCCATTGAATGTGTAAGATAGGATCACATGGATCTACTTTACATATGAAAAGAAGTTGTGTGAAACTCTCTGGGCATAAGAAATAAAGAGTTCTAGAAAGGCTGGCTTCAAACACAGGATATTCTGTCCAACATTCTAAACCTGGAAATGCCCCTTGGATCTAATTTAAGAAAGCTAGAAAAATAATGGTAATCAAGGTGGCGTCATCGACTATCACAGCCTGATAGCGTGTCCTTAAAGCAGTGTGTTGTGGAAAAGAGAAAAAAGCCATTTTTGTGGGTGAAAAATCCCAGTATCTAATATAACGAATTGCCGGTTCTTGTAAACTCGCATTTAGGCGTCACATATACAAGCCATTATCCTTATGTATTGTTCATGCAGAAATGCACTGTGATGATAACACGATTTTAGAAATGTATTTGTTTTTAGAGTTTAATTTGAAAAAAGGTATGAGGGAAAATAGCGTGGAGATTTGAGCGTTTTTTAATTTTTAAAATGCGTCGTTCAGTTGAATTAACTGTGTGCAGGAAAAGCCGTTTTATAATCTGAGACGGTTTATTGGGCAATTAATTGTATTTACTTTAGAATTCGATGTGTGATTAGAAACAGCATTGGAAAGAGCAGTATTCAAAGGGGTGCCTTCCTTCATTCCTCTGGCAAATAAGAATTGAGCCCTTCTCTGTGCAAAGCAGAACTGGGTGAGAAGAGAGTCCTAGGTGGGGACTCCAATGAGACCCATGTCCCAGGCTACCCTGTCATTTATGTGTATCAGATATATATGAGATAATATTTTATTATATATATGCATTACATATAATAAAAATATAATGTATAATAATATTTACTAATATCATGAAATGATAATAAGTAATAATATTATATACTCACTTATATGATACTTTCATCAATTTTTAAAGAATGCTTGAACTGGTGATGCCCACATCTGCCCAACTGGCTTAAAGATAAATGAAGGCTGTAGTTTCATTCCTTCTATAATGGAATATTGAGATGGAAACAGAGGCAGTTCCCTTGGCTTCCTGGGAGAATCGAGATCTACATCTTGCTCAGTGTCTTTTCTCCGAGTCGCAGGTACCGAGGCCCATCAGTGAGAAGAACCCAGCATATGCTCATGGCTCGTCAAAGTCACTCCTTTGCACATTCAGGAGATATTTATGGATCTTTTATTAGGACAGTTTTTATGGCCCAAGATTAAAAGTTAAAAGTTAAATAGTAAAAGTAATGAAGACGGGCCTTTGGAGGATCCAGCCGGCTTGTGTTTTCATTCCCTCCTCTTGTCAAGGCCCACTGAATTTTGATGATAGCATTAAAAGAAGAAAAAAGGGATGCCTCGGTTCATCTTTGGAAGGAGACAGTGTATGAATTAGCAAATTAATAAAATAAGCCTAGACTCCAAAGATGCTAATTTATACCTTCTCTGTAAGTATCAGGCTTTTCTTTTCTCGTGTGGAATTTATTTGTGGCATCTTTAATGTTCTCAGGAAATACTGTGGGCAACATTTGATAAAACATTTAATTGTTTGATCATGGAAAATAAATATCTAGATAGTGCATCCACAGCCCTGAGAGAAGTGGTCAGTAGGAAACAGTGCTTCCTGAAGGTTCATCCAAAGGATTGTTTTCGATGCTGAAATGCTTTATTTTAAGGTGGTTCCTGTTGGGCAGGGACCAGGTTCAGAACGGAGCCTCACTGTGTGATGAAGCAGAGATCTAGTGGAGGTGGTTACCGTGGCAGCCTGGTCTTGAACTGTGGATTGTCTGTGGAGTCCACTGATACTTATGGATGCACAGAGCAGGCAAGTAAAGAAGGATTCTGTGGTCAGAACTGTTTCAGAAATGCAGCACTTAACAGAGCTTCAAATGTCTCATACCTAAGAAAAGGAAACAATCATCTAGCTTTCAAACTTTACATCATGACCACTTACCACCCACCCACCCCACATTTTGTCGTCTGTTACACAGGACAGTATTATATATTGGGTTAGCCACAAAGTTTGTTCGGGTTTTACTGTAGTAGCTCATGGAAAAACCCAAATGAACTTTTTGGGCCAACCCAGTAGAACACCCAAGGGAGAGATAGTGTTTTCTAAATTTACATTGCCACTTAGCTCCTGCTTTGCCCGCTCCTTTTATCATTTTGTGGGGCCAGCCTTCTTTGGATCATTCTTTTGGGGACTGACTTTACTCAAGGGAGTCTGTTGCAAGTCCTGACTGACACAACACTGCAAAGATGAATTGTGTAACACATTTTTTCCCCATATGTTGTATATTTTTAAAACCCTGTCAATGGAGTGACTCAAAATCATCCAACCCATAATACCATTAAAACATTCAGCAAGACTTTTTCTCTGTTGACAGAGCCCTCAACTATCAAACAAAAATTCAGGGTGACTTTCAGAAATACCAAGATTGTCTATACTGTATTCTAAAAGGAGCCGATTTTAATATCTTTACTAATGCATTTGCTGTAACTCTCTCCTTTAGTAATTAGATAATTATGTATAATTAGCACATTAATTACGTGCAACAGCTGCAGTTGATTGTGTGTGTGTGTGTGTGTGTGTGTGTATACAACGGCCTGGCAACATCTTGTGAGTTCACCATTAGACCTGTGAAATTTTTCTCCTTGGCACGTTTTCAATGTTTTTTCCCTCGAGCATGGAGGTGAAAGGCAGTGAGGTGAACTAAATAGTTAACAAAGATGAAATGATCCTGCCCTGCTCTAGCTGTAGGTCTGGGGGAGAGTATCATCCCTCCCCCTGGGACGCCCAGCGCTGGTAACACCACCCTCGCCAGTTACCAGTTCCCCAGGTGGCCATCTGCCCTGGAGGCAGGGAGCTGGGGGCTCCGACGCATTTAAAGTATGCACTTTCTGTTTGGCAAAAGGCTTATTGTATATTATTAAGTGGACTGAGCAGTTTAAAAAATCATATGTACAGAGTGGTTTCCTTGTTATATAAAAACGGAAAATGGATTGACATAAATAATATGACCATAAGTTAGCTGCCTGCCTGCCTTTCCTCGAGAAACACTGATGTGCTATCGATAAGTGCCACTCGCCGTCCTGGTGCTTCGACTATATTAAATAACAAGACGGTCACCATCTGTGACTTGGAGATGGAAGGCTTTTTTTTTTCAAACTATTTTCCTAAAGATGAATGGCAACCCACTCCACTGTTCTTGCCTGGAAAATCCCATGGACAGGGAAGCCTGGCAGACTACAAGTTCATGGGGATTGCAAAGAGTTGGACATGACTGAGCGACTGAGCACAAAAAATATTTTCCTAAAGTTGATCATTTTCTGGAATGAATTTGTCACTTTTATCATCAGGAAAAAAAAAAAAGCCTTCAAATTGCATAGGAAAGTTGAAGATACTATCAGTTCAGTTCAGTTGCTCAGTCGTGTCCGACTCTGCGACCCCATGAACCGCAGCCCACCAGGCCTCCCTGTCCATCACCAACTCCCAGAGTTCACCCAAACCCGTGTCCATTGAGTCGGTGATGCCATCCAAACATCTCATCCTCTGTCGTCCCCTTCTCCTCCTGTCCTCAATCTTTCCAATCAGGGTCTTTTCCAAAGAGTCAGCTCTTCACATCAGGTGGCCAAAGTATTGGAGTGTCAGCTTCAACATCAGTCCTTCCAATCAACACCCAGGACTGATCTCCTTTAGGGTGGACTGGTTGCATATCCTTGCAGTCCAAGGGACTCTCCAGAGTCTTCTCCAACACCACAGTTCAAAAGCATCATTCTTCGGCGCTCAGCTTTCTTTATAGTCCAACTCTCACATTCATACATGACTACTGGAAAAACCGTAGCCTCGACTAGACGAACCTTTGTTGACAAAGTAATGTCCCTGCTTTTTAATATGCTGTCTATAATTTCCTAATAAGCCTGAAGCTAGGCATGTAGTAGGGGCTCAGTAGACACTTCTTGAGTTAAGAGGAATTATATTTGCATTTGAAAGCAACACTGAGATCTAACACCAGCTTTTAAATTTTGTGTCTGTGTGTGTGTGTGTGTGATTTGTTTGCCCCTTTGCAGTCGTTCATTGCCCTGGAGGTACCCCCTGGGAGGAGTGGGTGACAGGCACATCCTCTCCAGACTGGTCCTCTGAAGACCTCCGAGATCTTGCGAGCCCTGTGTCCCTCTCCGGCCAGGCCCGGCGGCGCCCCAGGAGGTGTCAGGCCTCCGTCAGCCAGGTCAAGTGTGGTCTCTCTGAGCCTCCCCACTGCAGCTCCCTCTGTACCTGCTTCCTACCTGCCAGGCTCCAAGCCCAGCAAGACGGCGTGCTCAGCACTATGGCAAGTTTCTTCTGAAAAGGAGGCTTCGCAGAGGGCAGAGAGCTTTCTCCCAAACACATCAGCACATTCGCTTTAGAAAGAAAATGAAATTAGAAAAGAAGAAAACCCTCTAAGCATGGCATCCTGGCGAAGCAGAAAGGTTCCTGACAGTGGCCGCCTTTGGCTAGCAGGAGTTTTTGGCTTAGTTCTGTCAGTCAGTCGGTCTCTCTCTCTTTCTCCCCACTTTGGTCTCTTATTTTTCTCCCTCTCTTTCCTTCCTAACGTCCCCTTTATTCACTTAAGAAGAGAATTTTCCCACACGCTAAGCAGTAGTGCATGCTTACCACAGTCAGCGAAACCACCCCGGCGAATAACACAAAACAACCTCCAGGACATCCCCCGTTTCCCTCTGGGGCCCCCCAGCCGTGCCCACCTCCCAGTGACCACAGCTGACGGAGGCCAGGAGCCTGCTCTGCCTGGAGCTCTTCCGTCCCCCCGAGGACACCACTGGCACACTCGGAGGGTCTGCTGGTTGCTCTCCCAGGAGCGCTGCCCCAGCCAGAGATCAGGGACATCCCTCCAGCTTCAGGAGGCGGAAGAGCGAACTTCTTTCTTCTAATAGCTGCATAATACTCCATAGCATGCATGTTCCACGGTTTGTCGCAATTAGACTTCCATCCGCTTTAAATTCTAATGTTCAGAGCTTTCCAGACATGTGGAAGCATTTTAGAAAATTGGCATCATGCCTGTAAACGTACGAACTCGAATTTGCTCTCGAACGTCCTGATGCGTAGAGTGCCCCGCACACGTGGCTTGTTTGTACACTCTGATTCCCCAAACGTTTGTCTCCGCTTTGTACACGTGCCGATTCCTCGTATTCCTCTGAGCCCTTCCTACATGCCCGCAGAATATATCTTTTTTTTTTTTTTTGGCATGGGCAGAAGTCCAGCTGAAAGAATACTTATTTAGCATAATTTAAACATGAGGGTTTTCTAATGCTACTTCCATTTAAATAATTCAAAAAGCTGTAGCAAGGTGTCTGAATGTGAAGGGAAGAGAGCTGTTAATGGAAACATCATCGAGGCTGAAGACATACTGTGTTATTCCGTCTGCAGCTGAAGAGTCTAAGATAGAGATCAAGATTAAGGTTGTCATCTCTGGTGGTGTGTTATCTGAGTCACCTGTTCCTTTCTGGAGGCACCAGTCTGATTCCTGTGAAATCATTTTTCCTGCTCTTTAGGAATGGCAAGTTTGCAATGGTCTAAATTTGAGCTATGTTATTTGTTTGCCATATGTATTTTTTTTTAAGTTTTATGAAAAAGTAGTACATGACGTTTCTTATTCAGGGCAACTGTCCTTCAAATATGAAACAGCTATCTTGGAATATTAACATCTTGGCCTGCATTTGTAGCAGCATGAATGATTTCTTCTGAAACTGACATATCAAGGAGCTTCTCATCTATTATTAACTTAACTTTTCCTCAAACAAAATATTTATCAGATGTAACTTGATCCCCAAATTCCTTTCCTTGCTTAACCAGAAGCTGTGACACACACACACACACACACACACACACACACACACCCCCTCATTCTTGGTTTCAACATTTTAAACACCCACCGAAAAGTAATAGAATGAGCAATAGAAAATCGCCAGAGTTGAAATTATTTCCAGCTATGTTTAAATATGAATGTCTTGTTCGACTCTTAGCATATGTATTTATGGCTGTGTGATATCATTATGGCATCGTAATGAATGTCTGCTGAATTATGGGGGATTCAGCAGGGGATACAAATGGACTTGAATTCTGTAACTGTCACGCTGCGGTCCGAGAAGGGTGGAAACTGATGTATTCCCCCTCCCCCCGCAGTAACACATCTGTCACGCCTCTGCTGTCCTCTGTGGGAGCCTCATCTGTTGGGAGTGAGAGGCGGGGTGGCCGGAGGAGGCTCTGTGTGACGGGACAGGTGTGAAATCACCAGTCAGGTCATGGAGCTGCCTGGCGTGGCTGTGGGTCTGCTTTAATCTGGACTGAGAATTATGTTGTGCAGACCTTAAAAAAATTTTTTTTTCCTTTCTTATTCTGAATGCCAACTTGAAATGAACTGACTTATTATTTAGTCTTTATTTTTGTGAGTGAGCATGTGGTTGTGCAGAGCACAGAGGTGGCGTGAGGAGAGAGGGTTGGTCCTGAGTTTGGTTTCGGTGAGCAAACACTGCGCTCCAGCCCCCTCACACTGCACGGGCACCAGCGGTGCTCTGTACTGTCCAGTCTGCTCATGAGATTCACAGTCACCGGGAACGCTTCTAGCAAGCGACTCCTAAGTTATGGCTGAAACCGTGGCAGCTGACAGGGCTGCTGGGGCTGTTTCTATTATTAGCATGAATGTTCTCTCTATATAGAGCACACACAGTTCCCTTAGGAGTCATTTTCCCCTAAGTTTTACACAGTGGGGACTTACCATTTTAGCATCAGGACCACGTGTTTGCCATGCACCCTGATTTCATTCATTGAAGAGGTATTTACTGAACGCCAGTTGTGCAGGAGGCCTAGTGCTGGGCCCTGGGAAACAGCCCGCCACTTGCGACCGGTCCCCCCTGGCCCCCAGCATGGAGGTCACGGACTTCCAGGGGAGCGGACGCATACCCCACCTGCTTAGAGGGGACGATTCTGAGGAGCATATTCTCGCTGGAGAGAGGTCTGCATCTCCCCAGGATGGTGGCTGCTTCCTGCATGGGCGTGGCTTCCAGGCGGGGGGTGGAGGAATGCAGGGCTCCCAGGCTACTGTGCACAGAGTGCCATTGCAGCCACCCCCCGGGGGCAGCCGCCTGCTGACCCTGGCCCATGGGCTGTGGTTCGTAGCTCTCTCCCCCACAGCGTGGGGTGGCTTGGCTTCTGCTCTCAGGAGCACCTGGCAAAAACTCCTTTGATGCCCGTTTCTGTGCTGGATGTCTCAGCACTTACCAAAGTTGGTGAGTCTAATTCTTGCTTAGCCCTTTTCCCAGTTTAATCCAATACATTAGATCGGATTATAGATACAGATGTAGTCTGAAGCAGGGCTGCTGGGCTCTGTTTATTAGCTGTGCCTCACTTGGTCTCACCTGTATAAATGGGGATCACAATATCCCAGACCTCACTGGGTTGTAACGATGAGAGGTTTCATGTATCAGAATGCCCAGGGAAAGCCTCAGACATGGTGAGGGCTATACAGCTCCTTGCTTTTGCTGCTGCTTCTTATCAGTAAATGCATCATTCTGATCATACTCACCTTGGGGACATTTTAAATCACATTTTGGCTTAGTTCCACCCTCTCTCTCTCCCTGTACCCCATCTCCCCCATCAAACCCATCCATATAAGATTAAACAGGTTGACAATCTGTTTCCTTCTGTATTTTTTTCTGTGCTCATATACATTTATATGAATCCTCCATGTGGGTATATATACAGATACACATACATACCTAGGGTTTGGGGGGATTTTTTTTTCTTTTTGATAGTTCTGTGTGATAAACTCCGGAATCACACCATGCACACTGGCCTGTGTCTTTCGTTTCTCATCCCACAGTGGCGTGATACCCCACAATGCAGAAGTGCCACAATTTACACAGTCATTCCCTGCCTCAGACGGGTTGCAGGGCATCCATTCAGTTTCCAAAGGTTTCTCCACACACTCCCGCCCGGCCACAAATAATGATAGGATAAGCATCTTTGTTCCTATGTCCAGACTGATGCTTTTATTTCAGTGGGATAGATTCCCAGGTGTGGGATTGCTGGGCCAGACTCTAAATTTTTTAAATGGATTTTTATCAATCTAATGGACTGTGCTGACGAGAGCCAAAACCCTGATAGAAACACTCAGCTGAGAGTGAATTTTTTAGATGTAAAAGTGGATGGTAATTAAGCACCCACACATTAAAAAAGAGTAATTTGACCAGCGTATCACAGTATTAATTGATTATAATGTCTGGAAGACTTTCGATTCCAGTATCTGACGGGGAGGAAGCAGGTGGAACCTCCGCCAGTTACGCCCACAGATTTTTGCACACAAGTGTCTGGAAGCAGCTAGCTTATCTTTGCTTGGAGTTTCGTAGGACAGACATAGCTAGTGTGTTGACTTGGATGTCAAGCACAGTGATCGGTGTTTGTCCAGATTGTCCAGTGGACTGGGCCGTTGAGGCTTAGTCCAGGCTGGGGCCTCGGGGTCCTGGTTTGTCATGAAGGACCGGGTGTATGGGAAAGCATCAAGCATTCGTGCGTTGGCCTCCCACGAGCAGAGTGGGCGTTTCACCTCCCAGGTCTCAGAGCCGGTAGTGGATGTCCTGTGACGTGGACTGCCTTCCTCCACGTCGCACGGGCCAGTCACCTACTGCCTAGAGGCCCAGCATTTGTAAGCTCGGGGAGGAGCTTGTTGATACCGGACAGGTGAGCCCTGAGTTTGCATTTTACCCAAGGTGTTAGCAAGCAGGAAGAACCAGAAGAGCCCAGAGTAAGTAATAGTGTCTGTGGTGGCGGGGGTCATCAGAGCGAGCAGAGCCGGATGGAGGACTGACCTTCTAGGGCAAGGGCGAGAGCCTTCAGATCCTTCCAGAAACACCTCCTTCGTCTTGGAGGAGAATCGAGTTGTTACGTTTAAGCGTTCAGCAGTTGAACCTTTTCCTTGATTTAAACTGTTGGATGGCTTCCTTCCGTAAGGTAATTCCTGATCCCATTGGATCTTGGAGAGTCCTCCAGACATCGTGTGCATCTCCTCTGCTTTTAGTAATTACTTTTAACTGGGGTCCAGTAAGTGGTGATGGGGGAGATTCCAGGAGCGTATCAGAGTTAGGAGAATGTGGGAGGGGCCAGAGTGAGTGAAAAGGCGAATCCCAACCTCAGTGTCTGCTGGTTAGGCCTCCTCTTTTAACGTCTGGGCAGAGTTCTTCTGAACTTTTTCAGATTCAGAAGTTGATCTCAGCTTCTTCACTCACTCAAGTGCTGTTGTCTTTACCAAGGCACGAAGTACATTCCTGAAACCTGGAAGTGGTTGAAAATGAGGGTTAGAATTTGAAAATTAGAAAAAACCCAGTGAAATCAGGACACCGTTCTGGTTCACTGAAGGCTTGTTCTATATTAAAGAAAACACAAAAAGCCTTCTTTTCTGAGTGTTTCTCAGACTCGGCTTTTCCCCACAAGCAACCTCCATCCTCACGCTCTGGAAGCTTTCTCCCGTGGTGAATGGTGAGAAAGCACCCGAGTTCTGGGCTCCGCTGCAGCCTCCGCCTCTGGCTCCGACGTCACTCCTCTCTGCCTTCCTCAGAAGCCGCTTCATGACCTCCAGATCTCTCTCTGACTCCCTGTGTTACCATTAGAAGACATCCACACTGGGAAATCGCTCAGTTCCTGTTTTTGATTAATATTTTATCAGCCGCAAGAGGAAATGGTATTCTGTAGCAACACTAATAAGTAATTGAGCAGATGAGATGTTCCTGCTGGCTTTGGTGAAAAGAACAGACAAGGTTACAGGCGGAGAGCTCAGGATAATAAAGTCAGGTGTGTGACACGAGTGTCTGGTGGCTTAAAATCCACCACCGGTGTGAGCAGGAACCCAGTGCTGAATCCTTCTTTGAGCGGTGGCTTACCTGCTTCATTTTATTGACAGCAGTCGTTGTAATAGTAATAATTACTGCCTTTGTTGAAAGTAACGTATATAAAGCAATTGGAGCTAAAATGTGAATTCTTACAGTATTTAATATGCAGCATTACGTATAAATTCAGGGTTACACTGGATGCAAGGTTGAGAATTCCACTCACCCCACTGTATTCAAATCGCCCTGGAAGAGAGGAAGTACCATAGCCATCAGGAATAATACCTTCCGGCCATTACCAAATCATCAATGTTTGGGGGGCTGGAGGTCACGGGCTTGGTGGCAAGTTTCATCTGTCCTTATGCATTTTAAGTGTCTGCATTCCGTATCCGGGTGGTGGTATTTTAATTCCCACCAGACAGTCTGATGGGAAGAGAGAGGATTCTTCTTCCGTACTTATTTTTCTTCATCTTGGGTGAGGAGACTTTCTATCGTTTGTAATATAGTGGGGCCTGGCCTTCAGCGAGTTCAGGTGCTTCCGGCACATCCCTGAGGCCTCCTTGCACAGAGGGACGGCGTTTCCCCTCATACCTGGTGTCCGGCACGGGGTGTCTAGTTCAGGAGACCAGGACTCTCGGGCGTCAGAAAACTGCTGCCCGGGCTCTCCCTGCAGGAGGTTGGGCTGTCCTGGGAAGCCCTGACTCCAGCCAGGAGCAGGGCTTTTAGGCTAATCAATTGCAGATAAGAACATACCACCGTTTTCAGAAATATCCGTGGATTTTTCTTCTCTCTCCATGAGTGTTTTATTAGCATTTGCTACTGTACTTCAGCCTGGTTCACTCAGGCCCATGTTTCCCGTGCATCACTTGGGGATTTCCATTAAACTGCAGCAGTTCCAATTTGTGCAGTATCAAGTTGGCATCCAAGACCGCGGACCGTCTTTCCGCCTGCAGACCTCACCTTGGAGATCTCTGATGTGCTGGGGCTGACTCCCTGTTCTGTGCGTCCTCCTCTTTATGAAGTTCCCGTTTTTATTGCTCAGGCACGGTTACTGTCGCTTTTTAAGGGAAACTGTCAGGAGACAGCTGGCGTGGGAACCAGGCGTGGCCCTCAGGGGTGCAGCCACACGCACTGCTCTTATTTGTCGTCTTTTAAAATTGTTTCCCATCGCTTTCTTCTCAGTCTCTCTCTCCATTAAAATCCAGCTTAACAAAATGTGATTGATTGGAGAGTTCACATTTGCCCTTTAATGAATTATCAGCATTTTATCAAATAATAGTAAATACACATCAGTGGACACTGAAATATAAGAACTATTTCATTTCTTTTGACAATACACATGTTTTCTTATCAAGCCAAATAGAAAATACTTGTCTTTGAGAAACAGTTCCTGTGGGACTTCCCTGGCGGTCCAGTGGTTAAGACTCTGAGCTTCCAGTGCAGGGGGCAGAGGTCTGACCCCTGGTCGGGGAACTAAGATCGCGCATGTCGGGATGGCGAAGAAAGAAAGAGTTGTTGTAGTTCTTGTTTTGCAGTCAGGGACCAGACATATGAGTAGCATATGCTTGGCAGCCTCCACTGCATCCTGCCAGGGACAGAGACGATGACGCTGTGCACACTATGTTGTTTTGTCTTTTCTTTTTTTTTAATTTTTAAAATTATTTATTTTAATTGGAGGCTAATTACTTTACAATATTGTGGTTTTTGCCATGCATTGACATGAATCAGCCACGGCATACATGTGTCCCCCCATCCCGAACCCCTCTCCCTCCCCCTCCCATCCCCCGGGTTGTCCCAGAGCACCGGCTTTGAGTGCCGTGTTTCATGCATCGAACCTGGACTGGTGATCTATTTCACATATGGTAAGATACATGTTTCAGTGCTATTCTCTCAAATCATCCCACCCTCGCCTTCTCCCACAGAGTCCAAAAGCCTGTTCTTTATATCTGTGTCTCTTTTGCTGCCTCAGGTATAGGGTCATCGTTACCAGCTTTCTAAATTCCATATATATGTGTTAATATACTGTATTGGTGTTTTTCTTTGACATTTCACTCTGTATAATAGGCTCCAGTTTCATCCACCTCATTAGAACTGATTCAAATGCGTTCTTTTTAATAGCTAAGTAATATCCCATTGTGTATGTACCACAACTTTCTTATCCATTTGTCTACCAGTGGACATCTAGGTTGCTTCCATGTCTAGCTATGAACAGTGCTGTGATGAACACTGGGGTACATATGTCTCTTTCAGTTCTGGTTTCCTTGATGTGTATGCCCAGCAGTGGGTTTGCTGGGTCGTATGGCAGTTCTATTTCCACTTTTTTAAGGAATATCCACACTGTTCTCCATAGTGGCTGTACTAGTTTGCATTCCCACCAGCAGTGTAAGAGGGTTCCTTTTTCTTCGCACCCTCTCCAGCATTTATTGTTTGTAGATTTTTTGATAGCAGCCATTCTGACAGGCATGAGATGGTACCTCATTGTGGTTTTGATTTGCATTTCTCTGATAATGAGTGATGCTGAGCATCTATTCATGTGTTTGTTAGCCATCTGTATGTCTTTGGAGAAATGTCTGTTTAGTTCTTTGGCCCATTTTTTGATTGGGTCATTTATTTTTCTGGTATTGAGCTGCATGAACTGCTTGTATATTTTTGAGATTTCTCTGTCAGTTGCTTCGTTTGCTATCTTAAATACTTCTCTACCCCTAGGACCCACGGGCTGGGGCTGTGGTGTGCTGGGCCAGGCCCTTCACTGTCTGGAACCCATCACAAAGTGTGCAGACAACACGTCTTCCAGTTCCTCTTTCTTGTCCCTAGTTGGGTGGACTCTGACACAGGGCATCCCAGCTTGAGACTTACCAGAAGTTTCAGGAAGCTGATCACTGCTTTAAGAAAAAGCTCTGAGGGAAGAAAAGTATAACTCTTTCCCTTCTTACTGGAGATATGAAAATCGTCTGCATGCGATGTATCATTTGGTTGGGACGTTCCATTTTGCCTTCCAGAGCGCATGTATCATCAGATCTCCCTCCGGCATGCAGCAGGTGGTCTGGCTTCTGTGATTTTGATGAAGGCGCTTCTGTAATAGGATTTCTGCACCGGCACACAAGGCCCTAGTTGTGAGCATACGCTCCTGGGTCTGCACTAGGGCAGAGGGATGGAGCTCAGAGCACCCCTAGGGAGGGCCCCGCTCAACCAAGAGTGGGAGGAGAGGGTAGGGGGAGAGCGGAGCAGGCGTGGTCCGGCAAGTGGGTGCTCATGGCTTCAGACCCCCTTGCTGACCTGAAGTGGTCCTTACATCTTGGGGAGGGGGTAGCGGAGGGAGGGAAGATGGTACTGGACTGGCGTCTAAGGAATCGAGCCCAGGGACACTGCTAGACATTCTCCAATGCACAGGAAAGCCCCCTTGACAAAATGTCAGTTGCAGCAAGATCGAGAAACCCCACTCTGACCGGTCCTGAAAGATTGAAGGCGACGTCACAGGATGGATGACTGGAGGGGTGGGAGTTTTTAACTCCGCAGTGGTATTTCAGCCTAGCCTCCCTTGCTCTGGCGGGTTAGGAAAGAATGTACTGCAGAAGGTTGCCCTCACCTTGCCCATCCAGAAAGCACTCCTATTCAAGGTTGCTAATTGCAGTGTTCTGTTGCCAGGGAAAACAAGCATCAGGATTTCATGATTGATTCATGATTAGGTTAAAATTAATGCTGCTCCTATTACACAACGCACTGGTAAGTAGAGGGAAGAGAATTTCTGCTCCGGGATCCTAAGTCAACACTGCAGTAAACTCCTAGCAAGCCCATTTATCTCAGGCTTAATGCTTTGTTGTTGCTTCTAAGCTCTTCTTAGGTGCCTCTGGGCTTTTTAACATTCTTTGGCAGTGGTAATTTATTAATTGATTTTTAAATTTGGCTTGTGAAAATGAACTTTAGTTAGGAGTTTAAGGAGAGTGGAATGGCCTATTTGTTTTTCAGTAGCTGGTTTTTTCATGTTTAGTCTTAGGAAGCAGTGGAAGGCAGACCACCGGGGAACTAGGGAGTCTTAGACCCCTACTTCCTCACATGACCGATGAAGAATCAGTTGCTCAGTGAATGGCTTTCTGTCATAAACATTTTAATAAAAATTGCTGATATTAAGTGACCTCTCCCCATCAAATGCATCATAACATAGCTTTGTACAGGTATGCTCAGCTATTGAATTTTTTGGCAATAGGTTAGGTATGTATTTTTTTTTTTTTGTCCCTTGGCAGTCTGATGCAGCCTTCTCAGAGTGCTTTAAAATGTTTACTATAAAATACCTAGGATAATAAAAGGCACAGATTATACTTCAATAAGGCTCTGTCTTTGGCCCCAAGGCTTGTATGGAAGCAAAACCACCATGTGATGTAATCATGGCTTTAGAAATCGAAATCCAAGAGAAGATTTGTGGATGTTTCTATGTGACTATTTGAAATTCTTCACCCTATAAACTTCAATTTGGCCCAGCTATTGATGACAATAATGATCTTTAATTTATAGACCACTTATAATATTTTGGTTGCTGTGCTAAACATTTTATAGCATATTATGTCATTTCATCTTCTCATCTCTGTAAGGTAGGTTATGCTTATTCCACAGGGCAGGAAATGGAGGCTCAGAGAAATAACATAGTTGATTTTCAAACCTTTGCTCAGTCTTAATCTCTTCTGTGGTCTTCATTTCATTAACACTCTATGTTTTATTTTGGTGTGGTTCTTTGGAATTGTTTATATCTTAGGAGTTTTGCATATGTTTATTAGAGAAAATTCCTGGGAATTTTCTCACACTGTTGTTGATAGACAGGAATCAGACAAACCAAAGCAAAGGTCTCCATTCGGCTTCCTACCCCTTGTGCAGACTTTGATGTTCAGAAATCCCAAGGACATCTTGAAGGACGGCAGAAAGCAAGACAGAATCTCTGGTCTCCAGGATGGACGCTTTTCTGAATGTCTCCTTTGTGTTTCTCCTTAGCGTAAGAAGGAAGGGTATGAAACGCTTTTCCTGGCCTCCCTTAGGTTTGGATGGTTGCTTCCTCTGACTAAATTATGCCACCTGCTTGGTTAAAGCAGTTGCACGTTGAGAATGTGGTTATTAACATTGCTACCTAATCCAATATATTAGTATCTTACACCAAAAGTTATATTTTATAATTTGCTACCAAGTCTTTCAGTTTTCCTCAAATGTCTGAAGTTGGATGATTAGAGACAAATTGTTGAAACCCACCAGTTACTGTGACTTTTTCAGGCTCTTGATGTCTAAACCTCACTGCCCTTATTAACTCTGCCATCAAAGTCAAATCATGGATTTTGGCCTAGATTTCCAGGTACAGGTGTTTGTTTGGACAAAATGACCAGCAGAATACACGTGAATATTGAGTAGCTGAATTTAGAAGAACATGATCTAGGTCTTCGGGGGCCCTTGGTTTTACTGTTATGCATTTCTGTGTTTTCAAAACGTCTTATTCTTTTTCTCAAGGGAACAAAGAAGGACTAAAGTAATAGATGGATCTGTGAGCCAGTCAGTCCCCACATTAGGAAAGTCCTGCAGAAGTTGCGATAGCTAGTAACAGGGATGGCCTCTGTTAGTTAAGGGATGTTGGAGTTTTCTTTGTGAATTCCCTATCTAGAGAGGAAAGGGCTTCTTAAGGTTAAGAAAGCATTGTGAAGTGTGGCTTGCCCGGCACAGTACTATGACTTAGGAGTATACGCAGTCAACATCTTAAAAATACATGCCTGCAGATGCAGTCTCATTAATGACATGCCAAACAAAAGGATGCTTGCCAGTGCAGAAAATACCAGGCGATTTGTTCATTGCCCCACCCTTCAAAGAAAATGACCTTGAACCCTGGCTGTCTTTTAAACTTGGATTTAAATCAGAACTGCGTGAAGGTGCTTGTTAGGATCCTGCTTCAAATCTCTTGAAGCCGCCTCTCTGGACTTGGGGATGAGCTGTCTCCTCTTTCACACCTCACCCGGTGGCCGTGCTGAGTTAGGGAGGAGCTGCTTCTGAAATAAAACTTGGGGAGTTCAGGAGCACTCCGTCTGGACACCTCCTTGTGGAAATGGGTGGGTGATCGATACAAGTGCATATTCTGGCTTAGCCTCTTTAATTTTCTTAAGAGGTTATTAATCGTCCCTCCGTTTATTGGGTTGCCAAATGCTCATGGCTTCTGCCCATGTTTGGCAACAGAGCCTCTCTCTGCACCGGCAGCTCTTGCCAGGGGTTATAACTTAGGTCCCTGCACTCTCGCATTGATCAGACGTTTACTTTACTCGAGGAGAATCCATCTTCCCCTCTCCCCCGCTTTATATTCTAACACTGATCTTCAGATGAGACAAGAGCCCCAGGAAGCAGAATACTCAGACTGCATGGCTCGGACCAGCAGCCGGTCGTTACTGTTTCACAGCCTGTACCTTGAGGCTTCCCCGCTGCCAACGCAGGCCAGGCGTGAGAGACAAGCATTCGATCCCTGGGCTCAGCATATCCACTGGAGAAGGGCACAGCAGCCCACTCCAGTGTTCTTGCCTGCAGAATCCCATGGACAGAAGAGCCTGGTGGGCTGCAGGCCATGGGGTCACACAGAGTTGGACATGACTGAAGCGACTTAGTGCGTGCAGACTACACATAGAAAACCAGCAAGGGAGAGGGGCTGATGCAAGGAGCGCCTGTTGTCTGGCAGCCGCTGTGTTTTGGGGATTGGTGTGGTCAAGTCCCTGAGCTGTTGGAGGCAGCTGTGGACAAGGTGGCCTGGGAGTTGGTTGGTAAGTGACATGGAGCTGGCCCTGCAGGCAGCATTCCACCCTTCCCACTTGGGACCAGACAGAGGGGTCACTCTTCATCATGCACCTCCAGTATCTGAGATTCCAAATGAACTAGTGGCACAGCCAATACATTGTTTTAACCGATTTTCCAAGGGGCACTTGAGTGTCTAAAAGACTCCTAGGGTGAGAGGTAGCCAGGCTCTTCTGGAGGGAACACCTATGGTTTTTCTACTCCGTGAATGTAGTCCTTGGATCCCCATTGTCCATAGGTCTACCTCCGAGTCACCTTTTGAGTCTCAGCTGAATTGTCATTCCTCCAGAAAGATTTTCCTCGTGTTGTGGGACTGAGCTGGGTCACTCCTGGGTGTTCCTTCGGAACTTTCTAGATCCCCGTCACTCATAGCCCACTCGTTCGTCATATGTATCTACACGTCTGTCTTCTCCATGAGCCTCGTTGAAGGCAGACAGGCATCAGTCTTGTTAATAGCTTGATCCCTGGTAATGAGTAGAAGGTCAGATGCAAAATAGTAGCCCTACAGATATTTGCTAAAATTAAAAGATGGATGCTGAAAGAGTTCCTTGAAAGGTGGGTATAAGGCAGTGGTGAAATTCAGGTTATACTGGGAAAATGAACGTTAGAATCTTGGAATCTCTGAGTTAAACAGAGATTTAGAGCTGTCTGCCTGTTCCTGACCTAGAGTGTGGGCCTCCCAGCTGTACTGGCTGGCCATACTTGAGCAGAAGGTTTCACCTCTCTGAGCCTCTTCCTTTATCATAATCGGAGAAACCCTGTTTTCCTCAGAATATTATGAAGATTATGTCAACCAGTCAGAACAAATGGTAGTGGTGTCAAATAAATGCTAGCTGGATTTTTGTTATTGTCGTTGTTACTGTAAATCCCACTTGCATTTTTAAATCCTCACTAATTGACACCACCAACCGAAAACTATCAACATACTCATGGTGAGAGAGAATTATTGTCATTTTCCTAGAGACTCAGTTTTGATTTGAATATCTGAAGCATCTAATTTTCGCTACTGGGAAAAAAACAAAAGAAAACAAAAATGATCCTTTGGGTGTGTTTTGACCCAAGAATAGAAGGAGATGTGGCACAGGCAAGAAGGGCGCCCCGGGATCTCAGAAGGAAGTCCAGGTGAACTGGGGGGTCCCTGTGCGTAGTCCCACTGCCCCTCGCCCCCTAGGCTCAGGGCCACACAGTTTGAGAGCACGCTCTGTGAGAGTCTTTTATGTCATGGCTATAGACCACCACCACCCCAAACCCCAAGTGCACTCAGCAGGGAGAGATTGCCAAGACAGTTTGTGTCGCATTCTCTCCCTAACCCTCCCTGCAGGAAGCCAGCATTTCGTGGGGCATCTTGTTCCACGAGCAGAGGCTGCAGATGGACGGGGTCTGCTCAAGGAGATAGCATCTCCTGCTAACTCTGCTGCTAGCGTCAGAACCTGAGTGATCAGTGATGGGGCCCAAGGCTGGATTAGGTCTGCAGGGCCCCTGATTTCTGAGCCTGGGAGATAGATGATATGAGCAGTCAGCCCTGCTTTGTCTTCCTCCATCTCCTTCCTGCAGCGCCAGCGACTCACTTGCATGGTTCTGGAGCTAATGGTAGGATTCTCTTTCTCTGAAGAGAAGTCAGGAGAGGAGTGCCAGGTGTTGCCACCTCAGGGATGTAGACGCACACACTCCGCTTGGAACAGCAGGAAAAGGGGACGTTAGGGGTCCTCAGATGCACAACTTCATCTGTGTCTGATGCTTCGTGCGTTTGGGTCTTGATGTTTGAGTTTCGAACAGAAGCCCTGCCTTGGCTGGCACCTCCTGACCGTTAAATATAGGCAGTTGACCTGAGTGTGGACATCCCAGCTGTCCTGGCTGTTCATACTTGGGCAGAAGGCTTCACCTCTCTGAGCCTCTTCCTGTATCAAAATTAGAAGAGTCCTATTTTCCTCAGACAATTATGAAGATTAGGTCAACTGGTCAGAACCAATGACCTCTTCTCCTCAGTAATGGTTAAGTACATAGTTATTGTTACAATGTACCTTCAGGAATTCCATGGGCAGCCACGGCAAGGAAAGAAAAGAATCAGACATGGGTTAGACGGAATCCGTCTCAATAACTTCCCCGAGGCGTGACCCTGAGCAAGGAGTGCAGGCTTTGCAGGACGCGGTTTCCTCCGTGGTAAAGCTGGGATGAGAGACTGGGCATGGCCGGGGCATCCCGAGGGCAGAGTCTTCTGTCTGGCTCGGCACCTGATACACACCAAGCATTCCGTAAACGATAGCTCTCAATATACCCGGTGTCCACAGCGACAGTGAGACCCCTCCCAGGGTTCGTAGGTCGAGTTTCTCGAGTGCCCACCATGGTGCCTTGCATACACCAGGCAGTTATTAAATGCCGGCTGGATATAGGCAGGAGGAGAAGGGGACGACAGAGGATGAGATGGCTGGATGGCATCACTGACTCGATGGACGTGAGTCTGAGTGAACTCTGGGAGTTGGTGAGGGACAGGGAGGCCTGGCGTGCTGCGATTCACAGGGTCGCAAAGACTCGGACACGACTGAGCGACTGATCTGATCTGATCTGATTATTATCCATAAGTTTACCAGGCACACAGCCTGACATAAAACATCATAATTAGATGTTTTCCCCCCATGGAGGACACGTGCATTGGAAAGTGTCATTGCGTATGACTGGGCCCTGTTCCCCTCACTTCCTCTTCCACCAAATTAAGTTTTGAGTGTAAATGTCTTATCTTTCTTGGAATTCAATGTTTTCAGTCACAGTCGATTTCAGTGTCTGAGGTTCTCAGCCAGATGAGTCCGTGATGACTGAACCCTTGCAGAAGGAGGGTTATTTTTCATGTGAGACAGAAACTGCCCCCACTGGGCCTGTGTTGTGGGCTGATCTGGGAGGTTGTGACCCCTTGTCATTTGAGAAACCAGCTGCCCAGGTCACCTTGGGATGCGGCTTCATCCACTGAGCCGTGCGATGCCCACTTCAAGGTCTGCTCTGATTCTTCTCCCCTTTCAGCACCTTCCTGCTGCTCCTACACATGCTGGTGCAGACAGTGGCCAAGGGCAGGGCTAGTCAAGTCTTCCTCCTCTTCCCCTTCTCACCATGGAATCAGTGCAGTTCCGGCCACGCGGTGCAGCCCCAGGCAGGCGTTAGGGCAGGGCCTGCTTAGTCAGCCAAGGCCTGGCTTCTGATGCTGGAGGTCATGGGGGCGGGGGGAGCAGAAGAGGACAGTGAGGAGGGGGAGCAGGTGAGCTGCCTCTGGCTTGTGTGGATTATCTTTTCTCTTAATTTCCGTGTCTGTGTGGTCTGATCAGATTTCTCATCCTAATGACAGCAGAATCCTTTTACTGAGCACTCACTTGATGCTGGTTGGCAGCGAAGTCTTTAAATATTAATGTCCGTACCTTCCTTCCTTCCATCCACCCATTCACCCATCCGTCTACTCGTCCTTCCTTGTCTCCATCATCCTACTTAGTCTTCCATCCCAAACACCCCAGTGGTAAATGGTGTGCTTTTTCCAGGCGGGTGGGTGAAGGTGTAAGATCCTACCCTTCCTGTCACACAGCTCCTAAGCAGTCGAGTCGCTCGGTCTTCTCACCAAGTGCAGACAATGAAGCTGCCTGTGCTGGGCCCACTCACCAACTCTTCTTCCTGTGGTCCTCCTCATGCCCTTATGCCAGTTGCTCTTTGTCTTGTGTCTTGCCTTCTGATTGGTTATGGCAACAGGGGGAGGTGGGAGGAGACTAAACCATATCCTTTGGAACTGGAAACAAACCCACCTATTAAAACCCTCCTCGTGCACTGGCAGGGAAAGGGAGGTAATGGTGTTTTGTTGTTACAGCCTTTGGTAATGAATCAGGACCCCCGTTGCCACAGTTCATGTGGGACAGGGGTAGGCAAGGATGGACACGGTGTCCTTCTGACTGGAGCAGAGGCTGAATCAGGGCAGGTGGGCCTGTGTGGGTTTGGAGGGGGTGGAGGAGGGGAGGTTACATTCCTCTGCCCCTGGGGACGTCACTCCAGCATGGAAATCCACTGGCTGTGGCCTCCTCAGGAAGGTTGTACGAAGCATGAGTCGGGGCCTGCTTTCCCATTACAACAGCCAGGGCCTATCTCTCCAGAGCCTGCTGATAATCAGTAAATGAAATTCACCTTTCCCCCAGTTCCTGAAAAGTGAAAGATGAGGCTTGAGTCACAGGGCAACTCTTAAGTGAGCACAGAAATTTCAAGCTGCACAGTCGGGGGAAATTATTTTATTTGGGTGAACACACTGAAGTTTGGCAGTTACCTGGAAGAAAATTAAGTCACTGATTGCAAGTCCAATTCCCTGGCCTTCTGAAGAAGATAGATTGTAATCTTTAATTAATCTATCACTCACCCTGAAAAAAAAATTCAGGGTGCTGGTTGCGGGGGGAACATTCCAATCCCATTTGCGTTGGCTGGCCGGGGCTGTGTCCATTGCCCAGACTGTGGTGTCCAGGCCCTGCTGCGGGCGCTGTGTGGTAACTTCTGTTGCATATTTTAATGTCCCTGCAAGTCTGAAACCTCTGTGCAGGGGGCACGTGGAGGCCTGGCGTGTGCACTCTGGACCGTGCTCCTCCCCATCATAATGAAGATGGAATGACTCTCAGGATGACCTTTCCGTGCCTTTGTCTGGAGCCGGCCCTTCTCTTTAACTAAACACCTTCCCAGCACACATGTGCTGAACTCTTGAACTGCCCATTCCCTTCCCAGCTTATTGCCCGAGCCGTAGTTTATCATCCCTTGCCTCCAAAGACTTTGTACTTTGCCTGTGCTCGACACAGAGATAGAATTTTTCATAACCCTTTACTAGTTATAAATTTGATTGTTAAGGGACCGGGTTAATCTTCTTTCTCATACCAGCATCTGATTTTGAAACCCTGATTTAGGAGTGCTTTTCTTTCTGCTCCCTTCTCCAGCACAGGATGGAACATATAAAATATGTCACCTGATAGTGGAGGATTGTTTATTTCTGTTCATTTTGTCCTAAATAGTCCCTGAGAGATGCATTTGAGAACTTAGCCTGTTTTCTATGTTTTCTTCTGTTGCATTTTCTTCCATTAGCTGAATTAGACGCTCTGGACAGCGAGCAAAGCCATGTCCTTTTGCTGGGGGGACTGGGCTGGGGAGAGGTGAACAGGTAAAGGAGTCTTGATGAGGAAGCAGTTTGGAGACCGTAGACACACCTTGAGACAGGAGTCACCATCTTCTGTTGCAAAACATTTGCAGGAGCTGCGCCCCTTGCATCTCGCGTCTGCCTGTCTTGCAGCCCCTTAGCTGTGTTGTTTTGGAATTGTTTCATTTCTCCCCTTGGTTCTCAGTGTGTGCCACATGGTGTGTGCCCACAGAATATGTGTTGACTTGAACCATGGCTTTCAGGTTAACAATTCAGTGCAAAATCATGCAGCTCTCAGACTCGAGGACTAATGTTGAAGCCTCGGTGAGCCTCAAACTCCTGAAGGATTTTTGCAAAGATTAATTGAAATGAGTCACAAAAATACTCAGCCCTCTGCCTCTCTGCACAGCATGTGGCAGGCACTCTTGTCACAGAACCTATTGTAATTCTAGAAAGAAAACTTAGCACAGTGTTTAGGGGCAGAAATTACAGTAGAATTTTAAAGGGTCTGTTTCTCTTCTGGTAAGCAGTTCTGCATTGATAAGAAGTGGACACAGAATAAGTGCCAAATATTTAGTTAATTCTTGTGGACAGAAGTAGGACTTCAAGTCCAAAGACATTATATTTTAGGGAGGCACACAGATGCATTTTGAAAAATTTCTAAACTCTCTTCCACATCTAGGCAGATATTTGCACGAATGATATCTGTACACGCTGTACCTGCCGGGGCTCTCTGGGAAATCAAACTTCTGTACTTCACCAAAGCATGTTTTCCCTCTAGAGAGAGGCTGCTGGTAATTACGAATGCTAATGTCAGGGCGAGGTGCAACAGATAATCTAACACAGGCGATGACCCCCAGAGCGTTGATGCTTGTTGCTGGAACACGTTCGTTGTCTTTATCTTGCTATTAATGCACCTCTGTTGAGCAGTCTGCTATGTCATCATAGATAGGATCAGCTCCAGTTTAAGTTTATAACACCACACTTGGATTTAAATACATGCATTTCCCAATTCACAGTCTTTCTGACTCCAGAGGAACCAGAGACCAAATTGCCAACATCCATTGGATCATCAAAAAAGCAAGAGAGCTCCAGAAAAACATCTGCTTTATTGACTATGCCAAAGCCTTTGACTGTGTGAATCACAACAAACTGTGGAAAATTCTTAAAGAGATGGAAATACCAGACTACCTGTCCTGCCTCCTGAGAAATCTGTATGCAGGTCAGGAAGCAACAGTTAGAACTGGACATGGAACAACAGACTGGTTCCAGTTCGGGAAAGGAGTACGTCAAGGCTGTATAGTATCACCTTGCTTATTTAACTTATATGCAGAGTACATCATGAGAAATGCTGGGCTGGATGAAGCACAAGCTGGAGTCGAGATTGCCAGGAGAAATATCAATAGCCTCAGATATGCAGATGACACCACCTTTATGGCAGAAAGTGAAGAAGAATTAAAGAGCCTGTTGAAGAAAGTGAAAGAGGATAATGAAGATGTTGGCTTAAAGCTCAACATTCAGAAAACTAAGATCATGGCATCTGGTCCCATCACTTCATGTCAAATAGATGGGGAAATAGTGGAAACAGTGGCTGACTTTATTTTTTGGGCTCCAAAATCACTGTAGATGGTGACTGCAGCCATGAAATTAAAAGACCCTTGCTCCTTGGAAGAAAAGCTATGACTAACCTAGACAGCATATTAAAAAGCAAAGGCATTACTTTGCCAACAAAGATCTGTCTAGTCAGAGCTATGGTTTTTCCAGTAGTCATGTATGAATGTGAGAGTTGGACTATAGAGAAAGCTGATTGCCAAAGACTTGATGCTTTTGAGCTGTGGTGTTGGAGAAGACTCTTGAGAGTCCCTTGCACTGCAAGGAGATTCAACCAGTCCATCCTTAAGGAAATCAGTCCTGAATATTCATTGGAGGGACTGATGCTGAGCTGAAACTCCAGTACTTTGGCCACCTGATGTGAAGAACTGACTCACTGGAAAAGACCCTGATGCTGGCAAAGATTGAAGGCAGGAGGAGAAGGGGATGACAGGATGAGATGGTTGGATGGCATCACTGATTCAGTGGACATGAGTTTGAGTAACTCTGGGAGTAGGTGATGGACAGGGAGGCCTGGCATGCTGCAGTCCTTAGGGTCGCAAAGAATCGACATGACTGAGTGACTGAACTGACTGAACTGAATAAATATACATATAAATACCCACAAGCCCCAAGCCACATAGCAGCCTAGTAGGTAGTGTGAAGAGTCTGTTTCTGTTTCCACCAACACAAGTTCTGTCACTTCTGACCCGTGGTCAATGTCTGTCTGAGAAAGTGACAGACTGATATATGTAGGTATGTTTGAAAAAAGGAGAAGCGTGATAACGCACAGGGCTCCTGTCCTTTGGCAGGGAACCGTGGAAAAAGGATGACAAAGCTAAGTGCTTTTATACGCCGATTGTGAACGGTGATCATTTACTTGTTTCAGCACAGCCTTGACTCTGAGCTTTGCTCCTGACTTTATGGTTGTACTGCCTGAGCCATGGTTCTCCCACAGATGTGTAATGTGTGGCGTTCAAACACATTTGCTGATTGCAAGTACGTTAGTCCTTGGTCATGGATGTAAGTGGTACCTGTGAAAGCCACTGATGTGGGATGAAGGAACAAGAATGACTTTTGTTTTGGTTTACCAACAAAGCGTCTTTTGCCACTTGTTCATTCATGCTGACGTTCGCTAACCGTGGAAAGTACCTTTGTTCACGTCTGCATGTGGTGACTCCTCTCCAGGTTCTGCTTATTGAATCCTGCAGGAGCAGTGAGTTTCTGTGGGCCCCTGTGAACTCTCACTTACTTCACCCAATGGAGAGTTTCCTAGGAGTGAGGCACCCCCCTGTTACACGGTCAGTCACTGTCGGCTGAGTTGCGGGGGTGAGTAGATAAAATTAATTTAGGCGTTTGTAAGGCCTTTAAAAATACTCAAGAGAACATGATATTGTTTGAAAACTTCAATATAAGTGTAAAAAACTGTCAACAAAATTGCATGTACTGTCTAAACCTACTTCTGTTACAAGCACATGCACACATTTCCTGGAGGAGGAAATGGCAACCCATTCTAGCATTCTTGCCTGAAGAATCCCATGAGCAGAGGAGCCTGGCGGGCTACAGTCCATGGGTTCACACAGAATCAGACATGACTGAATTCACTTAGCATGCATGCACGCACACATGTTGCTCTCATAATGTAAAAAATAAAAAGTAAAGCTTTTTGTTTCATTGTTAAGAATCAGCCACCAACTGGTGGGGCTGTTTTTTTTTTTTTTTTTTTTTTTTTACAGATTTGCCTTTTGCTTGAAGCCACTTACCAAGGAGCCTCTTTAAACGGGGGATAGAAAAAATTTGAATTAGGTGGGTCCCAGCTACGCACCCAGAGAAGGCAATGGCACCCCACTCCAGTACTCTTGCCTGGAAAATCCCATGGACGGAGGAGCCTGGTGGGCTGTAGTCCGTGGGGTCGCTAGGAGTCAGACACGACTGAGCGACTTCACTTTCACTTTTCACTTTCACTCTTCACTTTCACTCATTGGAGAAGGAAATGGCAACCCACTCTAGTGTTCTTGCCTGGAGAATCCCAGGGACGGGAGAGCCTGGTGGGCTGTTGTCTATGGGGTCGCACAGAGTCGGACACGACTGAAGAGACTTAGCAGCAGCAGCAGCAGCTATGCACCTGGGTTTAATCTTTGCAGTTTTTCTAGAAGTAGTGCTTTCTAGAGCAGTCTCCTGATTTCATTCATCATTGAATGTTGAGGATGTGAGATGTAGGTCCTTTTTAGGCCCTCAATGCGTGATACTGGCCAATAGAAAACTGGTACAAGTGGTTTGAACAACAACAACCACAACAAAATACATTATCTCACATGAGGAGGAGTCTGGAGGCCAAGCAGTTTCTGGTTTGGTTAATTCAAGGGCTTCATCTCCAAGTCCCTGGGTGAGCTCTGACTTTCTTCTCTGCGTTCACCACACATTGGTTTATCCTCTTTGTCAGGTTTGCCTCATGGTCACAAAATGATTGCCCAGTCCCAGGAATCACCTGCAGACAAGCATGACCAGAGGCAGAAAGAGATAGGGATGTGCTTGTCTTGTACACCATCTAAGGGTAAAGAACCTCTTCCCAGATGCCCCTGGCAGTAGACCCTTCCTTGTGACACATGGACCAGAAAGGTGGCACACATCTGCCTGTGTCTCTGCAAGAAAAATGAGAGTACCACAGCTGTCTACCACAAGTCAAGACTCTTTCTTTGGGCCTGCGAGGGATCTCAGGTTTTGTTAGCAAGGGTGAAGGCAGGAATGATGGCTGTTGAACAGGCAGCCAGTGGCCTCTGCCACAAGGTCCTCTATGGCGTCCATATTGGTACCCAGTCCCCTCCATGTGAGAATGATCCTCCTTTTTACCATCAACTCTAAGGTCATGGACTGGTCTTTGGAACTTGAATCCAGCACCTTCAGCAGAGGTCTGGACCTTGACTTCCGAACTTTGCAGTGTTTGCCTTGTCTTGTCCTGAGCACTGTATTTAATGTCCCCATTCCTGAACGACCTGGAATAGAAAAATCTGGGCCCAGGGGCAGTTCCCATTATGAAATCCTCAGTGATGATGGAGGCTTTAAGCCTGAGAGGCCAGACCTCTCCTTCTGTGCTCCCTGGGTTGTGGAGGGAACATCCATCCTGCAAACAGGAAGCTGTCAGGTGCCCTGGATGTACTGACAGTACATTGATGAGAATTGAATGCCTGTAAATTGCATAGCCCCCAGGGCCCAGCCTGTGCCCTGTCTCCCTGCTTATGAATCAAAAACCCCTGTTTATTTGTATCAAGGACAGTTGATACTTTCATTATCAATAAACTAGCATTTTAGCAGCCTGCCATAAATTTCTTGTCAAAGAAGAGATCATTATTAGAAGACTGTGATGAAAGGTAATCTCCATGTCAACTTATTTAAACCTCCAGTAGTAGAACTTGGAGGTTACTGCAGTAAGCAGAGGCTTGGGATCAGAAATCCATGTTTCCAATTTCAGGGAAAAAAAAAAAAAAAAAGGGAATTAATTGATTTGCATATTTTGACTGAGATCTGGGACAAGCTCTTTGCAGTGAATAAAAAATTGAGCTCTGAGAGCAGATATTTTGGTAAGGAAACAGAAAACTGGTACTGGTATTCTCTCTGATTTTAATTGTTAAACAGTAGACATCTTTCAGTAAGTGCTAATGTTTATTAATCAATTATTAATAACAAAATTGACTCAATAATAATGTAATCACCATTTATGAGTTATTGACAACATGGTGGTGAACAAGTTGCCTCTCTTCTGATTTAATCCTCTCCATAGCCTTATTAAGGAGATGTCGTCTCCAACTTATGAATGGCTCCTCATTAACAGATGAGGAAACCTTGGCTGAATAAAGTGACTGCCAGGGTCTCAGAGGTGTTAGTGGCAGAATTGTAATAGGAACACAGAACAGTGTGGATCAAAGGTGTTTTCTAACTCACTGCAATACACACTGGGTTCAAATGAGGTTATTAAGAATGAGATGACTTCTAGATTAAGGTGGTGACCTAAACAGGGATCCAGCTTTCATTTTCATTTAAGGATTCTCTTGCTAAGCAAGCACCAGAGCATCGTCAGTTTGTCCCGAGAAGGCTGAGTCTCAGCTCCCCAGGCTGGAGAGCGTGGTTTGATAGGTGGTGACTTGCTTTCCACGGGCTGCTGTCAGGCCCGGGGTGCCATTTGCAAGAGCCAGGAGGGTTGTTTGGTCTTAGGGACAGTCCAGGGCCCTGCTCAGGGATGCAGGAACGCCATGAGCAGGGCTTAGGTGGGGGCACTGGCCTGGGGCACGCAGCCAGCAGACTCTGCGTGGGGCCCTGTGTGGGCCCATACCGGCAGCCAGTCCCCCCACGTGAGCATGAACCTCCTCCTCGTGCCCGTGTGCAGAGCACAGCCCCGCGCCCTGCTCCTGAAGGAACTGTTAGCGCGTGCATGCCCCCGCGGCCTGCTGCTCGTGGCGTTCCTGCCGACCTTTCATTCACCCCACCGTGAGCGGTTTGGCTGGCCCGACTCCCCCAGGCCTGCTGAGGGTGGGGACGGTACCAGTGGTCCCGGCTGGCCATTCAGCAGCTCTCGACTCCCACCTGGGGAACGAGCCCCGTGTTCGTGTGCAGAATACCACAGGCTGGCTGCCTCCAACACTGTGAATTCAGTTCTTTGTGGCTTTGGAGGCTGGAAGTCCAAGATCGAGGTGCGGGCAGAGTTGGTTTCTGCTGAGACGACTCTCAGCTTGCAGGTGGCGGCCTTCTTGCTTTGTCTTCCTGTGGTCACCCCTCTGTGTGTTGGGTGGCCCCCAGCTTATATTCTCCTGATAAAGCTGCCAGTCCTGCTGGGTGAGAGTCCACCCTTATGACCTCATTATGACCTGAATTACCTCTTTAAAGGGCCTGTCTTCACAGACAATCCCATTAGGGGTTAGGGCTTCCACATAGGAATCAGGGAGGGACGCGGCTCAGTCCTCAAACCCTCCATGCTGGGCATCAGGGATCTTGTGGTGAATCAGGAAGAACAGTCCATACCCTCCATCACTTTTCAGGAAAGGCAATTTTTTTAGTCCCATAATTGAATAATTATAAGATGGTTAAGGCTGTGACAAAGAATGTAAGGCTGTAAACAGCATGACTTACAATAAACCACTCTCACCTTGTCTGCTGCTGCTGCTGCTAAGTCGCGTCAGTCGTGTCCGACTCTGTGCAACCCCATAGAAGGCAGCCCACCAGGCTCCCCTGTCCCTGGGATTCTCCAGGCAAGAACAGTGGAGCAGATTGCCATTTCCTTCTCCAATGCATGATAGTGAAAAGTGAAATCTCTCAGTCGTGTCCGACTCTTAGTGACCCCATGGCCTGCAGCCCACGAGGCTCCTCCATCCATGGGATTTTCCAGGGAAGAGTACTGGAGTGGGTGCCATTGCCTTCTCCACTCACCTTGTTTAGGGATGGAAAAGTCTTCCCGAGGAGGAGGCAAGGTTGGTACTAGGCAGGAAAGAGGGAAGCAGGTTGTCTGGTGGGAGAGGAGCCTGGGGCCAGGAGGAGAGCAAGCAGTTGGTGTGGTCAGGACTTCAAGGCATGGCCCTGCGTCCAGCAAGTCCCCATGCCTAGAAAGGGGGGCGAGAGAGTTCAAAAGAATATCGGATCTGCAGCTGCAGCGCTTTGTGATCCTGTCTAATGCTGCGGGAGTGCAGCACATTTGTTCAGGAGAAGTCTGCGATTCTCTTGTTTACATCCTGTGTGTTGAAGCAAGAACTTGTCCAAACTTCTAGATCCTTAAGACTGGATCAAGAACTTATTTTAAAAGCTTCGATTTCTGGGCCCCCCTCTCCCCAGAGATTCTGCCTGGACCATCCCGGATGGGACCCAGGAATCTGTGTGTTAGGAAGCCCTTCTGGTTCTGTTGGTTGCAGGTGGTCCACAGAGCACATTTTGAGAAAGTCTGATCTGCTTCAGCAAGCATTGCCCAGAAAGGTTGGACATGATGACTTTTGCAGAGAATCACCAGGTCTGTTGGAGGATCTACCTGATTCGGCCCCTGGGCACGGACCAGTGTAGTCCTCTTCGAGCCTTTGCACTGCAGACACTATAGCAGTGCTTTGTGTATATCAGCCCTTTCCATTTAATATGACAGTCTGGCTGGAGAGGAGGCATAAGGACCCCTGCTTCACAGGTAAACAAAGCGAGGGACGGAGAGGCTAGGTGCATTTCTCAGGTTGCACAGCTTGTGAGAGACAGTGGGCACCCATACCCCGGGTTTAGGCCCCCCTGCGATGCGTGTGCCCTTGAGGTGCCTCGACCAGCCCTCGTGCAGCCGCTGCTGATCGGAGCTCCTGCACCTCCGTTCCTCATTCATTAGGTGATTCCGAAATCCTTGTGGAGAGACCTGACTTCTGCGATGCGTGTGCCCTTAAGGTGCTGTGACCAGCCCTCGTGCAGCCGCTGCTGATCGGTGCTCCTGCACCTCCATTCCTCGTTCATTAGGTGGTCCCGAAATCCTTATGGAGAGACCTGACTTGAAGCGAGGGCTCACTGTTGATTCTCTTCAGAACCCTGGCAGCAGCCCTTGACCTCATCCCTAAGTTCTTCTTGCCATATAGTTTATGAATCTTCTTCATTAAAAAAAAGAAAAAATCCAGATGGCTTGGAGAAACAAGTGTGGATGACTCAGGGCAGAATCAGAATTTTCTAAATGATGCGCTTTTTAACCTAGTTTGTATCTCAGTCCAAAAGCATTCTACCTCTAAATTCTAAAATAATAGTGATAAGAATTGACATTATTTTAAAAGTTGCTTTGCCAGCTCCTCAGAGCCTGCCACGGCCTTGTTGGATGGATCCGCTTTGTCACTTCCCTTCCGGTCAGCTTCAGGTAACCTCCCCAGGAACTGATGGGCCTGTTGACTCCAGATGGGTTTGCCTTTCATGCAGTGTTGCCCTGTCTGCCTGCCATGGAAACAATTCCAGGTCATTCCCATTTATTTAATTAATTTCAGAAATGAAATTATTTTGCCCAATAATGAGAATGCTGATGGGACTTATTGTAATGGTTCAGTTCTGGCTTGTTGGTTCGAAAATAAACGCCTTCATTTCGATATTTGCCTTTTGGCTGCAGCCCGTTAACCTGTCACACCCTGTAACCTTATTAACATCCTGGCTTAATTGTCAGTTAATGTGAGCCCAGGTTTTATAAAACAGATTTTTATCTCCTCACGGCACAGTTTTGTCCCCAGAATATACTCCTACGTTGGCGTTGCTAACCAATAGACGGATTGGAGTGACATAGCTTGTACTTTTAAACATAGTAGCTTTATCGGTGCCTTGATAATACATATTTGAAACAATTTTTAGAAGTTAGAGTACAGTGAGAAAAATAAATCTCAGCTCCTTGGAGCATAATTGTGGCACTGAGATTTGTGGAGGTGTGCTCTGTCTGTAATTGGGACAGGTAGCCTGGAATAAGAGAGGGGAGAGTGGAACCAGTTCAGAATCTGAGGCAGAATTAAAATCTACATGCTAATAGCTTTCCTGCCCGTCACCAGCAGATTCATTCTTCACATCTCCGGTATATAAAGCTTATTTCAAAATAAATTCCAGGGAGCGTTCAACCTGATTGAATCTGCTGTAAGCTCTGTTAATACATTTGTTCGAGTCACTTGCACTCAAAAGCTTTTTTTGGCAGAATATCACTTTTTTATATTATTCATGGTGATTCAATCGCCCCCCCTTTCATTCTTCAGAGTCTCCCATTAAGTCATGATATGCGGTTCAGAGAAAGTTGGATCTACCGTTAAGCACACGGCCTGGACTTCGGCGTGTCTTTTTGTCCGTCTCTCAGATCAGCCACTTGGCAGTGGCAGGACATGGGACCGCTCCAGACCGTTTGATCGAAGAGCTCTTGTTAGGAGCTTAGGCGGCTAATCTGTAAGCCAGCTAATGGAAATCATTCTGGGAAAGGAAATAAAACTGAGCAACATTAGCAGAATCACTGCATGTTATAGGAATCAGGTACACCCTAAATGGCTTAATCCTGCGGTTTGAACTCTAAGCCTAGCGGGTAAGACGAACTTCTCAGACGACCTGCGTTACTCAAATACATACAGCCTGTGTTGTGCAGGACACCTTTCTGAGATGGGGACTCTTTAAAGCATCTTTCACTTGATCAGGCAAAGTAAACAAGGGCATAATAGATTAAAGGAAAAGGAAGGGAGAACGGAAATACTTTTTCTCCCCTTAATCAAGGAAAATACCTATGTTGAAAATACCTGACACATGTTATGGAAAAAATATTTGTGGCTGAATTGAGTAACCTGGTGTAGATCTCATTTTTATTTCAAAAAATAATGGTTGTGGGTCTTTAAGAATTCTTTGCCTTTCTCTTCTACCCTAACCAAATTAATAATTCATTGATATTGTCATTAAAATATTCTTATTTGGCCATTCCATTTATAGTCAAAGGATGACAAAGCAGATATAAGGACTTCGGGGTCACAGAAACTAAGTTTTGGTCTAGAACAGAGTCTGAAGGCTTTGTTTATAAAGGGCCAGATAGTAAATATTTTTAACTTTTGTGGCCCTAAGGCATCCATAACAACTACCAAGCTGTGATGTGTCATGAAAACAACTGTAGATAACATGTAATCAAACGGACATGGCTTTGTGCCAGTAAAACTTTATTTACAAAAACAAGCAGTGGCCTGTGCGTTGATGTCTGCTGATAGCTGGAGCACATGTTTGAAATATATAAATTCAGAAATCTTTGTTTTTATTTTTTTTTAATTTTTATGTTCTAAGAACACATTTTCAACTATGCATAAGTGCTCATCTTTTGAATTTTTGTTTCTTTCTGACATCACTGGAGGCCCTTGCTTTGGAATTTCTTGTTAGATGCCCTACCCATTGAATTTGTGGGGAATGGCAGCAGGTCTGGAATGGCTGAATTTGAGAGCAGGGACCAGCTTGGAGATGGTACTTTTCATACTTGGGCAACTTGGGGAAAAACTTTAGAGTTTGGAGTGAGAGTTAGGATCAAAAAGGCTAAGGGCTGACATCATTTTATTTTTTAAGAAATAAGAGAAAAGGGAGTATAGGGAGATGATTTACTGTCTCACCTAGCTGGAGGCTCAGTGTGAATTGACGAGTCTGTTGTTAGGATGTGTGACAAAGCCTTCTGAGGACAGATATTGCGTCATTAGGATTCCGAATAGCAGGCGGTATGTTCCATGATTCAGATACTAAGGAACTGTGCTCCTGGTTTTGGAAGAAACCTAAGGAAAACAGAGCGTGCCCAGGCTTTTTCCTGGGTGTTATTTATGTGGCTTGTCTTCAGTATTAGCGCCTGAGTTACCTCAGCAGAAGGGGACTCGTGGTCATTTGAACTCATATTTATTTGTGTTTCACTTAAAATGTTAACCCTGAAATTGACCCAGGGTAGTAAGGATCTGGGCGAGCAGCTCACACTCTCCTGGAGGCAGGGCTATCCATCAGACTGCCGCTGGTGCTGCAGTGGTCCAGGGAGGCAGGGCTCAAGTGGTCTGTTCCTGTCCTCTTTCCAAGGAGAGCAGTGTCCTAGAGTTAGAGTATGCTTGGTAGCCGTTTGCTCCCCGCAGCTCTGCCCTGAATGGTGAACACCAAAAGCGCGAGGCGGGCACTGGCCTCCGCGGTCCCTCGACCTGGCGGGCTGAGAAGCACTCAGCGCCCCAGCCTCCCACGAAGCACCCCTGAAAAAGCAGGCTCTGTCGTCTTCCATCGACTTCGCTTTTCTCCCCCGAGATGGACGGATGTGATCGCGCTTCCATTTTACAGTCGAGATAAAAAGAAACAGAAACCCTTTCACCTTTCCTATTCCCGGGTTAAGCGCCCACGCACATGGTGTTGCGGTCACGTGGTTTCCAATCAGCAGAACCACCCGCTTTTGCACCCAGCAAGCACAGGGGTTTTGGAAACTGAATGGGCGAGGGCCCTAGGCTGTTAACAGGACCAGCTTTTACTAGGGGGCCAGCCATCCTTGGCTTCCTACCAGGCTTACTTCCTTCGGCAGCCCCGGGGGCTCCCTCTGGGAGGGAAGTGATGGAGAGGCCACTGGTGGGGTGGCCCAAAGACCAGGGCACTCCTTACAGGCACGTGAGATTTCACATGTAAATGTGGCCTCCAGTTAAAGCTGGATTTGCTTAACCCTGTCCCACCTGTCCCCCACCCCCCTCTGCCGTCCACCTGAAGCAGGTCAGACTGTAGTGCTGTTCAGATGAAGCCACGTAGCACCCTGTAAACTGTCATCTGATTTACACAGACCCATCTGCCTGCATACGGGGTGTTGTATTTGGGGTCCAGGGTGCATCTGTACCCTCCTGGCATCTGAATCTTAATGAACAAGAGCACCCAGAGGGATTTAAAAGGGACTAGCAGGATTCTATTTATAGTCTGATACCATTTCACAATCCAGCCCCGCCTTGGGTATTTACCATCAGCCATGCAAGGAAATTAACTTCTCTGCTAGCTTCCTAAGTAAGGCAGCCATGGTCAGCGAGGCAGCCGGGAGGGCCTGGGAGCCCACTGGACACTGAACACTGGATGGGAGGTCAGGGTTCCCGTTAGGAATTCCTGCACACACAGTACTCAGGTGTATCTTTAATGAGCCTGTCACCACCCAGAGGGGAAGAAGGTTTCTTCTATAGCTCTGATAATTGTTTCTCTTCAAAAAGAAAAGTGGGTTTTAACTATCATTTGCTCACTTTTTAGTCCTTCCTTAATCATTTTCCTTTTTTTTTTTTTTTTTTGCTCTCTCCCTCTGTCTCTCTTTCCTTTTTCCTTTCTTCCTGTTTTAGTAAATTTTATTTTCATCTAGATACAGAGATCAGGAGACAACTACCCTCTAATAGATGGTTTATTGTACTCACAGATCTCAAGCGAGAGGGCCCAGGCCATGCCATGATGATTGCCTGGGGAGGCATGGGCACTGGTCAGAAGGCAGAGGCTGGGCTTGGGGGGGCGGTGCGCAGGAGTCTTTATTGTGGGGTCTGTAGGAAGGAACCGGCAAGGCAGGGCAAGCAGTCTTGGGATTGACTGATGTGCATGCCTCTGCAGGCTCTGGCCTATATGGACTGCCCTTAGGTGTTTGGGGCTGGCCTCAGAGTGGCGGGGCAGGGAGTGTGAGAGTCTAGAGTTGGGGCTCTGGGGGGTGTGGAGTCGGGAGGGGCTGGCTTCCATTTGAAAGGGGAGCTCCCAGATGGGTTGTTTCCTGGCTCTCTAAATTGACTAACCCTGGAAGGCCAAAGATCCTTAAGACAGTCTTGTTTGATTTTAAAATCATGACCCTGAATGGAATGTAGGACCATAGAGGTGACCTACAGCTGTCCTCCATCCAGCCCCCGCGGATTTAATTATTCATCTGACTTCTCTGTGAAAGAAACCTGCAGATTTGACGCTCCCAGAAGCCCACTGTCTCCCGCAGCTCATGACCCTGAACGGCCGCCCCCAACTTTCCCGATCAGGGAGAGGCCATGCGCCTTTCACAGGAGGTGTGATCCTCACCCAGGAGCTCCTTTGCTGTGCACACAGCCTGCTGCCCACGAAGCACTGGTGAAGAAAGGGGCCGGAGCACCCGAGGGGTCTGGCCGGCGGCTGGAGGCTCCCTCACCACTTGGGGTCCCCAGGAAGGCGGAGGCCACAGCAGGAGCAAAGGGGAGTTTCAGTGGCTTTCATCCATCCATCCTTCCTTCCTTCCTTCCTGCTTCCCTCCCTCCCTTTTTAATAATATTTAATTAAAGGGATAGTTAATACTATGAGCTTGCAAAACAGGAAAAGAAAATCCCTCTGGATTTTAAAATCCTTGAGAGACAGGCATATTTTTCAATTTAAGCATATACCCTTCTGCCCTGTCTGGGGGAAAGTTACATTTTTTTTAAGCCAAAGTAGAAGAAAGGAAAGGCATTTTGTTCTCTTACCCGTTATCTCGAAATATTTTCCCTTTAGTATTGTACACTTGGCACAGTTGAATATTGTGAGACATAGAGAACTGGAGACTTTTCCCTCTGGGTGAGTTACTTACTCTCCTGCACCTCAGCTGACTCATCTGAATAATGGGGGTAATAATATTGACTGCATCTCTTCCAGGAGTGCCATTTGAAGATAATGGGTAAGAGGGGCTGTGACACTAAAGGAGGTCAGTGGTCACTACTCCTGTTAGTGTTGTCATCCAGGTGCTCCTAAAGGGCCTTTACTCCTCCACCTGAACAAGGCAGAATGGGGCCTCTTGACGTGCGGGAATAGGAAAAATCCTCCCAGCTCCCAAGGGCTTCACTTTGCAATAGCTTGACCAAAAACCCAAGGGAAGCCTCCTCTTTGGACTCTGCCCACAAGTACCAGTGGAAGACTCATCCAAGCCTCACCTCGGAGAAAAATGAGAGTGCCAGCTCACATCAATGTTATCCCACTCTCTGCAGAATTGCAGTGTTTCTGATTTTTTTCAAGTGTCGACTGCAGGGTATTTATTATTCAGCAATAATAATAAACCACAGCTTAGGAAATCAGGGGACGCGGGTGTCAGGAAGGGAGGAAGGAAAGTGCAGGGGAAGAGCTGGGAGAGACAGAGGTCCAGCCAGACCCGGGCTATTAATCATCGCCCTCCATTATTTCCTGAAGATCCATTCATTGTTCCATCGGTACCTAGAGGGTCAATTAGAGACCACAGACAGGCTTTTCCAAAGACACAGGAGGGTCAATTAGGCCCTCCTTATAATTTTCTGCTTTAGCAGCAAACGCCAGCCCTTTGCACATCAGATGCAAGGGAATTTGGAAATAAACACAAGATACTCTCCTCCTCCTCCTCCTCCTTTAAGAAGAAAGAAAAACAAAACGAGAAATGGAGGCGGCTGACCCTTGCTAGCATACGGCTGGCTGTCAGGCTGTGGGTCACATGAGGCAGAGGAGAATCTTATCATGAGACTTGTGTGGAGCAGGGCTCCCATGGGGTCGGGGCCCTGGGAACAGCCAGGGAATTTCTGTGATGGAGCAGTCTGTTCCCATACCCGCAGCGATTCATTTATCTTGGACCCAATCTGAACTGCACTGGCGTGAGGGCACAATTATAAAGTGTCTACAAGGGAAAGGGTACCTGAAATCAATTGAAGTAGATATGCAACGGGCACATGGGGGTCACCATTGCCCCCTCATGAGCCTCTGTCCACGCTTAGGAAAGACTTGAGCTAACTGTATATTAGTGTGATTTTGCATGGCTCCAGTTTTTATTTGTTTTCCCAGGGGGCGGAGACAACATCTCAAAGACCCTGGAATGAAATCGGAAGAGGAAGGGAATTGTTCTGAGGCAGGGGTGAGGGGTGGGGGGAAGCGGGGGAGAATCCCAGGTGCTGTGTCTCATACTTTCTGAAGCTGGGTATTAGGGTTAGATTCTGCTTCTTTCTGAACACCCAGCCTTGTTAGCAGAAAGGTGCACAAATTGCTGTTCTTTTATTATTGAAGTGTAGCTGCTGTTCGATACTATGCAAGTTACAGGTATACAACACAGTGATTTACCGTTTTTAAAGGCTGGTGCTCAGTCATGTCTGACTTTTTGTGACCCCATGGACTAGAGCCCACAAGACTCCTCTGTCCATGGAATTTTCCAGGCAAGAATACTGGAGCAGGTTGCCATTTCCTAATTTAGGGGATCTTCCAGACTCAGGCATCAAACTCATGTTTCTCGCGTCCCCTTGCGTTGGCAGGCGGATTCTTTACCACTGCCCCACCTGGGAAGTCCTTTTAAAGGCTATACTCCGCTTAGAGCTATTATAAAATATTGGCTGTATTCCCCATGTTGGACACTGTGTCCTTGTAGCTTATTTCATACCCTGTAGTTTGTACCTCTTCAGCCCCACTCCACCGTCCCTTCCGCCCCCCGCCACTGGTGACCACTTGTTCCTACATCTGTCAGCCCCCTTTTATGTTGTTATACTCGCTAGTTTGTTGTATTTTTTCCTAAGGATTCCACATATGAGTGATATCATGCGGTGTCTGTCTGTCTCTATCTGACTTACTTTCAGTATTGTTTTTATTTCTTTACCTTGAGATGGTAGCTCCCTATCTGCCATCACATAGAGATCTGGAAGCAAAAGAGGAGTACTTGTGATGTGCAAAGTCCAATTCCAACTTTAGTGCTTTGTTCCCCACCACCCCCACCCCCTTGAATTTCAGTAGTACTTCTGAACTCCATAATGTCGGATTTCCTTGGCCAATGCCTGCTGAGCGCTGGCTGTGCACGCGCCCTGTTCTGTATGTCAGGGTCCAGCAGGAAGCCAGGGGACAGCATGACTCTTTGCCCTTCAGTCTTGGGGTGCTGGAGCCCTGGGACTGTGGGTCACTGAGCTAGCCAGCCTTGGCTCTCCCACTCCCAGATCTAAGTAGGCAATCCTTGTATGTGTAGCTGTGTCTGCCTAGAGTGTTCTTTTTTCCCTTCTCCAGACTAGCTTTGACTCTCAGAAGCCTGGCCTGAACCATCTCTCCCCACTCCCCACACCCCGCCCCACACACAGACTCTGAGTGTGTGGAGGGTGCCTCTCCACTGGTCTGATAGCACCCTCTATGACCACAGTCTCACTCCGGCCATCTGGCGTCTGCGGGCCACCCCAGACTGTCCTCCCCGTAGTGACCAGGACTTGGTTGCTCATGGCCACATTCTGGGCATCCAGGCAAGATCTGGCTCCTGGGGGAAAGGACACTTGGTTCTTTCTGCCTGGAGCCTCCATGGGAGAGGGCCAGTGCTGACAGAAGATGAGACGGAAAGGGGAAACACGGAGAAAGACCGAGGTGCCTCGGGCATGCCAGCAGTATTCCGAATTTGACCTTCACGACCGTGGAAAGCCCTGGGAGGCCCACGGGGATCTTGGTGCCCGGCACATAACAAGGGGACTGAGTGTGCAGCCAGGAGCCTCCAGCTTCAGTGAGCAGGATGGATTTGCAGGACTGGAGCAGAGGGCCTCTCGGAGGAGTCGTGGCAAGACTTCATGGAAGTCAAAAGTCTGGGAGGGACAGAGAAATAAGATGTGGCTGCTGGTGTGCGTGTAGGGGGCAGGTAGATGACAGTCTGCTATGGGGAGGGGGGAGGCAAGACATTACCTAGCCAAGGAGTTTATAAAAATAACTACTTCAATCTTCCCCGCTTCCCCTCCAGCATCAACTATATCACCTTGGTAATACAGCCTCTTATGATAATAGAAGGAATTGCAGGAAGCAGTGGCTCCCAGCACAGCCTGGGTTTTTAGTGGGTATATATTGTTGTGTATTCCACATGGATTTTCTTTGCCTTTCTTTCTCCTCTTTTCAACCGGCCTCCTCAAGGGAAACCTTCCCACAGTAGCTTCTCGGGTCAAGTGTTCTAACTGATGACACGCCTGGTGTGAATGTGTAGCTGAAATGGACAGGAGCATCCTCAGCCCATTTATCTTTCAGATCCCTCAGCGGACGGGTGCAAAACCACAGCTTCCATCCTTTTTTCCCCCTCCCCTAATTTCCTACTTTGCCTCAATTTATGGCTTGGCTCACAGTCTGTAGCAGCACGCCCAGGTCCCCTGCTTCCTCCGGAATCTACATTTCTCTGTTTTGTCTGAAATAGCCAGGGTCTCAGGAGTTTTCCGTCAAACTGCTTCAGAGAAATTAGTAACATTGAGGGGTTCTCATCTTGCACTGTGTGATTTTGGTTATCAGGAGAAATTTACAGGGCTGCCCTTGTTTATTCTTTCCACCTCTGAAGTCTGGAAGATTCTATTCATCATATTTGGCGGAACGTGCCCACGGCAGCGCTGTTCTCCACGTGGTCTGTTCGAAGAAGTCAGTGCCACCCCAGCCAGGTGCCTTCTGTCAAAGACATTCCGAATGCTGTTCGGTCTGGAATTTGTTTCACTGGACTCGGTGTAGGACGTGGCATAGAAAAATGATTTCAGTCGCTGCGGGTCTAGATTCACAGGCTCCAATATCATACTACTACCCTGAGTGATGCCGCTGAGAAATTGTTTTGGAATTACTAAAGAATTACCCCCGACACCTCCGTTCACCCGAGCTGTCGGCAGAACCCCGCGCCTTGCGGTTGTGAGTCTGGGGCCTCCCTCTCTGTCAGCTGCTGCTTTCCCGACTCCCAGGAGCCACCCCAGGCCTGCCATAGGGCTCCCTCCACCCCCAAAGTCACTGTCAGAGCCTGTCCTGTGCGCCGAATCCTCTTCATGTTTCGAGTCTCTCTGCCTGTCCTTGAGCTGACATCTAGACCCGTATTTAAAGGGCTCATCCCATGAGCAGAGCCACCTTATCTGAAGGTCAGCTGATTTGGAGGCTTAATTAACATCTGCAAAGTCCCTTCCCAGCCCTCCCTAGATGAGTGATTCACTGTACCACTGCGGAAGGCCAGGTGCGCACCAGGGCTGGGAATCTTGAATTGGGAACCCGTTCACTATTCTACCAAAGCCAATTTATTTATTTGTTTATTTGTTTTAATAATAGAAAACACAGCCTAGGTCTTTTCAGACACATTTTCAGAGGCAGAAGGTTTAGGAGGGATAGAATGCACAGAGATAGGAACTTAGGTAGAGCCTCCTGGAGAGACCCAGAGGCTGGGTCGTGAGCAGCCATGCCCTTCTCCGCCTGGGTCCCCACCTGGGAGGATGGGGTCAGGGAGAGGGGCTTACGGTCCCGCAGATGGGACTGAGCGGAAGCAGTCCAGTCCCTCTGACCTGTTCACCTCGCCATGCTCCCTGTGCCTCAGTGTCCCCACCCAGGAGCTGTCAGCATTTAGGATTCCTAGGACGGTGACACAGCGGTCAGCAGACGTTCAGTTGTTAGACCTGCTCAGGCATACAGTCGGTGATCAGCACACGTCCCTCCCCCTGCCCTTCCCTCTGGATGGAGTCTTCCGGTCAGATCAGATGATAAAACCCAGCTTTAATGCAGGGGCTCTGGAAATTGCAGACTTATGTTTCCCAGTGGTGGATGTCCAGGAGGCAGAGGAGAGAAATACGGGCCTTGAGGAGCCTGGGGGTGTTGCCCCAAGCTTCCCCCTCCCTGTCCCCCCACAAAATTCCTTGAAGTCTCAACCCCCACCCCACACATTCTGTAACGTGCTCCTTATTTAGCTGTGTCCTATTAGTGTAAGAACTAGGATTTTAATGACCCACTAGATCCATTCACCTCCCCCCACCCCACCCCCCGGGATGTGTGTGTTTCCTTCCTGTTGCTTTTTGGGCCTCAGGGCCGGGCTGAGGCCTGCGGACACCCTGGGTGACGTTGGCGGAGGCGTCCCCTCCGGGTTCGGGCAGCCCCGCGCCGCACCCGCTGTGCCCAGCGTGCGTCACTGCCAGCCCCGCTTGCCCAGCAAACTGCAGTCGGAGAAGCAGCTCTTGGTCAGGCCGCCACGCCGGGCCCAAGCCTGCCTGCGGGCTGCTGCGCCCAGGACCAGGCACCAGTGCCCTCAAAGGGAACAGAGGCCTGCCGACCACACGTCACAGCCCCGACACTGCGGAGGCCCGGCTGACGGGAGTGACGGGCTCTCAGATGTCGTCACGGGAAAGCACGTGTCTGCCCTGTGGACGGAAGCTTCCGGCCCCTAAGCTTCCAGCCTGGAGAGATGCCAGATAAGGAGATGATCCCCAATCGGTTAATTACATGGGCAGACGCCACCCACCAGCCCCACTCCTCACCCCACCCTGGGCTGCGCAGAATCCTCTGAAAAGGATTACAGATGTTCTTTTTCTTCCCCCCCTTTATCCCTCCCCCTATCTTTCTTTCTTTGCACCCACGGCGCTCTGCACTTCAAGCTAAATATAATGTATCTGATTTCCCATCATACATACTAATCAGGTTTGAAAGTTGTCTTGCGCTGTTTGAAAAAGCTAGCCAAGAGCGGTGTGATCTCTCAGAAAGGATGTCTGCAATCACGATGATTACATGGGAAAATAAATCGCAATTTATATAGCTGAAAATGTCCCTTGCTGAACACTCTGACAATCCTTTCCTTTCAGTCTATTTTCCTGAGAATGGGTAAGTGCTGCCCTCCTGAAACTTGCCTTTTAAAAATTTTTTTATTTATTTCTTTTGAATGCTCTGAATATCGTTGAAGCAGTTGCAGTTTTGGAGACATGGGAGGTGGTTCAAGAATGCAACTGACAAGCAGCAGTGCCCCCCAAAGTGAACAATACCAACGTAGAAGAGAGAGTCCAAAGACGCCATATGTAGGGTACATGCACACGTATGTGTGAACACACACACACACATGCATGCACATGCTCTCCCCCCCGCCCCCACCATTATATGAAGACTTACAGACTTTTGGAACCAAGAAAATTCTAGGGAGCCGTCTCTCTTCTGCCCACCTGCCCTTGGGCTAATGATAGTAAATTATCTGAGAAAATTGACTTGTTATCTGATCCGAATAATACCCCTTGGAATTAGGACCTGTCTCTGAGTGTGTCCTATTTGACAGATATGATGGCTACAGATGCCAACAGTTCATTCCTGAGGTGGGTTGTAAACACGACCACGATCCCTTCCGCTTCTCCCACACACTTGTGCCCCTGCCTGTGATGCCTTAAGCCTTCCTTCAAAAGGCAGAGTTAGGACTTCCCTGGTGGCTCAGTGGATAAGACTCTGCCTGCCAAGGCAGGAGACGTGAGTTCGATCCCTGGTTCAAGGGAAATCGCACATGCCATGGAGCAGCTAAGCCCATGAAGCACAACTGTCGAGCTTGTGCTCTGGAGCCCGGAAGCCACTGCTGAGCGCATGCGCCGCAGCCGTTGAAGCCTGCACGCCCCGGGGCCCGTGCTCTGCAGCAGCAGTCGCTGCAGTGAGAGGCCTGAGCACCGCGACTCGAGAGGAGCCCCGCTCGCCACAGAGAAAAGCCTGCGCAGCAGTGAAGACCCAGCACAGCTGAAAATAAATAATAAATAAAATTAATTTAAAAAAAAAGGCAGAGTCAGCGTCTTTACCCCTTCAATCAGCAGGCCTCCCAGAACCTGCTTTGGCCTTGGGGCACTTGTAAACAAGGACGCAACCAGAGGCTTGCAAAGTATTTCCGCATCAGTACTCACCTGCTCGCTGCTCTGGAACCTTCCACTTCTGGGCTTACGCAAGCCCAGGCTGGCCTGCTGGGCAGTGAGAGACACAGCCACACGGCAGCCACCTGGCCCTGACCACGAGCCAGCAACCCTGGGTCAGCACGGCCTCGCTGACAGCCAAGCTTTGCCCAAATTGCCGACTCATCAAATCAGGGGCTAAAAAGAAGTTGCTGTTGTTTTTTAACCACACCTTTGGAGGATGCTTGTTTGCATAAGAAAAGTCACCGTACTTTTCCTATGAGAAAAGAGACTGTACGTACGAATTTGACTTTCTGCAGGGTGTTGTAAAGCACGATGGATCATGGTCTGTCCTTTTCTGCAGCTGTGGGCCTAGTACGTGAGAGAAGTCAAGTAGTTGGTGAGTGAACCCCTGCTGATGCCTTGAAGCGAGTGCATTCTATCTCAGGAAGCATGACCGTTCCGTGGAGGAAGTTATGGGCTCGGCGGGCATTCAAGAAGTGGAGAATCATTGCAAACCTTGTCCATCCCTCACAGGGGTCACGTACGAGGGTCCAAGGGACGGGGCAGGGAGTGGGTGTTAGCACTCCACCTCCCTTGAGCCCTGCCGCTTCCTTCCTATGAGCACACGCCTCTTGGGATATGGTGTCTGAGTAGTGGAGGTAGTAACAGCATTGGTAATGTCATGCTGCTGCTGCTAAGTCGCTTCAGTTGTGTCCGACTCTGTGTGACCCCATAGACGGCAGCCCACCAGGCTCTTCCATCCCTGAGATTATCCAGGCAAGAACACTGGAGTGGGTTGCCATTTCCTTCTCCAGTGCATGAAAGTGAAAAGTGAAAGTGAAGTTGCTCAGTTGCGTCCGACGTTTAGCGACCCCATGGACTGTAGCCTACCAGGCTCCTCCATCTATGGGATTTACCAGGCAAGAGTACTGAAGTGAGTTGCCATCAGCTTTTCTTGGTAATGTCATTGGGCATTTAAATCAGAGAAGCTACCAGAATGCTTATAGGAAAACTCACATTTATTGTGGTTCTTCTGTACACCAGGTGCTCAGCTACATTTAGACCCTCGTTCTTCACCTCTCCCATGCAGGAGGTAGCTGAGCTCACCGTCAGTTTCTGATGAAGAAACTGAGGTTCTGAGAGGCCCAGGGATGCTCCCCAGCCCCACCTCCGTGATGGACAGCAGCTGAATTGGAGTCCCCATCTCCTGACCCCTGTCCTCTGCCAAGAAGTGGGGTTTATTCTGTGCTCAGAAGTCCCCATGCCCAGCCCTGATGTTGTTTTGAAGGGTGGCCTTTGCTGCAAAACTGGGGTGCCCCTCACTGACCATGGAAACTTCCACATGGCCCACACCTTATCCGTGGCCAAGTCAAGAGGAAGGAAAAGCAGGAGAGTTCGGCAGGCACCCTCGCATGGCGGGGGTCTCGCCCGGGGCCCGTTACAAGGCTGGAGTGACAGAGAGTGACCGCCTGTGGCTCATCTGTGTCTAATGGGACAGAAACGAGTACCCATGCCCTTTCTCCCCAGAGGCTTGTCTGGGGCCCTTCGAGGCTTATGAATCTTAGCGTATAATGGAGTCTAAACTTCAGCACCGTTCACCATGCAGGGGCTGTGGGCGGCAGGAGCCTCTGTCTTATTTACGAGCCATCCACGGGAGACACACTCAGGGTGGATGCTCACCATCGTATTAATCAGCGCAGAATTCCGAAGTGTGCAGTAACGCATGTGACCAGATGGCCCTAAAACAGACCACTCTAACCCAAGTTCATCCTCTGAAAAGCTCCCCTAAAGAACATCGACTGCACATGATAACTGCCTTGAGCAGGGCCGTAATTTTAGAGAATGTATGAGGCGCGGGATGAACACGAGGGAGGAAAATGGTTCCCACTTATCATGACATTGTCCCTCCAAATGCCTGCTCGGGAAAAAGCAAAACAAAACAGTCCTCCCCATGCAAGGAAGCGTGGCAGGACTTAGTCCATTTAGAATCCCTGTGAGTTATTACCTCGAAATTGCCAACTACTGCTTTCTAAGTTATATATTAAAACGTAAGCGTAGGCTTCCGACTTCCTAAACTCCAGAAACAATTGGCTGTTAGTGACCCGTCACTGTCTTCCCACTAGCGTTCTGCTTTTGCCTTGCAAGTGTAAAGGGCCATCCACAGAAGGGTCTAATCATCTTAACACTGCCGTATTTACACTTGAGGTCTTATTATCCTTCCCTCAGCTGTGTAAACAGATGAATAACCTGTTTGGGACTTACCCAGATGGTGCTTGCTACAGACTCCAGGAGGTGGGAGGGGGTTCTGTGTGAGCCTCTCGTTTATTATGGGGAGGGGAACTCCTCCCAGATAAGCCACCAAACAGGCAGCTTTGTCAGAGGAGCCCTCAGGTTTGCAAACCATTGTTTAAAATTACAGGAGACCTTGGGACTTTTTAAGAAGGAATCCTGTGTACAGAAATGCAATTTTCCTCAGGCAAATGCACTGTTCCCACAGAAAGAATCAGACACAGCAAAGTACTTCATCTTCTGTCTGCTATGATTAAGGGCTTCCCTGGTGGTTCAGTTAGTGAAGATCCTGCCTGCCAATGCAGGAGACCCAGGTTCGATCCCTGGGTTGAGAAGATCCCCTGAAGAAGGAAATGGCAACCCACTGTAGAATTCTTGCCTGGAAAATCCCATGGACAGAGGAGCCTGGAAGGCCACAGTCCATGGAATCGAAGAGTTGGACACAACTTAAGGACCGAAACCACCACCACCATTATGATTAAAACAAGTGGGTGCGTTTCCTGTGCATCAAAGCAGTGTTTTCCTTGATGAAACCTCGGATTTCCTATGGCTGTTCAAGTTTGACATCCATATCCGGGTTCGTCTGAAATGGTCAACCATTTTATTGGCATTTCTATCTGTGTGCTTTTCAATTAGTCATTATTTTTTCTTTTGCAATTTACCTTTTCATGAGCAGTTGGGGGAAAAAAAGATGTAAAAAAATGTTATATGTTAATGATTTCTTTCCTAACTGCAATTTTGTCAGCCCCGTTTTGTACATATATGATTATGAAGCAATTTGCATGAAATTTACACCTTTTCAAATTTCGAAAATTGCCTTGTTGAGAAAGAACCCCTGCACTTCTCAATACCACACTGATTAATCACAGTTATAGAGTAGACATAACATTTTTATTAAACTCTCAGTGAGCAGGAAAATTAGCACTTCCTGCAATAACGATACTAATTTCATTAGGGAACGTTTTCATTTATAAAGTGCTTTTTCCTTATCTTGAACCTTTTATCCATACCTTATTGACCAAAGAGAGGGCATTTCTTTGCGCGCTGGTAATAAACCATATTTGTGATATGATGTGACCTCACTGACAAGCTCCTGCTTCTGACCGATCATCTTCCTTCGCCATAAATATCCATCGGTACTTGTCACGTGCTGTTCCCCGGACTTCCTCTTTGTATTTCCAATATAATGAGAAGGTTTCCATCCTTACACACTTACGGGATGGTTATTGGCAAGACTGAAACTCTAAAGCTGTCAGGTGGATATAAAGATTTAAAAAAATAGAGTCTTCTCTTGATTTATTTCCATGTATTTTCTTCAGTGGATGCTTATAGTAAAGAGGAAATGAGTAGAATCCAGGAAAGACTTGTGGTCCTGTTGGCCTTGGGAGAAATGGCCTTGGCAGGAAAGTCAAGGGGGAAAGCAGTGAAGTGGAGGTGATGACTGCTGAGCTAGGAATCTGCAGCCCTAGTCTTTTATTTACATATAAACTCCGTATAACTCTCCAGGTCCACTGCCAAGTCTTTCCTGATGCTCAGTGGTAGATGAACTAATGCAGCAGTCGTTTATTTACCAGCATCGTATTAGACGCGAGGCGCTGTTCAAGGTGCTGGAGATACAAGTGGGAACCCCCGGGGCAAGCAGATGCTTCTCCTCACAGGGTTTGCATTGCAGTTGTGGGAGGATGGGGGCAGGCAAGAAACAAGTCAAGGACTAAATAAAATGCCTTTGATGGAGATGCCTGTTCAGAAGGAAGGTCAGAGGTGGAGTGTGGCTGGCTTGTGGAAGGATGCCCAGGTGACACTGAAGTTGGGGCTTCACGTAAGAAGGATTCAAGAATGTGAAGAGCCAGAGGAGAAGTGTTTCAGGCAGAAGGGACCAAAGGGGCCCCGGAAGGCAAACGCTACACACTGTGGGAGAAACGGCATTGAGCAGAGAGTTCATTCATCTGCCCTGTGAGTTTTAAATTTAGAATTGAGGTCTGCGCTTGATGTGAAATATCGATCCTTTCTCTGTGTCTGAGTGGGCTGGGAAAGCTGTGTTATTCAAAGCAGAAGAGAAATGTACATTTCTGAATGTCCCAGGAGGAGAAGGGGCCGTGATCACAGGGACTCTTCTCGTTTCGCATCAGTTGTTTCTTTTCTTTTTAATTTGTAGATAGCTTTTTGTGTGCCTGATATGTCTTAGATAGATAAATGACTCCCTCAAGGTCATACTGCCAATATTCTTGGGAACCAGGATCAATCATGTGTGATTTCGTGAAATTTTCCATTTTATTTATCTGTCTATAATATAGTGGTAAAGAATCCCCCTGCCAACACAGAAGATATAAGAGATTTGGGTTTGATTCCTGGGTCAGGAAGATCTCCTGGAGAAGGAAATGGCAACCCACTCCAGTATTCTTGCCTGGAAAATTCCATGGACAGAGGAGCCTGTCCGGCTCCAGTCCATAGATTCACAAAAAGTCAGACATGACTGAAGTGACTTAGCACATATGTACTGGCATTGCATCATATTGAAAGTTTAAATATATGTATTTGTGATTTCGTGAAATTTTCCACTTTCTATATATAAATGTATATAATATATATTATCTATTATATGTTATATATATTTCCCATTATATATAAACATACAGTGAAGTATATATATCACACACATATATATACACAGGATGCATTCTTTTATCTGCTGCATTAATGACTTTTCCTTGGCTTATGTCTTATTTTGCCAACTTGATATATAGATGTTAAAGGGCAGCACCTACCTGTCTTATAATTCTGAATGTCCTGCTAAGAGTATCCTGCTATGGAAAACAGTCTCATACTCATCAGTCTTCAGGCAAGTGCAATGAAAACAAAAATGGAAAAGGGTGTCATGCTCAGTAGACAGTGTGCAGTTCTTGCAGTCCTGCAATCTCATGGTTCCTATGGGTCAGGAGCCTGGGCCTGACTTAGCTGGCTCCTCTGCCCATGGTCTCGAAGGACCGCAGTCAAGGTGTCCGCCAGGCTGTGTTCTCATGTAGGAGCTCGACTGGGGAAGTATACGCTTCCAAAGTCACCCCCCACCTCTGAGGTCACAAAGTCCACTTACAGGTGGACATCCTTTTACTGAGCTGTCTCCAGGCCCCTGGCTTCTTGCTGACTGTGGGCTCTGGGCTGGAGGCCTTCCCTCAGCTCCTGGAGCTGGCCCTCAGTTCCTCAAGGCCATCTGCCATTCCTTTACCACAGTGGCTTTCCCAAGATGGCAGCAAGACCCTAGAGCAAGTCACATATAATGTAATCTCAGGAGTGTCATCAGGTCACCTTGACCATATTCTACTGGGAAGAAGTGCATCCCAGATCCTGCCCACACTCAGGGAGGCAAGTACCCACACCAGGCAGGGACGCTGTGGAGCCTCGGTAGACTCTGCCCACAGCAGCTGGGATGCCCTTGCTCTTCTTCGCTGCTATAGTTAATGTCTGCATCTCAAGACCAAATCTGGCCCCAGGCTGTCTATACTTGCTGTCTCTCTGGGACTGGCAGAGAAGACAGCAGTCTCAGGGCCAGATCTGCCTTCCAAAGCTGCCACCTAAAGCCTTCAAGTTAAAGCAGGGAGATTTTGAGGAAACTTTGCCTGAGTTCAGTGCGGTCTGCAAGCCTCTTTTCAGCAGGGATGAGAAATCACCTGTAGACTAGTTCCGCCCCTGGAGGTGAGGACAGAGGACAGCAGAACCGGTCTGGCTTGGTTTCCCTGGGGCTTCTCAAGTAGGTACTTAGGAAAGATTTGTTTAGAGGACAGCAGACTGTGATCGGCGTGTCTCCACAATATGAGATGTCCTGAGAGGACAGTGTCAATCAGTATTAGATCCATTACTCTGTGAAGGATGCTCAGAGAACCAGGAGGGTTTCCCACACTGATGGCAGACCCAGATGCTCTGACTTTACCCTGTCTCATAATATCCATGATGTCAGCTTTGCTTTGGCATGGGGCGTTGGATTTTCCTCACTGCTTCCTTCAAGTCACACATTTGACAAACATTTCAGGGGCACCTATCATGTGCTTGGCACTGTTGTAGATCACGATGCTGTTTTGAAAACATAACCTTGATTTTGGACAAGCACGCTGCAAACATTGCTGTCTCGTCTTAATTCTTCTTAACACTCTGAAGAAGAATTTCATCAAATCACAATAACTCCATTTACTTTTAACCCCACATGGTGAAGTTATCAACTTTTGATTTCTTTACACTCTCTGATGGAAAACGCCTAGATAAATACTGCAAGGGACATTTTTAAGCATGTAAAAAAAATCAATTTTCATAAGGTTACATCTTTTACCTCTTTATATAAAACATGGTGTATTAAAAGAGAGATTAAATTTTACTCTGTGGAGTAAAATGCAAACACAAAATTATTTTTTCATTTTTCAGAACATGCCACTGGATTATCATTTATTTATGAGGCTTTTTTTAATCTAGAATATATGGAAATCTTTTCTTGAAGCACAATGTAATATTGAATTTGGAATGTTGTCTGACAGCTTCCCTCGTGCAGTTGCAATAGAGTGATTCTCCCGTATGAATTTTTAAAAGAAATTTCAATACACTCTGCATTTGAAAGGGAAGAAGTAATCGCCATGATCTTGGGGAATCTTTTAAATGGCCTCCCTTCTAGTTCTTCTATATTTCACCAACTTTTCTGCAACGTATAATGTTCCCAAGATTTTCCGGGACTCATAAAATGTCCAGTTACCTTCTTTTGGTCCAAAATGTATATCCAACAATTGAAGTTTTCCTCCCAAAAGATGTTGCTCTCTGTTCAGAATAGACCTCTGATGTGATTTTTGGTTTTGCCTTTTGCATATTTTCCTTGTTTGGAGGCATTGGGCTTGAAAGGTACTACTGTTCCTCATTCTCCACAAAGCAGGTGTCTTTCTATGTCAGTTTCTTTAAATGCATGTGGCGAAGGTGGAGAACTGTGGGATCAGGGACCTGAAGTGCGGGTTTGAGCATCTTACTCCTTTCTCAAGAATGTTTCCTATGTCTGGCCCTCTGCTGCTGTATCCGCACTCCTGTCTGCTCCCTTATATCGCTGGACCTTGTCTTTTCCATCCCATCTTTACTCTGTTCTATTGCTGGGTAACAGACCACCCCAGATGGAGTGATGAGTCCATTACAGACTCAGGATGCAGGTGGCGAGTTGGGGCACATCCTTGCCGTGGTGAGAATCAGAGCTCCTGATGCCTCAAAGGGGCTTGACTTGGGGTCAGCACGGCCCATCACTTCCATGGGCATTTCACTGGCCAAAGCCAACTTCAGGTGGTGAATTTTACACCTTCCACAGAGGTGGGAGGACAAAAAGTGAGTATTTGCTGAACTGACTTTCTGTCTAGGCTTTTAGGTTTATTTCATACACATAAAGTATACTTCTATGAAATTAAATATGAACGTTTTAATGTGTTGTTCACGTGTTAGCCTTCTTCACACTAGAGGCTCCATCACTTGTCCCCTAATTCTCCTCCTGCCCCTGTGTGAGCACAGGAGCCCTGAGAGCACCTCATAGTTGAGCCTGCTCACCTCTCACCCAGGCTCGAATTCACCAAGAGGGAAGTTCAAACATCACTGGGAGTGACTCCTCACTTTGGAGTCAGACCTGCTGGAGTTTGACTGCACACGCTTCCACTTCGCAGCTTTGTGACCTTGGACAATTTACTTCACCTTTCTGGGCTTCAGTCACTAAAGCATTTAAGTGGAGACGATTGTGCTCCATGTTCACCCTTTGCACCCCCACTTTGGATAAGTCCTGCTTCATGGCTTGAGAATGCCATGTGCTGGCCCTCTTTTTGCGTTACCCTAGCTTCCTTGGAGAAGTTGCCAATTATGAAGAATCTGTCACAAGGGAATGGCAACAGTATGACTTTCAATTTAGCACAGGCACAGGTGACCTTGTTTGGGCTTGTGCCATCGGTAATTTAGTTTCAGGCTTTCACTTTGACTGAATGTACTCAAATACAGCTTTATATCATTTGTACGCTCCTGGCCACCCTTCTTCCTCAACAGCCAAGACTTGGTAATTATTATTTTCACAAGAACATTTGTCCCGTGGGTCTAGATTTCAGAGGGAAATAAATATACAGCCTTTGTTCTTGTCGACACTTCATTATATAGCCAGGCATACATTATTGACCACCCGCTTCAGAAAGTACTTGGACGGTCTGACCTTTACATGGGACAAGCAAAGCTTTTGTGGATGGTTTCTTGCTTTTTCGACAATTAAGAATAGTCTCACGGCATTGGACTAGTCTCTTACCGTTCAGGAATTTGGTGTACGTATGAATACACCGAATCCATTGATACAGTCCTGATGGCTGCTGGATAGAAAGATGTGTCGTTGTTATGAACTATGTGAAAGAAACTCATTTCCAGCTGTGGGTCATTTGGAAAAAATCAATATGATATATCAACATTATAAGTAAATGAAAATGAATGCAACCTCATGGTTTTCTGAAAGCCTGGATTTCTGTGTGGCTTTCAGAATTGCATCTCTGACACCTACAGCATGTATTGTCTCTTGCAGAATGTTTGTTTGTAAACCAGTTTAGTGGTGAGGGTGCATCCCCATAAATGGACATCATCTGTAACACTGTTCTAGCTTTGTTGATTGTTAATATACTTATGATATATCTTGCTCTTCAGAACCCTGAACCACAAAAGAAGTCACAACAGTTAGATGGTCACATCATCATCCTCTTCTGCTTTTTTTTTTTTTTTTTTGCCTTTTCATACTTTTGGTTACTTTCTGTTTTTGTATTGTCAAGAGTTTTATCATATTTGCTCGCTTACCTCAGTCCTATGTTTTTTGGAGCTTTAAAAAAAACCCATTTAATGATTTGACAATAATTATGAAGTTCTTGCTGTATGGATATTACAGTATAAAGCACTAGGAATGAGCTTCCCTGGTGGCTCAGACGGTAAAGCATCTGTCTACAATGCAGGAGACCTGGATTCAATCCCTGGTTCGAGAAGATTCCCTGGAGAAGGAAATGGCAATCCACTCCAGTACTCTTGCTTAGAAAATCCCATGGACGGATGAGCCTGGTGTCCATGGAGTCGCAAAGAGTCGGATACGACTGAGCGACTTCATTTTCTTTCTTTCTTTCTTTCTTTCTAAGTACTAGGAATAAAGGGGTGGGTTTTACTTTGGTCTTAAGGAATGTACAGCTCAGTCAAAGGGATAGATAGTTAAATTGCAGCAGATCTGAACCTAAATGTGCTTCAGAGTACGAAATGTGAGGGAGAGGCAAGGCGGGCTCCCAGGAGGAGGTGGTATCTCTACTAAGCTGAATGGCTAACCAGGATCACCAGTCAGGCAGAGGGAGGGATGGCTATTCAGGCAGAAGGACCAGAGGAGGGGAGAGTACAGGACTCTCAGAGCCATGCAGGTATGTATGTGAACCAAATATACACCGTGGGGTAGGAAGAAGCAGATGATGAGGCTGGTGAGGAAGAAGAGTCTCAAGAGAAGGCTCAAGATGTCCACTGGGACCATGGTGATGGAGTTTCAGTTAGGAGGGAAGCCAGCCTAGCAATCCCTAAGCTGCAGAGTCTACAGTCTGAGAGTTGTTGAGGTCTGGGGGACTCTCTCCCCCTAATCCATTACAGATGAAGAAACAGGCTGAGAAATATTTGAGTTCCCACCTCTACATAAAACAAACACCATCAACCTTGCAAGGTAGTTGTGAGGCATGAAATAAGGTAGTAACAGCTTTAAATCCCTTGTCGTGATCTCCGGACTCTAATAGTGCTTGAAAAATGTCCATTTCTCCTCCGCTTGAACTAAGACAGCCTTGAAGACTCCCTGAGACCCAAGGAGAGCATCACCGTCTCACACCACACCATAGACTTCAGTTGTGTGTGTTAAAACTCCAGGGCTTGTGAAGGAGTTTTCTAAATAAAGCAGTGTTGGAGGCACAGTAGCTCCCAAGAACTCTGTGCTTACTCGTGTGTGTGTGTGTGTGTGCATGTGCCCATGCGCTCATGCTCACTTGCTTTCTCCATCAGGCTGCAAGCTCTTTAGAAGCCAGGGTCATATTTATTATTTTTCTTTCTTTTTTTTTTTTTTTTTGGCTAACAATGGATTTCAATTAATGATCACCGATGGTTGTCTCTGTGATCCCAAATAAATAAATCTCCGTGGAACCAGGTTTGGCTCTTCAGGAGCGAGAGCAGTCCTGGCAGCTGTCCAGAGTTGTTAGCCGGTGGTCCCGTGATGCACAGATTGCCCAGTGGAGGGAGGGGCTGACCAAGTGGCACAGGCATGATTTCTGTAGCATGAGTGAATTTTTCTACAGCTCTAGCTTTGGAATCTGAAAGCTCTGGGATTAGTAGATTATAGAGGCAACTAGTAACACCATCTGATTTGCAGAGTCAATGAAAAATGGAAAGTTAAAATTCAGCTCCATGGTGGCATTGGGGAGAAAACGGCGAGGAAGGGCAGTCTTCTGTGAAGAGTGTTTCTAATTATTATTCATTTTATAATGCCATCTATTAGGGCCTTCATTAGAATGACTTCTTCTCTTAACCCCACCCCAAACATGCCTGTAATTTCTTTCGTTAACATCTGCAAAACCAGATAGTGATTCCTGGTCACAAGTCTAGGTTGAGTAGGGTATCTGTGATCTTTACCATGTGAGTCTAATTTTATGGAAATCAGCCATTGCTCGTATTAGAGTTGGCTTGGTGTTTTGTTCTTTTTTAATTTAAAAGCTTCCTTGGTCATCTTCTGTTTCTTAATCAGAATTACGTATCTTTCCATGTACAGGGTATGGCATGTTATAACAAGCATTTTAAAAAATATTTACCGTTGTGGTCTTACAAAAGGAAAAAGTTACGTATGGTCATTTGAACTAATTGCTGAGATGACACTACATTAATTAGATAATTAAGGGTCTCGAGCATGTGGCCATTGTATTCAGTGGGCTGGAAGCCAACATTTTCTATAGCTGAGAAAATGGGTTAGCATAATTCAAAATTCAATTGCTGTGCCCTGTTTCATATGAATAGATAATACAGAATGAGTCTTAAATCTGGATTGGAAAAACTAACAGGACCTGGTTTTATTTTAATTGAGTTTTAAAGCACTTCTAGGCCATTTCTTTGTCTTTATAGTTTAACCCTTCACGGTTCTGACCGCCCGCCTGCCAGTCTTGTCCATCGCATGCTCGTGGTAATGGTCTTTCCAGATTTATTGTGAACCCTAAGAATATATTCTTTACCAGTAAGTGCCCGGAAACTCGAAGCCCAAGTCTCTGTGGCCCTCCCCTCCCCTCCCTCATCAGGCAGAAGTGTTCTCCGTGGTTAAAGGCGTTGATGACAGTGTGTTTGCTAGGTGCCTTAACTTATCAAGGTTATTTGTCAGGAGAATTACGTCTTGTAACACCAGGTTCGGTACCTTTAGGTGACAGGGCTTAATGCAGAAGTTTTCCCCATACCAACTAGCAGTGTAAGTTGATTTCATATCCTTTTATTTTATAAAGTTTCGCTTATCGGGTTTGTCAGCCTGCATTTGAAATTATAATGTGTGGTCTGCACATGACCTTAGAGCAACTGACCCCCAAATCTAATCACTCCCAGCGTCTGGGGAAATCGACAAATATGTCAGGTATAACTCGGAGCATCCAAACACTGCTTTAAATGTTTCATTTGCAGGCAGGACGAGGATCGTTCTCAGCCAGTCCTCCAAGAAGGAGCGCTGGGTGTACGAGTGCCTTTGGTTCTCTGCTCCGAGTCTGCACTCATCACCAATGGTTTGCATGAGCAGAGAACACACGCTTGTATGTTCCGCACGAGTGGGGTATTGACTGAATACACAGCCAGAAGAATGTTCCTAAGTGGGCAGTACATGGCCAGAGTATGTCAGGTGAGGGCAAAAATAAAGTAAGGTCTATTCTTTTGATGGCAAATGCCGTCGGCTTATGTTGCACTTGTCGTCTGAGGTTACCGTTGAATGCAGATGAAAATGTTAATCCTCTCAACATAGATGAACATGTGGCATCAAGCAAGTTCTCTATAACCAGGAAGTATCAGTGCTTGCTTACGTGTGAGATTTATTTAATCCAAAGTCATATTCTTCGTGAGTTGACCTTGATCAGTGTGTGAACACTGTCTTTCCGTGTGTAAGGAGAGTTTGGAAATAGGGACCTAGTCCAGTTTAGGAAACACTATATATAGTCCTTATATTTGTCATTCTTTACTGACTACTGACCACATTCACAGAAATACCATTGTCCCATTGGTTGCTGACTAGTCCAGCCGCAGCCCAGTGTGTTTCTCTCTGCTGGGTCATTTCTGGTAGATGACAAATGAGCCCTGCTTAGTAGTAAGCTTGTTATTGTGCAAAGCGATAGTTCTTAGAAAACTCTTCAAAAGGTTGAGCCAGACTCTGGCTCCCAGCTCCTCTCATCCACAGATCCTTACCCTGCCCCAGACTGCAGAAAGTCCTGATGGCCTGCTGTTTGGTAGGTTAATAATGAGAGGGTGTTCCCCTGACATTGAAGAAGAACCTGCTCTGTGCCTGGAGCCTGCTTGCTCTGAGGACATGAGAGGATGCAGAGAAGGACCTTGTTGTTGGCTTGTCCCAGCCTTAAGCAGAGATTCAGTGGCAGACATTTAACCTACTGAGATTTAGCTTCAGGTAAGATAATCAAGGGTTCACCTAGCGCTGGTGACTCTCCTTTTTTCTCACTGAGCAGAGGTCTCAAAGCAGAAGAAGATCTTTTATTTTTGGCATCTGTGCCCTCGTGTCCTGAGTTGGAGCATCTTGAACGTGAAGCGTCAACCCAGGCTGCTGATTTAACTGGTGGTTCAGCCAGTGGAATGGATCTGAGCCCATGCTGGAGCAAACGCTGGCTCTCTCAGTTAGATAGAGCCAGTGTCAAAGGGTATGTTGGCATTTCAGGAGTAATCCTGACAGTATTCACGTGTGCTTTACTCACCAACCGTAGGATCAAGCGCATCAGTGTCAGCTGAGATCCACTCCAGCATTTTCTGAGGAACTTTGAATCACCGTGAAGCCAACAAGAGGAGTTTGTTGGGTTTTTGTTTCGCTTCATTTTTCTGAAGCAGAATCCCGGGTCCTAAAACGGAATAGGCATTGTAGGTTCTATGGGAAGATGTATTTGGCAGAGCTCCCTTGGAAGGGAATAACGGGGTCATCTTCCCAAGCGGCAGTTGACTCAGTGACAGCATGATGATAATACCAGTGCCTTTGGTGTCAGAGCATCAGAAGGGGGCGGTCCGGCTCTGGGAGCAGACGCCCTGATCCGGTGTTAGTAATCCAGAGGTTTTGGAGTTAAGTGCTTTTGACACACAGAATCAAGAGTCAAGGGCGAAGCTGCCTCTTAAACGCTCTTTCTGAGGAGTCCACTGCCGATGTAATTGAGCCTCTCTGGTGAAGAGCTTTATTAGAGCAAAGCTGGTTAGTGCTGCATACCTTTGGGGGGGAATATTTTAGGCATCTTCAATAACTGCTGTGTGACATTGCTGAAGGTCCCCAGCCTTCTTGTTCTCTGACAATTCAAGATGAAAACCCCCCATTGCAGACATGGTGACTGAGCCTCACTGTGGCCCACAGCTGCCTGTCTCTTCCCTCTGTTATCACAGTTCATCATTATAAAGGTATTGTCTGTGTGTTGGTAGTGAAGGACAGGGAAGCCTGGAGCGCTGTAGTCCATGGGGTTGCAGAGTTGGGCATGACTGAGCGACCGAACAACAATAAAATGTGTATTGCATGTACTTTGCGCCAGGGTGTCAGATCCCTGAGGCCCTGAGCCACGTCTGTTTCGTTCCTTTCTGTTCCCCAAACACTAATACAAGGCCTGGCATCATCATCATCTTTATCATCATCGGTGCTAATATTTGTGGCTACATACTGTATCTTGAACACTGTTAAGAGGGCTTCATGTCCATTTTTCCCAATCCTGGCATCAAGAGTCAACAGCAAATTGTATCCCTGATCCTAATATGCTGATTTCCAGCTTTGGGATTTTGCAGTAGGTCACTTAACCTTTCTTCATCAGTGAAACTGGAATAATAACTCCCATTTGCTGAGTTTGCAGTGAGGATTAAACGTGAGGGTAGCTCTGAGCCCAGCACACAATAGAAGTCCAGGACAGGTGAGCGGATGGGCTATTTTTATAGACACTATAAAATCCGGGAGTCAGGCTGAGAGTTAAGTGGGAGAAGCCAGACACTTGAAAAGGTACAGAGTAGGAATGCATTAATTTAAAGGTCCAAAGCAGCCAGGACCTCTGCACATGAGAGGGGGCAGAGCAGTGATCGCTGCTCTGAGGGATGGGGCCCTCTAGGGAGTGGGGGCCACCCTCTGCCAGGCTGGAAGTGATCCCTGATTGGATCTGTTAATTACATGGGTGTGTATACATATGTAAAAGCCCAGCAAGCTTCACATCTGTGCCCTTTAGTGCTGTGAGCAATATCTCCAAAGAAACCATCTCAGAGAATTTGCCAGTTTTGGGGAGAGTTTTCCTCCAGCCTCAGTCTGGGCACAAAATTGGTTTCCCCAATGATCGAGGTACCCAAGGGTGGGGTGGTGACCTTGGAGGAAGGCAGAGGTGACTGCTGGTCTGCTTCCAGGTTCTGCCAAGGCTCGTTCAGGGGCAGGTTACAGAGCTGTTCCTCAAAACTTGAACCTCAACAAAAATTCTTCAGCTGTGGCCATGTGAGCTAAGTATAGTGTCAGATTTACAATGCAGTGATTCTGACTGCCCTGGGCTATTCCTGATCAAAGGGACAGTGTAAGTGGAGTGGCCTGTGAAAAGTCCTCTGCAAGCTCAGTCCGAATGTCGAGCTATTCAGGGCCAGGAGGAGCCCAGGCCATGGCGGGGGTAGCATCCTAGTTGAGTGGGGACCACTGTTAGGGCTGCCGGCCAGGAGACTTCACCTCTGTCCTTTTGGGGACCAGCCTTTTAATTATGGGGTCTGCTCAGGCAGCCCTCGACCAGCTCCCCAAAGCTGGATCCACTGATTTCCCCCCACTTCACCCCACCCTGCTGGCCGTCCGCTGGCTAAGGGCCTTGGTTTGAAGTCAGGCAGGCCCTGGGCTCCCAGAAGGCTCCCTGTCTTCCACGTTCTTCCCTCTCTTCTGTGTCGCCTGTGGCGGTCTCACCATGACTCCTTGACTTAAGTAGCTTCCTCTGCGCGTCACTTCACACCGCGGTCTCTTCCTCTGCCTGGCTTAGCCTCAGTGGCCTCCCCGAGGCTTGGCTCCCCTCCCTTCCCCGCTCCCTCAGAGGGCAGATGGCCTGCCTCCACCAGCTCTGCGTCACCGTCCGGCTCTGGACTCTGCTGTGGTCCTGTGCGCCCCTCCCTTCCCCACCCCCGCAGAGGGCAGATGGCCTGCCTCCACAGGCTCTGCATGGGCTCCTGGAGTCTCTGTGGTCCTGCGCACCCCCCCGGATGCAGGGCTTGCTTTGTCTCCAACAGTCTGGGCCAGGCACCCTTGTGCAGGAGTTGCTCCAGGTAACCTGAGGGCCAGACAAGGGCCCCTTCCCTTGTTTGTGAAATGGAGAGGTGAGACCGGATGTATTGCTTCTCTGAAAGTTTTTTCCAGCCGAATGTTAGCGTGGAATGATAAGAACTGTGTATTTACATTGGTCTCGGCCCCCTGACCCCTTCTGATACTTAGTCTTTGGCCCCAGGTCCTGACACAGGGCTCCCGAGACCTTGTCATTTCCTTAATGATGAGCTCCTAATTCCCTTGGAATGTTCTGGGACGTAGAAGCATCTTTTGTCCTCACGAGGCAACTGATGGGGCCCCCCTTCAATGGGGCCTGGTCACCAGAAAGACCAAGCCATGAGTAGAAATGGTAGGCTCACCTTTCGTTTTCTGAAGAGATGCGAGGGGCTGGAAATAGAGTTAATAATCCGTCTTGCCTACATGCTGAAGCCACCGTAGAAATCCCTGCATTACAGGTGGATGAGGGCACTGATGTGCTGGGCGGGTGACACCCCCTGACTGCAAGTGGACAGAGACTCTGTGCTCTGGTTCCTTCTAGACCTGGCCCTTCATCCGGCCTTTGTCCTGTCCTGTGAAACAGCCTTAGTATCACTGGGTGAGGTCAGAAGCTGGCGTCCTTGGTTGTACGAGCCACCCTGGTAAGTTGTGCAACCTGAAGGAAGCTGGTGGGAGTCTTCCACTTGTCGCCACGTTAGACAGGAGTCTCGGGGTGAGCCGGGGGCAGCTATTTGAGATCGGCATTGAAGTGCGGGCAGCCCCACGGGACTCAGTCCTCATCCTGCGGGGCCTGCTCTAACGCAGCTTATTAACTGTCAGAAGTGAGTGCAGCTTTGGGACACCCCGCCGGTCTCAGAGATCCGCTCCCTGTGAGACAAACCCTATTCATCTGCTGTCAGAAGTGTTATGAGCATGAGAGTAAAGGAAGAACAATTGAGTTTTCTTTCCATATCATTATGTATCGCTTTTAATATCTATCATGTGCTAGTTGTGTAAGATCAGATGCTATTTTATTCATTATCTCATTTAATTCCCCAACCACCTTGCAGCGTATTTGTCATTTCCCTTTTAGAAATTGGACAGTGGTGACCAGAAAGAGTAACTCACTCAAGGGGATTGAGTCAGAATTCTAATATTAGGAATAACTGACTTTTATTGAGAGCCTGTTGCATTGCTTGGGATTATGATAAACTTGCCATATAGATGATCTCTTTTTGTCTTTACCATAACCCTACAGTGGTGGTGCCATTGTTTTTACAGGGAAATTTTGATTTGGAAAGATGAACTAACATGCCCAAGACCATCCGTCTTTGACTTGTAGAGGCTTACCTTCAGATCAACATTCATTCGTGTCTACAGTTCATGCCAGCCATTTCTACTGTATACGACATTGCAATCCTTGATACTGTCAATGAGAACTCCCTCCTCCTTTAAAAAAAAAACAACACTGAATTATATTATCCCAGGATTCCACAGCATCCGAATTTGAAAATCCCTACTAAACCATGAGATGATCTAGCTCTTTGATAATGGCAGAGCAGAGTGAGTATTCAATGTTTAAATTTATATAATATTTCAGAGAAGCCAACAAAATGGAGCCTTGCCCTCTGATAAGAACTTAAAAAGAAAAAAAAAAAAAAATCCAGTGAGTCTCTCTCGGAGTTTTATCATCATCCCATTCATAATTGATTCCAAACTTGCATGAATCTTTCAAGATAAGTGTCTTATTGATTATCCTGAAAACAGGCGATCACTTGGCGTCCTGAAACTCTCTCAGCGCCCTGCCCTGATTACTGTAAACAGAGCCGTTGATCAGAAGGCCTGTCGTTCTCTTTGGCAGTGAACCCATCGGGCATTCAGAGGCCTCGGTGCAGAGAGCAGAGCGAGCAGAGCGGGCCAGACAGCGGGGCGCTCGGTCGCGGCCCTGCCCCTGTCCTTGAGGAGCCGGAGCCAGGCGCTCTGGGCTAGCCGGTGCCGCCTTGGACCATCCCGTGCCCCGTGTACCAGGACTCCTTCCTGGGGAAATGTGCGGAGTCCCCATGAGTGCCCGTTCATTGCTGTCAGGGAACGTCAGGTCTCTTAAGTGAAATCTGTTTTTTCTCCGCACATTTACTGGTGGTTGTATGAATCAAGTGAGCCTCCCTGTTGGAAACGAGGAGTGTTTACAGGAGACTTAACCTCATCTTCTGTAGCCATGGCGATCAGCTAGAATAGTGCCATGACCCCTCAGTGCCAGTCGGCACTGGGTCTGTTTCCCGCATGGCCCTGACTGCATTGCTGCGGGCAGGCCTGGCACACTGCAGGGAGGGTCAGTGATGGTGGGGCGTGGGGCCAGGTTTTCCCTGGCGGGGCTCTTCTGCTCCGGCTGAAGCCCTTGAAACCCTCTCCAGGTGATGAAAGCCCTCAACGTGATGGGCTGTAGGACTGGGCAAACAGGAGACCTGACTCCTGGTTTTCGGCGCAGATCATGAAGATTCAGGCCGTTGCCTTAAATCAGCAGCTGGATTTCCTGAGACTGCTGCTGGTGAACTGCTTAGTTGCTGTCCTGGGGGACGTGATGAGGCCTCTACTCTAAAGGGCCCGGCTGTCAGGAAGCGCTGGCTCAGCAGCAAAACCCACCCTCTCACAGAAGTGGCTTCGTGACTCGCTTGAAGCAGGTCCTGAACAGGAGTGAGGCTTCTACTAGAATCATGAAACTTATCAAAGCCACTGGTAGGATGGGTTAGTTCATTTTCTGGTTTTGTTTTTTCCTACAGTGACACGGAGGCTCAGAGAAGGTGAGGCCATTCCATCCCCTGAACCCTTAGCAGTGTTCATCCCTGCTAAGGGTGTCCCGGGTACCTCCTCACACCTTTATTTTTTATTTTTATTTTTTTTAATTTTATTTTATTTTTAAACTTTACATAATTGTATTAGTTTTGCCAAATATCAAAATGAATCCATCACAGGTATACATGTGCTCCCCATCCTGAACCCTCCTCCCTCCTCCCTCCCCATACCATCCCTCTGGTCGTCCCAGTGCACTAGCCCCAAGCATCCAGTATCGTGCATTGAACCTGGACTGGCATCTCGTTTCATACATGATATTTTACATGTTTCAATGCCATTCTCCCAAATCTTCCCACCCTCTCCCTCTCCCACAGATTCCATAAGACTGTTCCATACATCAGCGTCACTTTTGCTGTCTCGTACACAGGGTTATTGTTATCATCTTTCTAAATTCCATATATATGCGTTAGTATACTGTATTGGTGTTTTTCCTTCTGGCTTACTTCACTCTGTATAATAGGCTCCAGTTTCATCCACCTCATTAGAACTGATTCAAATGTATTCTTTTTAATGTCTGAGTAATACTCCATTGTATATATGTACCACAGCTTTCTTATCCGTTCATCTGCTGATGGACATCTAGGTTGCTTCCATGTCCTGGCTATTATAAACAGTGCTGCGATGAACATTGGGGTACACGTGTCTCTTTCCCTTCTGGTTTCCTCAGTGTGTATGCCCAGCAGTGGGATTGCCGGATCATAAGGCAGCTCTATTTCCAGTTTTTTAAGGAATCTCCACACTGTTCTCCATAGTGGCTGTACTAGTTTGCATTCCCACCAACAGTGTAAGAGGGTTCCCTTTTCTCCACACCCTCTCCAACATTTATTATTTGTAGACTTTTGGATCGCAGCCATTCTGACTGGTGTGAAATGGTACCTCATAGTGGTCTTGATTTGCATTTCTCTGATAATGAGTGATGTTGAGCATCTTTTCATGTGTTTGTTAGCCATCTGTATGTCTTCTCTGGAGAAATGTCTATTTAGTTCTTTGGCCCATTTTTTGATCAGGTCGTTTATTTTTCTGAAGTTGAGCTGTAGGACTTGCTTGTATATTTTTGAGATTAGTTGTTTGTCAGTTGCTTCATTTGCTATTATTTTCTCCCATTCTGAAGGCTGTCTTTTCACCTTGCTGATAGTTTCCTTTGATGTGCAGAAGCTTTTAAGGTTAATTAGGTCCCATTTGTTTATTTTTGCTTTTATTTCCGATATTCTGGGAGGTGGGTCATAGAGGATCCTGCTGTGATGTATGTCAGAGAGTGTTTTGCCTATGTTCTCCTCTAGGAGTTTTATAGTTTCTGGTCTTATGTTTAGATCTTTAATCCATTTTGAGTTTATTTTTGTGTATGGTGTTAGAAAGTGGTCTAGTTTCATTCTTTTACAAGTGGTTGACCAGTTTTCCCAGCACCACTTGTTAAAGAGATTGTCTTTAATCCATTGTATATTCTTGCCTCCTTTGTCAAAGATAAGGTGTCCATATGTGCGTGGATTTATCTCTGGGCTTTCTATTTTGTTCCATTGATCTATATTTCTGTCTTTGTGCCAGTACCATACTGTCTTGATAATTGTGGCTTTGTAGTAGAGCCTGAAGTCAGGTAGGTTGATTCCTCCAGTTCCATTCTTCTTTCTCAAGATCGCTTTGGCTATTCGAGGTTTTTTGTATTTCCATACAAATTGTGAAATTATTTGTTCTAGCTCTGTGAAGAATACTGTTGGTAGCTGATAGGGATTGCATTGAATCTATAGATTGCTTTGGGTAGTATACTCATTTTCACTATATTGATTCTTCCAATCCATGAACATGGTATATTTCTCCATCAATTAGTGTCCTCTTTGATTTCTTTCACCAGTGTTTTATAGTTTTCTATATATAGGTCTTTAGTTTCTTTAGGTAGATATATTCCTAAGTATTTTATTCTTTCCGTTGCAATGGTGAATGGAATTGTTTCCTTAATTTCTCTTTCTGTTTTCTCATTATTAGTGTATAGGAATGCAAGGGATTTCTGTGTGTTGATTTTATATCCTGCAACTTTACTATAGTCATTGATTAGTTCTAGTAATTTTCTGGTGGAGTCTTTAGGGTTTTCTATGTAGAGGATCATGTCATCTGCAAACAGTGAGAGTTTTACTTCTTCTTTTCCAATTTGGATTCCTTTTATTTCTTTTTCTGCTCTGATTGCTGTGGCCAAAACTTCCAAAACTATGTTGAATAGTAATGGTGAAAGTGGGCACCCTTGTCTTGTTCCTGACTTTAGAGGAAATGCTTTCAGTTTTTCACCATTGAGGATAATGTTTACTGCTCCTCACACCTTTAACGCCTTCGTCACTTAACATCAGTTGATTGCACACCTGCTCTGGAGCACACACCAAACAAGCTGCTGGGGATAAAGAGAAGGCGTCGGAACGGCCCCTGTGGGGTGTGCGGGCTTCCTGTGACGGTCCTGGTCACAGTGGAGAAGGAGAAAGGGGGAGAGCCTTGGCCTTCCGGGAAGAAATGGCTGTTCCCTGCCTTGTCTGCTGTTCATACTGCTTAGTAGCCGTGCTGTGGTGTCTATTCTGGGGGATCGCCACACGGACACGTTAGTTTCACCTGACCCCTGCCACCTGTATTAGGGTTTTCCAGAGAAGCAGGACTGATGGGGGTGTAGATGGCTGGCTGGCTGACACTTAGCATACGTGTAGACAGAAAAATGGAGGAGATCTACTATAAGAATTGGCACGCGCGGTCATGGAGCCCGAGCCTGGGAGCCCTGGGAAGCCCGAGTCCAGAGGCCTTTGCCCTTTTGCTGTGGCTGGTCCTCAGCGGGTTAGACTGTTCCGTGACCCCCTAGTGTGCCCCTCGCTGGGGCCCTGGACACTGCAGAGAAGCTACAGTAGAGAGGCTGTTGCTCAAGTGTCAGTTTCTGGTAATGGTATAAAGATAATGGTAAAAGGATGATAAAGTGCCCCAATTCCCTGTAAAAATACAGGCGTATGAGGGTAAGATGGAGCCAAGAGAGTGAGTCTTCATTTTCCTTTGGCTTCCCCTAACTGTGTTGTAACCTGTCTGTTGGCTTTCCCCCTGCCGCCCACCTATTTTCCCCTGTGGAATAAAAAACCAGGAGGGATTAACCATGATGCTGCTTCTTAGCTGGAAGGTGAAAGAAGATGGAAAACTCTAGGGCAGAAGGGTCTTCCTATAAGTTGGTATTCATTGGAATTTTCCGAAAGGATCTCACTGTTGATGACACCTCCCACCCTACCTGAAATCTATAATGATCACTAAATTCTGTGCTTACTCCCACACGTCAGGTACTGTGTTCGGTCCTAAGGTCCCATAAATGAATGAAATGCAGTTCCTGTCTTTAAGGAGAGAGACGCATCTAGGAAAACGCTAGCAGACGCTCGGTGGAGGATTCCTGAAGGAATCGAGTGTGTTCAGCACTCCCACAGGAGGTGCAGCATGGTGTTTTATTGGTGTGGAAGGCAGAGCCAGGATGGCGGCCACGGTCAGGAAGAGTGGAGGAAAGCACCCTTTAATTCTTCATTTTTTCTCCTCATTGAAGAATTAAAAACAGATGTTCCAGTTGGGGAAGAGAGAGTAGGTTGGGCAAGGGGAACTGAAAGCACATGATATGTTTTCTCAAATGGAAGCCATTTGATAAGTTGTAATATTAGGTGTTGAGGAGCCTTAGTCAGGTTCTCTTGGAGTTGATACATGAAGGCCAGGAGAAATGTCCTGTGATTCATTAGAACAGTGTTGAAAGCCTAGGCTTCTGAGAGGAATAGGTCTTGGGAGGGTGCCTCTTACACAATGCTTAGAGTATGGCGTTGCAAGGTCAGATAGAGGGGATCATTGTCACTTCCGGTTGATTTCATTTGCAGGACCCGATTTCCAGCAGGCCTTGGTATAAGCCTCGAATGGGAGGTAGCCTGGGATGGTTGCTGAGGAGCCGTTAAGAACTCAGACCGCAGAGTTAGGAAGTTCTAGTTGCTGCAGGTAACAGTCAACATTCCTAAGCCTGGGTCTCTCCACGTGTACCAGTTCAGATGGTCTGGGCTGCATATGACAGGAAACTCAGCTCGCAGTGGCCACAGTATATGAAAGTGTGTTATCCAGCCTAGTCTGGAGTCCAGAGTGGGGTGGCTAACGAGGTGGCATATTTTGATGTGGCTCCACTTCTCTGAGTGTCCATCACCCTCTTCCTCAGTTGTCATCTCCCTCACATTTTCAGGATGGCTGCAGCAGTTCCCAGCACCAGAACCATGGAGCATAACGTGGAGGGAAAAGGCACCTTGCCCCCTACTTGGATCTCTCAGAACATAGAGACCTTTTCCAAGAGGCCCGTCAACAGACCTGTGCTCGCATCTCCTTGGCCAGAACTGTGTCACGTGCCTACACGCAAACAGTCTCCAGGGCAGCATGTGTGCCCACCGTGCTTGGGAGCTGAGACCCCTGTTGTTGTCCAGGGGAGGGGCTGATGGCTTTTTTTTTTTTTTCAAGACAGCCGAAATTTTCTATTTTAAAAAATTCCTAAGGGCATATGGCAGAAGAACGCTGGGAGAAGAATCACTGGGAAGGAAATGAATAAATAAAGATGTGTTTCTTACCTCAAAAAAGTCCCAAGAATCACAAAATCTGCAGAAGCTTGGTTAATCAAATACTGCAGTACTGATTTAATCAGTATAAAATTGAAAGAGCTTTAGATCTGTAATAAAAATCCAAATTTGGGAAGGAAGGGCAAACTTTAAAACAGCAGCCAGTAGGGGAGGGCGTGGGCGAGTGAACAGGCACGTCGGAGCTGTGGGGGATCGGAGCCATCGAGGGGGACGGAGAATGGAAACTGGATAGGTGATAGGTCATCGACTGCAGGACCCCACAGGGTTGGGAGACTGTATCTAAATCCGGTCTGTACAGTGCTTAATAACACGGTGCCTGGCCCATAGTCACGACTCACCAAAGCTCAGCTGTGGTGATGGTGATGATCGACAGCAGTGACGGCAAGTGGCGTCACAATAATTTCCTGTCCATTTTTGCAAAGACGCTGTTACTGTCACCTTCTGCCCCAGACAGATTCTTCCTCACTGCCTGCAGTCTCTGCTTTCACCTTTCTCTGACATCTCTGTCACCCGAGTCCCAGTTTATGACAGTCATCAGGAGACAATGATGTGTTAGCAAGATAACAAGTTCAGCATCAATCAGTTTTGAATTTAGGGCATCCCCCTTTATCATCTCCGTCAGATGAGTTTCTCAAGTTCTCTGAGCCTCAGTTTATCGGGCTATAAAATGGGGATGCCCATATCAGATCCCCCCCCCCCAATAAGTGTTTGCATGCATACTCAGGCATGTCTGACTCTGTGTGGAGTTCTCTAGGCATGAATACTGGAGTGGATAGCCATTCGCTTCTCCAGGGGATCTTCCTGACCCAGGGATCGAACCCGGGTCTCCTGCATTGCGGGCAGATTCTTTGCCAGCTGAGCCACAATGCAGACTCCTAATTCAGTAACCGCCTCCTGAAAACGGAGGCTGAGGTGCTCCTTTGACAGGGTAGGGTGGGGTGGCATACCTGGTCCCATGCTGGCTGGCGACAGAGGAAAGGGGAGTAAAGGGAAAGCGGCCGGTCAGTGCGGCCTCCGCGGGCTTCCACTGCTGCCTCTCGTTTCTGCAAAACAGCCGCTGCCCGCCCGCTCTACAAATTTGCTCGAGTGACTATAACCACGGGTGTTTGTAACAATGTGCCTATTGACTTCTTATTTCAATAGATATCCAGATTTATTATCCCTCAAGGTAAGCATCGATTTTACCTTTGTCTCAGTCAATATTTACCTCTGAGGTCAATACATGTGGATATCCACACCAGCTGCAGTCAATATCTATTTCGTATTACAATATATGATGTACATATGAGAAAATAAAGCTCACCATCACATTAAAACACGCACACACACGCGCGCACACACACACATGTGGTCGACAAGGAAGCTTCCTGCAAAATAGCTGCGTTATCTTTGTTTTGTGTTGTTTCAACTGTATCAACATTCAGAGGTCAGATTCTAATTCAGCCAAGTAGATAATAGGTATATTCTGCCCAGAGCTGGTATTTGGGGAGGAGTGGCAGGGTCTCAGATTAACATCCTCGTGCCTCACGATGCTGGGCTCCCTCCGGTTTCTTGGGCGTCCCTGAGTTGAATGGATAGCCATGAGGAGGTGGAGGTATGTGTGGATTGCACAAGGGGTAAGGAGGGAAGCGTTTATATCGTGAGGAAGGGGCTTGTTTCTCCGGCCCCTGGCTTCTCAGGGTGTCTGGCGGCTGAAGCAGGAAGAAGGCAGGGCAGGCGGTCCAGGCGGGGACCCAGCCCGGGGGACTGGTGCCCAGGTGGGGACCTCAGGAATTGCGCTTGGCTGCCGGTAACAAGGGCACACCCGGGGTGGCAAAATTCTTTCATCGAAGAGGAGCGAGCCACCTGCAGTTGGCGTGGCCAGCCCACAAAGGCCTCAGTGACCCCGCCCCTGCTCGCTGCTTGGCAACACTGCCTCCATCTCCAGGTGTCCCCCAGTTGAGAGTGGCCAGGCAGCAGGAAGGAGAGAAATGGTAGATTAGGCCAACCTCCTGCCTTCCCGGGAGCCCTCTAGAAAGCCCCGCACAAGGCCCGTGCGAAGGCCACTGGCAGCGCGGCCCCATGCTGCCGTTCGGTGCCTCAACTGCCTTTCTCCCCGGCACTGTTCTTTCAAGCATCACAGCGTTTTATCTGATTTTTTTCTATTTTTGTAACTAAGATGTCCAGCAATTTTTCTCATCACCCTCGTATCACTCACAGTGCCCTGTCTTCCTTGGGATGCCTCTGTCTCCTTCTTCATGGTAGAGGTAGGATTGCTGATCTCAAAAGGACCACTGTGAGCCCCCCACCCCGACCCGTGGGGATGGGCACTGGACCCAGGTCTGACCAGCCCTGGTACCTGCCTCCTGGCTGAAGAGCTGGGTTGAGGACTGAGCACCCAGAAAACCAGGGCACTCTGCGTCCTTCCTGGGACTTCTCTGCTGTAGCTGGCGAGGAAGGCTGCTGCATGCCTTCACCCTGCACAGCTACGCCGGGCGCCCTGCCGCTTCGCAGCGTCCTCCCATGGCGCACAGAAGAAGGCTGTCCGTTGTAAAAAGAGGAGTGTTCCGGGCTAGAAAGACATGCGCACACACAGAGAATCAGAGAGGAGAGGTGAGACAGATACAGTGCAGACCAGAGGGAAAGCTGGCGGCGTCCTGTGTGCTTGGGTCCAGTGGTGCGTGTGGTTCCACACTGTGAACAAACAGACATGATCCCTGGGCTGCTTCCTCTGGCAGCTGCAGGGGGAGGCCAGTGACCTTGGTTTGCATCTGACTCTCGCCGTCACCGCCTGCAGCGTGTGCCATCAGGGACACCTATGCTTGTCTCAGTTTCTTCTCCCAGATGGGGGAGAGCCATTTGAGGACGAGAAGCTGTGACGCTTACCAAGTCCCCAGCAAGAGCATTGTAGAGCCGCTTCTCAACTGCTCTTTCCCCTGCCTTATTAATGCCCATCCTTTAACCTGTCCTCGGCTTAATCTCCTGGCATCCTTGGGGCCTTTTTAACCCCACAAACTAAACAAAGCCATGTGCATATGCATGTGCATCCATTCACATCACCCCACGCAGCACTGCAAAGTCAGGCCCCAAGATTTCCCTAGGCGCTTATTCTCAGATCGGCTCCTGCTTCTGTATCTGCCGGAGCAAGGTCTGACCTCTCTCCATGTTACCTGACTCCTGACAGCGCGGATGGAGGAGGGACCCCAGGGCTGACTTACTGTCTTTTGGCTTGTTTATGTCAGCTGAAACACGGCTCACCCTGTCCACCCTGCCCTGGTACAAAACTCCTGTGCCAAATCTCAGTCCTGGCCATGACTCATCATTTCTGATCTGATCAACCATGGCCTTTCCACCTCCCTTCCTGGAGGGGCCAGTATTTCCGGTGGAGTTCTGTTTTCTGTATTTAAAGGAACCCTGGGCAGCCCTTCTCGGAAGCATGGAGACTAATAAGTTGCTGTGGGCCATGCCTGGCTCCTTCATCCCACTTTAGATTCATAGACCACCCCCAACCTGACCCTTACTTAAGTTTGTATTTACTTACTTGGCATTCAGAGAAGTCCACTGCCTCAGTCCCGTGGGATGTAAGTTAAAGCAGTTTCATTTTCATAGTTTCTCTGTTTCAGATACCTCACTGTTTATTTAAATACCTGCTGATGCATATCGCAAGTAAGGAATTATAATTAAGGGGGCAAGATGGGCTGATCTCCCTGGAAAGCCGTGACTCCCTTTCTGCAGAACCCCGTGGTTACCATCGAAGGCCCTGGGGAAAGGGAGCCAGCCCAGGGAACCACCGTGGTTCAGGGGAGGGGTCTGTCAGGAGGCGCAGGCGTGTCCAGCTGGAGGCAAGCGCCCACATGGGGCTGCTACCATGGCGCCAGTTGCAAGAGAGGATATTACAGACCTTGCGAAAGCCACCACTGACGGTGGGTGGACACGTGCCACCTTGCCAACTGTGGCTGTGTTAGTACAGGACACAGAGTCAGACAGCGTACTCCCAGCAGAAGGGCTGGCAGTCACAGGACGAAGGAAGTCACAGGGACAGCAGCACCTGGAAACGGATCGCTCTTCTTCCTTGAAATCGGAACTGAAGTCCAGTCCCCCTGGCTCACCTCTGAGTCTTCTCGGGGCCTCGGTCTGCCTCACCCCAGCCACCCTCCGCTGGCGGCTGCATGACTCCTGTCGCCCTCCAGCATGGGACCGCGCGTCCTGGTGACGGCGGCACGTCTCTGCACCCGGCAGGTCCGTTTGTGGCTTCAGATAGCCGTGTCTGAGGCCGCACCTTCTGACAGTGCGCCCTCCGTCTCCGCCTCCGCCTCCTGGCCGCACTGACCTCTCCCAGTAAACAGTGCTCATGGTGGTCAGCCAGTGAGGATGCCCTGATGTGTGAACACACTGAGAATGGCTTTGGGATGGCCCAGCGGGTACCGCTGTCGGAAATGTGAATTCAGTGGGATGGAAAAGACTGTCAGTGCTCAAAGGGGTAAAATTTACACTCAAAGTGAGAAAATTACTAAGTGGTGCAAATTTGGGTCATTTTTCATTCTTTGTTATTCCTGCTCATTTTTATAGCAGTCGAGTTTTCGTTGTATTTGGCATATATACATGCTAAATACCTTAGACATAGTGTTTTTTCCTTTTTTTTCCCCCTAAGGGTAAGTGAAATGCAAAAGAGAGGAGGATGTCCACAGTCTCCCTTTAGGATTGTATATTATGGAATCACCACCGTCATTGCTCCATTCCTTTCAGGCAATAAATATACTTTCAGATCCCACCTTGGCAGGCTCAGTACTCGGCCTGGGGAGGCAGTGGGTTACCCGTCAAGGTGTTGGCCCTCAGTGAGTGTATCGTCAGGGGAGGAGGGGAAGGTGTGTAACCGTTCAGGTGTTACCAGGGTGATGGTGGTGCTGACTGCAATGCTCTGTAATGCCCTAGAAGTAGCTAGTCCAGTTGGCCGGGGTGCATGAGGGGACCTCAAGGATGAGGGAAGCCAGCCAGCTAAAGAGGACCCCTCCTCTGCTGACCTCTGCTGACATCTGAGGTGGTGTGGAAAGCCTGGGCCGTGTCATCAGAGACCCGCAGGGAGATTCTGGGGGCGGTAAACCAGGACGGATAGGAAGTAAGATAAACTCCACTCCCTGAAGTGAGTGAAGCATTCATGGTGTGTGCACACCCATAAAAAGAAAATCCTCAAAATCAGCAGGTTTGGGCCGCTCTGATCTTTCCACTCTGATCTCAGCAGTGTTGAGAGCTGGCTTTGAGGGGCGGGGATCAGAGACACCCCCCGGTGGCCAGCTCTCCAAAGCATCTCCCCACAGATAGGCGGTACCCGCGCTCTGCGGTTTAAAGGCGTACCCTCTGGGGGCCAGCACCCCTTCCCCTTCCCACCCCGTCACTGCTTCTCACTCCCACCTGCTCCTGCAGAGATCTCTGACCGCCCGTGGGTCCGGGCTTACTTACTGGCTTTGTGAGAACTGTTCCCGACCAAATGCTTCGTTTATTTTAATCAGCAGCTGCCTCTGTAAAAGGAAAAACAGCTTAGCAAGCACTCAGTAGAGTAGATCCAGCAGCCTCCATGGCTCGCGTGGCGGGCACAGGACCTGTTTTCCATTGCTTGCTTTCTCCTTCATCCATGAATCCATCCATCAGTCGATCAGACGGATACATCCTAGCCCCTACTGTGTGCCGGGCACTGCACAGGTGCTTCCGCCCCCACTGCTGTGCGTAGCTGGGTTGTATGTTTGCTCTGACACATGGCCATCGTTTTGCAGATAATCTGGGGGACGGCTTTTATCCTGCACCATATTCTGAGCAGCGTTTCCGCTCTACCTTCACTTCTCCCATACTCCTTGCCTTCTGCTTTTGGAGACAGTGCCAGTGACCTGTTTTAAGGACAGTTGAAAAGCCAGCTCTTAGGTTTTTCTGGAAACCTTTAAATTAACCTCATAAGGCTCACTTTCTTCATTTTTTTCTTTGACGATTTCCACACCCCCTAAATTGATCTATCCCATGCTGTAGTGATCTATCCCATGACTCAATAGCCAATGCTGCTTTACCACAAATCACAATATATGAGTGTATAATATATATTTTTCCACAAATATACTGAATGTTTGCCAAGCACCACCCCTACCCCCCCCCCCACACACACACTTTCTTCTTTTTAAATTCAGAAATTTCTAGTTATGTTTATTCCCCTCGTCAGCATACTTTATCATATCAAAGCCTTTTCAGACACTGTAAAACTACTGAGTTATGTTTGGGTCATGTTTTGCGGCATGCCCTTTAATACTGTAGCTTTAGAAATGCAATTTTCAGCCTCTGCTTATTAGAATATGATAAAGTATTCCTGGTCTGTGTCCAGCTCCACTAATCTCCAGACTGCGCTTCATGAATTAAGCATGAAGATTTTAGTCAATGTGCTTTCAAAGACCAATGTTTAGGGAATCATGGATTTTCTACAAGCTGAGGGAGAAATCTATAATAGGAGGAACTGATTTTCAAACATCATATTCTCAAGAAGAAATGACCAGTTCTGGCCCAGAAACAGAAAATATTTCACCATCAGAATATTCTAGAACCAGTTAAAACCACATTGTGCGGCACGGTCTATCAAAGGGATGGTGTTTTAAAACGTCTAAGATTGTCCGTCACGTGGGGGGATTTCAAATGACTGCCTGTTTTGGAAAGCTCATGTAGATTGGGTTAAAATCAAGAGGGGAATGCAAATTGAATTTATAAGGTGCTATTAACTTCATATCCTGGTCCACCCCTCACCCCTCACCCTCCACTTCTCTATTCTCTGTGGTTCATTTTGTTCTGATAGAATTTAGCAAATAGCCAGAGATCTCTCTCTAGGGTGAGAGACTCACTGGAGGAGAGACTTAGGGGACCCATGGGTCCCTTAACCGGACTTGCTCACAGACAGACAGCACCAGGGTGGGGTGTTCTATGGTCACTGGCAGGGAAACGTTTTGAAAGGATATATGCTTTCAGAATTACACTGGTAAAGTGGGCATGTTACTCCACTAACATGCAGAAGGCATTAATGTCCACCTGACTGTGGAACGCCCAGAAAGGGCGTGGGGGTCCTTTCATCTGGGTTAGAGCAGCCCCTGGGGTTTTGTCTTCCACGTTCGGGGAGCTCACATCTGGCGTCTTCACGGTCCCCCGCACGGTAACAGGTACCTTTCGGCGAGCGTCTTCTGAGATTGTGCCGGGCACCTGATGGCGGTAGCTCGCAGGAATCCCCGTTTCTCACCAGGGAAACTGAGACACAGGGCATTTTATTGGCCTGCTTATTAGGTAGAGTTGGCTATAAAGGTCAGAACTTATTTGACCCCTGGTGTCTAAACAAGCGAATCACATTCTGAGACCACCACAGCCAGTCCGCATCTCGAAGGTGTCAGGCAAGAACGGGACCCTGCAGCCGCGGTTCGGGACCAGACTCCTGTGGTTGCTCCTCCAGTTCTGAGATCAGGACAGAAATGTAAATCATCTCCAATTAGGGGCTGCTTCTTGAACATTTTCCTTTTGAGGAAGACAGGGAAATTCTCAGCTCATCCAGCTTTATCTGTGAGCCCGCAGGATCTCTCAGGGGCTTTAAATTAATCAATCAATCCACAGACACTGAACTGAATCTCTACCCTAGGCTCGAGACTCTGCAAAGTGCTTTAAATGGAGGGAAAAAAGACAAATAAACCAAAGGGCCAGCTGCCCTGCCCCCCAGCCATAGCCCAAGGCTGCCTTCCCTGGCTGGGGAATCAGCCTGTCAGGTCAATCACCAGGCCCTTCTGACTGGTGTTTTTCACTCAGCCGGCCTTGTGAATGGCTCTGGTCATGTGTAGACATGGCCTCAGGAGGGGTCCATCCATCTCTTTTCCAGCCCTCACCATTTAATCGTTCCTGACACAGTTTTACGAGAAATACAGCAAAGCCCAGCCCTGTCAATCACCATGGGCTCCTGCGTCTCAGCACTTTCTCCTTGGCAGGAAAGCTATGACCAACCTAGACAGCATATTAAAAAGCAGAGACATCACTTTGCTGACAAAGGTCCGTGTAGTCAAAGCTATGGTTTTTGCAGTAGTCATGTACAGATGTGAAAGTTGGACCATAAAGAAGGTTGAACAGTTGATGCTTTCAAACTGTGGTGCTGTAGGAGACTCTTGAGAGACCCTTGGACTGCAAGGAGATCAAACCCGTCAACCCTAAAAGAAATCAACCCTGAATATTCATTGGAAGGACTGATGCTGAAGCCCTAATACTTTGGCCACCTGATGCAAAGAGCCAACTCATTTGGAAAAAAGCCTTATGCTGGGAAAGATTGAAGGCAGGAGGAGAAGAAGGTGACAGGATGAGATGCTTGTATAGCATCACTGACTCAACTGACAAGAATTTGAGCAAACTTCGGGAGATAGTGGAGGACAGGGAGATCTAACGTGCAGTCCACAGGGTCGCAGAGTCAGACACGCGTTCATGACTGAACAGCAGCGACAACCTGCATCTCAGAGCAGCCCCCAAAGGGCTGGGCGGGCAGGGGCGCGTCTCCGGGATAACTCAGGTTTAGGTGGGAGGACCAGGGAGGGTTAGCGAGGGTGAAACTTTCCCAGAGTAGCCTGGGGGACCCCCGGGGGTCTTTAGGAGTCATCTGGCAGACGTGTCCTGGGAATGGGTCTTGGAAAAGGACAGATGACTCTCTCTAAGCAACAGTGCCTGGACTCCAGCATTTGTAGGACTCAGAGATGCTCTGGGATCCCCTGTAAGTTCACGCAAATGAAGAAGTGGACCAAGTGGAGACTCAAATGTCAAAGTAACAGCTGCCCAGCTCCGGATTTTTGTTGCTGAGAGTGTTTTAAAAAAGAATCAGGGACTCAGGATTTTTGAAGGAATTATTTCCACTTTTAAATATTGACAACCAGTTCACATCTTTTTTTTTTTAACCCTTTATGGACCATGTCTCTATGGAAGCGGGGGGCACCCACGTCCTCATTTTATGGTGCGACAGTCCTGAAACCGCACAGTGGGGGACTGAGACCAGAGTCTGCCAGTTCCGTGGGTAAATCCTGGTGATCGTCAAAACCATGGTGAAATTCTAGCAGGACAACAGGGCAGTAAAAGCAGGAGCCCTGAGCACAGGCCATCGAAGGGGTTCTAGACGTCGACGCCTGTGCACAGCCCCTTTGAGTGTGTCCATTCTCGGAGCCAGCAGCGTGGAGCAGCCTGGAAGGTCCCCGTGGGGGTGAGTCAGGCCCGGGAGTCTCTGCGGAGGTGCCTGGGGGCAGCCTGCATGCTGACCCCACAGCCGTCGCAGTCCTGCGGGGCATCAGTGGCTCTGGATGTACCTGGGCGGGGTCAGGACACCTCCTTCCTTCCAGAGCCTCCTCCACTCTGCCGCCTCCCTGAGAAGCATGCGTGCACACACAGCCTTCAGTGCTGGACCTGGACGTGTGGTCTTCCTGGAGAGGCGGCTAGGGCTCCGGGTGTATAAGAGACACCCCGCTTACTCCCTGCAGAGTGGGCTGAGCTTCTCCCCGGGCTGCCATCTCTCCCTTCATCTCCACCGTCCCTTTCTTCTTCACTACCACTGCCTCGTTTTAGTCACCTGGAGGGGGGATGGGCTCCTCTCTGCTTGTTCTGGTTTTTTGTGCAAGCCGAACTGCAGACTCTGCATTCCGCAGACAGTTGGCGGCAGACCCACCAAGAAACACCAGCTCAGCTCCAAGTGTCTCTTCCCAGATGGAAGGTCGAAGGACAGAGGTGGTTCGGGGGAGATCTGTCCTGCCCCCCCTTGACTAGGGGACAGGAATTCCCCAGCAGAGAGGAGGAAAAAAAAAAACCGGAAGGAGAATAGAATATATTCTTTCCCAGAAATTATCCATACCCTCCCACCTCCATTTTCCAAATTGTAAGTTCTTTTTATGTAAGTATTTTCTGTTAAAGCCGTTAGAAAAGAGCTTCACCCATGGTGTAAAATATATACTCTCTAATGTAAATCAAGAAGCTATTAATACCGTACTAAGAACACGGTAGTATATTAATTGATGGAAATTGTAGCACGGAATATTCATAATCAGCGGCAGTCTTTTCTTTGGGAGGAACAAAGGATTAAGTTAAGGAGACAGTAACGGTATTGTTACCAGACTGTTTCAATGATTTTTCTCCATGAAAGAGTAGAGAAAGGTGAAATTCCAACTGGGAATAGTAGACTATGTAGATCTCTACTCAGGGGTATTCTGCTCTGTTTAAACAGCCGAGCTGTGCTTTGCCTTGTGAACTGATTGTTTTATTAGTGGAATCGTCCCGTGTTTCATTTTGCCACAGTTAATAGCGCCGTGTCTGTCTAACAATAAATTATAGAGTCAGGCAAACAATAGTTTTGTATGTGGGGTACAATGAAATATCCTATTAAAATGCAGCCTTTCCTCGGCTTCCTAAAATTAGAGTCTTACTTTAAAAACGATTCCTCTGGGCTTAATACACTGTTTTGAACTAATCACACGAACAGAATCCCTCTTTTGTCGGAGCATGGAGGACTGTGGGAGTCACTTGTTCCTTTTGCATTTTTGCGCTCACATTTTATCGTCTTGTTCTGTTCCAGATAGATTTTATTGGTTTGACAATGAGAGGCAGCGTGCTAACAGCATCACCTCTGTGCACTCAAAAGACAGAACGCGTTCTGGAGCGGCCGTATCCTTTCCCGAGCAGCCGTTCCATTCTCATCACGATAGTCACAGTGATAATAATCCTTGTCTTTCTTGAATGATGGTTTCACACTGGGCACCACAGAAAGTGGTTTACACGGCTCATGCTGTAGGATTCTCATTCAGGCCACCTGGGAGTGGAAACTGTCTCTATCCATTTAACAGATGAGAAAGTTGAGGCTTGATCGGGGGGGGGGAGGGGGACACGCGTCTCCGCTGTCTGGTTTGTCCTACTTTTTCTGATGATGTTTTAAAGTTAACTTTTATTAGCCTGTGGTTGCTTTAGAATGCTGTTAGTTTCTACTCTACAGCAAAGTGGATCAGCTATATGTTTACCTATATCCCCTCTTTTTTTTGGATTTCCTTTCCATTTGGGTCATCCCAGAGCAATTGAGGAGGGTCCCCTGAGCTATGCAGTAGGTTTTCATTGGTTGTCTAAGTATCAGTACTGTATATACGCCAGTCCCGATAACTTTTGCCCTGAGATGGAGTTGGTGTGTCCCACCACAGAGAGTCTTCCCTTGAGCAGCCTTTAGCCAGCCTGCTCTGAGCCCTCTTACCAGGCAGTCCTCAGCTTTTAGACGTCTGTGTCCTCTTTTGCACGGGCTGCTCCAGGACTCCTGGTGCGTTGGTCTGGTGAGAATCCCCCACCCTCAGCATCCCGGGACCTTCCTCATCGCCTTCTGTGCCCTGTGTAGTATCTGCACGCCCTGATCTGCCTTCAGCAAGAGTCCGTTTAGGTCATTTAGCCAGAAAGACTCCACCGTCCTGCTAATCCATCCCCCTCCTCCCACCGTCTGACTCTGAGGCTGAACCCCATCTCTGTCCTGCTACAAATCCCCGTTTGCAGCAGCCTCTAGGCCAGTGACCCCGGTCACCCTGGACCATAGTAACCGCCTTATGCTGTAACAAGTGTTGTGAGCCATCCCTTTCCTCCTCTAATCTCTTTCCTCCGGTTGCTTGTGTGGTTGGCCCCAGTGGGCTTGGGATGAGGACAAGCAGCTGCTCTCCGTCCACTGGATCTCGGTGGGCTAACGGGAACCTCCTCTGGGGAACACTGGAGGACATGCAGGTGCGTCGTGGTCCTCAGAGGTTTCCAGTACACGCTGTGACTCCTGGGGTGCACTCGCTCATTCCCTCCCAGACCAAGGCCTTCTCGGTCTACCATTCCATCCCCTCCTCCCCGACACCCTGGGCGTCGCTCACCTTGGCAGATGTTCATTTGTCAATGTGTGTGTGTGTGTGTGTGTGTGTGTGTGTGTGTTTAGTCGTGTCCGCCTCTTTGTGACCCTCTCCCCCACTCCCCCCACCCTGCACCCTGGAGTGCAACCTGCCAGGCTTCTCTCTGTCCATGGGATTCTCTAGGCTGGAGTACTGGAGTGGGCTGCCATTCCCTGCTCCAGGGGATCTTCCCCACCCGGGGATCTTACCGTGTCTCCTGCATTGATAGTCAGGTTCTTCACCACTGCACCACCTGGTCCCCTCTTTTATTCAGCCAGTGTTCAGGGAGCTTGTGAGTGCCAGGATGGTGCTGAGACCTGGCACCTGGATGAGAGGAGGAGAGTCATCCTCTGTCAGATACCAGAGGCCCATCTGTGACCACATTCTCACCAGACTTATTTACAAATGGAGAAAATAGACACAAAGCAGCGAGCTTCTCGTTAAACACATTATATCTATTTTTTAAGCTGTTGTCAACTTTAGAACTTAAATGTTTTTTAATAAAGATGACAGAATAGTGAAAGTGATATTTGCTCAGTCGTGTCCGACTCTTTGCGACCCCACGGACTATACAGTCCATGGAATTCTCCAGGCCAGAATACTGGAGTGGGTAGCCTTTCCCTTCTCCAGGGGATCTTCAACCCAGGGATTGAACCCAGGTCTCCTGCATTGAAGGCAGATTCTCTACCAGCTGAGCCACAAGGCAAACCCAAGAATACTGGAGAGGGTAGTCTATCCCTTCTCCAGGGGAACTTCCCGACACAGAAATTGAACTAGGGTCTCCTGTATTGTAGGCGGATTCTTTACCAGCTGAGCTTTGAGGGAAGCCGCATGACAGAATATGAGAGCCCCTTTTGCCTGCCTGCTTTTTTTGTTTTCTTTCTTGTTCTCTGATTTTGCTTTCTTTTTAAAGTCCCCAATGTGGCAAAATAAAAAGTTGACGCGTCCACATCAGCCTGCCTGTTTCACTTTTTTCTTTCAGATTTCACTAGATCTTAGCTCTGACAGTCTGGGAATGTCTGTGTCTCTGTCCCGTAAGCTTGCCACATGATGATGCCCTGCATGTCATTATTTTTTTAATGTTAGTCTTGTCTCTCCAGCCTCCTGCCTCCCCCAGCTCCCTTAAGGTGTGCTGCGCTCAGGCACGCTGTGAGTAATCAGTACTTGGAGGTTTGACTCTTAGCTCTAAAACAAAACAGAACTGCAGGCACACAACACAAAGGCAGGACTCTTGTCAGGGGAGCCCTTTCTTCATTCTCAGCCGCGGGGAGACAAGGCTGCTCTGGACAGCCCCCTGCATTGTTCTCCTGCCTTTAGTCCTTATAGAAAGGGCAGCCAGTTTTCTTTTGCCACCGTGCTCACTGGAGACCCAGAAATGTGCCTGGAGTCCCAGAGTCACAGGTGCATGGTCCTTTCCAGAGCAACCTCACTAAGGGCCAAACACGTTAAATTTTATTTTTTAGATACCCCGCACTCCCAGGAATCCCCTCTCTGGTGGCTTTGCACTGGGAGGCAGGGCTCTGTGCTCGAGAGCTCTGTCCTGGGTTTTCAAGGCTCATGCAGATGCCCAGCTATCTCTGCTCTGCATCAGAGCAGCAGGAAAAAGCCTTGATGAAACAGGGTTGAGGCTCTCCCTGGGTAAATTGAACCCTCCTCCTGCTGGAGTGGTTGTGTGTGTGTGTGTGTGTGTGCATATTTCTTTTTTTTTTTTTTCCCCAGAGGCCATATTTGACCCCCTAACTAACATGCAAGTTCAGATGCTACTGAGTAAGGAAAGAAGCTGAAATGAGCATGTTTCTAATAGACTCAGCATCTAAAATGGATGGGCAACTTTATTTCTTTGTACAGCAGCTATGCAAATGCCTCTTGCCCAAATACATCCCAGTTAGGAGACAGAGTCTGTTAAGAAGGGGTATTTATTGCTCCCTTTTCCCAGGTAGGGCTTCTCCATGGCTCAGAGGGTAAAAATCTGCCTGCTATACAGGAGACACAGGAGACGCAGGTTTGATCCCTAGGTCAGGAAGATCCTCTACAGAAGGAAACGGCAAACCTTCTTGCCTAGAGAATACCACGGATAGAGGATCCTGGTGGCCTACAGTCCAAAAGGTCACAGAGAGTCAGACACGGCTGAGCATGCAAACACTTCCCCAATTAAGGACTTTATTCACCTTACACCTAGAATTTATGGCTATCCCCAGAATAGTCCACAGTTGATCATGGTTTCTTTAACGAAGTCAAGATTTACCACTGGACTGTCATTAAAATGTAATATAATTGACATAAAACAAATCATTCTTTTCAACACAAATTGACTCTGCTTATAATCTCCTTTAAGTATTTAGTACTTTCACTTAAAGAGATTAGTGTATTTAAAATGTTGTGTTATGTGTTTGATCAATTTTTTTTAAATCTTTCAGTTCAGTTCAGTTCAGTCGCTCAGTCATGTCCGACTCTTTGCGACCCCATGAATCATAGCACGCCAGGCCTCCCTGTCCATCACAAACTCCCAGAGTTCACTCAGACTCAAGTCCCATCGAGTCAGTGATGCCATCCAGCCATCTCATCCTCTGGCGTCCCCTTCTCCTCCTGCCCCCAATCCCTCCCAGCATCAGTCTTTTCCAATGAGTCAGCTCTTTGCATGAGGTGGCCAAAGTACTGGAGTTTCAGCTTCAGCATCATTCCCTTCAAAGAAATCCCAGGGCTGATCTCCTTCAGAATGGACTGGTTGGATCTCCTTGCAGTCCAAGGGACTCTCAAGAGTCTTCTCCAACACCACAGTTCAAAAGCATCAATTCTTCGGCGTTCAGCCTTCTTCACAGTCCAACTCTCACATCCATACATGACCACAGGAAAAACCATAGCCTTGACTAGACGGACCTTTGTTGGCAAAGTAATGTCTCTGCTTTTGAATATGGTATCTAGGTTGGTCATAACTTTCCTTCCAAGGAGTAAGCGTCTTTTAATTTCATGGCTGCAATCACCATCTGCAGTGATTTTGGAGCCCAAAAAAATAAAGTCTGACACTGTTTCCACTGTTTCCCCATCTATTTCCCATGAAGTGATGGGACCGGATGCCGTGATCTTTACTTCTATGTAAAGGATGGTGTTTGCCATACAGAAGCACAAACTAGATGGTTGCTTAGATTTGCTCTTTTTGCCTTTGGGAAAACTTGAATGTGAGGCTACTTGGTTTTCACAAGTTGATTACCAAAAAAAAGAGAGAGGAAGAAAATAGAGTGCCTGATGCCTTGTTCCTGGTATGCCAGGGAAGTTTTGTTCAGATAAACTCCTACTGAATGAAAGCAAATCCCGTTGACCTCTCAGCTTTAAAAGGCGAGGGATATGCCAGAGTCTGACGGAACAGGGCGCAAAAAGAATTGTGGAAATAAGCAGCTCCAAGTTGAATATAGGAACAGGTCCAGACAAATGTGAGGCAAACCTGATTATGTGGAGTGAAAGGGCATTTCCCCTGGAATCGCAGGATTTTTTTTTTTTTTTAATAATAGGGGACGCTATTTTCTTCAGAAAGCCTCAGGCTGTTCTGAAAGCAGGCAAAAATCAATAGCCCACTTGTTGAGGATAAGTGAATTAGTCTGTGTTGAATGTAACTGAGTACCTGAACACACTTGAGTGAACAGGGCTTGTTGGGGAGAAAAGACAGTTGGAAGGATTGTCTCTAAATGTCCAGAGCGGTGCACATCGCTGGTTAATTATGTCCAATGACCATTTCTGTGCAGGACTCATGTGAAGACTCTGGTTTTGTTTTTGTCTATCTGTCCGTGACCTGACAGAATGAATAGAGTCCCCCGCTTCTCAAAACAGTCCGAGCGGTGGCCAGTGGGCTGCAGAAGAGCCAGGAGAAAATGAATGGGGCAGCGCAGTTCAGATCCTTCTATTAAACACTCCAAATGTAAAATTCAAAATAGGAGGTACATTAAATACATATTGAAGAAAGCATTTTATTAGAATGCAATAGCAAATAAAATACTGGTATTTAAGACACTGTGTTAGCTATATATAAAACACACCCTTTTGGTTGGCGTCAATGAAATAGCCGAGACAGTACCCCGCCCAGAAAGGATGTAAATGAGGTACACTCGCTGTTTACCCCGCTCCCCTTCTGCCTCAGTTCAGATTTGTAGATTACAGCTTACCCATGTACGGTGTGGCTTTTGAGAACCGTGTGCAATGTCTGTGTCGGTTTTAAGGGCTGCAGTCTAGCAAGGCCGAGCACCTGAAGCCAACCAAGAGGGCCCTTCAGTGTGAACTCCCATCCTTATCAAGGAGAAATCTCTATGTAGACAGCTTCCTAGGTTTTCAGTTGGCGCAGAGGCAGTATCTAGTCCATTTTAAAACTCTTTTCTTGACTGTCTATGCGCAGGAAAGGTATATTGGGTGAAGAGTCCACCTGCAATGTAGGAGACCTAGGAGACGCAGGTTCCATCCCTGGGTTGGGAAAATGCCCCAGAGGAGGAAATGCCAATGCCAGTATTCTAGCCTGAAAAGCTCCATGGACAGAGGAGCCTGGTGGGCTGTAGTCCAAAGGGTCAGAAAGAGTTGGACAGGACCGAGCACAAGACAAGACCACAAGAAGAGATGGGAGAATTTGAGTGTGTGTGTTTAGGTCCAGAGTTAAGACATTTCTCTTCCAGATGTTTCCTTGATTTTCTGTAATCTCTAGCCCTTCTCTTCTGTGCGTCTTTTGGTGCCAGGGAATGGGACTGTTTGCCCATCATGTACCATAGATGGAAGCTTGTCAGGGATCTCCAGGAACATCAGAGACCTGTGAAAAATATTATTGGCTCTGAAGTATGGTAAGAAAATGACAGTCGAAATCCGTGAATATAAAATTAAATACCTACAAAAGATAATATCCTGCCACTTGTCAGCTGCAACTCATATGTCGCTGTATCTCCGTCCTATTTAATGCGAGA